>NC_082654.1:39355330-40780661 GCF_028023285.1 Balaenoptera ricei
GTGGAGAGTTTGGATTAGTTGGCGCATAGTCACCTGGTCCCCACATCTGTGAGTCCTGTGACTAGGGGACACCTGAAAAGAGGGGCTCATGAACTCCATTTCATCAGTCGTTTATTCTCCTGTTAATAAAAAAGAATCTTATTTCAGAACCGCCTTCCCCAATCCTGTTAGTTGCACGTCCAAACCACTTTCTAGAAACAGCAGTAAGCGGTTGATTCTTCACTGTGGTATTTTCCAGCTTGTGATTGATGCCCCTCCTGGCAGCCTGTCTCTATTACAGGTGCACAGTGTGGGCTGTTCAGTGTTTTAGTCACAGGCATACTGTGTGAATCCGTGAAGGATGTTAGGACGTGTGATAGAAGGACAGATCGTAAGAGGTGATCAGCCTGAGGTTGTGCGGTGGGGTGGCGGCGTGGGTAAGCCAGGAGAGCGGGTAATGCTCAGGTTCCGGACGGAGCTCCCAAGAGTCACAGGTCAGTTGAAGGTTAGGGCTGGGAGGAAAGGTCCCGGGAGCAGAGAGGCGGAGAGAGAGCTCAAGAAACCATCCCCGAAGGAGCGGGGGAGGGGCGGCTGAAGGGGATCCCCCCTCCAGCTGTGAGGGCAGGAGCGGAGGCTGGGGACATCACAAAGGGAAGAGGAAGAGCAGCTGGGGGGAAGGGAGCCGCTTTTACGCTTCCAGCAAACACAGGCTGAGGGTTTGGGCAGAAGTCTGAAAAGGGGGTGGGGTGCCCATCGGCCTGAGGCCAGAAGGGAGGAGTTCATTGCTCCCAAGGAAATCAGGAGGGAGAGGGTCGGGCTGGGTGGGTGGAAGAGGAGAGGACGGCCCGATGGGCGGCGTGCTGGGATCAAAAGGGTGTCGTGAGAGAAACACCTGCGTGGGGTGATCCATGGCCTTCAGCCCGAGCCAGGCTGCTCTGGTCACCTGAGACCGAGAGAGCAAGTGGGGACATGTGTGGCCATGCTTTTGGGCCACTGGCTTTCTCTCGTGTGAAATGGGGATAGTAAGCACTACGTCGCAGTGTTGTCCTTCCGAAGGCCTTTGGTACGTGCCTGCGGAGGTGCAGAGCACCTTCCCAGTTGCGGAGGTGACCTTGGGAGGTGGGAGCAGAGGATTTCCGTCTGAGAGGGAGGGGATAGTCTCCAGTTTCCCTTCTGCTCCCTGGCCAGCGTGTTGACCGTTCACTTGACTAGGTGGACCGTGAGCGAGACTTAGGGATGGTGCCCTGGGACTGTCCATCTGTCCCCAACTTCGTGGCCGTGTGTTGTTGAGATTTCTATCACGTGGTCTCTCATCCGATCCCTTACGATTCTTCCTGATCTCATCCCAGAGCCTGTCCCTGTTCTCCTGGCTGCGAGTTCGGTCTCCACACCCTAAGATCCCAAGTGCACAGACTGGCCCATGTGTGTCATTGCTCTCTGTGAAAGTCTTCGTGGTGGCCTCAGTCTCCAGTATGCGCCTTCAGACTCAGTGGGACCAGCATTTCTGACTTGGATGAGGCTGAGTATACAGGTGTGGACAAAGCAAAGTCTCCATGCGCATGGAGTTTTCCTGGTGATGGGGCGGACGGGACAATCAAGTCAACAAATGTGAGGCCCACCAGGGGTTCAGGAGGCAGAGCCTCAGCGAGCCTTGTAACAGCTCTGCACCCGCGCACACGGTCGGTCATTTGACATTTGCAGTACTGCTGCTGTTTGTGTAGTGACACCTGAGTTCCTTTGAAAGGCCCTGCAGAGTTAGCAGCAGTTGTGCTGGGCTGAGTTCCAGGTTTCCATCGGGGCCCTGATCATGGCTGGCTTTCCCCTCCCTTTGATTTTAGAGACAGAGACAGGGTGGTGTGAACACCCCCAGGAATATCTCAGGCCTCCTTTTGACCGTTTGTTTGAAGGCCTAATGAGTGGCCCAGGGGGTCTTACTAGGGTCCATGGATGGGTTTCCTGAAACCATCGAAATCCAGTTTATCATTCTGGGTGTGTGCATTTTTCTGGTGAGAGTGTCTAAAGCTTTCATTAAATCCACCAGGAAGAGCTCTGAAATGTTTATTTATTTATTTATTTATTTAGGCCGCACGGCCCACGGGATCTTGGTTCCCTGACCAGGGATGGAACCTCTGCGCCCTGCAGTGGAACCGCCAGGGAAGTCCCTGAAAGGTTTATTTTTATGAAAGTGGATGAAAAGATAGAATTGGGCCATTGAGGGCTTCTCTTTATTGCTGTCTGTCCCCTTTGTAGAGGAACTAATGTGATGTGATTTGCCTAAAGCGAGGAGGCAGACACAGGCCGAGAGCCTCAGTGCGCTTATCTGGGACTTGCCATTTCTGTGTCTTATGGTGGGGACACGTTCAGTTATTCCTCTGAGAAAAAAGAGAAGCAAAATGATAAAGCTGGCATCATGGAAGCCCAGCCAACTCAGTGGGAGAGAGTGGGGGAGGTGTATGTGATGCTGCAATGTGGTTTTGTCATCCACTCAGCAGGAGGAGAAGGCTGGGTCTCAGGAAGAGAGCAGAAGACCACTTGAGCAGGTGATGCTTCTCAGATTTCTGAGTCTGATGGGCACTGACCGTAGGTCTGGAGAGGACAGTCTAGGACTTTGGCTGTTGATGTCAAAGGCACCTGTTTTAGGAAATTCCTCTGCTTGAGAAGTCCATAATAGTTTACGTAAATAATAAAGCTCATGACAATTGTCCTTCAAGATGAGGGTATGGAGGGTAGCTTTTAAGAGGGAGGGCGTTGATACTGACCTACTATTTGATCCAGCAATTCTACTTCTTGGGGTTTATTTTAAGAAATAATTAAGACCATTATTCATCCCAGAGCTGTTTGTCATAGTGAAAAGTTGAAAACCTAAGTATACAACAGTTGGGGGTTGGTTAAACAAATGACATATATCCAAATAATGGAATACTTGGCAAACCTAAAAAATAATATCCAGAGGAATATTCGTAGAAAGTTGTTCAAAAAACATTGTTATGTACAAAAAGTTACATACTGCCTTTGTAAAAAATAAACTATTCAGAAAATACTAGTTGGGTGCCTACCATGAGCCAGGAGCCCTGCTGGACGCTGGTGACAGAGTGAGGAACTAGGCAGTTACGTTTCCTGCCCTCAATTAGCGTACCGTCTACTAGGGAAATAGTCAAGCCATATTGACTTTCTCATAAAGTTTTATAAATACTCATAGGAGGACTCCAAAAACAGTGACTCCTTAACAGGCACGTTCAGCCACCTGTGAGGTCCGATCAGGTATGTCTCTGTATACTTGTTACTGGCTACATCCCTGACCTGAAATCACTGATTTCCTAGAAAGCTTGAAGTAAGTCACTGAGATGTGTTACTGACACTGCCTTACTGTCTAACTGTCTTCCTTTCTCCCCCGCAGTTCGAGGCTCTGCGGGGGGAAGGGTGGTGGAGGCACAGTCGTTTTGGGAGTGGGGGATATTCCCGCCCTACTTCCTGACTTCTGTCCTCAGTGCTGTCGTCATCACAAGCCTTGTCACCAGCTCACCTGGAATTGCCTCTTGTTCACTGTCGCCTCTCGTGGGCCTCACATCGTCCTGACTTGGGCCCCTGACTTGTTGTCATCTGTGGTGTTTGCAGCCACGTGGAGTAGTGCTTCATTCTTAGAAATCATCTAGGTTAAATCCTTTCTTGGAGCCTGGCGAAGCCGGGACTGGAATCTGCGTGTCCTGCCTGCCCGATGGACATCTTTTCCACTAGGCAACAGCATGGCGGTTCTTGGTCACCACAGCGAGGGCTCTTCCAAGCAGGTCTGCGTTAAAAACTACATGCATTTCAAATCGGTGACCCCACAAAACTGCGAGAAAGCTTAATTCCTTCAAAGGCAAAAAGGCAGCAGATTTCTTGAGGAAGAAGAAATGAACCACCGTCTCTGCTAGCGTGGCTGCCTGTCACAGTATGGAGACCAGGCTGAATTGGTGTTGGCAGAGTTTGGCGAGCGTGTGTAAGGGCTGTGTTCGTAGCCAAACTCTGGGATCTTCTACCGTGTGCCAGCCATGTTAGCTCCCGGGATCCACACAGGAAGACGACGTGGGGCTCTGCTGTCAGGAGCCCCTCTCTAGAGAGAGCAGCGGAGAGATGGGCCCAATGACAATGCACTGCGGTCTCATGCTGTGTGTACTAGTGACTGGGACTCGAGAATTTTGGCTAAAATGTTCAGGAAGGCAGTCCCTGGGGAGGGCGGGTCTGAGCTGGACCCTGAGGAGGGGTGGGATTGCCAGGGGCACCGCTGACGTCAGAGTCCACATGAGGGCACCTCCTGGAGACAGGCAGTGCATGGCCTGGGCTGACTGTTCAAGGCCTCGCGGCGTTTATTTGCCTTTTAACCTAAATTTTGGCTTTTTAAAAATTTATTTATTTATTTATCTATCTATCTATCGCCACGCTGTGTGCTTGCGGGATAACCACTATTGTTTTTTTTTTTTTTTTAACTTATTTTATTTTTTGCTGCGTTGGGTCTTGGGTCTTCGTTTCTGCGCACGGGCTTTCTCTAGTTGCGGCGAGCGGGGGCTACTCCTTGTTTTGGTGCGCGGGCTTCTCATTGCGGTGGCTTCTCTTGTTGCGGAGCGTGGGCTCTAGGCACGCGGGCTTAAGTAGTTGTGGCTCGCGGGCTCAGTAGTTGTGGCTCGCGGGCTCTAGAGTGCAGGCTCAGTAGTTGTGGCGCACGGGCTTAGTTGCTCCACGGCATGTGGGATCTTCCTGGACCAGGGCTTGGGACCATGTCCCCTGCATTGGCAGGCGGATTCTTAACCACTGCACCACCAGGGAAGCGCCACCACTATTGTTTTGACATATATACCTCCCATCTTTTTTTCTGTAAATACTAGATGTGCACCCAAATAGTAAAATAGTATTATTTTAACCAAATGTTAGAAGGAATAGTATTGCCAAAGCTAAATCTCAGCAGTTCTAGAATTGATTTCTAGGATACAAGTATAAATCTGAAATTTTATAAAAGTTACTAGTAATGCTATTATTAAAATCATAATAGAGTTTAGCATTATGGTATAAGAACTTAATTTCTTAGCATGTATGATCAGTGTAGTGAACATTTGTGATACTGGGTACATATTGACTTTCAGGAGGTGGAGGAGGGAGGAGCAAGGCTTTTATTCATTTATTTTATTATTTATTTATTTTGGTTTTTGAATTATTATCATTATTTTGGCTAGCTGTCAATATGAGACACTGTAAGTGGTAGTTTGTCTCCAACTTACTAAACTTTTGACCAATAACTGACTTCTCTCCTCTTTAACTCCTGGACCTAAAGATTTCCTTGGTGATGGTGATGCAGCTTCATTTGAAGTTATCCCTCACCCCAGCTTAGTGTGGTGCTCAAAGGAGAATATGTCTGGATAATATCAGAAGCACAAATAAGATCGTTGCCCTTATACAAATTTTTCCCTGATATTTTGGCCTGTGATTGCTGCTTCATATAACCAGCTGAGAGAATAACACATCCTTAAGCCTGGGCTCTGGAAGTGTGGCAGTGGAGTAGTGCAATTGGCTTTCAAGATAACAAAGCTGTTTTCCAAATCTCCATCTGCATCTCGGCTTTCACTGCCTGCACACCAATTTCAGCATCTCCCCTGGGGAAGAATGACAAAAGAATCTTTACAGAGGTAATATGTGAGAAATGTTTGCTCCTTCAAGGCACCTCAGTTCCTAACAATTGACTACTTTCCCTACAAGCAACCCTGGGTTGTCAGTAAGCATGCCCTTTGATATTGTTAGTAAGCATGCTAGGTCGATGCTGTTATCTGCAAAGTACGCTGTTAGAATTTTCTTTTATTCAAGCAGCCTTCTCAAATATGTAATAACCAGCCATCCCACCCTGTCTCTGACCATCTCGTGTAAGTACACGACAAAATCCCTTGGCTGTCACGTAGTTTGCCTTTGGGTGGAGGAGAGTTTTATTCTGAGTTACATCTGGAATGCTCACCAACATTTGGAAATGAATCTTTGGATATTATCAGCGACTGAAAGATGTGCCTTGTTCATATTACTGATATTGCCATGCTGATGTGTAATCTACGTGGTAATGCAATCACTGATCACATGTCCGTCCAAGGATGCCAGAAATGACATTTGAAGAAAGCATTCTGCTCTTTGGCCTTCCATGTCGAAACCAAAGGTGGGATTTTGGCCAAGTATGGAAACTGGAGACAGTTTCAGTGGATCCTTAAATAAACATAGAAATCTATATATATTTTATTTTTATAGGTTTAAAATATATTTCCAAGATGTGACTGAGAATGTTCCAAATCTATAATTTGCTTTTAAAAAGTACAAACCTTTTTAAAATTTATTATTCTGTTTTAATTATAGTAAAATATACATAACATAAAATTTACCATTTTAACCATTTTTGAGCGTACAATTCAGTGACATTAAGTACATTCACACTGATGTGCGACCATCATCACCATCCATCTCCGGAAGTTTTTCATCATCCCAAGCTGAAACTTTGTGTCCATTAAATGATAGCTCCCCATTCCCTCCCCCCTCCAGCCCCTGGCAACACCATTCATTCTACTTCCTTTGTCTATGAATGTGACTCCTCTAGGGACCTCATTTAAGTGAAATCATACAGTATTTGTCCTTGTATGTGGCTTATTTCACTTAGCATAATGTTTTCAAGGTTCATCCACATTGTAGCTTATATCAGAATTTCCTTTCTTGTTGAGGCTGAACAATATTCCATTGTATGTATATACCACATTTTATTTATTCGTTCACCTGTTAGTGGACACTGGGGTTTCTTCTACCTTTTAGTTATTGTGAGTAATGCTGCTGCTATGCATTTATTTGAGTTAAACATCTTTAAATAGGATTGTTTTTTTAATAAAGAAAAATCCATGCCTTCTTGTGGTCAGTTTTATCAGAGGACTGCCATGTCCAAGTTAGGTCCAGGAAATGCCTACCTCACAGACGTAAAAACACCCAAGCACGTTCAACAGTGTTCATCTGAAAGCTTTAGTATTTGCCTGAGGTCAAGAGAGCAGTTTCATAATATTTCTGTGCGGCCTCACCAGCGAACTTGGCAGCAACCTCGAGTGAGGCCTGTCAGGGTTCTTGGAAAACAGCCTGGTGTTTTCATATCTTTTGCCCTGATAGCTTCTGCCTGTCAGTACCTCAAGAGGGAAAATACGGCAATAGCCTTGGTCCCTCAACTCAGTCTTAGCTGGTGAAATTCTCATCCGAGCCCTGGGTATGCAGATACGATTTACTTCAGCGGTTTGCTCTTCTGTGTGCCTGTTTCACTGTCTCTCTGGGAGGGGAGCTAAGGGTCTGGGCTACAAGCTGTGTGCAGCCAGCAAGTACTCTTGATTTAAACTTGTATATTTTTCAAATCTGTGTGGCAGGGGAGGCCTGGTGGACAATACAGAGCAGCAATCTCTCCCCTGACTCCGTGCGGTGGTCCCTTGGCTTAGTGGTGCATGGTCATACTGCAGCGACGTCTGAGGCACTTTTTTCTGGAGATGTGGGAGACTGAGGTTAGCTTTCTGTTTTGTGGTAAGAGAAGTGAAATGTTTTGTACCTTTACAGCCTAGATAAGAATCGAATATGATTAACCGTGGTTTAAACAAGGCCAGTCAAGTCTGTTTGCTTATGCTGCCCACAGTTTTTCAAGGCACGTGACATATCTGCAGTGGAGGCCTGTCCATGAGTTTACTGACAGCATCATGGATTATAGTTTTATACTAACGGTCTGTTTTCTTGCTGTATGATCTTTCTCTTTGTTTAATCAATTTTTGGCATCTCTCTGGGTCTTTTTACTGATATGTATGTATATAGATTTGTAGAGTTGTGGAGTAGATTTTAAAAAGTCCTTGATTTAAATAGGTGTCCTCTGGAACAAAATAACAGACATGTTTGATCCTCAGTCATACAATTTATATATTTAGTTAGTCACTTTTGGCCATCAGTCAAATATTCTGCTTCAAAGAATTACTGTATTACTATCTGAATAAATTTTTTGATTCAGAATGCAAGATATAATTAGGGATGTGTCTCTGGGAAAAAAGATAATTGGGGTCTTTTTGTATCCTTAAAATTTTGAGTGTAGCTGACTAATCTGGCACCGCGTCAGGTATCTAGGCAAACAGTTGCCAGTCTACAGTTGAAGTCTGCTTTACATTCTGCACTTGGAGGCTGAGTGGGCCTGCTGTTTCTGAGGCGCAGAATCTGCTGTACCGCGGCCCTCTGGTAAGTCACAGTGGTGGTTCTGCGCGGACCAGAGCAGGTGGTGGTGGGGATGTGGCAGACGTGCGGGGCTCCTCCTGCCTGTGTTCCCCCGCTGGACTGTGATACCAGGTGATCTGCGTCTTTCCTGCTGCCGCGTGCGCTAGGGGAGAGCGGGCCCCACTCTCTCGGAGGTTATGCTCAAAAGAGGAATACGAGCAAATGTCTGGAGGCTATTTATACTCAGCGTGCCTGTATGTATCTTCCATCCTCTACTGAGCCCCTTTTTATCTGAATCTTCCCTGATCCCTCCACTGAGATGGCCGTTCTCCCCTTACTTCTGACCCTCTGACATCGAAAGCTTCTTCATGTTCCTCCTTGACTGTCGTGGAGCCCCCTTCTTTCACTTCCTTTTCCCTCTTTGGGTCTTTGGGACTCCCGACACTTCTGGTTCTCTTAGCTTGCCAAGAGTTCCTTCTCTGACTCCTTCCCTGGTACCTCTGCCTGATCCGTATGTGTGAATGTTTCTCGAGGTTCAGCCCTCAGTGCACTTGCTGAGCAGCTCGGTCTGTGCAGGCTTGTGCAAGGGGACACTTCCCTTTCTTGGAGGCGGGATGGCGAGGGTTGGAGCCACCCGGCAGAAAGGACTCTGATTCCTTACCGTTTGGGAGGCGTGGTCAGAGTGGTACAGGTCCTAAAACTCAGGCTGTGTGGGAGGGAGTGATGGAGAAAGTGCAGAACCTTTTTTGCACTGAGACCTCTATTTTAGGAGTAAACTCTAGGAGTCAGAAACTATTGATGTATAGATTAAATCTGATCGTTCCCATTTTCTGATTTGTATTTCATTTCCAGATTTGTTAATGTGACTCCTACTGAGATACACAATGGCCTGTATTTCAAATTTTATGCTATTCTTAATGTTTGAAAATTCAGTCAATAATAAAATCTCAACCTGCTCACATAGGCTCTGGTTTGTCCTGTTCCTCTGTAGACACGTAGAGAACAAGTTTTGTACACTCTCTACAGTAACAAATGATTACAGTTAAATAGTATTAGAAATTGACTTTAAGAATTCATTTTTTTCTCTCATAGGTTTGTTGCCAGTTGCTTCTTTAAGATACATCGAAATGTTATGGCTGTTTAATTTAAAATAGTTACACAGTATTTCTTTTATGACTGTAGAGGTCTGCACAGCTTAGTTTTCTTTACCACTCCATTTTCTTTATTGCTTTGAGTTAACATTTGGAGGTACTGTTTCTGATACTGTATACCTCAAGACTGTGGTTTCTTGGATTTTTTGTTGTTTTCTTTTTTAGTTTCCTGAACTGCCTGGTAGATGTCTTCTTTATCAGATTCACTTGCTTGTGGAGCCCAGAGTTTATGAAAAATGAGAGAGGGTATATCAGATATTGGAAGGCACACAACATGGTATAGTGAAAAGGCTTTTGAGTCTTGGCAGAGATGGGTTTGGGTGCCTGCTCTGTCCATCACTGACAGTGGGATGTTGATCAGATTACTTGAGTTATTTGAATCTTACTCCCTCATATGTAAAATGGGGATAATAATGCTCATCTCAGAGGTTTGTTATGGGGTCGTGTCTGTAAATCCCCAGCACACCGTGGTCGGCGAGTAAATGGTAGTGGTTATTACTGGGGCTTCCTCTCCTGAGGCCAAAATGTATTGGAAAGTGATTAGATTTCTGTTATTTTCTTTTATCATTTACCATTTCAGAGAATATGGAGGTAGAAATGAGGAAAGTCTAGACTGACTGAGAACCTCATTTTATTGTTGGATTGAATCCTTATCGTCTAAATTTGTACATTTCTGTCTTTCCCCTGATTGCTTTTTCTGCTGTGGAATATGGTGTTAAAAACAAAATAGGTTACAGTAAGATTTTCTCTGTCTAGAATCTTTGTAAATGAATCAGTCCTACTAGCCAGTTCCCTCCCCAGGGAGTAGAGGCTTTACATTTATTTTTTCTCATTTTTAAATGTTTTTATTATGAAAATAGTTTGAACATTTAGAAATATAGAGAATAATCTAGTGAACATATATACCCAACCCTCGGTTTTATCAAATGTTTGTGTTTGATGTGTTTTGGTATATATATATGTTATTATTATTTTTGAAACAAATATCCCATCTCCACTGGACTGTAAGTTCAGGGCCTTGCTGTCTGGTGCTTAGGACAGTGCTGGGTGAGGGGCAAGCTCCAAATAAAAACTGTGTGTCCTTCTCCAGGGCCTTGCCCTCCCTTCTTCCCAGAGGTAACACTGTCACGGAGAGGATAGCAAGCCACTGAGGAGGGAAAAGTATCATGCTAGGTTCAGCCAGTGATACAAATGTGCGTAAACTCAGGACTGCCCTCGAGGAATTTTTGTGCCATGATGTAAGATAGGACAGATGAATTCAGAAATAGCTCCTCTAGAAACCAGAACGTTCTCCCTGCATTTGCAGAGCCACAGAGTGGCTGGTTATCAGAAGTAACTGTTGGGGTGAACTTTAAGAAGCAGAGATGGGCTTTCTAAGCTGACAGGACAGTTGAGCCAGAGCTCAGCAGTGGCAACAATGTTTCCAGGGATTGGAACTAGGTAGTTCAGGGTGGCCTGGACTCTGTTCTCAGAAGGGAGTGGCAAAAGAAGAACAAAGCGGCCACAGAACAAGACTATTGAGCTCTTATTACATATAACTAATAGTACTAGGCCCTTAATGGGGCAGCATAGCATATTAGATGAAAAACCGACCTTCTGGAAGCATACCATCCTGGACTGAAGTTTAGTCCCCTCTTTTTCTGGCTGTGTGGCCTGAGGTAAGCCACTTAACCTCTCTGAGCTTCAGTCCTGATGTGAGGGCCGTTCTCACTTTGGCTACTGAAGGTAAGAGCACCGAATTGAGTTTGTTTGTTTTTTTTTAACATCTTTATTGGAGTATAATTGCTTTGCAATGGTGTGTTAGTTTCTGCTTTATAACAAAGTGAATCAGCTATACATATACATATATCCCCATATCTCCTCCCTCTTGCATCTCCCTCCCATCCCTCCCTATCCCACCCCTCTAGGTGGTCACAAAGCACCGAGCTGATCTCCCTGTGCTATGTGGCTGCTTCCCACTAGCTATCTATTTTACATTTGGTAGTGTATATATATATGTCCATGCCACTCTCTCACTTCGTCCCAGCTTACCCTTCCCCCTCCCCGTGTCCTCAAGTCCATTCTCTACATCTGCGTCTTTACCGAATTGAGTTCTTGCCCAGACATTGCATTCTGTTTTAAGAAGTCATCTTGCCTGTGGGCATTCGAAACAGGCAGCTAAATGATGAGAAATGTGACTTTTTGGTTGGTCACAAATGTACAGAGTGACCTCATGTACGTGAAGTCACGTACAGAGTGACAGTACAAAGTGAACTCAGCTTGCCCGCCAAATCTGCACTTCTCTAGTACCTTGTGAAAAGACCATCCTCTTCTAAGTCATCAAGACCAGAACCAGGGAGGCACCGACAATTCCTTCTCCTTTACCCCTGTGTCCCTCCAGTCGCCAAAGCAAGGTCATTTTACCTCTTTATTATCTCTTGTATTCATCCACAGCCCCAAGCCCTCATTGCTTCCTGCCTGCATTTCTGTATGTACAGCTCTGCACTTTCTGCCCTGTCTTTATTCCATTCTCTCAACTACTGTCATAGTCCTTTACCTCAACTGCAAGGGTGACCACGTGAGTCCCTGCTTACATGTGTCCCTGGTTCCCATTGCCCTTAGGAGAAAGCCTGAGCATCATTTGAGCATGAGTCTCCATTGTTTGTCCCTTGTCATCCTCACTTACTCTTTCCCTTCCCTAGTGGGTCCTGCTTCCATGCTGTGTGCCCCCTTAGAAGGCCTTTCCCCTGCTTGGCTCGTCTTGTTTATTCTCGTGTTTCAAGACTCGACTCAAGCATCACCTCCTCTGTGAGGAGCACCGCCTTCCTAACCCACCCAGCGGTCTGGGCTGGGCTTTCCCCCCCGACGCCTGCCTCTGTTATTCCACCAAGCGCACTGGGTTGGGATGGGCCACTTAGCTGTTTCCAGAGTGAACGCGCTTGAGAGCACAGCCTGTTTTGTTAAAAAAGAAAAAAAAAAATCTCATGCTTCTTCATGCCTAGCCTGGTGTCTGACACATAGGAGACTCTCAAAAAAGATTAGTAGGATACACACGGATAAGAAATTACTTTTTTATCTTCCCGAAACCAGGAAGACTGAAGCTGGGTAACAGAAGCGTTCTTCCTTCCCACCTTTCTGTCTGTATCCATTCCAGCATCTGTTCAACAGCCCAGCTGTGATGGAAGAGAAGCATATGGTTGACTTGAAAGAGGCAGTTGGGATGTGACTGCATGTGAAATATATTCACCTGCCCCCCCCCCATACAGGGTGGCAGCAATGACACCTCATATTTGTCCTTTCATTTGCATTCTCCTTAAGTGTCTCCACAGACGTGATCTCATCTGGTGCGAGGGGCTGGTAGCCTGAGTGCTGGATGGGAGCATGTGATAATTCCAGCTTTGTAGATGCAGAAAGGGAGATAAGGAGCGAAGAAATTTGCCCAAAGTTAGTGAGTTGCTAGTGGCCGAAGAGACCAGACTTTGAGCTGAAGTCGTCTGCCCTTTCTTCTCTTTTATAACTGGCAGAACCGGGTTGTATCAGATTGATGTTTTCACCTATCATCATTGAAAAGGAAGATGGGCAGAAGAGGTGGTGTAAAAAGTTTTCTGTGTATTAATTTTGCTTGCAGGTATACTTTTTAACTGTTAATTTCCCTGATCTTCCTTCGGTTCTGGTTAAGTGCTCAGAGTGGTAGTGTCACTGGGTTCATTTGGCTGAAATAGCTGAGGCCCTTTAAGTGGTGTTCTGGGGCCTGCTTTGGGCAGAGATGAAATTGCCACATTTCAGTTGGTCAGTTTGGGAATAGTATTGACTTCAAACAATTTTCCTGCTTCACGAGCTAATAAAGTGACAACAATAAAAGCTTAGTCCTTCTTAAGTTGTACTCTTTACATTCTATTAAATCCTTTAAAATGAATTTTTTTTTTCTGTTCTGGAATTCTGCAGTCTTTGCGTAAACTTATGCAGGACAAGAAAATGGCTCGCTAGCATTCAACAATCACATTGTTAGCTTCCAGGAATTTATAAAGTTTGAAAATTGCAGCATCTGAAGTGGGCTGTTGTAGGGAAACCACACCTACCCGTTTAAATTAAATTCTGGGCTCCTGAGAGCAAAGATGAAGGCAGAGTGAGATTGAAAATGCAAGGGCAAAACAATTAGGACACAACCAAGATATGTTCAGACAGCAAGCGAGTCTTGGATGGTAGTCTTTCGGTTACTTTTTTGTGGCGGGGCGTGGTGGTTACTCTCTGTTGATCTCTGACAAATCTGTCTAGTTTTGTTGTTTCATCAGTCCTCATTCTTCTTGATCACTGAGTTATTCCAGCCCCTCTGCCCGCTGCCTGCATGAAACCTCTCTTCTCTTGGCTTTTATTATACAAGAAATGGTATTCTCAGTCTCCTCCTGTCTCTTCCCTGCTAATGGCTACTTCTCCCACCATCACTCTACCATCCACACTCATCAGTGGTTTTCACTTTATTTTGGTCCCTGATGGCGTTTGTGTGGGTACATAGCGGTTTTTCCATATCTCGGTATTTCTACTTGTTTGTCCTGCTGTCTTCCCAGACTCAGTAGCTTAAAAACAAATTGACTTTGCAGTGTTTGTGGTGGGAAAGATCATTTGTTTCATTATCTCGTGTTAGAATTAAGTAAATTAAAGCTCAGGGAGGAGACGTGACTGGTGTAATTTCGCACAGCCATCATTGGGCGAAATCAGGCTAGAAACCAAGGTTCTTGACCGTCTGTACATCTCAGAGCCTCTGCGTGGACTTCTCCTCACTCACCGACTCTTTACGGTCTCCTGTACCATTACTGTTCCCTCAGCAAGGAACTTCAGAGCTATTTGACCTTCACATGTCCCCTCCTTCCCCACAAACCAACCAATTCTTTCTCTGATTTAAAATTTTATTCTTTAATAATTAAAGAAAGTTACCAACAGTAAAATTCACTTTTTTGGAGCATGTAGTTCTGTGAGTTTTAACACATGCATATAAACAGCATATAGAATAATCTATCGCCCCTCAAATTGCCGGGTGCTGCCTTTTTTGTAGTCAAACTCTCCCCCTCCTCCTGACTCCTGGCAACACCGATCTGTTCTCTGTCACTATAGTTTTGCCTTTTCCAGAAAATCATGTAAGTGGGATTATATGGACTATATCCCTTTGAGACTGACTTCTTTCATTTAGCATAATGCATATGAGATTCATCCATGTTGTGTGTATCAATAGTTTGTCCCTTTTTATGACTAAGTAGTATTCCACCACGGTTTGTTTACTCATTACACCAGCACTGTGTGAGAATCTTAGTGGCTCTGCATTTTTGCCAGCATTTTATATTGCCAGTTTTTAAAATTCAGCCATTTTGATAGATGTGTAATGGTATCTCATTGTGATTTTAATTTGCATTTATTTCTCTAATGATTAATGATGTTGAACATCTTTTCATGTGCGTATTTGCTGTTCTTCTGCCTGTTAGGTATATCTGTATATCTCCTGTCCATTATGATGTTTGCTTCACCCACGGTCATTGTCATAACCCTATTCCATATGGTTATTGTGCCTAGCTTTCTGTGTCAACAGTTTCCCAGGTACCCCAGTATGCTCCAAGGTCAAGGCACTGAGCTAGGAACTTTATGTACTATATAGTCTCATTTTACTCTTAACAAAACCCCTGTGAGATAAGTGGTGTCTTCTCTTTTTATGGAGGAGGAATAAAGACCCCATGTTCAACAGATATTTATTGAGTACCTACTGTATGCTATGAGCCAGTTATTATACCCATTGACTAGTTCTGTGACTTTGGGTAAGTCATTTAATCGCTGAGTCAATTTTCTTATCTGTTAAATAGGGATCTATATCACAGTATTTTCTCTCAGGGTGATTGAGCAGAGGTTTTAAAGAAGAACGTAGAAGGTCTGGCCATGGTACATACTGAGGAAACATTGGCAGTGGCTGCTTCTATTGTTCTCTTCAAACACTTCATACTGTCCTGAGGCTGTTTCTGCCCCTTGCTGGCTACCTTCCTCTGGAAAGTTACCCCTTGGCAGGTCTCCTCCTCCACTCTGCATCAAATATTAGAACCAACACAAGATTCAGCCTTTTGTTTTTAAGAAATATGTTCCTCTGGTTGCTCTGTGTAGCTCACTGACGAATTGGCGTCAGTTGGTCGAGAAGGAGATGGGATTGGACAAATTTTGAAAAGCAGGCCTACAGTGCTGCAGTTACTCCTTCATCCCTCCTCTAAAGGCAGAGGACCAGTTACCATGGAGACTGCTGGTAGCTAACCTGGGGGCTGCGTTCCTAGATTCACATTTCTTACTTTGAATACCTAACCTGAGGTATGGCAAAAGGGGTGCTAGGGAGGGACCTTATCCCTCAGAGCAGTGGTGTGTGTAGTGTTGCTGGAATGTTTTAAATTTGTCATTTACTAGTCATTTAATCAAGCTATTTTCTTTGTTGGCCAGATAATTTGGGATGATTTCCAGGAAACTGGAAATACTTTGAAGAGGGGCTGGCACTTGAAACGAGTGCTTAAGATTCTCTAAAGTCAGTAACAGAAAAGTTAAATGAGCCAAATGTTTTACTTTGGGTCCATTCCAGCTTCAGTGTTTATGTAAGAATGTCTAACTTTTACTAATACCATAAAGGGTTGATCTAGTTGGCAAGGTTATTCTGTTTAGGGTGGGACAGAAAGAGAAAATCATAATATTAGTAAAAAAAAAAAAAAAATCATGGTACAAAGATGGCCTTTTACAAATTGTCATCATCCGTGTTGGAGTATGAGAGGCTTTGTTTGTGGAAGCAAGGGTATGGTTAAAATTGGCTCCCTGCTTTTTCCTCTTCGGTAGCTAGAGCACGTTTTCAATTGTTAAGCATGTATCCAACACTTACCATGTTCCAGGTCCATGTTAGGTATTAAGTCTCCTTAATCTTCACAGTAACCCTTTGAAATAAAAGATAGCCCCATTTTACAAAACATCGTGTGGAGAGGCCATTTGACTTATCCAGTGTGACCCTGTAAGGAGGTGGCATTGAGCCCTGGTTCTCTGACTGTGCCCGCTGCTCTTATTGGAACCCACTCTGCCTCAATCTGCCTGTCGCGGAGGCATGACAGCTGCTGCCTGCTGAGTGCCAAGAAAGCCAGCACACCTTCTCCCACTGTGGCATCTGTTTCTTTCATGGGGGCTGTTTCCAAGACCTAAGGTCAACACTTGCCTACCACAAGCCCTGGGATCGGGTAATTTTATTTTGTCCAGAAGGCCCATTGTAGAAAGAACATGAACTTTAAGTCAGAGAAAATGTTCAAGTGGTGTCTCCACCATTTAGTCACCATTGCAGGGCCTTCTGGCTGGTCTTGGGGGACTGAAAAAGCTGCCTAGAGTAGTGGTTAAGAATGTGGATTCTGGAGTAAACTGGTTTCAAATCCTTGTTCTACCACTTATCAGCTGTGTGACTGCACAACTTAATTGCTTTCTATGCCTCAGTTTCCACCATCTGTGAAATGGGTGTAGCAGTAGTTCCTACCTCACAGGGATAAATGATTGTAAAGAGACAAATAAGAACTGCCAAGAGGTTGAGTTGAAATAACCCCATTTTGGTCATCTTGGTCATCTAGTGCCATTGTTTCTTTCAGTGACATGATAACGAGCTTCCTTGAAATTTATAGTAACTTTCTTCTCTCATTTGAATTAACTTTTTTCCCTTTCAAGTTGACAGCAGTAAGAGGGGACCATAGCTGTGAGTCCACCAGGAGGACAGCAGTCTCTGAATTGAATGTAGGTCTAGAAGTCAAATTTGACTGATACCCTTGGGCAGCGCGGTGCTGACTGGGTCTGCATCCTTATTCAGAAGTCTGTCCTGAGGTCCTGTGACTAATATGTTCCAGCTGTCTGGGTCACTACTTTGGAGTACTATTTATTTGCAGCGGTGATGCTGCAAATAGGAAAAGCTTTCCCTTTTGTTGGTTGAAAGCTTTGCTGGTAATTAGCAAAACAAGCATGCCTCTTATTTGGAGAGAGACTGGAAAAGCGGCTGAAGAGTCAATTGTACGTAACCACTTTGGAAAACGATCTGGCATTACTGAGAAGAGTTGAACTTATGTGGTCCCAAGCCCAGCTCTCTTCTCCTAGGTATACGCCCTGGAGAAATTTGCTGTGTGCACCAGGGAACGAGCACTAGAATATAAATGAAGCATTATTCATAATAGCAAAAACTGAAAAATCCCCAGATGATACTCAACAGTAGAACAGAGCAATAAATTGTGGGTATGTTCACATAGTGAGAACTATATGGTGGTGAAAAATCAGCTACAGTCACATGAGTCAACAGGGATGAACTCAAAATCAAAATCTTAAGAGGCGAGTCTGGAATACATACAGTCCTGGTTTCCTTTGTATTAGGCTTAAAGCCAGGCAGAACGCAACAACATATTGAGAATACAGATGTGGTAAAACCATACAGAGGAGGAAAGGATTGACTCAAGATTCAGGCTTGTGGTTATCTCTCGGGGGGAGAATGGAGGGGTTGAGGCACAGGAAGAGGTACACAGGCCTTTTTTTTTTTTTTTTTTTTTAAACAAAAGAAAAACAGAACCCAGCACCACCAACTGGGTATTAACATACATGGGATTCATTTTATTATTCTTTAAGCTGACATACGTTATTATATTAATTATCACTGCATAACAAGTTACCTCAAAGTTCAGTAGCTTAAAAGTGATAAACCTTCATCATCTCGCACAATGTCTGTGTGGGTCAGGAAACCAGGAGCAGCTTTGCTGGATGGTTCTAACCGGGGGAGGGTCACATGGGGCTGCAGTCGGGGTGTCAGTGGAAGCAGCCATCGTCTGAAGGCTTGCCTGGCCTGGAGGATCTGCTTCTCAGCAGGCTTACTCACCTGGCTGTTGCAGGAGGCCTCGGTCCTCACCACATGGGTCTCCCTCTAGGGCGGCTGGAGTGTCCTCATGACCATGACGTGGCAGCGGGTTCAGCAGGTTTCCCTGCCAAGGCAGTGAGAGGGAAGCTGCTCTTTTGACCTGGCCTTTGAAGTCACACCCCATCCTTTCCCCGATAGCATATTAGCCACGCATGCCAGCCCTATTCAGTGTGTGTGTGTGTGTGTTGGGGGTACTTCACAAGAGCCTGAGTGCCAAGAGGCAGGGGTCATTGGGGGCCATCCGGGAGGCTGGCTACCATGGTAGGCACTTTTTAAAAAAAAATATATTTATTTATTTATTTTGGCTGCACTGGGTCTTATTTGCGGCACGCAGGACCTTTGTTGTGGCATGCGGGCTTCTTAGTTACGGCATGCGAACTCTTAGTTGCGGCATGCATGTGGGATCTAGTTCCCCGACCAAGGATCGAACCCGGGCCTCCTGCATTGGGAGTGCAGAGTCTTAGCCACTGGACCACCAGGGAAGTCCCGGCACTTTTAAATATATTTCACAATAGAAAGTTTAATTTAGAGACAGACTAAATTGGTCAGCTTATTTTTCTTTAGGAATGATGCAGGCATCCATTTAAATGAAGATTACTGGAGATGCTGAATGTGTTACCAATCAGTATGGGTTTGAAGAAAAGTCAGTGGTTTAATTTGAGTAACTAAGTGGCGTGAGCCTGCCTGACGGGGATGTCCAAGGGGCAGGGAGCGGGTGGAAGGGCAGTGTAGAGAGGAACTTCAGTAACACTCACGCCAGGACGTGTGGTATAGAGATGGGATTGTATGTATCTAGACTTCATCCCACCTGTACCTAGATCTGGCAAAAATCTGGGACTCCTGAGTTTGAAGCAAATTCTCCAAAGCAGGGGCCATTGGGAGCTTCCTGGACGCACTGTGATATTAAACCCCTACCAGCTTCACACATTGTCCCAAGACCATCTTTAATGAAAAAGGAGATCCCATCCCTCACTCCCTTCCCCCACATGAAAGGGTGTGGCTGGAAATGAACTAGGCAAGTAAGGACAGGAGTTTTGGCTTTAAAATTCATGCAATGGGTGCTTCCCTGGTGGTCCAGGGCGGTAAGACTCCACACTCCCAGTGCAGGAGGCCCAGGTTTGATCCCTGGTCGGGGAACTAGATCCCGCGTGCCGCAACTAAGAGTTCGCATGCCTCAACTAAAAGATCCCGCACGCGGCGGTGAAGATCCTGAGTGCTGCAACTAAGACCCGGCGCAGCCAAAATAAATAAATAAATATTAAAAAAAAATTCATACAATGATTGCATTCAACTCCATAATGCATATCTGTTTCAATATTAACAGCTTTAATATTACTGATTCACTTGCTTATCTTTCCCTCACCAAAATCCATGAGTAAAGTTGATGTTTCCAAAGATACATCATGTTTTTTCCCTTGGTTTTGTGTTGCTGTTGGCGTAACTTCTTGGTCAGTATTCCTGGGGTCCAAGTGCTCTCGTCGGTGAGGCATTGAGTCATATCCTATCTTTTTTGTGAGTTGCAACATCCTTGTGAACAGGTGTTCCAACCCACAGGAGAGGTAGCTGCCTGGAGAGGTTTTCTCAATTTTTAATACTTTTAAAAAATAATTTATTTATTTTTGGCTGTGTTGGGTCTTCGTTGCTGCGTGCGGGCTTTCTCTAGCTGTGGCGAGCGGGGGCTGCTCTTCGTTGCGGTGCGCGAGCTTCTCATTGCAGTGACTTCTCTTGTTTACGGAGCACGGGCTCTAGGTGCACAGGCTTCAGTAGTTGTGGCGCACGGGCTTAGTTGCTCCGCGGCATGTGGGATCTTCCAGGACCAGGGCTTGAACCCGTGTCCCCTGCATTGGCAGGCGGATTCTTAACCACTGCACTACCAGGGAAGTCCAGAGGTTTTCTCAATTTTTAATCGAGCTAACGAGCGGAGGAGACAGGACTAAAAGCCAGGTGCAGGGGTCCCTGACTAGCTTTCCTCAGACTTTTGTACACCAGCACCTTCACGTGGTAGACATCAAGACCTCTAAACCTTTGTGCATTGCGTGCAGAATTTTGGGGATCAGCAGATGAAGGGCCACTTCAGGCCATCATGGAGGGTAGTTTTGATGCTGCTTCCAACTTTATTGGCAGAGCAGTCAGTGTCTGTGCCATTATATTCTATTGTATTTTGCCTTTTATAAAAATGAATGGAAAATCTTCAACAGCGAGTGGTAATTGCCTTTTTGTGTGGCAGCGATAAAAATTACCTGGGGTGCCATGTGAGCCTTGTTTTACTTTCTTTGGCCAATAGCGTGCTTTCTTGAGAAAGAAGGGTGAAAAATGAAATATATATAAAATGTCAAAAATACATTAAGGGTCATTGTGTTTCAAAGGGAAGTATAATGACTAATAGTCATTATAGTAATTGGTAATCATAATTATAGTATTATTGGTACTATTAAGAATGATTATTAATATATACTCTCAGGGAGTAAACTGCAGCGTGTGCATGCCCCTCTCCCCCTCCCCGCCTCTTCCCCACAATGACATGTGGCTGTGTTGTCTGGCTGTTTGGCTTTGAGGTTGGTTTTCAGGTTGGCTTTCATGTTATGGGGTAGGGAGTGTGGGGACGGCCTGTGAATTTATGTTCCCTTCCTAGCTGATATAAATACTGTGCTTTCTCCTTTCCTAGTGAGATAAGCCCTGAGCTTGAGGTCAGAAGACCTAAGTAGCAGTTTCATGTCTGATGTTTTCTAGTTGAATGTCCTGTATCATCTCTGACACTTAGCTGCCTCCTCTGGAAAATGGAATCAGTAAACACCGCTTGCCTCACAGGGCTGTGGCGAGGATCAGATGCAATAGGTAATGCCAAGAGATGAGGTGTGGTGGAGGCATCAGGCCCCCGGGCCACTGTGCCCTAGAGCACATATTATAGTCGAGTGTAGTAGTAGATCCGGTCTGAATACCTTTGCCTGAAAGGATTCCAGGAAGAGCAGCACGTCTGATGTGGTTCTGCGAGGGTACATGAGTGCCTTCTAAGTGTAGTCTCAGAATCCAAAGTCAGAGTCAAGCTCAGGTCCTTGAATCCCCAGTTTTTGTTCAAGTGGAAGCTTAGGCTACATCACTGCCCTGAAATTTATGTGAATTAAAAGAAACTTACTTAGGAATTCCTTTGTTCCAGAAGTTCCTCCAGTGGGTCAGGCCAGTGGTTGTTCCCCACATTCGATATGTGATGGGATTATTCTTTTCTCTTTTCACTTTTCTCCTTGCTTAAAAAACAGTTTCAACAGAATTTTAACCTACAGCCTTGACATATATTAAGAACACTGTCTCAACTGAAATGGCATTAACTTAATAAAAACCTTTGGTGGTAACGTGTTGTTTTGCTTATTCTTGCAGGGCGAGGGCAGCATGAACATCCGTAAATGTGCCTCTGGGCATATTTAGCCATTCGTTTTTGATTAGGAAAAAGAAGACGGCCATCCACTTGAAAGGTGAGTAAAGATTTCTGTGCGTCTTTTTATTATAAAAATGTTCAAACATACTGAAGAGTTAAAAAATGTACAGTGGGTTTACATTTAACAATTGTTAGCATTTTGCCACATTGTGTATACCTGTGTGTGTGTGTGTGTGTGTGTGTGTGTGTGTGTGTGTAGTAGGTTTCTACTGTTTTCTGCTGAAACATGTGAAAGTAAGTTGAAGAGATCATGACATTTTATCCTCAATTCTTGGGGATGCAGTTCCTAAAAATAAGAATATTCTCCCCTGAGAGACATTTTAGAACATTCATAAACTCCATGACAGAATCATTTAATTAAACACAGTTACAATTTCCTATTAAAAGATGTAATTTTGAATTTATGTTCCCTTCCTGGCTGATATAAATACGATCAGATTTAAAAAATATTTAAACAGTGACTTGCTTAATGGACAGACCTATATAGTGAATTTGTTTCATATGAAAAACATCTGGATATAAAGGATTGGAATTTGCACTACGCGTGTGCCCTGTATAAGAGAGGATTACTGTGCTTTCTCTGTTCCTGGTAATCTGCCCATCTGGCCCGCTGTAGCTGATGTTTATTGTTAGGTCAGAGGATCTGATGACTCCTCTTCCCTCCTTCCTGACCAGCATTCACAAGTAGACCAGTCTCTGTGATCTAATGTGATCAAAGGTCTTAATTGATTTTTTTAGCCTGAACTTACAAGGAGGATGGGAAAAGAATATGAGTGGTAATGTCCAGTTGAGGTTAGTATATTAAGATCAACATTAGAGAGAATCAGAATGATTCCCAGCCCCATAATTTGACTACCTGAGTTGAATCTTTACATAAAGTCTTAAAGATGTGTGTTCAGCTCTGATTGTAGTTGTAAGTATTACCCATGAGGGCCATTTACACAGTCGGTCATTACAGCTCTGGGGTGCTTGCAGGGTTGCTCTTGCTGTTCTACATTCTAATCTCAGTTACATTTTGTTTACAGTATCTTCTTCTGGAGGCCCTGAGTGTTGAAGCATTTCTTCATTCATGTTTATGAACTAGATTTACCCACTTAGAGCGTTATTTTAAAAGAAGTCTGTTTAAGTGAGCCATTTAGGGCAGCGGAGTCGTCTTAATATTTTCATTTCTGATTTAGAACAAAAAGTTAGTGACAGCAGTAAAGTTTCTGAAAGACACTAACTTTCCGAAGACGCTGGGACTGGAATTACAGATATCTCAAAATGATCTAGTTTGCTTTCTCACTGCTTGGCCTCTGTCTGGTTATGCTTAGAAAAGATGAGGAGGCTTGCCTGGGGCTCCACATGAGGCAAGAGGCTCTGAAGGATGGCGGAAGGGAAGGCATATGGGGCTCTGTGTGCGGCCTTCAATTGGCTCTCTAGTCCTGGACCACTTAGAAATGGGGGAGTGTTTTTTTTTTTTAAACGTTCTATTGAAATAGAATATATATACAGAAAATACGCATATTGTAAGTGTATAGCTCAATGCAGTTTCCAAACTGAGCTCACTAATGTAACCAGAACCCAGATCAAGAAACAGAACATTTTTCCCACAGCTAGATTCTGGACATTACCCACTCGGTGGGGAATTACTCTCTTGACTTCTAGGAGCATAAATTAGTTTGCCTGTCTTTCTGTGTGTGTGTGTGTGTGTGTGTGTGTGTGTGTGTGTGTGTGTGTAATGCAGATCGTACTCTTCTGTGTCTGACTTTCCTCATTCAACAATGTATTAGAAAGATTCCTCCATATTGTTGCATGTAGTTGTAGATTGATCATTTTCATTGCTGTAGAGCATACCGTTGTGTGAGAGTCCAGCAGTTTATTCCTTCTGTTAGATGTAGGTGATTTTTTTGGGTTCATCCACTCAGAGCACCCTGTGGCAGAAATGAGGATTAACCAAGGTTTTATCCTCATTGTGGTTACCGTTGAAGTGTCCCGAGTTGTCCAACCTCTGCCCAGCTTCTGCTGTGATACGATGGAGGAATCCCGGCAGCCGATAGAAGGTTGAGACACAGTTGGAAGAGATTGGTTTTTCAGTCCTGTAATGATTCCTGTTGCTTTTCCTGTGACTCACCATGTCCCTTTTCTCTTTGTTCTCAGCTGGCACGTTTTCTCCATCCTTTTGTCCGTCATTGTAACTCTTTCTACACCCCCTCCAAGGAGACAGTAACTATATCAAACAGTAGGCAGTCAATAAATATTTAAAGTTCATTGGGTGTTGATATTAGGTGTTAGATGAAGGGTGAAGAGTTGCAAGTCATGGGCTTGCTCTTGAGGAGCCTGTGTTGTGGTTACAGATTCACAGGTACGGGTATGGGCCACATCACTGGAAACCAGTTGTACTGTAAAGTTCAGGATGTAAACTCAAAGGCTTGCGTGGGCCAGGCTTGTAACATGACGGAAATTAGTAGGGCACGGGGTTGCTCAGTAAGGAGTGATGGAGCTGTGGGGAATGAGTATATATGCCCTGCCCAATTTTTGACCCAACAAAACAAAACATGTCTGGCTGAATTTAGCAAGTCCACCAATGTCCAACCTTTAGGGAATAGAGTGTTCATTATAAGAAAGTGGTTCCCATGGGATTTGGGTGTTTTTATGGCCAAATTCTGTTTTTGTAAATGAAGTTTTATTTGAACACTGTCGTGCTCATTTGTGTATGTATTGTCTATGACCGCTTTTGTGCTACGACAGCGGAGTTGAATAGTTGGGAAAGAGATTGAGTGGAGCATTTGCAACAGTGACCATATGGGCCACAATGGCTAGAATATTTACCATCTGGCCCTTTGCATAAAAGTTTGTCAACTCTTGCTTTACTTCATCAAAGCAAGGACAAAGTAATAATAATCTCTGTAGTCATGAAATAGTGTGAGCCCATTACTTTTAGTGTTAATGCCTTTATTTATTCATTTATTTATCCAACAGGTATTAACAGAGTGCCTATTGTATGTCAGGCGTAAAATGGTGATAGTCAGATATGGTTCTTGCCCTTGTGGGCTTTACAGAGACCCCTATGAACTTGAAGATCCATTGTAGGGTTGTGCTTTCTGTGAATCAGAACAAAAGTGTAATATGGAAATAGATTTACGAAATCCTCAAATTTAAACTAGTATGTCGGCTATTTTTGTTAATTTTGTAAATTTGATGAACACTTATTCTGTGTAATCTAATGGTTAATTCAGTTATAAAAAAGTATGTTGTATGATATCGTATAAATAATTATGTGTTTAGAGGTCCTGATTGTTTACATGTGGTAACAAAGATTGTTTGAAAGCAGCCTGTCTGGATAGGGCTGTGATCTTTGAAGAGCTTACCAAAGCAAGCCAAGCAGACCTTCAGTCTTAGGCCATGAAAATAGGAAAAAATAAGCCTCAACAGAAAGAACAGCACACAAGGTAATAAAGTTTGGAATGTAGTTAAACAAATTTATCTTTGTTGGTATGCTTATCTACCTGCTTACTCGAGGTCATTAAAGTTTGTTTCTTCTTAATAGGAGGCTATAGAGTGCAATGTGATGAACATAGAAAATAGAGAAATATTTTTTAATTTTCTCCAAGGAGTGTGAAACTGGTTTTTAACATCATCTTCACTCAATTAACATTTTTATATATGCTTTACGGGTGGACACGTGGGCTATGACTGGCCTGTCACCGTAGTTATTTAGCTGTGTGTAATAATTTGAAGATGTGAAAACGCATGAAGTCTTGACAGTGTTTATACACTGCCTTAGGAGCCGTCTGACGTCAAGTGGCATGCTACTTGCACCTTCTGAGGCTGTGGTCTGGGTGACCAATGGTGCTTTCCTCTGAAATCTAATTATGAGAATTTGTCTGAAGGAACTATAGGGAAGGAATGTTAGCTGGTGCAATGAATAGTTCAGTGAATGTGGTTCAAACTCGTACTGATTTCTTCTGTTGCC
The DNA here is from genome assembly GCF_028023285.1 of Balaenoptera ricei. Lineage (NCBI taxonomy): Eukaryota > Metazoa > Chordata > Mammalia > Artiodactyla > Balaenopteridae > Balaenoptera > Balaenoptera ricei. The sequence continues at coordinate 39,380,977 of NC_082654.1, forward strand.
AAAATTAATACATAAGGTTAAGGTTTAGTTCCTCTTCTTTCTGAGGAAGAAATGATATATACACCCACACACAACTTTCTGCTTCTTGTGTTTAAAATGTTTTTAAAAACTCAATCTTATTCTTCATTTTAGTAATTTTTGGTACTGGTTTGGATTTAGGGGTAACTGAAAAATGAGAAGACTGAGAGGAAGTAAATATCACAGTTGTTTTCCTTGCAAAGCTGAAAACTGCAGGCTTAACTGCTTTGGTTAAAAATAAAGTTTTATGAAACAAATTTGATGATAGGCCAGAACACTTGATCTGTGGCATTAAAAAAACTGGATCTTCTATTCTACATAATATGGAGTTCTTCTGTCAAGAACTCCAGCTCCAGGAGTGTTTAATTTGTCAAGGCTAGCTAATTAACATTTACTTTCTCAGTCTCTCAAGTTTTATTTTCGGAGAGGGAAGGGACTGAAGTACAGCTGAATATAGCTTGATAGAACGAAACGTGTTTTAGAAAGAGATCAGGATGATTCTCTTGGTTGCAAGTAACAGAAAACCCAATTCAAACTATCTTAAATAAAAAGATTTATTGGTTCAGGTGGTTGAAAGTCTAGAGATGGATCTGACTTCAGGAAGGGCCAGATTGGGGATCCAAACAATGTTATGAGCATCATTCTTGGCTGCATGTTCTTGGGCTACAGGTGAGACCTCCAGCAGCTTCAGGTTGACGTCATTGCAGTGATCATCCAAGGCACTGCACAGATGACAGTCTTGGCCTGGTGCCTAGCGCTGGACCAGTCACTGTGACCAGGGACATGGGCCCATCCTGACTGGATTGCCCAGGTCATATGCTTCGCACCTAGTGTCTGAGGTGAGCACCTCTTCAGCTGAAGATGAAGCATTGATTGATGACAGTGGGGAATGGTTCCCACCAGAAGTACAGAAATTAGGGGGGGTCGGTGGATGCTGGGAGGCAAACTAATAATAATAATAATAATAAATGTATCTTTTTATGGTTTGCAAAGCATTTTCAGGTGTATTCACTTGTTTGACTTGAAAGAAGCATCAGGGAGGCAGGATAAAGAAGTGATTAAGAACATGGATTCCCGGGGCCAGACTGTGTGGGCTCAGTTATTAGCCGCATAAGATTTTGGCAAATACTTAACTTCTCTGTGCCCTAGTTTCCTCACTGTGCAATGGGGGTAAAGGTATTTACCTTATAAGGTTCTGGGAAGGATTAAATTAATGGGTATTTGTAGGGCACTTAGAACAGTACCTGATACATGCTGGTCCCTCTGTCCCTTGTTATTGTTGTTATCTTTGAGACAGCCCTGCCAGCAGAGTGACAGTTGAGCTTGTGGAAGTCCAGAGTCACATGGCCTGTAAAGGGGGCACCAACACCAGTCAGGTCTCCTGACTTCTTCCCTGTCCCCACAGTTGCCTTTATGTAATGACTGTGGAGCATTTGGATTAATAATCAATCAAAGAAGCAGAGAGGGAAAAACTCCTACAAAGTAGGCCTGTTGTTTGGATGTACCTACATGTACAAGCCAGGGCAGCGTTACTTACATATTCTATTTGCAAGCCGATCTTTAGCTTCCCAGGTACCGAGTGCCCCCAGGGATATTTAGGGGACATCAGTGGGAGGACATTGGCACAGAATTTTTCTACCCTGGTGGGCACAGGCTTGGGACAGTAAGCCGTATCCAGGGTTGGCACTCACTCAGGAGATGTTTGCTGATTGTTTAATCAGAGCCAGTAATTCTGAGCGTTAGAGGAAACCAAGATTTTTGTGGTTGGGAGGCGATTTGAACCCATCAGTACGGTGTGAGGACATAATTTCTGACAGAGAGGCTCACACCACCCCACAATGCTGCTTCCAAGGCCTTTAGCCAGTTCTGTCTAGAAAAAGACACCATTTTCCTCATTAAGAATATATTCCGGGAGGGAGACGCAAGAGGGAAGAGATATGGGAACATATGTGTATGTATAACTGATTCACTTTGTTATAAAGCAGAAACTAACACACCATTGTAAAGCAATTATACTCCAATAAAGATGTTAAAAAAAAAAAAAAAAAGAATATATTCCCACAACAGTGAGACAGTTTTGTGGGGAAATTATTCAAATGACTTAATGAAGGAGGCTTGCCCTGGGGACTCAGACTTTGGTGTGACCCAGACATCTAAGGAGGGTCATGTTGCTTTCCGAGGATGTAGACAATGATTTCTTTGTACTGACTGTGGACTCAAGACACTGTGTTACTGTGGATTATCTTTAACACCCCACCCCAAATATGCAGCTCTACATGAGAAGAAAAACTTAGCAGAAACCACAATTTTGGCTCTCCCTACACTGCTTTTGAGGAAGAAGGGTGCACTTCGGCGTTCCCAAAGCTTGCTTCATGGGCGGACCCACCCGCTTCCCTCTATGAAAAACTCTGCCCTGCAGTGAGTGGCCTGCCCTCCCTCGCTGCCACTGTGCCTGGTATGTGGGAGGTGCTCAGATATTTCTTGAATGAACAAACCTATTTGAACTATGCCTTTGTCTTCATTTTCAGTTTCTTTTGACAAGAAATTGTTTACCGTGTAGATGTCTTCAGGAATTTCGGCTCTGGGTCTGACATTACCTTCTGTGTGAACACACCTCATTATGTTGTTTCTTTAGATGAAGGTGGTGGTGTTTGAGTATTGATTCCAACACCTGCTTTTACAATGGTATGTATACTCCAAATAACAACACCTATTCAGAGAGTAAAGGGATTAGCTACTAATTCTGTAGAAAGGACCCTTGGTTTGCTAAATGCTTGTGGGAATCATAAAAGGTTCTTAGATTTAATCCCACTTACTTTGTTCTTAGGTCCTTGGGAGCTTTTTGTCTTGTTTAGTAGTCTGGGATTGAATATTAATAGATTTTTCATTGTCTTTAACCTGACCCTGTTTTATAGCTGAAAAAACAAGGGCAACCTTGTTTCCTGTAAGTCAACAACAAAAGTAATAACATTATTATTCATTGTGTGATGGGTACTGCCCTGAGTTCTTTTATTGATTATCCTGTTTAATAGTCTCAACAACTCCATGACCATTATTTTGTAGATGATGAAACGGAGGCAGAGCCAGAATGTGGCTGAGTGGCCCCAGGCCTGCTTGTAGCGCTCACACACGCTGTACTGCCAGTTGGCATGGGCCACTTTCCAGGCCAGGGGGTCTCAAACTGCCTGCATACTGGAATCACCCTTAGGGCTATAAAAGCACTCCATGTCCAGGTACGCCCCTCCCCAGCTCATGTTTTTATTTACTTGGTCTAGGATCTCAGGTGAAGGTGCTGTGCGTTCAGGATTGAGAACCTTTGAACCAGAGCAGCGGTTCTTAAAATTTGGTCCCCAGAACAGTGTCATCAGCATCACATGGGCACTTGTTAGAAGTAGAACTTCTTAGGTCCCACCCAAACCTACTGAGTTGAAACTAGGGTTGAGGTCTAGCCATCAGTGTTTTAACAAGCTCTCTGTGATTCTTTTTTCCTTAAATTGTAAAATACGTAACTTCATCATCGTAACCATCGTTGAGTGTACAGTTCAGTAGTGTTAAGTATATTCACATTGTGGGGAAGTAGATCTCCAGAACTTTCTCATCTTGCAAATCTGAAACTCTATACTTATTAAATGGTTCTCACTTCCTCTCTTCCCCAGCCCCTGGTAACCACCATTTTACTTTTGTTTCTGTGAATTTGGCTACTTTGGATACCTCGTATAAGTGGAACTCCAGGTGAGTGTTATGGACACACAAGTTTGAGAACCCTGCACTCCAAAATTTGATTTGGCTTATCTCCCTTTAGACTCCTACCCACATCATTCGTATCAACCATACTGTGAATGTCAAACACACCTTGAGCGTGCCACTCTCTTCCCAGTTCTGCCTCTGCCCCCTTGTTGTTCTGTGTCACTCATCAAGTTGCTTAACTTCCCTGAGGTAGTTCTCTCATCTTTATAAAGGAGGTAACCTGACTTGCAGAGTCTGGTATAAGTTAAATGATTAGACACATGTGAAAGTATTTTGTAAGCTATCAGGTGGTATACTAATGAAATATTAAGTATAGAAATATCTTTTTAAAGTTTAGTTTTTGTTTTTATTTAAGTTATACAAGCTTGATTTGTAAAGGGTTATGTAGTTCCACAAGACCTCTTATCCCTTTATTCTGTTGCTCCCTCCTTGCTCCCCAATTTCTTATTTGGTGTTTATCTTATACTGTGTAAACAGGATTCACAGGTACGCCATATAGTATAGTTTGATTACTTTAACTTTCCTGCACACAAGTTTTTCTTGGATTTAATAATTGTCTTGTTTTTAAAAATTTTGTGCACTTATCACTAAGTTAGCCACAAACAGCATTCCATGTGAATCTCCTCCCAGTATCTTAGGTATTTTATCAATTTTATCTTCTTGACAGTATCTCACCTGGAGTCTTAGGCCCTGCACCAGTCGAGACCATATCCTCTCCAGGCCTGCTGTGCACCACGCCTTGAGATGGACTCTTCCTTCAACACCGTTCTGGGGATTTCTCTTATCTTGCTTCTCTATGGGCTTCCCTGTTTTCCACATTCCATATTCCCTTCTTTCTTGGTTTATTCCCTTATTTTGGCAGACCACATGCTCTGTAACCTTCCTAACAAATTACACAGGAGGTAAGACTGAGTGGTTTTAGGTCTGAGAGCATCATATATATATATATATATATATATATATATTTTTTTTTTTTTTTTAACATCTTTATTGGAGTATAATCGCTTTACAATGGTGTGTTAGTTTCTGCTGTGTATTTATATTTAATGTACAGTCTGGTTGGTGTAGAGTTCTAGACTGGAAGTCTGTGAACCTCAGAATAGTGAAGGATTTGCTCATTGCCTTCAGGCTTCGGTGTTAGTGGTGATACATCTAAGACCTTCTGATTCCCAATTCTTGTCAGGTGACCGATCTTTCTTACTTTTCCTCTCGGATTCCTAGTTCTTCGCGATAATGTTCCTTGGTGGGGAGGGTCTATTTTCATGTATTGTGCTGAGATCCGAATGGGCATTTTCAGGCTGGAAACTCACCTCTTTCATTTTTAGGAATTTTCTTGAAGTCTGTCATTACTGACTTTTCCCCCTCTTTTCTCTGTTCTTTCCTTCTGAAATTCCTGTTAGGTGTTGACTGACTTGTAGTATGACTGTGATCTTTACTCCTGTTTTCCACCTCTATTTTTAAGCTGTTTTCTTAGAATATTTCCTCAACTTTACTTTCTAATCTCTCTATTAAATTTTTTATGTTTGTTATCATGTTTTATTTTCTGACAGCTCTTGTTTTTGGTTTGTTCTTCTCTGGATGCTTCTATTTTATAGAGTCTTGTTTTTTTTATTAGAGTATTCTCTTAGCTCTCTGAGGAGATAATTATACTTTTGTTTTTCTTTTTGAAGCTTTCTTTTTCTCATGATTTTTATTAACTTGCTTTTTTTCCTGTTTGTTTCCGTCTTTCATATTAGATACTTTCTTTACGTGGCTGATGATCCTTGAGTGTCAGTTCATGTTTAAGAATGGGGCTTCATAAATTGGAAGATATGGTTTCTTTGGGTCTGCTACGTCAGTTGCCATTTTCAAAGTGATTTCCGGCTTTAAAAAGTTTAACATTTAAATCTCTCTTGTTATCTCTGTCCTTGTGGATGTATGCCTTTAAAAAGCAATAACTGTTGTATTGGGGGTTTAGGAGAGAGAGGAACTAAATATGTGTGTCTGTCCACTGTCTTTAACTGGAAGTCAATATAGAAGTCTTAAAAATCCAGGGCAGGATTTGTAGCGTTGGTATTTGGTCAGACACATACCTGCAGTGGTGAGCCTTAGCTGGTGTTCTTTTATTTTTAAGGCGAGATATATATTTAGATTGCCTCAGTAGAGATCTTGGCTTTCTTGTTAACTCTGCAGCAGCTGCCTCTTTTTCTTGGTTAAAGGCTTTCATTTCAGATGTAAAATACCAATAAATTTATAAATAATTGGGCTTTGAGATAAAAAATAAGAATCCTTAAAAAAAGTCCTTATTGATGTTTCTAAAAGCAGTTTTCCGAGGGTAAGCATCTAATTCTTAGATTAAAATGCAGCTGACACATTAAGCCTTCTTACATGAAAAGCCCAATAATAGGCTTTAATGCTGTTTGTCCTTGACCACCCACAAAGGGCACTGCCGCAGGCCAGAGGGATTGGACATAAATGTGGCATGGGGAGTGAGGCTGTGTTTGTGACTTTGATCCCTAGTAAATGCTTCAACAAAGCATTCAAGCTCAGATCGTCAGAGAGTAGGTAAAAAACTAACCTTAATTCTGATAGCAGGTCGCTGCAAAAATTAAGCAGGTTTGGGGAGGGCAGTGCGGTTCTTTTAATATAGGCCAGCTGACCTTGGGTTACTGGGTTATCTCCTGATGTGACCCTTGTGGTGATAAATTCAGTTGCTTTCTGTCCTCTCTGAACATTGGGCGTGTCCTCTGGCAGATACCCATGCTTCCTTCCCGCTTACTGGGGCACAGCCCCTCAGAGGAATGCCTTGGTCATTGGGTGATAACTGAGATGGTAGTCCCTGGCCTGGTGGCGATTAGATAACAGAAGTTCTTTTCAGAAGACTTGCAGCTCTGCACAGCAGCAGCTCTTTAATAGCTATAACTTCACCACTGGGAAAGGAAAGGAAAAGAAAACCTCTCTGCTTCCATGCTGATTGCTATGGAAGCTTGCCCAAGATCCTTTTTTTTTGTGCAGAGCTGTGTGCAAAACTGAGAAATTGCTTTCTACTTAAAATATTGGCCTTTTATTACTCTATCAACCTTTGGGGAAATCAGATTCACAGTTTACCTACGTTTAGCAAGTCAGTTACTCACTCTTATTATTAAAGCCACCAACAATCTAGGGGTAATTTTAGTTACTGTCTTGAGGTTGAATTAAAATTAATAGGAGCACAGTACTGTAGATCTTCCTTGTTAGTTGTTGAGTTTTTTTAAAAAGCTAAATATAAATAAATTGTGAATTCTTGTCAGGAAGGAACCCTTTTTGTTAAATTAGTAACTCCTCTCTCTATATTTCTGTGTCCTTCTCCCTTACTATATATACAGTAGCAAAATGACCTCCTGGCGCTGTCTGTTACTTCACAGGCAGAGACCAGAGTTTTTAGTGCTAAGAGGGAAACTTGCAAATGATGACAAGTTAGCTGACCAACGTCCAGCCTGAGTTTTCTGAGTTTTGTCACCCTCGTTGATTATCAGCGTTGCTGCCTCTTTCACGCTTCCACTTTTAAAGCTCTAACCCAAGCATGAGCAGAATATTTTCTTGGTTACTCTCAGCTTAATTGAAGCAGCCTGAGTTTTCTATTTTCTGCATTCTGAGGGTCAGCAATGGAAACTAAACCTCCTTTTTTTTTTTTTTAATTAAAAGGAGAGCTACGACAGTTCTTTGCAGAAACTGCCAGCTTCTGATCTTGCTAGAGCTACTTCACTCCCAGGGCTTAAAGCCCCAGCTCTGTGCAGTATTTATAGATTCCTGAATAAAGAATCAAGGAAGAAGCAAATACGTATAGTTTCCAAGTGATTTACATTATATGCCCTGTGGCATTTTATTATTTAAAATTTCGTTCTGTTGCCAACATGATTTTGGCACTTAGTATGTGATAATTAATGATTTGTATTCTTTAACAAACTTCTATTGGCAGAGGTTTATCACATACATACGTGATAGTGTAATGTATAACATCAAAAGTGCTATCAAGAAATGAAGGGTTAAACTTATGAGACAGATAATTTTGTGATTCAAAAAATGTGTGAGGCAGACTATAGCTTTGTCATTTGTGCTTTGAGATTGCCATGAATAGGCCCCTCATCTGGTTGAGAATTTTAACTACCCAGTTTCTCTATGGGAAAAATTGCTCTTCAGACAGAGTGTGAATGAAATATCCTATCCATTGTGGGACTCCTCCTTCTCTTGGAGGGAGATGAGAAGAAAGGGTGGCATTTATGGCATTTGGCTGTTTTGCTGAAAGGGGGCGTGTTCCTCCAGCTGCAGCTGTGGTGGCCGCTGGGAGGACAGTGGAGACAAGGGTGTCTAAAGAGGGTCTAAGATCAGGTACTTGGTGAGGGTTTTCTGAGGTTGCTGGCTTTTCACGTGAGACCCCAGTATCTGATGCCTTTTGTGGAGGCCACGGTTATAACCTTGTTTGAGAGATTTACTGTTGGGTCCATAACGAGGACAAGCTGACCATGCTTCTGTTGAAAGAAGTTGGGTCTCGCCTGCAGGGTGAGCTGCTTTAGCTCGTCCATCACCCAGCTTCTTGTGGGGCATCTCTGATCAGAAGCTGGGGCAGATCCGTGTTAGGTGGTGGGGTTGGTGGGGCTACTGTCTCCCACTTGGGAATTTTTGGAACCTTCTTTGGTGATATGGTGTGTAAGAGCCCACGTTTAGAATTAGACAAAACAGATCTGGTTGTATATCCTAGCATCTTGGCTGAGACCATGGGCAAGTTACTTCACCTTTCTAAACCCCAGTTTTCTCATCTGTAAAATGGGAATGTTGTTTGCTTCAGGGTTATTTTAAGGATTAAATGAGATTTTATATATATATAGTACTAATTATAATATATTAATATATTTATTATTAAATATATAAAATATATGAGTTTTCTATGTTGATATGTAGATTTTTATATCTATCTTATATATATATATGTGCACAGAGACATGTACACTCTATACACATACAGTAACACCTGGCACATAGTAAGTGCTAAATACGCAGAGGATGTTATTATCATACCATTATGTATTATTATGCTGTAATTATGCTCAAACATTGTGATGTGCTGGGTACCGTATGGTGCCCCCCTGGCTCCCTCCCTCCCAGATGCAGCAGTGCTCACTGTGGGGAAATAGAAAAGATGCTAGGCTTTGTTGAAATTGCACCCAGATTCGAATTTGCTTTTCTTAGTTCTTATTCTTCTGACTCATAAGCTTTTGCCTTTTCTTAATGTTCAGCGTGTTCTGTTAAAGTATTAACTATTAAGATGGGCATGACAATTCTCTGGGCAGGGAACATAGGCTGCCCCGGCACGGGCAAAGTGGCCTTATAAAGACGTTGTCTCTTCATCAGCTCTTTTTTTTTTTTTTTTTTTTTTCACACATACACACACACACACACACACTGTATTTTATTTTTACAAGAGATAAATAAACTGACACCAAGCATTGTAAATGGATGACCACAACAAAAGCAACAATGATTGCAATTACCAAACACGAAACACACTCATACTATCTTCATCAGCTTTTTAAGGTTTACTTTTCCCTTCACTAAGGGAGAATTTGTTTATAAAACAGTTTATTAGGCAGCCGTTAGTTTTTCTACTTTTTGTCAGTGATTTGACCCTTGGGCAGCAAGAGGTAGCTGGTATTTGCAGTTGGACGAGATAAAACTCCTGTTGAAGTCAGACCGCTTTATCCGTTAGCTCCTGCAGAAGGGTGGTGGGCAGAAGCAGTTTCTTCTTCCCTTTTTTGAAATACAGAATTGAAGGGCCCATTATATGATGTGACTAGGACCCTAACAGGGAACTATAGTTACGGGGCAGTAGCACATAGACCTTGAATGTATCTCTCATTTTACTCATTTATTCTCACTTCGGAAAAGTATTTCATGTGTAATAGAGGGGTACTAGCTATACTTATAAGGGTCCAGATTATGTTGATGTTTTTCAGGATTATTAAAAAAATATGTTCAGAAAAGTTGAGGTCCACAAGGAATAACATTGGCAGAATTAACCTGAGACTTAATAGCTGATTTACTAGAAGAAGGTTTCTGTTATGTTTAGTGATTTTATGTAATTGAGCTCCAGCCCTTTATTACCTTTGCTACTGAGGGACCAAGAATCTAAGATGTTTCTTTTTTTTTTTTTTATTTTTATTTTTTAATTTTTTTTTATTTTTTTTATTTTTTAAACATCTTTATTGAAGTATAATTGCCTTACAATGGTGTGTTAGCTTCTGCTTTATAACAAAGTGAATCAGTTATACATATACAATATGTTCCCATTTCTCTTCCCTCTTGCATCTCCCTCCCTCCCACCCTCCCCATCCCACCCCTCTAGGTGGTCACAAAGCACCGAGCTGATCTCCCTGTGCTATGCGGCTGCTTCCCACTAGCTATCTATTTTACATTTGGTAGTGTATATATGTCCATGACACTCTCTTACCCTGTCACATCTCACCCCACCCCCTCCCCATATCCTCAAGTCCATTCTCTAGTAGGTCTGTGTCTTTATTCCCGTCTTGCCACTAGGTTCTTCATGGCCTTTTTTTTTTTTTTTTTTTCCCCTTAGATTCCGTATATATGTGTTAGCATACTGTATTTGTTTTTCTCTTTCTGACTTACTTCACTCTGTATGACAGACTCTAACTCCATCCACCTCATTACAAATACCTCCATTTCATTTCTTTTTATGGCTGAGTAATATTCCATTGTATATATGTGCCACATCTTCTTTATCCATTCGTCTGTCGATGGACATTTAGGTTGCTTCCAGGTCCTGGCTATTGTAAATAGAGCTGCAATGAACATTGTGGTACATGACACTTTTTGACCTATGGTTTTCTCAGGGTATATGCCCAGTAGTGGGATTGCTGGGTCGTATGGTAGTTCTATTTGTAGCTCCCTGACTTCAGACTATACTACAAAGCTTCAGTAATCAAGACAGTTTGGTACTGGCACAAAAACAGAAATATAGACCAATGGAACAGGATAGAAAGCCCAGAGATAAACCCACACACATATGGTCACCTTATCTTTGATAAAGGAGGCAAGCATATACAGTGGAGAAAAGACAGCCTCTTCAATAAGTGGTGCTGGGAAAATTGGACAGGTACATGTAAAAGTATGAAATTAGAACACTCCCTGACACCATGCACAAAAATAAACTCCAAATGGATTAAAGACCTAAGTGTAAGGCCAGACACTATCAAACTCTTAGAGGAAAACATAGGCAGAACACTCTATGACATACATCACAGCAAGATTCTTTTTGACCCAGCTCCCAGAGAAATGGAAATAAGAACACAAATAAACAAATGGGACCTAATGAAACTTAAAAGCTTTTGCACAGCAAAGGAAACCATAAACAAGACCAAAAGACAACCCTTAGAACGGGAGAAAATATTTGCAAATGAAGCAACTGACAAAGGATTAATCTCCAAGATTTACAAGCAGCTCATGCAGCTCAATAACAAAAAAACGAACAACCCAATCCAAAAATGGGCAGAAGACCTAAATAGACATTTCTCCAAAGAAGATATACAGATGGCCTACAGACACATGAAAGAATGCTCAACATCATTAATCATTAGAGAAATGCAAATCAAAACTACAATGAGATATCATCTCACACCGGTCAGAATGGCCATCATCAAAAAATCTAGAAACAATAAATGCTGGAGAGGGTGTGGAGGAAAGGGAACACTCTTGCACTGTTGGTGGGAATGTAAATTGATACAGCCACTATGGAGAACAGTATGGAGGTTCCTTAAAAAACTACAAATAGAACTACCATACGACCCAGCAATCCCACTACTGGGCATATACCCTGAGAAAACCATAAGATGTTTCTTGTGTGACTTTTTCGGCAGGTGAGGAGGGCTGGTTTGAATAGTAAAGATTATGAGAACAATACCTTCTATTTTTCCTGAACTTCCTTCTGGCAATGAGAAGCCAGGAAGCCTAGGAAAGTTTTCCACTAGTTTTTATGGCATCTTTCCCTTGGAAGGTCCACAGTTTGCAGTGCTTTGCCAGTACAAAACTGTTTTGGGAAATGTGACCAGACATTCCTAGAAGGTCAGCAAAAGACCTTGAATACGTGTCATGGAGAAGATTAGCCACTGTTGCTGCCACTGTGGCACACTAGGTGCCTTGTCACACCAGCCGCCCCCAGTGGGGATCACCCCAGCTACTTCAGAAGGGACAGGAAGCCTCTGGGAGGTTCAGCTCAGGTTGCGTAATAGTGACTGAGTCAGCGTTGATTCCAGGGCCATCCCACTGCAAAGTGCACACTTTTCACTACCATGTTTTATTTTATTGCCTCCTAGCTTGGAAAAAACGTACCGCCTCCAAAATCTGGGTTCTTTCTGCTATGCCATGTTGCCCCATTCCCTGGTATCCTTACTGTTCATCCCTTACCAAAAAAAAAAAAAAAAAAAAAGGCTTCCAATTCACACACCACTTACTATAGGCACCCCAGGCAGTACTTATAGCCCTCACTTCTTTGGGGCAAAGAAATACCACCTGAGTACATTGTGGATTATTTCCCCCCATTTATGTAGGGGAAAAGTAATCATAGGAACATAAATATAAGTTTGTGTGTTGGTCTTTTTAAAGCAACTTTTACACCTAGTAAAGGTTTAGGAAAATGAGGCTAGGGGTTATGAATCCTAGCATATGGATGACAGTGATGGGAGATCTGATGGGGGGGTGGGTTTGGTCTGAGTCAAGGAAGGGCATTCAGGCAGCTGCAGACCCTGGAGAGGAGATAGCAAGGGATCCTCATGGCTCCCTCTGGCTCAGAAATAATGTTATTTTGTTCTCTCCTATATTTGTTCCTTTGTTCATTTGTTCATTCCTTTCTTCACTCAAGCATTCAAGCACTCACCAAGCGTTATTGAGTGGCTATTGAAGCTCTTTGCAATGCTATGTAAGAACTAAAGGTGTGAGAAATTTATCTGCCTCCTCTTAATGGGAGGAAAAGGAAATTTGGAAGAAATAGAAATATGTATATTCTGCTGTTTAAAAATATTGCTCTTGGGACTTCCCTGGTGGCGCAGTGGTTAAGAATCCGCCTGCCAATGCAGGGGACACAGGTTCGAACCCTGGTCCGGGAAGATCCCACATGCCGCAGAGCAACTAAGCCCGTGCGCCACAACTACTGAGCCTGCGCTCTAGAGCCCGTGAGCCACAACTACTGAGCCCGTGTGCCACAACTACTGAAGCCCGAGCGCCTAGAGCCTGTGCTCCACGACAAAGAGAAGCCACCGCAATGAGAAGCCCGTGCACTGCAACGAAGAGTAGCCCCCGCTCGCCACAACTAGAGAAAGCCCGTGTGCAGCAACGAAGACCCAACACAGCCAAAGATAAATAAATAAATAAATCTATAAAAAAAATATTGCTCTTGTAGCACCAGATGCTTTTTGCTCATAAAAATAGGATGTTTGATATATTATAGAAATACGATGGTCAAGGCAAGAATGTTTAAAGAATCATAAGGTTCTTATCCCACCTGCTTGTTTTTCCTACTGAATTAGACAAATGTTCCGAGAACTTTCCCCACACCTGAAGGGTGGCATGTGAATAAAATGGGGATGCAGAACATTTTGTCATTTCCTGAAAACAGACATTTAAATATAAAACGTGATGCAATTAAGAGATTCAGTAACTTTATAAATTAATATTTCTGGAAAGTCTAAAATCCAGGGAATGTTTGAAGTGGGAAAGAATGTTTTCTTCCTTCTTTTTTCCCTTGTGGAAAAAGGAAGTTTTGAAGCATCTGAATTAAGTGTGTGTGTATCTGTTTTTTGTAAAGCCCACATTATGATGTGTCTAAAACAAGAATCCACAATGCCTCTTGGGACCAGGCAGGTAAAATAAATTTGCAAAGTGGGTTTGGTATTAAATAAAGTAGCAGAGGCTGGGCCCTGTGACACACGGGAGAGCTGTGTGCCCCTTATGGAAGGCGCAGAGGCTGCTGGAACTCGCTCCATGTTGCCAGGTGGCAGCCTAGGTCATGGGCGATGAGGGGCCAGATCTCCAAGTTTTCATAGAAATCCAGAGTTTTAAGTAACTGATAGAAAGCTTGAACAACACCAACGCCATGTGGCTCAAACAGAACCTGCCTGTGGTTCGCACTGGGCTCGTAGGTAACCACTGTGAACCCTTTTGGTTTTGTAGCACTAGAATATATTGTATATAACCCTGAGCATTCACAAAATAATTACCTTGGTGTTTTACATTTAAAATAAAAGTTTCAAGCATTAATTACAAAATTTCCAGTTGCATTTGATTTGAAATGTCTCCTTTTATTATGAGTTTAGCTTTAACATGTAGCATAGTGCTTTGCACATAGTAAGCCTTTAATAAAGATTTGTTGAACTGAACTTAATGTTAAGGAGTTTAATAAGCCATCGCCTTCCAGTTTCTAAGAATTGGTGAGAAATTTGAGAACAGAGGAATCTGTCAACAGAATAAAAGAAAGAAAATCAATGTGTTTTTTGCTTGTGGCATCCTCCATAAGCAAATAGAGAAAGCATCTGTTTTCAGAAATGAAGGCGCTATCGTAAAGGTTAAGATACAAAAAAGAGGAGGGCAAACTCATTGAATACCACTTTTGCAGTGTGAGTCTTTGCTCAGTCTTATTTTCTAAGCCGTCACTTCTCTGGTTTGGCTTCTTTCGATGTTTTATTTTTGTCATTCTCTTGCACTTCTCAAAGCCGAAGGTTGTCAAAATTTTCCCACTTCTGTCCATGTGTTCTTGGTGGCAAATAAGAACTGAAGCAGAAAAAAGATACACTGAGAGGATATCCAGCAGTTACCAAAGGAAGCTATGTTGCCAGAACCACAGCCAAAACCACAACATAGAACAGTGAGTGACGCCACGTGCTTGTGAACACCCCAGTGAGGCCTTGGATGTAGGGTTACTGCCGTGCCAGTCAGCTCCATTCTCCTCTTCCCTGTCGCCTTGTGTCACTCGCTCCAGATTCAGGGTCCTGGGTGGGAGCGTCTGATTGTCTAGGGCTTGGTGCGTGCACTGGGTGCCAGGGATGGGAGGGGGTGATGGCCTTCCGTCTCAGCATCTCTGATGGGGTGGGCTCCCCTCCCACCAGTGCTCACTTATTGAGGAGGACACCCCAACATAGGAGACGCAGACGTTGGACACCAGTGTGTGTTAACTTTTAAATCACTCCCAGAGGAAGAGGATGGAGACTTTGAACCTTCCTAGAAGCAAAGGAGTCAGATGCCCTATCATTCCTAGGACCTGGCACCTTGTGGCAGAATGGAAGGTTCAGAGAGGTTAAGTGACTTGCCCGGGACATTCAATGGTAGAGTTGGGTTAGATTTTGACCCTTTTGTACCCGACTCCCAAACCCAGGGACGTCTTTGGGTGCAAGGCTGTTGCGTTCCTTCTACATTTTAACATCAAGTCGGATGACAGGTTATTGTGCTTGGCCCAAGGCTTGGTGTGGCACAGGGCCCTGGGTGGTGCCTGTTTCTCTTTCAGGCCGAGCCCCTCTGGCCCCTGTAGCTCTTCCCCTGGTGAGGTGTGGTGTCAGTCCTGGCCTGGGAGTCCTGGGAGCCGTCACCTGTGCACCTCTGGCACTTGGAGGTGGATTGTCAGTACCTTCGTTCCAAAGGATACACAAGTGTAATCAGAAACCCTGCACCTGTGGATCCGTGTAATTTAAACCCCCAGTCACTGAAGGACTGATTGCATAGGAAACGAGTTCCATAAAAAGAGTCTCTTATGTAAGAGGATTTAACATGGTTTTCAGTATCGTGGTGTTTTAGCGAGGTTCATTTTAACTGTGGTGTAATGCATTCCTTTAATTGAATCAGCAGCCTCTTGGCATTATTTTGTTTCAGTAGTCACAAGACCGCTTAGCCTGCGTGTACAGAATGCCCTCCCTATGGGCGCGGTCTGGGAGTACGGCAACTCCAGTCTCCCGTCTGGCCAGAGAAGGATGGGTTCAAAAGCATTGATCATCAGGGGCGGATCGAGGGGCCCAGGCGGCCCACCACATGCTCGTAGGTGCCCCATAGTGTCTGGTAGAAGCTGGCATCTGCTGAGCGGCGTACAGTTCACAAGTGAGATGACTGCTCTGACGTTCTCAAGGCGGACGGCGGATGCCGGGAGTGAGTTGGTGAAGCTGCCAGGAACTCTGCCGCTGCGGTTTACTTTTGGCAGGAAGTGCTAGAGCTCACCTAGTAAGGGCCACAGCAGTAACCAGATCAGAGGAGGAGAGTGTGGTTTTTTTTTTTTTTAATTATTATTTATTTATTTATTTATTTATTTTTGGCTGTGTTGGGTCTTCATTTTTCTGTGCGAGGGCTTTCTCCAGTTGCGGCGAGCGGGGGCCACTCTTCATCGCGGTGCGCGGGCCCCTCACTGCCGCGGCCTCTCTTGTTGCGGAGCACAGGCTCCAGACGCGCAGGCTCAGTAGTTGTGGCTCACGGGCCTAGTTGCTCCGCGGCATGTGGGATCTTCCCAGACCAGGGCTCGAACCCGTGTCCCCTGCATGGGCAGGCAGATTCTCAACCACTGCGCCACCAGGGAAGCCCGGAAAGTGTGTTTTGAAGGTGGAGCCCTGGGAATCATAGGCAGATGCACAGGGAAAGGGGGACCCAGAGAAAGCCCTCCTGTCCCTTGACAGTATGGAGACGATGTTTAGGCTGTGATTTAAAAGCGATGTGACTTTGCGTAGTGGTTACCAGAGGGGAAGGGGTTTGGGGGGAGGGTCAAATGGGTAAAGGGAGTCAACTGTAAGGTGATGAATGGAAACTAAACTGTTGGTGGTGAGCAAGCTATATAGTGTGTACAGCAGTCGAAATAAAATGTTGTACACGTGAGACTTTATAATGTTGTAAACCAGTGTTACCTCAATTAAAAAATAAAGAGGTTTAACTTTGTTCTTCTGGACTCTGCAGCAGTGTTTTTCAAAGTGTGGTCTTCCACATGTATACATGGCGGGGTACAGGGTGCTGGGTGTGTGTGTGTGCGTGTGTGTACCTGTGCGTGAGGCGTGCATGCAGGGAGTGTTAGGGGAAATGTAGATTCCTGAGCCCCATACCAGACCCACCAAATCATAGTTTATGGATATAGAGGCTGGAATCTGCATTTTAGTCAGACACCTGGACTTCTGTGCACAGCTGAGTCCTAGAATCTCTGATCTAGAAAGTGGTCATTTCATTCATTCATTTGGGTGAGGGTGAGTTGGACTGGGGAGAGGCTGGGACTTGAAAAAGGAAAGAAAAGAAAGGGTGGGCCTCAGACTTATTTGTTAATCTGAAAAAAAAGAAATGCATGTGAACTAGGGTGGGTTTTTCTGATCCCAGGTGAGGAGATGCTCTCTGGTGGCTTGGAGATGTCACTGCAGTCTCTCCTTCCTTGTTTTGTCTGATTGTGGAGTGATGAGCGAAATTCTGGAGTCCTTAGCGGAGGGGTGCGGCAGGGGGCATCTGAAATATTAGTCAGCGGAGACCAGCTAGTGAGCCTGGAAACCGTTTGTGGTTCTATTTCCAGTTTCACTTATTCCAAAAGCAAAATGTTTCTCTCTCTTGCATCCTTTCAGTTTAGCTAATAACTCAGTTCTTCCTCCATCAATGGAGAGTTGAATTGTCAAGAAGCATTTGAAGCACCACATAGATTTCTAGTTTGTTTTAGGTTGACCCTTCGTTAAAGTCAGGGTCTGAAGTCAGTATCTTGGTAGCTGCTTTAAATCTCTTGGTGTTTGAAGATGAAGAATTTGTTACTTGTGAAGGGCATTGAGCAACTACCAAAAAAACTCGCATAAATGTAACCAACTAAGCACAGCTCGTTCCTAGAATGTCAGAAAGATCGAGGGTTTGAGCTGGAAGGAACCCCAGAAATCCTCTAATCTAGCAGCAGGGTCTGGCTCCAGGTGGCTTGTGTTCTGTCCTAGCTCTGCCAGTTGATACAAGCTTCATGCCTCCGTTTCCTCAGCCGTCAAATGGGGGTGGTGACACCTGCTTCTTGTGTTGTGATGGGATTACAATGAGCCGATGTATGCAGAATGCTTGACTAGTGTCCAGCGCGCCGTGAACACTCACAGGCCATAGCACTGATGAAAAAATAGACCCAGAGAAATTTTGATTTGCCTGAGGTCATAAACTTAGTTCAAGTTTCAGAAACCAGGCCTTTTTACTCCTAGTCTTATTTTGTTCCTATTGACTGTTCCAGTTAACTGGCTCTTAAACTATGATTTAAAAGTTTATATCTGCCCAATATAAGCACTCAAGTGTATGATGTGCTGCTTAGCTCAGAGACTATTCTTGAATAACAAGGTGTGATTATAACATAAAAAGACACAGCAGGCCTCTTCTATCCCAATGATTGTGGTCCCTTGCCAAATAATGCAACCTTTGAACATGACTGTTGGGAAAACTGTGCAGCTGGAGGCAGAAACTCTATGTGGACTCCGATCACAACTGGGAGAAACATGATGTGAAGTGTGGGAGGAAATTCACGAAAATGGTGTGTAAAGGGAACGGGGCTGCGGGGTCAAAGAGTAGGATGCTTTTTTTTTTTTTTTAAATAAATAAATAAATTTATTTATTTATTTATTTATTTTTGGCTGTGTTGGGTCTTCGTTTCTGTGCGAGGGCTTTCTCTAGTTGTGGCGAGCGGGGGCCACTCTTCATCGCGGTGCGCGCACCTCTCACTGTCGCAGCCTCTCCCGTTGCGGAGCACAGGCTCCAGACGCGCAGGCTCAGTAGTTGTGGCTCACGGGGCCAGCCGCTCCCCGGCATGTGGGATCCTCCCAGACCAGGGCTCGAACACTTGTCCCCTGCATTGGCAGGCTGATTCTCAACCACTGCACCACCAGGGAAGCCCGATGCTTTTTTTTTTTTTTAAAGTATTTTTATGTTGTTACCATTTAAAAAATTGATGGATAGCTAATTTACAACACTGTGCTAGTTGCAGGTGTACAGCAAAATGGCTCAGATATATATATATATATATATATATATATATATTTTTTTTTTTTAATATATATTTCTTTTTCAGATTCTTTTCCATTATAGGTTATTACAAAATACCAAATACAGTTCCCTGCACTACACAGCAAGTTCCTGATGCTTATCTGTTTTATATATAGCAGTGTGCACATGTCAATCCCAAACTCCCAGTCTATCCCCCCTGCCCTTATCCCCTTTGGTAACTGCAAGTTTGCCCTCCAAGTCTGTGAGTCTATTTCTGTTTTGTAAATAAGTTCATTTGTATCATTTTTTTGACTCCACATATGAGATCATATGATATTTGTCTTTGTCTGTCTGACTTACTTCACTTAGTAGGATAATCTCTAGGTCCATCCATGTTGCTGCAAATGGCATTATTTCATTTTTTTTTATGGCTGAGTAGTATTCCATTGTATATACGTACCACATCTTCTTTATCCATTCATCTGTCGATGGACACTTAGGTTGCTTCCATGTCTTGGCTATTATAAATAGTGCAGCTATGAACATTGGGGTGCGTGTATCTTTTCGAATTAGAGTTTTCTACAGATATATGCCCAGGAGTAGGATTGCAGGATCATACAGTAGTTCTATTTTTAGTTTTTTAAGGAACCTCCATACTGTTCTCCATAGTGGCTATACCAATTTACATTCCCACCAACAGTGCAAGAGGGTTCCCTTTTCTTCACACCCTCTCCAGCGTTTATTATTTGTAGACTTTTTAATGATGGCCATTCTGACTGGTGTGAGGTGTTACCTCATTGTAGTTTTGATTTGCATTTCTGTAATAATTAATGATATGAGTGTCTTTTCATGTGCCTGTTGGTCATCTGGAGTATTATGCTTTTATGGGTGTTGACAGATCTTTTACCAGAAGAATTGGGCCACCAGAAATCAGTGGAGAGGGCCTCTCTCAATCCATTGATTTGACTGACACTTGTCATTGATAATATTCTTTCCTCATTTTCTCAGTACCTGGCATTAAGACTTGGCAGTTGTATTGCTAGAATCAGCAAGGAAAAACATAAAACTGTGCACACACACACTTCTTTACATATGTGTATGTATGAGTGTATGTATCTATAGCAAATTGAAGGAAAAATTGTGAAAGTTCCCTCTAAGAAATCACATTCTTGCTGAGCTATTTATACCTGCTTATTTCCTTTCTTCTGTCTTAAGCTTCCTTTCCTGTGTTTAAGGAAGAGGTGTCAGATGCTTCCTCCTGTTTACATAGTCGACTTGAAATTCCTTGTAGTTTTACATAGGAAAGAATGGATTTTATTTTTAGAAACTTCTAAGTGATGGAACATACACTGAATATAATCTTGCCCCCTGCGTGACTAATAAACGCCCACTCCATGCTGTGGGTATCTCCCCAGAGCTCGCTACACGAGAAGCTTAATTCTTCTCTGCTGGTAAAAATGTTTCCTGTGCCTTTTGGGCAGGCTCAGCCTGTTCAGAAAGCCTGCTAGAACTGCTGATAATAGATAGACAGACCTTTATGACCATGGACAAGTTACTTAACTTCTGTGGGGTTCAGGTTCCTTACCAGTAAAATGGGGTTAATTCTAGTGTGTATGTGATAGATAGATCTTCCATATTCAGAGATTAGGCCAAGATAGCTATTTTTAATCCTTTCTCTTTTTCTCCTTCACTTCCAAAGCAGTCTGGGTATGCACTGTGTGTGACTGCCCTGTGGACAGGAGAACGGATGTAGCAGCAGACACAGAGTATGGGTGACTGCAGATGACTTGAAAGGAGAGTTCTGGGTGTTCCTCTGGCAGCTTGATGTATGGTTAGTGGTTAAGATACTGATGTTGCTTAAAGAAGCAACAGCAAGTTGAGGTAAAAGACTGTGGTACCTAAAACAATAATTAGGGGTCTTCCTTGTTCAGCCCTTGTCGTTTTAGTAACAGGTCTTTGATATGTGATGTGTACTCTGTGACAAGTTTACCAACTTCCCTTAGCTTCATGGTCTGTTTTGGGTCAGAATTCTCTTTTCCAGGTGTTGTCTGAATGGATGGTTATGGGGCTGCCCTCAGTAGCCTCCAGACCAGTATATCCTTACACGAAAGCAGTGACTGTTAGGTCCAAGGCCTTGAAATTTCATATCCTGGAACACTGAAAGAATCCACTTCTCCAGTTAATCAGGAGAAAATGCCAGATGCCTTTTTTTATCGTGGTGTTTGGCTCATTCCAATTCGCTTATCTGGGATATTTCAAGCATGAAATTTAAGCAGCCAGGAGTAACTTGTTTATTTTTTTATGGCAGGAATGGGGAAGCTTCCAGTCTGGGGAATTAGATTTGGTACATGGGCATGAAAGCTTGTGTGGTGCCTTTAAATAAAATGTCCTTATAATTAAAAAAATAAGCAGATAAATAGTAATAATGATGGTGATGATAATGCTGGCGGTGATGATGATGTTAGTGAGAGTTCATTGAACCATTAGCATGTATAATAACACTCACCAATCATACTCTGAAATCTTAGGGTCCAGTTGAAGCAGCATGGAGGCAGGAAGGTGTAGTGGTTACTAGTGTAGGGCCAGAATCCTGGTTCGAATCTGGCTTTACCACTTACTAGCTGTGTGAGAAGTAGCTTAATTTCTCTGTGCCTCAGTTTCTTCATTTATCAGTTGGGAGGGCTTCCCTGGTGGCGCAGTGGTTAAGAATCTGCCTGCCAATGCAGGGGACATGGGTTCAAGCCCTGGTCCGGGAAGATCCCCCATGCCGCGGAGCTGCTAAGCCCATGAGCCACAACTACTGAGCCTGTGCTCTAGAGCCCGCGAGCTACAACTACTGAGCCCACGTGCCACAACTACTGAAGCCTGCGTGCCTAGAGCCTGTGCTCCGCGACAAGAGAAGCCACGACGATAAGCCCGCGCACCGCATCAAAGAGTAGCCCCTGCTCGCCACAACTAGAGAAAGCCCACACGCAGCAACGAAAACCCAACACAGCCAAAAAAGAAAAAAAAAAAAAAGGATGGGAGGAGGTAATAAGAGTATTTAACTCTTTGGGTGGCTATGAGGATTATATAAATAAATATAAGTTAATTGGCAGGAATAGTTTCTGGTATTTAGTATGTCTGTGTTAGTTACCTCTGCAACCTTAAATCTTACCAAGTTCCACGCTCTCCCTCTGTCTTTCCCTGTTGTCAACCTACCTATGACTGGGAAGCATTTCCCCATGGGTCTCTCTTGCGTGTAGAGGCACTGACTTCCCTTGTTTGTGCAGAGAATATCCTTGAAAGATACAGTGTCTCTGGAGCAAAGGGCAGGCATACTTATTGCTTTTTATAAAAGATTTGGGTTCTCTAAGTTCATATAAACTCATTTCCTTTTTTAACAATAAAATTATTTTTCTGGTTGCCTCGGTTTGGTTTGGCTGTTGAAATACTATTATTTTTGCTAGTTTAGATTTTAGATTAGGGGATGATTTCTACAACAACATTTACGTCTTTTCTTTGCATTTCTTCTTTTAAAACACATTTCCCCCTTAAAAATTTCCTCCTTTTATTGGAAATTTTACAACGTTTAAAACATATCTAGCAGGAAGCTAATTAATTTACTTAACGTTTCTTAAATTACTTCCAGTGTTCTTATTGCTCTTTACTCGTTATTATGGATATCTAAAAAATATTTAATAGTTAAGAAATACTAAGTTTAGTATTATTTACAAAGAACTGTACCCTATACTGAATATTCAAACACTAAAAAATGCTTCTGAACATTGTCTGGTAGTGTTCGAATAATGTTAACATTTGGGTCTTCTAGCAAGATTAACTGCCCTAGAGAGAATCAGGATTTGTAGAAGCCATCCTATGTGTGGCTTATTAATACTGACTCTATTTGTGAGACTGGCTCAGCACTGACCTCAGACAGGACTGAGAATACACACTAAGAACATGGTAACCGCTACACGGAAGACTGAGTGATTGGATCGGGACAGCTGCACTTCTTTGTGCTCCTGGCCCAGTTCTGGAAAACGTTGGCCTTAACCTTCACCTCTGCACAGGAGCATTTTCTGCTCTTGCTTTGGATTTGATGTCACTGGGTTCTACGTTGATTGCTCAGCAAGCAGGAGAATTGTAATACTTTCCCCCTATTTCTCAACTCATTTTTTCTCAAGATTACGGAGAACTATACATTTCCCAAGAAATCCTGGGAAGGAGTTATTGCATGAAAGCACCGTTCCCATTTCACTCCAGAGGAACTCCCGGTTGTCGCCGTGTGCCACACGGCCCCGTGTGTCTGCCCTTTCTGGTTGCGCCTCTGAGGACTGTTGTCCTGCTTGCCGTGCTCCAGCTGCTCTGGCCTCCTTGCCGTCCTCAGACGCACCAGGCTTGTGCTCCTGCGGGGCACCTGCTGCCCTCTCCACCTGGAATACTCTTCCCCCGACCTGTTTGTCCCCTCCCCTTCCTTCAGGACATGCTCACACGACCCCTTCCAAATGAGGCCTTTGCTGACCATGTAGATAAAGTAACCCAGATCTCACGCACTCCCTGTCTCCCCAAGCCCACCTTCTTTTTCTCCACGGCACTGATCACTTATCCGACGCTACTCTGGGGCGGTCCTGAGGGGAAGGACTTAATTGTGCGCCCTGCTTCATCCTCGTGCCTGGAACAGTGCCTGTCACATAGTAGGGGCTCTGTAAATATTTGTTGAATGAGTGAATGAGATTACTTGGGCAGTTTTGTAGGGAACAAAGGGGAGAGGGGAAAGACTGGTGACAGAGGTGATTTAGGAGGCTATTGCTGTGGTTGCCCTGAGATTTGTTGAGAACCTAAACCAGGGGGTTGGAGAGGAGAAGGGGGTCAAGAGACAGGGTGGCTAGGGTGGTAGATTCCATTTGGCAATGGAAGAGAGGGAAAAGGGGAGCCATCTGGATTATTCCCTGTTTCTAGCTTGGCAATAAAGTATACCAGAAAAAAGCCCTAAGCATTTCTTTTATAAAGCAAATCGTTATTAATAGGATAAGAGAATAACTTATTTCTGCAATTTGTGTTTCTCTGAAATATAGTTTCTCAAAGGCTGTAAGTAACCCTTGCTGAAATGCTGATTTTAATTTGAGGTCAAGCTTCCTAAAATGTTTTGAAAGCTAGCCATGCAAGGAGGCTTTGGCCTCCAGGGAGTTTATAACTTTAGATAGAGAGGTTTTTCTATATTTGGCAGCTAAACTGGAGTTTCTGAAGGTCTGAATGCTTAATTAGCTTTTTGGTATCTTTAGTCAGTAACAGAATTAATATTTCAAATATGAAGTTTAGAGTTCTTCCTTTTAATAACTCTTTCCTTATATAAGGATGGCCTCTGAAGCAAAGGCCTCAACCACATCCTTTATTCCACTAGTGCCACTCTGGATTTACCCATGAGGTCCAGTAATTGGCATCTTCTAGATGACTGGGATAAGCAGCTTATTTACAGGCCAGGCCCTGCCCTGTTTCTTTAAGGCCTGGAGTCAAGAAGATCATCGTCCAGCATTGAAATTCTGTATTCTAACTCTGGGTTTGGTAAAAAGAATACAGGAGATTTGAATGTACTGATGTGGAAGGATGTCCATGACATACTGTTGAGTGAAAAAGGCAACTTTTAGAACATTTTGTGTGTCTAGAGTAAGAAGGATACATAGTGATCTGATCTGTTAACAATCTGGGGAGTAGAGGGGAAGGACTCTCACTTCTTCACTTATATTCCTTGGAACTATATTTTATTTACTCATTTGACTTTTATAATCTTAAAAGGAAAGCAAGCAGAGAGTCAGTGGTTCTGTGATTCTCTAAGTGGGCTGTGCTGGGGGCAGCCCACAGCCGTCTCACGTGTCCCCCGGGGTCTTCCTGCGCCCACGCTCCCATGGCCGCAGTTGGCTTGGTCTGAGAGGTGGCCGCCCTCTTGGAGGAGGTGTACGCCTTCTGGTTTCTCATACCCGCCAGCTGCAACCATTTGCTCTCCATGCCTGACACCACTGGCATTTGGGTTTACAATCTCTATTTTAAAATTAAAAAAATAAAGGAGGTGCTTCTTAAAAATCCTTAACATTTAAACTTTTCATTAGTCTAAGCTTGCTTCTTTTTGAGGCAGCAGGCCTTACTGAGGTTTTGGTGGTCCCTGATTGACAGACCAGGACAGCTTGGCCATGTGTGTTTACGTACGCCATATGATGTGCATCTGTTTGACACCGCCAAGCGAGTGATGTTATCTCTCCATGTCTTGAATGCGGTCAGAGGTGTGACTTATTTTCATTTTTTCCCACAGTCCCTCAATTGGGGTTGTTTCTACCATAACTTGTTAGTGTGACTGGTGCCTCTACAGTTCCTCAGTTGCTGGGGGTTGGACAGCCGAGGGTGTAGAAATCAGTGTAGAGATTCTGAACTTCCACCAGCTGTGCTCTGAGACCCCTACTCTCTGTGCTTCTTGCTAAGTCTCTGCTTCTCTCTGCAGGTTCCAGGGATGACTCGAGACCCTTTACGTTCATCCAAGCCTAGTCCCTAGAGCTGACCTCTGCTTGGCTGTCTCCTGGCCTTAGCTGTTGCTTCTTTGCCACTCGTAGGGCATACCAACTTGGACTGGCATTTAGGGGTAAGGTGGGGTGTGAAATGTGGGGTTGTGCTGATGTCACTCTTTTTTCATCCTTGCCTCATGTGACCTGGCAGCTCTTGAGAGGGAGATCTCTGCCCATCTGTTGTCTGTCTCTTAGGCTCTATTAGTGGGAGCCCTGTCTACCTGGGACAGCCCCCAGAAGTTGAGGTGGCCTTTTTTCACCTTTGTTGGAGGTTCTTAGTTCTAGTGTCCTAAGGAGGTCTTGATCATTTTTCCTGAGGTATCTGTTGGTTTCTCATACAAATTCGAGTCTTCATGGCCCATCCTACTTCACCCAGAATTCCAGAGAATTTATAGATTAGGTTGCTTAAGCTGTAATTTTCTTAAGAATTCTTGATTGCGACACCCAAAAGGATAGTGAAGGTTGTATGATTTTTTTCCCATATCCTTTTTCAGAATCTTTCTACTTTCTTCCTTCAGCCCTACCTTTGGTTCTTTTACTCTAATGAGTACTGAAGTATATAACTAATAAAGAATGAAAATACTAACTTTCCTAAGGATTCTTCCATTTTAATAGAAGGGTCTTAAAGGCTTTAGGAATCAAAGCTCTGTGTCTCAAGCACCTCGTGACCAATGGTGAGCCAATATTTATGATCAGGTATGTTGTAGGGTAGCTCCTAAATCACCCACGTAGGCTGGCGACACTGTAGGATGTTGCAGCAAGTGATGCCTAGGTTGTCCGTGGAGAATAGTGGTAGATGCGGAGAGACCAAGAGGTGAAAGACATGCTGGGAGGACTTCTGTATGTTATACCAAGACCCTTATCTCCTTTGCTGTTTCCAAGCGCCTTGTGACATCCCTATATCGAGGCCTATCAGGATCATTTCGTCTGTTGCTCTGAGCATAACCACACATTAAGATAAAGACTAACAAATGGAGCATCAGCAGCTTAATAATTAAGAAAATACGCCTTTGCTAGCGCTTTGACCTATAAGATAACCCGTACAAGAAGAGTAGCTTTAGGCTTTTTAATGAGTGACACGAATTTAACGCATGACACTAGGCTCATGTCTTGGAGCTATCAGCTGTCATAATTTATCAAGTCACATACCTAAAAGCTATGATTCAGAGAGGCAAGCATGAATTTTTCCACTTGCCTTACCTTGCTGAGGTCATTTTAAATGTCCTAAGCTAGAAATTGGGTAAAGATGTTTAGCTTGCCAAACTGAGAATAAAAGAGTATGAGATTTAGCTTTTGGTGAAAGTAGATTTTTTTTTTTGCCTCTAAATAGCAATAATACTTTAATGTAAAATAGTGTGTTCATTTATTGAGTGAGTATTGTATGTCAGGAACTGCACTAAGTGCTTTTTATACATAATCTTATCTAATCCATAGAGCAATTCTATGAATATAGTCCCATTTTACAGATGAGGCGGCTTAGTCACAGAGAGGATAAACACCCTGACCAAGGTCATATAATTAACTAGTAAATGTTAGAGCTGGCATTTGAACTTAGTTGCTTTAACCCAGGTCCAGATTGCTGACCACTGACTCATACCGTTTCCCTTAAGAGGATGATGAAAGCTCGCTAGCTAAGGCTAACTGTGATCTAATTTGTGGACAGGGCTAATTTGACGTCAAGAATATTTAATGTCAGCAGAGAGCACGGCACCATGATTTGCATTGTGGCTGTATTAGTTTCCTATGGCTGCTGTAATAAATTACCACAAACTTGGTGACTTAAACAACATACATGTATTTTCTTTCAGTTCTGGAGGCTGGAAATCCAAAATCAGTTTCACTGGGCTGAACTCAGGGTGTTGGCAGGGCAGTGCTCCCTCTGGAGGCCCTAGGAGGGAAACCGTTCTTGCTTCTTCCAGCTTCTGGTGGCTGCTGACATTCCTTGGCTTGTGGCTGCAGTGCTCTGGTCTCTGCGTCCTGGTCACTTTACCTTTTCTTCTGTCTAGCGTCAGATCACCCTCTGCCTCCCTTTTATAAGGATACCTTTGATTGCGTCTAGGGCCCATCCAGATAATTCTCCCATCTCAAGATCTTAATCACATCTGCAAAGTCCTTTTTTTTTTTTTTTTTTTTTTGCCATATAAGGTAACATTGACAGATTCCTGGGATTGGGACATGGATATCTTTGGGGGGCAGTGCATTATTCAGCCTGCCACAGTGACAAATAGAAAGAATTGGAACTTTCAGTCAGCCTGGTAGGAGTATACTTAATTTCAACAATTCCCTGACTATTCTGCAGGACACAGATGCTAAAAATGTGAAAAAAAAAAAATCCATGGCCTAACAGATTGGAGAGTTATTGTGTAATATATCCCTCTTTAAGGAGATTCAAAGTGTAAAATGAAGGCTTTGAAAATCCCTAGGACAGAGAGAGCTGCTTAACTTAGTTGAACCCAGAATTCCTCAGACTTAGTTGATTAAAAAACACTTCATTTTAAAGGGTACACCAGTTAACATGTCATGAAGTACTTAGAACACACTTTAGGAAATACTAGTTCAGCTACTTATTACCTGCCAGTCTTTTGAAGGCATGGAAGATGCCTTTACTGACTTTGTGCTACTTAATAAGTTAAACATACTTCAGATTGATTGGAAAGAACAAAACCTGACAAATACACAAAATTGAATGATGATATATGATGATTTTTAATATTTTAGCTGATAATGTGCCAGATGAGTTATAGGGGTCCAGATATATGCTGTGAGTTACGAAAAGGGAGAAGTTGTTTTTATGTGGAATGATCTGAAGACACTTCACAGAAGAGGGGCCGTAACTCATCTAGCTGGAGGGGAAGCAGGGGGGTGCATCCATGTGGGAGCAAATAACTTAGCCAAAGGAAGGAGGGCTCATCTGGAGAGAAGGGTCAGGGGTTACGTGGATTATGCCTTGAATGTCAGTTTTAGAGTTTAGACTTGATTCTCTAGGCCAGGGTTTGACACACTATATATATATGCCCTGTGGGCCAAATCCAGTCCTCTGCCTGTTTTTATAAAGTTTTATTGGAACACAGCCACATCCATTTGTTTACATATTGTACCTGGCTTCTTTAGCGCTATATTGGCAGAGTAGGGTAGGCTTGCCGAGTTTAAAATATTTACTGTCTGGGCCTTGATCTAGGTAAGGGGGAGCTGTTGAAGAGCTTTGATCAGGATGGTGTTACCGTCAGATTTACCTGTTAGAAAGCTTATTCTGGCAGCGGTGTGGAGGATGGATTGGGGAATAAAGACTAGGGAGGGCGATGACCAAGGGAATGGGAGAGGAGGGAAGAGAAAGAGACATTTTGGACTACAGTGGGGAAGATGGAGGAGCCAAAGATAATTTTTCAAAGCAAACTTTTAACTTTAGATTAGTTTTAGATTTAGAGAAAAGTTGTAAAGATAGTACAGAGAGTTCCTATATGTTCCCCACGCTCAGTTTTCCCTGCTGTTAACATCTTACATTAGTATGGTACGTTTGTCATAACTAATTGTCCAATATTAATACTAAAGCCATATTTTATTCAAAATTCCTAATATCCCTGTTCTGTTCCAGGATCCCATTCAGGGTGCCATATTACATCTAGTTGTCATGTCTCCTTAATTCCTAGACTGTTAGACTATGGTTGTTTCTCAGATACTACTCGTTTTTGATGACCTCGATAGTTTTGAGGAGTACTATATATATATTTTTTTTTCAGGCATTTTGTAGAACGTCCCTCAGTTGGGATTTGTCTGGTATTTTTTCAGGATTAGTTTGGGGTTATGGGTTTTTATGAGGAATACCATATTTTATCCATTTTCATCGTATCTACAATACATAGTGTCAACATGTCTTACCACTGTTGATACTGACCTTGATCACCTGGCTAAGATAGTGTTTGTCAAGTTTCTCCACTGTAAAGTTACTCCCCCACCCCCCTTTCCATATTCTGTTTTTTGGAAGGAAATCACTTTGCACAGCCCACACATAAGGAGGAGGGAGTTACGCTCCACCTTCTTGAGGGTGGAGTATTTACATAAATCATTCTGAATTCTTCTGCACAGATTTGCATATTCTCCCTCATTCGTTCATTCAATTCTATCAGCATGGATTCCTGGCCATTCAGTTTATGTTTTGGGCTGTAGCCCAAAACTACATTGTTTATTTTGTTGTTCAAAATTTTTCTAGCTTTGGCCATTGGGAGCTCTTTCAGTTGGCTCCTGTGCCTTCGACAGGCTCCCATTGTTGTGTGTGTGTGTGTGTGTGTGTGTGTGTGTACGCATGCACACGCAAATGTGCATTTTAGTACTCTTTCTGTCCCTACAGCATCCTTTAGGCGCATCCTGTATATTTCTTGCTCCAGCCCTAGAATCAGCCAATTCTCTAAGGAGCCATGGCCAAAGATAATTTTGAAACTTCTGGCTAAGACAGGGCTGCCTCCATCTCTGACTCATAAACTCCTACTACTTGGCTGAAGAAGGGAAAGGGGTAGGATCCTGGGAGATGGCTGTCCATTTAGGGGTTGGGCAGAGGTAAAAGTTGTCAAAAGTGGCTGAGGAGGAGGGGTGAGAGAAGCAGGTGGCCCCCAGGACTGGTAAATAATACAGCCTCCCAGGCTGAGGAGTGTTTCAGGTTGGGAGAGTGGTCAGTGTGCCTTTGTAAGCCAAGGAGAACCATGTTCAGGGGTTGATAGTGCAGGAATCTGGCTGGAGTGGAGGGTTGGGAAGGAAGGGCAGGTGGAAATAAGGTGGGGCTAGATGTCTTGGCCTTGAAAACCAGGCCAAGTAGATTTTGACTCTATGTTTGGTAGGAGGGCTGATAAGAGTGGTGCTTTAGGATAATTAGTTTGGCAGCCATACACAGATTAGATAGAGGGAACAGAACTTGTAGTTGCTTCATTGGGAAACTGTTAGAAACGGATGCCTGGAGAAATAGAAAGGCAGGACCCTTAAGGGACCCTTAGCCCCCCACAGATTTTTTGCATATACTAGGTTATTTTCATAATCTGAGGAGAAAAAGAGAGAGGAATTTGTGATTAAGCAATCTGTTTGCTTACAAACAATAAGCTTAAACAATAAAAACCCAGGTTGTTTTAAAACACTTAGTGGCCTTGTTGTGGTTATGTGTGTGTCTCCTTTTCTTGGAGAAGAGTCAAAGGTGAGCTTGAGCTCCGCCCAGCTTGGAATGTCACACAATCCAAGTTAATGGGATATTAAGTTTTAATTTGGTTTTCAGAGGCTGTCTCCAGTCAGTTTCAGAATTATTTCCTGTTGAACTTCCTGCATCATCCTCTTTTGGTGGTGGTTTTATTTTAAAAGTTGTGAGGCTTCTGATAATTGATGGTGCAGAGAGACTTATTGAACCACAGCCTTGTGGAGAGACTAAGCCTGGGAATACATAGTGTTCGTTGGCTGCTGGCATTTTGAACTTGTCATTTCTTTTGCATACAACTAGGAGGATAAATGCTCCTACATTTGAATCTACATGTTTTATAAAATGGGAAGCGTATTCACCGAATTAGTGGTATGACCTGAACTTACAAAATTGCCCTTTTACTCCTGATTCTGAAGTAGAGTCCTATTTTATTATTTAATTCAGCCAGCCTCAAATGTTGTGGTTTGTGCATTTGGTTCAATAGAAGCAGTGAGTAGCTCTCCCGTGCCTTGTTTCCACATGAGTCCTCTTCAGTTGAGGGTGAATTAATTTAGCAAACCAGGTAATGCTTACTTGCATGTCCACCGGCACATTTCTGTCAACCAGGAGTCTCTGTTAGGCTCATTCCTGAGCAGTGATACCCACTATGTGGTGGAAACAACATTTCATTAAAGAGAACTTCCAAGTTATTTTTTTTTTTATTTTTAAAATGAGGATAAAAATTCCTACCTCATGTGGTTCTTAGTAGGTATAAGGGATGGAATGCAAGTGTTCTACGCAGAGTCTGTTGTTTTTTAAAATCCCGTCTCCATGGATTTTACTGCAGTGGCTATTCCTTGTGTTTGTTGCTATAGCGTGCTGTTTATTTAGCTAGAAAATCTTCTGACGCAGGACCACGAGGAAGGAAATCATTTGGTCTCCTCTCACATCATCCAACCAACAAAATCATCAACCAGGGACACACCAGCACATCTATCCAAACTCACTGCTTATAGAAACTTGGAAGGAGAAAGCATTTTTTTTTTTTTTTAAACATCTTTATTGAAGTATAATTGCCTTACAATAGTGTGTTAGCTTCTGCTTTATAACAAAGTGAATCAGTTATACATATACAATATGTTCCCATTTCTCTTCCCTCTTGCATCTCCCTCCCTCCCACCCTCCCCATCCCACCCCTCTAGGTGGTCACAAAGCACCGAGCTGATCTCCCTGTGCTATGCGGCTGCTTCCCACTAGCTATCTATTTTACATTTGGTAGTGTATATATGTCCATGACACTCTCTTACCCTGTCACATCTCACCCCACCCCCTCCCCATATCCTCAAGTCCATTCTCTAGTAGGTCTGTGTCTTTATTCCCGTCTTGCCACTAGGTTCTTCATGGCCTTTTTTTTTTTTTTTTCCCTTAGATTCCGTATATATGTGTTAGCATACTGTATTTGTTTTTCTCTTTCTGACTTACTTCACTCTGTATGACAGACACTAACTCCATCCACCTCATTACAAATACCTCCATTTCATTTCTTTTTATGGCTGAGTAATATTCCATTGTATATATGTGCCACATCTTCTTTATCCATTCATCTGTCGATGGACATTTAGGTTGCTTCCAGGTCCTGGCTGTTGTAAATAGAGCTGGAATGAACATTGTGGTACATGACACTTTTTGACCTATGGTTTTCTCAGGGTATATGCCCAGTAGTGGGATTGCTGGGTCGTATGGTAGTTCTATTTGTAGCTCCCTGACTTCAGACTATACTACAAAGCTTCAGTAATCAAGACAGTTTGGTACTGGCACAAAAACAGAAATATAGACCAATGGAACAGGATAGAAAGCCCAGAGATAAACCCACACACATATGGTCACCTTATCTTTGATAAAGGAGGCAAGCATATACAGTGGAGAAAAGACAGCCTCTTCAATAAGTGGTGCTGGGAAAATTGGACAGGTACATGTAAAAGTATGAAATGAGAACACTCCCTGACACCATGCACAAAAATAAACTCCAAATGGATTAAAGACCTAAGTGTAAGGCCAGACACTATCAAACTCTTAGAGGAAAACATAGGCAGAACACTCTATGACATACATCACAGCAAGATTCTTTTTGACCCAGCTCCCAGAGAAATGGAAATAAGAACACAAATAAACAAATGGGACCTAATGAAACTTAAAAGCTTTTGCACAGCAAAGGAAACCATAAACAAGACCAAAAGACAACCATCAGAATGGGAGAAAATATTTGCAAATGAAGCAACTGACAAAGGATTAATCTCCAAGATTTACAAGCAGCTCATGCAGCTCAATAACAAAAAAACGAACAACCCAATCCAAAAATGGGCAGAAGACCTAAATAGACATTTCTCCAAAGAAGATATACAGATGGCCTACAGACACATGAAAGAATGCTCAACATCATTAATCATTAGAGAAATGCAAATCAAAACTACAATGAGATATCATCTCACACCGGTCAGAATGGCCATCATCAAAAAATCTAGAAACAATAAATGCTGGAGAGGGTGTGGAGGAAAGGGAACACTCTTGCACTGTTGGTGGGAATGTAAATTGATACAGCCACTATGGAGAACAGTATGGAGGTTCCTTAAAAAACTACAAAGAGAAAGCATTTTTTTTTTTTTTTTAAACATCTTTATTGAAGTATAATTGCCTCACAATGGTGTGTTAGCTTCTGCTTTACAACAAAGCGAATCAGTTATACATATACAATATGTTCCCATATCTCCTCCCCCTCGCGTCTCCCCTCCACCCTCCCCATCCCACCCCTCCAGGTGGTCACAAAGCACCGAGCTGATCTCCCCGCGCCACGCGGCTGCTTCCCACCAGCTATCCACTCCACACCCGGTAGTGTACATATGTCCATGACACTCTCTCACCCTGTCACATCTCACCCCACCCCCTCCCCATATCCTCAAGTCCATTCTCTAGTAGGTCTGTGTCTTTATTCCCGTCTTGCCACTAGGTTCTTCATGGCCTTTTTTTTTTTTTTTTTTCCTTAGATTCCGTATATATGTGTTAGCATACTGTATTTGTTTTGCTCTTTCTGACTTACTTCACTCTGTATGACAGACTCTAACTCCATCCACCTCATTACAAATACCTCCATTTCATTTCTTTTTATGGCTGAGTAATATTCCATTGTATATATGTGCCACATCTTGTTTATCCATTCATCTGTTGATGGACATTTAGGTTGCTTCCATGTCCTGGCTATTGTAAATAGAGCTGCAATGAACATTTTGTTACATGACTCTTTTTGAACTATGGTTTTCTCAGGGTATATGCCCAGTAGTGGGATTGCTGGGTCGTATGGTAGTTCTATTTGTAGTTTTTTAAGGAACCTCCATACTGTTCTCCATAGTGGCTGTATCAATTTACATTCCCACCAACAGTGCAAGAGTGTTCCCTTTCCTCCACACCCTCTCCAGCATTTATTGTTTCTAGATTTTTTGATGATGGCCATTCTGACCGGTGTGAGATGATATCTCATTGTAGTTTTGATTTGCATTTCTCTAATGATTAATGATGTTGAGCATTCTTTCATGTGTCTGTAGGCCATCTGTATATCTTCTTTGGAGAAATGTCTATTTAGGTCTTCTGCCCATTTTTGGATTGGGTTGTTCGTTTTTTTGTTATTGAGCTGCATGAGCTGCTTGTAAATCTTGGAGATTAATCCTTTGTCAGTTGCTTCATTTGCAAATATTTTCTCCCATTCTGATGGTTGTCTTTTGGTCTTGTTTATGGTTTCCTTTGCTGTGCAAAAGCTTTTAAGTTTCATTAGGTCCCATTTGTTTATTTGTGTTCTTATTTCCATTTCTCTGGGAGCTGGGTCAAAAAGAATCTTGCTGTGATGTATGTCATAGAGTGTTCTGCCTATGTTTTCCTCTAAGAGTTTGATAGTGTCTGGCCTTACACTTAGGTCTTTAATCCATTTGGAGTTTATTTTTGTGCATGGTGTCAGGGAGTGTTCTAATTTCATACTTTTACATGTACCTGTCCAATTTTCCATATATGGCCTTTATTATGTTGAGGAAAGTTCCCTCTATGCCTACTTTCTGCAGGGCTTTTATCATAAATGGGTGTTGAATTTTGTCGAAAGCTTTCTCTGCATCTATTGAGATGATCATATGGTTTTTCTCCTTCAATTTGTTAATATGGTGTATCACGTTGATTGATTTGCGTATATTGAAGAATCCTTGCATTCCTGGGATAAACCCCACTTGATCATGGTGTATGATCCTTTTAATGTGCTGTTGGATTCTGTTTGCGAGTATTTTGTTGAGGATTTTTGCATCTATGTTCATCAGTGATATTGGCCTGTAGTTTTCTTTCTTTGTGACATCTTTGTCTGGTTTTGGTATCAGGGTGATGGTGGCCTCGTAGAATGAGTTTGGGAGTGTTCCTCCCTCTGCAATATTTTGGAAGAGTTTGAGAAGGATAGGTGTTAGCTCTTCTCTAAATGTTTGATAGAATTCACCTGTGAAGCCATCTGGTCCTGGGCTTTTGTTTGTTGGAAGGTTTTTAATCACAGTTTCAATTTCAGTGCTTGTGATTGGTCTGTTCATATTTTCTATTTCTTCCTGGTTCAGTCTCGGCAGTTTATGCATTTCTAAGAATCTGTCCATTTCTTCCAGGTTGTCCATTTTATTGGCATAGAGTTGCTTGTAGTAATCTCTCATGATCTTTTGTATTTCTGCAGTGTCAGTGGTTACTTCTCCTTTTTCATTTCTAATTCTATTGATTTGAGTCTTCTCCCTTTTTCTCTTGATGAGTCTGGCTAATGGTTTATCAATTTTGTTTATCTTCTCAAAGAACCAGCTTTTAGTTTTGATTTTTGCTATTGTTTCCTTCATTTCTTTTTCATTTATTTCTGACCTGATCTTTATAATTTCTTTCCTTCTGCTGGCTTTGGGGTTTTTTTGTTCTTCTTTCTCTAATTGCTTTAGGTGCAAGGTTAGGTTGTTTATTCGAGATGTTTCCTGTTTCTTGAGGTAGGCTTGTATTGCTATAAACTTCCCTCTTAGCACTGCTTTTGCTGCGTCCTATAGGTTTTGGGTCGTCGTATCTCCATTGTCATTTGTTTCTAGGTATTTTTTGATTTCCCCTTTGATTTCTTCAGTGATCACTTCGTTATTAAGTAGTGTATTGTGTAGCCTCCATGTGTTTGTATTTTTTACAGATCTTTTCCTGTAATTGATATCTAGTCTCATAGCGTTGTGGTTGGAAAAGATACTTGATACGATTTCAATTTTCTTAAATTTACCAAGGCTTGATTTGTGACCCAAGATATGATCTGTCCTGGAGAATGTTCCATGCGCACTTGAGAAAAATGTGTATTCTGTTGTTTTTGGGTGGAATGTCCTATAAATATCAATTAAGTCCATCTTGTTTAATGTATCATTTAAAGCTTGTGTTTCCTTATTTATTTTCATTTTGGATGATCTGTCCATTGGTGAAAGTGGGGTGTTAAAGTCCCCTACTATGATTGTGTTGCTGTCGATTTCCCCTTTTATGGCTGTTAGTATTTGCCTTATGTATTGAGGTGCTCCTATGTTGGGTGCATAAATATTTACAATTGTTATACCTTCCTCTTGGATCGATCCCTTGATCATTATATAGTGTCCTTCTTTGTCTCTTATAATATTCTTTATTTTAAAGTCTATTTTGTCTGATATGAGAATTGCTACTCCAGCTTTCTTTTGATTTCCATTTGCATGGAATATCTTTTTCCATCCCCTCACTTTCAGTCTGTATGTGTCTCTAGGTCTGAAGTGGGTCTCTTGTAGACAGCATATATATGGGTCTTGTTTTTGTATCCATTCAGCCAGTCTGTGTCTTTTGGTGGGAGCATTTAATCCATTTACGTTCAAGGTAATTATCGATATGTATGTTCCTATTCCCATTTTCTTAAATATTTTGGGTTTGTTATTGTAGGTGTTTTCCTTCTCTTGTGTTTCTTGCCTAGAAAAGTTCCTTTAGCATTTGTTGTAAAGCTGGTTTGGTGGTGCTGAACTCTCTCAGCTTTTGCTTGTCTGTAAAGGTTTTAATTTCTCCATCACATCTGAATGAGATCCTTGCTGGGTAGAGTAATCTTGGTTGTAGGTTTTTCTCCTTCATGACTTTAAGTATATCCTGCCACTCCCTTCTGGCTTGCAGAGTTTCTGCTGAAAGATCAGATGTTAACCTTATGGGGATTCCCTTGTGTGTTATTTGTTGTTTTTCCCTTGCTGCTTTTAATATGTTTTCTTTATATTTAATTTTTGACAGTTTGATTAATATGTGTCTTGGCGTGTTTCTCCTTGGGTTTATCCTGTATGGGACTCTCTGTGCTTCCTGGACTTGATTAACTATTTCCTTTCCCATATTAGGGAAGTTTTCAACTATAATCTCTTCAAATATTTTCTCAGTCCCTTTCTTTTTCTCTTCTTCTTCTGGGACCCCTATAATTCGAATGTTGGTGCGTTTAATGTTGTCCCAGAGGTCTCTGAGACTGTCCTCAGTTCTTTTCATTCTTTTTTCTTTATCCTGCTCTGCAGTAGTTATTTCCACCATTTTATCTTCCAGGTCACTTATCCGTTCTTCTGCCTCAGTTATTCTGCTATTGATCCCATCTAGAGTATTTTTAATTTCATTTATTGTGTTTTTCATCGTTGCTTGGTTCCTCTTTAGTTCTTCTACGTCCTTGTTAAATGTTTCTTGCATTTTGTCTATTCTATTTCCAAGATTTTTGATCATCCTTACTATCATTATTCTGAATTCTTTTTCAGGTAGACTACCTATTTCCTCTTCATTTGTTAGGTCTGGTGTGTTTTGACCCTGCTCCTTCATCTGCTGTGTGTTTTTCTGTCGTCTCATTTTGCTTATCTTACTGTGTTTGGGGTCTCCTTTTCACAGGCTGCAGGTTCGTAGTTCCTGTTGTTTTTGGTATCTGTCCCCAGTGGGTAAGGTTGGTTCAGTGGGTTGTGTAGGCTTCCTGGTGGAGGGGACTATTGCCTGTGTTCTGGTGGATGAGGTTGAATCTTGTCTTTCTGGTGGGCACGTCCACGTCTGGTGGTGTGTTTTGGGGTGTCTGTGTCCTTATGATTTTAGGCAGCCTCTCTGCTAATGGATGGGGCTGTGTTCCTGTCTTGCTAGTTGTTTGGCATAGGGTGTCCAGCACTGTAGCTTGCTGGTCGTTGAGTGAAGCTGGGTCTTGATGTTGAGATGGAGATCTCTGAGAGATTTTTGCCATTTGGTATTACGTGGAGCTGGTAGGTCTCTTGTGGACCAGTGTCCTGAAGTTGGCTCTCCCACCTCAGAGGCACAGCCCTGATGCCTGGCTGGAGCACCAAGAGCCTTTCATCCACACAGCTCAGAATATAAGGGAGAAAAAAATAGAAAGAAAGAAAGAGGATAAAATAAAATAAAATAAAGCTATTATAATAAAAAATAAGAAAAAAAATTATTAAGAGTAAATGTATTCAGAAAAAAATTTTTTTTAATTTTTAAAAATAGATTTATTAATTTTTTATA
This sequence comes from Balaenoptera ricei, assembly GCF_028023285.1. Classification (NCBI taxonomy): domain Eukaryota; kingdom Metazoa; phylum Chordata; class Mammalia; order Artiodactyla; family Balaenopteridae; genus Balaenoptera; species Balaenoptera ricei. The sequence goes on from NC_082654.1 coordinate 39,418,945, forward strand.
GTAAAAAATAAGAAAAAAATTTTTAAGAAAAAAGTTTATTAAGAAAAAAATTTTTTTAATTTTTTAAAATAAAAAATATGAAAAAACTTATTACAAAATGTTTTAATTTCTAAAAATAGAAAGTATGGAAAAAATTATTAAAAAAACATATATTAGGAAAAAAAAATTTTTTTTTTTTTTTTTTTTTTTTTTAAAGTTGGTTATTAACAGTCATTCTTTTTTAAGCAAGTTCACCAAATAAAATTCCAGTTTTACACAAGAGATGTATTTATAGATTTGCTAATATTTTGTTGAGGATATTTGCATCTATGTTCATCAGTGATATTGGCCTGTAATTTTTTTTAGTGATATCTTTGTCTGGTTTTGGTATCAGGCTGATGCTGGCCTCGTAATATAAGTTTGGGAGCATTTCGACCTCTGCAATTTTTTTTTTTTTTTTTTTTTTGGAATAGTTTGAGAAGGATGGATGCTACCTGCTCTCTAAATGTTTGGTACAATTCACCTGCAAAGGCATCTGGTCCTGGACTTTTGTTTGTTGGGAGGGGTTTTTTTGTATTACCTATTCAATTCATTACTGTCAATTGGTCTGTTCATATTTTCTATTTCTTCCTTCTTCGGTCTTGGGAGATTGTACATTTCCAGGAATTTGTCCGTTTCTTATATGTTGTCTGTTTCATTGGCTGACCACCATGTGTTTAAAGGTAGATGTGGCTGGCCCCCAGTCTGGTTGGTTTCCAGGCCCTGCATTGCCTTGGGTCTTGGAGTGTATGAGATTTTGTGTGTGCCCTCTAAGAGTGGAATCTATTTCCTACAGCTCTCTGGCTCTTCTGAAAGTATGCCCCACTGGCCTTCAAAGCCAAATTTTCTGGGGGCTCATCTTCCCTGTGCATTCTTCCCAGGGCTGGGGAGACCAATGTGGGGCTCAGCCCCCTCCCTCTTTGGGGAGAACCTCTATAATTGTAATTATCCTCCTATTTGTGGGTCTCCCACCTAGGAGTATGGGTCTTGACTGTACTGTGTCTTCACTGTCACTGTCTTCACTGCGTCTTTTTTAAGTAAAAAAAAAAAAAAAAAAAAAATGGACGGACCTAACCCTAGGTCTAATGGTGAAAGCAAAGCTATTCAGACAAAATCTCACCCAGAAGCATACATATATACACTCACAAAAAAAAAGGAAAAGGGGAAATTAATATATCCTGCTCCTAAAGTCCACCTTTTGAATTTGGGATGATTCGTTGTCTATTCAGGTATTCAACAGATGCAGGCACATCAAGTTGTTTGTGGAGCTTTAATCCATTGCTTCTGAGGCTGCTGGGAGAGATTTCCCTTTCTCTTCTTTGTTCGTACAGCTCCCAGCGTTCAGCTTTGGATTTGGACCCGCCTCTGCGTGTAGGTCGCCTGAGGGCGTCCGTTCCCCGCCCAGACAGAACGGGGTTAAAGGAGCAGCTGCTTCGGGGGCTCTGGCTCACTCAGGCCGGGGGAGGGAGCGGTACGGTGGAGGTGGGGTGAGCCTGCGGCGTCAGAGGCGTCGTGACGTTGCAGCAGCCTGAGGCGCGCCGTGTGTTCTCCCGGGGAAGTTGTCCCCGGATCACGGGAGCCTGGCAGTGGCGAGCTGCACCAGCTCCCGGGAGGGGCGGTGTGGAGAGTGACCTGTGCTCACACACAGGCTTCTTGGTGGCAGCAGCAGCAGCCTTAGCGTCTCCTACCAGTCTCTGGGGTCCGCGCTGTTAGCCGCGGCTCGCGCCCGCCTCTGGAGTTCGTCTAGGTGGCGCTCTGAATCCCCTCTCCTTGCGCACCGCGAAACAAAGAGGCAAGAAAAAGTCTCTTGCCTCTTCGGCGGCTGCAGACCTCCTCTCCGGCTCCCTCCCGGCTCGTCGCGGCACGCCAACCCCTTCAGGCTGTGTTCACGCCGCCAACCCCAGTCCTCTCCCTGCGATCCGACCGAAGCCCGCGCCTCAGCTCCCAGCCCCGCCCGCCCCGGCGGGTGAGCAGACAAGCCTCTCGGGCTGGTGAGCGCTGCTCGGCGCTGAGCCTCTGTGCGGGAGTCTCTCCGTTTTTCCCTCTGCGCCCCTGTTGCTGTGGGATCCGCGCTGATGGCCGCGGCTCGCACCCGTCTCTGGATTTCTTTTAGGCAGCGCTCTGAATCCCCTCTCCTTGCGCGCCGTGAAACAAAGAGGCAAGAAAAAGTCTCTTGCCTCTTCGGCAGCTGCAGACTTTTTCCCGGACTCCCTCCCGGCCAGCACCAAAGCCCGAGCCTCAGCTCCCAGCCCCCGCCCGCCCCGGCGGGTGAGCAGACAAGCCTCTCGGGCTGGTGAGTGCTGGTTGGCGCCGAGCCTCTGTGCGGGAGTCTCTCCGCTTTGCCCTCTGCACCCCTGTGGCTGCGCTCTCCTCCGCGGCTCCGAAGCTTCCCCCCTCTGCCACCCGCAGTCTCTGCCCGCAAAGGGGCTTCCTAGTGCCTGGAAACCTTTCCTCCTTCACGGCTCCCTCCCACTGGCGCAGGTCCCGTCCCTATCCTTTTGTCTCTGTTATTTCGTTTTTCTTTTACCCTACCCAAGTACGTGGGGATTTTCTTGCCTTTTGGGAGGTCTGACGTCTTCTGCCAGCGTTCAGTGGGTGTTCTGTAGGAGCAGTTCCACGTGTAGATGTATTTCTACTGTATCTGTGGGAAGGAAGGTGATCTCCGCGTCTTACTCTTCCGCCATCTTGCCCCTACCTGAGAAAGCATTTTTAAAAGCACTGTTGAGGATGGCCACTTTCTCTGTGCCCTCCCTAATGCCAGGAATTTCAAGTATGCCAGGCACAGAGGGGCCCTGTGATTGCCTTTAATGTTACAAAACTTCCCCTACTGAGGTAGGTTCATGACATTCTTTCTACACGTGCTTCAGTGAAACAGCTGCCTCGTCATCCTCAAAGCTGGTCACTTCCCCTTTTCTTGATTTTGTTAATATTGCACAGTGCTACCATCTTCTCCTTAGAGCGACCATAGTCATCAGGGCTGTGTTCCTTTTGCCTCTCTTTTTCCTCCTCTCAGACCGAAACTGTGAATAATTTAACCAAATTATTTACCAGCTACAAATTGAAGATGAGGGTAGTTTCAATAGTTTGAACACATAAATGGAAATAAATGGCACATGCTTCACTTTTCTTTTTGGGCAAATGAAGAGGGATGGTTGTATCAGGTCCCCATCCTTGGGGCTCACGACATGTTTGGACTGAGCTTACGGAACACAAGGCTGTGTGCTGCAGGCACTCCTGCTATCTTCCTGGCCCCCTGTTACACTTTCTGTTTTTCCCTGTCTCCTTCACATCTTCAAAACATTTCACCCTCTAAAACCACAAGATTGTGTTTTAGTTTATTGTTGAACAAAGGATCTATTTCAGATTTACTTCCTGGACTTTGCAGTTAGTCAGACCTGATGCATTATCTGTCTTAGCTTTTCAGTAAAAGCTTTTGATTTAAATTTTCTATTAAGGAAAAAACTGAATGTGAGGGAAAGCAAACTCTTAGTTGCAACTGAGGATCTATCTTGGAGGTGGGAACACAAATGAAGTGAAGAAGACTCTTAACCCAGCTTTCCTTCACTGCAGGAGGCTTGTGTCATGGTTAATGTAACATTTACGTTTAGTGGTAGAAGTATGGGGTATAGAGCTCCAGCCTCCTGCGTCGGAGATGGTGTTTGCAAGAGTAGGCCTCTCTGTGTGACCTGTGCACCTCGCTTCACCTTTCTGTGCTTCAGTTTCCTCATCTGTGAAATGGGACAATAAAAGTAACCTTCTCAGAGTTATTGCGAGGCTTACTGGGTTAATTCAAAAAACACTTCAGACACCCCCCCAACATTCAATAACCATTACCCGATATTGCTGTTTTATTATCACATTCCTGCAAGTTACGTCAGTACATGTGCGTATAGCAGACGTTTAAGAAATAAATGCATCAGAACCTATACATCCAAATGGGTTATTTTCTTCCTCAGAATGGTCTCTGGTGGAAGGTAAATGCTGATTGTGGTAGTGATGCCTGTGCAAGCCATTTTGGGGACGCCTGCCCTGGGATTGCCTGTGACGGCTATAAAACTGCATTCTTTAAATGGCTCCTGTACTGGCCAGTTTTCTGTCGCTTGAGTGAATGTGGGTTTGAATTTTTTTTTTTTCTTTTCTTTTTTTTTTTTAAGCTAAAAGATATCTGGAATCAAGTCAAGTGAAAAACTGTTTTGGTTTAAAAGCTTATCTGTAAAGTATACTCACAAGCATGGTCATTGGACCACACTAAGTCAAGTTTTTGGTTGCAACATGCAGATTATTTGGCTTTGGCTTTTGGGAGCCAGTAGTTCGTATCTACTTCCTGCTGAAGCGACTGCTCCACGCCTGGTTATTTTGTCCTCAGAACCAACCTCCTGTGCACCCTTGCCACCTCTGGAAGTGGAGTATCACAAACACTTTGTTTCAGGGGTTCACTCACCCACAGGTTACATCCCTACAGAAACCCCTTTTCCCTTGAATCGGTAGGATTATTTTCTGCTTCACTCGCAGATTTGTTTTTACCCCAAACCCTTTTGTTCTAATGGTTAACAAGTTTTTACAAGTAGCTATGTAACATGTATATCTTACTCGCCTTGGCTTTATAAAATAACTTGATTGTCAGGCCTGCTGTGCAGACGTGCTGGAGCACACTGTCTCATGTCTTTGGTCTCCCTTCCTCCCGGTGCATCCCCCCCACCCCCACCCCGGATTCCAAGTGATATGAAAATCAGCCTCTGATTTTAGAGTCACTCCTAAGTCAGGTTGCCAGCCCTGCTGAGAGTCAGTTTTTCCAGCTGCATGTTGTAATGGAAAATCTCTGTTTGTCTTGAAACATTCACTGCTCTGCAGAAAGTCAACACTTGGTCTCCACGATGGCTTGGGTGCTAACGTAACTCTCCTGTGCTATCTGGATCGTGGCAGATCAGATGTGGATGCCTAATGTTACTTGTGTTGTAGACACTGTGTGTGGGTGGGGGAAGTGGGTTCAGCTCTAGACACTGCTGGCATGCCTTTGGAATCTGAAAAGCAGGGAAGTTGCATGTTAAAAACAGTAAAAACTGGGAGATTAGAAAAAACTTTCCTTTCTCTTTTTTTGCCATTGGCATTACATTGCAACAGCCAAAACCTCCAAAACTTGCTTGAATGGTTGCTGAAAAATAAAAACCAATTAACAATGAAGAATTGGGGCTTTCTGCATAATATACATCATTGTGATTTATATAATTTATAGATAGCTAGCATTTTATATTTTATGTATAATGTATGTAATATGTACATATATGTGTTATACATAGTATACATATACAGTTTTATACAGTTTCTATATTAAATATATATAGCTTTCCTGTTTTCTCACAGACTTTTCTTTATGGCCCTTCAAACAATGTTTTTGGTTTTTAACCATTTTACTTTGACTCGTGTCGTTTATAAATCCTCACTCTTTTGACCTTTATTTTTTATGGACAAATATGCCTATTTCCTGCTCTAACCCAGGTTGTTGAGATTATAGAAATTCTAGTTTCTCTTCTCTTTCTTAGTCTTTCAGGTGTCTCATAATCTTTTCTTAAACAGACGTCTAAGAATTAAATGAGTAGCAGCACTTCAAATCAGTGATTTGTAAATACATATGTGCGTCGGATCTTTTTGAATTTATAAAAATAATTTTAAGGGGAAGATTAAATGTACTTCCAGCCATTTTAGACACACAGAACCCATAACATTTTGTTTATACCACTCTCTTGGATGAAGTGCAAGTCTTTGAAGAATAAAAAGCGGAAGTTGTAGGGTGTGGTTGTCTTCAGCTTTCTTTCCCATAAGGTCTAATTTGGTTGCTGGAACTTCGAAGCTGTGCCTTGAAAATCTGATGTTAGTGGTGGTGGCTATGGGAAGATGTTAAGAAAAAAACAACCGTTCCCACCAGGGTGATTTTAGGCAAAGGTGTGAGACATGCAGCCTTTTCCACGCCTGGATGCCAACATCTCGAGCTTTTCCTATTAAAATCTGTTTGTAGGAAAGACTCAGAAACTCTCCTTGAAGTGAAATAACTGTCAGTTTTAGTGCCTTTGTCCTAGGAGATTTGTATTTTGTCAGAAAAGAAAATGTCAGCTCCAGGAATAAAAGTCCTTTTTTTAGGTGGATAAGTCCGACAGTTTGGTCCTAGTCATGACTTTCGGAGGCTCTACTGTGGTTCTCTTGGTTGAATATGAAACAAGCCTTTTTCGCCTGCCAAAACCTCCCAAGAGTGGATGGCTCTATTACAGTTTCAAGGATCTTGGCCCTATCTCCTGGCCTTGAATCCAAGTCTGGCAACTTACAACAGCTCTGTGCACTTAGAGTATGACAGATGGAGCTAGGTGGTCCCCATTCCCACAGCCGAGGGATGTTCTGGGAGGGGCTGAAGATCACTGTATAGGCAGAGCTCTGAATGGTCAAATTAATGCCCCTTGTGAGGACGTTAGGGGATGTAAAGTACTTAATCTCCAAAGAAAGATGAAATTATATTGATGCGCCGTACTTAACAAGGCAGGAAAGTTCAAAACCTTTAGGAAATATTTTCAATAGCAGGAGTTTTCTTGTTGCTTGAATTAAGTTGCTACAAGAGGTAAAAAATTGCAATAAGTGCTGTAATTTAGAAAATCAGAGACTTATATGATAATGTTTTGCTGTATTAAGTCTTTACAGGTGTAGCAGCATAACTCTTATAAAATTTAACTGGATTGGAAAGCAGAAGATACGGAATCAATGTTTTTGGTCTTTTCTTCTTCTGTGCCTGCAACCCCCAGATATTCAAATCTTCAGTCTCTCTTAAGATCTCCAACCGTGGTTGGTCCAGCTGCCTTGCAGAGTTTCCAGTTGAATGTGTCCAAATCACTTTTATCACAGCTGCATCTTGGTCTTCTCCCTTTCTCTCATCCTCTATATTCTCTCCCAAACCGAGTCACTGTTGATTCTGTCTTCAAAAAGTATCTGAAATCCACCAACTTCTCCCCACCTCTTTGCCACCCTGCTGGTCTGGTCACTTGGGTGACTGCAGTCACTCTTCTACATTTACTGGGATTCTTTCCCATCCTCTTTCTGAAATGAAAATCTGCTACCCCCCCATCCCCCCAAAAAAACCCAACCCAAAACAAAACCGGGAAACAAATAAACTGGCATCACCCAGCTTTCCCATGATGCCCATGATCTTCAGTTGAAATCAGGATCTCAGAGTCCCACGTGACCTGGTTATTGCCGGCCTGCCCCGGTCCTCCCCATTCCCCCTCTCCCTCTCCGTGGTCCAGCTATGATTGGCTTGGTTTCAGTTCCTCAGAAATAGCATTCACTTCTACTTTCTTCCCCACTTTTTAACATTTTGTCTACTTCTATTTTTTCTTTGGTTCTCCCCTTAAAATACCATTTTGTCAGGTAAAGCCTTAGGTTAGAAAACTTCTTCTTTTATTTATTTCTTTATTTGGCTGCGTCGGGTCTTCATTGCAGCACCCGAGATCTTTAGTTGTGGCATGTGGGATCCAGTTCCCTGACCAGGGATCGAACCCCGGCCCCCTGCATTGGGAGCGCGGAGTCTTAGCCACTGGACCACCAGGGAAGTCCCGAGACCGTCTTCTTGCATCATGTCCATCCCATTGGTAGATTTATCACTCTTGGTATATCCCTAGTACCTAGCATAGGGTCTGGCATATAGTAGGCACTTAGTCGTATTTGTTGAATGAAGGAAAGTAGTGGTGTTTACAAACAGGTTAAGTGCTTCTGAATCTGAAGGGTGGCACGTCTGGTCTGTGTGTGCACAGATGCCACCCCTTTTCTCACCTGTGCTCGAGGCAGACACTGCTCCTCTGTTACGACTCCCTTCCTCTGGGCTGGCTTTCTTAGTTGCTGTCTAGGCAGCTGTTTCTGGTCTGCTGTCCATCTGAATTGGCATGTGTCGTGAAACCTCTTTGCCATTTCCAGTCTAGCAGAAAAAGGCATAGCATTCCAGATGTGTAGGTTCTTGTCTTTAGACATTTGCGTAAACTTGTTGTGCCTTAGTTTGCGTGCAGTCTGATGCAAGTAATCAGATGGTAATGTAAGATATGCTTTCATGAAGATAGAGTAAGAAACACTGAAAAATTCGTAAAGCTTATCCAAATAAAAGGTTGTATAGTCACATTCAGTGTGCTTTGTATAACAAATACTCATCTTGTGATCAGACACTTATGTGGAGAATAAAATGTAATTTTTTAATGCATGTAAATATAAGTTTTAATTGCAAGCTTACCATATCTGTATATGAGTCCTTTACAACAGGGACTCTAATTTTCTTTCAGAATTAAGTTATCTCTTAAGTTTTTATTTTGCTAGTGAAAAATACATTTCAAGGAGATAGAATGTAAAACATCACGAAGATGCTAGTTTTTTATTTAGTTTACTGTCATTGCGTGGCAGTGTTTCATAAAGTATCCCCATGGATCCACCTGTATCAGGAGCACCCGGGGTTGGTTAAATTGCACATTCCTGCCTCCACAACTTAACTGGATCAGACTTCCTGAGGCCTGGAAATCTGCATTTTAAATAAGCTCTAAAAGTTTGAACACCACAGCCATATAATACCTAGTATCTAGTGCGGCATTAGTAAATACTGAGTAGGATCTATAAAAGATGTCTCATTCACTGACCTCTTCAGTCTCGCCTGAGCATAACAGTGACATCAGAAAATATTCCGCTGCCAATGCTGTCCAGTAAAAGGTGAAGATATTGATGGTGGCTGAGGTTGAAACCAGTCAATGACCTTACTCAACCAGAGCACCAAAGATCAACAAGGGCATTGTTCCCAGAGGCTTAAACACACTGGCCCTCTGGGCACAATGGTCCTCTGATCACAGCTGACGTGGGCAGAAAGGAACCAGGCAAGGCTCTGGTCCCCTCGGTGCCTAGTGAGGGCCAGTCCTGCAGTGAAGGGGCAGTGCTTCTGGTCTAGTTCTCTGGAGCGGCCCAGCAGGGTTAGGCTGGCAGTGGCCTTCTCCTTCAGCAAGACTCCCTTATTTCCTGCCCTCCCTGACTGCCCAGGATGCAAGGAGAAAACTTGTCCCGAATCGGAAGGCAGAAACAATAACAGCATTTTAAGGTTGGCATTGCCGAGTGTGTAGGATGTGCTTTACTTGCAGTAGCTCGTGTAATCAGCGTAAAGGAGGGGCAATCCAGGGTGCTGGTGAGAGAGCATTTCACAGCAAACTTTAACCCCGGACTGGACCCCTGAGAGAGGTTACAGCTGTCGCTCTCCAGTTCCTATCTCCAGTTCCTATCCAGTTCTTGCTCTGCACCTTTAGCCTTCCTTGATCTCCTTCGACCCTTTATGGTACTTAGAGCTTACACGATTCCGTATCCAGATTAATAATTGTTTTCTGCCGTTTCCTAAGTGTTCATTCTATCTCACCGAAAAGAAACAGATTCTCAGTGGGTGATGGTGTCCTCCCCACACCCCCGCCCTCCCGGCCCTGGCATTTAGAAACCTGTAAGGACATTCGTGGTTGTCACAATGATGAGGGGTGTGTATATTATTAGCATTGAACATCCCGAGGGTGTGGATACTAAACGCCCCTTGGTCCTTGGGACAGTCGCACACAATGAAGGATTGTCCTGTCCAGAATGCTAATGAACCGCCACGAGAAACACTGGAGCTCTTTGGGTTTGCCTGCATCTTGTTCAGTGCTTCCTTGAGAATAGACCCAGCATTTATTATGTGATAAATCTGCATGGCTTAATAGATGCAGTATGAGCTAAATTACTTACCGGGAAAATAAACAAATGGTTGCAGCCATCTTCCTGGCTGGCAGCTGTGCTCTGACAGTGGAGCCATCACTCTTCCTGGATTCTGCTTTAAAGCTTCGCCCTTCCAGATGGTTCACTGTGGACAAGAGTTATGACCCAGACAGTAATCCTGAACTGCTGCTACTTTTCCACTCAGGAAACACTCTGATGTAACAAAATACCACCGTCCGTTGTCCCACTGACACCTTGGTCTCGTAAAAATAAACAGGGTGATGCTAAGTAAACTGTTACATCATGAGAGGGGGTGGGGCCAGGGAATCCAATATTTTTATCACAGACACCATCCCTTAGCAGTAGGAGGGTTCGAGATTTGGAGGGACGTGTTCTGAGCTCCCAAACCTTCTGGAGTTATTTTGCCTGTGGATCAGAAAGCTACTGTGGGGAGGAAAAAGTTTTGAACTAAGGATCAGACAAGGGTCCTGGAAAATTTGCTGCCTCATATCAGTCATTCAGTTAGAGATATCAGAGAAGTGACAGATGAATAAAAATTTAGGAACACAAAAGAGAGGGTGACATCAGATCTTATTTTAAAGGACTAAGGGTTAAGCCAGAAAGCTTGTTGACCTAAGGATGTCCAATAGACTATGGGATTTGAATATCTTGGAAACCGGATAATAATTAGACTAACAGTAAAGGCAATAGGAACAGACTGGGGAAATGCAGCTACAGGAGGTTGAGAGAAATGGCAAACTAAAATGAGTCAGAGGGCTGGTTTTTCCCTACAGGGTCTCCTGTGACCGATTGAGAAAGAGTGTGTTCTTCCTTTGACTCAGTGAGCCTACTTCTCAGAGTAATTTCTAAGCAGATGAGTAGAGCTTTGTTCAGAGATTCAGCTCTGAGTATGCTTAGTGAGCATTGTTTGGAACTGAACATTGGAAGCAACCCAGATGGCCCCCCAAAGGGCCTTGGATGAACACGTTATAATTCATCTATATGATGGAATATTCTATAACCATGACAATGATATTGAGGAGAAATATTGACATGGGACAAAATGTATGAAAAATAGGCTGTAATAGAATATATAAGGTTAATGTTTCAATAAAGAAATATGTAAACATAGAGGGAAAAACCAGGAAAGGCATTAATCAAAATATGTTCACTTGGAGTATCTTTAAGTGGTTGAATTCCAAGTACCTGGAATTCTTTCTTAGGGCTTAAGTGCTTAAAATGTTTAATTTGAACATGTGTAATTATTTTTGTAATTAAAAAGTTTAATACAGTAAATAAAAACATGATCAAATTATTAAAGGGTGCTTTGTCAACCTGTTATCCAAGTATTTCAATATATAATTATTTTTAAATCCAAACATTACTGGTAGTTCTAAGAAGCTATTAGTCCCTCACATTTTATTCTGGATTTAGTTGATCATTAGCACAGAGGAAATGAGGGTTCTGATTATGAGGAATAAATGTGATTGGGGCTGAATTAAAGAGTGGGAAGAAAGAAGGGATATATCAGTATAGTTAAGAGGAACATAGATAAACTAAGTCTAATACTTTAATAGTGACTACATTTGCCTGGTTTGAAACTCTGCCTGGGAAATTCCCTGCTAAACATCATACACATCATGCATCATACACTCTTAGGGTGACTGGGGAACACCCACTAAGCCTAGGCTTGGCCCCCTCGCCCCAGGAGTAGCTGAATCAGAGATGTGAGAGCCTCAGGTGCTATAAGGTTTCCAGCTAAAGACCTAGCCCATGGTAGGCTTCCAGTTCTCAGAGGTGAGGCCACAGAGCTCTATGAGTGAGTCAGCCCATTAAGAATTTAGGTCTTATTTAAAGGAAATACTTTGCAGCAGCATTTCTTAGAATATACTCTGTGGGACACTATTCTTAGGAGAAGGTTCCATGGGGGAAAACAAAAGGCGGCGAGACAAATAGGTTTGTGAGAGGAGACAGGTCAGCTTGTCCGCAGCCCCTACGTCCCCACTTGCATCTCGCGGTTAGTATACTGAGGCTCCAGGTGTCTTGCCTTAAAGACATCTTTTGGGTTTGGGTTAACCCTGAGTTTACTAAATTTAGTTAGCTATAGATTTTTTTTTTCGCATGAGGATTTAAAAAAACTATTTAGGCAAAGATGGATATTCTTATATCCTCTTTTGTTCAGAGGACCTTCATTCTATCTAGAGTTTAGAGCTGAGACCTTTGAGTGTACACTGTGGGCGAGGCACTCAGAGAAATACAGAATCTTCTCCACCCATGTGGCGTCTGCTCACTCTTCTGGGAACGCTGTAAAGTGAGGCCTAAGTTCACATAATACTGAGCAGTGTCTGTCTAGGTTGGCGATCTGCATGGTCTAGGATTCTGCTTTCGTTGAAATCTCAAATGACAAAGGTTGGCAAGAAATACGTAATAATGTTAGTGCCTTGTCCCCTCTCTTCTAATTTCCCTTCGGTGAGTATATATTACTCCTCCTCCCAAAGTTTTATTAATAAAACAATGGGGATACAGTATTTCCAACCCAGTTCCTCTTGGAAGGAACAGGGGAGACAGGCCGGTAGTACACTCTGCAGAGGAAGGGTCCCTGGCTGCCACATCTGGCAGCTCTCTGCTCTCCCACGCTGGCGGGAGGAGGTCTGGAGAGCAGAGGGGCTTGTGAGCCAGGGATGACTCCTGCTGATGCCCCTCAGGGCCTGGGGATCCTGAGGCATCAGGAAAGCCAGAGGGGCGGTGAGGCTGGGAGCTGATGCTTGCAGGGACACTGCCACTTCCTCGGGCTGCTGGGACTCTGTTGCGGCGGCGACACATAAGCAACTTTTTTTTTTTTTTTTTATCATAAGCAACTTTTTAAGTCTGGGGAGGTAACTCTGAGTTAAGATTTTGATTTCTTAAACTCCACTGTAGGGCCCCAAACTTGCGAGACCAGCAACATAGAAAGAGAGTATAGAAAAGAGATATTTTCAGTAAAAATTGTTTAGGCTTCTGATAAAAAAGACGCTATAGACCCTTTAGCAGGAGAACGCTCATCTTGTGAAGATGTGGCCAGTGATACACGTGGAGAATCCACAGAAGTGCGAGTAATGATAACTCTGGGCAGTGCGTCTTTTTTCTTTGACCTAAGTGAGAGCATTGGTGATGCACCTCAAACAAAAGCAGACCTCTGGGCCGTTGACTGGGGTCCAGCCCCGTCTGAGGCACACCATGGAACCGGGCTCCCTTCCTCCAGCCCTGCAGCCCTCACCTTCACGGTTCAAAGCTCAGCTCATGCAGCTCAATAACAAAAAAACAAACAACCCAATCCAAAAATGAGCAGAAGACCTAAATAGACATTTCTCCAAAGAAGATATACAGATTGCCAACAAACACATGAAAGAATGCTCAACATCATTAATCATTAGAGAAATGCAAACCAAAACTACAATGAGATATCATCTCACACCGGTCAGAATGGCCATCATCAAAAAATCTACAAACAATAAATGCTGGAGAGGGTGTGGAGAAAAGGGAACACTCTTGCACTGTTGGTGGGAATGTAAATTGGTGCAGCCACTATGGAGAACAGTATGGAGTTTCCTTAAAAAACTACAAATAGAACTACCATACGACCCAGCAATCCCACTACTGGGCATATACCCTGAGAAAACCATAGGTCAAAAAGAGTCATGTACCAAAATGTTCATTGCAGCTCTATTTACAATAGCCAGGACATGGAAGCAACCTAAGTGTCCATCATCGGATGAATGGATAAAGAAGATGTGGCACATATATACAATGGAATATTACTCAACCATAAAAAGAAATGAAATGGAGGTATTTGTAGTGAGGTGGATGGAGTTAGAGTCTGTCATACAGAGTGAAGTAAGTCAGAAAGAGAAAAACAAATACAGTATGCTAACACATATATATGGAATCTAAGGAAAAAAAAAAAAAAGGTCATGAAGAACCTAGTGGCAAGACGGGAATAAAGACACAGACCTACTAGAGAATGGACTTGAGGATATGGGGAAGGGGAAGGGTAAGCTGTGACAAAGTGAGAGAGTGTCATGGACGTATATACACTACCAAATGTAAAATAGATAGCTAGTGGGAAGCAACCCCATAGCATAAGGAGATCAGCTCGGTGCTTTGTGACCACTGACCACCTAGAGGGGTGGGATAGGGAGGGTGGGAGGGAGGGAGATGCAAGAGAGAAGAGATATGGGAACATATGTATATGTATAACTGATTCACTTTGTTATAAAGCAGAAACTAACACACCATTGTAAAGCAATTATACTCCAATAAAGATGTTAAAAAAAAAAGCTCAATCACATCCTCCTGTGGCTCCTGTGGCTCCTGTAAAAGGAAGTGGGCCAACAATGGGTTTTGACCCAGGGGATTAAAAAGTTAAACTTTTCTGAGTTTAGCAGGAGGAGCAAAGAATTTGTCCTGTTTTTGTCAAATGAGATCCATCTGGAAAATGAATTAGAAGAAAAATATTCTTGAAAAATAAACTTTTAATTAAAACTTTTTTTTTTCCCCCTTCCAAGGTGCCAGTAAAACAAAGTGGAACACATTACCCACAAGGCAATTTTAGATAAGAAACTAAACATTTAGATGCCTCTTCCTTTCTTTAATAATTCTACACTGATTTGGTTCCTGTCACAAATGTGGGTGAATAAGATAAATGATACTGGTATGATCAGCAACCTTTATATTTTCTGTCTGCTGAGAATACTTAAAGCATAGACTCTAATTTTGTAGCTGGAATGAACCTTAGAAAGTCAGTTTTTGCTGAACATCAGAGTGTAGATTAAAGATAACAAGGACACTCATACAAATTCCCAAGAACCTAACTCTTCAGTCACACTCAACACTGGTAAAGGGATGGAAAGGAGCATGAATATCATTCCTGCCAAGCGGTCTTTTTACCGACAGATGGGACAGAACCTCTCCCTCCCCATGAGCCAGGTTTTCACTGCGGTGCTCCAAACAGGCACCTCTTCTTAACAAATGTTTGACCTGTTTCTTATGAATAGCCAGGGCACAAATAAAAAAGACTGGACATTTTTTAAAATGATATTTGTTGTTTTTAATGGTGAAAATGATTAATTCAGCAATGTCTGCATGCCTCCCATGACCTGGAAACTGTTCTAGTTGCTGTGGTTATAAAGGTAAACAAGAAAGGCATGAAAACATTATTCTGTCAACTTACTTGGTATATTTAGCCTATTCCTTTCCTGTGTATACATGTTTTTATATTATACTTAGAAGGATATTTTTGTATCCTGCTTTCCTCATTTAATATTGTATCTTAAGCACTTCTGCATGCATATAATTTTTAATGGCTGCATACTTTTCTGTTATGTGGATATTTCATAATTTCTTAAACCGTTTCCCTGTTGTTGATCAATTAGGTAATTTTGAATTTTAGTAGTGAAAACATGATAAACATTGATGTATAAAATTTTATCCTCATTTCTAATTATTTCCTTAAGATAGG
This sequence comes from Balaenoptera ricei, assembly GCF_028023285.1. NCBI lineage: Eukaryota > Metazoa > Chordata > Mammalia > Artiodactyla > Balaenopteridae > Balaenoptera > Balaenoptera ricei. The sequence goes on from NC_082654.1 coordinate 39,434,198, forward strand.
TTCAAACTGGAACCTTTTCAAATGGTATGAACACTTTTAAGGGTCTTGATACATGATGCCAAATGCTTTCTTGTATGGGGGAAAGTAGTCATTTCACTTTATCCTCATTTCCTCATTAGCATAGTTTTTTTTTTGTTTTGTTTTTTGTTTTTTTTTAGTGCTGATGTATTAGAAAAAATTTTGGATTGGTTTTTCCTGGAAGGTCTTGTTTTGGGGACCAACTTCTCTGTGACACCTTCCTGCCCAATGTGTTTTCAGTCTTCTTATTTAGGACTTTTAAACGTGATAGAAGGAAAGGGTGTTTATTTCTGTATTGTCAGTGCCTCCCTGAGTACCTTCTCTGAGGTACACTTTAATATTTTACTCATAGTAAAAATATAAGAAACCACATGACAATACTGCTGCATGTATTATATAAGCCATTGTTAAAAAAAGATGATCCTGGGGGGGCGGGTAGGGGAGGGTTGGATTGGGAGTTTGGGACTAGCAGATGTAAACTATTGTATATAGAATGGATAAACAATAAGGTCCTATTCTATAACACAGGGGACTATATTCAATATCGTATAATAAATCATAATGGAAAAGGAAAAAAAAAAAAAAAGATGATTCTGTTTCTCAGTACCTAGGGGGAAAGGCCTTTTTCTATTCTTCCTTTAATCAGAATTATGTGGCCTGCCTCATTTCCCTTTTTGCTCTGCCTATTAGAAATGTAGAAATTTTACTGTTCAAGTACACCAACAGCATTATCTTGTGGTTGGAAAATCAACTTTTTTCATTTCATGACTTTATATTTGTGACTTCCAAGTGCATATGTGTCTTTTATCGAATGTTGCCTCAAATCTTTCCTGCAGATGGGTTAATAAAATGAACTGCTAGTGATGGTGTGATGATTTTAGATAAACAATTCATTTGGCTTGTGTCTTTAAGATTTTTGGATAGAAAATTACATACAGTTTTAATTGGCTATAAGAAGGCCAGGGATTTTGGAGGAAACTTTAGGGCCAGAAAATCCTGCTACAGCTTATTTAAACACTTAAGCTGTGTATGTATTTAGCAACCAGTATTATGGTGTGGCTGATTATTAATTGAGAAACTTCTTATTTAACTAGCGTACATTAAAGTAACGTGCAGTTTTTCATGGGGGTGTGATGATGTTCGAGGAGCATGATGACTGTTTAAAGTACTTAGTACATAGATGGATTGTGCTGCCTTATTGCTTTAAAGAAAATAATGAGGATTGGACAAGGAAATTGCAAAGGACTTTGGGAAAAGAAAGATCCTTCCTCACATGTGGGATTGAAACGCAGAACAGGCTTAGTCTTGCCCTCCTCTGCACCCTTCCGCACTCAACTCGCTTTGCCAAAAGCTCTAATTGTATGGTATTGTAATTATTTGTTTACAGTCTGTGTCTCTATTAAACTCTAGTTGGCCCATTCTTGTTCTTCTTTATGTCGGCTATATCTAGCACAATGCTAGCAGTAAATTTTTCACATATATGATTCATATTTCTGAAATAGCAGATTAGAAGGCATATCTTAGGCCAGTAAGTATTTCAAAATATTGGCAAGCATTTTGAATAGTTAAGAGGGGCTGGGAGGCATTTTTTTGCCCCCAAAGTTTAATACGTGTTCCTTCCAAAAAAAAAAAAAAATCAGAAAATCTGAACTCCTAAAATCCTACATTTCTTAAAATTATTCAGTTGCAAGCAGCATTTTGGTGCTGAGTCCTGCTTGAATGGTCTAAGTGATCCTTCCTTGGGCAGCCCTTCTCACCTTTTCTCCCCTACATTTTTTTTTTTTTTTTGGCTGCGGCTTGGTTTGTGGGATCTTTGTTCCCCGACCAGAGATTGAACCTGGGCCCTTGGCAGTGAAAGCGTGGAGTCCTAACCCCTGGACTGCCAGGGAATTCCTTCCCCTACATTTTTGTATTGTTCTGGGCGTGAACATCACCCATATTTATTGAAGGCCTGTGGTATACCCATCCGTGTATTGTGCTGAGGATACAGTGGTGATCAAAATGTGGTCTCTGCTGTCAAGGATGGAGTTCATATTCTGGAAGTATTAGAAGCAGACTCAAGTCTTAGAATTTATACAGTGAACTTTCTTGTTGCTTTCTTTTTTTTCTTGTGGGCGAGTTGACACATAGAAAACCACAAATAAGGAAGTTTGGGAGTCACTGATTTGACTATGTGTGATAAGGATCCTCTGCTATAAACAAAATGAGAAAAGGATATTTCAATATACTTTTTCCTTCTTTAGTCTCACCCAGACACGTACTTTGTGCTGTGCTGTCGATGTTCATGTTCAGTGTCCCAGCTCTAGAACCCAATTTGTTCTTGTGGAAAGTTAGTCACTTTTGGAGAGCCATAGCAGTTTGTAAATCACGCCTCTGATAATGTTCCCAAGGCCATTATGACTAAATTGGGTGATAGAATGAGATCTGTAGTAGTATGTCACTTTGACGGGTGACATAGCCTAACCTTTCAGTGATTTGGGCTTCTTTAAAGCACAGAACACACCATGGGGATGAGAGTTGGATTACATGGAATGTTGCCCAGTGAAATTCCGGCGGGTGCCAAAGAAACGCTCTGTGGAGTGACTGCCTGATCCCGAGATTACGTTCCTGCTTGCCTCACGGGTGAGTCTTCTAATTTTGACCAACAGTCTCCGCTGCCTATTGTGGAGCCCAATCACCTAGCCTCTGGGAGGCTCAGAATCCTCACCTATAAAATCCGGATCATTTGACGAGCCTCTGAGTGGTTCTGAAGACTCAGTAACATCTGTGAAGTGACTGTTACGCGACCAAGAACAGAGTCGGCCCTTAGTATACAGCAGCCTCTCTTATCTCTTAAAATGGAAGGTTTTTTTATTCCCTAGCATTTAGAAACACAGGCTTATAATATCTTTAAGTTACAGTAGTTCATATTTATTCATAATGAATCCACAGTATATTTCAGATACTACAGATTGCATTCTTCTTGGTCTATTAACTTGGTATTATCTACTTGGGCTTTTTCCATATGGCTTAGGACTGAGTCTTGAAGCAAACCAGCAATTAATTAGTTAATTAATTAATTAATATTATTTTACATATATAGTCCGTAGTGCCAAGTACTAGAATGAAGTTCTTTGTATAAATTATCTCATTTACTCCTTAGTGAAGACACTGAAGCACAGAGAAAGATCAAGTAGTTTGTTCAAGGCTGTATTGGAGGACTTGGGATTGAAACCCAGGCATGTCTGCCTTCTAAGCCCAGATTCCGAGCACTCCTCTTTCCCTTTAGCGTGTGTTAAATCACTGAGACGAGGGCCCTTCAGAGTGGCAGACACCAGTGCTTTATGGATGGCTTTCGGTCTGGGTTGGTGTCATGTGCTTGAACACATCATTCTGTAGTTAAAGGACTCGTACTCTGTGTTAGGTGTAAAGATAGCACAGCTCACTCATGAGCACTGCACTTTATTTATGTTCCTACTGGGCCCTTACCATAGTCTGTCCTTGCTCTAGTTCTTAGTGGTCAAGTCTCAGAGGAGGCAATATATCGAGTGGTTAAGAGCCCAAGACTCTGAAATTGGACAGCCTGGAATTGAATCCCAGCTCTGTCAATTACAAGCTGTGAAAGCTGGAGCAAGTTACTTATCTCTGTGCCTTAGTTTCTCATCCATAAATTGGGGATAATAAATAGTATTTACTTTAAAGGGTTGTTGTGAGGATTAAAAGAGTATACACACACACACACACACACATACACACGGCACTTAGGGTGCTTAGAACAGTTCCTGGCACGTAGTAAGTATTCTGCAGTGTTTGTGGTTAATAATAAGATGACGGTGTTCTTTGAGCATAGCTATGGGCCATGTCATTTTTGTCTTCATATTCTGCACAGGCCCTGCCCCAGTGCTCTACACATGGTGGGCTCACCGTGAAACTCTATTGAAGGAGTGGATGGATATGGATGGGTGGAATGGTTGAAGGCATGACCAGTTCTTTTTCATCTTGAAGTTGTATTTGCCTCATTGATGTAAACTCTCTATCTTGACTTTAATAGGATCAGAGACTGAATAACTAGAAGAGGTTGACCCAGGCAAGGTTAAAATTATATGTCAATCATAATAGCTAACATTTATTAAGTGCTTACTATGGGGTAGGCACAGGCTAAATATTTTATGGCTAACTTACTGAGTCTTTGCAAGAGCCTCATGAAGCAGGTATTATCCCATTTTACAAATAGTAAGTTTCATGTATATTCGTCTTATCCCTGTAGTTAAGAGGTTGGACTTTGAATCAGGCAAGACTGTGTGAAGCCCACAGCACAAGCAGAGCTGAGCTTCTGTCTCAGGTCTCCCTGAGCGACCTTTAGCCTATAGTAAAGCACTCAGTAGACAGTTGTGTTACGTGTTATTATTGCAACTTCTCTGAGGCAGAATCATAATGCCAATACTACTTGAATACAAATATGAGAGCTCCAAACATTGGTAATTATCATGGCAAGCATGTCATGGATATACAAACTACATATTCCTTTGTTAAAAATTCTGGCTTTGGGAAAGTCTTCACATTGAAGCTAAACTTTTCATACTGCAGGTTAAAACTATTTTCTCTATGCTGTCTTTCGTGGGAATGGAAAAATGCTGTCCATGGCTCTCAGCAGGGTAGTGCTTAAAATGATGTTAAATGGTGGAGTCTTCCTTGTTTTCTCTTTCCTAGGTTAGACTTTCCCTGTGGGCTTCATACTTCTCATCTCTGTGGGTTTCATCTACTTTTGGTCCTTTTCTGTTTTGTTTTGTTTTCAGTTTTCTCTGGAAGTGTAGAGCCCAGCATTGGTCACTCTGACCCTGGCTGATATTAATTATGACCTGAAGTTGTACATCCTCCTCCACAGTCAGGGTCTGCGATGTGAAGACGCCTCCCCTGTGTGAGGCGATGCCTGGTACTGAAACACTCATCCTCTCTGCTTTACGCTGTGCCATTTGGGAGGCAGCTGGTCATGGGAGTCCTGTTCATGCCTCCTTCGTTAGGTCCCCAACTCCACAACCTGGGGCCAGGAATGAACATACTGGACCAGTGACATGCAGGGCCCAGATGGGCTACAACAGGATTTTGCCCGTTCCCCAGTCCTCACTTACTCAACTTGTGTGCGAGCTAACATGGAGCATCGATCCTACTGGTTGTGCAGTATACGAGCTTCTTGAGAATAGAATTGATTTAATTATACAAATATTCCAGATTCTTCCCTCTGAGAAGTCCTTTTAATCTTTGATCTAATACATTTTTGTGTTTGTTTCTTTTTTTTTTTTTTTTGGCTGCACCCCACAGCATGCAGGATCTTAGTTGCCTGACCAGGGATCAAATCCTTGCTCCTGCAGTGGAAGCACAGAGTCCTAACCACTGGACCACCAGGGAATTCCAATTTTTGTTTGTTTCTAGTAAGAACATCCTATTCCATTTCCCCCACTACTTTTAAATACTTTTTGCTTGAGCCATGTGTATATTCCTGGATTCTTCAAATTGCTGGTCCCCTGTCTTGATGAAATATTTTGTTCTTTTATGAGTGTCACAGTTGATGTTAGTTTATGAGTGTCTTTATGGCATCCTCTTCTAAAGAATTCTGATGAGTTTCTCACATCTCACTCTTACCCTTTTAGTGCTGTCACAGGGTCATCATCTGTTGCCATTCTGGGCCTTTCCCTGGAAACACCAGTTATACTGTCAGTTTTTCAGTTAGATATGTTAAGTACTGTTTATAGAAAGCCTTTAAGCTCTTTGGCTCCACCCCTCACTGGCTGTGTGGCATGCGGGAGGCTGTTGACCCTCTCTGTCCCCTTGCCCATCTGCAGGGTAGACTGTTAACAGCTCCTACCATACAGAGTTGGTGTGAGCACTCCATGAGATAGTGTGTGCTAAGTGCCCCTAGTGCTTAGCACATGTAAGCGCTCAGTAAACATTGTTATCATTGTAAAGGTTAACACAGGTGCAGTGAGGATACTAAGGTTGGCACTAACCCAGCTTTGAATGGTGATCATGACATATTTCCCATAGGTTGTCAAGCCTCAGTGATTTAGTCAAGAGAAGAAAGGGAGGAAGGGATCTTTCATGAAGGGGAAACGGCTCCAGGATTTTCATTCACGCGACGTAGCATGTTGGGGAGGTGAAGGGGAAAGCTGAGCAGGAAGCAGATCGCAGAGGTCTTGCTTTGTGAGGCCCAGGGGCTCTGACTATATTCCTGGGAAAGGGGAACCACCGGAGAATTCATACTTAATTAGAGTGCTGGACACATGCTGACTTGAGGAAACAGAGTTCAACAGGGTCCACACGGAGACGCGGAGACCTGAGAAGACTGATGTAAGAGTCCCTCGCGGACGGTGAGTGCCTGCACGGTGAGGCAGGCAAATGGACAGATAAACACTGCGTTTACATCAGACGCTCGCCTTTAAGTTCTCGGGGGCCTGAAGTAAAACCGAAGAGAGGTATAACTTCCATGCACCGATTCCTTTAGAGAAAATGAATTAGATGGGCTGCAGTGTGCATGTCCAATATGGAGAAAATCTGCTCAAGAAGTAGAAAGGGGTCGTCCCCCGTTCTGCCTGGTGCGCTGTGTGGAAAGCTGCGTGTGTGCCCGTGCCCGTGGCTCAGATCCGCTGGCTTGTGCGAGGAAAGGCCTGATCTCCATTTTCCTGTGATGGCAAACTCCTCTTTTCTCACAGCATGTGAGAAGAAAATACTATTCTTGTTTGCCAGTTTCCTTTTGATTAACTTTGTATCTGGGGTTGCAGATTTTCTTTTGGACTATTTTTTTTCTGATTATTTTCTCACCAGTGGTTAGAAGTGGAAATGGAAATATGCCAGAAAATGATTTATATGAAAAGGAGTCTTCTCCTCACCCCTAAGTACATGCACGTAAACAAGAAAAATAAAGAATAGCAACTAACTTTGGATTCTTTGGCTAGACTATAGTGTTTTATTTTGCCATTTGGAGGAAGAGTTATGGAAATAAAGGGAAATATATGTCAGAGTGATAGCCAGCTGGCTATCTGAAGTGAGTATCAGCTTTCCGGAAGGAATAGAGACACTTTCTTGTCATTTTATTTAGAATTGCCTGACTGCTAGAGAGCATTTTTCTTGCCACAGTGCTGCAATAAAAGTAAACACATAACGTTTCTAAGGAACAGATTGTTAGAGAGTTTCTTTGAAATGTTTAAATAAAGAGCGTTTGTTACATGCTCCAAGTGTTTGATTCTTAACTCTTCCCAATAGAACAGCTCTGTGTCCCACAAGCATCACTTAGTGTTGAAGGCACCAAGAGAAATAGAGGTAACTGGTGCTGGACTTGCCCTCCTTCAGTAAACTAGAAGACTGGACAGTACACAAGCCAGTTACTGTCAGTCACAGGAAAACAGGCAGCCAGGATGTTGATCCTTGAGAGAAGACAGTCACATGAGGTGAGACCCACTTTTGCCCTAGTTTTCTGCTGGAGCGTATTCCCTGTTCCCTGCATTCCCTTCCCGGGGTACCAGGACGGGGTGCCTGTTACAGCATGGTGGGTCTCCAGAGTTCAGGGCTGCTGAAGAGGCTGGAATTTGTATGGCAGGCTACTGGGGAGGAGGGAACTATGAGCGGGGAACCCAGAAGCTGAGATGTGTATCCATACAGGGTGAGACCTAGCAGAGAGCAGCTGTGCCCAGGAGGGGAAGAGAATGGCCATAGCAAGGTTCATGCAGTATGGAGAGAAATGGAGAGCTGTGGGCTAGCCAGGGTGGAGAGACCTTGCTGAGCACCTTAACCATTCTGAGACACCGGAAAGACTGTGCCTTATGATTAAGGGTCATGCATTAGGACCAAGGACATATCTCAAATAGACCTGTCTTAACCAATTATAAAACCAAGCCTGACGGAATTGAGAGGATGTGCCAGTAATTTAGTTGCCATCAGAACCAAACTGAACACCTTTCAATTGTCCACCTTATAACAGAAAAACATGCAAAGAAGCAGGAAAATGTGACTCATTCAAAATGAAAAGTAATCAGTGGAAATAGACAATGCCTTTCAAACAGTGTTATACTAGATCTTGGTCTCTATAACACCATTCTCCACTGAAAGGACCCAGGGCGTTTAGAGAAATGTCTGCATCTAGGGCAGAGACAGAGTAAGTAAAAGATGAGCCTAGAACTTTTTTTTTAATGTCAGAAAGTAAGGAAATAAAAGTAGAAGAATAAAAAAAATGATGGGGGCATGTCACAAAGTCAAAGGAGCCAGCTTAAAGGGTCGCCCACTGGCTAAATCTGAGACAGTTTGAGCACCAAAATTATTAAGTACAGTGATAAATTATAAATTGTTGAAAAAGTAGGACTTCATATATCCTTACTGATCATAAATGGACAAATAGATGAACAAATAGTGTAGACTGCTGAGTCCTGGATGGTAATGTGGAGGGAATACTGGAGTCGGAACAATTAGCATGTTGTAGCCATGGTAGTAAAGTTCAGATCAGGCAAGGGTCACCAGTGGATGCTAAATCCAGGGGGAAATTTTGATGAGGGACAAGATATTTGCATGGTCTTAAAGTGTCTCCCCACAGATTACTTATTAGATGTAAGGGAAAAAATAATAATTTTTCTTGGGAGAAATTGGACAGCACCTTGGCTGGGTGATCAAAATTTATATCGCCAGAGAGGGGCACATAGACTTCACATGCCTTCAGCTATGACACCAGGAGAAGAAAACTCTGTAGTTTTCTGGCTGATAATGCATAGGCTGAATTGAATCATGAGGAAATGTCAGACAAGTCAAAATGGTAATGTTTTATTAATATAAAAAAAGGGGAGGACTGTATTCTTCTAAAGTGTCAGTGTCATAAAAGATAAAAAAGAGCTGTGTGTCTCAGATTAATGGCAGCTAAATATAATACCTTACCCTGGACTGGATCCTGAATTGGAGGAAAAAGAAATGCTATAAAATGCATTATTGGGTTAATTGAATATGGCAATCAATTATTGTATCGATATTAAATTTACTAAGATCAATAACAACATTATGGTTTTGTAAGAATATCCCTATTCTTAAGAAATAAATTCTGAAGTTTTTAGAGCCATGATGTATGGAACTTATCTCCACGTGGCTCAGAAACAAAAAAATGTTGAGTGAGGGACTTCCCTGGCGGTCCAGTGGTTAAGACTCCGACCTTCCACGGCAGGGGGCACGGGTTCGATCCCTGGTCAGGGACCTAGGATAACGCATGCCGCGCGGCCAAAAAAAAAAAAGCTTAAAAAACAAATGTTGACTGAATGTGTGTGTCTGTAGAGAGAGAGTGAGTGATTAAGTATGTACGTTAAATGTTAATAGCAGGTGAACATAGGTAAAGAGTACATGGCAGTCTTTGTACTATTATTATTCTACAACTTTTCTCTAAACTTGAATTTATTTCCAAAAAGAGAGAGAGAGAGAGAAATAAAGCCCAGCACCTATAACTATGACTTAAAGAGAAAAGGAGGGTATGTGGAAAAGATACATGTGTTTCTTAACTATCTTGGTATGGATTTTCTGCCCTTTGTGTTGTCTCTGGTAAATAAACGTTTAATCCTATGGCAGTGTCTTTGTCATTCAGCAGGCAAAGCCGTTTCTATATCTGTTGGTTAAGACACTATATCTAGTAGAAGAAGAAATAATAATACTGCTTTTCAAATTGAAAGCATTATATCATTTGGTGCCATGGGAGAGTTTGGAATAAGGAGTCATAGAAGTGGTTCAAATTCCTCCTCTGATGCTTGCTGGCTGAATGATCATGGGAAAGTTCCCTGATCTTTGGGAAATTTGGCTGCTGCATTTTAAGACAATACTTGCCTATTCTCGATATCTTACAGCTCAAATGAGAAAATGCATGTGAAATCTCTGTAAATAATGATGATTTCTTCTACAAACATTAAGTTACTATTAATAGGTTTAGTTAAAGAAGAAAATTGGCTTAGACCAAGGTAGAGACTTTCCTTAATTCAGGTGGCTTTTTTTCCTTTTAAATGTCAAGATTGATTATACAAGAGAGTTTCTTTCCGCTTGGACCCTCGGTTCCTTCTGGTTGCCTCCTTTCTAATTTCCTGCCTTTATTATTCCAGGCAAAGCTGCAGTGACCGAAGGAGTTGTGGATTTTCTGAGTTTCAAGAACAGTGAAGTAGGAGATAGCAGAGAGTGTATGAAAGAACATGTAAGTCAAACTCAGTGTTTCATCCATTCTCAAACGTCTTATGGATCTGAAGTTCCTCAGGATCTCTCCTGCTTTGTTCTGAGATTGTGTGTGAGGCTCTGAAGGATGGAGGGATCTTTGAGGTCTTCAACTTGCCCCAGGTCAAAATCAGCCAAGGAAAGGCCAATGTGGTTTGGGGAAGGAAGGAGAAAGGATTGAAGAGGCCAGCTTCCTCATTGGAAGAGGAAGGCAACATAGGCCAGGGTGGGAGAAATGCATAAAACAAAGGGCACAGGAAACAGTCTGCCTGAGTCACTGGAAATGACAGAAAAAGGCCCTGCCAGATCTGAAGTTATGTAAACCAGGGAGGAAGGCTCCAGGGAGGCCTGGGGGAGTCATTTCCTTTACTCTGGAATTGCTTTTGATTGACATTCCTTATCTGGGAAGATTACAATTACTAGGTCTTCCCCTTCTCTGGAGTTGAAGAGTCTAGGCCAGTGCTTCTCAGAGAATCGATCTGAGATGAGATTAAGAGCTTGTCCTAGAACATAAACCTGGAAACTTCTTCATTGAGAAAGTCTTGCTACCAAAAGTAAAATTCAGCTGAATTAAACAGTGTTCTTAATGTTGATAGTTGAATTCCATTCTGGAACATAATTACTATGTCCATGTATATATCCAAACAATATATTGCCTAGTTCTGCTTGTTTTTAGGCTTGATAAGAATGGTATATTGCATGTAATATTCTGCAGCTGTCATTTTTTTCACTCAGTTGAATTAAGATTCACTTGTTACATTAATAGTACTAAATTAATTTTTATTGTTAAATAAAATTCTATTCCAAAAATCTATCATAGTTTATCTGTTGCTCCATTTCCTTCCAACATGTGGTATTTTGTTGCCATTCTAGTGAGTATAAAATAGTATATCATGTGGTCTTAATTTGCATTTTCCTAATTAATGGTAGATTGAGCGTCTTTTTTTTTAAGTGTCCTTTGGAGAACAGAGTTTATGACTTTAATGTAGAGAAACTTTTCAGTCTTTTCTTGCATGGCTAGTGCAGTTTTGTTTGTTTCTGTTTTTTTTTTGTTTTTGGTTTTGGTTTTTGAAATATAGTCTAACAGTCTCTCTTTTAACTATGTTGCAATTCATTGCTAACCTTCATTCTTTTTGATTGAAGTTTTTGTTGATTTGTGTTCTCATGCAGTATTTTTTCTCCGCTCGTTTGGAAATTATGCATTTTGTTTCTATTCTTCTAATGATTACCCTGAAAGTACACTGTGTACACTTAATAGTTTTAAAGTCAATCAGCAGTTAAGGTCCTCTTATCCCCTTCCAGAATAATACAAAACTCATAGGACACCTAATGAAGACTGTGTTCTTCTGTACTTACGTGTTCTTTTCAGTCAGTTCTGTTATATGTTTCACCATACAAATTAGACAGTTGTTATTAGAGATAGTATTTGTTTCACTTTATCTCTGTGTTTACTATATCTTGCTTCTCTTCCCTTCTTCTATCCTTTGCCTTTTCTCTGGTGAGATTTGCCTTGTTTAGAATTTTCTTTCCTTAAAATCTTTTGGTGGTAACTTCTCTCAGTTTTGATTTATGTTAGAATGTCTTTATTTCACTCTCAGAATTCTTAGCTGACAGTTATTTTTCTCCCAGCATTGTGAGTATATAATATACCATTCCACTGTCTTATGGCTTTCAGTTTTGCTGTTAAATCTGTTAATCTTTCATTTGCCATTCTTTAGTAGATGATTTGGCTTATTTATTTGTTGTTGGATTACTGCAGTTTCACTACAACATGTCCATGTACAGCTTCCTGTTTATATTTGTTGTGATTTATGTATCTGTGAGTTCATATCATTCATCAGCTCTGAAAATTTCTCAGCTATTAATGCTTTGAATACTGTCTCTCCTACATTTTCTCTATTGTCTCCTTCTGGTTTTGATTAAATAGATGTTAGGACTTCTCTTTATTCTTCATGTCTTTTAATTCATATTGGATATCTTCTTCCTTGTCTTTCTCTGTTTCATTTGGGTAATTTCTTAAAATTTAGCTTTCAGTCCAGTAATTCTCTCTTCAGCTATGTTGAATCTTTTATTTAACCCATCCACTGAGTTTTTTAATTTCAGTGATTATATTTCTTCATTTCTAAAGGTTCTTCTTCTGCTGCAAATCTGTGTGAATATTTTTTTGATGGTGTCTTTTTGCTTACTCATTTTCTTTTTACTCCATCTTTCATCTCTTTAAACAGCACCAAACTGAGCTATTTCATATTCTGTATTAGATAATGCCAGTATCTGAAATCTTTGGTGATCTAAATCTGTTTCTGTGGCTTGTTTCCTAGTGTGCATGGTGAATTTTAATTATGTATTTATTTGATAATTATATCTTATTTGATATAAAATTTTTTGGCTTTTTTGATAATTATATCTTGGAATCTTGAGATCTTACTTCTTGAAATGTGTGTTTGTACTAGGAGCCAGGAGGATGCTACAGGACCAGGACCAGTTTTGTTCCCTTTGGAATTCCTGGTTTCAGGTTGGGCTTTCCCCACCTGGCTGAAAGCTAAAGGTCTAGATGCCCCGTTCATTTCATTGCTGGTATCTGTAGTTGTCTCCAGGGTGACTGCTGCTCTCTTCTTTGCTCAGGTTTCAGTGCACTGTTCTTACCATAACCTCTTGGGATTTGTTTCTCTACCTGGAGCTAACCAATGTGTTAGAAAGTATTTTTAACAATAATTTATCCAGAATCATATTATAGTACAGCAGAAGGGCCCTGCGAATATCTAGTCCACCATAATTCCCAAATTAGTAGTGCCCAAGTGACATTTTATAATCAGTTTTCTGTATGTGCCCTTTATCAATTTTCTTAAATCCTTTCAACTTTACATGGTAAATTACTATATTTCACCAAGGGACTGGAAAATAATGAAATACTGATCTCTTTGAAAGCTAGGTAAACCACATCTGTATTCATATCATATACTGTATCCTTCCACTTTTGCCTGGGTTCTTTTTCTAGTTGATCCATTGAATATTTACTTCTTGGAAGTTGGAATCACTACTTTTAGAATAACTCATAAGAACAAAGTTCTAGTCTATCTTCTGTTTAAGTGTCCTTTTTCTTTCTATCCGGTATCTTAGATAATGTGGATCTCTGCCTGCAGATGGACAGTAGAGAAAATAGATGTTTGCTGTTGTGAATAAGAGGCATCATCTCTGTAAACTCCATGACCTCACTTACATTCTATATCCCCTTAATGGACATAGAAAGCAGCTTGAAGTTTTTGGTCTATAAAATGTTAAGTTGCCTTGTGCTTTGGCACATGAAAAAAAAAATTTATTTCAAAATAGATGTCAACTGAGAATGCTGATTTAATAGTTTTTTAGTCATTCTGCAGCAGAAACATCACCTGTAGGCGATCATACCTTTTCAGAGGCTACACAGATTTGACAGGGGTGTGTGGATTAGGATTTTGTGATGACAGTGATATGTTAGGAATGTTTCTAATCTGCAAAATCTTTGTGCTTTGTAGGTTATAGGTTGGATTTTTGTAATACTAGTGTAATCCTAGAAAAAGCAGGCAGTGAAAACATTCCCAGGGAATGCTGAGCTCTGTGACTAGAGATTCTTTGAGGGACTGCCTTCTGTTGGACCCATACTTTCACTTGGAAGATATAAATACCAGATAATTCTGTGGCTTTTCCTCCCTTGGATAACAAATTCTAATGAGTAGTTACTTACTCTGTGACCTCATATGCTTGGGTTATCGGCTGTCAGTTCAGGTACTACTGCTGGTTTGGCTTAGTTAGCTGAGCACTCTAGAAACTTCAGCTGGAGAGCTGGGAAAGAGATGAAGTAGAACTGGAGAAGTTTACCGGGTAAGGCCAGTGGTTCCTGAGGAGGCCCTACCAGGCCTTCTAGGCTGGAGAGCCATCATTCACAAGTGCACACTGCATGGGTCTGATTACCACCGCCCCCAGTTCTGTGGCCTGGGCCAGGCAGTTCATTTGGTAGAGCAAGAACTGGCCCTTTGAGCCTCCCAGCTCTCCTCTTTTCACTGTAAATATGTATTCCCTTGAAGGTTGTGATTTGGGTCATTAGCTTGATTTTTACACAGTTCACCTGAGTGCAGTTTCTTTCCTGCTGCAAAATTGTGGCTCTGGTCGTATCAAAATGATGCAGAGAGACAGCCCAAGAACGTGGTCTTTCAGCTGTTCTTTTCAGTGAGGCCGTCAAAACTGGGGCTTGGCAGACATTGTCGAGACGAGTGACCGTAAATCTGAGTTTGGTCACCAGGCCCCGTCATGTGACCCAGAGCTGTGCTGTGTTTCACATGCTGCCTGGGTCTCGTGAGCTATGGCCCTGATCGTGCTCCTCTGGATGAAGGACACTTAACCTCTCTCAGGCTCGGCACTGGAACACTTGGCCATTTGTAACATTTTCCTGCTTTCTCACATGACGTAATAAATTTGTGTATTTCTAAAGAAGGTTTTGAAAAGTAGGATTGTTTTAAAAACCTTCTTCTCCAACCTGCCTTCCCTATTGCTCACCAAGTTCACATCTGAATGCTTGTTGTCACGCCCTTTGTCTGATGCCTGCAAACGTGCTCCCAAAAATAATTTTTATTTGCCTTTGTCTCAGTCAGGGTGTTCGGGGTGGGAAGCACGGCACACAGGGAGCCATACTAGGTTCATCGGTAGCCGGAACACCTGGCTTCAAGTTGAACGTCTACTCACAGTCTGTACGGCTTTGGTTAATCACTGAGCTTTTCTGTGTTTTAGTTTTCCCACATAATCTATTCATATGCTGGAGCAATTGGTTCTCAAATGTTTTGGTGTCAGGACCCTTTATACTCTTAAAAATGATTGAGGGACCCAAAGAGCTTTGCTTATATGAGTTACAGCTAGCATTCTGTGGCAGGCAGAGAAATAGCCTCCAAAGATGTCTATATTCTTAATCCCCAGAACAGATGCATATGTTACTCTACATGGCAAAAGAGACTGTATGTGTGATCATTAAGTATCTCGAGGTGAGGAGATTATCCTAGATTATCCAAATGGACTCAAGTGTAAGCAAATGAGTCCTTTTGAGGGAGGCAGTGATCTCGGAGAGACAGCAGTGAGCGGTGGCTTGAAGCGAGACCTTAGTTCCCGGCCCAGGAATTGAACCTGGGCAGCCTGGATGAAAAGCAGAATCCTAGCCGCTAGTCCCCCGGGGGCGAGAGGCTGGAAGCAAAATTCCCCTGGCCCTTTCCCCCACTGAAAAATGCATTTCTCAAGGAGGCAAAAACTGTAAAAACGGGTAAAAAGTTTATTATAAGAGACATAGAGCAACAACAAGTGGGAGAGCACGCAGAGAAACTGTTTAGTTAAGACAGAAGCAAGGCAGAGATGCCCACCCGGAGAGAAAGGGTGTGGGCGTCCTTCCTAATGAGGAAGAGCGCAGTGAAGAGGCGGTGACGTCACTTACATAGGTCAGTTCTTCAGGATCTTTGTTTACCTTTGGCCAATTATCTGGTTTCTTTTTCCACCTGACCCGCCCTAGCCTCCCCAGCATGCGTGCACAACTTTTTTCCAAGATGGATTCCAGCCCAGAGGCCTATGGGGGGCCTTGGCATCACGTACTATGGGGTGGTGCCCCCTCCTTTTTGACCCCCATGGAGCCTTTCTGCACAGGTGCAGTGTCTCCCTGGCCCCAAGGATGGGAAATATGTGACCTGTTGATCCTTTACGCAAACAAGGGTTAGCCCCTCTCTGTCCCTGCCATGACTGTTACCTTAAAGCAGGGGTCCCCAGCCCCTGGGCCGCACAGCAGGAGGTGAGCGGCGGGCGGGCAAGTGCCGCCTCATCTGCCGCTCCCCCTTGCTCCCCATCGTGGCCTCCAGAAGCTGGAAGGGGCAAGGGACGCATTCTCCCCTGCTTCAGGAGGAACTCAGCCCTGCTAACATCTTCATTTTAGCCCCGGAAGGCCCGTTTTTAGACTTCTGACCTCCTATAATTTGTGTCATTTTAAGCTATGTATATTATAGGTATATATAGCTATAATAAATATATTATAGGTATATATAGCTATATACCTATAATTTGTGTCATTTTAAGCTACTTATTTGTAGTAATTTGTTATAGCAGCAATAGGAAACTAATGCAAATATTTTGTTAGAAATAAAAAGTGAGAAATTTTAAAAATATTAATTTATTTTAAAATAATAAACTATCACAGGTTAGCATAAATTACTTTTTTGGGGGGAAAATAACTATTTTCCAACTATTAGTGAGAAGACTACCACTGCTATACATTTTTATAAATCTCTTTTAATGTCTGGCTTAATAGAAAGTACCTGGATTCTCGAATTAGCTTCTGCATTCAGTCTGTTGTGGCATAATGTGTCATGTACCCTCTGTAAAACTCCCCCGATACTCACAGAGAAAGAACATTAAAAAGGCAAATATCATCTTAATATTATTAGAAAAATAGTTTTGGCCTCATGGATTACCTAAAAGATAGGCCTCTTGGGGGGACCCCACTTGGAGAACTTCTGGGCTAGAACATAGCCACATGGCCACACCTAGCTGCAAAAGAGTCTGTGAATTGCTTCTTATTCTAGGGGTCAATTTTAAAAAGAGAGGGTTCTGTTATTAAGGAAGAAAGGGAGAATGGATATTAAGAGACATTTTGCAATTTCAAATTCTTTTTTTATATATATTTTTATTTTATTTTATTTTTTTGGGTGTGTTGGGTCTTTGTTGCTGCGCGCAGGCTTTCTCTAGTTGCAGCAAGTGGGGGCTACTCTTCGTTGCAGTGCACAGGCTTCTCATTGCAGTGGCTTCTCTTGTTGCACAGCACGGGCTCTAGGTGCGTGGGCTTCAGTAGTTGTGGCATGTGGGCTCAGTAGTTGTGGCTCGCCGGCTCTAGAGCGCAGGCTCAGTAGTTGTGGTGCATGGGCTTAGTTCCTCTGCGGCATCTTCCTGGACCAGGGCTCAAACCCGTGTCCCCTGCCTTGGCAGGCGGATTCTTAACCACTACGCCACCAGGGAAGCCCTCAAATTCTTATTATATCAAAGTTTGGTACCCATGGTGGGTAGACAATCGCCAAAATGTTGGTTTCCCTTCTCCTTGTCCTCACATTAGCTAGGAAAAATGGGCATTTCACTTAGACTGCATCCTTTAGAAATACCTATGAAAGGGACTTCCCTGGCCGTGCACTGGTTAAGAATCTGCCTGCCAGTGCAGGGGACATGGGTTCGTGCCCTGATCTGGGAAGATCCCACATGCCATGGAGCAACTAAGCCCGTGTGCCACAACTACTGAGCCTGTGTTCTAGAGCCCACGAGCCACAACTACTGAGCCCACGTGCCACAACTACTGAAGCCCGAATGCCTAGAGCCTGTGCTCTGCAATGAGAAGCCACCGCAATGAGAAGCCCCCGGATCGCAACAAAGAGTAGCCCCTGCTCGCCGCAACTAGAGAAAGCCCACACAGCAACGAAGACCCAACACAGCCAAAAATAAATAAATAAAAAATAAATAAAAAAAAAGAAATACCTATGATGGAACACAATGGCATATAGGTGGAGTCATAACTGCAGAGAACTGCATTTTTAGCATTTGTAGGTTAATTATATGAAACATCTTTTGTTTGGTGCTCACAGGCAGCTTTTTGATGTCATGTTTGGGTCTTTTGAACTTAACAATTTGCTTCCTTTCCTTGGGTAGGAGTACAGTTGGAAGTGAAATGCGATTTCAGCCCAGCTTTGATTCATAGTTGTTCTTTACGGGTTTGAAAGTACAAGGGGAGTGACATTTCCTCTTGGTCATTTTGTAAACAGTTCCCACTTCTCCCTGGCAGCATCCTGTTGCTGAAGAATAACCCAGTTCCAATTTACGATGTGAAAGAGCAGTTAGGAATATTTGTGCTAAAGAGCTTATAGTTTTAAAAAATGTATATAAATACAATAAAACTGTTGGGGCTTAAGTGGCATGATTTGGAGCTTAATATAAAGCTTAATACTGATCTCATTAATTGATGGTATGCGTTTAATGCATTTTTAGTGCTATCATCACCTTTAAATCAATTATTGTAATAGCTTTTGGGTGAATGAGGACTTGGGAGATATTTTAACATCCCACATATGGTTATTTCAGCCTCTGAGGTGGGAGAAGCCTCTGTGTCTTTCACACCGTTGATTGTCTGTTTCCTGACTGAACTGATTGAGAAGGGAGTTTGGGTTTGGGATGGGAGTGGGTTGGAGAGGAAGCAGAGAAGGTAAATTTAGAGGCTCAAGCACTTGGGGGAAACGTGTACCTGGTTGGAAGCCACACTGGGGTGAGTACTGTGGACAAGAAAAATGTCGCCTGCCATTTTATTAAACAAAGGAGGCTGTGTGCATAAAGCCATTGGCCACTGCAGCTGCCCAGACCTCGCACCCTGAGGGGAACTCAGGATGGAAAAACACAGGCTGCCAGCCATCAAGCCCATCAGCCATCAGGGTGCAGTTACCCCCATGGTGCACCCTGAAGGGAATTCAGGATGCAGAAAAACAGGAACTGGCCCTAGATAGTTAAGATGCATATCAAAGGAATGATTTCAGTAAGCCCAGACCCTTGCACCTTCCCCATACGTACGTAAATTAACCTGAGATGTCTGTTTTTAGTGATTAGTGTAATCTTTTGATGTTCAACCTAGAATTTTTTTTTTTTTTCAGTAAAAATTCCTATATCTTCTGGCTCCTACCTTACCTCTTTGAATGAGTTCCTCAGAGCTTATCTGCGAGGCTGCCATCTTGGGCTGTAGTCCTCAGTAAGGTTCCCGGATAAAACATAATTCTCAACTTTTAGGCTGTGCATTTTTTCTTCAGTTGATAGTACTCTGGGGGCCACAGAGGTTCATTGCAGTGTCTGGTGACCTTTCTGAACTGGAGCTGAGAAGAGCTATTTTCCTCACTTTGCTCTTTTCCCCAGAGGCCCCTGAAAACCACCCAGTGGTTGCCAGTTTCTGTAGTACCTTGTGGTATACAGTGTTACCAGGAACTGGGTTGAAACCTTGGTTAACACAGAGAGTGCAAACAATTTTTTGTAACTTGAACTTGCGGGACCGGAGACCTGCCAGTACTAAGCATCCTGCATCTGGGGAGATCAAAGTTTTTAGCAACTAGCATCATAATGGTAGCACTTATTACCCATATATGAGCATAATAGAAAAATTGTAAGCGAAACTGATAAGAAGGGTATCCCTATTAGTTTTTGAATATATTTCACATCATCACCTGGTGGCTCTCCGAGCTGGCTGCCCCTGAGAAGCGTGGCTGCCCGTGGTGCCCTCCCCTCTTCAGGGGGTTTACACTCATGTCCACGTATCACCCTGGTCTGCCTTGGGGTGGCAGAGGTCAAGGTGCTGGTTAAGAGAAAGTCTTGGTTAAAAGCCATGTGGTCATTTATTGCAGCAGCTAGTGATTTTGCAAACATGGGCTAGAATAGTTTTCTGATACTTTAAAATAAGGCCAAAACAACTGTTTTAAGATTGCAAAACAGTGAGTGTTTTGATTTGTCAGTTCCTGCATTTACTAATCACTGAATGTAAACAATTTCTCTGTGTAAGAGGCTCCACTAGTGCAGGGCCAAGAGCAGTGCCTTATTGTATTTTTTCATCAGCTCTTTAGTGGGCCTGGGGACTTCCTTGCCTCGTGGCTGGCTCAGGAGGCATTTCAGGATTGTAGCCAGTGCTCCCAGGCCTTCAGACACAGGTTATTGCCTTTTGCACAGACGGCCCCAGGGTGTTTTGGAAGCCATGCGTGACTTTAAGGAAGAGATTAGAGTCTCTCTGGAAAGAGGCGGAAGCATGTACTACGAACTAGCTGCTTTGGGGAATTTTTTTATTCTCTCAGTTCTTACGGATTTCCTGGCTGAGTCCCACAGCAGCTTTTGCACATGCCTACTTCCTTCTGAATTCCTGGCCTCCCCCACAGCCCAGCTCATGGCAAATGCCCTCGGAAGCGAAGTCTCGGAGAAAGAGCCTGCCCTCTCCCTTCTTCCTCTCCACCACAGTCTAGCTGCCGTTTCCCGGCAAGTGTCGTGCTGGGCTGGTCCTGAGCTTCATCGTGTGTGGGCACATCTTATCTCTTACTCCCTCACACATCTCCTTTTGTCCTGCCCTCCCCTCTGTCCGGTGCCCAAGCATCCTGCTGTTACATTTAGCACCTTGTGGTACAATTCTTGAAATGCACCAACTGTCTCATGCCTCCATGGGTGTCTTTCATGCTGAGACCCATCCATTCCCTCACAGGCCCGCTTCACACATTGTAATCTGATAGTCGTGCCTTGAATATTCACAAAACATTTATTGACCACCTACTGTGTGCATGGGAGCTGGGGTGCAGATGCCAGGAGATACAGAGATGGGTCGGACTGTTTGTGCTGTTGGTAGAGAAGGGGAGAGAAATGTGGGAACAAACAGAGATTACTACTAATAAAAACATGAACCAGCTATAGTGAGGACACAAGGGGAGAGGGAGCAACTCTGCCCTGGAGGATGTGGAAGTGGGCCCCTGGGACAGGAGGAGAGGGTCATACCAGCCATCAGCCAGAAGCCAGTGGGGGTCTCCTATGTCCCCCGTTGCTGATGGCATTTCACTGTGACCAGTGTAGAGCAGAGGGACACCTTTATAACTAAAAGATCTCTAATGGTGGATTTGGTTCACTGTGGCAGGTGGTTGGAAAGAAACATTGAGGGCTGTAGATATCCCGAAAGTAACACATGGGCAGTTGCCAATTCTCTATATCTTTGGAGCCAGGCTTTGACCTAAGAAGATAAGCAGTCCTTGGTACGGTTTCTCAGCGCCGGAGGGCTTCCTTATATTCTTCTGCTCTAAGAATTTGTTGGTTACATACTCACTGCTCAACAGCTCAGATACTTAGATGCCCTGTTTCTGTGGAAAGACCTCAAATACTAAGTCTCAGGATGAGGCTAAATCACAAGGTCCTCCCAGTCCAAACCAGATCGTGTTTTAAGTTTCAGTGGACCTTTTACTTTTTATTCATGGATGGTACTTATCTCAGTTTGTAATTGTGTGTGTGCGTAAATACCTCTCTACTCTTAAGTTATTTTAAAGACAAGAACTGTTGCTTTCTCTTCAACCTTTTATCCATACTGCCTGCCCTGGGCTTGGTCTATAATAAGGAAAGAATGAACAGGACAGACACCCATCCAGAAAAGTGAACTTCTCTGTCAACAGTGGTTTGCACAGCACAGTCTGAGAATAGATAACTGACTTTTTTTTTTTCATTTTTTTAAGTTGAGGTATGGTTGATGTACAATATTATGTACGTTTCAGGTGTACAACATAGTGATTCACAAATTTTAAAGATTATGCTCCATTTATATTTATTATAAAATATTGGCTATATTCCCTGTGTTGTACAATATACTTGTAGCCTATTTTATGCCTAAGAGTTTGTTCCTCTTAATCCCCTCCTTCATATCTTGCCCCTGCCCCTTTCCCTCTCCCCACTGTACCTCTTAATCCCCTACTTCATATCTTGCCCCTGCCCCCTTCCCTCTCTCCACCTGGTAACCACTAGTTTGTTCTCTATATCTGTGAGTCTGTTTCTTTTTTCTTTTTCTTTCTTTTTAATTTTGGATAACAGACTTTTAATTTGGTCAAGGAAAAAGGGCAGAAGAAAGTCATCATTTACCAAAGTCCCTTCCAGCAGATGGTGTTTGCAAAACCAAAAAGGTCTTTTCAAAATAGAATGTGCTTTGATGGAACAGATCTATATCTTGGTTGTAGTAGTGTTTATAAGAATCTATACAATGTGATAAAATTTTATAGAACTGTATGCAAAAAAAGGGGACAGGAACTGTATATGTAAAAACTAATGAAATTTGAACAAGGTCTGTAGTTAACAGTATTGTACCAATGTCTAGTTCTTGCTTTTGATACTTATATTGTGGTTATGTAAGATAAGAGGGGAATACATGGGAGCTTTCCACTGTTTCTGCAACTTCTGTGTGAGTCTAAAATTATTTCAGGAATTCCCTGGTGGTCCAGTGGTTAGGACTCCGCACTTTCACTGTCAAGGGCGCGGGTTCAATCGCTAGTTGGGGAACTAACCGTAGATGTGTGGCGCGTCCAAAAAAATTGTTTTTTTCCAGAATCAAAGGTTAAAAGAAAAATACAATGAGATATACCACTACATACCTATAGCTAAAAAAAAAAAAAAGGCAAATGAAACAAAAACAGATATTACCAAGTCCTGGCAAAGATACAGAACAACTTGAACTCTCTTGCATTGCTGGTGGGAATGTAAAATGGTACAGCCACTTTGGAAAACATGTAGTTTTTTACAAACTTAAACATATACTTACCATATGAGACAGCAGTTTCATTCCTAGGTATTTACCCAGGAGAAATGACCTCTGTTCACACAAAAACCTGTAGGCTAATATTTGCAACAGCTTTATTTTTTAAATTTTTATTTATTTATTTATTTTGGCTGTGCCTCACTGCTTGCGAGATCTTAATTCCCCGACCAGGGATTGAACCCAGCCCCTCGGCAGTGAAAGTGCAGAGTCCTAACCACTGGACCGCCAGGGAATACCCAGCAACAGCTTTATTTCTAACTGCCCATAACTGGAAAAAACTCACATGTCCTTCAACAAGTGAGTGGATAAACAAACTGGATATCAATGGACTATTACTCAGTACTAACAAAGAACAAACACAACTATCTGGATGAATCTCAAATGCATTATGTTATGTGAAAGAAGCCAAACTCAAAGAGGTACATTCTGTATGACTCAAAAGGGTACTTACTGTATGATTCCATTCGTATGACATTCTGGAAAAGGCAAAAGTATAGGGTTAGAAAACAGATCAATGGTTGCCTGGGGCTGGGAATGGGAGAGAAGATTGACTTACAAAGGGCATAGGGAACTTTCTGGAGTGTATGAAATAGTTTGTTTCTCAATTGTGGTGATGATTACATGACTATATGTTTGGGTAAAAACTCATAGAACTGTTACCTAAAAACGATAAGTTATTGCATGTAAATTATACCCCAGTAAATCTGACTTTAAGATGAAAACACAACCACCAACAAAAATGAATAGTTAATGATGTTCTTTGGCTTAAATACCCATGAAGAATTCAGTGTCTGTCACTTGTCCATGATTGGATAAGGATTTGTGAAGTCATTGGTTATATAAGATGTCTCGTTCAAACACAGGAGTGTAGCCTCTTCAGTACTTTGGCCTCTAATTGAGCAATGGAAATAACCATCACCATAGAGATGGATGCTCTGATATTTTTAAACAGAATGCTGCTGGGAGATTAAAACAACAGCTTCTGATTCTTGCTTTAGTGGATGCAGTCTTTAGTATGTGAATATTTCATCAAATGTCACTCTGTCTCCTCTCCTGGCTTCTTTGCCATTAAAACAGTCATTAATGGAGTAGACTTCTGTTTTGAATTGTTTTAAATCTCAGCCATAACAACTGTGCTGTGATTTTTTTTTTTTTTTTTTCCTAGAATGGATGAGAAAATGTCCTATTGGGGAAACCCAGTGTTTTGATTTGATGGGAGGAAGCAAGGCTAACTTCAGCACTACAGCACTATAATTTAAATATAACTCAGAAATGTCTACAGCAGGAACTAGAAGATTCAGACTGTAAATTCAATGCCCTGGAGCTCTGAAGCAGTGTCTCTTGATAACCACCATCCTTTGTAAATCGAAGGCAAAACTTGATTTTTTAAAAAATTTATTTATTTTATTTATTTATTTTTGGCCACGTTGGGTCTTCGTTGCTGCGTGCGGGCTTTCTCTAGTTGTGGCGAGTGGGGGCTACTCTTTGCTGTGGTGCGCGGGCTTCTCACTGCGGTGGCTTCTCTTGCTGCGGAGCACAGGCTCTAGGCGCACGGGCTTCAGTACTTGTGGCGCACGAGCTTAGTTGCTCCTCGGCATGTGGGATCTTCCCAGGCCAGGGCTGGAACCCGTGTCCCCTGCGTTGGCAGGCGGATTCTTAACCACTGCGCCACCAGGGAAGTCTCCTCAAAATTTGATTTTGAAGGAGGATTTAACTATGAACTGTTAACTGTGATTTGTGAGGTTGAAGGATATAACGTCTGCCTTTACAGAACAGATAGCTGGATAATGCATGTGAGGTTACAACAGTCTTTTCCCAGCAGAAGACTCCTTGTTAATTTAAAACCAGGGTTTACTAGATTGGCTTGGATTTAATGCGATCCAGTAGTCTTTTCAGCTGAGCAAACACTTAATCATTAACCACATGTTATGCCTGTTATGAGGGGTTGGGTTTGCACAGGCAAATAAGCCTCAAGCCCTGTTTTTAAGGAGTTCACCATCCAGCAGGGTTGACAGAGCTCGGAGCAGCCCCCTTAAGGTCAGCTGCAGGGGAGACCCC
Source organism: Balaenoptera ricei (assembly GCF_028023285.1). Lineage (NCBI taxonomy): Eukaryota > Metazoa > Chordata > Mammalia > Artiodactyla > Balaenopteridae > Balaenoptera > Balaenoptera ricei. Next base: position 39,458,802 of record NC_082654.1, read on the forward strand.
TAAGGAGGAGGCACTGACCTGGGATGGATCACTTGAGTTGGGCCTTGGTGTGTAAGTAGACTTTTGTTTGGTCCTGAAAGAGAGCGCCCAATTTTTCAGGCAGGAGGAGACAAGTGCTGTATGAAAGCTTTTGTGATCAGGGAATCATGACATTGAAATGGGGCAAAGGATTTCTTCCCTTCCTCCCCAACTAAATAAGTTTTAAAGTAAAAGCAATATATTTATTTATGTGTGTATATATATATATATATATATATATATAGTATACAGTAAATATTCAGATTATCAGGAAAGATATAAAATTATAAGTAATTTACCCCTTTTCCTCCTCTATTAGTTTCTATTGCTGGTATAATTAATTACCACAACGTCAGTGTTATGAAACGACACAAATTTATTATCTTAATGCTTCTGCAAGTCAGAAGCCCAGCATGGGTCTCACTGCGTTAAAATCAACATGTCCGAGGCTTTTGCCCTTTTCTGGCTTCAAGAGGCTGCCAGTATTCTTTGGCCCATGGCCTCTTCCTCCATCTTCTCTCCGACCATTTTTTGTAGTCAAATCCAGGAAAGGGTCTCTGATTTTAAGGACCCATGTGATTAGATTGGGGCCACCTGAATAATCCAGGCTACTCTTCCCATGTCAATATCCTTAATTTATTACATCTGCAAAGCCCCTTTTGCTGTGTAAGGTAACATAGTCACAGGTTCTGGGGGGTTAGGATGTGGACGGGGGGCCATTATTTTGCCTACCGCATCCTCCCACCCTTATTCCTTTTTTCCTTCCCACTGGTAAATTATTTGGATACCAAAGCTAGCATATATGTAATATATATTTATTTAAGTTTTTAATCCCATGTTAGATCATACTATGTAAAGTTATACCTTAAAGCACTTTCCTTTTATTAACATTCACTGAACTGCCTGTTTTATTGTAAGTACTGTAGCTGGATTCTAGTTAGTAGCTGTTACTTTTTTTTGAAGGTCACAAATAATGATGGAGTGACCATCATTGGACATACATCTTGACATTCTTTTCCACACATGTCCTTAAGGAAAATACACTGAATTGCTGGAATTAGAGTAGATGTGGGTTGTTAGTTTTGAAAGAAGATTTTGAGAAGTTAATAAAAGGGAACAGAAAAGGAATGCATAATACTGAAGAAAGTAAGCTCTTTAAAAGCCTTAAAGAAGGAAGCGAGCATTCATTTATGGTTTATTATGTGCCAATCACTGTGCCAGAGAGTGAGTTCCTTTTTCTCACGTGATATTCCACTGTGACACCGAGAGAGCGGTTGTTAACTCCGATCTGCCGCTGAGGGAACTGAGCGGTAGAAGCTCGTGTAACTTGCCCCAGGTTGCAGCTCTAGGGTCCACATCACCCTTCCTCCCGCAGGGACAGTGGGGACCTCGTAAAGTTATATCCCCTACATCTCAGTCCTCAAGTGTGGGCAGCATACCCAAATGGTGACCCTCTTGATACCCTTAGATTGTTTAGCTCTTTGAATATTTGAGGTGCCCTCATAGGCATTATTTTCACTTAACAAAAGATCTCACAGAACGAGTGGCTTTTACCGAGTTTTAAGTGGAGCATTGCTACCGCACAGCACCCTGGGGGGACTCACGCGTTGTGGCCGGTGGCCCCGGCTGGGCGGCTGGGTCTGCAGGGGGTGGGTGAGTCCACCTTCAGCCAGCCCTGCGCGAGTCGTCCCTGATGGGCTCTGTCTTGGGGGATGACGTGGGCCTCGTCCGTCCCAGGCTGAGCTGGGGCTCTCGGTAACCAGGGGAGCTGCTGGTCTGGAGGCCTTGTCACAACAGAAGTTCTCCTGGCAGTGGTCGCTCCGGGATGTTCGCGGGTTGGTGTTTGAAGCTGCTGAGGACGGCATGAGGCCATTTAGGGGTGCTTCTCCAGAAGAGCTTCCAAACACCAAGTGCATATCATTGCTGCCTTGGTCCGGCCTGGCAGGCCCAGCGGTGGCTGGTAGGTGGTGGGACAGCAGGCTGTTGGCTGTCAGCAGCCTCATTCTGGAAGAGGGCAAGGGGGTTGTGGAGTCCAGGGTAAACTGACCTGGATGCAGTGATGGTTTTGCCACCGGGATCATAAAAAATCAGGGTGCTGTTCGGGGCGCACGGGTGACTTTCACGGCTCAGGCCTTATTCCACTTGCTCTTGTACAGAAAGAAGAGTGATCGTGTGTGCAAAATTGTGTTTATTGCTTCTCCACAGTGAGTGGTGGTTGATTAAAGGGTGTCAGAACCGCCTGCTTTTTAGCCTGTTTAGCTCGGCTCTGGCTGGCCTGGGCCCAGGGCCTCTGTGTTCCTGGGCTTCTGTCGCTTAGAAGAGCTGCATGGCAGCACAGAGACAAGGGGCTGTTTGTGTGGATTCAGACCAATGGCAGCTGCAAGAAAGGAGAGTGATAAAGTCCTTCTGTTTTCCTTTCACTCAACTCTGAGGGCTACTTTAGGATTTTTATAACGTTACAGCGTTCCTTAGGAAAGCTTGACTTGGAGCATTTATTCTAAGGATTTTAGGGATCTTTTGTGAGGGGAGGTGTTGTCTGTCAGAAGGACCATCTGACAGGGATGGAACTGTTGGCTAGACCTAGCTACCATCGGGCTGTGTGATCTTGTGCCAGTCACTCCCCTTCTCTGGTCCTGTGAGCCAGGGAGCCGGGACTAGAGCATCCAAGTGATTCGCACTCAGTACCAGCACTTTGCGTACTGGTACACTAGTACTAGGACCCTGGGTCCCAAATGACATACTTTGCTGAGGATTTGGAGCCCAACAGAGCTGTTTCTGATTCCTGGGTCACAGCACTTATTAGCTCTGTGAGCCCAAGCAAGTGACTTCACCTCCTCGGCCTCCTTGATCAGATGGGGATAAAGTCACTTGGATCACGGAGTGTTCGCCAAGATTCAGTTCATTTAAATGAGGTGGTGCGCGAGGAGAGTGCGGCCGCCGTTAACTGTAAGCTGCGTGGTATGAGGGCCTTGCAACGCCCCTTTACTTCTTGTCATAGAGCGAGTGCCTCCCGTTAGCCTTAATTACAGTGGAAAAGATTCTGATAACTGTGGACCAGTGGGAAGTCCTTTCTCCCAGGGTTCTCTATTCTTTCCTGTTACTTTAATTTGCTCCTTGAGGAGTTAGTGCCCGACTTGTGAGGTCTGAGGAGTGGGTGGGCTCTGCTTACTGGGCTTCCCTTTAGGAAGATGATTCTATAACATGAAACAAAGCTAAAAACAAACATGGTCCAAGGGACTTCCCTGGTGGTCCAGTGGTTAAGACTCTGTGCTTCCACTGCGGCGGGTGAGGGTTCGATCCCTGGTCGGGGAACTAAGATCCTGTGCGCCGAGTGGCGAGGCCAAAAAAATAAAAGTGGTCCAAATGGCTCAACTTGGGGCTTCTCAGTTTGGAACTTTGTTATTTCAACATGGCTTTTTCATGGTTCCTAACTTTTGTTATTAGAAGACAAATTTGTGAGGCATAGACAATGCAGAGGAAAAATGCAGCTCTTTGTTTTCCTTGAGAGAGAATGCAGGGATGTGTAAGGAGGAAGGCTTAACCTCTTCCCAAATATGTGTTGAACTCTGCTATTTTTAAGGCAGTTGGAGATGCAAAAAGGAATTCAACTGATGTAGTCCTTGTCGCCATAGAGATTGGTTTATTGGAGCAGGGCAGCCATTAAATTATAGAAATAATGATTTAATTATAGTTGTGATGGTGCTAGGAGAAATACAGTGTATAAGGAGTGCGCAGTGTCGGATCGCATGTGATAGGGAGATCAGAACATCACCCTGGGGCAGTGGCTTCTAGCTTGAGATCTGAAGGGTGGGAGGGGAGTGTGCCAGGGGAGATGAGGAGTGCATCTCTCCAGACAGAAGGAACACATGGGCAAAGGCAGAAAGGAGCTAGGCTCCTTAGAACGACTGCAGGAAGGCCAAGGTAGCTCAGAGGCCAGCAAGCTCTGGGGACAGAGGGATGTGGATCATTCAGAGAGGTTGGCAGGGGCTGGACTGTGCTGGCAGGGCCTGGACATCCAGGATCCAGATTTTTTTTTTAATTTAGTATTTATTTTATATTGGAATATAGTTGATTTCCAATGTTGTGTTAGTTTCAGGTGCACAGCAAAGTGATTCAGCTATACATATATACATATCCATTCTCCCTCAGATTCCCTTTCCATATAGGTTGTTACAGAATATTAAGTAGAGTTCCCTGTGCTATATAGTAGGTCTCCGTTGATTATCTATTTTATATATATATAGTAGTGTGTATATGTTAACAGGATGCAGATTTTATTCCAAAGAGCAGGGGGAAGGATTGAGCTAGAAAAGGGCCTTGATGCAATTTCATATGTGTTTTTAAGAGATCACTCTGGTTTCTTAGTGGAGCTTAGATTTGGGGGCTAGGAGCATAAAAAATATGGGGAGACCAGTTTGGAGGCTTCTGCAGCCATCCAGGTTTATTATGATGGCCTGTTTCTCAAGTGTGGAATGGAGATTAATATTTAGGAGGCACAGTGCACAGGACCACCAGATTGACAGGATGGGAGATGTGAGGGTGGGGAAGGAGCCCAGCTCAGTTCCAGTCCTGAGCAACTGGGAGAAGTGTGATACCATCTGAGCAGAGAGAAAATTTGGGGGGATTGTGGTTTGGGCGGGGATGGAGTTCAGCTGGACACACTCCTTCTTCTTTGGGGAGGCGCTCCGCCCTAGATGTTGTGTTGCTTGCCCCCCATCTCCCTCAGGCCTCTGCTCAGATGACCCCTTGTTAGGGAAACCTTTGGGGACCACGCAGTGGTCCTCCCCGCTGCACCTTTCACCGTCTGACAAATTGTTTATTTTCTTATTTCTTTAGAGTGTATATCCTCTTAGGAGGATGTGCGCTCCTTAAAGGCAGGAGTTTTTGTTGTTTTATTCTCTGCTGTGTATCTATAGCACCTAGAACAATGCCTGGCATATAGAAAGCCCTCAATAAATACTTGTTGAATGAATCATGAGTTTGATTTTCATTCTGGTTTTAATATCCTTTTCAAACTTGAGTGACTTTTAATTAACCTGAGGCTAGAAAGAGGCATAGTGACACTGTTCATTTGACATCAAGTCTTTTTTTTTGTTTAGGCAAGATGAGTAGAAAAGTTTGATTTTCTTCTTTTTTTTTCTTTTTAAATTCAGTGTTAGAAATGATAGAAGAGGGCAGTTATGAAAATACTTGAATATCACATCTGTTTAAATTCTTTACAGATCAGTATAAACATGTAGCCCTCCGTCTGATGTATTGTTCAGATTTGGGGCTAAATTATAGCACGTGTAATTCCTCTGAGCTAATTATTTTTCTGGGAGCGGTCATTGACTTTTTGATCGCATCTTTTTTACTTGCTAGGGAAAGGTATGGAGGTTAGGATCCAAACTTCCTTAAAGGAGAAATCTGAGGGCAGCACAGGATAAAAACCTTTTGTTAGAGATATTGCTGGATCCCGGAGTCTCTACACAGCCAGTAATTTGAAAGTACTTGTAGTTCATAAATGGTTTCCTAAAATCTGTTTTACTTTGGGTTCTAAATCCATTGCTATCACTTGTAAACAGGATCTATACTTGTGAAAGAGAAGGCTGTATATGTAAATAAATGGTTACAGGTACAGCTGTTGAAGTCACACCTCTGTTTGAATCCCACCCCCTCCCCATCACTTACTAGCTTGTGACTTTGTACAAGTTACTTAACCTCTTCCTTTAAAATGGGTATTACCAAAATTATTTTATTATTTGAGGGGTTAGGGGAAGACAGATATTCATTATTGTTACCATTTATAAGCTTAACATAATGGATGGTATTACTAAATGGGATTTAAATGTAGAAGTATCTTAAAGAGAACTGTGTTATAGGGTATAAGTGACTCACTCCAGTGTTCCCCAAACTTGCCTGAACATAAGAATCTCCTCGAAGTGCTTGTTAACAATATAGATTCTCAGGCAGCACCCAGATTTACTGACTTATGTCTCCAGAGGAGGGGCCTGGGAATCTTGCTAAGTAGGCAGGGTGATGACACATCCTGGATTTTGTGAGACTGTCCTTGCTTCCAAATATTCTGCTTGGTAGATCCTAGATGTGTGTTTATACTCGTCAGATTATATCCCAGTTTTTAGACAGGTAATATGTCACCGTTTATATAGGCCACCTTATTCAGAATCTTCTCTCGAATCAAAGCAGACATAACATGCTTCTGGGTTCCCAGGAACATGAGAGGATTTATAGCTACAGTACAACAGTGTTGGTGTAAGTTACTCAGCTTTCTTTCTCTTTACAAAACCTATCTGATTTTAGTAATCTGCTCTGTGAAATATACTCAGGGACATGGTCAAATATCTTGACGGCCTTCTGTCTTCCTGAGTCTTTAAGGCGTCAGTTACTCCAGGCTGTCAGAGTGGCAGTGACTGTGGACGCAGTGTCTCTGCAGGGGGGCGACCCCCAAGCTTTGTTCATTGAAGGCCAAGCCTGCAGAGCTGCTCTTTCCTCCTCTGAGAGCTGGGAACCAGGAAGGAATGTTTCACTTCAGTGCACTTAGGACAGCGTGTTCTTAATCAACTGTTCTGGAAAAACAGCATTTTGTTGTTTTCACACAAGTCTGCAAGTTCATTTCCCTTCTCTGGCCCAGGCAGTAACTAATCATTTCCCTATCAGTGACAAAGGAAGATGAACATCTAAAACTTTTTATTCTGAAGGCTGAGCTTTCTGCAGACATCACAAGTGGAGTTCACACCTCTTTGAGGAATACAGGATTCTCATTGTCTCTAAGGAGGTACCTCCCCATGCCAGGTGGGGCTGGGGTAGCTGTTTTTTCACATAAGTCTATGAAGATTTAAAGAATTTTCTCCAACAGCCATTTTTCATATGATTTCATACTGATAGTTTATTTCAGGTTGGGCTTAATGGTATCTTTCTCTTTATATTATCGTGGGAGAAATTGATTTATGGTGCGAATCTTACTTGGGTGATAAGTTCATTTTCTGACCTGCGACAAATCAATCTACTTTTTGGAGCTCTTGTTAAAGTGGAAAAGTTGATGTACGTTTGTAAATTTGCACATTTTTACTTTCTTAGAAAAAGCCTGTGAGGTCTTGAGGGCATCTACCTAAATACATTTAAAGGTGAGGATCTGGATATTGAAATGGAAGGCATTTCTTCCTTTCTTTTCTGCCCTAGTATTCTCACATGACAAAACTTTGTATCTGCACAGTATTAAGTAACAGAATCCTGAAGTCTTAGTGAATTTAAGAACAACTCATTCGGAAACTGTTGTGAAATGTGGGCAGATATTTGTCATTCTGTGGGCGGACCTAAAGGACTGAACCTTCCCGGTATTAAAGGCAGGAGGCGGGTCTGCGTGCAGGTGAGTTTGCCGCCTTCTTCTGTCACGTGGGCAGATAGCAGGAAGCAGGAGGAAGCAGGCCCTCAGTGAGGACTCCCCTTGACTCCCTCAGGAGCTCAGCTATGGGATGAGTCTGGGCCTGCAGCTTTCTTTCCCAACTGCTCTTGCTGTCCTGGCTTTTTTTTTTCTTTTGTCATCTGAAAATCATCTTTGTGTGGGGAGAGGCTGGAGGTGGAAATTTAAGAGTCTTCTTTTTACAAGGAGTAGAGACGATTACCCAGGTAAGTGGTGTTCTGATCAGTCATAGCCACAGATTGATACCTTGGCAGGTGAGCGGCCGCTTGGGGAGGAGGGAGTTTGTGGGAGAACAGCCCGGCGCCTGGGCACTCGGGTCCTGTTGACAGGGAGGAGGCAAGGCCCACGCCAGGCATTTCTAAAGTGCAAATACAGCACGTAGGAAAGACACCATCTTGGTCCACAAAGCAAGACCTCTGGTTAAACAAACTAAAAGCCATCCAACCAACCCACTCCTCCTTTCCTCCAGCATATATACATATACATACATACAGCAAAAATGGACAGTGATGCAAGAGGTGCAATTTTAACTTTGTTAAATACCCATACTTAAAATTGCAATTGTTTATGTAACTATGTCTAATTATCTAAAAAATAGTCCCAAGGTTTTTTTGCTAGGGTTTTAATGATACCATGTATTTTAACATCTTACCACATTGTCTAACCTAGGAACATAGGAACCCGAGGTTCCTATTCCACCTTTTTTTTTTTTGAAACTCCTGCAGCACGGAATAGACAACAGGGCACCTTATAAGGACTTAGAGACGACTTGTTGAATTGGATTGAAGCATGACTCAGTCCATTTATGTAGGTGGAATTCTGCCTCACTTGCTTGTGGGTGTGCACATATTCATGATGTTTATTTACAAGCTGTCTTAGCTAAAGAAATGCCTGCTAATTTCTCTTAGTCTGTGTGTGCATCATATGGAATTATCTCTGCAAATTAATTTCTTTAATTAACCCAGAGAAGAGGGAAAAATCAAACATGTTTCATTAAGTACTCTGCCTAGAGTAAGTTAAAAATGTGACAAAGTACCTTTGTATATAATACAAAATTGTGTATAAAATGATGTCTAAAACAGATAATTGTAAGTAGTTGAATTCTCAGATCATTTCATTTTGGTCAGAATGGTAGTTTGTGGACAGGTTTCCCTCCTCGTCTCTGGTCCTCAGTATTGAGGGGAAGGTCCCAGGGATGTGCTGTGAATGGACAGGGAGAGGAGTTCCTCCACGTGAGGTGAGAGGCACGGGAATGGGAGGCGCATCAGGGCACATCTGAGGAAGCATAGGTGTTATCGCCAGCACATAAATCACGGGAGGATGACAAGAGATGAATGTGGAGAGGCTGGGGTACTCCCTGAGGATCCTGGATGTCCAGAGAGCATGTTACTCTTTGCATTTTAAGCAGGAAGGGACAAGGTTCAATTTCTGCTTTAGAGGGTCTCTGTACCCTTTTGGATTGTGGGCTGAAGGCTACGACAGCAGTAGCAGCTCCAATTGCTCCTCCCCCAGCCCTCCCTGCCTGTCTCTGCTTTATTTCCTTGGAAGCACTTGTCACCAGAGTACACAGTGTATGCTTTATCTACTTGCCCTTTGTCTGCCTTTCCTAACTAGAATGTAAACTTCCCGAGGGCAGGGATATAACTTTTCCCGCTGCAGTATCTCCAGTGCCACCACCATGCCTGGCAAGTAACAGGTGCTCAGCAAATAATTTATTAACCAATCAAATGCACGAGTCAGTTTCTGAAATCAAAGTGTGTCATTGTTCTCCTCACAGATTTTACAATTGATTACAAAAGGAAAAAATAGTAACAAATCAGTGGGGAAACTGGACAACACCGTAAACAAGGGGTCAAAATTAACATCACCAATGAGGGCTGGTGAGTGTCACATGCCTCTGGATGTCATATCCCGGCCAAGAAGGCCGAATCCGAATCTAATTGTGCATAAACACCAGAGAAACCTAAATTGAAAGATATTCTCTAAAATAGTTGGCATGTATTCCTCGAAAATATCAATGTCATGAAAGACAAAGAAGCTGAAGAACTGTTTCAGTTTAAAGGAGACCCAAGTTAAATGCAGTTTGTGATCCTATGCTGGGTCCTGGGCAAAAGAAAACTTCCATGAAGGACATTAGGATACTTGATGAAAGTGAAATATGCAAAGGGGGCGGGGGGAAATAGATTGTGAGCTAGAATGCTTCAGTGTAATTGAACTCTGGATAAATTGTCATGATTCAGAAGCTATATCTCTGGGTGGCTTGAGCCATGCCTCAGGACCCAGGGAAGCAGAAGAAAGATCTGTAGGGGCAAGAACCCTGGAGTGGGATTCTGGAGACCTGGCTCTGCTACTGAAGCTGAGGGGCCGTGTTTCTTCTCAGAGGTAGGAGTTCTGAGGCTCAGAGATTCTCTGGCTGTTACATAACTTTGATTCTGAGCAGCAGACTTAGTCCCAGTGCTGTGAATTTTAGGCAGAGGTGATAGTAACACCTAACGGGTCAACTGTGGCTGCCTTTTGGGGTGGGATTCAAAAACCATTGAAAGAGGAAAAAATAAAGACAGTAACTGACAGGGTAACCTATTTATTAGCACTGACATTCTTAGTCTTACTTGTCAGTTTCTTCTTGGTGGTCAAATCACAGTGAATACTCAGAGGGAAGTGGAGATAGAGAGAAGAGCTAAGTATTCAAAAGATACAGTTTGGGGAGAACGTATGATCTTTCTGTCATTTAGGGTGGTGACGCTAATTGCAGGGATTTATTTTATAGGGCAGTAGCTTTTAAGCCCAATTCCTTCTGCCTGGTTCCAGTGATCACTGAGACCCAGTGATGATAGATACTCGTAGAACCTGAACCTTTCTAGTATTAAAGAGTTCTTTAAAAAATCAGCTGAGATCCCTCATTAAATCTTTTTTTTTTCTAACATCTTTATTGGAGTATAATTGCTTTATAATGGTGTATTAGTTTCTGCTTTATAACAAAATGAATCAGTTATACATATACATATGTTCCCATATCTCTTCCCTCTTGCATCTCCCTCCCTCCCACCCTCCCTATCCCACCCCTCTAGGTGGTCACAAAGCACAGAGCTGATCTCCCTGTGCTATGCGGCTGCTTCCCACTAGCTACCTATTTTACGTTTGGTAGTGTATACATGTCCATGCCCCTCTCTCACTTTGTCCCAGCTTACCCTTCCCCCTCCCTGTATCCTCAAGTCTGTTCTCTAGTAGGTCTCCATCTTTATTCCCGTCTTGTCCCTAGGTTCTTCTGACCATTTTTTTCTTCTTCTTCTTTTTTTTTTTTTAGATTCCATATATGTGTTAGCATACGGTATTTGTTTTTCTCTTTCTGACTTACTTCACTCTGTATGACAGTCTCTAGGTCCATCCACCTCACTACAAATAACTCAGTTTTGTTCCTTTTTATGGCTGAGTAATATTCCATTGTATATATGTTCCACATCTTCTTTATCCATTCATCTGTTGATGGACACTTAGGTTGCTTCCATGTCCTGGCTATTGTAAATAGAGCTGCAATGAACATTTTGGTACATGACTCTTTTTGAATTATAGTTGTCTCAGGGTATATGCCCAGTAGTGGGATTGCTCGGTTGTATGGTAGTTCTATTTTTAGATTTTTAAAGAACCTCCATACTGTTCTCCATAGTGACTGTATCAATTTACATTCCCACCAACAGTGCAAGAGGGTTCCCTTTTCTCCACACCCTCTCCAGCACATATTGTTTGTAGATTTTTTTATGATGGCCATTCTGACCAGTGTGAGATGATATCTCATTGTAGTTTTGATTTGCATTTCTCTAATGATTAATGATGTTGAGCATTCTTTCATGTGTTTGTTGACAATCTGTATATCTTCTTTGGAGAAATGTCTATTTAGGTCTTCTGCCCATTTTTGGATTGGGTTGTTTGTTTTTTTGATATTGAGCTGCATGAGTTGCTTGTATGTTCTGGAGATTAATCTTTTGTCAGTTGCTTCATTTGCAAATATTTTCTCCCATTCTGAGGGTTGTCTTTTCGTCTTGTTTATGGTTTCCTTTGCTGTGCAGAAGCTTTTAAGTTTCATTAGGTCCCATTTGTTTATTTTTGTTTGTATTTCCATTTCTCTAGGAGCTGGGTCAAAAAAGATCTTGCTGTGATTTATGTCATAAAGTGTTCTGCCTATGTTTTCCTCTAAGAGTTTGATGGTGTCTGGCCTTACATTTAGGTCTTTAATCCATTTTGAGTTTATTTTTGTGTATGGTTTTTGGGAGTGTTCTAATTTCAATCTTTTACATGTAGCTGTCCAGTTTTCCCAGCACCACTTATTGAAGAGGCTGTCTTTTCTCCACTGTATATTCTTGCCTCCTTTATCAAAGATAAGGTGACCGTATGTGTGTGGGTTTACCTCTGGGCTTTCTATCCTGTTCCATTGATCTATATTTCTGTTTCTGTGCCAGTACCATACTGTCTTGATTACTGTAGCTTTGTAGTATAGTCTGAAGTCAGGGAACCTGATTCCTCCAGCTCCGTTTTTCTTTCTCAAGATTGCTTTGGCTGGGCTTCCCTGGTGGCACAGTGGTTGAGAATCTGCCTGCCAATGCAGGGGACACGGGTTCGAGCCCTGGTCTGGGAAGATCCCACATGCCGCGGAGCAACTAGGCCCGTGAGCCACAACTACTGAGCCTGCGCGTCTGGAGCTTGTGCTCCGCAACAAGAGAGGCTGCGATAGTGAGAGGCCCGTGCACCGCGATGAAGAGTGGCCTCCGCTTGCCGCAACTAGAGAAAGCCCTCGCACAGAAACGAAGACCCAACATAGCAATCAATCAATCAATCAATAAATCTTAAAAAAAAAAAGATTGCTTTGGCTAATCGGGGTCTTTTGTGTTTCCATACAAATTGTGAAATTTTTTGATCTAGTTCTGTGAAAAATGCCAGTGGTATTTTGATAAGGATTGCATTGAATCTGTAGATTGCTTTGGGTAGTAGAGTCATTTTCACAATGTTGATTATTCCAACCCAAGAACATGGTGTATCTCTCCATCTGTTGGTATCATCTTTAATTTCTTTCATCAGTGTCTTAATAGTTTTCTGCATACAGGTCTTTTGTCTCCTTAGGTAGGTTTATTCCTAGATATTTTATTCTTTTTGTTGCAGTGGTAAATGCGAGTGTTTCCTTAATTTCTCTTTCAGATTTTTCATCATTAGTGTATAGGAATGCAAGAGATTTCTGTGCATTAATTTTGTATCCTGCTACTTTACCAAATTCATTGATTAGCTCTAGTAGTTTTCTGGTAGCATCTTTAGGATTCTCTATGTATAGTATCATGTCATCTGCAAACAGTGACAGCTTTACTTCTTCTTTTCCGATTTGGATTCCTTTTATTTCTTTTTCTTCTCTGATTGCTGTGGCTAACACTTCCAAAACTATGTTGAATAATAGTGGTGAGAGTGGGCAACCTTGCCTTGTTCCTGATCTTAGTGGAAATGCTTTCTGTTTTTCACCATTGAGGGCGATGTTGGCTGTGGGTTTGTCATATATGGCCTTTATTATGTTGAGGAAATTTCCCTCTATGCCTACTTTCTGGAGGGTTTTTATCATAAATGGATGTTGAATTTTGTCGAAAGCTTTCTCTGCATCTATTGAGATGATCATTTGATTTTTCTCCTTCAGTTTGTTAATATGGTATATCACGTTGATTGATTTGCATATATCGCAGAATCCTTGCATTCCTGGGATATACCCCACTTGATCATAATGTATGATCCTTTTAATATGCTGTTGGATTCTGTTTGCTAGTATTTTGTTGAGGATTTTTGCATCTATGTTCATCAGTGATATTGGCCTGTAGTTTCCTTTCTTTGTGACATCTTTGTCTGGTTTTGGTATCAGAGTGATGGTGGCCTTGTAGAATGAGTTTGGGAGTGTTCCTCCCTCTGCAATATTTTGGAAGAGTTTGAGAAGGATAGGTGTTAGCTCTTCTCTAAATGTTTGATAGAATTCACCTGTGAAGCCATCTGGTCCTGGGCTTTTGTTTGTTGGAAGATTTTTAATCACAGTTTCAATTTCAGTGCTTGTGATTGGTCTGCTCATATTTTCTATTACTTCCTGGTTCAGTCTCGGAAGGTTGTGCATTTCTAAGAATGTGTCCATTTCTTCCAGGTTGTCCATTTTATTGGCATATAGTTGATTGTAGGAATCTCTCATGATCTTTTGTATTTCTGCAGTGTCAGTTGTGACTTCTCCTTTTTCATTTCTAATTCTATTGGTTTGAGTCTTCTCCCTTTTTTCTTGATAAGTCTGGCTAATGGTTTATCAATTTTGTTTATCTTCTCAAAGAACCAGCTTTTAGTTTTATTGATCTTTGCTATCGTTTCCTTCATTTCTTTTTCATTTATTTCTGATATGATCTTTGTGATTTCTTTCCTTCTGCTAACTTTGGGGTTTTTTTGTTCTTCTTTCTCTAATTGCTTTAGGTGTAAGGTTAGGTTGTTTATTTGAGATGTTTCTTGTTTCTTAAGGTAGGATTGTATTGCTATAAACTTCCCTCTTAAAACTGCTGTTGCTGCATCCCATAGCTTTTGGGTCGTTGTGTTTTCATTGTCATTTGTTTTTAGGTATTTTTTGATTTCTTCAGTGATCTCTTGGTTATTAAGTAGTGTGTTGTTTAGCCTCCATGTGTTTGTATTTCTTACAGATTTTTTCCTGTAATTGATATCTAGTCTCATAGCATTGTGGTCGGAAAAGATACCTGATACGATTTCAATTTTCTTAAATTTACCAAGGCTTGATTTGTGACCCAAGATATGATCTATCCTGGAGAGTGTTCCATGAGCACTTGAGAAGAATGTGTATTCTGTTGTTTTTGGATGGAATGTCCTATAAATATCAATTAAGTTCATCTTGTTTAATGTATCATTTAAAGCTTGTGTTTCCTTATTTATTTTCATTTTAGATGATCTGTCCATTGGTGAAAGTGGGGTGTTAAAGTCCCGTACTATGATTGTGTTACTGTCGATTTCCTCTTTTATGGCTGTTAGTATTTTCCTTATGTATTGAGGTGCTCGTATGTTGGGTGCATAAATATTTACAATTGTTGTATCTTCTTCTTGGATTGATCCCTTGATCATTATGTAGTGTCCTTCTTTGTCTCTTGTAATAGTCTTTGTTTTAAAGTCCATTTTGTCCGATATGAAAATTGCTACTCCAGCTTTCTTTTGATTTCCATTTGCATGGAATATCTTTTTCCATCCCCTCACTTTCAGTCTGTATGTGTCCCTAGGTCTGAAGTAGGTCTCTTGTAGACAGCATATATACGGGTCTTGTTTTTATATCCATTCAGCCAGTCTATGTCTTTTGGTTGGAGCATTTAATCCATTTACATTTAAGGTAATTATTGATATGTATTGTCCTATTACCATTTTCTTAATTGTTTTGGGTTTATTATTGTAGGTCTTTTCCTTCTCTTGTGTTTCCTGCCTAGAGAAGTTCCCTTAGCACTTGTTGTAAAGCTGGTTTGGTGGTGCTGAATTCTGTTAGCTTTTGCTTGTCTGTAAAGGTTTTAATTTGTCTGTCAAATCTGAATGAGATCCTTGCTGAGTAGAGTAATCTTGGTTGTAGGTTTTTCTCCTTCATCCCTTTAAATATGTCCTGCCACTCCCTTCTGGCTTGCAGAGTTTCTGCTGAAAGATCAGCTTTTAACCTTATGGGGATTCCCTTATGTCTTATTTGTTGTTTTTCCCTTGCTGCTTTTAATATTTGTTCTTTGTATTTCGTTTTTGATAGTTTGATTAATATGTGTCTTGGTGTGTTTCTCCTTGGATGTATCCTGTGTGGGACTCTCTGTGCTTCCTGGACTTGATTAACTATTTTCTTTCCCATATTAGGGAAGTTTTCAACTATAATCTGTTCAAATATTTTCTCAGTCCCTTTCTTTTCCTCTTCTTCTTCTGGGACCCCTATAATTCGAATGTTGGTGCGTTTAATGTCATCCCAGAGGTCTCTGAGACTGTCCTCAATTCTTTTCATTCTTTTTTCTTTATTCTGCTCTGTGGTAGTTATTTCCAATATTTTATCTTCCAGGTCACTTATCCGTTCTTCTGCCTCAGTTATTCTGCTATTGATCCCTTCTAGAGAATTTTTAATTTCATTTATTGTGTTGTTCATCACTGTTTGTTTGCTCTTTAGTTCTTCTAGGTCCTTGTTAAACGTTTCTTGTATTTTCTCCATTCTATTTCCAAGATTTTGGATCATCTTTACTATCATTATTCTGAATTCTTTTTCAGGTGGACTGCCTATTTCCTCTTCATTTGTTTGGTCTGGTGGGTTTTGCCTTGCTCCTTCATCTGCTGTGTGTTTCTCTGTCTTCTCATTTTGCTTAACTTACTGTGTTTGGGATCTCCTTTTCACAGGCTGCATGTTTGTAGTTTCCGTTGTTTTTGGTGTCTGTCCCCCGTGGCTAAGGTTGGTTCAGTGGGTTATATAGGCTTCCTGGTGGAGGGGACTGGTGCCTGTGTTCTGGTGGATGAGGCTGGATCTTGTCTTTCTGGTGGGCAGGTCCACCTTTGGTGGTGTGTTTTGGGCCTTATTATGTGGCCTTATTATGATTTTAGGCAGCCTCTTTGCTAATGGATGGGGTTGTGTTCCTGTCTTGCTAGTTGTTTGGCATGGGGTGTCCAGCACTGTAGCTTGCTGGTCGTTGAGTGGAGCTGGGTCTTGGTGTTGAGATGGAGATTTCTGGGAGATTTTCGCCATTTGATATTACGTGGAGCTGGGAGGTCTCTTGTGGACCACTGTCCTGAACTTGGCTCTCCCACCTCAGTGGCACAGCCCTGACGCCTGGCTGGAGCACCAAGAGCCTGACTTTCAACAGCGTCCACCACAGTTGACCACTCCCTGCTTCTAGTGGCACTCTTCCCTCCTAGGGCATCGCGCAGTCTCCTTGCTGCCTCATTAAATCTTAAACCACCAAAGAAAGAGTTAAAAATTACATGCCCATTTGCATTAATTATTGAAATTAAAAAGTAATTTTAAAGCGGTTTAAAGTAACAATGGTTGAAACAGAATTTGCTGGTTAAATCTGAACAAACTGAAATAAATGCCATTATCAGGGCATCCCAATGTTTTTAACCACTGCTTTGCGTGGGTGGCACAAAGAGGTTAGTATGAGCTTATATTAGCCAAGATGGAGAGATGAAGACCATCTAGAAACCTGAAGCCAGTAACGCAGTTAAGGTTTTGGAGTGTTATTTTACCTGCATATTTCTCAATGGAGTATATAAATAAAGTAATGTGTTCAAATTTTAAGGAGTAATTTAAAATGCATTATAATATTAATGGAACCCAAATCAGAATCCTTTATAGAGATTAAAAGTGTTATAAATGTAAAGTGCTTACGTGCCCTGAGTGGTCTTCAAGTGTTTTGATGACGAATTTGCACACTTTTAACTGTTATTTTAAAATCCATTTCCATTTATTTGGTTTGCTTAAGTTTGAAGTATGCATACATCTTTTCCAACTGCTTTAGGTTCCCAAGGGTTTTGTATTTTAATGTAATTTATTGGTAAGTCGGTAGAAACATAGCTAACTAATAGTGGTTATTTGGTGGGAATTTGGGTTGTATGATTTCTAAGTCTGTCTCTCAGTTTATGTGAATTTAAACAAGAAGCCAGATAAAGATGTAAAGTGAAAAATACCTAGAGAGGCTTCAACAGATAAAGTTTGTTTTTTTTAATATAGTATGTGAATTTAATCTAAGCCATACTTTAAAAGATAGCCATTTGGCATTAACTCTTTAATGAATTGAGAGAACAGAGAAAAACAACCTTGTCTCACAGTGTACTTCTGCTTTTTTTCTATAACTAGATGAAGTATAATTTAACCTACGTGACAAGTTATTGTTACCGCTTTTTGAATTTTGAGAAAAGGTACAATTTTGGACTAATGCTACTACTGCTTAGTTTCTGATATCCTGCCTACTCTGGAGAAGAATATTTATGTATAAGAAAATGCTATCTTGGCTACAGTGACACCTTTGAGATTTGAGGAGTATATGTATAAATTGTATAGAACAACATCTGAATAAATGAGGAAAGGCTATGCATATGTAAAAAGCAAAATAAAAGATCTTTTTTGTGACTTACCTCTTAGTATTGCTAAGTATTAGTATTACTACTAGTATTAGTAGTATTCTAGTATAACAAAACCTTCCTTCTCCTTATCATCATGTGCCATTCTTTTAGTGTTTATTAGGTGCTAGGCACATGCTAAGTACTTTATACAATTTTGCGATTCAGTTCTCCCACAACTTAAGAAATGAGTATTCACAATTTCATTTCACAAATGAGGAACCTGAGGTTTAGAGAAGGTACTTTCCGTTCCTCAGCAGTGGCAATTTCAGATTTTAATACAAGGTGGTTTTGTGTCCAAAGCCTTTTTATCTTAGCTGCTTTCTTACAGTTACCTCTCAGAGGATGACTATTCAACAGACTCAGGAGAATCAGATTTGCTAACATTCTTAGCCAACTGCATAGGTGGGGCAAAAATTTAATTCAATTAACCAGTTTTAAAGTTAAATAAAGGATTGCTATTAGGATGGCTACTAAAAAAAAAAAAAAAACCCACCCAGAAATTAATAAGTGTTGACAAGGATGTGGAGAAATTGGAACCCTTGTGCATTGCTAGGGATGCAAAATGGTGCAGCTGCTTTGGAAAACAGTGTGGTAGTTCCTTTAAAAAATATAAAATAGAGCTACCATATAATCTAGAAATCTCAGCTCTGGATATATACCCCAAAGAATTGAAAGCAGGGTCTTGAAGAGATATTTGCACACCCATGTTCATAGCAGCATTATTCACAATAGTTGAGAGGTGGAAGCAACCCAGATGTCTATTGATGGGTGAATGGATAGACAAAATGTGGGATATACTCACAATGGAATATTATTCAGCCTTAAAAAGGAAGGAAATTCTGACACCTGCAACAACATGAATGGACTTGAGGATATTACGCGAAGTGAAATAAGCTAGTTGAAAGAGGACAAACACTGTATGATTCCATTAATATGAGATGCCTAGAGTAGTCAAAATTATAGAGACAAACTAGAAAGGTGGTTTCTAGGCACTGGAGGGGGGAAGGAATGGAGAGTTATTGTGTGATGGGTACAGAGTTTCAGTCTGGGTTGATGAAAAAGTGTGGGGATGGATGGTGGTGATGGTTGCACAACAATGTGAACGTTCTTAATGCTACTGAACTATGCTTAGACGTGGTTAAGATGGTAAATTTTATGCATATTATATCACAATTTAAAATAATAGCTTAAAAAACAGGGGGAAAGGATTGAAGTGACTGCCTGTGAACTCTTCCCTGTGAAGGATAAAAGGGATTTTGATCTCAGTCACATACTTCTCAGGTTAAGTTATTCCAGCCCACTCAAACAGCATTCACTGGAAAAGCGAGGGTGGTGGAAAGTCATGGAGACCTTGAGTTTTATTTCCCTAACCCCCAACTTGCTTGGAGTCTTCATTCTCTTCATCTTGTCCAAAGCAAGATGAGTGGACTTTTCTTAGAAATTGAATTCCTTGGAGGGTGATATCAGCAGACTTTCACTCTGAGCGCTTTAGCAACAGCTTTCTCAGCCTGAGAGGAAAAGCCAAGGGCTCGCATTCAAATAGGTAAGCAAGATGCTTCCGAAATTGAAACCTGTAACCGTAACCGAGAGTCACGCTTTTCAGTTAAGCCTAGTGTTAGATGGTAGATGGATGAATCATCTGGTCTGAGTGTGTCAACTGAAGGACGTGGAATTTGACTAATATCTAGTTACCTTTGGGTTTATCTTACAGAATCTCACTGGTTCCATTCAGCTCCATATGGAAAAGTTTAACGTGATATAACAGTGAAGCTGGGTTGTCCTGTCTTCCAGCTTTAACACTCTTATGGTTGTATGTATTGTAATACTTGAAAAGAGGGGTTCTGACGTTTCTTGTTGGTTGACAGCTATTTGAGTTGTCACCGTGCAAGTAGTGTAGTGGTGAATGGAGCTCACCGTCTAGTGCAGAATGGTCCTTATTTGGCATCTTCCTATTTATAAGTGGGAGAAGTTCAACCAAGTATTGGGAGCATCTGGCAGAGGCCTTTACCCTGTTTGTGGGGAGAGAAGTGTGGGTGGAGCCAGAGTGCCCCTAGTTAAAGGGCTACCTCGAGAGTTTTGCACCGGGCTTCGTTCCAGCAACACTGGGGGCCTGTTCTCACTTTTCAGTGGGGAGAAGAGTGTGGAGGTAACCAGGATTATTAGACCCCTCCCTGATTTAAGGCCTCTTTTACTACTGGATAGAAGCTAGAGTGGAATTAGGGAGACCAAAAAGGAGGCTTCTGCAGGATTGTACCCAAAGATGATGGTAATGATGGTAATGATAGTAGCCACATGGAGGGCTACCCGTGTGCCAAAAGCTCTACTTGTCTTATCCTCACTCTATGAGCTATAGGTCGGTGACATTACCGGTGCCATTTCGCAGATGAGGAAATCCAGGAACAAAGAGGCTGATCAATTTTTTTTAAGATCACACAGCTTGTATTGACTGGACCCAGGCTGGTGGGCAGGCCTGGGAGCTGGTAGGCAGGAGCCGTTTTCATTCTTCGAAAGCCATGTGATCATCAGGAATGTAGTGTAGGAAGGGGCAGAGGTGGTGGATTGCCTTTAAACTGCGGTTCAGGAGCCATGGGGCGTCCCTGGCCACACCTGTTTCTTCTCGGGATAGGTGATAGCTGTGGTCCAGTATCAGCTCAGGGCTGGCCTGAGCTTTGTGGAGGAATGGGCCGGTTGGGGGCATTTGCTGGAGCTGTGTGCTCCCAGACGCCTGGTTGCTTTTCTGGATGTGGCAGTGGTGGGGTGATGGGCGTTGTGTGTGTGTGGGCGGGTGGCAGAGTGTACAGTGTGGTTCTGATTCTGAGTGAGCTGTACGTGGATATTTATTGACGTGAGCAGGTTCTCTTGGTCCCCTAGGCGTTTGGTTGGGGGATGAAGAACAGCCAACAAGCGGCAGAGTGCTTTTTGTGATGTTTACTTTATGGAACATACTGTGCTTGGCACTACAACCTGTTTGACAAGAGAGGCAGCAAGAAATTCAGAGCCATTAAAGAATTATTTATACCATAATACAAACACAGCCTTTTCAAGTGTTTTGTAGGCCTGTTTCCTGCAGGGGTCTGTAGAAAGCGTGTGCCTCATCTACTAAAATTTAGGAAAGGTGGTTAGCAGTTTTGTAGAGAAGCAAGGAACTGTAATTCTCCACTTTGTTTTTAAAAATCTGCCTGCCTTGGTCGTGCTTATTGTTTAATGTGTTGGATTCAGGATTAAAGGAAAATTGACAGGTAGGGAGCATCTGCTCTTTTACTTTTTAAAAAAAGTTAAATATGTCGTTTTCTTTTTTTAGTTAAAAAATGAAATACAGGGAATTCCCTGGCAGTCCAGTGGTTAGGACTTGGTGCCTTCACTCACGAGGCTGGGGTTCGATCCCTGGTCTGGGAACTTAGATCTCACAAGCCGAGTGGCACAGCCAAAAAAACAAAAACAAAAATGAAATACATGCCCATGGTTTTAAAAAGCTCCCTAAGCAACATAAAAGGATGTGGGAAATCCTCCTTTCATTCTAGTCCTCACATGCCTTCCCCAGAGATAGTTTCAGTTTTCTTGTGTATTCGTCATATATGGGCTACACAAATATAAACATATTCTGTATACAGTATGCACACTGTTCCATGCTGTGCTTTTTTCATTGTGTGATACTTCTTAGAGATGATTTCGTACCAGCACATATAAATCTATCCTGTTTTTTTAAAAAAATTAATTAATTAGTTAATTTATTTTTGGCTGTGTTGGGTCTTCGTTTCTGTGCAAGGGCTTTCTCTAGTTGCGGCGAGCGGGGGCCACTCTTCATCGCGGTGCGCGGGCCTCTCACTATCGCGGCCTCTCTTTCTGCGGAGCACAGGCTCCAGATGCGCAGGCTCAGTAGTTGTGGCGCACGGGCTCCGTTGCTCCGTGGCATGTGGGATGTGGGATCCTCCCAGACCAGGGCTCGAACCCGTGTTCCCCTGCATTGGCAGGCAGATTCTCAACCACTGCGCCACCAGGGAAGCCCCTATCCTGTTTGTTTTAATAGCTATAAAATTCCAATGAATGGAATGACTAGAATTTATTTAACCAGCCCCCATTTAGACCTTAATGCTTTTATAAACAATATTGAGAGGTATGTCCTACTATATCCTTCATTATTTCACACGTGTGAATATATCTATAAAATAAACTTCTCTGTCAAAGTATATTTAGATTTGAAATCTTAGGAGGCTTACTCTTGGGCTTAGTAAAGCTAGAATTTGAACATCTATGTGTGAAAGACCAGTCATTTTTGAGAATTTCATTTGATTAACTTGGTTTTTATCCTGGCAGCAGTTGTGAAAAGATGCTGTTTAAATACATCACATCTATTTAAACATTTACTCCTAAAAGTAAGGTATTTCAACCAAATGTTATTTCAGGCAGGTACAATTTAATCGTTAATTAAGCCCCTCCCTTGACAGATGGAATACAGTCTCGATTCTGAGCCCCCAGCCCCCCATTAAAATTTAAGAACTGCAAGCTAAGCATGGTGAGTGTGGAGGCCATTCACTTCCCTGATGAGAAACCTCGTGGTACTGGAATATGGGGAACGTATGAGTGTCTGTTAATGGACAGTCTTGAGCTTCCGAGGGACCTGCAGTTTACTGTATCCAAAGGGCTGTGCCGCTGCTCTGTAGTTCACCTGCACTTGTGTCACCAGTTCATGAGGCGTTTTTCTGCCAGCTTCACACGTGTTAACCTATCGGGTGGGCTGGGGGTTTAAACTTCTGATTAATGTCAGTGCATTTCTGCAAATGATGTTTGTTATTTTTCACCATCTTTCCAAAGTTAAATCTTATTAGCAGGGTGAGAGGAGTTTCAAGAAACTGATACTGGCTTTTTGTTTTTGTTTATGTTTAGACTTTATGTTTATGATTATGTTTAGATTTTTCAGTATTTAACCAGGCGTGTGGAACCTGGACGCTTCTGGGTGTGCTGTTCCTCATTAGTCAATGCTATTAGTATGTCTTTAGAAAAAAACCACACGCACACTAGCGTATAGATTTGTTTTGCAAGACAATTTGCTAAAATGTCAGTTAATATCATTAAAGAACAGGCCCTACTTCTTTTTACTGATTGTTCTTGTCAGTGGTGATCTGAGATGGATGTAGTTACTAAGCTTTTGAAAGTGTGTATCTAGGTTCTGTAATGTGGTCTTGAGTGGCCATGGGATCAGAGTACCCACTGAGCACCTGTTAATAATTAGCCCTGCACTAATAATAACAACAGCTAAATGCACTGAGCCACAACTCATCAAAACCCTGCACTTCTTTTGCCTGAGTTTTATGGGTAAGGAAAGTGAGGAGGTTAAGCTGAACACACAAGGGCCCACAGTTAGTAGAGCCAGGATTTGTATGTGGGCAGTTTGCTCCAGGCCCACACCATGATGTTTTATGTATTACTCTCCAAAAAACCCCTTTGAGGCTGATAATAATATTCCCATTTTACCTTCAGGGAGCTTGAGGCTCAGAATTAAATGACTTAACCGCAGGTCATTAAAGGTCACAGCTACTGAGAAACCATGTGGTCTGAAATCCAGATTCTTCCCTATGGCTCACAGTTGTTATTTAAGGGAAGACCTCATGTGTGGGCCTGTCCCACATATTTCAGGACTTTTAGCTTCCCTAGAACCCACTCACTAAATTCCACTAGGGACCTCAATGACTGTGCCAGCCAAAAATGTCCCCACATATTTCTAATGTTCTTCTACTAGGTGTCATATTTACATTTCTTAATTTCAAACTCGTCTCTTATCATTATACTGCATTGCCTCCCATGGCAATTTTTTAATCAACAGTAATCAGACTCAACTCTTGCTCATAATTTGGAATAGTTAGAATAATTGGAATAATTGTAAATGCAAATCATTTCAATACAGAATCACAGATGAGAGAGAGCATCTCACCCAGATCCCTGTCTTATAGTTTAAACACACACACACACACACACACACACACACACACACACACACACCCTTTCTACCCACTCTGAAGCACAGAGGTGGCAGAAAAGACTTTCTCAAAGTCAAAAAAAAATTGGCAGCTGACTGGACTCAACCCCTATTTGTGCGGGGCCTGTTGGCATTTCTTCGAATTATCAGTTTGCTTCAGGCAAATGTATTTGACTGAGCTGTGTTTGTTTTCTAATGAGTGATTTTGACCTTTCAAAGGGCGACATTTGGAGGGTTGATGTAATTGAGTTGAAAAGGCATACCATGGAACTGCAGGACAAGTTTGTGGCTATTTTGGAAAAGTTATTTTGCTCATGGTCTTTTAAGTAGTTTTATAATGCTGAGAAAACTGGACACTTCTGATGAGACTTCTCACTGTTACCTTAGCAGGTGTTTGTGCAGGCTTCCCCCAGATTTAAGTAGTATAAGAGGCAGGTTGAATAATCTCATATGTACTAATCCTGATGGTTCTCATGGAGGAAAGAATTTTTTTTTTTAAAGTATTTGTTTATTTATTTATTTATGGCTGCGTTGGGTATTTGTTTCTGTGCGAGGGCTCTCCCCAGTTGCGGCAAGCGGGGGCCACTCCTCATCGCGGTGCGCGGGCCTCTCACTATCACGGCCTCTCCTGCTGCGGAGCACAGGCTCCAGATGCGCAGGCTCAGCAGTTGTGGCCCACGGGCCCAGCCGCTCCGCGGCATGCGGGATCCTCCCAGACCAGGGCCCGAACCCGTGTCCCCCGCACCGGCAGGCAGACTCTCAACCACTGCGCCACCAGGGAAGCCCGAGGAAAGAATTTTTTTTTTAACATCTTTATTGGAGTATAATTGCTTTACAATGATGTGTTAGTTTCTGCTTTATAACAAAGTGAATCACCTATACATATACATATATCCCCATATCTCAGAGGAAAGAATTTTTGGTGAATGAAAAATGTTATTGTTTGAGAACATTCACTTGTTCAGAAAATTTGTTCAGTGCCTGTTGTGTAGCAGATACAGTTTTAATTTCTGTGGATGAATTAGGCATAGATTTTGCCTGTTGTTTGTGGTGCTGATTGTTTCCAGACTCTTTCTGTATCTTCAATAAAAGACAAAAGATTACTTGACTACATCCACTTAGGACACTATACAACTGTATTGTCCATTGTATAGGATCAGGGTTAGAGGTTAGTTCTGGTAAGCATCTTTGCCTGATGGTATCAGTCTCATTCGTTTACGAGTATACCTCTAGAATATAAAATGTGTTTTTGGGAACAGATTTAATGAAGAAGTTGATTCATTATGCAGGAGGGTCATCAGATGATTATATCTTTTAAAAAAGCATCTCTAATGTCACAGAGTTCTTGGGTCTCAAATGTTGGTTGATCAGTTAAGTCACAGCACTTGAGGAAACTATGACCAATGCACAAATGTCTTCTGATGAATGCTGGGAGAGAATTTGCAGATGCTGGAATAAACTTTCTCTAAATGCTCTTACACAAATTTGGAGGTGTTGAGGGATATGCATTTCTTACTGACTGTGGAAAGAGTTCATTGAAACTGTTGACATACACCTTTCATTAGTGATTCAGAAATAGTAGAAGTTGTTTTGAAATCACCCAAGTTATAGTAACAGGAAAATAATTCTTCTCATCCTCATCTGCCTCTTCTTCCTCACTATTATTATTATTATTATTAGAGTAGGAACATGACTTGGGAAAAATCTGTTTGAATCAATAACTCACTTGGCAGACACTTAAACTGATTGAGAGCTATTTTATGTCCCTTTTACTTTCATGGAGGAGAGACCACTGATTAAAAAGCTTGATATTGGAGAGCTCTTAAAAAACAAACAAACCAACCAATAAAACAGAACAGACTTAGGGCATCTCCTGATATCCTGATTTCTGTACATATAGTGTATTACAGTACACTATAGTGTATTACAATAATTGATGTTCTTATTGATGACCTTTGACTCATGACAATCATGTGAAGCTGGCTTCTGAGTACTCTTCTTGTTTTTTAAAAAAAATCAGTAAATAGCCCCAGAAGTGTATTTGAGGAGGTAGGAAAATGTTTAGGATACAATGTGAGTGAAAACAAGTTACAAAGTAGTATGTATATATATCCTCAAGTTGGTAAAACCCAACGGCATTTTCCAAAATTTTACAGTGAATCTGGGTAACTCTTATAAAAAAATGTTATTAGAAGTTGGGGTGGGGGGAATCATAATTCTCCACAAAACAGTGAGTCAACCATCTCAAAATAGAGGAGGGGGCAGAGGGCAAAATGCAGAAGAATATTTAATAGTTTAATAGCCTGGAAACATGTCCACATGTTGTGACATGATAAATGATTATAAAACAGTGTGTATAGTCCTAAATTTGTAAAATGAATGAATTTATAAAACAAGAAGTACACAAAAGTGTGTATAAAAAGTATACAAAATACACAAAATTATGCCAAAAATACACAAAATTTATACAGGAAGGAAAAAAGTATTTACTTAAACTGTATATACACCAGAGGAGCAAACAGATATCCTCTTCCTTCTGGTGTTCTAAAGAAGGGCTGGAAAGAAATATTTCAAAATGGTAAGTGATTCTGACTGACGGCTAAGGTTACTGGTAATTTTTCTTGTCTGTGAGTATCTTTATTTTCTAATATCATTCAGGGAACATCTGTTACTTTTGCAAACGGGGAAAGTAAGAAAAAAATGTAACATATTTCAGGAAGATCTTCACTTACTAAAAGAGAAAACAAAAAATGAGCCTAGAAAGTCACTTTTCTTTCATCTGGGCAGTTAAGTCTCCACTTTATTGTTTGATAAATGAGCCATTTAAAGATTTTTGTTTTAACCAGGTCTCCTAAGGCAGGCAATGCTTTGTAGCCCATGGTTGTTACTACTTTAATGATGCAAACTTAAAACATCAGGGCAGCGAGTGAGTGGATGAATGATTCTCGGGCAGTTCTTCACGTCCTCAGATGACATTTAGGCGGTGAGGCCCCCTTTGTCTTTGCATGTGGCTGGCCTGGATGGACACTTAACTCTTGGCTGAGGAATAAACCCAGTGGAGGAAATTCAAGAGCCAAGCTGAGTGCATCATTTTCCCTAGGATGTTAA
Organism: Balaenoptera ricei; assembly: GCF_028023285.1. Taxonomy (NCBI): domain Eukaryota; kingdom Metazoa; phylum Chordata; class Mammalia; order Artiodactyla; family Balaenopteridae; genus Balaenoptera; species Balaenoptera ricei. Next base: position 39,485,447 of record NC_082654.1, read on the forward strand.
TTTCCGAGATCTAGTCCTTGGAGTTCTGAGAAGTGAGAGAAGTGTGTTACTGCAGACCTTTCTTGGAGATTCTCAGTGCTCATTAGCATATTTAAAGTTCTGAGAAATTCTGGAGCAAAGCAGCAAAGGTAATTGCTGCCAAAGAAGGGTTTTTGTATTTATTTATTTATTTATTTATTTATTTATTGGCCCCCGCGGTATGTGGGATCTTAGTTCCCCAACCAAGGATCAAACCTGTGCCCTGCTGCAGACCTAACCACTAGAGTGCCAGGGAAGTCCCCAAAGAAGGGTTTTTAAAAAGTGGAATCTGACTGACTTCAGTGGAGTGGGGAGCCGGGTGGATGAGGCTCTGAAAGAAAAGAGTAGTCCTTGAAGAGGAAGAGAAAAAGACGTTATGCATTAAGGGGGTCCCTGCACAGATCTGGGAGTGGCATGAAGCTTGGAGTTCTCCAAACCTAAGGATGTGGTTTCAACAGTAGTAGTTTTACATGTGCTTGAAACTTTAAATGGTTTCCTTCATAGTTGTCACATTTTATAAATTACAATGACTTATTTTAAGTCTTAGAGACTTGTGACTTGCAAGTGATTTCAGCTGCATAAATCATTAGTGGAAATATATTTTCATGCATCAAATTTACTTATGTCAAGAAACTCCTATTGATTTTCATTTGATGGGTTTTTTTTTTTTTTTTGGCTGTGTTGTGTCTTCGTTTCTGTGCAAGGGCTTTCTCCAGTTGTGGCAACCGGGGGCCACTCTTCATCGTGGTGCGCGGGCCTATCACTGTCGCGGCCTCTCTTGTTGCGGAGCACAGGCTCCAGACGCGCAGGCTCAGTAGTTATGGCTCACGGGCCTAGTTGCTCCGCGGCATGTGGGATCTTCCCAGACCAGGGCTCGAACCCGTGTCCCCTGCATTGGCAGGTGGATTATCAACCACTGCGCCACCAGGGAAGCCCTGATGGGTTTTTTAAAATAACATTTAGAAAAATGAATGATACAATTACTTCTACTCACTGTTTCTGTAAAGTAAAATCATTTGGCCCTGTTTTCTGCTAATGTCTGTACTTTTTCCTTTAAAGCATTCATATCAAGTGATGAGTAGAGAACCTTAATTTAAGCCCCCTATTTTGAGGAGTTTAAAGGTTCCAAGAATTTTTTTTTTAATTGCCTGCATATATGTGCCTTGCTTTGCTAATTTACATGTGTAGCTATTTAGCTCAGAACATTTAAGGACAAAAGCAACAGGATAAGAGCAACAGATTGCAACCAAGATTATTCTTTTTTTCTGAATAAATGGGATTGCTTAACTTGGTAGGTAACGTGTCCCACTTGTCTTTGTTGCATGGATCTGACTGTATTTTTTTTTTAATTGGGGTATAGTTGCTTCATAATGTTGTGTTAATTTATGCTGTACAGCAAAGTGAATCAGCTATATGTACACACATATCCCCTCCTTTCTGGATTTCCTTTCCATTTAGGTCACCACACAGCACCAAGCAGAGTTCCCCATGCTATACAGCAGGTTCTCGTTAGTTATCTATTTTATACATAGTAGTGTATATATGTCAATCCCAATCTCCCACTTCATCCCAACCCCCCTTTTCCCCTCTTGGTGTCCATACATTTGTTTTCTACGTCTGTGTCTCTATTTCTGCTTTGCAGATAAGTTCATCTGTACCATTTTTCTAGATTCTACATATATGCGTTACTATACGATATTTGTTTTTCTCTTTCTGACTTACTTCACTCTGTATGACACAGCAACATGTAAAAGAATGAAATTAGAACACTCCATAACACCATACACAAAAATAAACTCAAAATGGATTAAAGACCTAAATGTAAGACTGGACACTGTAAAACTTAGAGGAAAACATAGGAAGAACACTCTTTGACATAAACCACAGCAAGATCTTTTTTGACCCACCTCCTAGAGTAATGAAAATAAAAACAAAAATAAACAAATGGGACCTAATTAAATTTAAAAGCTTTTGCACAGCAAAGGAAACCATAAACAATACGAAAAGACAACCCTCAGAATGGGAGAAAATATTTACAGACAAAGCAACTGACAAGGGATTAATCTCCAAAATATACAAATAGCTCATGCAGCTCAGTATCAAGATCTGACTGTATTTTTAGTTGTGTTTTTCTCACACACACACACACACACGCACACCACTGTTTTCTATGTGGATTTACTTGGATTTTATTTACATCGTATCCATTAAGAAGTGGATGCATGATATATACATCCACGGCATTGGGCTTCAAGGCTTGCTACCCACTGATGTACATAAAAGGCCGAGAATGTAACTTGCTTTACTGGTGAAATTGCTGTGATGTCACTGCCATTTGTTTGCCACTGAATTGCAAAGATCTGGCTCCCAAATAGCACAGACCAGTTATTCATAGCCTGATAGGTTATACTGTGACAAGTTGCTGTGAGTGATAGAAACTCTTTTCTAGGTGTTTATAACAGAGCAATTTTTAAAATGGATCATCATTGCTAAAGAGTAATTTTCAAAAAGTTAAAAAGTATTGCATGTAGGTATAAAATGAACGTATATCATAGTTTTTGTTCAACTTAGGGAATTAAAGGAGAATTTGAAGAAATGAAAAAAAAGGAATGCTATAATGAATTTATTAATAGATAACAAAATTGATTTAAAAAGAGCAATAAAACGTAACGTTTGGATTATCTTTCCTTCCAGGCAGATCAAATTTTATTTGCATTCCTATGGATAAGAATTATTTGGAACTACTGTCTGTTTTATAGAGTTGTAAAATAATAGTCGGTCAAAGGTGCGTAGCCCTATTGATGCAGAAAATCCCCATAAGGCCCTCTGGGTGATGTCTAGCACTCACTGAAGGGACAGACAGACACCTAGGACTCTCTTTTGTCCATTTCAAAGTCTTGGACAATTTTTCCTGACATTATTAAAAAAATACTTTTCCAGCAATTTCATTCTTTGAATACTTATAGTTTCAGACTCTGAGATTAATGCTCTTCTAATTTGTTCAAAACTGAGTGACAAGAATATTTAAAATGGGTATTTGGATTTCCAATGTCTTGTTCTGTTACCATTCCTCCTCCAAGCCCCACTCCACCCAAGTAGAGTATTGAAAATATTACGGTTAAGGTGGTAGCACCATCTGATCTAAGTATTTCCTCTAATGACCAATCAAATAACACTCTCTGCTTCTTACTTTCTTTAAGGGAGAGGTAGGGCATTGTAGTATCATTTTATATTTTAAATGAAAAATAGAGCAATTGAAAACAATATGTAAAATTCTAATATTCTGTGTACAAATGGGATAGCCTGGGAAGTGACACATATTAAGAGTCTTTACAGGAAAATTTGTAGTTCCAATTATGAATTTAATAGATGAAAATTCATCATGTGACAGCCCAGGTAATACAGAATGTTTTCCACCACTGCTCAGAAACTGTGCCCAGAAGTAGAATCCTCCTTGGTCTGAAAGGGATGTGTTGATATGCCAGAGGCTGCCTGTACTGAGATTATAAACCATAGGAGAGGATTTATAGACCTTCTCATAAATTGACCTTATTTTATAGGTGAGAAACCTGAAGTCTAGAAGAAAGAGGATGTTGAAAAAAATTTGACCTCAGATTTCTTACTAAGTGATATGAGCTGTTCACTTCCTAAATTAGTCTAAAAATGGGTGCTTTAATTCTAGTTAAGCATGTCAATAGTAGGTCTTCACATAAAAATTTAATTTAGGTTACTTTCATAGGCTCTGTCTTTCAGTAATTTTTAGGTTGCAAAAACCAGGTTAGTTTCACTCAAGAAAAGGTAGAGGGGTGAAGGTGGAGATCAGGATGTAGCTCTCCTGAGAATCCCAGATTAGGAAGTGGTTCAGGTTCAGCTCTCACTTTCTATGGCAGACTTGGCTCATGACACTTACCCTGACCCTGAGTGTGCCTCTTGACCTTTTACCCCAATACCTAACTGGCAATTTCCTTTAGAGTTTCTTAATTCCAGTTTTTGAGGCAGAGAATCTTGATTGGCTGGCCCCAACTTTTTAGCCAATAAACGCAAGTCAAAGGCTCCTGGCCAGCCTATGAATGGCTGCATTTTGGTCAGATGTTTCTCCAGGTCCAGTCAGCTATGGCTGTGTGTGGGGACTTGTATCAGGTGATACAGAAGATGGCAGTTGAAAAGTAGCTGAGCCTGGGTGTGGTAGAATCCCCCAGAAATAGGAGTGGGTGAACTGACACTGTGATATGTCTTCTGCAAATTCAATTTTAGTAAATTAGTTGATTCTCAGTTAAAAAAACGTTTCTCATAATCTCCCTTGGAACTGGATTTAATGTTTTAATCTGTTTCTATATTGGAGTACATTTGGGATTTCTTTTTAGTTCATCTTATATTCTTATTAGCCAGCTAAATTTTGCCTTTTTTAGGAACACAAAAGACAGTTTTTGTGACTTGCAAAGTTTATTATGGTAGCTTGGTTTGACAATTCATGCTGAATTTTCTTTTGAAGCTCTAATGTTACTTCAAAGTATTTAAAAAGGAAATTAGAAAATTCTCATTGTTGTGAGTTCCTTTAATTTCCATGAAATATTTATTCTCAGTATCTGAGAAGAATCCAGAATCAAAAGGCAAGGCATTTGGATTCATTTTTAAAGTAGTTCTTACATTGCTGACCTATATATACTGTATGTTTGGGATATGGCATAACTTATATTTATGAGACTTTCTGACTAGTTAGGGAGATAGTGTGACTGTTTCAGCGGGAGACTGCTTGGACAATGATAGATGAGATGTGGTTTAGATAATTTTTTAAAAGGCGTTATAGTTTTTGATCCTATTTTACTTGAAACTTTTTTTGATAGTGACGTAAGACTGTGTAAAGATGGTTTTACTGGAAGGTAAATTATAATAAAATATTATGTGGACGTAATTACCAATCCAGAATTTATTGGTGTGCATATAATATTTTGAGAAAAAAGTTCTTACGTCAAAAAAGAGCATGTGGACAATTCCTTCATTATTGCAAATAAGCTTATTTCCATTGTTCTTACTAAGCCCCGTGACAGACATGGGCTAACAGTGTGGGAGCAGGGTAGGCGAAGGACATTATAGGGAATTGCAGGGGCAAACATTTAGCAATGACTAAATCTTTCGAGGGTGTGTAGTAATCCAGTTTTGATAATAATGACTAAGTGAGAAAAGTAAGGGTGGCTGAACTGAGGGCTTGATTTGATATAATTGGTAACAGAGAAACATGATAGGGTTTTGTTGGGTGCTCACCAGTGTTTGTCTAGGTACTGAGAGCATTATACTGGGCTGGCCAAAAAGTTCGCTCGGGTTTTTCTGTAACATCTTACGGAACACTGGTCAAGTGTGGCTTGTGCCCTCAAGGAGCTGTACAGTAAGAATGTACTGTAGCGAAGAGGAGAATAAGACTTCCCTGGAGTGTGGTTGAACGTGTTCTCCCTGGTGAAGAACACTGGTCCCAGCTGCTAGCAGAAGGAAACCTTGCAGTATCTCCAGCAGGAGACTGTGACTTTCAGTCGCCATAAACTAGACAGGATGCGTGGGGATTTGCAACTGTAGTTTTCTTCTTCTTCTTCTTTTTTTTTAATTATCATCTATGACTTTTTTATATAAATTTATTTATTTATTTATTTTTGGCTGCATTGGTTCTTCGTTGCTGCACGCGGGCTTTCTCTAGTTGTGGCGAGCGGGGGCTGCTCTTCGTTGTGGTGCACGGGCTTCTCACTGCAGTGGCTTCTCTTGTTGCGGAGCACGGGCTCTAGGCGAGCGGGCTCAGTAGTTGTGGCACGCGTGCTCAGTAGTTGTGGCTCATGGGCTCTAGAGTGCAGTGTCAGTAGTTGTGGCGCACGGGCCTAGTTGCTCCGCAGCATGTGGGATCCTTCCGGACCAGGGCTCGAACCCGTGTCCCCTGCATTGGCAGGCGGATTCTTAACCACTGTGCCACGAGGGAGGTCCCGCAACTGTAGTCTTAAGACAGTAAAGGTTCTTCTCCAAGCCAAGCCAAGAAAGAAAGAAAAGGTTCTATTAAACTGTGTTTACTGAGAGTTAAATATTAGAGGAGGAAAGCCCTAACTTTGTACTTTGGATTTTGAACTCTTTTAAAGTAAGATTTAATTTGCATAGCACTCTGTTTATGAATGAGAATGAGGACACTTTCAGTGGTTTTTCCTCTTCTTATAAAGTATAATTTTAATAGAAAATTTAATAAAAATAGGAAAATATAATTAAATTGATGGCGTGCTGTTATTGGTCTCACTATAGTATTCAAGTATAATTACACACCGTTTTCCCCCTGAGAAGTAGCAACTGAATTATAATAATTCAGTTTGGGACAGGGCTGCCAAGAAATGAAGCATGCCTGCTGCCCTTTCTGTGTCTTATGTCTATGAGCCACCTAGCAAGATGAACCACTGCCCTCCCTGACCTAAGAGGGAGTCATAAGCCTTGAAAGGACTGGCCCTCCTGCAAATACAAGCTTGTAGAGTAGGAGTTTGCCATGCTTTAGAGAATGTTGTGAACTTGAGTCTTTTCCTTCCTCAGCATTGCTTCTGAGGCTCATTCCTTTTTACTTTGAATCTTCTCCTACTTCAGTGTAGTTTTTCTTGGGAGGAAGTCAGCAGTAGTAAAAACACAGGAGTTTGGGTATTGCTATACCAGCATTATTGTGAATAAGGGAAGCGTACCTTACTCTGTCCCCACTCCCCCCAATATTCTTCTGAATGTCACTGGGTTAATGTCTACAAAGATTCTTGCCTTACTATACCTAGTCTTAATTGAAAGTTTAAAGCCACGGCCATCTAAGTGTAATTTGGATACTTTTTTTCCTGCTTTACTGTGCAAGGTGAGCATAGTTAACTCTCTTACTCACTAGTCCCAGAAGGAATTCACATGGTATGTTCACAGCATGTGTCCACTGTAAAATCAAGCCTGCAGCTTTTACTGTGCTTTCCCTGTGCTAGAGCTGGTATAAAGACAATCACCAGAGAGCTCTCAGCTGCTTTAGCAGTTATCTAATCCATAAAAAGAGTCCATCCAGACCTATTTTTATTTCCTGTCCTCAAGCCACTGGCTAACAAGAAACTTCTCCCCATCTCACAGAAGGAAGGCATGTTGATATCCTTTGCTCAGGACATATCAAAAACAATTGGAAACTGGAGAATAGTGAAAGAATCACTAAATGATTTGGAATTGAAAAGCAGATTTGGTTGCTGTCATGTTTAAGCCAGAACTGTCCTGTGTTTTTGGCATTCGACACACTTGATTTGGGACCTTTTCCTACTTCCTCGCATTGAAATCTTGGACAAGTTTTTGACCTTGGACAATTCTCTGACCTTGGACAAGTTATATAACCTGTTTGGGCCCAATGTCTGCATTTGATAAATTGGTGATCCTAACCTTTCCCTGCTTGCAAGGTTCTTACAGGATTAAATGTGAAGACATTTCATCATGTCTGACAATCATAGTTATTGACATTGACATATTATTTTGTATTTATCAGTGAGGATGCAAGAAGGCCTTATCACATAGTCTTATAACAACTTTTTTTAGATATTTTATTTCCTCTCCCTCTCAAGTAGCAGATTAGAAAGTTCCCTTTTTGAAGAGTGTTCTCATTTTGGCCCCCGCTTTTTGAATGTACTTATGATAGAATTAGATATTCATGCAGGTGTGGTGTATCGTTTGAAGGTGACATTATCATAGGTTCCTCAATAATTTTTGGTGGTAATTTGCCTTCTGTATCTGTGACTTTCTCTGAGGGACATCATGTTCTTTGGATTTCCACCCTTGCAGTGAGAAAGCATTCAAAGTGGATAAAACAAGTTAACATGTCAGAAATTTACACCTTGTGAAATTTAAGGATTTCTTTTGAAATTTCTCCTTTGAGGTACAGAAAGATGAGTAGGCCTAGTTTACATGTAACAGAACCATTCAACGTTTTGGTAATTCAGAAGAAAGACTTGATGGAATTTGAATTACTTGGTTCTTTTCTTATAATGATTCATGGACAGAGACAATACAATGTATTCTGTATCCAATTACAATGGCTTCTTTTCTGTGAACATTTTCCTTTTTGTTTTTGGTATCCAGCCCTGCGTACAGGCTGTAAAGAGGAACAGCTTTGCATCACCTACTGACTATTTAACTTTGTGCACTATACTTTGCTTTGAGACTTAATATCCTTATCTGTCTACAGGCAGATAAGATATGCTGTCTTCAGAGCAATCGGAAAATCAAATGAGATGATGCGTCAGTAACTTGGTCTAGCTTGTTAGACTAGTAGTAGACTAAACATACTTGTTTGGTAATTATCTTTATTTTATAGGTGTTCTTATACCTATAGAAAGGAGGTCCAAACTCCCTTGTCCCCCTCCCCTCTTCCCTCTGCTCCTGCGTCTCACATCTCACTTCCAACTGTACATACCTCCTGGACAATAGGAAGAAAGGCCCTTTCCCTGCTATTTATATCATAAAACACCTTCTGTTTCCTACGGTCTCTGGAGACCCTGCAGGTTGACTTCAGACAACCATGCAACCAGTCAAAACATCTTCCGCAGACACATCAGCATCTTTCTGAAATAATATCTTCTTGCAGTCTGTGACTACTTGCTTCTCTCTTGCATTTTATTTTGGTCCAGATGCAGAGATTCTTAGACTCTCAGACAGATTCTTGATCCAATAGGCAAAACTAGTGTGTAGTATTCAAAGTCATGGCAGTGGTGACCTTTGGGGAGAGTGGTGGTTACACGTATGTGTTCACTTTAGGAAAATTAAGCCACTCAAGATTTCTGTATGTATAAAATACATTAATACAAATGTTTATTAATTTTTTAAAAGGGTACTTTTTTGCCTCTTTCTGAAGGTACCGTAGTTCACATGTATATTTACATATATATTTTCGAAGGGCTATATTTAATTTTTAGTTGAGAAAGTCTTTTGTGAAATTCAATGAGGAAGCATTTCTAAGCTTTTAAGATGAGGTGGGTTAAAGTCTATTTATAAGCTCTTTGATCGTAAACATATTTATATGGTGTGTAGTTTATCACAGGATACTGAATATAAACATGTTGCTACCATTTTTACTCCTTTTTTGCTTAATTCTTATGTTTTGAAAACATGCCTTCATGCTTCTTTATCTTTCTCTGTATTGCCAGTTAGCGGTTATTTAGCTGAATGGTGAGAAGATAATTTATAAAATATATGATTCTAGAACTTGTGATACCGTTAGTTACACTTGGAATGCAATTTTTTATTGGCATTGACTTTACATGCTTGCTTCTGCATGGCTTTGCTTTGTAAAGCTTACTCTGAGTACCATGACAGCCAGAAATTAGCTGGGAAGTGGGAAAGAACAATTTTTGCTATGGCTCGGGAACAAGAATTAAATAATAGTTACCTTGGATTTTAAGGTTTTTTTTCTTATAAGCAGCTCGTGACCAGAAGAATGCAGTTTAATTTACTTACTATTTTCTTCTAGATTGGAGGGAAGACTGATAAAGAGAAATAACAGGATTCAGGTAAATGGAATTAATTTCTTTATGTACCTTTTATGTTAAGTTTACATTTTTCGTGTTTTCCCATGAGAAGAACAAAACAATTTTTGTGGTCAACTTGAATATATAAGGAATGTTTTGGGGATATAGATGTAATAGTCAAGTACATACTTACACCATTTAATTAATCTAGTTACACATGTATATTTAATAATCACATTTATATAAAACAATATTACAATTAATACTTTTTTCCTACTTCAGAATAATTTTCTTCCAACTCTTTACATACATATTTGATGTCAGTGTCTTCATTTATTAGAGTCACATTTTTGAAGCATCCAGTACCATTTGCCAAGCATGTTATCATTTTAGCTGTTTGTGATACAGCACTTTTGGAATTCATGTATGGTGCTATAATTGGAAATTGTATTCCAAGCCACAAGAAAGTATTTGCATAATGTTAGAACAGTCGCTATTTTCACTTTTTCTGTGTAGATGAACATAGGAGATCTCCACTGTGTAACAGTTTGTACATTTGCCTTGTTAAATATTCTTTCCTTCCTTTCTTCCTTCCTCCCTCCCTTCCTTCCATCCATTTATTCATTTATTTATTTGGAGATAATTGCATGTACATTGTTTTAAATTAAACTAGTGGGCTTCCCTGGTGGCGCAGTGGTTGAGAATCTGCCTGCCCATGCAGGGGACGCGGGTTCAAGCCCTGGTCTGAGAAGATCCCACATGCCACGGAGCGGCTAGGCCCGTGAGCCACAATTACTGAGCCTGTGCGTCTGGAGCCTGTGCTCTGCAACAAGAGAGGCCGCGATAATGAGAGGCCAGTGCACCGCGATGGAGAGTGGCCCCCACTTGCCACAACTGGAGAAAGCCCTCACGCAGAAACGAAGACCCAACACAGCCAGAAATAAATAAATAAATAAAACAAACAAAAAAAAAAGTAAAAAAAAAAAAAACACATAAATTAAACTAGTACTGTAGCAGCCGTTCCCTGTTCTTCTTATACTCCCATTACTCCTTTACCCAAAGATGGTACTTTTCAACTCTTTTAGTTATATTTTCTGATATGCACCTACCTATTTCTAAATAGCCCACTGTGTGCATTTCTTGATTTCTTTTAAAATTTTAGACATACACATTGATTTCCTGCTGAGGATTTACCTCTCATACACAACTCTTAACCCTCAGTACACATCTACTCTTCCTGTCTCTTGCAGTCATGTTACAGTCTGTGGTTGAATACATATTTAATGTTTGCTTTATTATGACTATATTTTGTTTATGACTGAGCTTTGTGAGACTTATGTTAAAATGTCTCAGGCCATTCTGCTTTCTAGTTGGTTGTATGTGAACTATTTTATTTCTCTGGAAAATGTTTGACTCTTTTCTTTATCCCCAGAATTCTGAACTTTCATACTGGAACATATGTCTTATGGCTTGTTGATGTTCATGGTCCTTTCAATTCAGAAACTCATGTCCTCTAATTTGGAAATTTTTCTTATACTATTTCTTTGATAATTTTCCTTTTCCTCCACCCTTTTCTCTGTTTTCTGTCTGTTAGTTGGATATTTGGACCTATTGGTTTGATTCTCTAATTTTTTAATGTCTATTTCTTAGCTATTTTCTCACTTTCTGTGTTTTTCTTTTTTTCTGAGAGGTTTTCTCAGTATTTTTTTGAACTTCTAATTGCTGTCAGCATATTTTTAATTTCAAATTTAATTTTTTATTGGCCTCTGAATATTTCTTTAAAAAAATGGGATCCTGTTCTTATTTCATGGATACAGTATTTTCTCTTTTCCCTTGAGAATATGAATTGAATTATTTTGCAGGTTTTGTCTGCTGTTTGAACTTTTCTTTTTCCTCTGTTTCCCCTTTTTATCAACTTGTTTTGTCCCCTGATTTTAATTTATTTTGTTTTTAAAGATTTTTGGGGGGCTTCCCTGGTGGCGCAGTGGTTGAGAATCCGCCTGCCAATGCAGGGGACACGGGTTTGAGCCCTGGTCTGGGAAGATCCCACATGCCACGGAGCAACTAAGCCCGTGAGCCACAACTACTGAGCCTGCGCGTCTGGAGCCTGTGCTCCACAACAAGAGAGGCCGTGATAGTGAGAGGCCCGCGCACCGCGATGAAGAGTGGCCCCCATTTGCCGCAACTAGAGAAAGCCCTTGCACAGAAACGAAGACCCAACACAGCCAAAAATAAATAAATAAATAAATAAATTTAAAAAAAAATAAAAGAAAAGATGACTACTATCTAAAATAAAAAGAATACGCCTGCCAATGCAGGGGACGCGGGTTCAATCCCTGGTCTGGGAAGATCCCACATGCCACGGAGCAACTAAGCCCGTGTGCCACAGCTACTGTGCCTGCGCTGTAGAGCCCGTGAGCCACAACTACTGAGCCCGCGAGCCACAGCTACTGAAGCCTGTGAGCCTAGAGCCCATGCTCCGCAACAAGAGAAGCCACTGCAATGAGAAGCCCGTGCACCGCAATGAAGAGTAGTCCCTGCTCGCCGCAACTAGAGAAGGCCCGAGCACAGCAACGAAGACCCAACGCAGCCAAAAATAAATAAATCAATAAATAAATTTATAAAAAAAATTTTTTTTGATGAGGACCATTTTTAAAGTCTTTATTGAATTTGTTACAATATTGCTTCTGTTTTATGTTTTGGTTTTTTGGCTGTGAGGCAGGTGGGATCTTAGCTCCTGGACCAGGGATCGAACCCACACCCCCTACGTTGTAAGGTCAAATCTTAACCACTCGACCGCCTTGGAAGTCCCTTGGCCCCTGATTTTAATGTTAGAGGTTTTTCTCAAATTAATGGTGAGACTTTAGTTGTCTGTCCATATTTGGGAGTGAGACTATAAAAAGTAGACTGGAAATTTGTTTACCTAGTGGACTTCACTATAGGCTTTTTGGACAGGAACCGGGACGTGTGAGTTGCTGTCTCCAAGACATCAGAATCTGCAAATCTTTTTTCTTGGATCTTTCAGTTTCTCCAAAACGGAATCCTCTGTTTATGTTTTTGTGGGGTAAAAGCTGGCCTGTGAGGATTTGCGGGAGCCATGTTGGGGGTGGGGGCCAGACGTCTCACCATCCAAGCCTGTAATGCTGACTTCTTGATGCCTCTATTTCAAGCTTATCTGATGTCTCTGAGTCTGAAGTCTTGCTGTATCGTTTTCTCCAGAGAGTAAACTGCTTCCTCTTATGGAAGGAAGGATGGTTGGGCTGGCTCTACTAGTTGGGGAGAAGATCTGGAGTTCTAACTGCCTTTTTGGTTGTTGTTTAAATCCACACAAATGTATTACCTTACAGTTCTGTAGGTCAGAAGTCTGACATGGGTCTTAACTGGGCTAAAGTCAGGGTTGTCTGCGGGGCTGCCTTCCTTCCTAGAGGAGAATCCATTCCCTTGCTTTTCCCAGCTGCATTCCTTGGCTCTCGGCCCCCCTCCTCCCTTTTAAAGGAGCAACAGCAGGTCAAATACATCTCATGTTGCATTTCTTTGACCTCCTGTCTGCTTACCTCTTTCACTTTTAAGGACCCTTATGATTACATTGAATCTGTCTAGATAATCCAGGATAATCTCCTTAATTTTTTTACTGTGGTGAAAAACACAATATAAAATTTACCATCTTAACCTTTTAAGTGTATAATATAGTAGTGTTAACTATATTCACATTGTTATGCAGCAGGTCTCTGAAACTTTTTCTTCTTGCAAAACTGAAACTATACCCACTGGACAACTCTCCTTTTTCCCCTGCCCCAGCCTCTGGTAAACACTGTTCTATTTTCTAAGAGTTTGACTACTTCAGATGCCTCACATAAGTAGAATCTTATAGTATTTACTTTTGTGATTGGCTTATTTTACTTAGTGTAATGTCCTCAATCAAGGTTCATCCATGTTGTAGCATATGACAGGATTTCCTTTTTTTTTTTTAAAGAGTAAATAATATTCCATTATATGTATATACCACATCTTCTTTATCCATTCATCTGTTGATGGACATTTAGGTTGCTTTCACCTCTTGGCTATTGTGAATAATGCTGCAATGAAGATGGTTGTGCAAATACCTCTTTGAGATCCTGCTTTCAATTCTGGGCGAGGGGTAATACACCCAGAAGTGGGATTGTTGGATCATGGGGTAGTTCTATTTTTAACTTTTTGTAGAACCTTCATGCTGTTTTCCATGGAGTGACTGCACCATTTTACATTCCCACCAACAGTGCACAAGGGTTCCCTTTTCTCCACGCCAACACTTGTTTTGGTTTTTGAGAGTGGTCATCCTCACAGCTGTGAGATGGTGTCTCATTTGGTTTTGATTTTCATTTCCTTGATGATTAATGATGTTGAGGATACTTTCATATGCTTGTTGACCATCTGTACATCTTCTTTGGAGAAGTGTCTATTCAAGTTTTTTAACTGGGTTATTTGGTTTTTGGTGTTGAGTTGTAGAAATTCTTTATATATTCTGGATATTAATCCCTTATAATATGTATAGTTTGCAAATATTTTCTTCTATTTCATAGATTGCCTTTTCACTCTGTTTCCTTTGCTGCACAGAAGTTCTAAAATTTGATACGGTCTCATTTGTCTATTTTTAAAGCTTTTGTTGCCTACGCTTTTGGTGTCATAGCCAAGAAATCATTGCCAAATCCAGTGTCATGAAGGTTTCCCCCTATGTTTTCTTCTAGGAGGTTTATAGTTTCAGGTCTTACATTTAGGTTTTTAATCCATTTTGAGTTAATTTTTATATATGGTATAAGGTAAGGGTCTAACTGCGTTTTGTACAGACTTTAGTCAGTCTCCCTCTTCTCAGCTCCTTACTGTCTTCTCCCAGGAACCAGAAGCTGCATGTCCTGAGCCTTTCTGGAGCATTCGGCTGGATTTTTGTTTGCTTCTCAGGCAGTGAGGTTCCAGCCTGTTCTGCTCTGCTCTACTCTGCTCAGCAGTCATCTCTGCCTTCAGCTTCCAAAATGCCATTGATGTCTGTTGTCTTCACTAATATACTTTTCTGCTTTTTTTGTCCTTATGGATTTATATCTTTTGTCCTCTTTGCTATAATTTTAATGGGGTTGAGAAGGAAGTAGAGATAAACAGACCTATTCCATTGGGCATCCATAATCCCCAAATCCATATTGCTTTTTAAAGTGATATTTAAAAGACTTTTAAAAACCGATACCTCACATTTGCTATTGTTAGATCCTACCTCTGAAAATAATTGTTCAATCTATTTCTTTGCTTCTTTTTGTTAACCAGTTTCTTTCAAGGGACCTATAAGCATCCAAAGCTAGCATTAATTAAAGTTATTTTCCCAAACATTATTTTATTATTCAAAACAAATAGATTTTTGTTTGTAATATAAGACTTAGTGAGGTCTTGAATATAAGGTGACACCCTATTTCCTGAGTTATACTTTTTTTAGGTGGGCGGAACCCTTGATTTGTCTTTAGGTATATGCATTGTATGTTGGTATCATCAGAAGATGATGTTCTTTTATATAAATATATTTTACTCTGAAGCTTTTAAAAAATAATTAATTAATTAATTAATATTTGGCTGTGTTGGGTCTTCATTGCTGCGCGCAGGCTTTCTCTAGTTGTGGCGAGCAGGAGCTACTCTTCGTTGTGGTGCATGGGCTTCTCATTGCAGTGGCTTCTCTTGTTGTGGAGCACAAGCTCTAGGCGCGCGGGCTTCAGTAGTTGTGGCATGCAGGCTCAGTAGTTGTGGCTCATGGGCTCAGTAGTTGTGGCTCGCAGGCTCTAGAGCGCAGGCTCAGTAGTCGTGGCGCATGGGCTTAGTTGCTCCACGGCATGTGGGATCTTCCCAGACCAGGGCTTGAACCTGTGTCCCTTGCATTGGCAGGCGGATTCTTAACCACTGCGCCACCAGGGAAGCCCATTCTGGAGCTTTAATTGAACACTTTTAAGCTAATGTAATGGCAAGAGAGTCCTTTTTGTTTGTTTTTAGTTAGTTTGTGACAGTGGCTTTCTATTGACTGTATTTGATTATTTACAAGGTTAGTGCTATTTCTTACAGATAGGATAAAGATTGGTTAAAATGGGAGATTGCTTGGTATGACTAGGTCCTTAGGGACTAGCAAGAGTAGTTTTTTGTTCCAAGAATTGTTTCTTCACAAAGTTTAGCCTGTTAGTTGTCTTAAGATAGGAACCCAGTTTGGTCCATGCAAATCCCTAGGATTTTTGTCCTGGGGTCCAGGGATGGGCTTCAAAGAGTTGAAGATCCTCCTAAAATTTGAGTGGTAGCAGAATAGGCTTAGATATCATCAGATATTCAATGATGAGGGGCTTGTGTGATCCTGAAAATAGTTGAAAACCCACTTCTAATAGATTATTATAAAGAAAAAAAAATAGAATGTTACTGATTAAAAGAAACACTATCAAAATGAAATGCCACCTTGCTAGATGCCATTAGATTCCACATTCTTTCACATATAAGTACAAATGACCATAAATAGGGACTAAATGAACAACTTTCTTTGTCACATGCAAAATATTATCTCTATCTTCCTGGTTATGCACACACCCATTTACACACATATAACTATGAAAGGTATTATTCATGAGGGTAATGTTTTAGCCTAGAGAAATGACCACCTTTTTATCAGTCAACTTGTAAAGAGGGTAACTTAGGAGTTACCCTTTGTTTTCATAGTGAAACTGCTATACTTTATTTGTGAGCATCAGTTATTTGTTGACAGTTAAAGATAGTAGATAAATATGTAAAAGGAGAGATACCTCTATGTGATAGAGGGTTACAGACTTTTGTTTTCAGTTAAGAAAAGATGGGATAAGTTTATGTTATGTATATTTTACGACAATTTTTTTTAATTTTTTAAATTTTTTATAGCTACTTTATTTATTTATTTATTTATTTTTGGCTGTGTTGGGTCTTCGGTTCGTGCGAGGGCTTTCTCCAGTTACGGCAAGTGGGGGCCACTCTTCATCGCGGTGCGGGGACCGCTCTTCATCGCGGTGCGCGGGCCTTTCACTATTGCGGCCCCTCCCGTTGCGGGGCACAGGCTCCAGACGCGCAGGCTCAGTAGTTGTGGCTCACGGGCCCAGCCGCTCCGTGGCATGTGGGATCTTCCCAGACCAGGGCTCGAACCCGTGTCCCCTGCATTAGCAGGCAGACTCCCAACCACTGCGCCACCAGGGAAGCCCCGACAATTTTTATTAAAAGATTGAGGAAAGAAAGAAAGAGAGAAAAAAAAAAAAGCAAAAAAGATGGGGGTGAGAAAAGATGGGGTGGGAGGTGGGGAAGGTCAGTTGTGAATTTTTGTTTCCAGTCTAATACTTGAAAACTTAAATGCTTTTCTTTGTAGTGAGGTGTCCTGGACTGATAAGGTCTCTTTCAATGTAGGAATTTCATGATTCCATTTTCAGAGTGGTTAAGCTTAAATTGCTCTTCTATTCTAGGTACACCATTGAGTTCTTTGGGATGCACGAAAGTGTCTGGCTGGGAAGCTTATGAAATAGAAGACAAGACCCTGCCTCAGGAAGCGTACATGAGAATAATTTTAAAGGAACCCAGCGATAAATGCAAAACAGTAGCTGTTGGAGGTATGTCATGACTTAGAGCTTGGATTGAACCTGGTGTGGCACACTCTGTACTAAGTCAAGTTGAGCCATTCTCTGGGAACCTTCTTAGAGCAGAACCTCACCCTCTGGCCTCAAATACACTAGTGGCTGTTGTTCTCTGAACTTGACTGTGTAATGGGATGTCACTCTTAACTCTTTCTTAAGCAACTCTGACTCAGCCCCTCTAGAGTCCTTCCTATTGCCTGGCAGACAATAAAGATGACAGTAAAAAGGCAACATTTGACTACGGACAAATGAAAACGATGGTAACTTTCTAGCCGGATGCCTCACTGCCTTCTCTTCTGGGAATGGGGCAGTCAGTATCAAAGCTCGATGAATGTGTGTCCTTTGAATCAGCTGTTACTTACTGGCTTTTCTCTACCCTGTTTGACATCAAGGCCATATCTGAGTCTGACTGGGTGGTGGCTGCATCTGATTCACTGGTTCCCTGTTAGTCATTGAATTTGACCTGCTTGTCTCCTTGACCCCTCAAGTTACAGTGTTAAGTGGTTATTTCATTTTCTTGCTTAGAGCGATAGTTCTTTACTCCTCAACCAACTTTATCATCAAGGTCCGGGTAATGCATTATTTCACATCCTTCGACCTTCAGCGATGTCTGGCTTTTGATGCACTGGCTCCTTTTTTATGGCATAGCCTATGTCATGTTGTGTGTCATCTTGATCCTTTAGGGGTTCTTTTTCCCAATCTACCAATATAGAACACTTTAAATATACCCTGTGCCAAGTAGTTTATATCTTCGATCATCATACCATCATGAGAACATTAAACAAGTCCCACTTTCTTTTCTTTTTTTTTTTTTTTTTCATAATTCATGAGACTATGGCCTCATTAAGACCTTTAGTCTCCTTAATCCAGAGTCTCCAACATACATCAGTTACCCTGTGCAATTTTTTTTAAATTAATTAATTAATTTATTTATTTTTGGCTGTGTTGGGTCTTCGTTTCTGTGCAAGGGCTTTCTCTAGTTGCGGCGAGCGGGGGCCACTCTTCACCGCAGTGCGCGGGCCTCTCACTGTCGCAGCCTGTCTTGCTGCAGAGCACAAGCTCCAGACGCGCAGGCTCAGTAGTTGTGGCTCACAGGCCCAGTTGCTCTGCGGCATGTGGGATCCTCCCAGACCAGGGCTCGAACCCGTGTCCCCTGCATTAGCAGGCAGATTCTCAACCACTGTGCCACCAGGGAAGCCCAAGTCCCACCTTCTAGATGAGAATGCTGAGGTTCCAGGTGGTTAAATGACTGGCCTACTATTTCTCAGAGAGTAAATGGCGGAAATGGGATTTATAGCATTTAATTAGCTTATTAAAATCAAGTATTTTCTAATTTTATAATTTTACTGAGAGTATATTATCGGTATGTGACATTTTTGAAATATGCCCTCTTTCTAACATATGCTCTGATGTCTTTGTTGATATATTCTGAATTGATTATGAAGCCAGTATAGGAAGTATGAGTGGACTTTGATGTTTCTGATACAATCCTGTTGTGTCTGTGACATTTGCACCAGTACCCAGATCCTTTCAATATAGTTAGTGAAGATGATAAAGACAAGGAATGATGAGATTTTGCTAGAAATCTTCTCATGTAGTTCACAAACTTGTTTCAGAGCCTGAATCCTTTAAAACGTAGGACATCTATTCAAGTGCTTAGTCTTGGCTCAGGTGATCACTTTCAGTATGTATAGCTGGGAAGTTTCCCTGAAGGATGTGAGTTTTAAGTTTAAGTGAGTTTAAGAATACATCGTATCCACTTTTTTTTTGTCCCCAATAGTGGGCAACATGAGTTGAAAATCTGTGTATTTAGACTTCTGAAATATTTTTATTAAATTAGCAGAGGCTATATATACTGATAAGTATTTTAAATCCTCACTAAAATCCTGGGAGGTTGGTGTGGTAACCTTCTTTGAAAGATGAATAACCTGAGGCTTGTGACATTATGAAACTTGCCCAAGCCCGTGCAGTTAGAGAATGGTAGAGCCAGAACTTGAACCTAGATTTGTCTGATTTCCCGGACTGTGCTTTGAACAATTACGCTGCCTCACTGATTACACGGTGGTGACATTTAGATTGCAAATGTGGCCAAGGATTTCTTCCTGCTTTACATTAATACAAAGGCAGTCTTAAAACAAACAGTTAAATAGGCCTCACCCTCACAGAAGCAAAGGCTTCTAGATAGCCTGGTGTAGTCACTGATGGGGTTGCATCCAAACAGTGACAATTCTGTTATGATGGACTGAGAACTGGGAGGTGTGCCTCCCCGGCTGTGTGTCCTTCCCCACACTGAGCCTAGTACTCTGCCGGGAGCAGTTAGGCTTGGCTCACCTGAGCAGTTGATGAGCAGCTGTTCCTTCCAAAGCAGTTGTGGCTGGAGTTTGGCTATAGAATCACACAGCTCTTGCATTTGTATATGAGTCTCAAAATTTATGAAATATACAAACCTTAGAACTTCAGGTATATTGTACCAATTTTACTAAAAGTAAAATTTCTTTTTGTTTTTAAATTTGCTTTTTTCCTAATTCTAAACAGAAAATTTGATGAGCATTAACAAGTTCAAACAACAAAATACAAACCACCACTCAGAGGTAGCTGCTGGTAATATTTTGGTGTGGATGCTGCCAGTTTTTTTTCTTACGACTACGTATACCTTGTAAAAAGTACAAAATTAGAATTATAGTGTTCTAGATCTGTTTTTACTCAGTATAACTTAAGCGTTTTCCCCCTGTTTTTAAGTTTTCTTTTACAACATGCTAAAAAGTGGCTACAAAGTGTTCCATGTGGGTAATAACATAAGTTATTCCATCTTATTATTAGGTAGACCTAATCCTCATTCAATTCAGTTAGTACCTCTCCAGATTAGGCCACAGTGGTAGGACAGAAGTATTAAAATAAACAAGAACTCCATGCCACTAGTTTTTATATATCTTGTAAAATAACTAATGAGGGTTAAGATATGATGAGAAAACCCAGATCACTTCCTCTGTCACATTATACAGTGAACCTGACTTGTAAATTTCCCAGTACAAATGCATGAAGGGAGTACTGGAAATTCCCTTTTGACTTGTAAATTTTGAAACCTCCTTTTTCTTTCATTGAGGTAACCCATCTATGACAAGTAACTTCAGTTTTCCCGTGGTTAGAAGAAACTTCTCAAATTCTTATTTGTGGATAGCTTGGCCCTAATAGTTCTATAATGTACTTGATGCTTCGTGTACTAGTTAACTAAGCAATTTTTCCCCTCTTTTTTTTCGCGAGGAGCCCCAGGCCTCACGAGTGATGCTGTTTTACAATCTCTTAGAAACATTCACCATGCGGTACAAATGTGGCTTCTCCTGAACTGGAGAGTTCTGTGCTCCTAGGGGGTCAGAGTTCTCAAATGGTGTTTACAGCTGAGATGGGTCAACATTTAATAGACGCATTCTACTTAGGCTGATACGAAGCCGGGACTATAATGTATTGTTCCTTTTTATTCTTCTCTAAAGGCATCACTATTAAGTTAAATTATCATCATTATCATTATATCATCATCCTCACCAGGCCAGTGCTTTTCAGACGTGGTTCCTCATTGCCCTTGAAATTCCAACATACCTGGGAGTGGGTTACGGGTGAGGGAGGAGGGCAAGGCCTTTGACCACCTTCTTGTCTCATCAACCAACAGCTCTGCTTTTATATGTTTTATATAGTGAACTTCCACAGAGTTTTGTTTAAAGAAAGTTTTGTTTACTTCCTTAAGGAAGTAAAGACTGAGAATCACTGTGGTGTAGTGAACCTACAGGAGGATAAAAAAGAGAAGGAAAATAGATGTTTGCACAGCATTACTTCCAGTGTTCATTATGCCTGTAATTCTCCTGCAGGGACACAATCCCTCTTGGGTTTGGTACTTAACCATAGGCACTCCAGTTGGAATTCCCATAGACTGACCTGCTTTTAGGGCAGTGGTTTCCTTAGAGGTGCCTCAGAAGTTCTAAGGTTAGGAGAGGTGGAGTGATAGCCTTACAGTCATTGGTGGTAGAAAGTAACTTTTGGTGATGGGGTCAGTGAATGGTACTAAGTATACCCCTGCAGGGTTAGCCCTGGGAGACTGGTCTCTATGTTCTGGTTGATGTGGGTAGTATGAGGGCATTCTTGCCATCAGAGTGATGTGGTGCATGATATTGAGCCTGACAGCCTGTGAAATCTTCTTTATCTATTTTTAGATTCTTTTAGAACATTTTGGGTGGGCTGTCTTAAATTGAAGATTGATATTAATGAATCACAGAACTGACCCCTCTTGAATCAGGTACTTTAGCTATGTTTGTGCCACAACTCAGTGGATTAAGTAAAGAATTTCCCTAAAGACCAGCTTGGTAATATTTTTTAAATAAAATTTGCTCCTTTTCAATTTTTTCTTTATTGAGATATATTAAGTATACTTATTTTATGCTGATAATTCCAGTATTTGAAGTCTTTTCAGATCTGATTTCATTTGCCTGTTTCTGTTGGTGCTCGTTCATAGTATCGTATTTCCTTGTGTTTACGACTTATTGGCTGAACTCATGTTCCTTGCAGTTTTTATCTGTGTGAGTTCTTTAGGGTCAAGATGAAAGATAGGTTTTCCCAGGGAGTATTTATATTTGCTTCTGCCAGGTACCTGTAGGTACCATCAATCTAGACAGTCTTTAAATTAAATTCTCTGCTTGAGCTTTCTTGAAGCGGACAGTATGAATTTAGACCACAAAACCACACGAGTACTAGTTGTTGGCTGTGAATTCTCAGGGGAGATTTTCCGCCCAGACCACTGCCATGCCTCACCTCACCCCCCAGAAAGGTGCTGGGGATAAAAAGCAGTTTCTCTTCTCTTTTGATGGAGCAAGTTTACTTCTCATTCATTGCCCATATCCTGAGGGTATAGTTCTGTAAAGTTCCAATTTTATGCCGGGAGCTCTTAAACTCACCAGCTTGAGGAGTCCTGGTTTTATCTACTCTCTTGCTCCACGTAATTGTTATAATAAGTTCAAGGTGACCAGGGTTCTGGTTTTATTGCTTTCTTACTTCCCAGCTTTCCTACTTTTACTGTCTCTTACTTTATTGTCACCTCACTGGTACATTTAAAAAGATGTTATATTTTCTTCTTTATTTTTATTTGGGAGAGTAGTTTAAGATATCTGTTGTGTCATTCTGCATAAATGAAAGATCTATTTTTGTTGAGTAGGTGCTTCTAATAGATGAGGTGGGAAGATATTTAGGGCAGAGCTCAAAAAATTATTAAAAATTTAGGTACAAGCCCAGCCTCCCCTTTTAATTTGAGTGTCTGCCGTGTACAGTTGGATTAGGTCAGGAATGAGGTGGAGAATAATTCCTTGTAATATGCTTTCTGAGTTGGTGGGGACTTTGATGTCTTTGACACATTATTTATTGAGATGAGATTTATTTTTGTTCATTGATTTGATTAATTAATTGTCCAATATTTTCCTATATCCTATAAGTTTACCCTTCTAGGTAAAATTCCTAAGATTCCTAAGTTTACCCTTCTAGGTAAGATTCCTAAGTAACTCCCCCACTTTATGGGGGTTTATTTGTTATATTTCGTTGTGTGATATCTGCCATAGGTCCACATGATGATGTCCTGAGAGGCTCTGGTGTATGTTGGTCCATTTATTCAATATTATTTCATTTGATTCTGAATTAGTGGAATATTATTTGAAAGTGAAAATAGTTGCAATTAATATAATATTAATAATAATTAATATGCCAGTGATACAAAAAAGAAATCAGTCTCAAAAAGAAATTCTTAATGTTATGGTTTAAATGTACAATGTGCAGATCCTGCGGAATCAGTTTTATGATTTGAAAATTCAGCTGCCTCAGTACTCTTTGGGCACTAAATAGGAGTTTAGCAAGAAGCATTGCCATCTGACAGAAATATGTAATACGTACATGTGCCACTCACTAACCTAAATGAATTACACACTCTGTTATGAACTTTAATTTTCTTGTTTTGAGACTCCCACATTAGATTAATGTTGCAGAGGAGGACCTGCTATCAGGGTTACGGATCTAACGCAGGTAGCCTTTCCTGGTCCATCTGTCACTCTGCGTTGCTACATTAGAACACAGTTTCCTGGAAACAGCGATATATTTGGCATGACTTAAACTAATGACTACTTTTTTTGAGCATGTAGCATGGTGCTAAGCAAATGTGAAATGGAATAAATGTTGATTTAAATTGGAAGAAAGCTCAAGTTATGATGATTAGGGTAGGGATAACGATTGCCTGGAACAGTTATGTATTTTAGATTATGAAAATTAGTAGTGTGTTTTAAATATTTGCCATGGAAGGAATCACAAACATACCATGGTAAGCATTCCAGCTGGATTAATAGCATGATTTGTCAGCTGCACACTTACATAAGACCATATTATGATTAGAAAATTTAAGATTAATATTTGAAGGGCTTGGGGATGTTTATTTATTATGATTTTTTTGAGTAGCTGTGTTTGAAAGTTTTAATTTTAAATGTGTTAGCTTAACAGATCTTCACATTTAGTTCTGAAAAAATGGCTGTTTGTTTTTAAAATATTGTAATGTTTACTTTGAATTGGCATTGGTGGAAATAGTTTCTAAGGAGGAAAATGGTTTGCATCCCACGTTATAAATATTTTCAGGCTTTTAAACTATTTGATCCAAAGCATCACTATTTATTATTTTTTGCTCAAAATTTGAGAACATAGAATTTTCCTAGTGTTTTTTTTTCTTATCACAGTTATATATTTCAGCAGAGTACATTTCTGAGAATTATATCATTGATATTTTTAATAAATTGAATAAATTTAGGTTGACAAGGAAAGCTCACTAATTTTAGAGGAATTCTTAAGAAATCCTTTAGTAAAATGAAGAAAACTTTCTTGATGTGAATAGTCTTTTCTCTTTTTTATGCAGGGGTTTTTAATCTTGGGGCACTCTTTTGATAATTTTTTTTAATATCACATTCAAAGATATACTGAGTATTTTTTTGACTGCATATATTTATTTCTACCTACATTAATTTGGGAAAGAAACCACAATAGAAACAAAGATTATATAAGTAATAGCTCATTTTTAGAATCTTTTTCTTCCTAAATATTTGGTGGGAAAATGTTAATTATTAATGTATTCACTTTCAAACTTCCACACAGTCAGAAAAGCAATTGTTAAAACAAATATTTGAAGACATAATTAGTGTCCTAACATTCTCAACATTCTATTGCTTTTCTCTTCTGTCAAAGTGAATAATCAAAGTAAACTAAAACTTAGTTGTCTTTTTTATTGATTGGGCCCTGTCTGGGTGAAGAACACATAAATGACATCTCTTTGTAATCCAGAATCTGGTTTTTTTTTTTTTTTGGCTGCACCTTGCAGCATGCGGGATCTTAGTTCCCCAACCAGGGATTGAACCCATGCCCCCTGCATTGGGAGTGCAGAGTCTTAACCACTGGACCGCTAGGGAAGTCCCCAGAATCTGTTTTCAAACTCACTCCCCTCTTAAACTTTGTTTTCTGTACAGGAATGTGTAATGTCTTAGGCTCATCATGTAGAATAATCCAGAGTGATCTCCCTCCTATGGATTTATAGCAGTTATTTCTTTTTTCCCTCTTTTGCTACTTAATCCTTAGCTGGCCTGTGCCATCTCTGACATTACTGTTCTCATTATTTAAAAAAAAAATTCTGTTGACAGTTTCCAATAGTCTGAAACTGTTAGAAGATAATAATATAATAATATTATTAATAATAATAAGAAGAAGATAATAATATCTACTATGCACTGTGTGCCTTTTATATCCTAAGGTCTTTATTTACATGATCTCTAATGAGAACCCTGGAACCTTGCAGGGATCTTCATGAACTTCCTTCATGCAGCAAACTTTGGGTGTTACATTTATGTTTTAGACCCTCCTTTAGATGCGTTAGGTTGTGAACAAAGGGAAAAAACCCTAAACAAGCCCCAAACTTGTACCATGGAGCTTATAGCCTAGTGGGAGAAAGAGGCTAAACTAGATGAATAACTAAAATACATGTGTGCTAGATGGTGATCAAGGTTCTGGCAAAAACTGAAACAGAGAAGTGGGTGGGAGTGTGGGTATGAGTGAGGGGTGTGTGTGTGTGTGTGTGTGTGTGTGTGTGTGTGTGTGTGTAACGTGTTCGCTGTAGCACAAAGTAGGGAGGGCAGGGAAGGCCTCAGAGGGAAGGTAACATA
The DNA here is from genome assembly GCF_028023285.1 of Balaenoptera ricei. NCBI lineage: Eukaryota > Metazoa > Chordata > Mammalia > Artiodactyla > Balaenopteridae > Balaenoptera > Balaenoptera ricei. The sequence goes on from NC_082654.1 coordinate 39,510,803, forward strand.
CAAGTACGGTCATGAAGGAGGGGAGGGAATGAGTTTTCTCATTCTAGGGCAAGAACTTCCCAGGCAGGAAGGTAGTAAGTATAGAGGCCTGGATACTTTCTTTGTTTCAAATCCAGGAAACCAAAGCTCAGCCTTTCCCAAGGTAACACAGTTCCAAAGCACCGGTTCGCTGGTTCACACCCTGATCTGTTGCAGTCAGAGCCCTCACTCTTTCAAAGCCCTCGCTCTTTCCGCTACCCTGGGTGACTCTAAAAGGAAATTTGTATTCATCTTAGGATGCTTTCCAGCTCCTAACAAAGTGCATTGTACATCGTGAGCACTGAAGATCAACCGTGCTGCTCTCAAGCAAAAGTAATAGATAGGTAGGTAAACAGATAGATTAGTTTTCTCTACTCAGCTAGCAGAACCTCAAAATGATAACCTCTTCCTCAAATCTCTTAAGAGCGTTAAGAAAAAATTTTTAGCAAACTACCCTTTCTGCTTTTTCTTTTCTTTCTTTGAAAAAATTTTTTATTAGTATTTTGCTTTAAAAATCTCTGTTCTTGTTTATTTGTGAGATTTCAAGAGTACACTCCTAATTGTGTACAAACTGACACAAGCAGTAGTTTAGAAGGGAGAATATACGACAGTAACAGAGACAGACGGGAAGGTTTTTTCTCTGTTCCCTTTAAGAGATATTGCTCTTTTGCTGTTGTTGTGTATGTGGAGCCTGTGAAAAGGGAGTTTACTAGGATCACGGTATACAGTGTCATTTTTAAGTCTGAATAGTGAAAACATTAATTGGTAGCAGATTAAATGAAGGTATCACGGGGGCTGTGAACCCAAAGACTTGCCGATGGGGCCTCACCTTGTACCGAGCACCGTTCCACCACTTGTCTCACGTTCCCTCCAAGAGGGATAGCAGATCACTGGTCATGACTGACATTTGGCACTGGCCACCTGAATTTGGGGTACTAGCTGCGATTTGAGTCCATGTGTGCTACTTTTCGTTCTTGGTCAGAATGAAGAAAAATATTTTTTAAAATTCTTTTTGGATAAAACATTTGTTAACCAGTGTGCTGTTTATGGCTTTGTGATTTTGATATTATTAATTATGGTGAAGTAACCCTGACACTCATTCTTAGAATCCTGACCCAAGTGATCGGATGTGGGGTTTTCTGGTCAGACTCATTGGATTTTAGTGGCTATAAGAACCTAGTTTAATATAACTATTCTAGGGTTATCTCCCTCTTGGAACCAGTTTGTGAGGATTACTGAAAAGTTAGGGTGGAGGCCGAAAGTTTGGCAAGTAGGCTAAGTAGACTAATCATTTTCCTTTGTATGGGCCTTGCCTTCTTTTTTGTATAAGAAAAGAGTTACGTCAGTAAAGAGTGTGAGATTGTACTGAATTGATTCAGGTGACATTTGAGGGAAACATTCTTGTTCCAAAGATGTTTGTGTATTTCGAGTGGATTTTACGAGCTACTATTTGAGATAAATAAATGTTTGGTAATCACTTTGTTCTCTGGCCTTGGTAGCAGTTCTATCCAACAGTAGTTCTTGTCTCCTTTTATTCATAGCCTCTATTTGGTGGTGCTGTTTTTTCCACTTTTATGGTTTCTTCAAAGCGCTGCTTTGCATGTGGCTCTCCTGGCCTCTCCCACGCATCACTTTCACCTTCAACTCCCAATGCTACCTGGATCGGCATCTCTCTTGATCCACTCAAACAATATATTGAGCACCTGTTCCCCAGTAGACACTGTTCTAGGTACTGGGATACAACATTGAGCCAGACAAATGCCCTCTTCTCATTGCATGGGGGCGGGGAGAACAGACAAAGAACAGACAAGCATGTCAGGTAACGACAAGTTTTAGAAAGAAAAATAAAGCAGGGATAAGGTATGGAGTGATGGTGAGAATGGCATCTTCCACATGGTGTGTTTGAGTGCTGACTGCAGGAGCAAGCCTCAGTCGGGGGGATCTGAGGAGAGTGGGCTTCAGGCAGAAGAAACTGCAATTGCAGAGACCCCGACGGGAGAGTGTATGAGTGACGGCCAAGGGGCCGGGGTGGCTACAGTGCAGTGAGTGAGGGGAGAGTTTTAATATATGAGTTCGGAAAGGTAGTCGGGGGCCAGCTCATAGAGCACCTCTGTAGGCTATGATGTAGAGTCTAGCTTTTGCTCTGAGTGAGGTGAGACGGTACCTGTGGTCTTAAGCAGAGAAGTGACTTACGATCTGACTTATGCCTTAAATCCCTCTGGTTGCTATGTGAAGACTGTCCCACAGGGGACACAAGAGGATGCATGGAGACTATTGCCAAAGTCTAGGCCAAGATGCATAAACCTGGACCAGGGTGGAAGGAGTAGTGGAGGGATAAGACATGGTGAGATTCCGGATATATTCCTGAAGGAAGCTCATAGAATTTGGATATGTTAGATGTGGATTTGCAAAAAAGAGAGGCATGATGGATTTCTCCCAAGATTTCAACCTGAGCTGCTGGTAAGTTAGAGTTATTATTTACTGAGATGGGAGGAGAACACAGGAGGAAAATGTTGCGGTTATAGGGCAGGTGGGGAGTAAAGTCTTTATTAATTAAAATAACTTTAATTATTATTGTTAATAATTAAACAATACCTGTTAGATATCTGAGTGAGAATGTTGAGAAGGCAGCTGGCTATTTGAACCTGGAGTTCAAGGAGTCCAGCCCAGAGGTATCTTTTTAATTGAGAGTTGTCCTAGAAGAGATGGTATTTAAAACCATGGGATTGGATGGGAGCACCTAAAGTAGTTCTCAAAGTATAGTAGGGACCCATGGGTTCCTTGGACTTTCATAGGGAGGTCAGCAGAGTTAAAACTTTTTATAATAATACTAAGACGTACAGTTCAGTAGTGTTTTCCAGAGACTATGTGTGACAGCATAGCAGATTGAATGCAAACACAGTTATGGGAATCTGCTGTTTTCTATTAAGCTAGGTATTAGGGAGATTTTAAAAAATGTAAAATGATGCTCTTCTTCTTACTCATATATATGTTTTTATTTTGGAAAATGTATTTTCTATTAAAATATGTTATTATATGTTGATAGGGCTTATAGTTGCTTTTAGATGAATTAATAAATATTTAAAAGTTTTCTCAGTTTTTAATACAGTAATTATCTATAGGTATAACCCTCATACACAAAAATTTTTTGAGTTCCTTATCAGTTTTTACAAGTGTAAAGGGGTCCTGAGACCAAAATATTTGAGAACTGCTGACCTAGAAAGCAAATGATAATAGGGAGGAGAGCTGAGCATTGAATGAACCTCTGGGCACTTACAGAGGTAAGAAAGAGCCCACGAAGGTGGGTGAGAAGCAACTGCTGGAAGGAAGGCAGATAGTGGAAAGAGTGTGAGGTGTCCTGGGGGCCAAGTAAAGAAAGAATTTCAAGTGGAAGCAAGAGAACAACTGTGTCGCGTGCTGCCGAAAGGTCATATTAAATGAAAATCGAGAACCAACCATTGGCTTTCGCAATGTTGGAGGTCATTGTTGATTTTGAATTGGCTAGTTTCAGTAGAGGGGATAAAAGTAGGCTCAGGAGAGAATAGAAGAGAAGGGATTTGTATCACAATTAGAGTCCTGAGAGTGAGAATTCACTCACCCCATCACTTCATGTTGAGGCATAGCCTGACCAGCCTTCAGATTTACCTCCGATGCGAACCCACGCCAGGCAAACCAGCTATGAGGTTGGGATGGAGGATGTGGGCAAGTGGTACAAGACGTAGTTATCTAATCCCCTGTGCTGTCGAGATCATTTCCTTTAAAAGGTGGAGGGGTTATTTTTTCTTGACTTAAGAAACATGTTTATATGGAGTTAGTTGCTGAAGTTTTTTCTTTCTTAAAATTATTGTGTCCTTCAAAAGGAATAACTGAATTTATTATATTTATTTCTTGCATTTTATTGGTCAATATTAAATATTATGGTTTTCGAGGGAAAAGAAGTGATATATTTTTCCCCCAGTGAGGTCTTTACCAATTTATATTAAATTTATTTACTTAAAATTTATGGTAATTTCTCTTCCACCCAACTGAGAACTCTTCAACAATAAGGTGGAAGTTTTTCATTTTCATTGCCCTAGTGACTATCGTCTTGCCTGGAATACAGTAGGAATTTAATATTTTAGAATAGTAAGATATTAGAACATTCAGATTTATGCTTTATAGTTTACTTTTTGAGTGCTTTTTTCATTGTGTTGTTAAAAGTAAACTTTAAATTGTTAATGGGATAAATAAAATTAGATAAAACCTAAAGGGCAGGTTGTTTTTAATTCCTCTAGGTTGGAACAAATATCAAAAAGAGTATTTTGATAGGAAACAGATATTAGTTCTTTTCCCTCTGCTTTGTTTGGGTGTATAATTCAAAAACAGCGTGACTAGGGACTTCTTGGCGGTCCAGTGATTAACACTTCGCCTCCCAGTGCAGGGGGTGTGGATTTGATCCTTGGTCAGGGAGCTAAGATCCCACATGCCTCATGGCCAAAAAAACAAAACATAAAACAGAAGCAATATTGTGACAAATTCAATAAAGACTTTAAAAATGGTCCACATCAAAGAAAAAATCTTTAAAAAGTCATGACTGAACTAAACACACACACCTTCTGTTTGGAGGCTTTAGAATTTGTCCCCCAGGGTAATAAGAGAAATACTTTTGACCTGTGAGAGACCATATCTCCTTCAGAACTAATTCAGAGAAATTTTTTTGTGCACTATCTTTTTTTTTTTTAATTTTATTTATTTATTTTTTATTTTTGGCTGCATTGGGTCTTTGTTGCTGCGTGCGGGCTTTCTCTAGTTGCAGCGAGCGGGGGGCTACTCTTCGTTGCGGTGCATGGGCCTCTCATTGCGGTTGTTTCTCTTTGTTGTGGAGCACGGGCTCTAGGCACACAGGCTTAGTAGTTGTGGCACTCGGGCTCCATAGTTGTGGCTTGCGGGCTCTAGAGTGCAGGCTCAGTAGTTGTGGCACACGGGCTTAGTTGCTCCGCAGCATATGGGATCCTCCCAGACCAGGGCTTGAACCCGCGTCCCCTGCATTGGCAGTCGGATTCTTAACCTCTGCGCCACCAGAGAAGTCCCTGAACTATCTTTTAATTTGGGTATAATTTTACATACTATACAAGGTACAAATTTTAAGTGAACAGTTCAGTGAACCAACATCTCTCTCAAGATGTAGAACATTTCCGTCGCGCAGAAAATTCCCTTGTGCCATTTCCAGTCAGTTGTCCCAGCACCGAAGTAAATAGTAATGTGATTTCTATCAACAGAGCTTAGTTTTGCCTCTTGCAGAACTTTGTAGAGTTATATAGAATGTACTTGTGTGTCTGGCTTCTTTGGCTTCACTTAATGGTGTTTTTGAGAGTCATACTTATTGTTATGTGTATCAGTAGGTTGTCTCTATGTTGGCTGAGTAGTATTCCATTGTATGAATTTACCTATTCACCTATTGATGGACATTTGGGTAGTTACAACTTTTGGCTATTGTGAATATAACTACAGTGAACATTATTATACAAGTCTCTTTGTGGACATATGTTTTCATTTCTTTTGGATATATACTTGGAAGTGCATCACTGGATAAGTGTATGTTTAATTTTATAAAAAATTGTCAAACATTTTCCTAAAGGGGTTGTATAATTAAACATGCCCATCAGCAATGTATGAGAATCTCCAATATGGTCCAAGCCTTTGCCAACACTTGCTATTATTATCATTCTTTTCAGTATTAGCATTCTAGTGGGTGTGATGTGGTATCTTGTGGTGTCCTGACTTCCTTTATGATAATGATGTTGAAAAATTTTCATGTACTTATTGGCTATTCCGGTGTCTTCTTTTATAAAGTATCAAGTCATTTGCTATTTTAAAGATTGGGTTGCATAACTTTTTTATTCTTGAAGTATAGTATAGTATAGTAGTTCTTTATGTACTCTAGGTACAAGTCCTTTGTCAGATATATGTACTGTAAAAATTTTCCAGTTGGTGGTTGCTTTTTCATTTTCTTGATTATGTCTTCAAAAAAGCAGAAGTTGTAATTCTGATGAAGTCCAGTTTATCAGCTTTTTCTTTTATCCATAGTGCTTTGCCTACTTAATGGTCATAAAGACATTCTCCTATGTTTTTCTGCTCTATAGATTTAGCTCTTATGGTTAGTTCTATATAAGGTGTAGAGGTCAGGATTCATTATTCTTTCCATATAGATATCTATTTGTTCCTGTCTAATTTGTTGAAAAGACCATCCTTATACCCACTGAATTATTTTGACATCTTGGTAAAAAAAAAATCAGTTGACCATATATGCGTATCTCTATTTCTGGCCTCTATTCTGCTGTGTCGTTCTATTCATCTGTCCTTACACCATTATGGTATTTTGTTAGTGTCTTTGCCTGGTTTTTGTGTCAAGGTCATGTTGGTATATCCTTTTCCACCTGTTTATCTGTGTCTTTGCATTTAAAATACATCTGTTTTAGGTAATATGTAGTTGGGTATTACTTTTTAATGTATTCTGACAATCTCTGCCTTTTAATTGGAATGTTTAGTCTATTTACTGTAATTATTGATATGGTTAGTTTTACATCTACCGTTTTGTTGCTTCCTATTTGTCCCATCTTTTAGACATTTTCTTTTAATCCTGTATCTCCTTTTCTCCCTTCTTTTTGTTTAGTTGAAAATATTTTAGCATTACATTTTAATTTCTCTTAGATTTTCAGCTACACCTCTTCATATGATTTTTACAGTCTCTCTGCTGATTATAATATTCATCCTTAATAAAAAGCCTTTTTGAATTAATATTTTACTACTTTGTATAAAATGTAAGAAATCTACAATATGGTTTCATTTGCCCCTCCCCAACCATTGCACTGTAGTCTTCATACAATTTATGTCCATATATGTTAAAAATATACAATTCAGTATTATACTTTTAATACAATATATGCTAAGTATATATAAAGTATTTGTATACACAAACTATATTTTATACAGTATATCTAATAAGTATGTCATAAGGGAATTAAGAGAAATAGTCTTTCATGTTTACCTACACATTTACTATTTCGAAGGTTCTTCATTCCTTTCTGTAGATTAAAATTTACATCTGGTATCACTTCTCTTCAGCTGAAGAGCTTTCTTTAGCATTTCTTGCAATGTAGGCCTATGGGCAACAGATTCTCTCAGTTTTTATTTATATGGAGATTTAAAAAATTTTTCCTTTATTTTTGAAAGATAATTTTGTTGTAGATAGAATCCTAGGTTGACGGTTTTTTCTCTCCCCTTCTTTCGGTGATTTGAAGATTTTTTTGTCTTCTGGCCTCTTGTTTCTGATGAGATGTCTGCCTTCATTCTGATTATTGTTCTCACGTGTAACATGTCTTTTCTGGATGCTTCTAAGATTTTGTTGTTGTTGTTATCTTTGGTTTTCATGGCTAGGTGAGGTTTTCTTGTGGCTGAGTTTTCTACATTTGTGTATTGCTGTTTTTGCTCCATTTTGAAAATTTCTGGCCTGTGTTTCTTTACACATATTTTTCTGCCCCATTCTCTCTACTCTCCTTTAACATGTAAATTAGACCACTTGATACTGCCCCACAGGCCATTGAGACTCTTTTAAAAGCACTGTTTTTTTTCTGTACCTCAGCCTGGATTCTTTATACTGACATATCTTAAAGTTCACCAGTCCAAGCTGTTCACTGTTGTGTCCAACCTGCTATCAATCTAATCCAGTATGTTTTTATTTTAGATATTGTAGTTTTAAGCTCTAGAACTTCCTTTTTTATTTTTATTTTTTGCAGTTTCTATGTGTCTCCTGAAATTTCCTATTTCTTTACCCATTATATCTATCTTTCTCTGCAGATTCTTTTAATATGTTTATCATTGTTAGAGTTCTTGTCTTCTAATTCCATTTTCTGGATTATTTGTAGATCTATTTCTGTGCACTGATTTATCTTTAACTATGGAGTTAGATTTTCTATTTTCCTCACATATCTATTAATTTTTAATTGTATGCTGGACAATGCAGATGCTACATTGTATAGATTTGGGATTCTGTTGGGTTTTGTTCAAACAAGTAATTAAGTTGCGAATCATCTTCAGTGTTACGTAGGCTCATTTTTATGTTAGCTATTTCCATTTTGCCTGTATTTCCCAGGAAATATCCTATAGTCAAGGTGTTCTTTATTTCTTAATCCATGTTGCTTCTGTGGTGTCACAGGAAAGTCTCAGGCCTTTACCAGGCTCCTGAAACCTGCCATGCCACATCTTGAGCTTTAAACTTCTCTAAGGTGGGCAGCTGTTAGAATCTGTCAGCTTTCAGAAAACTTTTCAACTGTTGTTTTTTTTCTCTGGGATCCTTGGAGTCTCATAGCTCTGGGTTTAGCCAACAAGTGTAGAATTTATTTGCAAATTTGGGGCTTCAAATATAGGCCTGACTTCCTCATTTGGGGGATTTTTCTTCTCAATTTTTATAGCTACCTTGGCAGGTCTATATTCTGACCAGTAAGACTGTGGTTTGCTGCTTGAGTTCCATCTGCTGTGACATAAACTTGGTTGTGCCCTCACAGAATAAGCTGTATAAATGTAAATTATCATTCAGTGTGGTTCCCTTATTTAAGGGCTATAGATTATCTACTTTCTGCCTGCTTTTGGTTATTTTCCAGTGCCTTCAGAGTTGCCTTTTATATTTGTCCACAGTTTATAATTGTTATTGGATGGTGGGCAGTTCTGCCATCATAAAGCCAGTCTCTTAAAGAATTTGTTTTGTGTGGTTTATTTCTGTCATTTGTAAAGAGGTGTTGAACCTCATTTTCATTTGGAGTTTAAAAATACCTTCAAGTCATGCATAATGGATGTTTGTTACTGGCCGATAACACATTGTTTAGATATAAGACAATATTTATGAAATGATTGGTATTTATGAAAAGAAATATAAGATATTAAAGCATACTCTAAGATGGGAAATTTGGTAATCTTCTCTGACTTAGGCATAGGCTGATGTCAGATAACCACAAGAATTCTAATTAAATATACTTATTATATGTATTTAAAGACTCTAGTGTAAGCACTGGAAATAAATTTCAAGTAAGTACTTCAGCATTCCTAATGTCTGGCTGCCAATTTCTGACCTATATAAATAACCTTTAAGAGAGAAGATATCAGTTTTGAAGTTTCTTATCTGCCCCTAATGCATTTGGTCACTAAAATTGGCTAGGTAAGTTAGTGCAGTTCTCAGAGTCCAAGACTAGAAAGAAATTAGGCCAACTTAAAATATATCATGCTCCAGGAAAAGTAAGGATGTAGTTAGAAACTGAAATTAACACCCTCAGCATTGGTACTATTTTGCTTTTGTCTGCTGATGTTCACCATGGTAGATGTATCATCATTATGATATTGGTAGGAATGGGTGAACATTTAAGGAGGTCAGAAACATTTTTTTCTTTACGCTGTCAGCAAAGCTATGTTAAATAATAACAGCATTGCCCCGTTTCACATTTTCCCTATGTATACTGTTTCTTTCAAACAGCTTTGAAGTATTGTCTAATCAGCAGGGATTTTTGTTTTAAATAACTTTAAAAAAACTCTTTAAAATATATGTGGTGATTGTATAAAAAGAAGAAAACACTGGTAAATAAAAAGGAAAAAATTAAATTAACCCAAATTCCTCTATCAGGTACAGCCACTTTGGGGGGCATACACCCTTTTAGTTATTTTCCTGTTTTATTTACAAAAAAGGATCATACTCTATGTATTTTATCATCTATTTTTTGCCCAGGTATTTCAGGCAGTTCTATAGGTATGTGAATGGTGCTTCTGTACATGCTGTGTGTATTTATTTAAGCAAAAAGAAATTATGCAGATACTTGTTTTAAATCTATCCAGCTAAATATTGTTGAATATACTAGGGCCCAGTATACTGAAAATTTTATCATTAACTGAAACCACATTTGCATTTTTTTAAAAAAAAACTGATGGGCGTGAGAGGAACTTCTTTGTAGCTTCTTTTTTTTTTTTTTTAATTAATTTATTTATTTGTATTTATTTTTGGCTGCATCGTGTCTTCGTCACCGCACACGGGCTTTCTCTAGTTGCGGCGAGCAGGGGCTACTCTTCATTGCGGTGCACGGGCTTATTGCTGTGGCTTCTCTTGCTGCGGAGCACGGGCTCTAGGCGCACGGGCTTCAGTAGTTGTGGCGCACGGGCTTAGTTGCTCCGCAGCATGTGGGATCTTCCCGGACCACGGCTCGAACCCGTGTCCCCTGCATTGGCAGGCGGATTCTTAACCACTGCGCCACCATGGAAGCCCTTCTTTGTAGCTTCTACTTTAACAAACCTAAGAATGGGTAGCCTGCTCTTATTCTTTTTAAACGTAAGGGCAGTTCACTTACTGGCACCTAGTCACAGCCTTCCCTCTTCAGCTTTATCACATCGTACATTGTTGAGGCTGGAAAAGCCCCAAAGTTGCCCTGCAAAATCATGCATTGCTGATCATCACCAGCTATATACTTAGTCACTCAGTGCAGAGTGTCCTTTTGAAACACTCAAGCCTTCTATTTAATCAAGGTCTCATTGCCAGTGTTGCATCTGGGTGTTGAACAAGGCAGGTTTCTGGAGTTTATAGTCTAGAAGGGAAGCAGACGTTAAACTAGGAAGGAATTATACGTTCCCTGAGAGTAATGAAGAAGTTCAGTGTCATAGAAATGTATGGTAGGTGTCTTGACCACACCTGGCACGTTTGAGAAGAGCTTCTTGGAGGAAAAGATGTTTAAATTGACACCTAAATAAGGAGTAAGATTTAGGTAGGAAAATGGGACAGGAAAAGTCAGGGAGAGTTTTCCAGGTGGAGGAACCGTCAGAGACGGAAACCATGATTCATTCAGATGCTTCTGTTCCTCTCAATTTTCTTTCGTAGTTACTTTTGAAACATTGGGATGATTTTTCCCATAATCACCCGTGTAAAATATAGGGTAAGCTTGGACTTAACAGTTCTGTGAGTCATAATCAACACAATATTTTACAGATGGGTTCTTTGAATGTTAATAACTTTGGATAAACAACTACTGAACAAATGCATCACTTCAGTCTCTTAATCAAAAGGCCGTGCTGAGCCCCCAGCAGATTCGGGACTTACGGGAATGGCAGTGCTCAGGGTACTTGCTGCCAGTTGAATGGTTATGTTGTCCCTAGATGTTTCTCTCTGCTTCTTTAGTATGTCATATGGCCTCCTGTGAAGGCCAGGTGACTGTCCAGGCCAGGCTTTAACAAACTACAGCTGAAAGGCCAAATCTGGCCGGAGACTGGTTTTTGTCAGTACAGTTTTATTGGCACACAGCTATGTCCATTCATTTTCATGCTACCTGTGGCTGCTTTCGGACTGTAATGGCAGAGCTGAATAGTTGTAAAAGATAACATATGCCCTGCAAAGCCTAAAATATTGACTATTTGGTGCTGACCACTGGTTTAGGCATGATCTGTAACCAAATGCCCCCACATCATTTCTCTGTTTTGGTTGGTGTTTCTTCCCATATTCTTCATGGCCAGTCTGCTGTTTGTTCTTTCTGTTGTTCGAATTTTTCTTCCCTCTCTCCTTTCTTACCAGTTATCCTGGGCTGTGCTAATAAATAAATGAGGCTGACACATCTCATTGCATTCTGTCACACTGCATCATGGTCAGTCTTTGTTTTCGGCTCTTCTCCACTTAAATTTTGATCGCTACTCATTCTCAGAGGCCCTTCCAATGACTTCTTGCTTCATGGTGGCCTAGAAGAGAAAAAGCACAAACTTTGGCTCCAATAGAAAAAAAAATGTGTTTCACGTTGAACCCTGCCACTTAGAAAGTAGGTTCACTTAGGCATGTCACTGTAATTCTCTGAACCTCAGGTTCTTTTTCTGAACATGGGGATAATGCCACAGCTGCCTTGCCTGCATCAGAAGTGCTGCAAGGATCAAGGCATGGAAGTGCCTGTGTCTTCATTTGTCCTTTTCTGTGAAGTTGACGGTGCTGGATGACTGACTTCCTTTACTCATGTGCATTTGTGAAAAAGTTAATTTTGCTTTTAAATTTACTGTGGAAGAAATGTGGTCTGTTTTTTATTTCAAAATTTTTGCTTTGGAAACTAGTCTTATTAAGTGCAGTTTGAATAAGAAAGCATGAAGCTCAAATTATCTGCATTAAAATCTCTCTATAGCCAAAAAAAAAAAAATCAATATTACTGAATGAAAGCCCTTTTAAATGTATGTTTAAAATCAAACGCATTGTATTTCAAGATTAAAGGAAAGATCAAATGATAACTCTAGAAATTAGAGACATTTTTATTCCTGGATGACAGAGTTGTGAGTAGTATTTTTGTCACTGTACTTTCTATGGTAGAAATTGATGCAATTGATAAAAATACAGACTTGGCCAGGCTGAAGATAATATATACTGTTGAAATGTATTACCTGTTTTGTGAAAATAATGTGGCTACCAATGCTAAGGAATTTTCCACTGCCTGAAATTAGGGTACGACAGTAAAGAAGGTTACCTGTGTGGTTTTATTGGTCTGGAAAGGAGATGGTGGTTTGAGGTCCAACGCAGATAAGAAAGTAGAGGAGTAACCTTGTCTTTTAGACGCCACCTGATGGTGACTTCGAAGAGCAGGGTCACTAATGACCTGCTCTGCAGATACCTTGTTGAACTGTGTTATGTTCTTGTATCCCTTTGAGGAGGGTTTTTTCTTTTTTTTTTCTTTTTCTTTTTTTTGTAAAAGAAATATTTGCCTTTTTCACAAAGATCTTTCCACCCATTGCTGCATTAAAACTTAGTGCCAGGGCTTGAGAGGATGGACAGTTGACTAACATCCTTCTTTCTCAGCCAATTTTGGGACCAATGGATAGACCAATGAGAGGTAGACATGCAGGGGCTCATTAGGAATAACCCTGATTCCAGGACTGTGGCTAAGTGGGTTTTCTGATATTTCATGCGAATGAGACCAATTTCCCCTCATAGTGTGGGAGGAAGCAGCCTGGACTTCCCCCCGCTGTGGGCAGGCCAGCTCTGAGAAGGGAGGTACCCTGGAGAGTCTGGGCCACGTTGTCCGGGCCCTTCCCCCAGACTCACCTTTCGCATAATTCACTTCTCTCCCAGGGAGGAGGTTGGGAGGAGACGGGACTGTTGGGCTAGTGGAAAGTCCTCCACCTGGAAGCGTGAGGCAGGGCGAGTGGAGGTTTCCCTCTAACGCTTTATTGAATGCGTTGCATGAATAACCGTGCCTGCGTTCTCAGTAACTCTACCTCAGTTTCATCTTCTGTCAAACTAGGATAATAATAGTAACATGCCTCATAGTGCTCTTGTCAAGATTAAATGAATTAGTACCTGGGAAACATTTAGAAAAGAGCCTCGCGTGTGGCAAACAGTTTGTCTGTTTTTACCTTGAGTAATATCAGTATTTTTAATACTATGTCAAAGCATTCAGATGCATTTAAAATGGGAGGGTTAAATCGTGTCCTAGTGAAGGCAATACCTATAGAGGTGTAAGTTCATGTTGAGGAGAGAAAACTGCTGGCTGCGTGGGACAAAATAAGACATTTCTTTCTGGTTTGTTTTAAACATATATTTGTTCTTGGTGCTGAGAGGAAAAGATTATGAAGGAAAATGCTGAGTGCAAGACCACTTTCTTTTACGCTACTGAGAGCCTTCCCTAATGAGAGTTCTGGAAGGATACGACCTGGGGACGTTAAACCCCTTTGTTTTGATAACTCCCACTGCTGCCTTAAAGGCAGTATTATTACAGAGAAAAACAGGTTGATTTTTATTTTAAATATGGAAATTTCTAGGAGAAAAGGGAGCTCCAGTATGCATTCTTAATAGCCTACCGAAAAAAACGCTGGAAATCTCTCTCTCTGCAGTGGTTATTTGTTTACATGTTGTTACTTCTGCTGAAAATATTAGTAAACATTATTTATGTCCAAACAGGCTCCTTATATACAGCACCTACTACGCCAAAGCATTTGTGTAACGAATATCTGTGTAATGAATATATCTGTGCAATGAGTCAGTGGATTTAGGAGTGGGGATTTATAAAGCAGTGGAATAAGCACGCTTGCACAAATGTTTATTCTATGCCTCTTTTGACTTTCTTCCCTACTTAACATTCATTAAAAAAAAAAAAAGCAGATCATTCATAAGAAAAGGCAGCCTATTTTAGGGGCATCTCAGTTTACTTAGAAAATCATCCTGTGCATTGCTTTTGAAAATGGATTGAACACTTAATATGAATATTTATTCAGTGTTATTCTTTCCTCTTGCCAGAGGGCTTAGTTTTTACAAGTTGAAGCTTTGTAGAGTCAGGGGAAGTTAATCCCAATTGTTTTCCTCACAGAATATTTGATACCACTGACTTCATTATGTCTGGAGTTGAAGCTAAAGTTTGGTAGACTTGAGCATAAAGAAGCCTGAGAAATAGGAGGCCCAGGCTGTGCTTCCGGGTGACCCTGCACAGGTCATTTCAAGTCTTTTGGTCTATGTGTTATCATCTGTCAACTATGAGGCCAGGATGAGATGACTAATGAGGATTCTCCAGCTTTTAAATGATGTGATTGTAGGATATCCCCACCAGTTTCTGCTTTTAGCAAGACATCCTAGTCAAGTAAAAGGTCTCTGGCTCAGTGAGTTGTAGCTGTATGCTCTTCTTGAGAATTGTTACTTGAATTAATTTGTAGAAACTGTTGGTACTTGCTCAGAAGATTTCAAAATATATGTGTTTGATTTTTAAAGACCCTATATTAGCAATTGGATGGAACTTTAGATGTTTGAATTTTTATTCTGTTCTCAAAACCACCAGTACAGAAAATCTCTAATGTGTCTCTCCAATTATGGGTTTTATAAAGTATTTAAGTCCATTATATCACATTTAAAACACACTTTTGTGAAAATTATTTTAGGATAGGTAGGGTCATAGTATATCTCGGAAGATGGTCAAAGTCCTCTTGCTGTTTCTTTTCTTCTTCTTGTTATTTATTTATTTAATTGAAGTATAGTTGATTTACAATGTTGTGTTAGTTTCTGGTATACAGCAAAGTGACTCAGTTTATATATACATATATATATGTATATATTATACACACACATACATACATAGTTTTTCAGATTCTTTTCCATTACAGTTTGTTACAAGATATTGAATATGACCCTGTGCTATACAGTAGGACTTTGTTGTTTATCTGTGTTATATATAGTAGTGTGTATCTGCTGATCGCAAACTCGTATTTATCCCTCCCCTCACCCCTTTCCCCTTTGGTAACCATAAGTTTGTTTTCTATGTCTGTGCGTCTGTTTCTGTTTTATAAATAAGTTCATTTGTATCATTTTTTAGATTCCACCTATAAGTGATATCATATGATATCTGTCTTTTTCTTACTTGACTTAGTATGAGAATCTGTAGGTCCATCCATTTTGCTACAGGTGGCATTTAATTGTGTCAGCGTTTGGCATGTTAAATAGCCTTTGCAGGCCAGCCAGGGAACCTGACTGCCATTTACAAGATTGTATTTTCCTTGGTCATTATGATCCACTTTGTCTTCCAAATGGTAAGAATAGGGTGACAGGATGTGTGTGGTAAGAGAGGAAACTGAGTGTCTGAGTCTATAGTTGAACAGGAAGATGCATGCCAATGTGAGGGCAGGATCACTCTCCCAGGCCCTGGCCCCTGGCCTTCTCCTTCCTTCCCCTCCTCTCTCAGGAGGACATGTGGTTGCATCAGGAACTTGTGCCTCACTTCCCTTCTGTATTGGTTATCTGTAGCTGCCTGACAACACCACTACCAACTTAGTTGCTTAATCAGTGCAGAAACTATCTCACGGTTTCTGTGGGTCAGGAGTCTGGTTGTGATTTGGCTAGGTACTTTATAAGGCTGCAATCAAGGTGTCAGCAGGGCTGCTGTCTCATCTGAGGCTTGACCGGGGAAGGGTTTTCTTCTGAGCTCGTGTGATTGTTGGCAGAATTCAGTTTCTTGTGGACTCTCAGTTGCTTATTAACTGTCAGTTGGAGGCTGCCCTCCCCTGGCTCTCTCTGTAGGCAGCTCATCACTTGGCAGCTGGCTTCTTCAAAGCCAGCAAGGGAGAGAATCTCGTAGCAGAATGGACGATACAGTCTTATGTGATGTAACCACATGTCCTGTCATTTTGGTCTTATTCTGTTGGTTACAGGCAAATCACAGTTCCCACCCCCACTCAAGGGAAGGGGATTACACAGGCATGGATAATAAGAGACAGGGGTCGCAGGGACCGTTTTGGAGCCTGCCACATTTGAGGCTGGCCAGGAATATGGCTTCTCTTTATCTCTTCTCTTCCTCTCTGGGCATTCTCCTACTTAGCTAAGGGCACAAATCTCATCCTTCTGTCTCCTTCCTTCCGACTGACAGAGAATTCAACACCCTGGTGGCCTTTCTTCCTCTTTTCTGCTGTGGAAATGCAAGGAAAACGTAGCAGGAATCTCAGTCTTGGTAAGAAACTCTCATGCTTTGGGGGCTCTCCCCTGACAGCTGGTATTTTGTGTGTGTGACGTGTTCCCTAGCAGGTGTTTCTAAGTCATCATGAGGCTTATATAAACGACCTAAGTGGTACCTTCTCAGCTTTTATGTCTTCTGTTCACTGTTGTATTTAAGCAAGTGCTGAATCCCAACACTAGTTCACTTTCCCAGTGCCATCCTTTTAGAATTCTTGCTAGGACTGTGTTTTAGATTTTAATGTAGAATCATTAGTGGTTTGGGTCCTTTTACTCTTTGGCCCCATTAGCTGCTCTTTTGTGTCATTTCCCTTATTTCCCTCTTCTCTTCAGTACTCTTTAGAGGGTTTCTTGCCTTTCTCTGTCCTGCTCCTGGTCTGTGACTTGGTCAGTCTCCAATTATTGCTCTTCTTCATTGCTGAGGAGGCAGCGTGGTGTCAGTTAACAACAAGGACTCCTATGTGGGAAAAGAATCTAAAAAAGAGTGGGTATATATGTATGTATAACAGGTTCACTTTGCTGAACACCTGAAACTAAAACAACATTGTAAATCAGCTATACCCCAATAAAAATTTTTTTTAAAGAAACAACAAGAACTGAAGCCAGGCTGCCTGGGTTTGAATCCCAGCTCTGCCATTTATTAGCTGAGGAATCTCAAGCAGGTGATTCAGTTTTGTTTCTGTGTGGCTGATATGAACAGTTCTGATTTTCTCACTGGCCAATAAGCCTCTGTTTGCTGCTGCCGCTCTTACTTTGCTCCCAAGATATGTGCACTTATATAGGAGCAATTTGTGCTTTATTACTAAATGAAACTTCAGACCAAGATTTTTTCTGGTGAAGTGGGCCAGAACATTTCTGAACTCATGAGGATACCTCTTTTTTTTTTGGTTAATGTTGCCGTGGAACTTGCTTTGCCTCCTAAGGATGAGGATAGTTTACTTCTTCCAATAACAACAACATTTAATGAGCACTTAGTGTTTGCCATGAGCTTTATTAAACTGTTTGCAGGCATTATGTCTTTAACCCATATAACAACATTAAGCTGTAGTACTACTGTTAGTCTCATTCTATTGATGAAGAAACTGAAGCTCAGAGAAATTAAAGAACATCCTCAAGGTCTTTAAGGTAGATTGGGGAATGCAGTATTGTGTGACTGCAAAGCACATGCTTTTAATGACCGTAAGACACTATGTCCCATAGAGAAAGTCTAAAGCCCTCTTCATGAACTAACTCCTTAGGAGAAAAGAGGCTAAGAATCCAAAACAATCATGTCTTACAAGAGCTTTTATCCACTTCTGCAGCCTTAGTGCAAGTGACATCCTCTAGCATCTCAGCTCTCAAATGATCTTGGTTTTGATGCGTGCCAGTCTCCTTCCACCTTGTGGGAGCTTAGCCTCGCCCTAGAAGATAAAGTGTGCATTCAAAAAGGAGCGTATTCTTTTTAGCCAGGTTCCTGCGTGTCTGTTGTAGAATATTAACATTGTAGGTGAGGTATGATTAAGAAATATTGAGTTTTTAACTGTCCCAGCCAGGATTTATACATCCAGATTATTCTCCTTGAGTGCATCAGCTAAGTTAATTGCTTGTATTCTGGTGATACTGCCATGGCACTGCATTCTCTTAAATGAACTTCAACTCAACCACCTTGTAACTCCTTCCCCAGCCCCAGGACTGAGCATAGTGTCTTCTGCCACATGGGTAGTTCATTAGTCGGTTGTTGAAATCACTTCTAATTCTTTCAAATAACCCTGGTGGTGGTAAGTGACCATCTTTGAGGATGAATTTGATTCCTTGAACCTATTAAAATATTTTCCATCATAGCAAAGAACGTGTGTTTGTTCAAAAATCAGGAGCAACTAAACTGTAATGAGACATTTTCTTGTGGGCATTGTACACAGGTTTTGAAGGTACAAGAAGAGTACTCAGTTTACTCTGAGCAGACAGCGTCACTGGAATGAGTCCCAAAGCGATGAAGGGGTCAAGGAGAACTTTTTGTAGGTAGAAAGTTCTGTTTAAAAGTTGGTAGTGCCTCACCTTGTGGTCTTTGTTTTTCTTGAAAACATAGCTGACAAATCCATACTGTTGTTGAAGAGGCTGTGATGTGAAGCTAGCCTTGGTGATAGGCTGCCTGCATTCGCAGTGTGGCTTTTTTTTCCCACAGATGTCCGCTGAGTACTTGGCATTACAATGCACACCAGAAGAATTAGCACTAGTGGAAAATTTTCATTCCCTCCTTCAAGAATTTATCATCAAAATAAAGAAACTCAGTACTGATATGAAGAATGCTAACAAATGCATAGCTATAACTTTCGGTTTGCATGTTATTAAAGGCTACCAACTAAGATGGAGATTTTTATTTAACACTTCATTCAGATCAGCGTAGAAGAGTTTCATGTTGTTGTCAAAAGTGTGATTTGAACCTCTTTCCAAAACGTTCACCTAGAGAAAGAGTCTGAATTTGATGGACTATCATACTTGCACTAGCAAACACAATAATTGTAATTATATTTTGGGGACATAGTCTGTGGTGGGCACTGTACATGCATTATCTCTAGTCTGCATAACTGCTCTCCAAGGTATGTATTATTGTCCTTATTTTACAGACCTGGAAACTGAGGCTTAGAAGATTAACTTACTTGGCAGAGACCACACTGCTGTTAAATAGCAGAGGTAGAGTTCAAGACTATGTATTTTAAACTTATATCAAACTCTCTGCATTTTCCATGCTTTTAAAAGCCTTCCATACCAAGTAACCTGGAGTATAAAGCTACAGCCAGCCGATGACCATGTTCCTCGGTGTTGGGTACAATCTACAATACAAATCTTTGACTCTTCATTCCTTCCCTGCTATTTTTATTGGTGTTGACAAGTTCTTTCTTTGTTACCAGGAAGCTCTCTGTATTGATGGGGTGTTTTTCCATTCTCTCCCTTCTTTATGCCCCTCTTACACACACACACACACACACCCCCTAATGGTCTGGATAACTTGGGATTCTGCCTGTTTCATAACTGAGGTGACACCGTCTCTCATGGTACCTCAGTGTATGGAGACATTTTACAATTAATATTAATCTCTTCTCTCTGAATGCCTTTAACACTGAGGCTTCAGGTGAGGAAAGTTAACAGGTTCCTGTTTTATAAGTGTTGTCTACTTGGAGCCATATGTTCTTCACATAAAATGAGCAGTTGTTGCATTCTACTTGCTAGAAGTAAGATGTTTTCATTTGGGCTGTTCTGTGAAGGGAAAGAAATTGGAACTTCCTACCCCTTGGTTGGGGACCCTAAAATGTTATGAAATTGAAAAACAGAAGTAAAACATCATTCTGAATGACTTCCTTTTGGAAAAGGGGGGCACTTTGCTGAGCATAATCCATTATTCCATGACTTACTTGAATCTCCGCTATTTGAATTGGATATATGGACGAAGTAGCAAGTCTGATCATTGAACTCTGGGTGTCCCTGGTGCTGGGGTGATACCCTCGTTAGACCAAAGCTTGACTTTGGCAGATCATGTCTTTCATTTTATTTAATCCTCACAACCACACAGTATAGTAGGGGCCATTTGATCCTCTTTCAGAAATAAAGAAATTGAGGCTGGGTAAATGTGAATGGATTTTCCCAAGGTCACGTGGCAAGGAAGTAGTAGGATTTTGAGCCAAGGTTTTATTTGGGCATTGTCCTTTGATAGATGTTGGTGGTTTGGGTTGCTTTGTCATTTATCTTTTCTATCCTATAATCTTTATTTTTATTTTTTTATTTATTTTAATTTTCGATTTTATTTTATTTATTTTTTTATACAGCAGGTTCTTATTAGTCATCCATTTTATACACATCAGTGTATACATGTCAATCCCAATTGCCCAATTCATCACACCCCCCCCACCCCCCCACCGCTTTCCCCCCTTGGTGTCCATACGTTTGTTCTCTACATCTGTGTCTCTATTTCTGCCCTGCAAACCAGTTCACCTGTACCATTTTTCTAGGTTCCACATATATGCGTTAATATACGATATTTGTTTTTCTCTTTCTGACTTACTTCACTCTGTATGTCAGTCTCTAGATCCATCCACATCTCTACAAATAACCCAATTTCGTTCCTTTTTATGGCTGAATAATATTCCATTGTATATATGTACCACATCTTCTTTATCCATTCGTCTGTTGATGGGCATTTAGGTTGCTTCCATGACCTGGCTATTGTAAATACTGCTGCAATGAACATTGGGGTGCATGTGTCTTTTTGAATTATGGTTTTCTCTGGGTGTATGCCCAGTAGTGGGATTGCTGGATCATTTGGTAATTCTATTTTTAGTTTTCTAAGGAACCTCCATAGTGGCTGTCTCAATTTACATTCCCACCAAAAGTGCAAGAGGGTTCCCTTTTCTCCACACCCTCTCCAGCATTTGTTGTTTGTAGATTTTCTGATGATGCCCGTTCTAACTGGTGTGAGGTGATACCTCATTGTAGTTTTGATTTGCATTTCTCTAATAATTAGTGATGTTGAGCAGCTTTTCATGTGCTTCTTGGCCATCTGTATGTCTTCTTTGGAGAAATGTCTATTTAGGTCTTCTGCCCATTTTTGGATTGGGTTGTTTGTTTTTTTAATATTGAGCTGCATGAGCTGTTTATATATTTTGGAGATTAATCCTTTGTCCGTTGATTCGTTTGCAAATATTTTCCCCCATTCTGAGGGTTCTCTTTTCGTCTTGTTTATGGTTTCCTTTGCTGTGCAAAAGCTTTGAAGTTTCATTAGGTCCCATTTGTTTATTTTTGTTTTTATTTCCATTACTCTAGGAGGTGGATCAAAAACATCTTGCTGTGATCTATATCAAAGAGTGTTCCTCCTATGTTTTCCTCTAAGAGTTTTATAGTGTCCGGTCTTCCATTTAGGTCTCTAATCCATTTTGAGTTTATTTTTGTGTATGGTGTTAGGGAGTGTTCTAATTTCATTCTTTTACATGTAGATGTCCAGTTTTCCCAGCACCACTTATTGAAGAGGCTGTCTTTTCTCCACTGTATATCCTTGCCTCCTTTGTCATAGATTAGTTGACCATAGATGCGTGGGTTTATCTCTGGGCTTTCTGTCTTGTTCCATTGATCTATGTTTCTGTTTTTGTGCCAGTACCATATTGTCTTGATTACTGTAGCTTTGCCGTATAGTCTGAAGTCAGGGATTCTGATTCCTCCAGCTTCTTTTTTTTCCCTCAAGATTGCTTTGGCTATTCGGGGTCTTTAGTGTCTCCATACAGATTTTAAGATTTTTTGTTCTAGTTCTGTAAAAATTGCCATTGGTAATTTGATAGGGATTGCATTGAATCTGTAGATTGCTTTGGGTAGTAGAGTCATTTTCACAATATTGTCTTCCAATCCAAGAACATGGTATATCTCTCCATCTGTTGGTATCATCTTTAATTTCTTTCATCAGTGTCTTATGGTTTTCTGAATACAGGTCTTTTGTCTCCCTAGGTAGGTTTATTCCTAGATATTTTATTCTTTTTGTTGCAGTGGTAAATGGGAGTGTTTCTTTAATTTCTCTTTCAGATTTTTCATCATTAGTGTAGAGGAATGCAAGAGATTTCTGTGCATTAATTTTATATCCTGCAACTTTACCACATTCATTGATTAGCTCTAGTAATTTTCTGGTGGCATCTTTAGGATTCTCTGTGTATAGTATCATGTCATCTGCAAACAGTGTCAGTTTTACTTCTTCTTTTCCAATTTGTATTCCTTTTATTTCTTTTTCTTCTCTCATTGCCGTGGCTAGGACTTCCAAAACTATGTTGAATAATAGTGGTGAGAGTGGACATCCTTGTCTTGTTCCTGATTTTAGAGGAAATGCTTTCAGTTTTTCACCATTGAGAATGATGTTTGCTGTGGGTTTGTCGTATATGGCCTTTATTATGTTGAGGTAGATTCCCTCTATGTCCACTTTCTCGAGAGTTTTTATCATAAATGGGTGTTGAATTTTGTCAAAGTTTTTTCTGCATCTATTGAGATGATCATATGGTTTTTCTTCTTCAATTTGTTAATATGGTTTATCACATTGATTGATTTATGTATATTGAAGAATACTTGCATCCCTGGGATAAATCCCACTTGATTATGGTGTATGATCCTTTTAATGTTTTGTTGGATTCTGCTTGCTAGTATTTTGTTGAGGAGTTTTGCATCTATATTCATCAGTGATATTGGTCTGTAATTTTCTTTTTTTGTAGTATCTTTGTTTGGTTTTGGTATCAGGGTGATGGTGACCTCATAGTGTGAGTTTGGGAGTGTTCCTTCCTCAGCAGTTTTTTGGAAAAGCTTGAGAAGGATGGGTGTTAGCTCTTCTCTAAATGTTTGATAGAATTCACCTGTAAAGCCATCTGGTCCTGGGCTTTTGTTTGTTGGTATATTTTTAATAACAGTTTCAATTTCATTACTTGTGATTGGTCTGTTCATTTTTTCTATTTCTTCCTGGCTCAGTCATGGAAGGTTATACCTTTCTAAAAATTTGTCCATTTCTTCCAGGTTGTCCGTTTTATTGGCATAGAGTTGCTTCTAGTAGTCTCTTAGGATGCTTAGTATTTCTGTGGTGTCTGCTGTAACTTCTCCTTTTTCATTTCTTATTTTATTGATTTGAGTCCTCTCCCTCTTTTTCTTGAGGAGTCTGGCTAATGGTTTATCAATTTTGTTTATCTTCTCAAAGAACCAGCTTTTAGTTTTATTGATCTTTGCTATTGTTTTCTTTGTTTCAATTTCATTTATTTCCACTCTGATCTTTATGATTTCTTTCCTTCTGCTAACTTTGGGTTTTGTTTTTTCTTCTTTCTCTAGTTCCTTTAGGTGTAAGGTTAGATTGTTTATTCGAGATTTTTCTTGTTTCTTGAGGTAGGCTTGTATAACTATAAACTTCCCTCTTAGAACTGCTTTTGCTGCATCCCATAGGTTTTGGATCATCGTGTTTTCATTGTCATTTGTCTCTAGGTATTTTTTGATTTCCTCTTTGATTTCTTCAGTGATCTCTTGGTTATTTAGTAACATATTGCTTAGCCTCCACGTGTTTGTGTTTTTTACGTTTTTTTCCCTGTAATTCATTTCTAATCTCATAGCGTTGTGTTCAGAAAAGATGCTTGATATGATTTCCATTTTCTTAAATTTACTGAGGGTTGATTTGTGACCCAAGATGTGATCTATCCTGGAGAATGTTTCGTGCACACTTGAGAAGAAAGTGTAATCTGCTGTTTTTGGATGCAATGTCCTATAAATATCAAATCTATCTGGTCTATTGTGTCATTTAAAGCTTGTGTTTCCTTATTTATTTTCATTTTGGATGATCTTTCCACTGGTATAAGTGAGGTGTTAAAGTCCCCCACTATTATTGTGTTACTGTCAATTTCCTCTTTTATAGCTGTTAGCAGTTGCCTTATGTATAGAGGTGCTCCTATGTTGGGTGCATATATATTTATAATTGTTATATCTTCTTCTTGGATTGATCCCTTGATCATTATGTAGTGTCCTTCCTTGTCTCTTGTAACATTCTTTATTTTAAAGTCTATTTTATGTGATATGAGTATTGCTACTCCAGCTTTCTTTGATTTCCATTTGCATGGAATATCTTTTTCCATCTCCTCACTTTCAGTCTGAATGTGTCCCTAGGTCTGAAGTGGGTCTCTTGTAGACAGCATATATATGGGTCTTGTTTTTGTATCCATTCAGCAAGCCTGTGTCTTTTGGTTGGAGCATTTAATCCATTCACGTTTAAGGTAATTATCGACATGTATGTTTCTATGACCATTTTCTTAAGTGTTTTGGGTTTGTTTTTGTAGTTCCTTTTCTTCTCTTGTGTTTCCCACTTAGAGAAGTTCCTTTAGCATTTGTCGTAGAACTGGTTTGGTGGTGCTGAATTCTCTTAGCTTTTGGTTGTCTGTAAAGCTTTTAATCTCTCCATCGAATCTGAATGAGATCCTTGCCGGGTAGAGTAATCTTTGTTGTAGTTTCTTCGCTTTCATGACTTTAAGTATATCCTGCCACTCCCTTCTGGCTTGTAGAGTTTCTGCTGAGAAATCAGCTGTTAACCTTATGGGAGTGCCCTTGTATGTTATTTGTCGTTTTTGCCTTGCAGCTTTCAATAATTGTACTTTGTCTTTAATTTTTGCCAGTTTGATTACTATGTGTCTTGGTGTGTTTCTCCTTGGGTTTATCATGTATGGGACTCTCTGTGCTTCTTCGACTTGGGTGGCTATTTCCTTTCCCATGTTAGGGAAGTTTTTGACTATAATGTCTTCAAATATTTTCTTGAGTCCTTTCTCTCTCTCTTCTCCTTCTGGGACCCCTATAATACGAATGTTGTTACGTTTAATGTTGTCCCAGAGTTCTCTTAGGCTGTCTTCATTTCTTTTCATTCTTTTTTCTTTATTCTGTTCCACAGCAGTGATTTCCACCATTCTGTCTTCCAGGTCACTTATCCGTTCTTCTGCCTCAGTTATTCTGCTATTGATTCCTTCTAGTGTAGTTTTCATTTCAGTTATTGTATTGTTCATCTCTGTTTGTTTGTTCTTTAATTCTTCTAGGTCTTTTTTAAACATTTCTTACATCTTCTCGATCTTTGCCTCCATTCTTTTTCCGAGGTCCTGGATCATCTTCACTATCATTATTCTGAATTCTTTCTCTGGGAGGTTTCCTATTTCCACTTCATTTAATTGTTTTTCTGAGGTTTTATCTTGTTCCTTCATCTGGTACATAGCCCTCTTCCTTTTCATCTTGTCTATCTTTCTGTGAATGTGGTTTTTGTTCCACAGGCTGCAGGATCGTGGTTCTTCTTGCTTCTCCTGTCTGCCCTCTGGTGGATGAGGCTATCTAAGAGGCTTGTGCAAGTTCTCTGATGGAAGGGACTGGTGGTGGGTAGAGCTGACTGTTGCCCTGATGGGCAGAGCTCAGTAAAACTTAATCCGCTTGACTGCTGATGCATGGGGCTGGGTTCCCTCCCTGTTGGTTGTTTGGCCTCAGGGAACCCAACACTGGAGCCTACCTGGGCTCTTTGGTGGGGCTAATGGCAGACTCTGGGAGGGCTCATGCCAAGGAGTACTTCCCAGAACTTGTGCTGCCAGTGTCCTTGTCCCCACGGTGAGCCACAGCCACTGCCTGCCTCTGCCGTAGGCCCTCCAACACTAGCAGGTAGGTCTGGTTCAGTCTCCCCTTGGGTCACTGCTCCTTCCCCTGGGTCCCAGTGCACACACTACTTTGTGTTTTCCCTCCAAGAGTGGAGTCTCTGTTTCCCCCAGTCCTGTCGAAGTCCTGCAATCAAATCCCACTAGGCTTCAAAGTCTGATTCTCTAGGAATTCCTCCTCCCGTGGCCGGACCCCCAGGTTCAGAAGCCTGACGTGGGGCTCAGAACCTTCACTCCAGTTGGTGGACTTCTGTGGTATAAGTGTTCTCCAATGTGTGAGTCACCCACCCAGCAGTTATGGGATTAGATTTTACTGTGATTGCGCCCCTCCTAGTGTCTCATTGTGGCTTCTCCTTTGTCTTTGGATGTGGGGTATCTTTTTTGGTGAGTTCCAGTGTCTTCCTGTCGATGATTGTCCAGCAGCTAGATGTGATTCTGGTGTTCTCACAAGAGGGAGTGAGAGCATGTCCTTGTACTCCACCATCTTGGTTCCTAATCCTATAATCTTTAAACAATTTGAGAAATAGAGCAATTCAAGTGGAAAGCAACATAGATAGTAGCTTAATTACTGATTAAAACAGGATTGGAGAACTGAGAATTGTCAGTTACCTCCTTCTCTAAAGCATGAATTGGTCCTTAGTAACCCTGATCTAGTCATCCTAGTCCGGTAACAGCTGGAGAGAAGCCTGCAGAGAGAGCTGGCTGGCCCTCCCAGAAGCAGGCAGCCCTTGTCGTGCTTATTGTGTGGAAGTTAGCTTGGCCCCAGGTGTTGGAGAGAACAAGAGGGAGACCCTTGCTGCCCAGCTGTGTGTGCGGCCTCAGCACTAAGCCAGTGCTTACTCTAGCCTTCCTGGGTGATAAGTCACTTGCTTTTGAGAAGGGAAGAGGGGCTGGGGGGGAGAGGTAGAGAGAGAAAGTGGCTTACTCTAATACTGCTTCCTCCCAAGAAAGACTAAAAATTTCTTCCTGAAAACATAAGGGAGGGTATTTTAAGAGTGTCCACCCCAAACCCCAACAGTAGAAATACTGCTCTTTAAAGTTTTTTCTCTTGAGGTGATCTTTTGTGTTGTTCTCTCCTGCCTTTTTGATTTTGGAGAGAAAAGGAGAGACAACTATGTTTTTCTCTGTGTTTTGGGTATAAAGAAAGGAAAAGACTAATGTAGTAGAAACCAGGAAATGGTGTTTATGAGACATATAATCAGATTCTTTCTTCTCATGGCAGGTGATGGCAATGTACAGGAACAATGGGAGAAGCCGGTAACTTATAGGAAGCGAAGATGACAAGAATTTAAAAAAATAATCAGTGAGTAAAATTTTGTTAGCCCTTTAGAATTCCATTGACTACAGGGTGAATTTTCTGTAAGAAACCATGGTAAAATAACAGCACAATTAAATACCTCAAAAGTTTAAAAGAGAAAATTTTGAAAAGTAAATATCCAAACACTTCAGAAAGTTGGTGTCAACATTTGAGAAATTTTGCTTTTGCATTATTCTTTCTTGGTAGAATGTGTCATCTTAA
Organism: Balaenoptera ricei; assembly: GCF_028023285.1. NCBI lineage: Eukaryota > Metazoa > Chordata > Mammalia > Artiodactyla > Balaenopteridae > Balaenoptera > Balaenoptera ricei. Next base: position 39,537,948 of record NC_082654.1, read on the forward strand.
GTTGGGTATGTCAGTTTGGTGGATAGAGCATAAGTATTTAAAGAATTGAAAGAGGATTCCTTTTATATTAACCTTGGAGTAGCCCTTCTCAAATGCAGATCATTCTTCGTTCCATTGGTTCTGTGGGCCCCATTTCTTACCCACTTTTTGTGGGTACATTTTGGAGGTAAATATGAATAAACTCGGTGAATATGAATAAAATTCAGCTGTCTATTCCTCTTCGTTACACCATTTTTTTTTTACATATCAAAGGCCATTAGTGTTTGTTAATTATCTGACAGTTATACGTGGTTGGTTTTGGTTTCGTTATGGTAATGATAACGTTAGTAAGTGGGGTAGTTACTGGAAAGATCATACATTTTTGAGTCAGACATTCATAGACGTGGCTCTTGCTGTTGTGCTTTTAGTAGTTACTCAGCCTCTCAACCTCAGTTGACTCATCTGTATATTGGATTTGATAATACCTCTCATGAAACGAAATACCATGGGGATAGTACTTTGTGCTGTGACTGGTACATTACAGGGCCACAATAAAAGTAGTTACTTTCTGTCCTTATATTTGTATCATGACTTATAGTTTGCAAGCCTTTATCTTGACTTAGAAGACTGGCCAGCTGAACTTCCTGAGCCACTGTCAGGCAGTGGTGTGTTAACATTGCAGGTAGTGATATGCAGGTAAATGTTTAGAGCCAGCCCTGATGGGGGGAGGGGGTTGTAGTGTTTGCTGATTTCCATGGTGTGAACACTCCCACCGTAGCTGATTTCACACTACCAGCAAAAGTCACCGCCAGCAGAGTTGGGAAGTGATGTGCAGGGGCACACTGTTATATGATTTCCTACCAACCAGGTACAATAGTTGCAAAGAACATCAAGAGCATTGATAATAGTAAAACAGGAAGTGACGTGTTTTGAGTATTTATGATCTTTGTTCTTAGTATAGTTTAATTGTATGTTTCTGTAATTTAATTTTTAATGATGGTGTGTTTAACAACTACCTTGCCAAAAATCCTGAGAATATGCAGTTTCTTCTAAGGGACTGGTATGAGCTGGCCCCAGCACACCACTGATTGTAAGTTTCCTATTGTGAAGACATTTCCAAGCCACAAATCTTCAATTATCTTTCTCAGCCCTGGTGGTAAGAGTTTGGTTTGGTTGATAAAAGCAAACCTGGTCTGGCTTTGAATCCATGCTAAGTAACCCAAGTTATCATGCCCCATAGCTTCTGGAATGAAGATAAATGTCAGGATCAATTTAGAATTTAGACCTATTTTCTTAAGAGTGTGACTGGCATTCTTACGTTGTTAACTCAGCTTTGTAACTGGCCCCTGGCACCCCTCACTTCTTCTGGCTTTCGAGTGCCAGTGCTTGGAGATAAGTCAGACTGCTCACTCCCTTTTGAACTTCCTTCTTTCCCTTCTCTGTACTCCCGTGACTCTGCATTTCCTCAGGTAGTGACACTTTGGGGACAAGCAGCCAGGGTGCCCCTAACTAACCATGGCATGTAGCTTTGCTTTCGATTCAGAAATTAAGGAAAAGGAATTGTCTCCAGAGAGCGCGAAACAAAACCAAACAAAAAACCTGGGCAGTTTAAAGTTCATACTGGCTGGATTAAAATCTTAGGGAATAAGATGGAAGGAAGAAAGGAAACTGGATCAGATATCTCAGTGTTTCTTCTGGAAGCAGTTTCTTCAGTTTTCTCAGTTGCCCTTTAGAAGGGAACAATTGAAGCCTGAAATTGCTAAGTAACAGCTAAGATCGTGGTGGTTGTTTTTATTTTAAATCTCACCCACCTAGTTCTCAAAACACATTCTTTATTGAACCTTCAAAAAATGCCTTGGATATTTCAAAACATTCGTTTGTGTCAATTCCCTGAATCAGACTTACATAATCTTAAAACATTTATTTCCCTTATTTCTTCCTAAAACAATAGTTATTTATATTTCCTACTGAGTCAGGATTGGACTTGGATTATTGCAAAAGTAGTTCTTGTCCGTTTGAAGAGGAAGCTCATGGATAAAAATCTGAGAGACTTGCCTCTGGATTAAGAAATATTAACCCACGTCTTAAACAAGTTGAATAAGGGTGTCTTTGGTAACTTTGAAAGCAAACATGGGAGTAATGATTAATAGAGAAATTTTGCCACAGATAAAATATCCTAATTGATCATTTCTCTCTCCAGAATGGACCCTATGCAATTTCTGAACATCCCCACTATAGTTGTTGTTTTGATTAGAGCACTACTAGGTGTACAGTCTTCAAATGTGTAAATTTTATAGCCTTTCTTTATGTTCAAATCAACACACTCAGTAGTTTCTGGGTACTTGGGCCATGGGTTATTAGGGTAGATTCCGGTAAATGTAAAACAGGCTTATTCCACTTCAGGAGTTGATAATCAAGCCTGAACAAAGAAAACTGTTTCAAAACAAATGTGGTAAATGTTATAATAGATATATTAGACACTCAGGAAACAGACAGGAGAGAGGAATTACCTGTGTGATAAGCATGGGCTAGACCCGGGGGGTGGGGAGGCGGGGAGGGTTTCAGGAGCAGATGACATTTGAATTGGGTATTAATGATTAATGCCTTTTAATTAAAATACCCTTTTTTAGATTATAAAAGTTAACAATGCTAATTGGAAAGAGCTTTAAAGTGTGAAAATTACTAAGATTAGAAAACTCATTATCACTACCCAGAGATACCATTATTAGCATTTTTTTTTGTATTCTGCCATACTCTTCCTGTGTCTAGATTAGATACATATTTTTCCTCCCTAAAATGGATCATTATTAATATTGTTTTGAAACCTGATTCAACTGATAATATACTGAGACCATGCCACCTCAATAGGTATAATCTACATCATTTTTGTTATTGTTTTATAGCATTCCATGTATATGTGGTCTGTAATGGATTTAACCATTTCCTTATTAGTGGGCATTTAGATTGTTTTCAACTTTTCATTCTTGTAAGGCACACTATGATGAACATCTTTGTGTATGCACTGTGGTGCACTTACCTAATTATTCAATATTTGGGCAGGATCTTTGAACAGAGTTGGGGCAGTGCCTAGGGAATACTCTAGGTAGAACAAACAGTTTGAACCAAGAGGCAGAGGTGGGAAAGGAAGATTCCATTCTGCGGAAAGGCTGGAACTGTAGTTTAGTAGAATGCAAAGAGCGAAGGCAAGTAGTGCTAATTAGGGCTGGAGCCTTTGATGCTAAGTCCTTTATACATTCTCAGTTGGGAGCCATGCGTGGAATCTATATCATACTTGAAATGAAGACTGGGTGTCTTCAGTTTTCCTTAATTTCTCTTGTTTCGGAAGAAATAAAAATTATTAATAGTGCTGCCTGCTGAAACTTCTTGAGAGTCTTAAGAAACTGATCAGTCAGGGAGTACACAAGTAAGGGAAGTCATAGGGAAAGTGTGTGTGTACAGATAAAACTCAACTAGAGGAGCTTATGGTTTTGACAGGGGAAGGAAACATCATTAATAAATGCATTTTCTTCTTAAGGAATTTAAACAAACTATTTGTGATTAAATTTAACTTGGGAAAGACATGGGTTAAGACATAGATATCATAATTTAATAATAATACTACCTTATATTTATTGAGTACTTTTATGTGCTTATGTGTTTTAAATACGTTGTTTTACTTAATCTCTCAACAACCTTCTTAGGATGTGTCAAGGATTATCTCCATTTTGCGGGTGAAACAGAGGGCTCAAAGGCTGCTTTGGTGAGAGGTCACCAGACTTGGGGTTCCAGTTAAGGCGCTGCTGGGGCCTTGGGCAAGTCCTGGGATCACACCGGGTTGGTTGTAAGGATACAGTGAGACAATATCTGAAATATTATGAAAACACCCTAAAGTACCACAGAAATGGAAAGACTGCTTTTTTATAATAGGACATCTTCTTCTATCACTGCTGAAGGGAAGAAAGCACTTCTCTAGCCATTTTCCATTTCCTTTGCGGTAGATTATATTATTGTCAAAACATTTGCTATTCCTCCCTACCCACCCTCCATCCTGTGAGAGGATATTCTTTCCCACCCCACTGAGGGTTGAGCCCCGTGGCTGGCTTGCCATAGGACTTGCAAATAATAAGAAATGTAAATAACAATGATGTGCCATTTCCAGGCAGAAATGGAATAGACATTGCCTGATTCTGCCATCTTTCTTTTCTCTTTGCCATGAGATCAGCCTGTCCCAGTTAGGGGTGGTCCTTCTGCCTTGGTCGCAGAGTGAAGAGGACATGGAGCCCAGCCTTGGCTCACCTGCAAAGAACCAAACAGGACCAGAAATAAACCTTTCTCTGTTGTTGGCCTCCAAAATGCTGGTGTTGTTACTGCAGCATATTTTAAGCTGAACTGATACGCTCCTTTTTCACCCATTAGGTACCACGCTCTCTCCCTTTCAGGACACACACACACACACACCTTGTACAGAGAACTTCCTTTTTAAGTTGAGAAACAGTGTTCCCCATCATCTGTTGTATACTACACTCTTCTTCCTGCGTTGAAGAGGTCAGCCTTCATCAGAGGTTATCACTTCAAATAAGGCATTTAAATAAGGTATTTAGGGTTGACCAACTTGACCCTTAATTTTTTTTTCTTCAAACATTTGTAGAACATGTCCCATGTCAAGGTCTGGACGTCTGGAGGTTTAAAAAATCCAAGCCCTGGACCCAGCCTTCAGGAATCTTAGAGTACGATGCAATTGGACGCTGTGTATCCCAGCAGCTATAAAACAAGGCAGACAGTGTCGGGTGCTGAAGGAGAGTGTCACTTTGATAATTGGCGAACTGTGTTCACGTAGGTGTCCCCACTTTGTTGTATGCCATCTTTAAGATGTTCTTTAAATGTCATTGCTTTCTTAGTTAAGCTTATCTTCCCTTTTCCATCTCCTCCTTAGCATGTATTTACTGTACCATTTAATTTGCATTGCGTGTTAGACTTCCTTATTCTCAATATGTAGTTTTTAGTCACACAATTTATACTGACTCTCTCACTAGCTTAGTGTATATGTCCTTTCTTTAGACATATATTGTAAACTCTTTAATCTCTTTATCTTAATGTTTCCCCATAATATAAGCTGTTTAACACCCTGTTACAACAAAATTAGACTCTTAGTAAATTATTGACTATTTTCTTTGATTTCCCCCCCCTCAAGTTATTTGTCCTTTTCTCCATGATGTATGAAGTTCGTTGTTATTAGTCCGTGTGCTCCTTTTCTTTTTCTTCTTATGGTGTCTGATGTGTTTAAGGCTCTGCATGGGAGAACCAGTTTGTCTTGGCTTAGTAATACCTTACCTCAATTTGGAACAATTTTCAGTTGACCTGTCATATTTCAGGTCATGTGCCTAGTGATCTGTCTAATGACTAATCCTGGCTTTGGACCATGGAGTAAAACCAAAAGCTCCTACAAGTCTGTCTTGTAACTGAAACTGTAACTTGAAACTGACGAGCAGTTTCTAGATTAAGACAATGTACAGTTTACCTGTGCCCTTCCTTTATGATTGAATTCAGCTGTTCTATGTCTCATTACTCATGACCACCTCTCCAGTTTAATTTCAGAAGGCACTGGGTTAATTTATTATTAAAGCCCCATCTTGGACCAAGGGCTTTCAAACTTTTTGTCCAACATGCACAGAAAGAAGCAATTTTCAGCCTCCATCAGATAGGACGGAACACTCAGGGAGCTGCCATGGTTTATCACTAATGGTCTGCCTTTAGGTTGGGTGGTGTGTTCATGATTGTTGATGTTAATATTATTTTTCCTGACAAATAAGTTAAATATTGGTTTGGCCAAAAAGTTCGTTCGGGTTTTCGTAACAGAAAAACTCGAATGAACTTTTTGGCCAACCCAGTATATTCTCTCGTATGTAGTAAATACTGCATAACCAAAAACATTTTTTAATGTTTTAATGTCACATCACATTTTTTAAAATGTGAAATACAGTTAAAGCTGTGAAATGCATCCATTGCATTTATTTTGGCAGAACTGAGTCACCTTAGCTAGTTATTTTTGCAATTTTAACTTTCTTCTAAAACACCTAAGTGCCCTCTAAGATAATGCTCTCTTTTTTCAACAGGGCAAAATCAATTTTTTATGAAGATACTATTTATAGACCCTTAATTTGCAGACGATCTTCATGTCAGTACAAGCATCTGTATAATTTAAGGTTTACCCAGAGAAATATTTTCTTTTGTTTTGCCACAGAGAAATACCTTCTCTTGGGAAGATATACAAAGTTAATGCCTGGCTATTGACTGTGAGTGACTACCCACTAGTTCCTTCTCTTCTCTGCAGGGAAATCTAGATGCTTACACAGAGTCTGAAACGTTAGCTCAGCTCTTAGTCACCTGAACTGAAAGCCCGCTCTTGTCTGGCTGCTATGGGTATCAGACAGAATAGTCCCAGCTTTAGGGTCAAACATTCATAGCTCTGAAGCAGGCTCTGACTCGTCTTCATGATTGACCTTAGGCTTCAAAACCTTCTCGAATTCCCAGTTTCGTCGTGTGTTCAGTGCAGTTGTTAATACCTGCCTTGCTGTGTTGTGTACAGATTAAATGTAAAGTGATATGTGCACAATGGAAGCCACTATCATTACTAGATACTCAGTAAATGAATTAAATTGAGCATGTTTTTCTTGCTGTAGGTGGAATTTCAAATACATTTTCCTATAGGAACAATGTTATGAATGGGGTTTGAGTATAGTGTTAGAAATATTATTAACATTATACTTCAGATAAATCATGAGTTCAATAGGCCTTTAAAGTCTAGCAGAGAAGCCAGTCTCTCTACATTTGGTCTGTAGTGAAATGCATTTCAAGTGCCACAGAAGTGTTCATGAACGTTAGAGTTCATTAAACAACTTTCAGAACGTAATTTATTACCAGGTTGAGGACCGCTTAGATAAGCTTTTGCGTTAGACTTGAAATGGAATTTCTTGATAGGTGGTGATATTTGGGGGGCAGACAAATGAGCCCTCCTTTCCACTTCTGGGAAGTAAACTCACCTGTCTTCTGGAGAACTTACTGCTTTTCCCGCCAGTTCAACGAGGTAGTTCTAGTGTAGACCAGTCAGTCATGGGACCTTGGCCACTGGGGTGGCTACATGACCCCAAGCTGGACCAGCATGAGTTTTTCCTAAGAATTTTTAAAATTATACCTATGGAATAGTCCCTCTTAGTGGCAGAGCTGGGAGTTAAGTGGAAGAAGGCAGATTTTAGGAAGGGAGAACAAAGCCAACCTGTAGAAGCAAAGATGTCCTCTTGTCCTGGTGGAGTTCATTTTGAGTTGGTCCTAAAGCCTAGCCACCCCTGTGGCTTTTGTGTTGCTAGACTCAGTGAGTCTGTCTTGCTTTTGCCTCTGCTCCTTCAAGTGCCCTTTCTGTTACCTGCAAGTTAAAGAATACTGACTAATTCATTTGGTTGTTTGTACTTGGAATATTTAAGAAGTCTGTGTCTTTGTCATGGGCAATTATAATAAATGTAATTGCATAGTAGGATGGCTGATTTATCATATAGCTTTTTGAGAACAACGGTAGCGTTTATTCCCATCTCATAAAAGCAGAAATGTATTAGCACTAATCAAAGGATACAAGTGACTCCGTGTGTTTATGTATGATAATGACTCTTGGACAGAGGCTTGCTCTAATGCAAATGTCATATAGCTTTTGATTTTAAACCATATGAACAAATGGAAACTTATGATGGTTCTAGTGGTTACAAGTTGCCTCGGAGAACTGCCATTTGCTACCTTTTATGCTTAGGAGCACTTGTAGGTAAACGGGTAGATGTTTCTATTTAAGGGGGAATTGGTACTTTGGTAAGATGGTCAGATATGTATGTATGTGTTCCTTACTTGAAAGGGATGATAGAATGACTTAGTCCCTCTGTTCTCGTGAGTGGGTTAGTATTTGGGGAACTGAGATTGTATGTGCTGACACTCTTTTGTAAACTGTGCTTCCCTTTAGGAAGTATCAGATTTGCTTTCTCAGTAGTGGCGTTCTTTATTGTTGGAACATGTCGTAAAGAGCAAAGACATGCATCTGCCACTTGGGTTCTGCTTGCCAACTGGTTTGAACAGCTATAATATTTGTGTATTCTCGATGTGTCAGCAGTCAAAAGGAAAGTTTGCCTTTCTCCTTTGTGGCTGTTATATAACTTAAACATCATTATATCAACAACTATTCAGAATCTGCTAGGTCCTGGGGGATACAAGACCTCTGAAACACCATCTCTGCCTCCGATGGACTTTTGTCATCTGCCAAGAGAGAAAAGTCAGGGATTTCAAAAAGAAGGAAGATACTAAGGCTCTCTAAGTCAGTTTGAGATGGAGGTATAAAGAATAAGGTCTATAGGCATTTGGAGGAGAGGAGAGTTCCCTGGGGCTTGAGCCAGTGAGGAGGGTTCCAGGAAAAGGAAGGGGTTTGAATGGGGGTCTGGAAGGTAATAACTAGTAAGAAGAGTGAGAAAGGTCATCAGACAGAGGCCATGGCATGGGCCCAGGTGTGGAGGTGATAATGTGCCCATTGCATTAGGGGAACAACAAGTAGACCAGTGGGGTTATTTGGCCAAGGTTTTTTTAAGTGGAAGATGGGGGTTGGATAGGTGAAAGCCAGCTTTTGAATGACAAACATTATGGCATTGGGGCCGGAGCTAATCGTTTCCTTTTTTTTAACCATAGATTGACAGTCTTTGTACTTCGCATTTTAACTTTAGGCGACTAAGATATCCTAGAAATAGTAAGCCTTTTTCTATTGTGAGGATGTTCTAATAACATTGGTAATTATGTCCTTATTTCCGAAGCATAAGGATCATTGTAAACATCTCTCGGGTGCTTTGAGTTATGATCTCAGGTGCACTTATTTATGAAGCCTTCCTTCTTCTTGAACGGAGCACCCACTTTATACATTTTCAGCTTGACTGGATCCTAGACAATAGAAACAAACTAGGTTATCTCTCTCTTTCCTGTTTGGGCTACCTTTCCCTTCCTCTTTCACGTATCTCAGCGTATCTATGTATGGCTGCACACATGCGTACAATTGCGTATTTAAAACTGCAGGGTCACGAAGTTTATTGAGTTGCTCATACACACATAGAATATATATACATATATATGTATATATATATATACATGTATATATATATATATCCTTCTCATATAAAAGAGCTACAGTTCTTGATGTAACAGCCAACATATTATCAGTTTGGCCAGTATAATTGATGGTAATAGTTTCATAAACAGAAAATCAGTGTGCCTTAAAATAGGTATGTATTTACATGAATGTTTGAAGAAAGTTGCCTGTAAAGCAAATGTTTTCCTCTTGATCTCTACTATAAAACTATACTAGTTTAACTGATAGAGAGAGGATCCCCGGTTTATGACATGATGGCACGCTGGACTCTGACATTTATCACATGATGGTGATGATGATGTGTTGGGAGCACAGAGGATGGAACTCAGTGACCCTGGCACGAGGGCATGGATGACTGAACCAGGATGGAAAAAACGGTTCAGGTGTGAAAGACATTAGGAAGGTGTCATCATGCCTGGGGATAGTGAATTGTCAATAGAGAGGGAGAGAGCTCAGATGACTCCAGAATTTAATTTACAGTGTCTAGGACAATAAGATTACCTTTATGAGGAATTTGAGAGTCAAGAGTGATTTATCGGTTTCATCATCTAGGATATAGGCCCAGTTTATGCCTGTTGCTAAAGTTAAATGTTAGGTTATAGGCTTATCTTGTGCCTGCTCTTTTGGACCATAACTTGGTCTTAAAACTGGAAGAACACTTAGAAATCTGCAGAGAGAGATGAAGCAGTTTACTAGGGCCATGTACCTGATCACTTATTGGCAGAGATTAGGACAGGAGCTCTTGACTCCTGGTGCGAGTTCTTTCTACTCTTCCATGATGGTTCGAAGAAAAGAATAGCATTTTAGAAAGGGCCCTTGATCCCACTTAAGATTTTATCTTTGGTTTAAAGAGTATTTTAAAGAAATCTTGGCCTATGGAATGACTGGTTTTAAACAAATATGAGGAAATTAAACTCAGGAGATTGTTTCCAAAGCCAAGATGGTTTAATTGGTAACTTAAAAAAAAAAATTATTCCTCTGCAAAAACTCTCTTCCCTCACTAGTAACCAACTCTTAACTGGTGCTCAGGACCTAGCAGTTCTGTGGTCTCCTGTAATTTGCCAATTCCAAGCTACTTTAAGTTTCTTTTCAATATTTCTATTCCAAAATGATGTTTAGGGTACAGTGACCGAGATAGAATGAATATTTCCAAAATCACTCTTACTTTTTAAAAGTTGGTTTAATTGTGGCATAAATGGAATCATTCCAATTTTAAGCCTTTTTTTCCCCTGCTACTAATAAAATTTCTCTTGTATAACAAGAACACCAAATCCAAGAATCCTAAACCAAAAGCTTCTTAAGTTTTCTATCACTTAAATAAGGGACTCAGACCATGCAAATACCAAAGAACTATTTCAGCTCGAAAATTCTTTGGATATTTTAACATTGAAAAGAATTTATACAAAAATTATGGGCCAGTTTGTCCACGGGTTTGGAGATTTTGATTCAGAAAGCAGAGGGACAAGACAGCATTGTTTGAGTGCCTACTGTATGTCATGCACTGTCCAAATGCTTTGCATGTATTATTACATATAATCTGTCCAGCAAATTGTTGGGTAGGCATTTTGTCCCTTTCACTGCAGATAATTAACCCGCGCAAGATCATACAGTGTCAGAGGTTAGATCCATCTTAGAGGTTAGATCCCAATCTGCTTTGTCGCCAGATTCCACGCTCATTACGTCCAGGATCGCTGCCTAGCTTAAGAACTTTCACTAAGTAACAGAAATTAACATACATCCACTGATCAAGTATCTATCATAACAAAATTAATTCTTGTTTTGTAAGAGTTGTAAGGCCATCTACCATTTTCTTGACGTTGTTAAAGGCTTAAGTTGAAAAAAAAAAAAAAAGTCTAAAAGGCTCCTAAGCCTGATATAAATCAAGAAAGGAAAGTTCCGCCTTAACCGACAGTGAACAAGCTTATTGGTTAGGATCACACGGGCTGACTCATTTCTTTTTTGCTGTGTTAGAGGGCCACACCCCGCATTCCAAAAAAAACCTCTGCTGCCCGGCCACACCCGCGGCCTCCCTGCTGGAGCCTCTGGGGTTGGACCCGGCGTGCCCGCTCACAGCTGCTCGCCGGAGACGATCCTCCCGCCGCCCGCCCGCCGGGGCGTCGGCTGCTCAGCGCCGCGGTCCTTGCACCCCGACCCCTCAGGCCGCGGGAGAAGGCGGCCGGGGCCCGCCGAGGCGCGGGCGCACCCGAGGAGCCGGGGTCGCGGGTCGGCGCGCCGCCGGCCGCCTTCGCCTCTCCGCCTGAGTCCGGGCGGGCAGCGCGCACCCTGAGCGCGCCGGCGCCGCGCGCAAACTTGGCGCCCCAGGAAGTTTCCCGAGACTTGGCCTCCTGGGAGGAGAGACCGTAAGTACTGCTCCTTCTGGGATGCTAGGCTTCATTAGTGTGCTCTCTGGGGGACGCGTTGTAGCACTCACAGACGGTGGGACCTGGTTAAAAGCCGGGAGAAACAGCCTCCCTTGCCTTGCAGAAAGCACTCGGTACCGCAGTCGTTGCCATTCCTTCTACAGCGAAGTGAAGGGACTCTTAGTTTTCACTGAATCCGCCTTGATGATCAAACAGGCAATAGCTGTTGACACCTGAGAACGCTCACAGGGTAGTTGATAAAACAGTGGATCGGGATAGGCTGCATGAATAAATGCTCTGAATGTTGCGGGGTGCTTTTGACAGCCAAGGATCCAGCGGGTGGTTTCGGTTTGGGGTTATCCGGCTTTCCTAATGGAGGTTTTTGAGGTAAGTGGGGTTATATTTACAGCTTGGTTACTCAGTTTTGGGGAACTACTCACTTTCTCAGATTCCAGTCCCCGTACAAAAAGGTCCTTCAGCCAACTCCTTTGGCTGGTTGGGAGCGAGCTGCTGAGTGAGATCTGCGCTCAATGCCAGAAGGAAGCACGTGCTCCCCGTGATTTGGAATGAGCATGTTTACTCCACAGCCATGCTTTCTATTTATTGTGGCCAGGTAACTGCTCTTGTGGAATTTGTGGAAATAAATACACCGAGAATGCATGGCACTTGCTTTTCTTCCCCCCTCCCTCTCCTGTTTGAGTTTGCTATGTGTAGATGTTACTTAGGTTGTAACGGGAACCAGGAGACCTCAGGTCTATTGACCCTGTTGAATTGATTATCACTTTTAAATTTATGTGGAAATAGTGAGCTTCTTTTAAAAATCTGCTCTTAATTAAAACTGCTTTTTAATGTAAGAAGTTAGTCAGCAAATGCGTAGCAGTTTGTATGGTGCAGGCAAATTATTTTCTTCCAAGAGGGATGGGGAGGTAGAGGGCAGGAGAAGCAGAATCTTGTGATTATTGCTGTTTTACTAAGGACATAGTGCAACAGACAGGTATCACCGTCAGAAACGCTGACTGTGCTGGAAAGGCAGGCTGAAGACTCCCCTGTAGCATAAAGGATGACAGGAAAATGTAAACTGAATTATGAAGTTCCAAATATGAATTATAAAGGTATGAATAGTATCTTTACACTTCCTTCAGTTTTGAAGATACAGACTCTAATGCAGTAGACAAGCTCTGTAACAGAAAGAGTAAAGTGCTTTGCAACTGACTTCTTTAGCTCTATAAAGGAAACTACTCTAGAAAGAAATCACTTCCAAATGGAATAATTAAAATGGTTTGTTAGAATTTTTAATTAGTTGCACTTTGAACTCCTAGTAACACTGTTTTTGTGCTCATGGGCTAATGGGTAAACTCACTTGCTTTGAGTTTAACTGATCAAGCACCTCCTGTGAGAGGTAACACCTTGGGATCCCATTTCTTTTGGGAAACAGACTGTGATAGTGACAGAAATGGCCTTAAGTCCACTGGGGTACTTGGAAAAGCCCCCTCAGGTGGTGAGCATGGGAAAATATGTCTAAGATCTAAAGGGATAATTAAATTTTAATTTTGATTCAAGTTTTACCTAATAGTTGTAACAGAGCTGAACATTTAAGTGAGATGCTTTGCACCTGCTACCTCATTCTGTTTTTCCCGATAATGCTGAGAGGTAGAGGTATTATCGTCTCTGTTTTGTGATGAAGAAACAGCCTCAGCAAGGTTACATAATCTCCAAATTTCACAGTTGGTTAATTTAATTTATAAGACAAGGTAACATTTAAGGTTTGTAATTTTTCCCATGTGGCTCCAATTGCCCCTAATATAGTGTTGATTTTTCTGTGTGAAATAATCCGGAGGTGGTTCTGGGTTCAAAGAAGATTTTTAAGGAATTTTAAAAGCTCCGCATTGCCCCAGTACCAAAACATCAAAGTTCAAGGAATAATGCATTTACTTTGGAAGCTTGTGGTTTTCAAATATTAACTAAGCAAGCCCTCTTCTTCATGAGCCTGTTGATACCTAAGGCTGCCTCATAGTTGCTGATTTGGAGGGACTTTCTCCTACCTTCTTCCCTGAAGCCCTTCTAGTTCTGGATATGCAGATTCTTCGGTTCCTCATCAAGTACAGCTTGGCTGTTTTCTAACTGTAGCACCAAGCGGCTGGGTCCGTGGACGTCCGGTGGTTGAATGTCTGAGTGCACTCGGGCAGTATTTTCTATGCTATGTGAAATGATTTTAAATTTCTGCTAGCACTTAGGTTAATGTTGAACCTGTTTGTTAGGAATGGTAAGGTCATGAAAGGCACACTCTGTGAACGCTAAGCTTTTCTTGTTAGACGGGAAAGGCTCAGCGTGTCTCACCAGGGGCAGCCAATTCTGAGAGTCCATCTGCTGGATCATCTGTTGGGATGTCATATAATACAAGAGAACAATGTCTTAGAAGACCACCAACTACAGTATCTATACCAGGACCGAGTGTGGCTCACACCCTCCCTCATCATTCTTGCCATCTATATGACGCTGAACACACACCCACCTTCCCAAGCAAAGCAAGCATGCCTTGGCCTCCTCCTTAAACCTCTCTAAACCCCAGCTGCTTTAAGTGACTGGAATTCTTGAGGATGTTGAAAGGACATGCCAGTGTGATGATAAAACCATTTGGGGGTGATCTTGAGAAAATCATGGAGAGAAGGAAGTATGCCAGACAACTTAGATTTTGAAAACCGGGGAGATGGTAAATTCTGGAAACTTTAGCTGCAGAGTGTATGTTGCTGTTTAGCAGACTAATAAATCACATTTTTGAAAAGATGGATTGGGAGCACTTAAAAAAAAGTGGTGGTGATCAGTATCTAGCATCACTCATCTCCAGTTGACCTTTCTTTTTCGATAGTTGCTGAACTAGTATATCAGGACATCATGCCATAGATACGACATGTCTGCTCTGGAAAAACATTGAACAAAGTGTTGTGTGTACTTTACTCAAGATGGACAAAGTGGGTGGACAGCAGTATAGGTAAGTGAGTTTGCGTCTTATACCTGAAGACGGATGATCAGTAGGGTGATGTCAGACTTGAATAAGGTGCCTGCAGTGTGTCTTAATGAGGGCATTTGATACAGCTGGACAACAAAACACACACTAGTAGAGACAGAGAATTTAGAACCAAGGAGGTGGTAATCCCACAGTTCTTTGAAGCCCTGTAGATAGTGGTTAAGAACAAGGACTTTGGAGCCTGCCCTTGGGCAGGTTATTTGAGCGCTCTGTGCCTCAGTCTCTTCATTCATAAAATGCAGATAATAATACTTCCCTCATACGGCCGTTGAAAATGTTAAGGATCAAATTAGATTATTCAGGCAAAGTGCTTAAAAACAGAGCCTGGCCGTAAATTGTAAATTGTGTGTGCCACGTTTTAGTCTTTTGTTGTTGCTACCGCTTTTTCTTCCTGTGGCAATGTTGTGCATATTTCTGGGTTTATGTTTCAGTGTGTGTCCAGAATGGAGTAATCAGGTTTTGGAGAGGGTCTAGAAACTATGTGAACAGTGGTTGAAGACGCTGGAGACGTATACCTTAGTGTAAAAGCTGAAAGAGAGTAATCATATACTGTGAAGTGAAGCAGAAGTGGTCACATTCTGAATTCTGAGATATTTCATCCAGTCTAACAAGTGCTTTCTCTTAAGGAGCTGTAGCTTGGTATAAGAGAAATCACCATTAAACGAGGATTTAGTAGAATTCTTTCCTGGTTATCAGTACAGCCTTTAACCAGGCAGTTAACTCAGTGGCTTTCCTTGGGGTGTGATTTACCCCTCAAGGGACATTTGGACATAGTTTTGATGGACGCAGCTGGGGTGGGAAGATGTGCTGCTGGCGTTTGACGGGTAGAGGCCAGGGGTGCTGCTAACATCCTGCAATGCACAGACCAGCCCCACAACTAAAAATCATCCTGTTCAAATGTCGATAGTGCTGAGGCCGAGAAACCCTGGCTTAACTCTTCAATATGTGTGCTTCTCTTTGTGAAGTTTGAATACTGATCTTTGCCTTAGCGACATCACAGAGTAGCTTTAAGAGTATATTTGTGAAAGGGCCTTTGAGAGTTAATGTATTCTGAAATCTGCAGATGTAGACAGCATATACCTTTTATCAGCAGCGGCACAGTAAAATATTATTTGCTCCGTTCCAGGGAGGAATATATTACAGTCGTTTGAGAGTCCAATAAGCCTATGCTTGAACCTCAGCCCTACCAATTCAACCTGCTGTGTGATTTGGGGCAAGTTTCTTTATGTGTGAAAACCCAATTCATGTTTCATAGAGTTTGGACTGTGCTACCAGATTTACATACATGCCTTGTATGTAGTAAGCCATTTTACAATTAACTTTTTTTTTTTTTTGGCAATGGGATTGAGTGGTGCTTATTAAAATGTAAGATTTGGAAAGAGGATGAATAAAGAAATTGGATCTTAATGTTAAAAGACAGAAAACAAAAAGGCTTCTTGTCTTCAGAAATTAGGAGAGGTGAATGTCTTTGCAAGTGTTGCTTTGGCCTTGTAGGTAAGGACCATAATATGCACCAAGGTGAGAAGCGCTTATCTGAGGAAGAGGATGAGTTGCATGGAAAACAAGAGTTACCTACTTCATATTAGTCTGGAACTAGCCAGGATATGGTTTCTAGGTTTGTGAATTGCTCCACTACGAAAACTTGTAATGTTTGTTCTTAAGCAGTGTAATTCGCTCTGTTTTTTCATCTTACTCTTGATATTATGGTTTCTTAATATATTTTCCAGTGCCTTAAGATGTAAGCCACATACCCAGCCACTGAACGTGTAAGTGTGTCAGCTTTGCAGTCTTAGTGATTTCTGTACCTTCTCAGCCTCCCCCCAGAAGATAAGGCAAAGCTTTCATGTGATCACTCTTCCTGTCACCTCCACTTGAGCACCAGCTGTGGACCTAGAAGTCTGGAGTCCATCCACAAGGCCCACTGTTTTCCTGCTGCTGTGGCAACCTATGTCAGCATGTAGCATAGCCATAAAATCAGTTGAAAGTTAATGTATTTGACTTACAAGTGTGATTGCATGTGTGTGTGTGTGTGTGTGTGTGTGATGGTCCTTACCGCATTGGAACTGAATTGTTTAAACCTCACATAAACACGTGACTTGAGCCCTCAGATGGAAGAAGTGTTAGTCCCCCAGCAGCTTGCCTCTCTCTGGGCATCTGGAAACCTTTCCTCCTGGAGCAGTGGGGAGAATTCATGGCTGGCTCATACCAGGAGAGCGATGGCAGCCCCAAGGTGAAGTGCAGCAGCCGCATGTAGAATGGAATGACTTGGGGATCACCCTTTGGAGAATTTATAACACAGACTAAGCCCTGTTAGTGCTCGGAGGCTTTCATTAAGCTAACGTTCAAGCTTGCTTAACTCTCCTGATTGTGCAGAAATAGAAGATGGCATTCGAGACCCTCATGGTCTCAAGCTGCCCCTGATATTCTGGGTAAGCATTCTTGGCAAAAACTCAGTGATTCTAACGAAGACTCCTGAATTGGTTACACAAAATTGCATACCTCTCTGGGGCCAGAAGGCAAGAGTTTGATATTAAAGCAAAGCTGAAAGTCAGGTTAATAATAAACCAAATGAGATTAATAGATACATCACTATTTTAGAGGGTGCCATTGACCACAATTCTTGAGACCTGATAGATGACTGCTCCACTTTAGGTACATCCTTATATGTATCATTTTGATTTCTCAGAGGTGGATGAGACTAGAAAATTCCATGAGCTGCTGAAAGTGTTGTTAAAAGTGTTGGAAGGCTGACTATGGATTTACAAAGGCCCCTGGGCACCGGCTTGGTGAAACTCTTCGGTATTTGATACCAAAATCCAAGTTCTAGCCTTGTGCTGAGTCAACAGATCTAAAGATAGATTTCTTTGGGTTTTGAAACTAGAGTCTCACCAGAAGGCCCCAACACATTTTAGACATAAAAGGAACAAAGAGATTTAAAATGTCAAAGTAGAGTGTAATAGGATAGCTCATTCTCCATGTCTAAGGTCTGTTAGCTTGTATTTTTGGCGTTTAATGGTTTTTTAAAAATATACTTCTTTCAATATCAGTTGTGGGTGGAGTTTTCTATGCTTCTTCTTTTTTTTTTTTAAAGCTGTCCATCCCCCTTCCCTGAAATTCGTAAAGACTTCATCTCCCTGTGGAGTTGTTGGCTCCTACCCTAAGTGTGGTGTGTGTACCCTACATGAGGGCCAACAGGGAGATCCCTTCCACTTTCTGACTTGGATAAAAAGATAAGACCCCCAAAGAAACTATAAAACACCTCTGTAATGAATGAATCACAGCAAAGATAGAGAAAGTAAGTAAAGAGATTAAATGGCTTCCAGGGCAGAACTATAACTTAGCTAAAGGTACTGGCATGCTAGTCTGAGAAGGGATCTGTTTGAAGGGGAATTTAGCGGAGTGGAACTTGGAGAGGCCAGGCTGGCCTCTCTACGGGAGAAGGTCCCCTGCCCCTCCTATAGTATCAGCAGGTCTCCATATGGATCTTATCCCAATGGTGGGGCCGTCTGTGGGCTTTTGAAATCAAGTGGTTAGGTTCCCAACCTGACTTAGACTGTGGTCTTGCCCTCCCCACTGAACACCCCTGAGACTACCTTTTTTTTTTTTTTTTTTTAATATTTTTGGCTGTGGTGGTTCTTCGTTGCTGCACACCGGCTTTCTCTAGTTGCAGCGAGCAGGGGCTACTCTTCATTGGGTTGCATGGGGTTCTCACTGCGGTGGCTTCTCTTGTTGCGGAGCATGGGCTCTAGGGGTGTAGACTCAGTAGTTGTGGCGCACGGGCTTAGTTGCTCCGCGGCATGTGGGACCTTCCTGGACCAGGGCTCGAACCCGCACCCCCTGCACTGGCAGGCGGATTCTTAACCACTGCACCACCAGGGAAGTCCCCCCTGAGCCTACCTTAACCTCACAGTGCAGTGTCGGGCCACACAGGAAGCCACAAAACACATTATCCTTAATGCCCGTGATGCATCCTTCTGATTATAATTTGGGTTCCTCATGAATTACACTTTTCAGGAGACACAGGATCAGCAGATATCAGCATCCACCATCCAGTCTACATGATGGTATTAAATTGACATTTTTACTTCACTGTCACCCTGAGTTTGGTTAGCCTGAACCCTCTCTTGATCACCATATTTATGAATTGCAAGGTTCAAGGGCCAGCCTTGGACTGTGGTGAGTCCACCAAGATGCAGTACTCTGCACGGACTAGCTGGCTTCCCCAGTGTTGCTTGTCTTCACGGTGAGTGTCCCTTCTCTTATGTTGTGACCGGCAACATAAGAGTGTGATTCCCAGGGGGCTTCCCTGGTGGCGCAGTGGTTGAGAATCTGCCTGCTAATGCAGGGGACACGGGTTCGAGCCCTGATCTGGGAAGATTCCCACATGCCGCGGAGCAACTAGGCCCATGAGCCACAACTACTGAGCCTGCGCGTCTGGAGCCTGTGCTCCGCAACAAGAGAGGCCGCGATAGTGAGAGGCCCGCACGCCGCGATGAAGAGTGGCCCCCGCTTGCCGCAACTAGAGAAAGCCCTCACACAGAAACGAAGACCCAACACAGCCAAAAAATAAATAAATAAATAAACAAATGTAGGGTTTAAAAAAAAAGAGTGTGATTCCCATCCTAATGATAGTATATTTTTTGCTTTTTCAAAAATGTTGAGAAGAAAAATGAGTGTAACGGAATGCTTATTCATGCTGGAAATGTGATGGTTTATTGTGAGTGACTCGTGTAGACATGAGTAAAGCAAACTAGAGTACATTGTTATTGTTACAGTTACCATGTAAACTAACTAATTCCTATTTTGCTAGTTTGTGTATCCTGTAATTCTCATTTAAATTGCACAAATTACTAAACAATTACAGAAGTCCCCAATCACAGCAGTTCATAGCCCACATTTCACAGTAGAATTTTTCAGTACGGTTTTGTATTGCTAAGATTCTTGTACATTTATGAAGTATACTTTTACTTGGTTCTCAGGATAATATGGCCAAGTCTTTGGGGCATTAGGGTTCTGGAAGCTGTGGTACTTTTAAAGTCTATTCATGTAAAACTGTCCTTTTAATATTTTTATATTCCCACGGATATACTGAAACGATTCCCTGCAGTTAAGTACTGTTGATAGTAAGTGATTTTGTGCTATTCAGCAATGGTTTGATAATATCAGTCTAGTGGCCTGGGAGAGTCACCTTCTTAAATCTTTAGCATTTACTTCTGGGAGCAGAATTCTCAGGAGAAGCAGGAACCTGATGTCATTTACTTTGATGATGTCCACGTCAAGGTCAGAGATGTGAAAGTGAATGTTTCTAACCCAGAAACTAGCCATCACCGGTCTAGATCAAAGGGAATGCCTTTTACAATTGGAGCAGCTCCGGGATAGATGGAGATATGTCGTGTGAAAACCACACGGCCCTGGGAAGACTCTAGGAGAATCCTCTTGGAAAGAAAGTAAGGATTGGACTGGGTCAGTGCAGTAGGGAATAAACAGGAGGTTATTCCCATTGGGTTGAAGAATAGGGAACGCAAAGCAAGATTCTAATGTTATTTACAGTTCCAGAGAGTTCCTCCTCTTACTGGACTGAACCCTGTACTTCTCACCAACCAACATTTCCTCCAGACCTTCATTCTCAAGCTACCATTGTGTTCAAAGGAGGTTTATTCTCTGAAAGTTTGTTAACTAAGTTACCTGAGTAAATTGTGTGTTCCTGTGGTTGGAGATCAGGTAGGCCAGGGGTTGTTATATTTTTAAACCGTAAATACAATGAACAAAAGGGCTGCTTCTCTCTGTATCCACCTGTTCCCTGCCAACGCCCACAGAAACACCCGCAGCAGGAGTTCTTCCCCACAACAGAGATGACCTTATGCTAGACCTCTGCTGTCCAGTCCTGCAGCCACTGGCCACTTGCAGATATTTAAACACATTAAATAAAATTAAATTAAACATTCTGTCTCTTAGTCATGCTAACCACATCCCGGTGCTCAAGAGCTACACGTGCCTGGTGGTCACCATGGTGGGCAGGACAGATACAGACCTTTACGTTATCTCATCCCAGGAAGGTGATTCAGCCTTAAGGAAAATATGTATTAAGGCATTGGATCCATTTTCAAGAAATTCGTATATAAACCAAAACATTTCTAGGGTTTAACAAAGTTGACTCTTTCAGGCCAAATGAAGGTATTATTACTATTATTGAAAATCTTAGTTTTCCTCAAGTTTCAACTTTGAATTCCAGCGGAGCGTGACTGCTTTTGAGAGTCAAAGTGAATTATCAGCACATTATAGTGTAACTGGCTAGTCAGGGCCTAAGTAGGAAAACAGAAGCCACTTTTATTTACAATAGAGGGTATTTAGTGAAGTTCCTTCCACAGGTGATGGTGCAGCAGGGAGCCCATTGAAGAAGCCTAGAGATTAGCCCCAGCAGGAAGTCATTACTAGTCTCAGGCTGGAGGGACAAGTTGTGGAGGCTGTTATTGGAGCTCAGGGACAGATAAAAGCCAAAGCCACAAAGGAGATCCCGGACAGGAAGGTGAGAAGTACTCGTGGCAGCTTCTGCTCTCCAGTCTTCTGCCAGCACCTCCCATTGGTTGAATCCAGCAGGTTGATCCCCTGTGACAACGCAGAGCAGAGTCGGGGACCAGAAGGGATGGATCTATCAGCCCAGGACCAGCGCAGCTGGTATGTGGTGAGCTGAGCACCTCTTAACGTATTGGGTTCGCCAACAAGTTCATTCGGGTTTTTCCGTAACATCTTACCGGAAAACCTGAACGAACTTTTTGGCCAACCAATATAAGGTGACCTAATGCGTCCTGGCCTCGAGGCGTGCGCAGTCATGCACTTTTCCATACATCGCTTAGTAGGTTGCATTACATGTTTCTCTCTTGAGACGGACTGTGAACTCCTCGGGGGCAGGGACTGTGTTCCATGCATCTCGGTAGTCCAGGTCCCTGGCACATAGTGAGTACAGTTTTAGGTTTTTAACAGATTGGTTCAGAATTTACTGAAGTGCACTGTTTGGAAGTTTTTTTCACAGAATGCTTTCACTTTTTTTTTTTTTTTTTTTAAATAAAGAATATGTTTGCAGCCACCAAATTAAAAAGATAGAAGCCAGTGCCCTCTCTAAGTGGGCAGGGAAGATGAGGAACCTAGGAATGTAGTATCATGACTAGGAAGAATGAGTGGGAGAGGGGAGGGCCTGGAGATAGGGAACCAGGGTAGGAATCTTCTGGGGGAGTTCGTTAGGGTCTAATAAATAAACGTCTGGACTAGCCCAGTTATCCTGAGTGCTATCTTCTCAGAATCCCTGTGGTTTGTCATTTTGGCTCAAACTAGGGAAAAGCGGGGCCTCTGAAAAGAACATCCCCTGGCAACTAAAAATACTATACACTGATTATACAGAAATAGAAAATAAATCAATTCGTGGTATGCCATCAGCTTTGGATCATTGGCTTTTTTCTCCCAATATTTTAAGATAATATTGTAATCTTTAATACTGTAATAATATCTGTAATCTCATAGAGGTTTTAAATTCAGTTTAATTATCCTGTTTTCTACACTGAGTCCACTACTATCCTGACTCATGTGATGGTTTATGATAAAAGTAAATTTGCACCTAGCATAAAGTAAGCATTCGATAAATGTTTGTTCACCAAGTGAATGGCTATATGGTTAGGAATCATAATTTAAAGGCTTCAGCTATTTTTCATAGCATGAAATCATTGCAGAGAGCTCTGGTCTAAACCTGTGTATTTCATTATCTGTATTACGTCCTATAGCAGTATTCATTTACTTATAGCTGCTCACAGTGGTTAGGCCTTATCTCTTTCCTTCACAGCTGCTGCATAAGGTAGGTATGATTATTCCCAGTCATGAGGAAACTTGCTGCTGCTTCCATGTAATGGCCAGACGTTCAAAGACAAGTACGAGCTGGTCTGTGCCCTAGAGGAGCTCAACACCTAGAATGTAGGTCCATTTCAGTGGAACTAATCCTGTCTTCAAGGAGGCCTCTGCCAGGGGCCTTAGGGTGAGCAGGACTTGCCAGGGAATGGGAGTGGGGCCTACACGAGGCATTCTAGGCCAGGTTCACAGCCCCTGTGAAGGCTTGGAGCCCTGAAACAGCCTGACACTTTGGGGTTCCTTGAGTCACTGAGGGAGACCGGAATGCAGAGGCTGGAAGAGTGGTCTCCTGTAGGAGCGTGATGGTGTCGCAGGGGCGGGGGGCTATCTTTAAGCTACGGAACTTTGATGGCAGGGAGGATCTTATATCTCCCTGGATTGTGATAACCCATGTGATCCCTTCTGAAGGCCAGGGTGTAGGCAGCGACAGTGGTTCCAAGCAAGAGAGGACATATTCCATTTAGGAGAAGTCTGTGGAATAGAATTGGTGGGATTTGGTGACCACGTTTATGTGAGAAAGTGAGAGAGGGGTGCAGAATGATGGCAACCCTTAACCTACAAGAGAGTGCCTCTCCCTAGTGTTCTTTTCCTTCCTCCCACCATACTCCAAAAAAAGTCTTTTTTTTTCATGACGTGGAATTTAACCTTAAAATTGCATGGGTCTAATCTAACCAGGAAATCCTCAAGGGATAACCAGATTTTCTCCCTGAAGTGATTTTCACCTAAGTGGGAGAAGTTTTAATACAATGAAAAATCATAGTGCTTCTTACTTTCTGCCCTTCTATGACTGTTATTTAGAATTTTATTGTGAAAATCACTTGAAAAGTGAGGAATATGAATGTGGGTTTTTTTCTGTCTTTTTTTTTTTTTTTTTTGCTATGTTTGTTTTCTGAACGGATAACCTCTTCTGATCTTTGGAGCATGGAGTATTTGGCACATTTGGGCTCAAGCTCTCCATGTGTCAGGGTGCTAGGTGTGGATAACTAAAGACATGTCAGATTATGTGGGCTGGGTACTGGATTCGTGGTTTGCCTATGCTAGCTTAACTTACTCCTCATAACATTAATATTATAAATATCACAGTGATACATTATATATATATATATATATTTTTTTTTTTTTTTTTTTGAGAGGTGAGCAAACAGGATGAGATAATGTAGGTAGTTTAAGGCCATGCAACCAGGGACAGAAATGGAAAAATGCAAATTCTTGCTCTTTCTTTCACTTGTGTAGTTTGCCATGGGACCTGCAGCAGGAATGCTGGTAGATAAAGAGAGTGTGTCGGTCAGTGCAGTCGGGGGGCAGATACCATACAGTAGTTTGAACAGGGCAGCAGTTAAATATTAAGAGTTATTAGCTATGACAAGGGGTTGGAGCAATGATGGCTTGGCTAATAAGAAGTAAACAGAGCTCTAGAGTACAGAAATAATAGATAATAGGGAGCAACCACTGGCCCTTGGGCCCCTGAGGCAAAGGCCACACCTCATACCCGATCCAGACCTTGCTGGAGAGAACGCTCCTGGCTGTGGCCCACTGTGTGGCAGAGAAATTGCTGTGGTGCCAGGCTGGTGGAACTTGCTGAAAAGGCACCATCCATCCTTTGGGGTGCCGGGGAACGCTGTGCACAGGGAGATGTGGGCGGGATACTCCACTACAAAAGCGGGAGACGGGTGCCAGCGAACCTGCTCATACTGCAGGGGGCTGCCAAGGAGCGCGCCAGAACCAGGAGGCACGGGGCCTTCCTCCAGCTGTGTCTTGCCAGCATCTTTTGCTGACAGTGGTTAACAACATCATGCAAGCGAGCAAGTGAAAAAATATCTCAGGGGCCCAGATCCATTTATGCAGATCAGGCAGTAAAGGGTGAACTTATGGCGGACAGACAGTAAATTGATAACTGGCACAGGGAGGAGAAAGCTCACCTTTTCCTCAGAACCTTTATTTTTCTTTCATTCAACCAGGCAATAGCACATGATGTATATATTTTGGAGTGGTTTTTATTTCTTCCCTTGATGGTACTGAATCATTTTCCTCAGACCTTGAACACTATATGGTTTGATTACCTGTGTTTTCCATGTGGTGACCTATCACTAAGGGACTGTTGAAGATTAAGTTTCTTTCATTTTCTTTTTTATTATTTGCCTCTTAAACCTTAGATAAATACATGGATAATCAGGAATTGGTGCATGCTACATTTATGAAATGCCATCCAACCAGATGACATCCCAGGCTTTTTGTTTAATGCTTGTGAAAATATTTGCTACAACCTAGAATTATAATTGCACATGAAGTAATTCAATTTGAGATTTATCTCTCACGCTTTATAAATATTTGCCAAAGGATTTCACAATATAATATATAGGGTTATGGTTTTATTTGTGTGTAGTGGTTGTTTGCTAGTGCATTTCTTTACTGCTTTCTTGTGAATTTGGAGGACTAGACCTTCCAGAAGAGCTTTTTAAAGATTTTTCTCTCTGGGTTGTTTTCTGCATTCCACAGCTCTGAACTGCTAGATTTCATAGCAGTTTCTTGCTCCCTAACACCATGCAATGCATAATTTATCATTTTGTTTAAAACATTAGAAAGGGACAGGTACTCAGCCTTGACCTTGAACCCAAGTTGATAACTTGATCTGTCTGTGCTGCCTTCTTTTTCTCTACTTCATTTCTTATTTTGAGTTTTTCTCCCTCAGAACTCTCCTGAAAAACCTTTAGCTCATTAAATATATTTTGGGAGGTTCAGATGTTTTAAAGGCTTATGGCTTTAACATTTTTTTAAATTAGATTTCAAATGTAAAGAGAGAGAGAGAACTGTCCATAATCTTACATTCAGGTAACCCATGATGACGTTGAAAATAAATAAAAAACAGTGTGTGTACATGGCTAACATACAAATGGTATCAAAAGGTACAAAAAGAGAAGTAAAAGCCTCTCCTCAAATGTGACTATTGTTACATTTTTTGTGATTTCTTCCAGGAAAAAAAATGTTTTGGGCATATATCTGCATCTTTCTGGCTCTCTGCTTTTTACATTTTTTTAATAAAGGGATTCAGTTGTACATATTTTCTATAGCCTTTTTTTTTTGTACTTTTCCTATTACTTTTTTAGAGCTCTTTCCCATCAACACACAGATCTTCCTTATTTACTTTAATATGATATGTACAAGATTTCATTATTTCATCCACATTATGGACGTGTAGTAATTGATTTTATCTTTGTCTTCTGGCTAGTTTAGTCATTGCCAAGTATTTGTGGGGAGGAATTGTAGTTACCTACTGGAGTTATTATAGTTCGCCTTTTTGTAAATAAACCTCCTGATGATATATCAGTAGGTTACATTCCTAGCAGTGAGATGGCTAAGTCAGAGGATGCGTGCATCTTTAACTTTGGTAAGCATTTCCAGATTGTACTCTAGAAGGGCTACACAGATTAAACGTTTTCTCTTCCCAAGGTTGTGTCTTTCCCACACCCCCATCACCACTGTAAGTCACGAGGCTTTAACATTTTTGCCAATCTGATAAGTTAAAAATGTTACCTCTTTGTTTTCATTTGCTTATCTTTAATAACAGGTTTCGTATCTTTCTATAGGTTCCTTGGGCATTCATATTTCTTTTTGTAAATTGTCTGCTCCTATGCTTTACTGTGTACTGTCTTCTTCCTCTTCTCCTTCCTCTTTCTTCTTGCTCCTTTTCTTCCCTACAGGGTTCTTTGCCTTTATCGTATTGACTTATATGAGCTCATTTTAAATTAGGGAAATTAGTCCTTTCATATATGTATTGCAAATATTTTTTCCCATGTTATATATCCTGTCTTTCACTGTTCATTGAAATATTGTTATTCTGGTGTAAGGAATATAAAACATGTTCTCTTTTAAAAAAGAAATGAAAGGAGGTTGGGGGTTAAGAAAAGTTGGCCACACTATCTGCTGTTTTTGAGGCCTGGTAGTTGTAGTTTGGGACCAAAGTTATTTCCACGAATCCTAGTGTGTCTCATAGCCCTGGAGACCCCATACCGTCTTATTTACACCAAGACCACTGATACCAACCTCCTCTTTCTTTGTGTTCACATGGTTACCTGTCTAGACCGGCCAGTCAGAGATAATTATATCTATTCTCTTGTGACTAGAGTGTTGCTAAAACAATATTTTTTTTAAATCCAATTTTAAAATAATGAATAGATCAAGAATGGCTATCCCTCCACATTTCTTCAAAGGACGGACTTCTCATCTGAACATTTAAACTTTAAGATTCTGGTTAACAAAAATTGACTGTATAAAAGCACGTTACGTATACTGTAAACTATGACTCAGCCTAAATCCAAGGAAAAGATTTGACTAGTTCTTTCCCAGAGAAGATTTTAAGGATTTCCTGAAATTTTGTATAATCTATATTTATGTACTTATTCATACATACGGAAAGCCTTTTAATGGTATCCTATAAAGGGCAATATTATGGTACAGTATTTTCCTGGTTTGACCTACAGTTCTGTTCTCTGAAAATAACAATAAATCTTAATTTCCAATAGGATCCTGGCCTCTTTTTCATGCCATTTGACCTGAGATGAGATGTGTAATGGCTTTGTTTACTCTTCATAGTTCTATGAAGGCAGTTGATTCCGTTAAGTTGAATTTACTGAAATAAGGCCCTTATAATAGGAAGATGGATTTATTTTTGAGAAAGGTAATGCTAAGCTTTGACTTCTGCAACTATTCAGTAACATTCAGTGCAAAAATAATTGGACATCAGAACATTAGAGAACCAGCCATTGTTATTTTGAATGATCATGGTGCTTATTAAGCCTTCGTTCCAATGCAGACTGCTGAAATAATTGATGATGTCATTAATTAGTTTCGACCAGATAAATTTTTGGTAGCTTGGTAATGGCACCTTTCTAAACAGGATATCAAAATGAAAGATAAATGGAGATGTTTAAAAATGCCTAGCTGTGTCAGAGGAAAGCTCACAAATGATTTCTTAGGCACAATAGTTTTGTACCACTTTAGTCCACCTTGCCTCCTTAGCTTTAGCTTATAAATCAAGTTGACTAAATAAGGCTGACAGAAATTCATTTGTGAATTTGTCTTTGACATCTTATACAGGAGGATAAATTAATAAGACGAATGGAATCTACTTTGAAGAATGAGTTTCTAAAAGCAGGAGTGTCTGTCATTAGTTCCACTCAGTGAGGGCGGGTCTGCAGGTGAGATCCTGGTGCCTTGTCGAAAGGCTCCAAGCCGGCCCTGGAGAAACTAAGCAAATGAAAAATAAAATGCTAATATCAACAGTGACCGTTGTAAAAAAAAAAATAGATACTTCAAGAAAATACAGGACCTTTTGTGGGGTATTTTTGATTAGGTGGTATAAATTTTCAGTGGTGTGTAGACTTTTTGGAGGAATGCTTTGCAGTTGAAATGAAAAGTGTGAACCACTTGAGAATAAAACTAGTAGGCTTTACAGTGAGTGGGAAAGCAGAGGCTTTGGAAATGAAGTTTCCGCATTTGGTTCTCATGCTGCCGCTCACGGGTGTTCCCAAATAAGGAATACACGCTCTCCGAGCCCCAGTTTTTTTAATTTGTAAAAGCGGAGATTAAAATACCTACCTCGAAGAGTTTTGAGAGAAATAGATGAATTTGGTAGATAATAATCACTCGACAAATATGTGTCCTCCCTTTAAGGAGGTTTCTGGTATTGTGCAGATGGAGAGGGCAGCTGTTGCTAAAGATCTCCGGCATCGCTGATGTTGAAAGTACCTCTTACAACATCAGGTATGGGAAATGGGGCTAGTTTAGAACTTGCTGTTTTTCAGGAAGACAGAGAGATGTGCTCTTAGAACGTGACAATTAATGATTTTTCCCATTGCTGGTTCAAGTGTCACATAATTGCCCCTGGTTTATGTTGTATGTCTCGAGATGTGGCCACAAGTCCCACTGAGGTCAGTTATAGGCGTAAGTATTTATATCGGAGCGTTGGTGTTTCTGGAGTCCTCTGCCGTTGGTCTGGTCACACACGCTAATTATCGCCACCGGGAGACAGTGAAGTTCCCTTGGCGGAGGCTGCATTATGAATTGGTCACCACACACTGAGCCAGAACACTTGGGAGCTTCCCGTCCAGGTACCCTCTGGCCTCGGTGTAGCTCACAGGGAGGTCGGTTACATCATTATTGGTCATAAGACAGGCTCTGATGACTGCCCAGACTTTGATCAGTGCCTGATGCATCCTGCTCCCATACTCATATTGAACATACTTGAAGCAATGGAACAAAAGGTCAGTGCATGTGATTTTATACTTCTTTCTTTTTCCCCACAAAAGTATAGTTTCTCTTCATGTTTTTTTTTATCTTACTAATAATTTACTGATATACATGCTGATGAGCACTAACTGGGAATACTTATTATGTACTGCTCTCTAAGTGCCTTGTGTATATGATATACTGAGTTAATCCTCATAGGCTATGGTGTAGGTGCTATTATTATCCTCGGTTTACGGAGACAAAAAGCTGTGGCGCAGAGTGGTTGAGTAATTTGCTCAAGATCTCACAGCAGTAAACAGAAGGGCCAGGATTTAAATCTGGGTCATCTCTTGACTACTACTATACCAGCCTTCCTCCCCTGTAAGAAAATAAAGACAGTTACAAAGAACATTAAAAAAATATATAAATCCCATCTATCCAATGACAACCATTCTCAGCACTTCGGTGCACTTACTTCCAAATCTCTTCCTTGAACTTTGATGGCAAATCCTCTCTTCCCATTTCTACTTCCAAGGGCTAATGAAACATTGCGAACAGCTTGGTATTTATTTTCCCAAATATACATGCAAACACACGCACATGCATAGATAATCTACACCCGTTTCTTAATATCCTACCATATGCATTGTTCTGCGAGGCATTTTTTCACTCAGGATATGCTGGACATATTTCTATATGTATTGTATATAATCTAACACATATATTTCGATCGTCTATTTAGTATGGATTGCACTACTTTCAGAGGATGACTGCACCATAATTTCTTCCAGTGTACCGCTTTCATTGATGGATATTTAGATTGTTGTCCCATTTTCCCTACACCATTTATAGTAGCTGCATATATTTTACTGTATGAAAGTACTATAATCTAACTAATTTTCCTCTTATGAGATTCAGGTTGTTAGAAGGTACTAGGATGAACATTCTCACAAATGAGGATGTGAGTACATCCTTACTTAGTTACTTCCCAGCCCCAACCAAAATGCCAAGACCAAATGATCACCCAATCACTTTAAAAAAAAAAAAAAAAAAAAGGAAAAGAAACTTTATTGAGGTATACCTTACCTACTGTAAAATTCACCTCTTTTAAGTGCACGGTTCAGAGATTTTAAAAATTTACCAAGTTAAGCAACCAGCACCATAAACCAGTTATAGAACATTTTTACCAGTCCAATGAGATCCCTCTTGCCCTTTTACAGTTAATCCCTATTCTCATCCCCAGCCCCAGGCAACCACTAATCTACTTTCTGTCCTACAGATTGGTCTTCTCTGGACATTTCATATACCCTATCACTTTTAAGAATTTAATATCCATGAGTAGTATTTCTTTTCTTATTCTTTCGATTTTGGCTCACATAAAACTCCTGGCTAGAATTGTTCATTATATTCGGGCTTAGTTCTGTCTTGAATAATACAAAGAATTATCATCGTCATTATTATCATCATCGTCATTTTTAAAAAAAAAAAATTATTTATTTATTTGGCTTCGTCAGGTCTTAGTTGCAGCACGCGGGCTCTTCGTTGTGTTCCGTGGGCTTCTCTCTAGTTGTGGTGTGTGGGCTCCAGAGCACGCGGGCTCAGTAGTTGCGGCGCGTGGGCTTAGTTGCTCCGCGGCATGTGGGATCTTAGTTCCCCGACCAGGGATCGAACCTGCGTCCCCTGCATTGGAAGGCGGATTCTTAACCCCTGGACCACCAGGGAAGTCCCCATCATTATTATTATTATTATAAATTTTTGTCTTCTGTTCCACAGAGACAAACTGCAGTTGTTAGGGTTCCTCAGTAATGCTTGCCATATCAAAAGAGAACTGTTGGGTGGTTTTCAGCTTGTTTAATTTCTTCACGTGGTGGCTTGATAGTAATGGGGATTCTTGACTTAGTTTGATTGAGAATATGTGCAGGTTTCACAGAAGACATGTTACCAAGACACGGCAAGAACTTACCAGAACCTCACCTTTGAGAAGTGATACCAAAAAGTTCTCAGTCGTGATATCCCAAACCAGTTTTGGGTGCTAATGGTTACGTTCAAATTGCTTAGAAAAGTCGTGCAACCCGTTTGGACTAAAGACTCTGTAGTGTTAAAATAATTTAAAAATTTTAAAAGTTCAAGTTGCTATTAAATTGATTTTATAAACTATTTTGAATTAAAAGCTGATAATTTAAAATTTAGGATAATTTCAATATTTAATATTTCAATATCTGATAGTTCCTGTAAATATTTTTAGATGCCTGCTCCCTGCATTTGTAGAGCTGTGAAGAATCTGATTATTTTTATATCATCTGTTTTGGGGTTTCCATTTGAAGTGCATACATATTTATTTTTAATTCTTATTTCAAGTAATTATCATTGCCCAAAGACCTTTATTTTTTAAGAAGCTCAGAGAGAGTAGAGAAATAACCAACAAGTCTGCCTCTTTTATTAATGAGAAAAAAAATGCAGTATGATATTAACTGTATTCTAAAATATTTGTTAGCACACCAGAGCACAAAGTCCAGGTGTGGGGTTATTTCTGTGTGTAGTCTTTTGAAATGTATCTAGTACATAGTAGAGTTACTCCCAAGTTATACACTGAAGAGAAGTGCAACGATTCAGCATCGCAGTTCTCAGATGCCACTTCTTGAGGTGGATTTCATCACCATCATCCCTCCATAGGCCCAAAACTCATTTGTTTTCAGTGGCTTCTTTATGATTAACATATGATTAACATATGTGGAAGAGAAAAGCTTTTTCTTTAAAGGAAATAACTGATTTATCTTGAATACCTTTGAAACCTGAACGGTTGCTTAGGTAACAGCTGTTGCATTTTATGATCTTTGGCAAATGGCAAAGGCAGCTTTCTCAACTTGTGTTTGTCTTCCAAAGAGAAAATAAAAGCAATGTAGAGTAGTTGATGCTTACCCAGAAAAGGTAACTCATGTGCACAGAGGCAAAGAGTTGTAGAAATCTAAATAAACCCAGACACTTTGTTCTTCAGACCTTTTAGAAATTGATTGTCTCTTTCACGGAAGGGGGAGTAAGCTGTGATCAGAAGTGTGTGTCGTTGGAATGTTGTTAAACATAAGCTAGCTGTATCCCCTTTTCTCTCCTTTCTCCTTTGGTTTGGTGTCATGGCCGTCTCCTTTCATTTATGAACTAGAGCAGGCCACTCCCGTACTTAATCTTTCCTGTACTCTTCAGTGCCTTCATCTTGCTTTACTGTGTGTGTGTATGATTCAAGATGCAAGATCCTTCTCTTGAACTGGGTAGTGACAGTAGAAACAGACACTGCCCATGACCACATATCCTACCTGGTACCCACAGAACACCCCACCCTGAGTGAGCTCTCATCTAGGTGTTTGCTGTTTGCAAAGAGCGTACAGTTTGGATCTCTAAATCCAGCAACTACATCAGAGATCTTAGATGATCAGATTCACTGCAAGAGAATGGGTTGGGAGTATTGATGTAAAGAGGATAAACTGACTATTTTCTGGGGGTTTTTGTTTGTTTGTTTGTTACTGCCTTTGATCTTACAGTACATTAATTTTGAGTAAATTTAATAAATCAACCGATGTTCACATTTTGAGTGCCCCATATTTTCACAAAAGTGTGCATTTATTTACAAGTGTGTATCTTGTAAATAATGTTACCTTGCCCTATACAGCTTTCTTCATAACAGAGCCCCTGAGCTGCTGCTTAGGGAATCATTGAGGTGTGGGAACCCAGATACTTTTGGAACGTTATCTTTTTGTTTTTTTTAAAGAGCTCCTGACTTATTTATTTATTTATTTATTTATTTATTTATTTAAATTTTTTGGCTGTGTTGGGTCTTCGTTTCTATGCAAGGGCTTTCTCTAGTTGTGGCAAGCGGGGGCCACTCTTCATCGCGGTGCGCGGGCCTTTCACTGTCACGGCCTCTCTTGTTGCGGAGCACAGGCTCCAGATGCACTGGCTCAGTAGTTGTGGCTCACGGGCCTAGTTGCTCCGCGACATGTGGGATCTTCCCAGACCAGGGCTCGAACCCGTGTCTCCTGCATTGGCAGGCAGATTCTCAACCACTGCGCCACCAGGGAAGCCCCGGGAACCCAGATACTTTTAAGAGAATCTTTGGGTCCTTAAATTGGGGGAGGCACGATATGAAAAATAATACCATTTGGAGGATGTGGTACGTGGTGGGGTCGGATGTGAGGAAGTAGACTGCTAAAGGCAGCCATGATTGATTGAGCACCTACTGTATGCCTGGACTGTGCTAGGTGCTTTGCAACTCTTTATTTCATGTAATCCTGTGAAGTAGGTGGTGTTATCCTTGTTTTTATATACAGGGAAACTGGCTTGGAAAGGTTGTTAATTTTCCCAAAGTCACAGATGGAGTTTAAATCTAGTTCTTACTACTTTTTAACTCATTTGCTTTCAGACTGACCTGTTCCTTGCTACCTCTGGTTCCAAAATATCTCCCCCTCTACAGTCCTGTGTTTTTTGTTTTTTGTTTTTGTTTTTTTTAACTTCCTTTTTGTATACTCTTAAACTGCTACCACTTATGGATAGATCTTCTGAAATGCAAACATCCTAGAGAAAAGAAACACCTTTGTAGTGTAAGTTGACCTTTGCCTTACTTTGCTCAGCTCCTAGCTGAGCATACTAGGACTTGAGATAAAGGCGGTTGTAAATGCAAAGGAGAGAGGAGAAGAGGCAGTGTTTAACGTGGGCCACCAGGCAGGCAGCCCTGGGAGCCTCCTTTGCAGAGCCTAGGGAAGTGCAGAATCCAGAGAACATGACCACTGAAAGGGGGGTGAGATTTCATCAAGGCAAACTGTCTCCCTTTCATTTTTGTTCAAGTTCTTTATCAAGGAAAGAAGGAAATAGAGGGGGAGAGTCCAGAACTTGGTTTAGTTCCTTAGGGAAAGCTTTGTCAAATACAAATACAATTAGGACCCCTAGTTGGATGATTAATCATTTGAGAGTGGAAATAATGAAAAATGACACATGCCCACCATAAACATTTTATTAAACTTAGAAATATCAACGCTCAGAATCGGTTAGTCTTTCACTTAGTGTCAAGAGTGTTTCTTTGGATATGGGTTCTCTGTTTTGTGTTCCATAATTGTCTTTCCCTCACAAATCATAGTCACGACGCACCATTGGTGATGTCCAGTCTTTATTTCTTTAAATCCAGAACATCAAAACTTTCCAAGCAGCTCAGTACTGAATCCGTCTAGGTATTGAGAAGTCATGTTTTCCCCTTAGAATATTAACATTATCTCGAATACACCTAATTTTTCAGCATTTTTAGCTATTTTCATTTGTCAAGTGTTTCTAAAGCATTCAGTTTAGTTTTATAGAAACAGCAGGTCACTTTTTTTCAGATTCGAATTTCATTTATTACTTAATATTTTGTTAAATTATGTAATAACAGAACCAAGTACAAGCTGCACAAACAAGTTGAGAGCAAATGTAACTTAAGTCTTGATAAGCATTGCACGTCGACCAGTGGGAACAGAGTTGTCAGGCTTGTCTTAGCTAATTCCAGTCAGTGACAGTGACTGGTTACTTAGCCATCCACATGCTTTAGTGTGTTGTGAGGGAGGGGTTAATCTAGTCCCAGATTGGTGAAGGTATCCAGGGGACCCCACCAGCCCGTTACTATGCTTTTTACTATGAATTGCATCTCGAGTTGTAAAAATTCAATATACTAATCAAAACAGTAACCCATGAAGGCATTTTTTGGTATCTAATCACAAAAAAGTAGCCATGTGGCTAGAGAGAGCAGGGCATGGAGTTTGCCATCACCTCAAGGTTTGCTGTCTCTTGATATCTCTGGATTCAAGGGATAAGCTCATGAGTTAGATGTGAGCCGAAACTCCCAGCTCACTCAAGTGCTTCTGCCAGGCTCTTCCTGTTATGTAAAAGCTAAAAGGAGTCCATGCAGATTACAGTGTTATTCTACATAGGATAATTAGTTCTCAAAGTATAACTAGTTCATGTAGTGATTTGTTAATTTGGCTCATTACTTGATTCACTTTTAAGAAGCAGTCATTAACTTCATTATTTTTACTTTTTAGTTAGGCAGAAAAAATTCATACCAGTCATTACTTGCTAAACCATTTGGTGTTGAATGAAAAGCAAAAACCTAGAAAAAAAGCAACTTTGGCTCTAACAGCCTGAACGTTGGGGTCAAACTTGTCTTGCTTTCCTGCCCCCCAAATTAAATTAGCTATGACTTAAAGCAAAACGCATAGATAGCTATAAAAAACTTGGGGTTTTTTTTGCTGTTTCATGTTTATTTCGCATTACCTCAGATTTATTTTGATTTCCATTTCGTAGTGCCTGATAACCAAACTTTGTACAGACCTCTTGAAAGACCACGACCTCCGAGAAAATTCACACTATTGAAAGTTATGGATAACTGAATGGCAAGAGGAGTTTCTTAGTGGATGTGGTTCTTGATCAAGTCTGGACAAATTCTGCCCTGTCATGTGTCGTAAACTATGGTACAGAACGCGTCCGAAGTGCCAGGGGAAAACCAGCATTATGCCATCACCCACATTACCATCCCTGACTCTCATCTCTCTTGAAGAAGGAATTCACGTGGCTGGTGATGGACGTATTGATTTGGGATCCACATAACAAACACTTAGACTCGTTAGATATCAGCAGTGAATCTTTAGGTTCAGTCTAGTTTTAGATTTGGCTAAGGGATTCCTGGTGGGCGCAGCAAAATGAGAAACATCATAAGATGTTATCCATAAGATAGGAACCGACCAGTTTTTAAGGAAAGCAAGCCTCTTTTAAAAATTCAGAGAGGAACTTTCCTGGAGGTCCAGTGGTTGAGACTCCACGCTTCCACTGCAGGGGGCACAGGGTTCCATCCCTGGTCAGGGAACTAGGATCCCACATGCCACTCAGTGTAGCCAAAAAAAAAAAAAGTTTCAGAGAGGAAGGATGTGAGAATGGAATGCAAATAATTTTCCCCTTTAACATAGAGGATTGGCTTACATGGCAGTTTTCCCCCTGCTTTTGTGTGTCCATGTAGAGAGAGGATATATGACTCAGGGGGCAAAGGTCAAGAGTCTGGACATTTGGGTAATGAGTACCTTGCTCTGGGAAGATGACTGAGCACAGTGTCCCGAGGGCATGTAAGATCAAAAGAATCTCCTTGTTTGGGGGGGACCTTTATCAGCTCACCTGCAAGATCTTTTTAAGCTGTACTGTTCAGCCACTGCTTTTGTTATCTGTATCGTGGATGTCCATACTAATAAAAAACATTTTGCCCAGAGAATCTTTTTTCTTGTTGAGGGACAGATATCAGAAAAGGTCCACAGTCTCTGTAACTATCCCTAGTAATTAGGCTCAGAACTCAGTGCCTTTATCAAAGGGAATTTCTAGAACAGTGTATTATTGCTTAACCCACCTCCTTATCTGCCATTCGTGGAG
Organism: Balaenoptera ricei; assembly: GCF_028023285.1. Taxonomy (NCBI): domain Eukaryota; kingdom Metazoa; phylum Chordata; class Mammalia; order Artiodactyla; family Balaenopteridae; genus Balaenoptera; species Balaenoptera ricei. The sequence goes on from NC_082654.1 coordinate 39,574,021, forward strand.
TTTCTCAGATATTTCCTGACTTTCTTGTCTGCCTCTGGATCAAAAAAGGAAATGTAGAGCCAGTGAGGAAATAGTTAAAAAAAAAAAAAAAAAGAGAAAGGAAGAACAGAAAAAGAAACACAGAATAAAGCTTTAGTATGTATCTTTCCAATAAATGGGATGCGGTGTTTAGATTTTTATCATCCATCTAATGTAAGGTGTTCTTGCCTGTCACAGTTTGATCTTTTTGCCTCTTTTTTTTTTCTCTCCTATTGTTGACTTGACCTGGTTTCTTTACATAGAGAATCTGGAAATGTTTTCGTTCTTTGATGAAAGAGCTATGCGTAAAAGCCCCATTGCCTGGGGGGACTGTAGGGTGGGTAATATCTGGGTGTACTTTCAGGGTCAGGTCTTACCTTACTCAGGGAATGTTGTATGTGTGGGTAGGTTATTAAAGACATGGTGGTTTCACAATGTATGTGTATATCAACTCATCGTATTGTACAGCTTAAAAAAATTAAAAAAAATTAAGCAGTGGTAGCTCCAGTAGCTGTTGATGAATGCCTGAGGCTTGGTGGAAAGAACTTCTGTTTACTGTGAGTACTGGCTCTCTGATTAGCAGTTGTGTGTTTCATCCCACCACCCAACATAGATTTTTTGATGTATTTATTTTATTTTTATTTCTTTTTTCTGGGTGCCTTATGTTTTTTGTGTGTGTTCGTGTGTAATTTTCAAAACAAAAATTGGGTTCATACTAAATTATGGCTTAAAAAACATTTTATAATGACAATTTTTGAAAATGTGGAGTGACTAGTAGCACACTCTATATCCTTATCACCCAGCATTAACAACTGTCGGCTTTCTCTGATTCTTGTTCTACCTTTCCCTCTGCCCTACTTTGTTCAGGGTCAGGGGAGGGAGAGAGGGGGCCAAAGTAAATCTCAGACATCATACCATTTCCTTCCCAATACTTTGTTCTCATGTTTGTTATTCAATTATTTACTTTTTGTCTGTTGACTTTTCTTTCTCTTGTTACTGAAATAACTCTTGGACTGTGCCCTGGTGGAGTTATAAAGGTGCACTCTTCTGGAAGCACTGTCCTCTGCATGATGCTTGATGGGCTGGTCTTCAGGGATCCTGAGGAGGACAACCCTGCTGGTGTGAAGTTCATGGTCCAGTTACTAATAGAACCCAGAGGTATGACTGCTGCCTCCTTAGCCTGTAGAGTCAGGTGTAAGGCTAGGCCTTCATTGAGTGATGTTATGTTTAGAAGAAGTAGACCCAAATCTAAGTCATAATGATTTGTATTATTTATTAAACTCATACAGAAACCATAGCTTTGGATAAAACTGTCTAAATGATTGTGTCTAGATCCTATTTTGTTTCTGTAGTTACCTAGACAGGAAACTGTTGATATTACAATTTAATCATTTATAAATTTGCCATCCTTTGGGTAATATAATAATCTGTGCATCATTTCATGGTTTTGAAAGGTTTGTCATATTCAAGTCCAACAATAACATTGTGAGGGAGGAAAGATATTAAATTTCTGCCCAATTAATTCAAAAGAGAAGTTGAAAGATGGGAGGGGGTAGTCATTGACTTGACTTTAGGTCTGATGTCTCCTAGTCTAGAAGTCTTTCTGCTTTGGATGGTTTTTGAGTTGCTTTAGAATGTGTTGTGAAATTAGAACTTGCGTTTTCCTTTATACTTGAACATTTTTGTATCAAATGTTTGGGAAATTCACGCCACCTCGGATAAGGTCTTGGAGATGCTTGGGGAAGACTGTCCTCTTATTGGGTCTTATTCCAAGACGGGGCCAGGGCAGCAAGCACAGCGCTTTTGGAGCTGATTCCTAACACCACGGTCTCTCCCCCATGACATTGGTTTCCACCTCTCTCTAGTGCTATCCAAGACCCAGACCCAGACCCAGACCCAGACCATGACCATCACCATCTTTGCCTTCATGCACTGGTTACTTTTGTGACAGAGTGGAATTAATTTGATCCTAAAATCTCTGAAATTTTTCCTGGGGACTAGAGATACTTGATCCAGTAGAGAAATTGTTTGGACATTCCTTCACCCCTGTAGGAATTTGTACAGGCATCAAATTTCCCAGTTCCTCTTAAAACATCTAGACATGGATATTCTGTTGGCTTAAATTCCCTGAGGGAACAGAGTGATTCTTCAGAGCTGATGCTTCAGGAAATTTTTATAGTAGCAATCTAAAAATGTATATACTTGTTTCTCCCAGAGATACTTTCTTTTCTTTCACCAGTTAAAATTGGTTTCCTGCTGAAGTGTCTTGTCTGCTGCAGGTGTCTTTTGTAAAACATGATTTATGCGTTTGATTTATGGACATTACACATATATAAAGTATCAAGTGTTCTGAGTAAGAATTGAACATAATTTCAGTGCAGATATTTTAACCGATGTTTATTATTCAAGGAATTCTTTGTGTAAAATAGGATAATCTGATTTTAATATGAAGTTGCTTTGAAAAAATTAAGGGAAAGCCAAGCCAGCTAAAATCAGGAGGATGTGTATTATGGAAGATGTTAAACAATAGGCAGTACTGTTTTCAAACGTTTTTTTGTTTGTTTAACATCTTTATTGGAGTATAATTGCTTTACTGTGTTGTGTTAGTTTCTGCTGTATAACAAAGTGAATCAGCTATATATATACATATATCCCCATATCCTCTCCCTCTCACTCTCCCTGTCCCATCCCTCTAGGTGGTCACAAAGCACTGAGCTGATCTCCCCGTGCGATGCAGCTGCTTCCCACTAGCTATCTGTTTTACATTTGGTAGTGTATATATGTCATGGCTACTTTCTCACTTTGTCCCAGCTTACCCTTCCCCCTCCCTGTGTCCTCAAGTCCATTCTCTACATCTGCGTCTTTATTCCTGTCCTGCCCCGAGGTTCAGCAGACCTTTTTTTTTTTTTTTTAGATTCCATATATATGTGTTAGCATACGGTATTTGTTTTTCTCTTTCTGGCTTACTTCAATCTGTGTGACAGACTCTAGGTCCATCCACCTCACTACAAATATCAAACATTGTTAATCAAAACAGTTGGTTAACCACATGTTGTCATACCAAGGTTCTGGTCTTATCAAATAAATAAAAGACACAGATCTGCAATGAGTGCATTAACCAATATTCAAATGGTGCAGCCAAAATAATTACTAAAGTGCTTACAAATAGTTTTGTTTATAAAAACAAAAAGCTTCATACAAAGTCTAATGAGATACAGGGCTTGTTAGAGGTTTTATGTTTTGTGGGCATAGCTGGACTAAGCATTTCTGCAAATGGGTGTGAGCCTCCAGACCCAGACAAGCTATGGGAGGGCTTTTGTTTGGGGGAGCCGGTAGTAGCTGTGTGCATGTTGGGTGGAGGTGGGGAGAAAGACACACAGAAAGACTTCAGTCAAATCTTAGGCTCTCACTGAGAAACTGCTCTCACAGCCTGGTCTCAGCTTTGCTAGTCTTTGCTGTGTGATCTTGGGTAAAGCACTTGCTTTGATGACACCAGTTTGTTTAGAATTTGAAGATTCAGCTAGAATCTAATTTTACAATCGGGGTGCTTAAGTTCCCCCATATGTGAGGTAGTAGGTCAAGAGGTGTGAAGTAACATGATAAACACATATTTCTTAAAGATTTGGGCAAAGAAAGTGGTTTTTGTATGAATATAACCATTATTATAGAGAATATAAAAATACAAAATTTACATGTAACTTTAAGGTCAACTAAACATTAAAAATTGTCCTTCTTAAAAAGTCTGTGCATCCAGACTTTTGAGTGGCTATGTTTATCCTCTCTCTGCCCACAGGAGTCTTGGGAGAAAATGTTCAGAATGGTGGTTGATATCTTTGCCAGTTGCTAGATGCAATCTAAAATCTTCTTTCACTCTTAATTTATATTTACTCTTCCTCTTATAAGAGCCAATCATGATCACTTTCCTTGTCAGTAATCAAGTGTTTTTGTTCTTTTGTCCATGTATGCAGTAGGTGACTTAGAACAGGGTGTGTCCTGTGAGCAGAGTAATTCCTATTATATTGGAAGAGATAGTCTCATTTGTTTCATTCATTCTGTAATATCCATGGAGTGCCAACTCTATGCTAGGCACTGTTTTGGGCTTTTAATAAGTCCATTTTCTCTGTTTCAGTATTTAACTCTGCTAATATTTTGAGTAGATAATATATTCACATGGTTCCATGTTCAAATGGTAAGAAAGGATGTACAGTGACAAGTATACTTCTCTTCCTTGCTACCCATCTCCACTCCCTGGAGTCAGTTCATATTGACTATTTTGAAGCTTTCAAGTCATATTTTATGTATATATTAGCAAATATGTATATATCTCCTTCCTTCCCTCTCTTTTAGACCCATGGTATTATACAGTACGTGTGAATCTGCTCCCTTGCTTTTTTCATTTAACAATTATATTTGCATTTTTTTAAAGCCCTGAAGCATGTACATCAGACTCTTAACACTAGTTGTTTCTAAAGGATGGAGTTGAGGAAGCTTGCTTGCCCTCCCTTCCCTGCTCCCTCCCTCCCTCCCTCCCTCCCTCTCTTCCTTCCTTCCTTCCAGTCTAATTTGAATGTACTTCTGTATCGTTTGAATCTTTTATAAGGAGAATATATTGTTTTTGTAGTAAGGGGGAAAGTCCTTTTTGAAGAAAGAAAGAAATACCTTTGCCTAAGTGGTTGAGGAAAGTGAAACTGTGTGGAACTTCCTTCTCTAGGAAATTTACCCCCTGATGTGACCCACTGCCTTGTAGACGTGATTTGTGTTGAGGAATTGTCTCTGTGGTACACGCAGGTGGCGCCCTGGAGCGCGAGGGGCACTCCGGGAAGGAGGACCGTGTGCGCAGCTCAGGCTCCGCATCAGGCTCGAGCCCTGGTGTTGTCTCCCAGCTGATGGAGGCAGGCTGGACAGTGGACGTGTTAGCTTGGGCAGAGGGCGGAGGGGGTGGGAGACCCTCATGTTAGTTAGGGGCCTCTGCAGTGGTGGAGTGTTTGACCCAGAAGTACGCTCCTGAAGCCGCGCGGAAAGAAGAGAGACGAATTTGTCGGTAACAGGGCTTGTGGTGACAGTACACCTCATTTTAAGGAACTGAAAACATGTTCCAGAGTCTTCTCTCGGCTTTACCCCATGGTTTAAAGGGAAGGGACGGCTTCCCACTAGGAGGCGTACTGCTCAGTAGTGGAGCACACAGACATTGGAGCCCAGTGGAGGAGCCCTGCTCCAGCGTGTGACCTTGAGCGCCTCACCTCACTTCTGGGGCCTAGGTCCTCACCTGTCAATAGGGATTCTTCACCCTTTTCGTAGGATTGCTTTGATTTCAATGAGCTTATAGTGTAAAAAGCTTAGGTCCTGCTAAACTCTCAGTAATGTTAGCTAGGAGGCGGAGCAGGAGGGTGAGAATGCAAGTGAGTAATGGACCTTCCCTCTCACACGGGGGCCAGAAGCGTGCTGAGAAAAGACCTTGGACTCTTGATCCCGCTTAGTTCTCTGCTTAAACCGCCCTCTGAAAATTCAGTGCTCTTCAAAGTCGTTTCTGGATCACTTGAGCCAGTGGTCCTCGTCCCGGCCTGGGAGCCAGAGCATCAGTCTCCATCTGGCAGATTGGTGTTCTCAGAGAACTACACATGCAGGTTATTTTACCTCTGTGGCATACAGGTTCCCACTTTGGCATAGAGAGAACTTGGTGGGTGGCTGTTAACTTCCTGGACTCTGAGGTACGGATGCTGTAGGGCTTGGCTGGTAATAATAGTATCCTGTAGAAGACTGTTGTATCACATTATTGATTTTCTAGTTATCAATACTTCAACACTTAATGATGCTCTAATGCCTTTGTAATCAACATCTAAGCTCTATGGAGTAATACAGTACATATTTATTACTCTCTCATGTCTATGAATAATAATGTGGTTTTCCAAAGCTGAGGTTAAATCCACAAAGGCTGTGGTGCACTAGTTTTATGATCCTTCATATGGTCTGACGGAGAAGTGTTTAAAATCCAGATGCCCCCCAGGATTAATTTTACATTTACTTTATTTTTGGTTTCTTTAGGGTTAGGCTTATATTTTAAAAGGAGGGATATACTTTAACTACCGTATGTTATGTGTGTCCTAGAATTGCCCTCCTAGCTGTCTACACCTGAGTATAACAGCTGAGGCAGCCGCAGAAAAAAAAAGTTTGATGTCCTATGTCACAGCCTAAAAATCCCTGCAAGAGATCCCAGCAAGCAGAGGGTAATGATTTTACAAGAGAGAACAAATGAGGGAGAAACCTACATGGCATATAGCAGGGAATTGGTTCTTGCATCATGGGGTTAATGTGTCAGAAATCAAGCACGAATGCCTTCATGTTCTCTGGCTGTACTTGCAATGCCAGTTTTTGCAATGGAAAGATGAGATGGAGTTAAGAGGGATGTGCTGTTGGCTCTTCCATGCCGTCCCCCCTCATCTGACATCTTTCCAACCTACTCCCACAATGCTCCAACCCACTTTTTTCCCCCAGATCTCAGATTTCTTTATCTTAAGCCATAGTGATTATTTTGCAGAAAAAATAGTAACTTACTTAAAAAGTAATAATAGTGATTGATTTCATGGAACATGCATAAATTGCAGGCACTGAGTGCTTTACATATTTCATTTCATCTTCTTAACTTTATAACAGCTTCTTAACAGCTTTACAGGTAGTTTTGTCTTTACTGGACACTGCGGGAACTGGGGAAGTTAAAAAACTTGTCCATGGTCACATGACAGGAACCAGTAAAATGGGCATTGGAACCCAAGTCTACCTAATTCCAAAACTTCTGTTCTTAGTTTGGATTTTACCGTAACAATAGCTGCCACTTGTTAAAGACATGTTCTAGAACCACCGCGTACAAAAACAACTTTCTGAGGTTACCAACTTAAACAAGAGATCAGGTTAACATTACACCCGATATGACATATAAACATCATGTACCCTTTGACACGATGTACTGAATAGGACACAACATCACTTCTGGGTATTCCTGCCAAAAATGTATAACTTTAATCATGAAAACATCTGAGAAACCCAAACTGAGAGACATTCTACAGAATAACTATTATTCTTCAATAGTGTCAAGGTCGTAAAGGCAAGGAAAGATTGGGGAACAGCCATGTATTGGAGGAGATTAAGGAGACATTATAACTAAAATATTGTGGGAACAGAAAGAGGACATCGGGGAAAATTGGTGCAATTCAAATAAGATCTGTTTTTAAGTTAATAATATTATAACATTGTTAATTTCCTGACTTTGATAACCGTGCTATGGTTATCTAAGTTGTTAACACAGGAGAAATGGGGTGAAGGGTATACCTCAGTTTTCTGTTCTGTTATTGCAGCTTTTATGTAAATCTAAAATTATATCAAAAGAAAAAGAAAAAAATGTTTTAAGCCAGCTGAGGTCGATATTAATTCTCATTTTAGAGATGAGGCAACAAGAGATTCAAATGTTAGGTAACTCACCTAAGATCATACAAGTGGTAGTTATTATTAGTGAAGGAAGGAGGAAGAATTTAACCCAGTCTTAGAGATTCCAAAGCTCATTTTAATCACTATGCCATGTGGCTGCCTCATGTTTAAATATGTGTGTTCAAAACATTAGCCCTGAGCCAAACTCCATCCCCATTAGACACTCCTTATACTGGGAGAAGAAGAATAACAACTTTGTGCCTGTTGAAAAAAAGCAATGTGTATATTTCATTACTATTATTAAATTATATGATATATTGATATATGTTTTGTGTATATATAGAGCAATATTAATAGAGAATTTTATATTTAAGGCAATTTAAAAATCACATGACACAGCCAAATCAAAGTTATATAAATTTTTACCAACAAAAATGAAAACTATTCATTATAAAGCTGTTCTGATTTTTTTCAAATAATTTCTACGTCCTGCATCTCCAAATTATAAATACCATGTTTCTGTCTCTTCTTGCTACCCGGCTCTCTCAAACTTTTCTCTATAAATATCATTGGCACAAGTGAAGCTTATACTGTTTAATGCAAAAGATACAAGAAGAAAACCATCATTTTGTCTTACTAGAAACTGATATTTTGGAAAAATGAGTAGATTGTTTTAAAAGTTCAGGCCAAAGAGGAGAATGCAAAAAAAAAAAAAAAATCATCTATAAAATGTTTAAATCTTGATAAAATATAATTACAATGAAAGTCTTTTTAACTTTAAAAGAAAAACAGAAGTGGATCATTTGGCTCTGTTCAAGTCTAAATAACTTAGTGATAAATTCTGGAAAATTCTTTGATGTAATAGAATTGTAGCACTATTTCAGTGCTAAAGATCTAACTTGAGATCACTTACTTTCTGAGCCTCACCTGCAAAATTGGTACAATAAACTTACCCAAAATTTTTGCTTCAAGAATTGGATAATTTTATAGTTTATAAAGCACCTTCACATAAGAGATTTAAGCATTCATTTTTTTTAAAGTTTTTTTTTTCCTTCTTAATAAGAATCTATTGTACTGTTGATTTTAACTCCTGAAGTTAATAACCTGCTTCTGAAGACTTTGACCTTTGTTATTTTGATTTATATGTATTAAGTGTTTCACAGAAATGCAGAAAACAAGTTGCTCTTTGCCAAGAAGTTACACCAACCAGCATACTGTGGTGCTATTTTTAATAGTATGTAATTCCTGTGGCCGTTTGATAAAATCAGAAGCTCATAAAATGAAGCCCAGAGTGACAGACCGAGGAAGTCCAGTTTCATGAGACCAGAGCTATTTCCAGGGGTTCTTTGAGAGGAACTCTAACTTGGATCTGTCTGCTAAATTTAGTCTGCCAGCTCCACAGTCGCTCCTCTCAGTTTCTGTTGATAACAGAGGACAAAGGTTGTGTCTGGGGGTTTTCAGCAGGAGGTGGGTGGGGAGAGGGCAAGTGTGTGTGTGTAATTGAGGGAGGGCATCCACTTTTAAAACAGCTATTTATTTATTTATGTTTGTTTATTATAGCCTTGTATTGATTAGAAAAATAATATGTTCATTATAATGAATTTTGAACTGTAAGAAGATAAGTAGAATTGTTAAGTCACCAGAGGTAACTGTCATCAGTTTGGTGTGTAGACCTAAAGTCTTATCTTCTGTGCGTAATGTATTCTATCTGCGATACAGTTATCACAAAACCATGATCATGCCATATATATATATACTGAACAGAAACTTGCTTAAAATTTGCAATATAGAATATCACATGCATTCTTCCACATCATTGAACATTTTCCAAGAAGATTTAAATTATAATTTTGTGGAATTACTTATAAGGGTACTGATTCATTTAGTCGCTTTCTTATTGTTGAACCTGTGGACTCCTTTCTTCCCCCTGACATTGGTGCCGACTGAAACCCACAGGTCAAAAGTCAATTAACTGTAATCCCAATTCTTAATTCCCAAGTTTAGTACCATGTAAAAGCTACCTAATATGAAAGGTATATATACGTGTATCCATCTAACAATCTAATTTTATCTAATAGTTTTAACCTGGTAGTACCAGAGAATTAAAAAGAAGAAGAGGAAGATGAAGACCTGTCTCCTACCCATGTGCTTTACAGGTGGAGAGCAGGGTTGCCTGAAATGCCACTTTCTTCTTCGTCACACTGTACAGCAAAGGGATGTGAACATTTAGCAAGTGATGGGTTAGGAACCGCCCCATGTCCCCTTCCACACTGCAGTTAAGCCCCTGCAAGGTGGATGGGAAAAAGACAAGAGGCAAAGACAGACGGATTCATCAGGGCCACGCAGAGCTGCCTTACCCCACCTGGGCCTGCGGCAGGGCCACTCATGACTCTGTTCAGCTCAGCGGCTGAGCATGGTTGGCTTTTTGTTTTTAACATTTTTAAAAATTCGTGGCAAAATATACATAACATCACTTTTACCATTTTAACCATTTTAAGTGAACAATTTAGTGGTATTAAGTATATGCATTTCTTGTACAACCATCACCAGTGTCCATCTCCAGAACTTATCACCCCAAACTAAAGCTCTTTAATTGTTTTTTAAATGTTAAAATTCAGAACAAAAACAGGGTCCTAGGGGCAAAGCAATTTGATTTGAAGTAAACTGCAAATAGGGATGGAGGAAACTCACATGAGGACTTTTCCCCGCTGTCCCTTCTCTCTCCACTTCCGATTACTTTCTTAAAGACAAAATCTGTGGTCATGGCAGCACCACACTTCTGCATAGGTAGTGCTCCCAGAGTCCTTTGCTCTTGTTTGCACCTCAGTACACTTTCCCAGAATGGCTTGTTCAGAACACTCTTCTCAAACTGTTTTACATTCCATGGGAATCAGACAATACTGTTAAAATTCTGTTATATATTTGCTTTAATGTTCATTTGTTTGAAAAAAAATTGCCAGTACATTAAATATCTGTTTTCATGGATATTGTTGCCTAGGACAAGACAGTGTTTTGTGTTTTTTTTTTTAAATTTTATTTCATTTATTTTTTTATACAGCAGGTTCTTCTTAGTTATCCATTTTATACATATTAGTATATGTATGTCAATCCCAATCTCCCAATTCATCACACCACCACCCCCGCCCCACGGCTTTCTCCCCTTGGTGTCCATATGTTTGTTCTCTACATCTGTGTCTCAATTTCTGCCCTGCAAACCGGTTCATCTGTACCATTTTTCTAGAATCCACATATATGCGTTAATATACGATATTTGTTTTTCTCTTTCTGACTTACTTCACTCTGTATGACAGTCTCTAGATCCATCCACGTCTCTACAAATGACCCAATTTCGTTCCTTTTTATGGCTGAGTAATATTCCATTGTATATATATACCACATCTTCTTTATCCATTCGTCTGTTGATGGGCACTTAGGTTGCTTCCATGACCTGGCTATTGTAAATAGTGCTGCAATGAACATTGGGGTGCATGTGTCATTTTGAATTATGGTTTTCTCTGGGTGTATGCCCAGTAGTGGGATTGCTGGGTCATATGGTAATTCTGTTTTTACTTTTTTAAGGAGCCTCCATACTGTTCTCCATAGTGGCTGTATCAATTTACATTCCCACCAAAAATGCAAGAGGGTTCCCTTTTCTCCACACCCTCTCCAGCATTTGTTGTTTGTAGATTTTCTGATGATGCCCATTCTAACTAGTGTGAGGTGATACCTCATTGTAGTTTTGATTTGCATTTCTCTAGTAATTAGTGATGTTGAGCAGCTTTTCATGTGCTTCTCGGCCATCTGTATGTCTTCTTTGGAGAAATGTCTAGGTCTTCTGCCGATTTCTGGATTGAGTTGATTGTTTTCTTAATACTGAGCTGCATGAGCTGTTTATATATTTTGGAGATTAATCCTTTGTCTGTTGATTTGTTTGCAAATATTTTCTCCCATTCTGAGGGTTGTCTTTTCATCTTGTTTGTAGTTTCCTTTGCTGTGCCAAAGCTTTGAAGTTTCATTAGGTCCCTTATTTTTGTTTTTATTTCCATTACTCTAGGAGGTGGATCAAAACAGATCTTGCTGTGATTTATATCAAAGAGTGTTCTTCCTATGTTTTCCTCTAAGAGTTTTATAGTGTCTGGTCTTCCATTTAGGTCTCTAATCCATTTTGAGTTTATTTTTGTGTATGGTGTTAGGGAGTGTTCTAATTTCATTCTTTTACATGTAGATGTCTAGTTTTCCCAGCACCACTTATTGAAGAGACTGTCGTTTCTCCATTGTATATCCTTGCCTCCTTTGTCATAGATTAGTTGACCATAGGTGCATAGGTTTATCTCTGGGCTTTCTATCCTGTTCCATTGATCTATATTTCTGTTTTTGTGCCAGTACCATATTGTCTTGATTACTGTAGCTTTGTAGTATAGTCTGAAGTCAGGAAGTCTGATTCCTCCAGCTTCTTTTTTTTCCCTCAAGACTGTTTTGGCTATTCGGGGTCTTTTGTATCTCCATACAAATTTTAAGATTTTTTCTTCTAGTTCTGTAAAAAATGCCATTGGTAATTTGATAGAGATTGCATTGGATCTGTACATTGCTTTGGGTAGTATAGTCATTTTCACAATATTGATTCTTCCAATCCAAGAACATGGTATATCTCTCCATCTGTTTGTATCATCTTGAATTTCTTTCATCATTGTCTTATAGTTTTCTGCATACAGGTCTTTTGTCTCCCTAGGTAGGTTTATTCCTAACTATTTTATTCTTTTTGTTACAGTGGTAAATGGGAGTGTTTCCTTAATTTCTCTTTCAGACTTTTCATCCTTAGTGTGTAGGAATGCAAGAGATTTCTGTGCATTAATTTTGTATCCTGCGAATTTACCAAATTCAGTGGTTAGCTCTAGTACTTTTCTGGTGGCATCTTTAGGATTCTCTATGTATAGTGTCATGTTATCTGCAAACAGTGACAGTTTTACTTCTTTTCCAATTTGTATTCCTTTTATTTCTTTTTCTTCTCTGATTGCCGTGGCTAGGGCTTCCAAAACTATGTTGAATAAGAGTGGTGAGTGTGGGCAACCTTGTCTTGTTCCTGATCTTAGAGGAAATGCTTTCAGTTTTTTACCATTGAGAATGATGTTTGCTGTGGGTTTGTCGTATATGGCCTTTATTATGTTGAGGTAGGTTCCCTCTATGCCCACTTTCTGGAGAGTTTTTGTCATAAATGGATGTTGAATTTTGTCAAAAGCTTTCTCTGCATCTATTGAGATGATAATATGGTTTTTTTCTTCAGTTTGTTAATATGATGTATCACATTGATTGATTTGCGTATATTGAAGAATCCTTGCATCCCTGGGATAAATTCCACTTGGTCATGGTGTATGATCCTTTTAATGTGTTGTTGGATTCTGTTTGCTAGTATTTTGTTGAGGATTTTTGCATCTATATTCATGAGTGATACTGGTCTGTAATTTTCTTTTTTTTCAGTATCTTTGTCTGGTTTTGGTATCAGGGTGATGGTGGCCTCATAGAATGAGTTTGGGAGTGTTCCTTCCTCTGCAGTTTTTTGGAAGAGTTTGACAAGGTTGGGTGTTAGCTCTTCTCTAAATGTTTGATAGAATTCACCTGTGGGGGCTTCCCTGGTGGCGCAGTGGTTAAGAATCCGCCTGCCAATGCAGGGGACACGGGTTCGAGCCCTGGTCCAGGAAGATCCCACATGCTGTGGAGCAACTACGCCCGTGCGCCACAACTACTGAGCCTGCACTCTAGAGCCCGTGAGCCACAACTACTGACACCTGTGAGCCACAACTACTGGGGTCCATGTGCCTGGAGCCCATGCTCCACAACAGGAGAAGCCACCGCATTGAGAAGCCCACACACCCCAACGAAGAGCGGCCCCCACTCGCCGCAACTAGAGAAAGCCCGCGCGCAGCAACGAAGACCCAACACAGCCAAAATAAATAAAATTATTTTAAAAAAAAAAAAAGAATTTACCTGTGAAGCCATCTGGTCCTGGACTTTTGTTTGTTGGAAGATTTTTAATCACAGTTTCAATTTCATTCCTTGTGATTGGTCTCTTCATATTTTCTGTTTCTTCCTGGTTCGGTCTTGGAAGGTTACACCTTTCTAAGAATTTGTCCATTTCTTCCAGGGTGTCCATTTTATTGGCATAGAGTTGCTTGTAGTTGTCTCTTAGGATGCTTTGTATTTCTGCGGTGTCTGTTGTAACTTCTCCTTTTTCCTTTCTAATTTTATTGATTTGAGTCCTCTCCCTCTTTTTCTTGATGAGTCTGGCTAATGGTTTATCAATTTTGTTTATCTTCTCAAAGAACCAGCTTCTAGTTCTGATGATCTTTGCTATTGTTTTCTTTGTGTCTGTTTCATTTATTTCTGCTCTGATCTTTATGATTTCTTTCCTTCTACTAACTTTGGGTTTTGTTTGTTCTTCTTTCTCTCGTTCCTTTAGGTGCAAGTTTAGATTGTTTATTTGAGATATTTGTTGTTTCTTGAGGTAGGATTGTATTGCTATAAACATCCCTCTTAGAACTACTTTTGCTGCATCCCATAGGTTTTGGATCATCGTGTTTTCTTTGTCATTTGTCTCTAGGTATTTTTTGATTTCCTCTTTGATTTCTTCAGTGATCTCTTGGTTATTTAGTAATGTATTGTTTAGCCTCCATGTGTTTGTGTTTTTTATGTTTTTTTCCCTGTAATTCATTTCTAATCTCATAGCGTTGTGGTCAGAAAAGATGCTTGATATGATTTCAATTTTCGTAAATTTACTGAGGCTTGATTTGTGACCCAAGATGTGATCTATGCTAGAGAATGTTCCATGCGCACTTGAGAAGAAAGTGTAATCTGCTGTTTGTGGATGGAATGTCCTATAGATATCAATTAAATCTATCTGGTCTACTGTGTCATTTAAAGCTTGTGTTTCCTTATTAATTTTCATTTTGGATGATCTGTCCATTGGTGTAAGTGAGGTGTTAAAGTCCCCCACTATTATTGTGTTACTGTTGATTTCCTCTTTTATAGCTGCTCGCAGTTGCCTTATGTATTGAGGTGCTCCTATGTTGGGTGCATATATATTTATAATTGTTATATCTTCTTCTTGGATTGATCCCTGATCATTATGTAGTGTCCTTCCTTGTCTCTTGTAACATTCTTTATTTTAAAGTCTATTTTATCTGATATGAGTATTGCTACTCCAGCTTTCTTTTGATTTCCATTTGCATGGAATATCTTTTTCCATCCCCTTACTTTCAGTCTGTATGTGTCCCTAGGTCTGAAGTGGGTCTCTTGTAAACAGCATATATATGGATCTAGGACTAGACAGTTTTAAAAAAGAAGGCAGAGTACAAGCCAATTTGAAGAACACTGTTAAATAAATAATTGTCCAGGTAATATGGCTGGTAAATTGGGGCACAAATAAGTAATGTTTGGGAAATGGGTTCTGAATGGTCCTTGAGAAGGCCACACATCACTCCATTGCAGCCTCTGGCAGCAGGATGAAGCCAGGTAGGCAGTGACCTGTAGATGTCTCTACAGATTCTGCTAATGGGCTGGTTAGGAGCTCAAGGGCCTGGAGAAACTGGGAAAGTCCCTGCCTCTTTCTAGTCTGGGTTCCCGGGAACATGCTCCAGACCTGGGTAGCCCCATTTCTATAATTGTGTTCTTCTTCGGGTCATGTTTTTACTGCTTGCAAGATCAGAAAGAGAGAAGATTAAAAAGTCTGCATTGTAGAACCCTGTCTCTATTCAAATTGTGGATAAAAAGAGAAAGGTTTAGTTTGGTGACCATGTCGGTCTTGGTTGGTGGAGCTTTCTGAGGAATGCCCACGCTGGGTGAGTCTGCTGTGAATTTTGACACTTACGCAAGCATCAGGGTTAAGGATGAAGGATGGTCTCAGCTCTAGGACAGAACAGCAGTGCCTGCCAGGGGCTTCGGAAGGGAGCAGGGAGCTGCTCTCCTGATCCTTCTTCCCTTCTGTTTTTCTTTACTTTTATGTTCACCAGAACTGCCACTGCCAGCAAGGTTGGGGCAGGTCCCAAGCAACATGGGTTTTCAAAGAGGGAGAGGAGTAGAAATCCCAAGAAGATACAGCTGCAAGAGAAGGTGCATTTCATGACCTCCTAGCTTGGGCAGCTGATCCCAGATGGACATTTATATTTTAAAAGACATGTGTAACTCTGGACTTGAGAATTCTTTGGTAGTCATTTTTCCCTTCCCTCTTCTTCTCTTTCTCCTTTTCCTCTTGCATTCTCTCTAATCTTTTTAAGTACAGACTGATATGTGATTATTGCATATACACCGTGTATAAACAAGTGAAATTCCCTCACCCACTCCAGTTCTCCATCCCTGTTCCCCCATAGCCTCTGTGTTGTATATACTTCCAGACTTTCTATGCTTATACATACATATACACATTTACAGCAAAATATACACATTTTACTACACAGGCACCTTTATCAGGTAAGCCATGGAGCCTGCCTTGAAATATATACATTTTAAAATGAAAATAATATGTATTTCTGTATCACAGACACATCGCTATCTACAGATACACCTCATTCTTTCCTACACCTCGTTCTTTGAAATGACTGCATGGTGTTCTGTTGTGAGGAGGTACCACATTTATTTATCCATACCACAATGAAGGATGTTTAGATGCATTTGGAAATTCTGCTGTGTGAACAGGGCTGCAGGGAACATTTTTGAACGTATGTCTTGACTCAGTTGTTAATATTTCTGAAGCAAGATTATTAGAAATGGAATTTCTGGAGCATAAAGTATGTTACAGATTTTGATAAGTAGTGTCACATTGCCTTACGTAAAGGTTGTGGCAGTATTAACTAATTTTTTTAAATTGTTTTTGCCTTTACTGAATCTTAGCATATATTATTTATACTTACCTCCTGTTTCATACTTTGAGCACTTTTTGTTCCATATATCCTACCTTAGCATGTTCTCTTTGCTACGCTACTGGATTATGAATTGTCATTGTCAGGGATACATAGTGCTTTAAGAGTAGGTGCTCAATACAATAATGAGCTTTAGAAACAAAGATAAATAATTCCACTCCTTCATTCACTCATGCATTCAACAAATATTTATTAAGAGCCTCTTCTGTGCTAGATGTTATACTAGTCCATTGAAGGTTTTAGGTCTGGCTTATTTATTTTTACTCAAGTTTGGAGTATTTCTGAATAAAAGTTTCCAATTAGTTCACAGATACTTCTTGGAATATTATGGGTCTTATGCTGTAATGGATTGGATAGGGGCAGAGAAAACGTGCCAGCAAAGATTCTTTGCCAGAGCATATGGTAGGATGGAATTGCAATTTACTAAGCTGAAGAAGGCATGCAAGAGGAGTAGGTTTGGAGAAGAGTCGGAATTTGGTTTTTGGTCATTTTAACCTGGTTAAGCAGGAACAGTGCTGTATGTGTCCCAGTTTCCCAGAATGCCTGTGACAATGCTTTATGCATAGTAGGTGCTTAATAAATGTTTGGTTTTATTTGGATTCAGTGATTTGGCTTTTATTAATATGTCTAATTTTCAGTCCTTAGCTCTTCAGTGCTCGCTTTGTTTATGCCAAAAAGAAAAGCTCATTAGGAATATAAATAGAAGATAAATTTGGGCTGTGTCTTCAGTGAAGTTGATGTGCCTCTCGCCTTTCCAGAGTGCTTTGGTAATAGGCTCCCTGAATGCTGATCATCAAGTTCCTTCAATGAACAGGATCTCTATAATATATACTTAGCTCTATACAAAAAGAACTTAATTTAGATATGCGGATCTTTTATTATGTATGTAGTTTAATTCTTCTAGCGTAGGTGTGGAACACGATCAAACATGGAATGGACACCCATGGGACTTCCACTGTTATTTTATGGTAAGAATGTAGTTTTCAGAAATAATCTGGAAAGCCATTGTTGGCGTATTAGGGGCTAAATTTTACCCCTCCCCATTACTGAGACACTGAGAGTTTCTTTTCCCCTAGATGTAGTACATAATTGTTCTTAGTCACTTTTCCCATTTCGATCTTCATGACTGGTGTTTGGTTCTTCTACAGATCAAATCCATATTTTCCCTTGCTCTTTGTTTCTCTTTTATACTGAAATAACTTGTGGCATTTGCAAGTTAAATTCTTTGATCTCACAGTTTACATCTTTAGATCATTTGACAAGATTCTGAAATTCTTTTAATGAGTTATGTCACCTTTTCAGGTTATGATAACATAATGTTCTCATTGTATGTGAAACTGACATTTTGTCAAGTGGTTTAGGTGTTAATGCATACAGAATTTTGAAAAGAAATGAGCACTACATGATCTGAGCATTAAAAAACGCAACTCAGGACAGTGATACTTACAGTTCTATTTTAGTGGCCAGGGCCTATTGAGGAATGAATAATTAGGGACATGGCATCTCCATGCCATGTTGCTTAGATGTGCCTATATTATTGTTCCAACCACTGTCTCAACAGCTAATGCAGATTAATGAACAACAAATCTATAAAGGATCTGGGAGTTATCGTACCTTCAGAAGCATGTTGAGAAACATCTGTAAGCTTTCATATTTAGGCTCTGTTTCTTACTGTGACACTCTTAAAAATCTGATTAAACATACTACTAAGGAGGATTTTGGTAACTTTGAAAAGTGTGAGGGCTTAATTTCGGGTGGAAAATGGCTGTGTACACAATTTGAAAAAAAAAAACAAGTATTTTTGCTTTAATTATTGTATAAATGTGAAGTTTTAAATTTTGTTTGAATACTTTTGGTTTTTCTGTTATAGCATTTACTCTGCATTTTCTTTTAATTTATTTATAACAAAGAATACAAATTAAGGAACCTCTCTGAGCCTTCTCTTTAGGCATAACAATTGGATAGCGATTCCTTCTGCATGTTTAAGAAATTAAGTTCCTACCAACAGGGCTCAATGTTATTTTCTTCTCATACTAAATTAAGTCTAAAAGGAAAAAATGGTATGATTAAAGGAAATATGTTTTCCCATCTGAAAATCCTAGCTGTATTTCTTTTCAGGAGATTTTTTTAAATTCATTTTTTGATGAAATGGTTTATGGATTTATTCTTTTTTTAATACTTGGGAGTTTTAAAGAAAATACATGAGTTTTATTGAGAATGATCTGGTCATCCCCACATTATGGAGAATCTGGGTTTAAGACCTATGTTCTTAGAATCAAATATAGTCAGCTACCTTCCTTCTCTAGTGTTTATTTTTTCACTCATGAAACAGATATTTATATTGAGTGCCTACTGTGTGCTAGCTCTCAAGGATACAATAGTGAAAAAACACAAGAGACCTTCCATCCTGGAGCTTCCGTTCTGGCAAGGCAGAAAGACACTCAGCAAGTAAGATGATGATGTAGGTAAGAGGATGATCATGAAAGGCTTGGTGAAGAGATGACATATAAGAGCGGAGGCCTGAATATGTGGCATATATATTGTATTATGATGTATTAATAACATGTGGATCAGAGAGAAGCAAAAGTTAAGGACAAATGTAATTTTTTGTGAGATGTACATTTAATACTTTTTAATATTTAGCTGATAATACCTTTGAATGCCAATTAAACATTAAACCCCCTTCAAAAAAAAAAAAAAAAAGAAAGAAGAGTGGAGGCCTGAAAGTTGAGTGAAAGCCAATAGTGAAGAAAGAATAGGGTGAAAGTGTCCCAGGTAGCTGTAACAGCATGTTCAAAGGTCCTGGGGTGGTTAGGAACTAAAAAAGACTAGCATAGTAGATGTGTAGTGTGCGGTGGAAGTACTTGGCCATGCAAAGGCAGGACGAGTCTTGTAAGCTGTATAACAATTAAGTGTGGATTTTATTCTAAGAGCAGTGGGAAGCACTGCAGGATTTCAAAGATGGGAAGCACACAGTTGAAGAAGTTCTCTTTGCCACCCTATGGAGAAAGCACTTGGCGTTTGGACACAAGAATATCATTGAGGAGGCTGTGGCAGTAATTCAAATGAAATGTGGTGTTGGCTAAACCATGGTGGTTGTATGAAGTAAAGAGAAGTAAATGGATTCATGAGGAACTTCACAGGTACAATTAGCAGAACTTAGACCCTTGGTGACACTGTTGTTTTTTTAAAATTATGGTTCTTTTTCATCTTTGCCAACTCAATAGCTGAAGAATGGCACCTCGCTGTAATTTTTCTTTTTCTTTTTCTTTTTTTTTTTAAACTTGTGAGATTGATTTTTTTGACTTTGTGTGTGTGTGTGTGTGTGTGTGTGTGTTTGGCCTGTTTGTAATCTTTGTTTAAAGTCTTTTCCTTAATTGATTTTTTTTTTTTTTTTTTTAATTTTTGGCTGTGTTGGGTCTTCGTTTCTATGCGAGGGCTTTCTCCAGTTGCGGCAAGCGGGGGCCACTCTTCATCGCGGTGCACGGGCCTCTCACTATCGTGGCTTCTCTTGTTGTGGAGCGCAGGCTCAGTAGTTGTGGCTCACGGGCCTAGTTGCTCCGCGGCATGTGGGATCTTCCCAGACCAGGGCTCGAACCCGTGTCCCCTGCATTAGCAGGCAGATTCTCAACCACTGCGCCACCAGGGAAGCCCTCCTTAATTGATTTTTAAGAACTCTTCATATTTGTAATCTATGACAGATTTAAAAAACGATTTTGTCTGGTGTTGTTTGTCCTTTAATTTCATCTATGGAGTATTTTGACTGGTATTTTTATGGTTATTTGTTTAAAGCTATATTTTATACACTTAGTGTCACGTGTGTTAATGTTAGAGACTTCATAAATGCCTGTGAACTTGCATTGAGTTGAGAGAACACTTTATATATGACTCATTTTGAACTTAGTTCACTATAACATAACACAGTGATATATGTTCAAGGCTTTTTAAGAGCAAAGAACTTGGGACTTCCCTGGTGACGCAGTGGTTAAGAATCTGCCTGCCAATGCAGGGGACATGGGTTCCATCCCTGGTCTGGTAAGATCCCACATGCCGTGGAGCAACTAAGCCCATGCACCACAGCTACCGAGCCTGCACTCTGGAGCCTGTGAGCCACAACTACTGAGCCCATGTGCTACAACTACTGAAGCCCGTGCGCCTAGAGCCTGTGCTCGGCGACAAGAGAAGCCACCACAAGGGGAAGCCCACGCACCGCAGCAATGAGCAGCCCCCGCTCACTGCAACTAGAGAAAGCCCGCGCACAGCAACAAAGACCCAATGCAGCCATTAATAAATAAATAAATAAACAAATAAATAAATAAATTTATTTTTTAAAAAAAGCAAAGAACTTATGTGACCTAATGCCCGATAGCCTAGCTGTGGTCGTTCAGATCTTTTAATTTTATCATGCCTTAAAAAAAAAGTTAACTAATTTTACAACTTATGTAATTTTACATATTTTTACATCACTGACTTAGTTGCAAGGTTCTAATTTTGTTGCATTAAGTTATAGTTATGGAAGCTAGAAAATAAAGCTTATTACGTTTTTATATAAACCAAGAATAAATATTTAAGTGATTGTCTTAAGGTTAGTGCTTCTGGTAAACTGTGTGTTTTTTGTATATTTATTTTTCTTAATTTATTTTTGTCTGCGTTGGGTCTTCGTTGCTGTGCGTGGGCCTTCGTTGCTGTGCGTGGGCCTTCGTTGCTGTGCGTGGGCTTGTTCTAGTTGCAGTGGTCAGGGGCTACTCTTTGTTGCAGTGCGCAGGCTTCTCACTGCAGTGGCTTCTCTTGTTGCGGAACACGGGCTCTAGAGCACAGGCTCAGTAGTTGTGGTGCACGGGCTTAGGTGCTCCGTGGTGTGTGGGATCTTCCTGGACCAGGGATCGAACCCGTGTCCCCTGCATTGACAGGTGGATTCTTAACCACTGCACCACCAGGGAAGTCCCTGTCTGTTCTTTAATTGTAGGGTTTTGTACTTCCTTGAGATCCTACACCCCAGACATGGTCTTGTTTAGGTGAGATTGCAGGATAGCTCAGATATGCAGTGTGTTGTCTGGAAAACTATGGAAATGGCCGTATTGCTAATTGTAGAGTCACTAGATCCACGTTGTAATCACATGGGTATAGTGTAAGGAGCATCAATTGATGATTTAGAAAACAGGGGTTCTAGTTCTTGCAATTCCACACATAGTTGTATTGCTCAGGTGTAGGGTCTCTGTTGGAAGATGTCTCTAAAATCCTTCGTAGTTTGGGAAAGGTGCTGGGATGAGTCTGTAATTTGATAGACTTTCTGCTGCCCCCTGGTGGTATTCTACCTTAGCCAAAGCAAAAGCTTTTACAGGTCCCTTTACAACCTGAGACTGTGCTCCAGTGCTGACCAACTTGGTGGATGAGGAGCATTCCTTCTGTGCAGCTGAGCTTTGATGCTGCTAACCATCGGTCAGTTGATACAGAAGCTCAGTGAAGATGGGCCCTGTAAGTTTGGGAAATTATCAGATCGCTAGAACCAAGAAGACATGGTCAATGAAGCCCAGAGAAAAGCTGATGAGTTGATGGGTATTCATTTTTAAGAGTTGGTATACTTGCTGTCAGAAAAAAATGCTTAATGTATTTTTTTTTTTGAGTGTGGAGATAAAGGTAAAGAAGACATACACTTGCTTTCCCTGAAATCCAGGAGACCAGGGAAGGAGACAAGTATAGATTTAGAAGAGATTAGATAGACCTTTTCTCACTGACGTGGAAAGGCTTTGGTTTCCCAACCAGTGGGGATTTCTAATCCTCGGTAGACTGTAAAAACTTACTTCACTTTAGATAAGGCTTTTTATTTTACATTAATCAAGAAACTGTGTTTTCTCTCAGCCTGCTATTAATCCGTTACCAACACTAGGTGGTCCCAATTTAAACACCAAAGTTGTACTTTAAATTAGTTGTGTTTTATTATTATGTGTGGTGATTAGGGCCCCAATCGGTCTTCCAAAGTCCATAGATTATTAAAAGTAGTGATGCTTCTGAGTAAAATCATCAGCACACATCTAACTAAAATCTCTAACAATTTCTAGGTAGTGGAAGCATTCTGGGAGGGAATTTAGAAACTGAAATGTTAAACCTTCTAAGACATTTTGATGGTGTATGAGACGAGAAAAATATATTTGAAACCTGAACTGCCTTAGAAAATGTGGGATTATGGTTACTGTTTACAAAATGTATCTAAATTTTATGGTACTGTTATTCTCATCATTTCTTTAGTATTAAAGAGGTACCATTGCCTATTACAATAGTGTGACTAAAACTTCTACATTTAGATATTGTAAGGAGGGGAAGAATCTTCCTTCTCCACCCATGTTAGGTCTCTGGCAGGGGCCCCACAAGTTAGACTGACAGAAGACAGATTAACAAGAGAAAAGTAAGCAAATTTATTAATGCTTGTGGCGTATGCACATGGGAACACTAGCCATGAGTAACTCAAAAGGGTGGTAAGAACTTGAGTTTATATAGCGTCTTAACAAAAGAACAACAAATTTTTAGAGTAGTGACGAGACAAAGGAAAAGGACTTGGAGCTTCTAGGGGAAGCAAACGTGAGAAGGCAAATATGTCGGAAAACTAATGGTAGAGAAGGTCTAGTGTTACCAAGGTTTGTTATATAGATTCCCCCAGTGCCATCTCTGGGCTGTTAAGTTTTTAGACTCTTAAGGTTGTCTCCAGTGATTAACTTCTGTCCTTCCTGGTAGAGCAGGGAGAGGGAATACTTTTACAAACTTATGTCCTACTTTTGGGCAAATAAGGGGAGAGCAGAGAGCTTTTCCCGTATCTGCTTCTTTTGTTGAATAGAATAGTTTGTATGCCCAATGCACAGTGAGGCCAAACCAAAACATTGGAGCGTGGAGCACAGAAAGATTTATTGCAGGGCAAAAGCAAGGAGAACGGGTGGCTCGTGCTCAAAAAGCCTGAACTCCTCTTCTCGGGGAAGAGTTTTTATAGGCAAAATTGGTGTTGGGGGGGCACTGCAGGGCGTGTAACCCTCCTCTGACTGGTTGGTGGTGAGCTAACAGGGAGCTGTTCCAGGAATCTCAATCATCAGCCTTCTGGTTCCAGCCAGTCAGGGGTCCACCACGAGGGCCCTAGTTCCTGCAGAAGAACTCAGAGGTATGTATCAAAGTATTATGCACATCCCCTGAGGAGGAACCAGGACCCTGCCCCATCCTGCACTGTTGTTTCTTTCTGTATTCCCTCACTCCCCTAATTAGTAACTGTTTGAATCTGCCCTTTGGAGCTCAGAGAAGGTCCAGGAAGCTTTCCTACAAACAAGAAGGGGACACGGAAAGGCTTTGCTGCCTGGGAGGGCCCCACAGCATCCTGCTTGGTTTCATTTCTCAGTTGCCTTCAGCTCAAAAGAATCCTTATGCCAAAGTAGCATATTCTGCTACCCTTCAATACCAAAACAGTGGCTTTGTGCTTTAAGCCTGCAGTGGTCCGTGTGGTCAGGGACAGAAATACCAGTAAGGAAGGTCAGAGATGGAGACTGGCAGCTGTGGTTTGAGGTAAGATGGAGGAAAGCATAGCCAGGATGGTGAAAAGCAGGATGGGGCTAGAGCATTCTGCAGGGTCTCCTTTCCTTTAAAAAAATAAGTTAGTACAGAATAATGATAACAAATGTATTTTCAGTCATTGTTCTTGAATATGTGATGAACTCTCTGAGTATAGCAATTCATATCCCCTTGAGTGCTGAAAAACTTTCTTGAATGCTTTCTTTGATTATAACTTTCCTGTTTTTTCCTGTGCTCTTTCTTGAGCTCCTACTAATCACATATTGAATTTTCTAGATGACTTTTTTAGTGCTCTTACCTTTTCTCTCAATTTTCCGTCTTTCTGTCTTGTTCTACTTTCTGAGATTTTTTTTCCAACTTTATTTTCTGATTACCATGAATTTCCAAGACGTTTCTTTTAAAAATTCTCTGAATATTTTTTTTTGGTACCATTTTGTTCTTGTTCAATATCTTTGAGAATGTTAATAATAGTTTTTCTTAACATTATAATTTCCCTACTTAGTTTCTTCTTCCAGGTTCTTTTTTGTTTTAAGCTCTGGCTTTCATATTTATTAGAGTTTCTTCAAATGTCTGTTAATTTTGGCGTGGGGGGGGGACGTCCATTCTTATTTTAAAGAAGGCACTTAAAAATGCTGTCTGAAAGCACTTTGCATGAGTGGAGCTTGTTTGCATGGATTTCAGTGCAAGACGATCAGTGCTCTTTTCTCTTAAAATGTCTGGAGATCCCAGGGGAAAAAAAAAAAAGATCTGCCTGGAAGTTTTCATCCTGGCTCCCAGTATTCTGGGTGTCTAATAAGGTAAAGGGCTAGGGCAGGTCTGACTTAACATCTGTTTGCAACTTTTACTTAATCCATTGTAGTTAGGATGATGGTCCTACTTTGAACTGTGTTCCTGTCCCCTGTTCTAGCAACTCTCATTTCCCTTTTCCAGACAATAAACTTTCAGTCTTCTCTGGTGTGGAGGACAGCTAGTTGTTCCACTGTGCAAAGTGAGAATCTAAAGGTAACTTTTGAAATGGTCTTTCGACCAGTCCTATTTTCAGCTCCACCTTCACCCCCATTTTGCAAGTTATCTGCACCTCCAATTCCTCATTCTTTTAAGGCCTCTGTTACACGGTTTGCTTTTCATTTTTCCTCCTTCCTGGCTTAGGGTTCTGTTTTCTTGGGATTGCTGTCAGTTGCCACTAGCCCATCTGCTTCCCAGCCTCCTAAACTAGTTGTCTCTTTTGTTCTCTTTGCTTTTTTTTCTCTTTTCTTTTTCATCCCTATATTATCATTTGAGGAGAGTTTTAAGAGGCGATGGAAACTAATGCACATGTTTAGTTAGACATCTTTTTTAAAATAAGATTTGTCTTTTGATAGAGTGGATTCCATTTTCCCCTCCTTTTCTCCCTGCAAAAAGACTCTGTGGATGCTGGATTGCTTGAGTTTGGGGGATTTGAGAAAACCTGTCAATTGCCTTTAAACATATACTTTATATATTTGCTGATTTCCCTTCCTCTTATGACCTCCCTTTAACCTTTTGCTCTCCCTTTCATCCTGAGGTATCAGCCCACCGCAGGCCAAGGAGACAACCTGGGATTTTCCTGTATTTTCTTTAAAACACCTGTCTTTTTTTTTTTTTTTTTTTTTTTCCCCCTACCGTGTCTTATTCTTTTATTAATGTGTTAATTCTTTCTTTTATATCATTAGTATGCTCACTTTACCACTCTTCAAACTTACTTTGTTTTCTCAAGTTCATGGTTTGGTAAACTTCCTGTTTGTCACACCTGCTAGCTTTACCTCTTAGTGGATTATTTCCTCATATGGTTTATACCTTTCAATTACTTGTTCATTCTTAACTGAGGTTACTTTTTCCATGGGAAACCTGTGAACTCTTGCTTATTGAAGAGTCTCTAAGGGGCTATATTGCATTTACTTCTCTTTTGTAATTTACATTAATTTCTTGAAGTTTCTTAAAAACACAGGATGGGAAAACATGGCTTCATCTTTTTTCTTAAGCCAGTGACTTTTTTCATAGCCCTGATTTACATTTATGATAGATTCAGAGGTACGTGCAGTCTTTTTAATTCCAGCTGAACAAGCAGTAAAGTGGAAGGGTTTTAGCTTTTATTTTAAAAAAGAGGAATAGGAATAAAGGAAAGGAATGGCATGAGGTGTGATGGAAATAAGAGCCTGTGTTCGCCTTTCCCAGGCTTCTGGATGTGAGAGCCGATGGAATTTGGAAACGTTGATTATGTCCTAACATGCTTGAGTTGCCAGATTGAGTCTTTGTCCCGGGACTACAGATTAACTTGATGAATATTATAAAACAGACCTGCTGGTTTCAGACCTAGAGAGGCAGTTCATATCTCTTCAGAGTTTTGGTAATTGGGTTCTAAGAATGAAACCCCAGGGGAAAACTATAGTGATTAGTTGTCATTAGAGTTATGCAAAGTTTTCCTTACTCTAATGACAACAAGGCAGAGTTTTCAAATGGTTTTTACATTTGGCAGTAGACTGGATAGATGGATACTGAAGAAAATCTAGATGATAGAAGAGTTGTCATTCTGATGGTTTGTTGTTGTTTCTCTCTGGAATGATGGGAAATATCTGAGACTGGAATTTCTTTACGCACTTAAGTTCAGATTTCAGCTTCATCTTTGTGGGTGGTTTGGCTCTTATCCTGAGACCATTATGTTTGGTGAATATGATGGTTTTGGAACCTAATTATACACAGAGGGCAAAAGTTCCAGTTATTTAGAGAAATCTGCAAGCCCATTTCATATTTTTAAAGAAAGCAAATGTAGGAAACATCTATTTTTAATTTTACAATGCAGCCTACGTGTTTAAAAGCATAGAATATGCTTGAAAGAAAAACATCGTTTTTCTTTTCTAAACACAAGTAATATGTCTTTATCAGAGAAATTAGAAAACACTGGAAAAAATAAAGCCAAAAATTATTTCATAATTTTATCACCCAAAGGTAACAGTTCAAAGGTGATATACACCTTCTAGACTTTTTTCCTATGGATGTTCGCGATACATGTGTGTTTCCAAAAATGGTATCATTCTCTTTTGTAACCTGTTTGACAAAACTATATATACACATATATATATAAATATGTATCACAATAAATATAGAAGTATAGTCTAGTCTTTAATGGAGGCTTAGTATTCTGTTATATCATGATGTATTTAATTCTCAGTTTTAGGTTGTTTCTAATTTTTGCCACAATAAATGATTCTTTGAATTTTCTGTTACTAAATGTTTACGTTCCATCAGGGAAGACCCAAACGGAGGCCTGGTGTATAGGAAATGGAATGAGCTAGTCTTGCTGGTGGTAGGACTTTCCAAGAAATGGATGAAACGGTTTTGTATTTCACACTGTCAGAGAACCACTGGAATCATGATTTATAGCATACACTTGACATGGCTGGTTTCTTGTCATTGTGTTATATATACTACCTTTGTCAGCCAAAAATCATCTTTCCCTCTGGAACACTGAGGGCTCCTACATTGGAATGGGTCATTAGGGAGGGAGATACAAAAAGGGAGGCTATCAGTTGGGTTAATTATAGGGCAACTGCAGAGAAAGAATACATTTCAGATATTGCAGAATCAAAATATTAAACATCATTAAATAAGGCAGAGAGGAGACCCAAAGATGTCCATATGAGGCTCTTCTAACAGTTTAAGTGGACCAAGAGGCAAATATGTTTACTTCAGCAAGCTCTTCTTTCTTGCATCTCAGCCAAATAGGCCAGCATATACTTAGTTCAAGGAGCCATTTCAAAAGGGATGGTTTGCTAACCAGAGTTGACTATGGAATTGTGAATACTGCACGTAATAGCGACTTAAAAGAAATTACGATTTAAAGGTTAAAGCATCAAAAGTCATCTAAAATCTCCTCAAGAATAGATTGAAACTGTGTGGTTGTTATTCTAGCCATTTTTTCTTCTTCAGATAAATACAATTTTATGAATTCTGCCTATTTAAGTTAATTCTTTACTTGTTAAATAACAACCAAAAAATTTTACAGCTAATTAGATTGGTTTGGAGAAAAGCATTCAGGAGCTATCCAGATTGAGTCAGAGAAGGCTTAACACCTACCTCATGAGTTTTTCAGTGGGCCGCATTGCCCTAAAAGGTCCATTAGGTTACTGTTGACTTTTATGGAAAGTTCTAGTAGATGTAAAGACCTTTATCTGGACTTGAAGCGTTTACAAAAAGGCAGTTCGTCTGTTTCAGAATAAAATAGTATCAATTCTTTTTTTTTTTCTTTCTATTTCTTTATTTTATTTATTTATTTTGGGGGGCTGCGTTGGGTCTTTGTTGCTGCGTGCGGACTTTCTCTAGTTGTGGCGAGCAGGGGCTACTCTTCGTTATGGTGCGCGGGCTTCTCATTGCAGTGGCTTCTCTTGTTGTGGAGCACGGGCTCTAGGTGCGTGGGTTTCAGTAGTTGCAGCACGCGGGCTCAGCAGTTGTGGCTTGCGTGCTCTAGGGCGCAGGCTCAGTAGTTGTGGCGCACAGGCTTAGTTGCTCCGTGGCATGTGGGATCTTCCCGGACCAGGGCACAAACCTGTGTCCCCTGCATTGGCAGGCGGATTCTTAACCACTGCGCCACCAGGGAAGCCCCATAATATCAATTCTTGATTTGTATTTCTCTTTAACAAAGTACCCACAGGTACTTTCATGTTATAAAGTCTGAGCTAAATATTACGTGCTCACCAAATTTTGATATTGCATGAAGTTGATTATATAAGCTCGTAGAGTAAAATCATGTGTGTGCCCCACATTGCTTTTGTTCTTAGAGATTTGATACATGGAGCGTGGAGCGGGAAGTTTACTTGGCATTTACGCTATGTACTGCTTCCTACTTTCATTTGCCATTATCAGCATTTAGAAACATCTGGAACTTCTCCATAGTTTCTTCACTGATATGCCATCTATGTTTGTTCAGTCTTGGGTCCATCGTGCCTTAAAAAAAGCATGAAAATTCAATTCTTAATTTCATGGCCTTTGTTTTAGAAGTTCATTGAATCTTCAGAGGAGAATAAATTATATTCACTATAATCATTTCTTACGTTTTAATGTATTGCTTTATGTTATCCAAACCACTATCAGGTACATGTGAATTCACTTAATTAATGGAACAAGCAAATGGAATGAACTATTCCAGTATAGGAAATTGAGGCCCTGATATTGGAGTACAAGTTAATGCCAGAATAAGCATTAAAACTCAGATTTTCTGAGCATTTTCTGTGTGGATAGTTGTACTGTGTATTTTGTGGTATTCTAAGTTTTGAAAAATTGTGTTCAGTATGTAATTCATAAGGTTGCTTTTTGTTAATGCAACAATGTCTTGTTCCTAGACAATGTCAGGTAACAAGATAATATAATAGATTCTTTTTGAATAAGGATAAATGTTCATAAATGAGTTATTTAGTGATTTTGCTGGTTAATGTTTTTTTTTCAGTACCAGGATAATTGCTTTAACTTATTTTTTCTTTTTTTAGATGTCTGGCTTTGATGATTATTTATAAAGAGGTTATAGTGTGTGGTGGAATATTATCTAATGCCTTTTTAAATATTAAAGCCTAAAATACCTATTTTAAGAATTGGAGCTGAATTGTATTCACAGATTTATTTTTTATTTAGTTAAAACCTTGGTGAGTTTAGAATATATAATGAAGTGTTCTTCCTGCCCTTTATCTTCTAGGACTCCATAAGTTTTAAAAAGACTTTTCAGATTATCTTTCATACATTCTCAAATCTGTGAGACAATTGACTATTTATAGTGGGAAAGCCCTGAAAAGCATCTTGAGTCTCTGCCTAGACCCAGGACTGACTCTTTGCTATGTATGAGATTTTAGACAAATCACCATCTCCCTGGACTGTAGTTTACTTATGTCCAAAAGTTACAGATGCATGAGAGTTCCAGCACCTCTTCCGTCTCTCAAATTCTGTAGTGTTTTGGAATAAAGAGTTTATGTACAGCTTTTTTTCTTCTATTACATCTTCCCAGTTCTGAGAACTGAGTCTAATGATTTGAGCACTATGTTATTTCTTAACTTTCTCCCAGTAATGGATTCAGGGTGGCTTTTCTGGATGATGGTGGTAGTAGTTGTTTTCTGAGTCCAGCCTAATGTACAGTGTTCCGGGTCTAGGTATGAAAGCAGTTTGCCTTTCCCTTCTCAGAAACACCACAATATGTTCTAAGTTGAGTGTATGGGTCCAGGGGACAGTCACTGCCTCACCTCTCCTCCTACAGCCAGGCTCTGGGGTCAGTGAGTAAGTCCTCATCTTTTAGCTGTGGCCTTTGAAGTACTGAGTAGCTGCCCAATAGATACTTCCATAGAAATGAGTTTTTTCCTTATCACGTGATTTCAGCATCAGCTGCAGGAAAACTACGTGTTTGCCTTGATTTTCAAGCTTCAAATCTTGCTTGAAATATAAATTTTCTTTTCTCATGAAATTCTGAAAGATGTGTTTCCTCATGTGTGTCCGAATGATTTGGGCTTTTAAAAATGCCATTTGGAAGTGGCAGCTTCATTAAATAGTTATGAAATGTCACTATGGGCCCTGTTGGGCAAATAGAAAGGAAGCAGGATATTACAAAAAGAGCAAGACGTATTTCTTGGAGTAATTCATAGCTTTCATTCCTTTTACATGCTGGTCACAGCAGTAGCAGCCTGTGTGAAGGTAGGTAAGGTAGTTGTTAATCCCATTTTCCAGAGGAATCTGAGCTTGAAGAGGTTAAAGGATTTTGTCAAGAAGAGACGTAGCTGAGTTGGGTCTCAACTGCAGGCTCCCTGCCTCACACAGCTGGTGCTCTTTCTACCACATCGTGCACACAAGACAGTGAAATGATATTTTGTGGCACAGATATCAGTGACGTAGGAATTCAGAGAGGGGGGAAAGATTGTGAAGGAGTGGCCAGGAAAGGCTTTGCAGAAAAGGACCTTAAAGGCTAAGGGAAGAATCTGGAACTTGTTGAAGAGGATTCGAAGGAGCATTCCAAATTGGGGGGAATCATACGAACTGTCTTAAGGAGTGAACAGTTTTTTGTCCTAGTCAATTAATGGAAGCTATTGGTTTATCTTGCTGTCTCTTAAGAATTCTACTGGCTGTCTCAGACTGCCTGACGGACTTGCTTTTTGCAAGATTAGTGTTCCTTCATTTGGATAGAAGCTTGCAATGCCAGAGAGAGAGAGTGTGTGCACGTGCGTGTGTGTGTCTCATGGCCCTATATGGTCTCCTACCATTTGATATTTTTCTATTTTGAAGATGATTGTGTCTGAAGAGGAGATTATCTGACTGTTTCCTCATCAAAGAGAAGTGAAATAGTACCTTGGCCTTGGTCTGTTCTTTGTGGTTCTGAGGGGTTTTCCCCTCCTGGTAGACTTCCTGCATCAATCAGGCAAGGGGAGAAGTGAAGAACCTATATGAAAAGCCCATGTTCATTTCCTTGGGCCTGAACATTCAATCGAGGATTTTTCTTTAGAGTTCTCATAACCACTTCAAGCTGTTGAGCGTTCCCTCGGCTCTTATCCTAATTCTGCTGAGGAATATTTGGAGAGCGGTTTGGGGTCTGATGCCAAGAGATTCCCTTTCGTACAGGACCTTCTGCCAGGACTCCCATTTGGTGGGTGTCTTCTTGTCACTCTAGGTAGTAGTAGTGATGATTGAAGCCCCTCTGCAGTGGTTTTTAAGTGGCCAGAGATTCACTTTGGTTTCATATTTCTTTCTGGAGGATGCCCATCTTATTCTCCTTGACCATTCAAGTTGTTTGAAAGCAATTTTCAGTATCAATGGCATTTTCAGTAGTTTTACTTTCCATTAAACCATCTACATGTTGCTAGTTATAAAGGACATTCCCTTAGATATTGAGTAGATACTGATTGAGCACCTTTTGGGCCCTGGGAAGGTAAGATACATGGATGCTTAAAGATTGTAGCCCTTCCACGGTCACTCATAGCCCCCTGGGACAGTCTAGACAGACACTTGACCACAAGGGAATATGTCAGGAAGGTGCACAGCACTGTAGATGTTCAGAAGAGAGAATGCCCAACTCTTTTGCAAGGTCTGGAATAGCTTTTAAGCTTTGCTGCCATTTGGTTGATTGTTATTTGGTCTGGGAAGTTGGAAGTTGGACATATTGTCCATTTTCATTCCAGAGTCAGATTTGGGGGTTCAGTAGGGACAAGTTTGGACTTTGAAATCAGAAGACCTGAGTTCAGGTCCTCTTTGTGCCAGTACCTCCCAGTGTTTCCATAGGGAGTTCATAGTTACTAAGGAGAAAAAGGGGTGGAGAGCAGGACAGCCTTGATGAAGTCAGTTTAAGAAATCCTGGTAGAGTTTCTTTACTGGAGGATTTCCAGGAGCTTCTAACATGCTAATGTGTACTGCTGGCCCTAGGAAGGATTACGGTATGCAGTTCCTAGGCTCATTTGAATTTTTTTTTTGAAGCATGGAGCCTTTTATCAGATTGTTATTCCACAAAGCATACTTAGGAAACACTGTCATCACTGATTTCTATCTCTTAAACCTACAAACCTGTGCAGGTTTTTTTGCAGTTAACACAACATTATTTAATTTTATTTTGTTTTTTATTTTTTGGGCACGCCCTGAGGCATGTGGGATCTTAGTGCCCCGACCAGGGATCAAACCCATGCCCCCTGCATTGGAAGTGCAGAGTCTTAACCACCAGACTGCCAGGGAAGTCCCAACACAACATTCTTTTGACATAAAAAAAAAGTTAGCCCACTATTGGAGAGTGTCTTTTCATCATGAGCTATAGCGGACAGTTAACTACTGGATACGATAGAAAATTTGAGAAAGATAAAAAGACCCTACCTTTTTTTACTGAGGCGTAATTGACAAATAACATTAGTTTTATATTCTGCAATAATTTGATATGTGTGTACCCTACAAAGTGATCACCACAAGTCTAGTTGCCATCCGTCACCATATAAGACTCCTCTTTCACTGATTTTGCTCACCTCCAACCCTCCTCTCCTCTGCTAACCACCAATGTCTTCTCTGTATCTGTAAGTTTTGGTTTGGTTTGGTTTGGTTCTTTTTTTTTTTTTTTTTTGGATTCCACATATAAGTGATATCATATGACTTATTTCACTTAGCATAATACCCTCTAGGTCCATCCATGTTGTCACAAATGGCAAGTGTACACTGTTGGTGGGAGTGTAAATTGATGCAGCCACTATGGAAACCAGTATAAGGGTTCCCAAAAAATTGAAAGAGAACTACCATGTGATCCACCTATTCCACTTCTGGGTATTTATCTGAAGAACAGGAAAACACTAATTCAAAAAGGCATATATACCCCTTTGTTCATTGCAGCATTATTTACAATACCCAAGATATGGAAATAACCTGTGTGCATCCATGGATGAATGGCTAAAGAAGATGTAGTGTATATATTTACAGTGGAATGCTACTCAGCCCTAGAAAACAAAAACAGAAACAAAAAAGCAGACCCTTTTTAGTGCTAGGTTGTGTGTCATCAACTTTCGCATACGGTGTTTAAAGTACTGACAACAACCCTGTGAAGGAGATATTTGATTATGTCCATTTTACAGATTAATAAACTGAAGTTCAAGTAGTAGGTTATGCACGGAGATGCTGAAAGTCAAACTATGGTCTGTCTTTTGCCAAAGGCCATGTTTCATTAACCATGATGCTTTGTTATAGAGCTAGGTCTTTTATTTTTAACTTTTCTTTTTTTTTTTAATTTTAAATGATTATTACAAAATTAATACATGCTTATTAAAGAAAAGTAGGTGGGAGAGAAGTAGAAAATGTCCCCAGGCCCATCATCAAGTAGAACTTCAGTCAGTATGTGATATATTTCTTTCCCATTATTTTATGCAATGTTATGTTCATTAACCATAATTGTGGTTAAATATATGTATATATAATATATATTCACTTTTATACATATATTTATACATAAATAAATTTATAAAACTTTGAATTCTGCTTTTGAATCTCCCCTCCAGATGTGCATCTTGGTTACTGCCACATCACTGGTTAAGTATTTTAATAAATAAATATAGTAAACCAGGACTTGGAAACTTGTAGCTCTTTTATGCAAGCTGTCACTTGACCACGAGCAGGTTCCTTGACCTTCTGGTACTCAGTTTCCTCGCGCGTAAGTGAGGGAGTTGGTTCAGAGCACTGATTTTGAAACTATGGTATCCCACGAAACTTCCTGGAGACTGGGAGTAAAGATATCATCAGAGCAAGGAGGACCCTGACCCTTCATTCCATCTGTTTCAACCTAGGCATCTACATTTGTAACTCTTTTATAGATTTGGGGTCCAAGCACATTTGGAAGAAGGAACTCACTGATTTTTTATAGAAGAGTATAAAATTGTTGGACCAGATGATCCTGAAGCTCAACATTTCTGTGATTCTCTTTTATGATATCTATTAAGTTGTGTGCGTTCTATACATTTTAAAACATTTCTTCACCAGATAGAGTGGTAGATTAAGCAGATTTGATACTTTCTTTCAGATGATCTCAGGAACCATGTAATAAGCACAAAAAGAATCACTGATCAGTACTGAGCAATGTCTAAAGCACTGTCGAATTATTTCTTAGCAAATCTACCACTGCCTTTGACTTGATCCATCTCAGGTCCAATTTAATGCTCTTTTAGGGAAGACCAACCAGGGAATCAGTGGTCCCTTAAACTAATACATGTTTGAAAACTATGGACTTTACCAGTAACTGATTTTCCATTTTCCTTATGCATGTTAAGGTTTTGCATTTTGAGGGGATTGATTTTCGAGTCCCAGTGTCTTGACTTTTTCTCTTGCCTCCACAGAAGGAAGAATCTTGTTCAAAAATGAGGTGAATTAATGCTCAAGCACTCAAGAACCCCGAACAGCTACATGAAGTGTTTAAAAACTGCCCTGACCACCTCGCCACACAAGTCTGTCATGAGGCCTGACAGGATGAGTGCACCACGGAGGCACAGTGTCCTGCCCTGCAGGAACGGTGACTGCTGACCTGCCGGGAGCAAGCGGGGGGCCGCATGCTGTCTGCCAGTACAATGAAGGAAGTGGTTTATTGGTCACCCAAGAAGGTGGCAGACTGGCTGCAGGAGAATGCTATGCCAGAATACTGTGAGCCTCTGGAACATTTCACAGGCCGCGACTTGATCAACCTAACCCAGGAGGACTTCACAAAACCCCCCCTGTGCCGAGTCTCCTCCGACAGTGGGCAGCGGCTCTTGCACATGATAGAGACCCTGAAGATGGAGCACCACTTGGAAGCACACAAGAACGGCCACGCCAATGGGCACCTCTGCATTGGCACAGACATCCTCGCCCCTGACGGCAGCTTCAGCATCAAGGTCAAACCCAACGGGATGCCAAATGGGTATAGGAAGGAGATGATAAAGATCCCCATGCCAGAACCAGAGCGCTCCCAGTACCCCATGGAGTGGGGCAAGACTTTCCTGGCCTTTCTTTATGCACTTTCCTGCTTTGTTCTCACCACAGTGATGATCTCGGTCGTCCATGAACGAGTACCTCCTAAGGAGGTGCAGCCTCCACTACCGGACACGTTTTTTGACCATTTTAACCGGGTGCAGTGGGCCTTTTCTATTTGTGAAATTAATGGCATGATCCTTGTAGGACTCTGGTTAATTCAGTGGCTGCTCTTAAAATACAAGTAAGTAAAGCAAAAGCTTGCGGATTCAGTGATTGGGGTTTCTCACTGCAGATGTTTAATATTCATTATTGGGAAATGAAATTTATCAAGCAGTAGGAATCAAAGCACATTTCTCTCTCCTTTTTTTTTTTTTTTTTTTTTTTTTTAAACCACATATTCTGTTGAACCAACTAAAGCTCTGGCAACTTTAAGAAAGTTCTGTGCTTGTTGCCTGTTTTGTACAAGATTCATGCAGAATGATGAGTAGAATTGTTAGAGATGAGGTTTTTCTATTTTCACTTCACAGGAAAGAAAACCCTCAGACATCTTCAGAGAGTACAGGCTATTGAACCACAGAAAAACTACCCAGTCTTGGTGTTTTTAACCCATCAAATCAGTTGTCGAAAGTTGGCCTATGGGCCATGAGTGGCTGTGTAGCTTTTCCCACACAGAGTCAGACATCTAGAACTTAGCAATATGTATTTAAAGATGTTTCACACAAAGAATTCCGAACAGCTAGTCCAGAGTGGCTTGGACTAGTGGGAGAATGGTACGCACAGGCAATGACTTTAGGTGGGATGTGGATGAAGCTACATGGCTTTCCACCTTTTATAGAATGTGTGGCATTTAAAGCAGTATTCCATTCAAGTTTCTCAGGGTTTTTAAACAGGTATCTCCTTTCAGTTTCAGGTGGATCCAAAGTGGCTTTCATGTCCCAAGCTCTAAACTCAATGCAGACAAGCTGTTTGCTTGGGTTGCCTGTAGCGAACTAAACACCTACATTGCCCTCATCTTTGGTGTCTGATTTTTTCCATTAGCGGAACATCTTTATGGCTTCCAGGCATGGGAATTGGAAATTGGTTTGCTAAGGATCTGAGTTTCTCTCTGGTGGACTGTGTCTCATGACCCACAGTATGGTTGAATATTAAGGAGATCATCTTAAATCAAGAAAACAAAATGCAGACTGAGAATTTATGTTGAACTTTAACGGAAATGATGAGTTTTTTCCTGGTACGTTTCATAAGGTCTGTGTTTTTTTTACCTTATAAATTATGTATCTACAAGTGGAAGTAGAAGCAATTCCTGGCTCTTTGCCAGGAAAGGACTATCTTAACCTTGTATAAAGGAAGTAATTTAAGTGGCCAGTTTTTATTTGGGGGCTGGTTTGGCAATCCTGGAGTTTAAGCTAAATTTGAAATAGGAGCAATGGCCTGGGATGCATTTGATTTGGTGGAAGACTGTTTTTTGTCTGCTTTAGTTTTAAGAGGCTAAGTAGATAAGAATAGGCCTTAGAAATATGAGATGCTCAAAATTTATTAATTACATTGTTCGGGCTGTCAAACTTCAGTTCTGCTTTTGACTTTCAAGCTTTTTTCCCTAGAAGCTCATTAGAAAACAATGCCCGTACGTTTTGCCGCCTCAGAGGCAAGGTCAACTCAGATTAGGTTTCCAGGGGTCTTCCTGATTTTTGTTGTTTTGTTTATATGAGTTTGTTTTCTGGTTTTTGTCAAAATTCTTACATGCAACCTAATAATTTACTGCCCCAGAATATATCATTATGTACTTGTACATAACATGTGCAAGTTCAAATCTCTCACAGAACTGTGACTTTTGAATAATTTTATTCTTGTTCTAAGAAGTGTCCTAACCATAGGGATAATTTCTTTAAAGTATATTACTATTTATATTTCTCTCAGCAGGGACTTTTCCTCAGATCTGTTTCTCTTTAAGCTTTCTAATTTCATGTTTTACCGGTATTTATTGCTAGTACTGTAGTCATTTGTGTATTTAAATTGTTCTACAGCCATAAATCAGTTGACTCACGCCTTGGGCAAAATTAACCCAGGGCTAGGACACAGGCAGCCTGCGCTCCGGCCCCAGCCATGCCCTCACATGCTGGGTGGTGTGGATGAATCTGCAAATCTCAGGAGCCTTGTTTTTCTCACAGATAAATAAAGACCTCTCAGTCTGGATGATTTCTATTGTTCTATACAACTCGGTTTTATTTGATTCTAACATTATTGAATGGGCCAGTTATGTCTGAGTATTATTAACTGCAGAGCATTTTTCATCCAGAGTACATCCAACTAAGGATTCTTTAAGGTCCTCTCTCTGGTTTCCACGTCAGCAGGATAACCCAACTGTTGTCATGATAATCCTAGGCATCCCCACCCTTGTCCTGCTAATGGGACGCATCTCTGGCTTCCCATCTCCGTCCTTGAGACCTGTCTTCAGTGTGTGTGGCACACCAGACATGGAAGAGGTAGGAAGAAAGATAGAGCTCGACATACCAAGCAGTGGGTATTAATGAGCTCCCTTTCCCTGGCCTTCATAAAGAAGACTAAACTGTTTCATACAGTCAGAGGGACCCCTTGTTTCTAGTTATTTGGCTATGGCAGTGTAACAGTTTTATTATTAGGCATGTTGGGGAAATGGATCCTTCTGGTTATGGAATATTCTGTTTAAAAGTGATAACCATTCTGTTTGTGCTTGACTCTTCTGACACTTGACCCCTCTCCCCAACCTCCACCAGGAGGTTTGCTACTTAGGAGTATGTCCAGACCTCCTAGGAATTAAACCTGCCTGGTCAATAATTTCCAAAGGGACATTTTAATTTTACTTTGATTTTAAGAGTCTTAGAGCCTTTAAAAATCATCCTATTCCTTCTTGCTTCTTTATCTTCTACTTTTTAGAGAAGAATCAGGGGCTGAAACTGTAGAGGATGACTTATTGAGAAATGATATGCCGGAATTTGAGCAGTATCTCCCGACAGCAAACCCTTCAGCCAGATGTTCAAGGTGCTAGAAAACATTGGTGCCCGAATTTATGACATTGTGACATTTGGTTCTATCCTTATGCTGTATACAGTTGTCCTTTACTGTTAAACATAAGTTTTGCTTTTTGTACTTAAATTTTTTTTGCCTCCTTTCATTCTTAACATCTCCCCCTCATGTCTATATGTACATATGCTGATATATACATAGGTCCGCATGGGGCTTCCATAACGTCGTGAAGTTGGAAAGCAACAACAATACCTGTCCTTGACAACTTTTTGATTTTTAAAATTGTAAATAATGTTGTCTCCCCATTTAGAATTGGACTTTCAAGCCACTGACTAGGAAAAATTCCTGGGAAATCTCTGCATTTGTGTCAGACTTCACTGCAAAACAGGTATCCCTTGTTTTAAGAAAGTGTGATTAAAGAATACGTTAAACGGACAGATTTGGTAGGGACTTTCCATGCATGGCTATATCGTGGCTGCCACGATGGCACCCAAATGTGATACAGGTGGCTCAGCGCTATTAGGACGTTGTAAACGCCCACCGAGAAGAAGGCCAAGGAGCAGGGTGGCAGAATTTCCAAGCCAAGGATTTTCTAGCCACTCGAGAAAGCATTATGACTTAGTATGGTGGTCATAGGTACCTCAAACTCAACTTTTCTAAAACCAGATTTGTCGTCTTTTGCTTTCAACTTCTTCTTCCTCCTACGTGGGCAGTGACATTTCCTAGAAACCTAGAACTTCTCAGTTCCTTTCATATAAATAGTCACTAAGTTCTGTCCATTCTAATTTCAGATTCATTACCTCTTTCCATTCCTACTTAGTGATGAATAGCAGGTGCTCAGATGGAGGCCCAGTTCCTTAGCCTGAAGCCTAGGGTCCTTCATAATCTGACCCCAGGCTGTTGGACCTCATCTCTAGCTACTCTACTCCACGGTTTTCCTTGAACACTTCAAGCTCATATCACAGTCCATTCTATTCATTGTGTGTGTGTCTCCTTCATTGCTAGACTTTTAAGTTCCCCAAAGGAAAAGACCAGATCCTTTTTGTCATTCATCTTTATATCCCACTGCCTGATACAGAGTCTGGCACATAGAAAGTGCTCGTTTATAATTCATTCATTCATTCAACTTGTATTCACTGGGAACGTACTGTGTGCCAGGCACTGTGGTAGACCCTGGGGGTGCTGCAGTGAGCAGAGGCCCCTGATGTCCTCACGGAGCTTGTATTCTGACCAGGGTGTAACAGTCGTGAACAAATGAATATATAATACCAGGCAGTGATAAGAGAAATGGAGAAAAATAAAGCAGTCTAAAGGGTTAGAAAGTGTTGGGGATAGTGGGGAGGAGGTGGTATTTTAGATTGGGCGATCAGAAAAGTCCTCTAATGAGGTGACAGTTGAGCAGACACCCGAATCAAATGGGGGTGTACCAAGTAGGTGTTTGGGGCAGGAACAGTCAAGACAGGAGACACAGCAAGTACAGAGTCTCTGAGGTTTACCTGGGGAATAGCCACGGGCCTGTGTGGCCAAGCGAGCTGGGAGGAAGGGGTGACACGGGGTCAGGGAGGTGTGGATGGCATCCTGGGCTGTGGAAAAAGAGGCAGGATTTTTGTTCCAAGTGTGATGGTGTCATTAGAGGAGAATGATGTGAACAGATTGGTATTTTAAAAGAAGCCCTCTGGCTGCAGTTTAGAGAATAGGGAAGCAAGAGTGGAAGGTGGGGGATGGGTGTTAGGATGCCATTACAAATGGTCCAGTTGGAAGATGACCCAAATGTGATGACTCACGTTTGGCCAATGAATACATTTTGTGCTGGGGTGGGGGGAAGGGATAAACTTCCTAGAAGCTATGGCTTCTGTTACATTTAGAGCTCCTTAATCTTTTATAGCCACAGGGCTGACTTCTGTTCAGTATCTCATACAGGGTTTTTGGGTCTCTCTGTGAATCTCTGAATTTTATATGAAATTTAATGAGGAATGAACCATAGATTGAGATAGAATTCACTAATTTGAGAGCTCTCACAACGTTGCTTGAATATATTTTATTTCAGAGCAGAGTCAGGTGATATGTATATTTGTTTTCTGTCATGGCTGCTTTTAGATCAGATATTTGCCTAAAAGGAGTAGCACAAGTCAGTTGGGGAGTGAGGGTAGATAATAAAAAGGTGAATTAAATATTGCAGGATATATTGATCCACTGGTGGTGTAAAGATTTGAAGAAAAAAGAAAAGGAGCCATTGGATAGTTGGGATGTGGGGTGGAGTTGAAAGAGCTTTGTGGTTGAGGCATTTTGGACATGGAGTAGAATATTCTAGCATAAACAGTTGTATAGAGTTATGGAGGGAGTGGTAGAATGGTCACCAAGTAGGTTCTTTGAAAACTGATCTCATGCCAAAAGGAAAGGAACTAGAGAAGGAAGTGCTGTTGGCAGATCCTGCTTAAGACTTGACATCTCTATTCGGAACTGTTTCTGGGGGCTTCCTTGATCCCTAAGGAAAGAACAGATACAGTTTTCCAGTGTGGCTTTCCCACGATTACATTCTGAGAGTACTGCAGTGGATTTTTAGATGTTTGGCAGCAGTATGTTTTTTATGTTGGGAGACCACTTTGGAAAATACTTATTTTGTGTTTTTTCCTTTGATAAATGCCCTGGGTTTGGAGGCCTTATTTGTTAGGAGGGTGTCTGCCAACATAAGAAGGTTTATCTACAGCATTTGCCTCTCTCCTGTGAATGGAATGTAATTTCCAAGGACAGAATCCTTGTGCTGATTGGCAACTGCTGCTGTCAGGTGCTAATTTGATTTTTTTTGTTTGTTTCTTTTGTGTCTTATTCAACAGGCTAGACTCTCCACTAACATTTATCTTTCATTTTACCCCAGTTTGATTCCATCAGTGTTTCTTTTCACATTAAGTTGATTGGATCAAAGTACTTATCTCTTTCCTCTTCTAATCCCCAAGGTAGTTTATGACCACAGTCATTGTCAACATTTTTTCAATTGTTTTTAAGTCTCTGATGGTTGTGACTAAGTTACGTTCTTCAAAGCTGTTGATGTAGAGCGTTTGAGATGAAGCAGGTCCCTTCAATAGAGCTTATTTTCCAAGTTCCAGAAGAGCCTTTTTTTCAAGGCTGTTTCACTTTATGAGAAATCAACGGTACATTGTGGACCACTAGGCTAGGCTGGTCTCTAATGGAACTTCAGGGCATCTTTACATTTAGTAATTTGTCAAGAATTATTGAAGACTGGTGCTAGGGATGTAGCAGGGAGCAAAACAAAGCTACATAGAGGTTATCTCCTGGGGAATTCTTGTTTGTTTTCACAGTAACATCTCAGGTTTTTAAAGTGAGTGTTGTCCAGACTCTATCCTAAAGTATAAAACTCATGAGGACAAAAATTCCCTCATGTTAACTGCAGCTTTGGGGGCATCTACCACATTATTTAATTGGCTGATAGACTGTCATATTCCTCTCCAGCCATAAAGCAAGTTAGGAGCTCTTGGATCGTCCCTTCCCTTCCTTTCTTCTCTCTCTACACATGTACCTGCATCTATTATATACTTACTCAAAGTCTGTTTTCTTCTGTTCCTTTTCATCCATGTTGTCAAAAATCATTATCGCCCTGTTCAAACGGCAGATTCCAAACATTTGAGTGGCGAGAATTTTTTTTCTACATGCACTGTCCTTTCATCCAATCAACTCTTTAAGCAGTGTGTTCTCTTGTCTCAGTGAAGATACCTGAGACACAGAAAAGCTGTTGACTTGCCCAAGATCCCACACAGAATATATTGAGGATTGAAGGCTTTTCAGTATAAATCCAGTCTCATCATGTCCTGGTATAATAGGCATCTGTCCTCCGGAAATGTGTTTTCGAAGCAGATATAGTAGCATAGATTCAACATGCAGAGGACAGATAGAATGAAAACAGATCAGTCCTGTGTTGGATAATAAGGTTTATGTGTCATATACCATCCAGGAGACATTCATACTTGCCCCAGGATGGACCTGCCAAACCTGAAAGCTGTCCCAACTTGCCGTTCCACAGTAGTTTGTAGAAAGCGTACTGAGTTCTGTCCTCGTTGACTGCTGTCCTGTGACCTCCTAGGTGTGGTGTCGCATGGGCCCTACTCACCATGGGTCTGGGAAATGCCCTCTGCCTCCGTGCAGTTACGCTTTTCCACTGAAGACTGCTGACCAGGAGCACCCAACCTTAGACTTTTTCTTGCTGTTTCTAGCAAGTTTACTCCCCTTGATTCTGACCCTGGGAGGCAGAGCCCGGGGTTAAGATCCTGTTTTCCTTCCTGGGGACTTTCCCTGTCCCATTATCTTCCCGTGTAATCTGGACGTCCTAGGCTTTTGCAGGCCTCTGCTCCCCCGCCTTGGAGCGGGGAAGGACAGTCACTCTAGGCACCAGATTCGGTTCCAGGCTCTACCTCACTTCTCATTCTCACTTTGTTAGCTCACAGATGGTCTTACCCGCTTTCACCTCTTCTAATTTTTACCAGTTTAGGTCTCAAGACCTAAATACTAGCCTAAACCCTAGGAATTGTAGGGAAACTAAATTCAGTAATTCCAGCAATTTAGGTTTTAAGTTAACATAAATATTATAAGAGGCTTTTTAAACTGAGACTTAGGATAAAAGGGAGAGAAAGCAAAAGAAAAAATAATAATACATTGGTGCAATAAATTAGTTTTCATGAGTTAATTTTTATTTATGACACTAAAGGAAAAACTAAGTAATGTATCTTGCCTGTAGGCCAATTAGAAGGTAAACAAAAAGAAAAAAAATTTACTTAACGTTGCCTGAGATAAATAATGCTAACATCTGGTTTCATATTCCTTTTCATATTTTTCTGTACGCTCATATAGGTGTAATCTACATATGTGTGTATTTTTAAGTAGTATCACATTCGCCTTGTATTTTACAGTGTGCCCAGGGATCATCTCTTTCCCTCTTCTCTTAAAAAACCGCCAGGGATGTCTGTCTAAGTATTCATGCTCTTATTTAGAAGTCACCACATATGTCCCCCTCAACCTGTTTGTATCATGGTAATGGTAGTTAAGCATTCAGTTATACTGTAAATCTTACTGGTTTGAGATCATCTTATCCCTACAGCCATCTACTAACTGAGGTGAATTTGGTCAAATTACTTAACTACTTGTAGTAGCGTTGTTTCCTCGCTACAAAATGGGGACAATAAAATAGTGTCTTATCTCAACGTTGTTGTGTGGATGGAGTGAGATAATGTGTATAAGGCACTTAACTGAGTCCTTGGCGTCCTCCTGGTTCCCAAGCCTGCCCCACCCCCATCCCCATCTTAGTAAATGGCATCTCTGTCCTGCCCCATTCTCAGGCCAAACGCCTCGGTTTTGTTGTTGGTATTCGCTTCCACCCCACATCTGGTCTGTTAATCCCACCACTTCTCGCCACCTCTGTTGTTGCCCTGGGTCTAACCAATGTCATCTCTTACCTGGGTTGTTGCAGGAGCTTCCTACTGGTCTCTCTGTTTCCATTCTTGTTTCCCTTAAGTCACTTGTCAACTCGGCAGACAGAATGTCACTGTACAGTAAGCTGGTGTATGTCACTCTTCTACCACCTCATACAGTTTTGTATTTTTTTAATAATTAGTTTCAGTTTTACTTTTTTTAAAATTTATTTTTATTTATTTATTTTTGGCTGCGTTGGGTCTGTTGCTGCACGCAGGCTTTCTCTAGTTGCGGCGAGCGGGGGCTACTCTTCGTTGTGATGCGCGGGCTTCTCGTTGCCGTGGCTTCTCGTTGCGGAGCATGGGCTCTAGGCGCATGGGCTTCAGTAGTTGTGGCACGTGGGCTCATTAGTTGTGGCTCGCGGGCTCTAGAGCGCAGGCTCAGTAGTTGTGGCTCACAGGCTTAGTTGCTCCACGGCATGTGGGATCTTCCCAGATCAGGGCTCGAACCTGTTTCCCCTGCATTGGCAGGTGGATTCTTAACCACTGCACCACCAGGCAAGTCCCCTCATACAGCTTTTAGGTCAGAGGTCCTTATGGTGACCAAGGAGGTCCCTCCAGACCTCGTGTCCTCATGCACTCTGCTCCCTGACCCCTCTGCCAACACCCACACATACTAGCCTCTGTTGGGAATCTTCTTCCCCAGATGTCCTCATGGTTAACCCCCTCATATACAGGGACACCTTCCCTGATCAACTTAGCCCCAAATTGTAACCTCCCATCCTCCAGTGACACTCTTGCTTAACTATACCCTTTAGCACTTACCTAACATGCTCTATATCATCTATCTTGTTTATTGTCTGCCTCCTCCCCCTAGAATATAAGCACCACAGGGCAGGCT
The DNA here is from genome assembly GCF_028023285.1 of Balaenoptera ricei. Classification (NCBI taxonomy): domain Eukaryota; kingdom Metazoa; phylum Chordata; class Mammalia; order Artiodactyla; family Balaenopteridae; genus Balaenoptera; species Balaenoptera ricei. Next base: position 39,618,675 of record NC_082654.1, read on the forward strand.
TTTTGTCCATCTTGTTCACTGCTGTATTGTATTTCCCAGTGCCCAGAATAATGTCTAGCATATATATATATTTGTTATGAGAATAAATAAATAATAATAGCAGCAGCTAACATTAATTGAGTATTGCACTATGATGATTACTGTGCCTAGAATTCAGTAAATGTTAGCCATTGCTGGTGAAGTATGTGCTTATTATGTTTTTAGAATCCAACCCCCTGTTAAAAAGAAAAGGTTACTTTTAAGGGTAATCCTTTAGCTTAAGAGCAAACATTCATTGTTGAGTTCTGCCCGCTGTGACTGAACAAGCCTTAAGAATGTGATTCAAGGTAAGTTTTGATGAAGGGAAGGAATGAAGAAAGATCTGTACACATATATGTATTTGTGTTATGTGTACACATACATATATGCATTATATATACACACACATATGTATATATGCACACATACTATTTTTGTTAATAGCCTAAAATACTAACAAGAAATTAACTTCTTTGTTTGGTACTTATGTATGCAGCAGTTTCTAGAGGATACTTGATTTTAATTCTTCATAACTCAAGTAGATCATATTGATGTTGTCTTTCATATCTTATAGCGTAACATTTTCTCTTTACCTTATGTTACAATCTATATTTAACCCAGGAAATAATATTTTTTTAAAAATGATGGCTTAAGTGGGGACAGTTTTATAATATGATCTGTTCTTTGCAAATTCCCTCAACTAGTATGGCTCATTTCCTGAACTTAACTCTCGCATTATATTGCAGACCTTTTACGTGGGACTTAGAAAAAAATATAAGCCACTAAGCCACTACCTTTTTTTTTTTCCTTTTAACTTGACAATTTCATTAGTGAAAAGAACAGCTAATTGAAAATCTGGAGACCTGGGTTTTGTTGTGGCTGTCTCATTGACTGACGCTCTGGCCCCAGGCTAGTACTTAAACTCTTTACATCTTACTTTTTCCTTCTGTAAAACAGTATATGCTAAACAGGAATGTGGTTAACATAATTAATACCAAAGATGCAAAAATCTCTTTGAGTTGGATTTTTTTAAGGCAAAGAGGCACCGTGCGTGTACAGACACATTTCTGGGCTGGGTACATGGGTCCATCTCATTCTCCTGATTCATAAACTGCCATCCTCCTGTGTGCACACCCAGGAAATATTAGGGGAGTCCTGGATCTCCCAGGAGAGCATATGTTTTTACTTTTCTGTTTACTCTACAGCATTTATTCCTTCCTTTTTGTTTTACAAGGCTTTCCTTGGGATTTTCCTTCTTAAAGTACCGAATTAAGCCCTGGGTTTTCATGATTCACCATCTGGAGCAGTTGAGACTCCTGTGCTGGGTAGAAAGCCCAGACAGAGCAATGAGGAGACAGGGGAGGCAAGGGAGGAAGATGCTAGGACTCACAGTCCTTACTTGGATGAATGTCGCCATCTTGGCAGGTGTCATCACTTAAAATATAAGTGCAGAAACGATGCAAAGTGAAGGATTGGTGAGCATCAGCAGAGGTTAATGCTGGCAGATAAATTAAAGAGTTTTTTCTTTTTTTAATTTTATTTATTTATTTTTATTTATGGCTGTGTTGGGTCTTCGTTTCTGTACGAGGGCTTTCTCTAGTTGTGGCAAGCGGGGGCCACTCTTCATCGCGGTGCGTGGGCCTCTCACTATCGCGGCCTCTCTTGTTGCGGAGCACAGGCTCCAGACGCACAGGCTCAGTAATTGTGGCTCACGGGCCCAGTTGCTCCGTGGCACGTGGGATCCTCCCAGACCAGGGCTCGAACCCGTGTCCCCTGCATTGGCAGGCAGATTCTCAACCACTGCGCCACCAGGGAAGCCCTAAAGAGTTTAAAGGACAAACATTTATGGGAAGAAGCAGGAAAGCACTATCAGAGGGCGTGAAAACTGAAGCTCTAAAGCACAGAACCACAGGTGTTGCCCATATTACCGGTACCATCACGAGTCCCACTGGGACTAAAACATAAGTGAGGAGCAGCTTTCTTGCAGAGCTTCGTCTCATAGAAGGAATGAGGGCCTCTGTTGGTAATGGTGGTGCCAATCTCACTATTAAAAATACCGTAAAATACAAAACAAGTTCTGAAGCGCTTTGGAGGATGAAGTAGCTCTGCCCAGTTGGGAACATGTAGGAGGCTTCATGCAGACGTGGTATTTGAGGTAGGTGGATAGAGTAACAGGAGAGGCCAGGGAAAGAGATTTGCTGGCAAAAGCAAGAAACTAGGGTTTTAGGGAACGATGAGTGGGGCTCGTTTTGCCCAGGGCAGTGGAATTCATGTCTGCAAGATAAAACGGTTAAGGTAGCTTGGGGTCACATGGAGGGGGGGCCCATGAGGGGAGTTGGAACTTCATTAGGTAGAGATGAGCAGTTGTCGTAATCCAGGGAATCCACGGGCTAGTAGCAAGGAATTAAAGGGAGGAAAACAGATTTAAGAAACTCTTTGGAGTTAGCTTCAACAGCATGTGGGCATGGGAGTGGGAGGCTATGAAGAAAGTAAAATGGAATATAGCACCAGGCACCTTCTTTAGAGTAGGTGGTCCCTCAGAGACCTGAGTGACAGGCAGTGTTCCAGGAGTCCAGGCAGAGGAAATGGCTGGCACAGAGATCCTACCTAAGGCAGAAGGGACTTGGGGTGATGTGTTCAGTTGCACCGAGGGCATCGGACTGGAGTTGAGGAATGACGGGGAGAGCAGTGGGAGGTGAGCTTGGAGAGAGGCAGGCCAGATCATCTAGGGCCTCATGGGCTTGGCAAAGGATTTGGATCTTATTCAAAATATATTTGGCAACTATTGGAGGGTTTTAAAGGACGTACTCTGTTTAACTGTTTCAAACAAAAGAGGATTCTGGCTGCTCTTTGTAGAAAGGATTTTAGGGAGGCACAAGTGGAATTAGGGACACTAGGTCAAAGGTCATAGTGGAAGTTCAGGTGAGATAGAATGTTGAGAAATGCATGACATTTCAGAATGACTGACCAAACATTGGAGGGGGGGCGTAAGCATATCTAACTGGGCACGGACTGTGCAAACAATAATGAAGAATGGACAGTTTCCTTCTGGATACCTAGAAGGATTTTTTTCAGTACTTTAATAAGTAACATGGTTATCATTAAATAACTATCAAAAGTGCTTATTTTGTAGAGGTCTGGGTCAATACAAAATATGACATAAAACACTAAGTGAAAAATCTGAGTTAAGTGGGTTTTGGTATGTAGCTTAAATGTGATCGGATGTTGGCTCATCTATTGGTACACAACAGTGTAGTCTCAAAATAAAATTGGGATTTCTTACACAATTTGAAGCCATTTCCTGAATCTTTTTGTCTTGTGTAATGTATTTATATTTCACCTTAGACTCTCTGAAACTGCAATTTCCCCATCTGTAAAATAAGGATCATAGCCTTGCATTGCAGGTTATTTTAAGAATTAAATGACACAGAGCTCGGCGTAGAGGAGAAATTTGGCAAAACCCTAGTTACTGTTAATAACAGTCTGGGGAAATTCCTCAGTAGCATTTCTCTGAATCATAAGAAAGATACGGTTTTGCTGGTGAGGAAGCCAGTTTCCAAGGAAGTTAATTGAGATGATTCAAATCATCATGCGAGCCTTTGTTAAAGGTAGAGCCAGCATCTGTGTGAAGATAAGCTGGAGACGCCTTGTCCCTGTGGCATATACTGGAGGGACCTGAACTGTGCACTGGCCTCCATGATTGCTCCAGAGATGTGGGCCTCCCTGATCCTGGTCCAGATACATGTGCTGTCCCCTGTGTTTATCGCCTCCTACTTTGGGATTGTTGCTTAGTTCCACTGCTATGTCTCAGGACCTGTTTGTTTCAAGAGCTGGCAGAGCAGGTCTGAGCACTGAAAGAATTGTGTGTCTTCTGGCTACAGCTCAGAAAGAGACAACTTGCAGGAAACAAAAGAACTTTCCAGTATTTTAATTTTACTTTCCAGTATATTCATTTCTTTCATCGTTTTTTCTTTAGAATTTTAGACCATTGTATCAAATGCCAGAAGCAAAGCAGTGCTGCTATTTTAAGCCTGTATTTGGTAGTAATTAATCAGGTTCTGTGTACTTTTTCCTCTTTAAGTAGGGATAGTAAAAGGTTTAATAAAGTTATCCTGGACCTAACATACCATTCTAGCAAGTCTTAATGATTATCTATAAAATATTAACACTTTTATTCCTATTTCCCTATCGAATTTAACAAGTATGTTTTTCTTTTCTGTCAGAGAAAGTAGTAATGAGCCTATTACTCAAATACTTGAGAGAAGAATAGATAATCGTGACCAAGTACAAGTGTCTGTGACGTGATAGTCATTGCAGAGTGCAAGCAGATAGGAAACAGGCTTCCTTCCAACGTGAAAGGAGAAATGTATCCCATGTGAGAAGAACAGCATTGTGGTTTTGAGAATTATAATGTGCATATTGTCCTTGGCATTTGCTTAATCTCTGGAAATACCTCATTAATGTTTCCTCTGTGGCTTTTTTGTTGTCTTGTTACATTTTTAACTACTTTAAACCTTTTTTCTTTAGAGCACATCTTGAACTTTTAAACTTAAGTAAGAAAGAATTCTAATGTGTGAAATTGTTTGATTAAGGAAAAATACCTTAACAGGATACAAGTTTTTGAAACACTTTTATATCCTGCTTTTTAAAGTTTATGGTAGGAGATTCTTGTTTAAAATTATACATTGAAGATATTCTAAGCTTGCTTTCAAAAAGATTAAGTAAATACCAAAGATCAGAAGGTTCTTATTAATAGTCACTTCCAACTTGTCACCGTGTTAGTATTGATGAAGTCACATTGATAAAATCATTTGACTTTTTCACTTCAAGTCAAAGAGTAAATGTGACTGAATCTTTAACGTTTGATACTTTTAAAGTATTTTTTGTTAAAGAATTTGTCTTTTCTTATCCGTTATCATTTTTTCATATACCTCATTCTCAGGTAATCCTAAGTCTTTTCACTGCTTCTCAAATGTGACTCAAGTTTGAGATATGGAAATAGTTATTGGTGTGCGTGTGTGTATCTTATGTGCACCATGAAACCGTCAGGCAAAGGGATTTTAAGATAGTAATCTTTCCCAAAATGGAGTGATAGGAGTCATTTTATTTGTTTCTCTTCATCTGAAGAGATTAACATATCTAAATAGACTTAACAGTTTTCTGTGGTAGATGTTTTTCGTATAGTTCAAGTAAAATGGCAAGTCATTTCTGTTTGTTTGAACAGGATGGTGAGAGAGGGCATTTTCTTTTTGAGAAAAATGATCATCGTATCTTACAATGTAAAATTCACGTGGGTATTTCAAGTATTTTGGTAAGACATTTATAGTCTAGTAATATTCTCTAGTATTGTCCCTCTTTATATTGTTTAATTATACTGTGCTTTTCATCAAGTGAAATTAGAGACACATACCTTTATAAAAGACAGCTTTATGCTGAATAAGTTCTTGTCCTTGGAGGTGGCAAGCACAGCTTTAATAAGAGAAAATAAGACATTCTCTGTGGTAAGCAGTTTTGACCCAGTTTCTAAAATCTGGGTAAAGAGGCAAAACACCCAGACTCTACCCGTACAACCTTAGGACCTTACGTGAACTGTGTAGTTATGAATGAAATACTAATACAGTTACGTGGGTTATTTTTAAATTAATTTCTAATCACACAAGTGACATATCACTTCATTCCTCTTGTTAAAAAATACAAATGATACAAATTCTCCTCCAGTAGGGATGTCCATCCTGCATAAAAATAGAGGCACATTGTACAGTTATAGAGTGAATGTTCAGTATCCTCAGAGGAAAGCCTGTTCACTGTTTCCAAAACAGTTGTGTTTATTTATGTCAGGTTGCCCTGGGCCAAGGAAAAATGTGAACCCCTCTAGGTTGAGGAGGAGGAGACCCACAGGACTCTGATTCTGGCCTGTGGTAGAACAAGATAGAACAGGTAGAATTAGAAGGAACATTCTTGTTCAAGCATACACTTAAGTTTGTACAACTTTATCTAGTTAAAGCCAAACCTATGTGGAAATTGCTATTAGGAGAAGTTATCAAACTCAGTATACATGTTCACATATACATATCAAATAATTTCATTAGAACCACCAATAAACTTGAAATGGAAAAGATGTCTAATTCTAATTCTTGCTTATTTTGTGATTCATCCACAAAATGTATACGTTTGTTGACCGCCATTGTGCATGGATGGCAGGGATTTTCCATACATTATTCCTAATGTTCTTATTTCTGGTTTACAGATTAGAAAACTGAGACTCAGAGATGTCAATAGCCTATAAGGCCACATAGTTAGCAGAGAGAGGTTGGATGCTATCACTGAGACAGGCTCTTTTCTTGGCATCGTGCTACCTTGGAGATCTGCTAAGATAATCAGTTTCTGGGATGTACAAGTACAATGGTTTAATGTCTTTGGCTCATTAAATGTCAGAAAAGTTTTGAATTCTCATTTTAATGTCATTGTAATTTTCTGCACATCTTTTTTTATGACAGAAAAGACACTCTCTAAATGTTTAACCACAGGTACTGAGTCAGCTCTGACCCATCAGAATAGGCCCTACTTGTACATCAGTTGAATGTCAACTCATGTTTAAGGCCTCAGGAAGCCCAATTAATAGCAATATAGAGTGTTTTAAACTCCTCTGGCCTTAAAGTTAATATTTAAAAGGAAAAAAACAATATCATTCTCAAAATCCTCACCTTAATCTGCTCTTAGCTATAGTTATAAAATTCTGATTTCAATCTCTCAAGTAGTTTTGGGGTTTGTTTGTATTGTTGGGTCATTGAAAACTTGAAGTAAATGAACCTGCGAAATTTCATGACTGAGTGTCTGCCCTGTTTTTCCCTTTTTCTAGGTCTATTATTAGCAGAAGATTTTTCTGCATAGTTGGCACGCTGTACCTGTATCGGTGTATTACAATGTATGTAACTACACTCCCAGTACCCGGTATGCATTTCAACTGCTCTCCGAAGGTAAACCATTCCTCGCTGTAATTTCCCTTTTTGTTTGTTTCTCATCTTGCCCAGGGGTCCTTTGACTTAGGCTGAAGGTGAAAATTTCCTTAGAATAGAATCAAGTCCCTTTGCCTTCATCTGGGAACGTTACTAAGCAATACAGCTAGGTGGCCCCGCCCTTCTTAAAATTCCCAAACCCTGCCAGTGCTTCGCAGCTGGGGAAATATGTGGTCTAGTTAGTGTGATGGAAGCAGTTAAGCTTTGTGTGTGGGCATAGCTCTTTGGTTTCCTGCCATACTTTTAAAATATCATTTGCTCCCTTGATACAGTTCCAGAAGCTTTTATATGCTTTTTCCCTCTCTTAGATGGAAGGTTCGGTTTCAAATGATATTTTTTCCTTCTTTCTATTAATCCCTACATTGGGAATCCGTAACAGCAGAGCTAGAGACACTATTCCTGTCCCTTTGCACCCTCCACCCACCCAAACAAGATCTCTCCTCCCTGGCGGGACATTTTGCTGTATTGATCTTCTCTAGTAGCACAGAAGCTTTTCTTTAAAATAAACTTTATTCCTCTTCTATTGTCTCTACCTTTCCATCAGATTCACATAATACTCCTTACCCCAACTTTTGCCTTGGAATAATTTCAACTGGGGAGATCATCAGAATTTTATGAAATAATTAACAGGAGATTTAGTTTTAAAAATGTTTAACTACATTAAAGCTTTTTAATGTAATAAGAAGTAGAAGAAGCTCATTTCCTCGATTTGGGTGGGAGAAAAAATGGAATGCTGTGTGTTTGGAATCATTTCTTCGCATCGCACTTGTGCTAGTGGAACGTCCTTTCAGTTTCATCCATTTGTACTTTTGTTACTTCCAGAAGAGACATTCTCTCTGCTACAACCTTGGAAGAGGGCTGAAGAATCCAGTCCCTTGGAAGAGGGATTTTTAAAGTGGTGTCTTTATCATTTGAAATTCTGGATCTCTTTAGGTTGCTTGCTTACTGTGGTCCCCTTCCTTCCTAGACTTACGTACGTGCTCAGAGAGGTAGCTAGTTTGTTACTGCCCTCTTTCCGTTTTTGCTACAGTCTATTTCCGTAACTGGGGAAGCCGTCATAAGGAATGAATGATCCCAAGGTTCTACTCATCTCCATCAGCAATCCTGCCTCTCTGCATCTCCTTGCTCTTTCTTCAGCCCTTCCAAAGAAAGCCAGCCTCACATCTTCTTTATCCTCTGTGAAAGCTCTCAGGCACTTGCCTACAGCTCCTGAGTTAGACCAAATACCTTGTTGTCACTGAGGACTCAGTGATGTAGACTCTTGCTGGGAGGCTGGCTTGATAGGCAAGTGTGTTCTCAGTAGCAGTTCGATTCTTAAAAAAGTCTGTGCATGGGAAGTTTCTCCACCAAGGAACATGTCATACCAGTTTAGGTAGATGTGGGATCTGGTCCAGCCCATGTTGAAGATGGACCCAGCATCAAGGGGTCGTGCTGTGTGTGTGGCCTTTCTCCCTGATCTGGTTCCAGCCTTGTTTCTTCTTAGGACCTCTGCAGCTCCACCGCGTTGCCGGCAACCCCACTCTTGGTTAGTATTGGCACTTACAGAGTCAGCTTGAGTCATCAGCACATCTAGCCAAGATCCCCTAGCTAAATATAGCTTGTAGGTTTTCTTGGTAAAGACAGAGGTAATGGCAGGGACAGTGTGCAAAACCAGACCCAAGTGTGTCACTCATTTATCATGCTGCCAGAAACCCCGACTAGGGCCATCTTTCTGTGACAGTCTTCTAGAAATTAGAATCTTTAAAGTAAAGTATACAGGAGGGGGTAAAATGTTAGCAAAAATTATTAGTAAAAACTCACTAAATCTAATTCTTTTGTAGAACAGAGCTCTTGGAAGAATGGGTTCAAAAAAAAACAGTTTTTTGTTGTGAAATTTTTCAACTGTATCCCAGAGAGAAACCAGTATAAGGAACCACCATATGCCAGCACCCAGATTCAGTAGTTATCAAGATTTACTACATTTGCTTCATCTTATCTTCTATTTTTCTTTTGAAGTATTTTAAAGCAAACCCCAGACAATGTTATTTCATTGCTACATACTTAATATGCATCTAAAAATTTTGGACATTTTATCTTTAACTTTATCGCTGTTGGTACATTCAGCACAATTAACAGTAATTCTTTGGTATTGGCAATTACCAACTCGTGGAATATCTTGATTGTCTTAAAAAATGCCTTTTTTTAAAAAACAGTTGGTTTGTATAAATTAGGATCCACAGTCTTTATATTACATTTAGTTGTTCTGTCTGTTAAGTCTCTACATTCTAGAGCAGTTCCTACTCTCCTCCCCACACCCCCTTTATTTTTTTTGGCATGCGGCATGCGGAATCTTAGTTCCCCAACCAGGGATCGAACCTGCGCCCCCTGCAGTGGGAGCTCGAAGTCTGAACCGTTGCACCGCCAGGGAAGTCCCCCCACCCCCTTTTTTTAAACCCCATCAGTAACTTACAGAGATCAGAGCAGTTGTCCTGTAGAATATCCCACATTCTGGATTTATCTGTTTGCTTCTTTCTAGTGTCAATTAACTTCTTCCTCTCTCCTCCATATTTCCTCTAAATAGAAAGTTGGCTCTGGAGACTTGATTCAGTTGTTCTAATTTCTTTGGCAAGAATACTGCACAAGTAAAACAGAATGATTTCTGAAGCTAGACGGAAGACTTGGAAAAGGTCTTGAAGGCTCAGTGCTGCCTCTTGGAGATCAAGCTTAAGAAACTGAGGGGTCAGACAAGGGTCAGAACACTGCACTGGGGAACAGTGTCAGAAGGGAGTGAGGGATAGTGCTCGAGAGAGATCCCAGAGACCACCTTTGCCTACCTTAGAGCCCTACCCAGGGCTTGGCTAGTCAAAACGGAAAGGAACCTTACTGAAAGTCATCCAGTCCAGTGTCTCAATATCCTCGCCACCAAATCTTGGTCAAACTGTCTCTGAACCATTGCACAGAGAGAGGACTTGTTACCCTGTAAAAATACAAACCTACCCAGTAGTAGAAAGAACACTGAGGTCAGAGTGAGGATGATGGCGTCCAGCACTTGCTAGCTGTGCAGCAGTTGCATTTAACTTCTCAGAGCCTCAGTCCCTTTGTTGGCAAGACAGGGCTTATGGCACTTTTCATACCATCTTAAGGATTTGTGGGAGTGAAAGAAGGCAGTAAATACACAGGGCTCTGTCGATGTAAAATGCTGTACAGAAATAAGAAAGCTTGGTATGGCCATCACGCCTTAACCCCTAGACTCTTATTCATCCAGAGAGAATGTATTTAATGTGCATTAAGCACCTGCTGTGTCTGAGGTACTGGAGTGCATGGGGGTGAGCAAAGTAGACAGAAGTCCCTGCCTTTGTGGAAAGTGCTTTAAGACCACCTCATCCAAACTTGCATCTTATATAATGTGGAAAATGCTGTGATATAAGGACCTTAAGCTAAGCCGCCGGCCCCAGGGATAAGAGAAGTGGAGACAGATTTGAGCAATATTTAAGTGGCTGAATCAGTACAGCTTAGCAATACATTTGATATAGGGAATGAGGAGAGAAAGGAAGGATTTCAAAGGCAACTGGCTTTTACCACTGGGATAATTATAAGGTAAGGAGGAAAACGGAGTTAATGACTTCAGATTAAACAAATAGAGTCTGAGGTACTTGTGAGATATCTAAGGGGTGGTGTCCAGGCCAACTAGCAGTCTACGTCTGAAACTGAGGGGAAAATCAGCACTAGAAATTAAATATTTGTGATTCATCATATTCTGGGTGGTGTTAAAGCTGTTGGTATGGATGAAAAGGCCAGAGACAGGACATTAAAGTACGATGCTTCCAGAATTGGTTATCCCCTGACTTGAGACACCATCTAAGGCCTGTTGGTTGGTGGATATTCTTATGGTTATCAGTCATCATTAAACTCCAAGGGAAGAGAGTTGAGCTTTAGAATACGACTTTGTTTAACATGGGCATGTGAACTTAAACTTGGTTCTGCCAACATACAGAGCCCCATAATTAGTATACTTAATTCTTCCCTTAACACCAGTATTCAAAACGCATGGCTTCTAAGAAAAATGTTCCAACAGGTATGCAGTAGTAATTAAGAAAATTGTTCCTAGTGTTCATTCACTTGATGGCAGTGTACCCTTTCACAAAATGTCATGGCTTAGAGAAGTAATCGTCACGTGAAATGATGAGGTGAGAAGAGAAGGGGGCCTGTCATCAGATGGTCCGGCAACAGAGATGAGCTGCTGGGCCGTGAGAAGGGAAGGAAGCATTCAGTTCCTGGATCAGGAGCTTCTGGGAAGCACTAGTCCCGTATCCCAGTGGGTGTCCGTGGTGGGCTTACGAGGCTGCCAAGTTTGTGCAACCTTGATTACCCCTTGTTAATCTCAACACAGCTTTTCTCCAAGGAGCATGTGTCCCAACCAGAAAACACCTTCTTGTCATCTTGTTCCAGCTTTTTAGGATTCAGTTTTTAAAAATAAAAAAGGCAGAAACATTTGAGAATTCTTCTATGTTCTAAGCTTTATGTAAGAATTTTTTGTTGTTGTTGTTTTAGCAAACTCCACAAGAAAAAGAAAAAAGAAAAAAAACCTGCCCCAGATAACACAGATACACTAATGTTATTGGAAGAGAAGGAATAACTTATGCTGTTTTCAACTCTCATTTTAATAATCACTTGAGTTAATCTCATGCCTAAGCATTAAAGTGAGATTCATGTTGGTTCTGGTTTTTGGTCTCCATGGTGACCTTAGATTTGAAAACCTTCAAAACGAGAGAGTTACATTACATCCTGGGTACTTAGCTGGCTAACGCATTAATCTGACATGGTGTTTTCAGTGGAATGATTCTCTTGAACTTCAGAAACGTGTCTTTTTATTTTTCCATCCAGCATACTTGAACATAGCCCACTGTTGGACAAGGCTGAGATTAATTGGACATCTGAGATTAATTGTTAAGTGGAACAATAAAATACAAATATAATAACAGAAAGACTTCCGTGTTCTTTCCTGCCACTGTCAGTTTTTTTGCATTGCACGAATTAGAAAGATCAAAGCACCGCCTTCAATTCGATGCTAAGCTGTGATGTAGTAATCCTCAGCCTCAAGGGTCTCTTTACTGGCATGTGTTCAGTCTTACAAGGCGCAAGACTCATTGCTTTTTAGGATGTTATAACCTTTTTAAGTTCTTTCCTACTTTCTTAGGTAACAGCTTGAGTGTTCAAAAGCTGCCCTCCTTGCTGACAAATTTTGATATTCTGATTAGCTCCTGCTAACCTTATCAGCATTTCAGAATATGGCTTGTGTTCTGTTACCAAAATAGCTTCATGTCATCCTGTTGAATTGTGTGGAATTTAAATTGTCAGTGCTTGATTTTACCTAATTTTCTGCTTGCCTCCTAGTTTCTTATCATCAGTATAATTTCCATTTTGCTCATTCTCATTTTTTTAAAAATGTCTTGCTTTATAATTCCCAGTAACCTTCCCCATCCCAAGTCTCTTCTTCACTTTCCCATTTTTCTCTCCACTGTTCTCTTCCTTTTTCAGGAATGAGAAAAAAAGAAAAAGAAAAAAGAAAAATGTACTAAGTCACTTCTTTCTGTCTTAAAAAAAGATTATTTTTTCTCCATTTTAAAGAAACTCTACATTCATTATAGATACATTATAAAAATGTAAAAAGAGGAAAATTTTTACACTCATGGTTCTATCTACTGTTCATGTTTCAGTAAATTTATTAGTTCTTTATGTGTATTTTTCTTACATAGTTCTGATCATGCTTTCTGTGCAGTTGTTCCTGTGTCTTTAGAGTTAACATTTGTTATATGCATTTTTACATGATTTTATAAACTTTCTAAATGGTTTTCTTATTTATGGGAAGTCGCCAGGGAGACAGGGATTGTGAGGCAGGGAGATTATAGATGTGACTTCTTTTCATAAACAAGCAGATTGCTTACTTCTGAACACACATTTCTAGAGGACCTGTCTTGTGTGGGGTAAATTTTGAGGATACACAAATATGATGTAAGACAAATGGGCCTCCAGAAGCTGTGACAGACATGTAACACATACGATTATTCTCTGACTACAGTCTTCGCTGTAATAGGCGCGTGGTGCTCAGTTGCCATGGAAGCAGAGAAGAAGGTGGCAAACTTTGCTGGGAGTGTTGGCCGCCCTGAGGAGGTGCCGTCCGAGCCAAGTCTGAAAAGGATGAGTAGGTGTCTGCCAAGCGGAGTTAAAGGGAGAAAACAGAAAGGGTGTGAAAGGAAGTCTGAGGGCGCAGGTAAAGTTCGATACGCCTGGGCGTGGAATCCTGTGGGCTGAGTGGCAGAGAGGAAGCCAGAGAGGCAAGTTGTGGGCAGATTTTAAGGGGTCTGGTCACCCTTCTAAGGAGTCTGGCCACAGGAAGCCAGGAAAGGTTGAAGCCGTGAATAGGATGTGATCACATCTGTCTCTTAGAAAGCCATCTCTCCAGTGATGCAGAAAGTAAGCTGTTTGGGAGAGAGGAGGGGAGGCAGACTTCGAGCGGTGCTAAATTATGTCTACCTGTTTCGTGCCAGGTCTGATTCTCAATGTTTCTTCATTGAAGTCTCACAGTCATGAGTGGGAGGAAGTTGCAGTTGGTCCAGAGATGCTTGACTTGCCTGTTGTCCTGCAGGTACTAAGTGGCAGAGGCAAGAAGTTCGGCCGCATCTCTGTCCTTGGTACTTCACACAAGGGAGGCAGATGAGGCTTCTCTTGTGTGGTTTTTCGAATTTAGAGATGAGGAATGCCTAGACCAGGGCAAACATCGGGAAGGTGGCAGAGGTTTCCTCCATGGCAGCAGCCTTCTAGTGTGAAGAGGTCACCAGGGTGAAGAAGCATTCACTGAAGAAATCCAAAGAGCCTCGGAGGTGACGCTGTATGACTCTACACGAAGCGTGATCCACTGTGTCAGAGTACAGGCAGATGGACAGCAGGACTTCCGTCCTGAGGAAGGTTCCAGAGCTTCCCAGACACTGCAGGCCAGTGGGTTCCATTCAGAAGCCATACTGTCCTGCTTGAGAGGCTCCCACTGGCCACGTGTGAGACAATTTGAGCATCACAATGAAATTATGACAGTAATTAATTATAATACTTTAATAAGAAACACTTTAAAAATTAGTGCTGGTGGAGAAAAAACTAACTGCTAGATATAAAAGAAATATTAGCAATAGAAAATCACCATTTTGCAACCACTATAGTAATAATTCAAGCAAGAATCATCAACAGATGCTAAAGCCACTGGGTGAAAGGTGGGGCACCGTAATATTTATATAGTTTCAAAAAGTCACAAACTGCTTGTTAATAATAAAGGGGCAAAGGTGTGTATTCGGAGGAGAAATCTGGCAGACACTCTGGCAGCCAAGTGATCAAACCAGCAGCAGGACGAATGATATCGGATGCTTTTTGATATGATGCACTGGGTAGGACACATCATTTCTGTATATTCCTGCCAATAACATTTAACCTGAGTTTAAACATAAGGAAACAATCAGATAAAGCCAAATGGAGGGACATGCTCTTGATATAAAAAAACTAGACTGGACTCTTTAAAAATGTCAGTGTCATTAAAAAAAAAAAAAATAGGACTGAGAAGCTAGTAGACTAAGAAAAATTAAGAGTATGACAAGTACCCTCAATATGTCTCCTCTGATTGAATCCTAGATTCGGGGGGAAAGCTATACAGGACATTGTTGAGACTATGGGGGAGTCTGAATAAGGATGTCTATTAACCGTGATAGTATTCTATCATTGTTAAATTTCGTGAGTGTGATTACAGAAGAAAATGTCCTTGTTTGTACATTTAAGGGTAAAGTGTCATAATGTGTTCAACTTAATTCACAAATGGCCCAGGAAAAAAAAGTGGGAGAAAAAGGAGAAGCAAATGTGGCAAAATATTGATAATTGATGAGTCTAAGTGAAGAGTCTAAGGTTGTTCATTATTCTCTTCTTTAGATTTAACACATTTTCAAAGCAAAAATTTGAGGGAATTTTTGTTTCAATTTTCACTTCATGACCAGGTAGGCTACAGAATCTCTCAGATATAATTTTTGTTAAAGGGAAATCTTGCCTGACTGAAATACTGGATTTCTTTAATGTGACAAATAAGTATCTGGGTAAATGGAAATCCATAGCTGACCTTTATTTAAGATTTTATGAAGCCTTTGATAAGTCTCCTTACTAAAGGCCATGAAAACATTTTTAGGTTTTTACTGGGGGAAAGGGAGGCTGGTAGGGGATGAGTGCTTTATTGCTGATGATTATTTAGAGACCCCTCCCCATGAAAAAAAAAAAAAGCCTGCCTGGTATAGGGACTCTTGGATACATTGGATAATGGAGCAGTATGGAGAGCCAAATCCCTCAGAGCTCAGCGGAGGGAAGAATGTTTTTAAAGTTGTATATCTGAGTTCTAACAGAATGTGCATAGGGAAATCTCCCTACTTCAGATCAGTTGAGATGGACATAATATTTGCGGATGAAACTAAATCTTCCCAGGAATGAAATGATAACCATCTGGGGAAGAATTCGTAAAAGTGATCACAGATGAACATCCGTGAGGGCTGTGTATGTAAGGAGAGCCAAATTTCACTTCTTGGCTGCTAAGCGTTGAGTTCTCAAGGAACTCCTCACCCAAAAGATGGGCCTAACTTGATCATTGTAATGTGGTCTGATATTTGTATACACTTTATAATTTTTGAGTAATCACTTTTATAAACATTACCTCCCTTGGGCAGTGAGGGTTGAGGGTGAGGTGGTGGTGTTCTCGCCATTTTCCAGATAAGGGAACTGAAGCTAGAATGGGTAAAATGGTTTGTCCAGAGCCACCTGGATGGTTAACCCGAAACTGGGGCTTGCGTCTGGATTTATGCTCATTGTTGTTCTTATGACGTAAGCTTAGAGGTCTTTGGAGTATCCCTCCTACACAGCACAACAGAAAGCAAGGAAAGTTAAGATCAAACTGAAAACACCTTGTTCAAGAAGGCAGAAAATGTGTAATTTGTTCGTGAAAGATTCCCATGGAAATAACTTTTTTAGAGATGGGGAAATTTGATTTAAGTGGAAAAAACACTTATGAAAAATAGATCTTGAGTGAATAATGAATAAAATTTTTAAACCATTCAACTATATTTAAATGATTTATGTAAAATGGATTCAATTTCATTAGCATGACAAAAACCAAAAAAAAGTGAACCTGGAGACATTGTCCAGCCTTTGTTTTTTGGAGGAGTGTTTGCACCAATAGCTGCTCTTTCCAGGGACCTGAAAGGCAAGATCCTTTAGTGAGAGGTAAGACATTTGGATCTGATCCCAACGAGTCACTGTGAAATAGAAAAATAGCACCTCTATTTGCTTATCTGTAAAATGGATATAATTACATATACACTAACCACCTGATAGGCTTGTGAGGCTACAATGAGATAATTGATAGGAAAACTCCATTAAAAAGTTGGAATCTCTGTACAAACAAAATGTAATACTTTATTATGTAGAAACGACCCTACATTCCTTTTTGTTGTTTTTTTTTTTACTCCTCAATCGACAGTAAAGAGGTATGAGAAATTATGAGGGACGGTTTTTTTTTTTAATTGGCGTATAATTGCTTTACAGTGTTGTGTTAGTTTCTGCTGTACAACGAAGTGAATCAGCTATAAGTATACATGTATCCCCTCCCTCTTGGACCTCCCTCCCCACCTCCTATCCCACCCATCTAGGTCATCACAGAGCACTGAACTGAGCTCCCAGTGCTATACAGCAGGTTCCCACTAGCTATCTGTTTTACATATGGTAGTGTATTTATGTCAAACCTAATCTCCCAATTCCTCCCACCCTCCTCTTGCCCCACTGTGTCCACACGTCCATCCTCTACATCTGAGTCTCTCTTCCTGCCCTGGAAATAGGTTCATCTGTACTATTTTTCTAGATTCCACACATATGCATTAATATACGATATTTGTTTTTCTCTTTCTGACTTACTTCACTTTGTATGACAGACTCTAGGTCCATCCATATCTCTACAAATGACCCAATTTCGTTCCTTTTTATGGCTGAGTAATATTCCATTGTATATATGTACCACATCTTCATTGTATATATGTATCACAGAAGGTCTGAGAAATTATAAGCGGCAGTTTTGAACCTCTCAGTGCTGCTGTGAAATCTAAAGCATTCATCAAACTTAGCAACACACCGTCTTCCCCTCAGAGTCTTCAAGGTCATGCTCAAGGACATTTCATGGCTCAAATTAGTTCTTAAGTGCCCATCACTGGTTAGGAGGGCCATGTGCCTGTTGAAATTCAGGAAGTGGCATAGTTTTGCTGCTTTTGTTTGGGAGTTGAAGTTGAGGTGGGGACTGCAGTACGTAGCGTGTGTTTCCCAGTTGCAGGCTGCTCAGGACACGGATTGATGGGGATTCCACTGATCCTGCTCCGTGATGCTTGATTCGCTTAGTGGATCTGACCTGTGGTCTGGGCGTTGAAGAGCAGCTTTCTTTACATGCCATGGATGATAGTGAATTTTCTGTTTTGGAGGAAGACTTTTCTTCTGGAACAAGGCAAGAAGTTATTTGCCCTGGTGGTAGTACGTAGATTCATTGAATGAATGAATGAGGACAGGTCCACTGAGAGACACCTGACTGTTCCTGGTGGTTGGTATGGGGCATGATGGCATGACATTACCTTTGTAAGGAACCTAGGCTGCTCAGAGCAAGGTTGCTTCATGTGTATCCGGTTCTTGGTTTATGCAGGCTTGGGGAGGCGCTGGCAGTGTACAGGTAGCGTGCAGTTTGCAGATAATACATACGTGGAGTCAGAGGACTTGGGTCCCATTCCAGCTCCCAAACTGAACAGCCGGGGGACCCAGGACAGAGTTAAGACCTGCCTCGCTGATGTTTCAGGGCTGCTGTAAGATGAAGCATTGGTCAGACGCAAGGATTATATTAAATAGCATTTCTGCTCTTTAGCACTCACTTTTAGCCCTTCCTCCAACTTATACCAAAGCCATTGATTCGTGCAGCATTATTTGATGAGTTTAGGTTCCAGGTTCTCCCTCTCCTGCCAGAAGGGGATGAAGAACAGTGAAATGTCCCCACTTTTCAGATGCAGTTAAGAGAAAAGGCAAGTGCATGAGGCCATCTGCAAACTGAATGGTGGTGAACAGCCTATCATCAGAGCACTGTGTATTCAGCATTGAAAACATACTGGGGGAACCTGTTTTTTAGTAACCAAAGGCTCACTGGTTTGAACCCTTCTGGAGTGGTCTGCCTCTTTCAGAAGCCCCTCCCTCTGCCTTTGCTCTCAGTTTCTTTCTATGTCTTATATTGCTTAAGCGATTTGGCCAGTTTACTTAATTTCTTGGCCATTCATTAGAAGTTGAAGAAAATTGCTCTGTTTTTACTGAAAAGCGATTTTTCTCTGACCCTAGGAGATCATAATTCACATAATGATGCAGATGCAAGACCTTGTCACAGCTTTGTAGTGCCCACTGAGAAAGTGTTTGTGTGAATGTCCCCCAAATATCTCTGCTTTCAAAGATGAGCACTCAGAAGTCTCCTGATGGGGAGGTTAGAGCTCCAGGTACACACTCCATCCTCTTTCCCACTGAATGCAACCCAAAGCACAGGCCACAGTGTCTGGAGCAGCCCTTTGAGGACTCTGGGAGATGGTAGCAGGCAGAGTGAAGGAAACTAAAATGAGAAGTGAGAAAGATCGAGCTGGGAGTTTCCTGTTTTTGCTGCTCCTGTTTTTGCTTCTTCCTCTTCCTCCCTCCCCCTCCTCCCCTCCTCCCCTCCTCCCTTTTCCTCCTTTTCCTTTCTCCCTCCTCCCCCTTGTTCCTCCTCTTCCTCTTCTTCTTCTGTTTTCTTCCCATGTCTCCTGCCTGTACTCAAAGGTAACCTAAATCTCAGAACTGCAGAACTCCACAGGAATCCCCTCCTTTCTAGCCCAACAAGCAGGAATAGAAGTTCCCTTGGGATAGAGACGAGAGAACTCCTACCAGTTTCCATGGAAACCATGCTAACATGTAGTGTGTACATCCTAGATTTTTTCTATGCATGTTTTTTTAAACAGTTATAATTATACCAAACATTTTGTTTCATTTTTTTCCTCTCGGTAGAAGAAAGTATTTATGATATAACTTACTACAAAGTCATTGTATGCTTATTTTTAAATAATGTATTAAACAATTATGGCCTAGTTCAGTGCATTTGAATCACTATAGTGTGCATTTGAATCACCTCAGATTCTGGCTTAGTAGGTCCTGAGAGGGTACAGGCACACCTCATTTTATTGAACATTGCTTTATTCCACTTTATAGTTATCGCAATTTTTAGAAACTGACAGTTTGTGGCAATTCTGGGTGGAACAAGTCTGTCACCGCCATTTTTCCAACATCATTTGCTCACTTCACGTCTGTGTCACATTTTGGAAATTCTTGCAATTTTTCAAACTTTTTGTATCTGTTACGTGATCTGTGACCAGTGATCTTTGATATTACTACTGCCACTTGCTGAAGGCTCAGATGATGGTTAGCATTTTTAGCAATAAAGTATTTTTTTAATTAAGGCACGTACATTGGTTTTTTAGACATAATGCTATTGTACGCTTAATAGACTACAATATCCATAACTTTTTATGCACTGGGAAACCAAAAAATTCGTGAAACTCGCTTAATTGGAATACTCACTTTATTGCTGTGGTCTGGAACCGAACCTGAAATATCTCCAAGGTATGCCTGTAATGACAGGCAACCCTGGTGTTGCCAGTACTCCCCTGGCCCAGGTTCTGAACGGCAAGGGAACAGTTATTTAACAATTCCCATTGAGGTTGTTTCTAGTTTGTTGCTTTTATAAATAATATTGTGCGTAAAGGTTTTCTTCATGTTCGGGATCACTTCTTGGAGGTAGGTGCCTAGAAACAACTAAGCACTGAGTCACACACAGGTCATGGCTATTTGGATTGGTGGTCAATATTGATGATTATTTTTGCAGAGGATTTTGCCAGTTGTAATAAATATATTACTCCCCAGGTTGGTGATGAGGAAATTGAGGCTTAGAGTGGTTCGGCTGCCCAGGGTCACACAGCTAATTGGGGGAGAGCCTGTCCCAGCCTGTCTGTTTCAGAGGCCACTGCCTCTTCCGCCCTGCACTGCTGGCTGCTGCATTTACCACGTTCCTTCCCTCCTCTTTAAGGAGCCTGTTTGAGAAGATCAGTGACATTGTCCCTGCCCCATCATTGGCTGTCTTTTTTTAGCTTTGCTAATTTGATATGGGAAAGAATGAGCTCCTGTTAATGTTAATTTTTATTTCTATTTGTTTGACAGAGCCAGTGCCTCCAGCTGGTCACATCCTTTGTCCTTTGATAAATTTTGTTTCCTAAATGGTCTTATTTACTTGATTTATATGTACTGTGTACACAGTAAAGATGTTAAGTTGTTTCTGCTCCGATTGTCTCGTCATTTGTCTTAGAGTTTGTTTGCTTCCTTGAAGTGTAATTAAAAAATTTTATGGTAGCTGTAACCATCCTTCTTTTCCTGTTCCCCACTGAGCTTTTAAGGAGGCTTTCCCCTTGCAGAGGTTTGACAATCATGGAAAGATATTTTTAAAAGAAAGCATAGATGTATTAAGGGCACTTGTTAGAAATGGAGCATTAATTTTTGGCTGTTTTTCCTCAATGCCATGTTTACCTCATAATCTCTCCCTCTTTTCCTACCCATACAGTTTCTCCACAAAGATTTTCCTACCAAAATGAGAGGGCAAATTTAGGGGGAATGGTGCTCAAGAATATGATTTATAGTTTTCAAAAACACAGAGGGAGTTTCGAAAGGACAATTTGAAATAATGTAAACCAAAGAACTACCTAAGCTTTTTTGCCATAATTTTCTTCTATTTATTATCCGTTGTTATGACAGAACCAGACCAAACTTTCAATTTAAAACTTTCAAAAAAATTTTTATCATGTTTATACATGCATGCAATTTAAGAAACAAAATGATTCTACAGGACTTATTATGAAAAACCATGGTACGCAACCCTTGCCCTAATCATACTCAGCCTGCTTTCCTACTCTCTTTCAGCTCTTTTAACTGAGTCTTGTGGTATTTACCTTCACTTCTTTAACTCTTTTTAGAGAATGTGTGTGTGTGTATGTGTTTATCCTCAGGTCTCTAAGTGCCATGGCAATATTGTTTCTTTATAATTTCTAATACAGGCTGTTGCTGCCTTCCTGCTGGGGAAGGCCGGGATTTAGAGCCCTTGTGTTCCCCGCACAATCCTCCCCCCCAGCTTGTATGTGTTCTGTGCCTTTTCCTTCCCTTCTTCCCCTGCCCCACCATCCCAGCACAGGAGTTTAGGCTTCTTATCCCGTCTTCCCAGTGTCATTTTCTGTCCTTGATTTAACTCAGTATTCAGAGCTTACATTCTTACAGTTTTGTAAATGCTATTCATAGCCAAGTCATATAGTTTCCTATAATTACTTTTCCTTTTCAACACAGTATTTCATTTCCTGTAGAGTCCGTAATTGCCTTGCTTTTTGCTCTGTTAGTTTTCTGTGTACTTACTCATTCCCGTGTTGTGACTCAGTGCAGCCGCGGAATTAGGTGTTCTGTTAGCTCATCTCCAGAGCTCTGACTCACCCATGTAGGGGGCTCCCTCTCTTAGGCCTACAGCACAGCTCTCAGTCTTCCCTTCGCTGGTATCCTAGCAAATCCCGTTTCTTCTTTTTTCTGTTTGCTCCTTTGCTTTGTAGAGCACCTTTTCTGTAATTTCCCACAAAAAGAATACATAGGTGGTAAATATTGTGAAATCTTGTATATATGAAATGACTTTAGTTTATCCTTGGTCTATTTTTTAAGCTTAGGCTCAGTTAATAATATGGCTGGGTATAGAATTCTAAGTTGGAAATCATTTTCCCTCAGAATTTGGAGGCATTTTTCTGAAGCCTTTTCTTTTCCAGTATTGCTTTTGAAGAAGCCTGATTCTTGGTCTTTTGTGTGAAGCTTGTTTTTGATCTCTGGATGCTTGAAGGTCCCTTGTTAGCCCCAAGTTTCTGAAGTTCCATAATGCTGAGTCTTGCTATGTAGATCTGTTTGCTTCTGTTGAGCTTGGCTTTCAGTGATCCCTTTCAATTTGGAAATCCATATCCGCTATGTGGTATGTTCAACCTGACATCCTTAACTAGAAATCTTGATCAGTTTTTTTAAAGGGAAATGATAATGAAACATGTTTCCCAGAGCCCAGAATATTAAATGTTGAAAAGGGGTCATGGTGATTAAATTGGCTAAGCAAAATTTTAAAGAATACTGACAAACATAAAATATAGACAGTCACACATTTTATTTGCCAGAGCAAATAAAAGTTTCAGTGAATGAGTTGTTCATGCCATTTATCGCTCTAGTATCCAGCCCAGACTTGTATCAGAGACAGGTAGATTTATTTATAAACTTTTTCACTCTTATTAAAAGGAAAAACATGCAGTTCTACCCACGTAATTTCAGAAGATTGAAGGTACATCCTACTCAGTCCCTTGCTTCAATTTGGTCCCCAAAAATCACATACCAAAAAAAAAATTCATATATTTGACTTTCCAACCTCCAGCTGCTTTAGCTAATACGTTAGTAGAACATTTGTTCTCTAGGCCAAGCGTGTGAAATAGATCTTTAAATTTTTCCCAGAGATTTTCCCCTAGATGGCAGTTATGGTAGTAAATCAATCAGTCAGTCTTTCTCTATCAGTGTAGTGAAAATTTAGTAACCAAATATCTGCTGACGTGTGCTCTAAAAAGTGCCAACATCTAAGGGAAACTCTGAAGCTGCATGCTTCATCCCTAGGACCACACTCTTCCAGGGGCTGTCTGAACAGCAGTGAATGTTGAGTGGGCACACTTCATGGTGGGGGGGGGGGGTGGGATTTTACATGTCTTAATATAAGCTCATAAAGGAAAAACACTCCTGTGCATCTCCTGTACTCTGAAAACCCCACTGAATACTTCTGTGACTAGATACATGGGTTTCCCCACACACACACACACACACACACAAGCAAATCTTTAACCCTCTTTAACTCCATTCTGGCACTGTCTACCTGGAAATAGCATCAGATCCCACAGGGTAAGGGCTCAGTCTCACACTGACTGTCAACCCCCCAACCACTTCAGACTCTGATCACAGGTTCAGATTGTCACCTATACTTCTTACCGACCAGCTATAAATTGGAAGTTCCTGTGACCCCCCCCCCCCTTGGGTTCAGTTAATTTGCTAGAGCTCACAGAACTCAGGAAAACATTTTACTTACTAGATTAGCAGTTTATTATAAAAGGATGTAACTTAGGACCAGGCACATGGGAGAGATGTGTAGGGCAAAGGTATGTGGGAAGGAGCGTGCATCACTCTCCCCGCATCTCCTCATGTTCACCAAGCTGGAAGCTCTCCAAACCCCTGTCCTTTTGGATTTCTGTGGAGGCTTCATGATAGAGGCATGATTGATTAAATCATTGGCCATTGGTAACTCACTGAACCCCCAGCCCTTCTCCCCTCCTTGGAGGTGGGGGGAAGTGGGAAAGAGGTTCCAACCCTCTAGTCACCTGGTTGGATCTCCTGGCAACCACCCCCATCCTTAGGGGCTTTCCAGAAGTCACCTTGAACTCATGAACATGAACCTAGGTGTGGTTGAAAGGGGCTTTTATGAATAACAAAAGACACCTCTATCTCTTCTCGGGAAATTCCAAAGGTTGTAGAA
The DNA here is from genome assembly GCF_028023285.1 of Balaenoptera ricei. Classification (NCBI taxonomy): domain Eukaryota; kingdom Metazoa; phylum Chordata; class Mammalia; order Artiodactyla; family Balaenopteridae; genus Balaenoptera; species Balaenoptera ricei. Next base: position 39,642,426 of record NC_082654.1, read on the forward strand.
GCTCTGCGCCAGGAACAGGGACGAAGACCAAATATATATTTCTTATTATAAATCACAATATTACAAAGCTTAATTCTGCATATAAATTATAATCGTAGCAGACTTTTATGTGGGCTAATAGTGAGTCTGATTTTTTCTTTTCCCACCAGCTTTTTGGAGACTGGGAAGCCCAACTGCGGAGAATAATGAAGCTCATTGCTGGCGGCGGCCTGTCCATCACGGGCTCCCACAACATGTGCGGGGACTACCTGTACAGCGGCCACACGGTCATGCTCACGCTCACCTACCTATTTATCAAAGAGTGTAAGTCGAGAGCAGCCTTGCATGAGAAATGTAACCGGGCATGGAAAATGGGAACAGAACAGGCCCGATGTCAGCGGCCCTGGGGGGCGGGATTCCTACCGCCTGCTGGTTGGTACCTGCAATACTTTAATGGGGTTAAGCCTTATCCTTGGAGATGCCATATTGGAAGACTTGGGTCACAAACTGATTTTGAATCCTGGTGCTATCACTTACTAGCTCTGTGACCTTGGGGAGAACCTCTACCCTCTGTAAGTCATAGTTTCCTCATCTTTAGAATGAGATACTGATAGCTCCTTCATGAATGAGGGAGAGGTTGTGATAATTAACATAGATGGCATATAGGGACACTAGTAGAGGTGCAGGGAGAATGAACGGTAGCCGGTCTTTGTTGTTGTATTGTTAGAGGACCAAATACAGATTTTCCTGGAAATGGACCGTGGAGCCCTGTACGTACTCTTGAGACCCTACCCCCGACCGTGACCACTCCATTTAAACTGACGAACCTCCCTTCACCCTCGCTACTGCTGATCCCACTTATTTGGTTCAATTTTTTACTTTTCCATAGGATTTAATACCTTCTAACATAGTGTATAATTTACTTTATTATAATTATTATTTATTGTTTCTCTTCACTACTAGGAAGGGATCTCCCCACAAAGGCAGGCTCTTTGCCTATTTTGTTCATTGATTCCAGTGACTAGAGCAGTTCCTGTCCTGGGCACATCGTAGATGCTCAGTAAATAGTGGTTAAATGAATGATGGGTACTTGGACCCCTTGAAAATTCTGTAAAAGCCTAAACTGTCTTCCCCAGGGTGAGAAGGGTAGGTCACACTAAGACAACATTGTTGCCTAAAATTTCAGACCCTCTGAAGCCCACTCACTGAGAATACAAGGTAGGAAGGCCTGCACTAATAGAGATTTTGAATCTCCCATCAGGTGACTTCCCAGACACTGCCCTGCCCTTGGGAACGTACTTGGGCTTGAATTCCCAGGCATTTGGATTCTCTCTTATTTGTATTTGAGAAATGGACATCTCAAAGACTTTCAAATTAGTGTATGGTTGCAGAGCTTGGAAAGCAAATAGGGCAGTTGTATCAATTATAATTGCCTAGTCTATGTATAAGGATCAAAAGGTATTGATTTTTGTATAGAGCATTAATCCCAAATTATTTCCTGGTAAATTTAATTGTCAGGGGGCGGTTTTGTTTTGTATTTTAATGGAGCATGATGCAATAACCTGTCCTTATTTGTCCTTTTAAGCTACATTTATAATTATATGAATCAAGTAATAACCAAATATAAATTACTATGGCTAAGAAAATCACTTTATGAAATAAGCTGCTTCCCTTCTAACCTCCGTTACAGAGAAATGAAAGCCCTTAGATTTGCTACCCCCAAAAGATGTGTTTTCAGAAGGAAAGATCCAAAGTAATTGGATTCAGAAGTAGTAGTTGAGGCATGGTTGGGTGCCCTCAGTGGTACTTGAATAATGGGACTATTGCAAATTTCTCCTTTTCAGATTCCCCTCGACGACTGTGGTGGTACCACTGGATCTGCTGGCTTCTCAGCGTGGTTGGAATCTTCTGTATTCTCTTGGCGCATGACCACTACACTGTGGATGTGGTGGTGGCATATTACATCACCACAAGACTCTTCTGGTGGTACCACACTATGGCCAACCAGCAAGTGAGTGTTTCTCCCCATTTGATTGTAACTCCTGTTGCTCTTGGCCTGCCGTCGCTGGCGTGGCAGGGGGAAAAGTGCAAAGAATCCACAGATGTCTTCGGTTTCTCTTAAGAGGTTGTCAGCTATGGTTGTGTTGTCTCTTGTGATGCTGATCCGTCAATATAATGACACAGGAGATGGCACCCTTCTAGAACAAGAATCACACTCTCATTGTCCCTGGAAAATACTTTTTAAGCTGTGCCCACCTCTTGCTTGATTTGCATTCCTACCTTCTTTTCTATCTTTGGCCCCTCACCAGCTTAATACTTAACATTTAATTAAGTCTCTCTGTTTTCATCCTAGAAGAGTAGCTAAAACACTAATTGAGGTATTTATTTATAGATGAGAGAGTGAGTAAGCCGCACATTCCCCCGTGTACTCCCAGAATTGGAGTTATTTGTTTTTCTGCTAGGGTGTGGCCCAGTTTACAGCTGAGTGCAGAGTGTAGACCGGTGGTGGGAGTGTGAAACTGCGGCTATGTATGTGGTCATTGGGCGGGTCTGGGGGCCTTTGTGAATTTTAATATGGAAACTGTTTGAACCTAAAGTGAAAGGTTATGAGAAACGTGTATGTTCCTTTTGGGGCTGGAACCATCAGTTGTTCTTCCTGACTTGGTTTTCTCTTTCTGTGTTCTCTTAGGTGCTAAAAGAAGCTTCCCAGATGAACCTCCTGGCCAGAGTGTGGTGGTACAGGCCATTTCAGTACTTTGAAAGGAATGTCCAAGGCATTGTACCTCGATCTTACCATTGGCCCTTCCCCTGGCCAGTAATCCACCTCGGTAGGCAAGTTAAATACAGCCGGTTGGTGAATGACACATAACAGCTGTACACGGTGGGGAAAGAGGAGCCGTCCGAAGTGCTAAGAACTCCATGAGAAAAGATGCCATAAAATGAACACCTCCCTTATCCTGTTATCTTTCAACAGTGACCTTGACTTAACCGATTGAGTTACCTGGTCAGCACTGTGATCTTTTTTTCTCTCCAAAGGACCCGCGTTGGACAACAATAAAGAAAATTTAACCTGTCGTGCACGGTACACATTTCCTGTTCATAGGCTTGGGATTTACATAACCTTGCAACCACCGTGTTCCTTTGTATATGATGCAGCAGCATAAATGTAAGCTTTTATATCATAAGTTCTGGTCTTTCCGGTCACACCTGGAAATAAAGCGTATTATTTTCTTGGGAAAACATACTTTTCATATCTCTTGCCCCAAAGATTGGGCTGTAAGCCATTTTCTAGCAAATGTCTCTATGAAGGTTTCTAAGTACCTGAATGGGGTTCGATTCTGAAATCTTTCTACCTGTTGCACCGATATTCAAATAAAAATGACAGACACAGAAAGGTTTGGTAACTTTGGATTTTGTAAAAATCAGCAGAGACAGTGTGTCAAAAAGTGCAAAAAAAAAAAAAAAAGATTCTGTTATAAAGTGATTTTCTAAGTATTTCCTAACTTTATTTTTCAAAATGATGTTATGAAAACCAAATTTAAAGATTTTTACATGTCAGAGAAAAGAGAGTTAAAATTTAAAAATGCTTCTTGGGAGAGAAATTTGTCTATGTTTCTAGTGCCTTTCTTGTCTTGATTGTATGGTCAGTAGGCAATCTTCAATGTTTTTATTTAAAATAAAGTATTCCATGAAAATATAAATGTATGTATACACTACTAAATTTTGCATTATAGCTAAATTAAATCAGAAGACTGCTTATGGTTTTTAAATTGCTATGAATTAAAGAATGGGAGAGTTAATTAGACAGTCAGAGCCTGTTCCCATATTGTGAGCAGGTGGCAATGACAGGTACCACTTCAATTATTTTATCATCTATTTGGTAGTTTGATTTTAACTATACAGTGAAAACAGCCATGAATACTTTGTTTTTAAAAAGAGAGTTTTGAAAATGATCACTTAACTAAAAACTGAAAGCTATAAATTAGTTATCCATACTCTCATGGCAATTTTGTTGGTAAACAACAAAGAAGAGATCTATTTCTTTAAAATATATTTGTGCAGGAACTGCATGTAACTCCTAAGTTTTACTCCTAACATGAGTATGTTTGGGGAAGTATTCTATTCTATACTTGCCAATGTGGAGAACAAAATAGTTTTTTAAGAATGAAGAAGTATATATATCCATTCTGTATTTTACGTGCAGCAGAATTATCTTCCGTAGGGTTTTTTTTGTGTATTCACAAGGTAATATTTGTATTGTAAAACAATAATGGTGAAGGAAATAAAAAGGCTTTTAAAATTTTGTTTGTTTTAAATCTTTGTAAAGTTATTATTCCAGAGAGTATACTGATATCTTATTAACAGCTTACCTAGATCATAAAATAATCAAAATGCACTTTTTAATAAAAACTGATACTTAAAATAAATGGCTACTATTTCTAATGTGTTCACATTCTTCACAAAAGTCGTAAATGAAGTCATTAAAGCAAGATGAAAGACTGAGTTTTGAAATTTCCTTGCTGAGTTTGTTTGAGAGAGGGCCTTTATAATCATGTCTCTTTTCCCTTGAGATTCCTTAAAATGTACTGTAAAGTTCGGTAACCTCTACAGATTGAGTGTATTTTTAAAAACATATAAAAAGACTTACAGATGAGTTTAAGTCAAACTGCAGACCACTGTTTACCAATAATTTTGAATTCTCTAATTCTCAATCAAGTCACTTAACTTTTTCCCCCTATAACTGGAAGTAATACGACTTTTTCAGTTTAGTTGGAAAGGAAAAGTAAATTCTGAAATGAGAAATATAGTAATACTACTTTGATAATCGATGGTAATGCAAAAATAACTTTTTAAAAAGAAAAAAGATACTGTTCCTGATGTGGGAAAGAAAGGAGGATGTTAACAGTCGAAGCCTGTCTTTATTAAGGGAGGCTGTTATGTAACCAGGGAGGCTAGAACTGTAAAACTAGGAAGATTTCCTGCATGGGACCAGATGCCACAAACTGAAAGGGAAAGTATCTTGAGTAATGAAAATGAATTCTTGGCATATGCTAAAAATTGGATCTTTTTTTCCTAGGTCAAAATAGTTATATAAAAAAATTCATTATTTTAAGTTTACATACTACGTATGTACCAAGAAATTCACCTGGTGGTTGTTCTTCATGCCTGATTGCACGGAATCATGAATTGACATGTCTTGTGGCTCTCAAGTCTGCAACTTCCAGGAAGGACAAGAGAAATCTCATGTTCTGGAGAATTGTAGTACACTTGATAATGCCTGCCTGAACAAGGACTTGTGCTTTTTTGTGCTTTGGTTTATTTAAGCCAGAGCCCTAGACAATAGCTTCTTTATTTTACTCTCTTTAAGAGTTGATGCAATTGTTATGGAACCATTGAGAGTATTTTATAGGTTGTGACAACATTGGAATAAATATCTGATAAATTTTTTTTTTTTCTTTAATTTTTATTTTATTTTATTTTATTTAATTATTTATGGCTGTGTTGGGTCTTCGTTTCTGTGCGAGGGCTTTCTCTAATTGCGGCAAGTGGGGGCCACTCACTATCACGGCCTCTCTTGTTGCGGAGCACAGGCTCCAGATGCGCAGGCTCAGTAATTGTGGCTCACGGGCCCAGCCGCTCTGCGGCATGTGGGATCTTCCCAGACCAGGGCTCGAACCCGCGTCCCCTGCATTGGCAGGCAGATTCTCAACCACTGCGCCACCAGGGAAGCCCCAGATAAATTATTTTGAAATGTGAATCTTAGGTCATCTAGAGCTGATGATTCTCAAGGAACAATCTTTTCTAAAAAGATTTCCCTCTTCATACAAATCCCTTCTGTTTAAGTCTGAATTGAATTTCAGATGTAAATTTAAACAATGGAACTGTTACATTCTTCAGACACATCCTGTAACTTGTGGAGGTTTCACAAGAAACTGAAAGTGGCTTAATGGTTTGTGTATAATCCAGAACATCTGTTTATGCATTCTACTGCTGTATCTTTAATTGTAAGGAAACACTCATTAATAATTGGTTTACCTGGAGATTTGTATAGAAATAGTACTTTTCCCATTGAGTAGAATCATCTTTAAATTAAAAAAAAAAAAAAAAGTTGGGCAATTCACATGCATTATCTTATTAACCCTCACATCACCACAAGGTTTGTTATTATCCCCATTTTATGGGAGTTGACTCAGGTATGTTAAATAACTTTCCCAAGGGCATGCAGCTGGCGAGTGGTAAAAATCTGATTGCAGTCCAAGTTTTCACCCACACTTCAACAACCTCTCCACCCAAATACTGTGAGCTTTCGTAAATTCTTCAGTAAGAGTCCACAGAGAGAAATCTGCCTACGGTGGTCAAGCTCAGCAGGGTGACTTCCTGTGAAGCCAGTAGTAGGAAATTCACACCATGAGGTGGAGAGACTAATTTTGCCAGTTTCCTAATTGCTGTATGTTTTGTTTGTATCCCAAGCAAATACCTAAATTGATAAATCTGATAAATATCTCATAAAATTTATAAATATCACATAAAATGAGAGTGCCTGCTAGCTATTTTAAAATTCTTATTGATGAATATAGTTGATTTATATTGTTGTGTTAGTTTCAGGTGTACCATGAAGTGAATCAGTTATACATATATATATATCGACTCTTTTTTAGATTCTTTTCCCATATAGGTCATTACAGAGTATTGAGTAGAGTTCCCTGTGGAATACAGTAGGGATTAGTTATTAGTTATCTATTTTATATATAGTAGTGTGTATATGTCAATCCCAATCTCCCAATTTATCCCTCTCCCCCCCCCTTCCCCCTGGTAACCGTAAGTTTGTTTTTGACATCTGTGACTCTATTTCTGTATTATAAATAAGTTCATTTGTACCTTTTTTCTTTTTTTTTTTTAGATTCCACACATATGTGATATCATATGATATTTGTCTTTGTCTGACTTACTTCACTCAGTATGACAATCTCTAGGTCCATCCATGTTGCTGCAGGTGGCATTATTTCATTCTTTTTTATGGCTGAGTAATATTCCATTGTATTGATATATCTGTACCACATCTTCTTTATCCATTCCTCTGTTAATGGACATTTAGGTTGCTTCCATGTCTAGGCTATTGTAAATAGTGCTGCTGTGAACATTGGGGTGCATGTATCTTTTCAAATTATGGTTTTCTCTGGATATATGCCCAGGAGTAGGATTGCTGGATCATATGGTAGTTCTATATTTAGTTTTTTAAGGAACCTCCATACTGTTCTCCATAATGGTTGTACCAATTTACATTCCCACCGGCAGTGTAAGACGGTTCCCTTTTCTCCACACCCTCTCCAGCATTTATTGTTTGTAGATTTTTTGATGGCCATTCTGACCTACGTGAGGTGATACCTCATTGTAGTTTTGATTTGCGTTTCTCTAATAATTAGTGATGTCGAGTATTTTTTCATGTGCTTTTTGGCCATCTGTATGTCTTCTTTGGAGAAATGTCTATTTAGATCTTGCATCCATTTTTTGATTGGGTTGGTGGTTCTTTTGATATTGAGCTGCATGAGCTGTTTGTATATTTTGGAGATTAATCCCTTATCAGTTCCTTTGTTTGCAAATATTTTCTCCCATTCTGTGGGTTGTCATTTTGTTTTGTTTATGGTTTCCTTTTCTGTGCAGAAGATTTTGAGTTTAATTAGGTCCCATTTGTTTATTTTTGTTTTTATTTTCATTATTCTAGGAGGTGGATCCAAAATGATATTGCTGTGATTTATGTCAAAGAGTATTCTGCCTATGTTTTCCTCTAAGAGTTTTATAGTATCCAGGCTTACATTTAGGTCTTTAATCCCTTTTGAGTTTATATTTGTGTATGGTGTTAGAGAATGTTCTAATTTCATTCTTTTACAAGTAGCTGTCCAGTTTTCCCAGCACCACCTATTGAAGAGACTGTCTTTTCTCCATTGTATATTCTTGCCTTCTTTGCCAGTCTGCTAGCTTTAACTTGACCATCACTATACAAAAAGTCAGGTTTTGAATTAACTAGGAAACGGGCTATGCTACTTGGATCCCTTCATACTGGCATATTTTATCTTTTTTTCCCTTTGGTGGGAAAACTCACTTTGAACAAATCAAAACTGCTGTCTTGAAATTCTGCTTATCAGCACCTTAAAAATTCTTACCTGTCTGCTGGCTCAGAGTACAAATAAGAAAATTAAGTGGTGCCTGCCTTGAGGGCCCAGACTCCAGCTCCCACAGGAGGGCAGAGATGGGCATGACTATCATGATGAGAGAGAGACTAAGAGTGAGGGGAAGTGGCAAGAAGAAAGGGGGGCTTCCCTGGTAGCGCAGTGGTTAAGAATCCGCCTGCCAAGGCAGGGGACACAGGTTTGATCCCTGGTCCGGGAAGATCCCGCATGCCGCGGAGCCCCTAAGCCCATGCACCACAACTACTGAGCCCATGTGCCACAGCTACTGAGCCCGCATGTCTAGAGCCTGTGCTCCCCAACAAGAGAAGCCACTGCATGAGAAGCCTGTGCACTGCAACGAAGAGTAGCCCCCGCTCACCGCAACTAGAGAAAGCCCACACGCAGCAACAAAGACCCAACGCAGCCAAGAAAAAATAAATTTATTAAAAAAAAAAAGAAAGGGGGGCTGGAGATGGGCCCCAGGATGTAGAGGGTTTGGAGAGTAGATGAGGCAGCAGCATTCCAGGGGAGGGGCAGAAGGACAGCACAAATGGCTCTGGTTTGCTCTTGGTGAAGAGAATGTGAAGTGAGGATTTATCGTAAGAGTTAATGTTTATTGTACGCTTGAGCAATCCTTTGAATTCTTGGGCCCTGATGTGACACAGTGGTATAGTTTAGCATCGAATGACTGAGAAAATACATGCAATGAATTAGAAATGTCCTCAAGAGAATTTGTGGTTTATTAATCACAATAGCATATGTGTAACATTTGGTCCATGGGAGTAGTACTTACTTATAAGAGCCATTTTTCCATTAACATACCATGTTTGGTGAGTGTAAAGATTTGAGAGGGTCTCTTGAGAATTCTCAGGGAAAGTTTACTGGAGATTATAAGGCAGAGATCAGTGAAATAGAGTCCATTTTTTCAAAGTTTAGCAAAAAAAAAAAAAAAAAAAAAGGAACTCCAGATCCAGAGGCCTATGCAACCTCGAGTGTCGTTGTTTCTGTGTCAGAGGATGTGTAAGGTGTGACTACAGGGAACAGGAGTGGCATTTCAGGTGAGGATAAGGAAAGACTCTGACGCCTAAGAGGGGGCCCATCCAGAGTCCCCTCCCAGCCCCATGATGGCCCAGAACCACATGCATTTTGATGTTCTCTTGTTAGGTGCATACACATTAGGATTGTTTCGTTTTCTTAGAGAACTGACGCCTTTATTATGTCTCTGTCATCTCTCTCTTTATTCCTGATAATCTTCCTTGTCGTGAAGTCTGCTTTGTCTGAAATTAAGCTAACTACTCGAGCTTTCTTTTGATTAGTGTTTGCATCTTGTTTTTAATCTATTTTGAAAATCTCTGTCTCGTAATGGGTATATTTAGACCTTTGACATTTAAACTATAATAGATATATACTTGAATTTATACCTACCACATTTGTAACTCTAGTCTATTTGTTACATTTGTACAGTATTTTCTATTTGTTTAGTCAGTTGCTTATTTCTTTTGATGAGCACTGTTTTTAGCTTCGGCTAAAATAAGTTCTAAATATTTTAACTTGGTGACCCAAAGCATTTTTCCAGTGTGAGTAGGAAATAGCAAGCGTTGTTGTTCTTTTATTCTTTTAGATATTCCAATCCATGTTATTTCTAGCAAGAACTTCAACCAGGATATTACACTTACCTTTATTTCCCAACTAGAGTTTTGTCCAACCCCTCTCTCGTGAATTTCGTCTAGGATGCACTAGTGCTTGGAGAGACTTAGTTTGTATTCAAATACAAACCCAGAGTAGTTCCTGAAAGGATAGGAATCACTTAGGTCATCGTTAGAGTAATCTAACCTAGAGACATCCTGATCCTAACAAGCTGCTCTAGTTCATGCTTTCTCAACTAGAAACCTTTAACCATGTGACCATCTACCTTTGTGCCGTTTTGGAATGAAAACTGTGCAACTGTGAAAAGTATGGACTCTGAAGACCATAGTGGATTGTGTAGGTACATGCTTGTGGGAACCAGAAAGCTTTGGGGAGTAGATGTAGAGGAAAATCACAGGTTCAAAGGAAGTGCCTTCTCTTTAGGAAGTAAACTAAGCACTCCTTTCTGTTTAACTTTGGTACTAGGTACTCCATAAAGGCTTGATGGTTGAAAGGGTCAATGAATGAATGGCTCCATTGTTTTATGAAGAGTGAGAATAGTTGTCCAGGGGGAAAGAGAAACTCCAGGAGAAGATATGGTGTATCAATAGGGGCATGGATTGGGGACTCAGATGTGTTCAAATCCCAACTCTGCAGCTTATTGGCAATGTGTGCCTTGGCCAATTTTCTCTGAGCCTCAGTTTCCTTGCTTGTAAAATAGGGATGATTTTACTTATGTTCTGGTGTAATGTGGGGCAGTGAGGAGGCATGCATACAAGTGCTCAGTAAACAACCACTGTCATTCTAGAGAGGAAAGTGAGAGATGAAAAGAAGACCCCTGTGGAGCCAAGAAAGAAGTCCCAGTCAATGAAAAGACTGGCCCCGCCAGAGAGAAACTGGATAAATACCAAGCACAGACTCAGCCTTTATTTGAACTTCTGAGTGAGTATACTTAGTAGTAGTCTGAACCTATTTACACCTTATTACCTTTGGTAAGATACTTGGTCTAGCATTCTGAACATCTGATGTGCATGCACAGTGGTTGCTAGAGAACTGGTCGATTCATGGAATAGCATGACACAGTCTTCTTCGGTGATGAGCCACGGCAGCAGAAACATGCGTGGCTACCCTGATTTGTTGACACTTGGTGTCTGCTCACCAAGCCAGCTCTGTGCTGTCATGTGGAGGAACCAGTATCGTTTGAATTGCTCTCTGCTAATAGTACTTATCAGCATGAGAGGCGAGGGGAAAAGGAGGTTTCGGCCAAAGTAGTCTGTCTTTTATGCATTCTCTTTTTAACGAAGAGCCTGTGACCATGGAAAAGCACGTATCGGATTTCCCATTAGGATGTGTAGCAATACTCCCTGATGTTTTAAGATGGTTCAGGAAAAAAAAAAAAATCATTTTGGAAAAAGCGTGATCTGACTTCAAATGAATGTTTTTTTTTTTGTTTTGTTTTGTTTTTGTTTTGTTTTGTTTTAATTTATTTATTTATTTTTGGGTGTGTTGGGTCTTCGTTTCTGTGCGAGGGCTTTCTCCAGTTGTGGCGAGCGGGGGCCACTCTTCATCGTGGTGCGCGGGCCTCTTCACTGTCGCGGCCTCTCTCTGTTGCGGAGCACAGGCTCCAGATGCGCAGGCTCAGTAATTGTGGCTCACGGGCCCAGTTGCCCCGCGGCATGTGGGATCTTCCCAGACCAGGGCTCGAACCCGCGTCCCCTGCATTGGCAGGCAGACTCTCAACCACTGCGCCACCAGGGAAGCCCTGAATGTTTGTTTTGACGTCGTCTCTGAAATCATTGGCTTTGAGGGGTTTTGTTTGTTTGTTTTGTTGGGTTTTTTCTCTTTTTTACTTTTCTTTTCTGGCTCTGAATTTTAAGAGGCCGCAGGCTTATGGGAAGTGTGTTCATTACGAACCTTATTGGCCAAGGGAGACTTTTGATCTCTGGCTGGTTGTAGGCTCTGACCAGGGCCCCTGGCAGGGGTATGAAGTGAGGCTATAGAGTGTTTGCAGCACGGACTTCCTTTTTACAGCAGGCAACATTACAACTGCTTCAATGAGCCTTGCAGGCTCCCTGCCAGAGGCGGGCAGATGAAGCTGCGGGCGTTTGCTAGCTCCATTTCTCCACAGGCTCCAGGGATGAACTTGTAAACGCAAACGGCTTGAGAGGAATCGTGTTCAATTAGTGCTGCTGGCGCATGTCTGCTTTGGAAGCATCGCTGGCCCCATGTTCTGGAGCGCATTCCTGAGCTCGTTAGCTGGCACCAGATGACTCCACAGAGCTCATCTACCTGCCTGCTCAGCTTGCAGCGGACACTCAGAGCCCTCGGGGCCAAGCGGCTGCCTGATGAGGTTTCCCCTGGGGCTCCTGGCACAGGAACTGAACCCGGGAACAGAGCCAGAAGGTCTTGTTCCCTCTTCTTGCACAATCCTCTGCACCGACGGCACACAACACACAGCAAAAGCTGCTGTTGCGGGGTGTGGGGTGGCTATGTGCTTCTTCCTTCAGGAGAGAAAATGTCAGTGCGTTCAGCACATGCAACCCTCCCATGCTATTAACATTCACACAAGTGTGAATTCAAACAAAAAGTCACCAAAATTAGACTGGAAGGTAGCAGAAATGTCACTTTAACACATGGTGAGTATGGAGAGCTGTGACAATTTGGCTTCCTGTAGATCTGGGCTATCGAAACTGGCTTAATTTCTCAAGATGTTCAGGGCTTAATCACCAATTAAAATCAGTAACAACAGTGCATTTGCTCAGGCCCTAGGAAATCCATTTTCTTCTTGAGAATGAAGGGGGCCCAAATCCAGGTCTTTTCATTTGACAAAAATGATGAGGAATGGATGGCAATCTTCCTACTGCTAAAAGGAGGTCAGAGCAGGAAAGGCAGCCAAGGTCACCAGAAAGACCGGCTGGTTTCTGTTCTGATTTAGAGCAGCTTGTTTTATATGCCCAGGACTGAAGGGAAATGAGCTAGTGAAATCCAGGCTGAAGCCCAGGGGACGAGAGTCACTTGGTGGTGGTCCCCGGAAGGCGGGGGAATGTTGGGGGCTGGAGAGCACAGCACTCTCTGTTTCACAGTTCTCTCTTCCCTTTCAGTTTGGTTTTTATGTGGGGGGAACCTAAGTTAGGGAATACACACACACACACACACACACACACACACACACACGTGTGTATATAAATCCAGCATTCATATCAGTATATTTAAGGCTCTAATAAATCTTCCCCTTAAAGAAACCTACTTAAATTTCATTAAACTAATATTTTCCAAATTATTTGGCCTTGAGACCCTTTTTATACAAACCCTTTTCCCGCTAACGTTTTATCATGAAAAAAGTTGTGTACACTAAATTGAGAATTTCACGTTGAGAACCTCTAGAGGCACCACCCAGTTTATACTGTGATTTTTTTAACTTGCCATTTCACGTATCAACCCATTTGTCTATCTTTTTATCTATCAATTACTCTTATTTTTAAAAATTCATTTCAAAGTAAATTGCAAATATCAGTTCACTTCTGCCTAAATACTTTGGCATTCATATCATTAACTAAAATTCAAAATCTGTTCAGTTTTTTTTTGAGGTAAAATTTATAGATGAAGAAATTCACAAATCTTAAGTGAATATTTACTGATTTGACAAATGCGTGGACCTATGTAACCTATTGTGACTTAGAACATTACTATCTTCCCAGAAAGTTCCTCTATGTCCCTTCTCAGTCAATCCTGGCCGGCCTTTCACCCTACCACTCCCAGAGGCAAACTCCTCTATGTACCCTTTTTCCATCATTGATTTTTTTTTTCCCACCATGTACTATGTATGCATTCTTTATGTATGGCTTATTTCACTTTGCGTAATGTCTTTAGATTCATTCATGTTGTCATGTGTATTGATAATTTATTCCTTTTTATTAGTGAGTAGTATTCCATTGAATAAACATACCACAGTTTGTTTATCCACTCTTCTATAGATTGATATCTAGACTGTTTCCAAATTTTGGATATTATGAGTCAAGGCAGGTAAGAACATTCTTGTGTGTGTTTTCTGTGTGTGTGCATGTGTGTGTACACATGTGCATGTATATACAAGCATACCTCATTTTATTGCACTCGCTTTATTGTGCTTCACAGATATTGCTTTTCTACAAATTGAAGGTCTGTGGCAACCCTGCATTGAGCAAGCATTGGCTCCATTTTTCCAACAGCTTTTGCTCACTTTGTGCCTCTGTGTCACATTTTGGTAATTCTTTAAATATTTCAGACCCTCCACCAGCAAAAAGATTAGAGACTCGCTGAAGGCTCAGATGATGGTTAGCATTTTTTAGCAATAAAGTATTTTTAAATCATGGTGTATACATTTTTTTAGAAATAATACTATTATTGCACACTTAATAGACTACAGTATAGTGTAAACATAACTTTTATAAGCATTGGGAAATTCATGTGACTTGCTTTAATGGTCTGGAACTAAACCTCAGTATCTCCGAGGTATGCCTGTATGTATATGTGTTTCCATTTCTCATGGGTAAATAGCCAGGTGTAGGATTGCTGGGTCAGGGTAGATGTGTGTTTGATTCTATAAGAAATTACCAGACCTACTTTTGGGAAATTTTTCTTGCTCTTAAAAAGGGATCCAAGGATGAAAATACTCCCTTCCTCTTGGCAAGGTTGTGTCTAGGTATAATGCCCAGAACTTTTGCAGCTCTGAGGACAAAACTGACATAATGTCATTGAGGAACGGGGTCCTTAATGATATTACTGGACGCTGAAGTAACCAATTCTGGGGCTGCCCTCCTTGGAGTTATTATGTGAGTTAATAATGTCCTTATTATTTAAGTCAGTTTGAATCCGAGATACTTTAAAAAAAAATTGAAAGAGGGAAACTATTTTTAGAAAATTTACCAAAGTATTACATACATACAGAAAAATATACACAGATTAATTTTCACAAACTGAACGTCCCTAAGTAGCTGGCCTCCAGGTGGAGAAGCAGCGTTACCAGTATCAGAGGCCTTGAGGAGATACGGCTATATCACACACTATTAAAATTAGACGTGAAAAACAACAAAATTGGAGGCCCAGTGGAGTTCACTGGTGAATTCTACCAAACACTTTGGGAAGAAATTATACTAATGCTCCACAAAGACAAAATAGATACCCCCATTAGAAACCCCCTAACTCGATTGGGATTGACATATATACACTAATATGTATAAAATAGATAACTAATAAGAACCTGCTGTATAAAAAATAAATAAAAATTAAAAATTAAAAGACAAAAAGAAATAAAAAGAAACCCCTCACTCCTCCTCAAGTTCTCTCCCCTGGCTTCTCTCTCTCCCTCCCAGACCTCCTCTTGCAACCATTGGCACAGGTTTCTCTTCTGTATTTTCTCTCCAAATTCCTCTCAGTTTGCACACTTCATTCAGCAAGGCAAAAGCCTTATCATTAGCTAATATAGTAATCACTGAATTTCCCCCAAGTTGTCCTGGGTGTGGGGTGAGGGAAGTTGGAGAGGAGGTGAAATTATGATGAAGTGACCCAGCAAAGTGCTTGTTGTCTCCATTGAACAGTGAAAAACTAGGGGTCAGAAAATGAGTTGTGTCACTTACCAGCCACATGACTTTGGATGTGCTGCTACTTGAGCCTTGGGTGTTACTTGTGAATGGGGTAGATTAATGGTAGCTACTTCACGGGGCGGTTTTGAGGACTGAATGTAAAGGGCTTACATGTATTCAGGGGGTGCAGTAGCAAGGGTCATATTCTGGGGTTCATGGGATGACTTCTTTCCAGTTTCTACCTTAAGCAGGAAGGGATTCTTCCCAGGAAACACTGTGAGCTGAAGCACTGAAGATCACTGGTGTTGCAGAAGCCGCCTGCAGACTCAGGTGGGCCCTCTTGCTGGGGTTTGAGGGCAAGGGGTTAAGGTAGGACTTATGAAGGAAAGCATATTCTTTTCCAGAAATCAATCAAACTACAAGAACAGCAATTAGAGTAAACTTTGAGTAATTATATATGATCACTGAATGAGAATAATCTACAAATGCTATTTTTGGCCTTTGATATAGAACACACCACCCCTGCACTAATCTCATGTGAAAAAAAAATATGTGGTGGTGGAATCACAGAAGACAATTAGCCAACTGTAAATGAATAACAATTTGGATGGATCAGAACAGACTCAATGGTTAAGGCTTCTCTTCTCAGAGACTGACCTTTAAAGATACTTAAATTAATTGGATATTACATTATACACCGGTATTTCCCGAAGTTCATCCATTATTTGATAGCTGACATGATTTTTCCCTGTAACTATTGATCACTTGTACTATTATTTAATTAACATTTTTCTTGCAATAAATTCCTTAAAAATTGCTTTTGCCTGACTCTTTCTAATTCATGGCAAAACCAATTCATAACTATCAAAAGTGCCCACTTTGTACCACTTAAAAACCTATCACCCTCTGGGATAGACTTTTGTCTATCGTTATCTTTGCAGCTATTAGATCACTTCCGACCAGTCTCCGCAAGCCATTTTCATAAGGTCTTGAGCTAAAGAATCCCTCCAGAATTATCTTGCAGAGATACCCAATGCTTGATTCTCTTTAACCAAACCTACTTCTCTCACACTCTTCCGCATCTCAGCAGAGGTCAACTCCACTCTACCAGTTCTAGAAAACTTTGGAATCATTCTTGACGCCTATTTTCTCTCTTATCCATCTAGCCCCACCAGGAGATCCTGCTGGCTCTGCCTTCAAAATACATCCATGTTATGACCACTTCACATCATCTTCACATCTAGCTTTCTAGTCTAAGCCTCCAAATCAGTGTGCTTCTAAAACTTGTGCTTTGTGTGTGCTTTCGCATAGAATCCAAGTGAAAGATACTAGAGTAAGCTTTCTAAAGCCCAGGTCATGCCATTGCTCTGCTCAAAAATCTCTAATGACTTTCTAATTCGGAGCAAAATCTCCAGTCCTTACCTTGATCTCCGAGGCCCTTCCTGACCTCCACCCCCCCACATCTTGACCGTATTTCCAACTGCTCCCTCTCTTGCTCTGTCTGCTCAAGTCACCCTGGCCATCTTTCCTTCCTTCATCTCGTCAAGCACACTCTTGTCTGGGGACCTTTATGTGTGCTGCTTCCTTTTTCCTAGCATACTTTTCCCCCAGGCATAAGTAAGCATGACTTCTACTTTCTTCCCATTTCCTTCAGGTGTCTATTGAAATATCACCTTATCAGAGAGGACCCTTCGGTTTATACTATATAAAACAACCTTCTCTCACCTCTTAATGTGCTTTATTCTTATTAGCACTTATAACCTAATAAATTTTATTTAATTTTATTTTTTGTTTGGCTTTCTCCATTGAGAATGGAGACATCAGGACAAGAAGGACTTTGCTGTGTTTACTACTCTATCATCAGGGTCTAAAAGATTGCCCGGTAAATAGTAGGCACTTAATAAATATATGAATAAATGCTGGGTTGGATAAATACTAGCTGACCATTACAGTCAAGATTCCGATGCCCAGAAAGAACAAAACCAGGTAGGGAACACCATCTCCTCCAGCCCGTGCCCCTCCACCTTACAGTTACAGATATGATTCATGTCACATAGGTACTGTTCTTATGAATTAACAAATCCATTCATTATGACATAAGGTGCTCCAAAGAGATATAGTGGAGCAGACCACTCAGAAATTTAAGTGGGTAGAATGGTCAGAGAAAGCTTCTTGAAAAATATGGAGCCTGTCTTGTGCCCTGAAGAAGGGCATTCGAGTTATGTTTGCTACATAACAAGTAATTCCAAACATAGTCAGTTAAAATGACAACTGTTTTATTATGGCTGATGGTTCTGTGGGCCAGGAACTTGGGGAGAGCGTGGCTGGGTGATACTTCTGTTCCATGTGGCATTGATGGGGTTCACTCCACAGTATTCAGCTGGTGGATGGACTAGTTTGGAGTCTAAGACTGATTCACTTGCATATCTGGTACCTTCGTGGGGATGGCTGGAAGGAGTTCAGTTGAAACTGTGACTGAAGCATCTACCCAGGGTCTCCCCAGTTTCAGGATTTCCAGACCTCTTACATGGTGAATCAGGGTTCCGTCAAAAGCTAGACAACAGGCCCAAAATGGAGTCACTTATGCTAAACCCCATGTCACTGAACCGAGTTAACTTACAGTTTTGACTTTCCCAGAAATGGAATCTTAAACCAGTTAGTCAGAAATTACCTGGTCATCACTAGTTAGGTAATCTGCCTAATAGATGCCTACAGTCATCTAAAGGAGAGTAACCTTGCAATAACCAACCTGCTTCTTGGCCTCTTATAATTTCCTTGCTCCTGCGCCCTTCTGCCTACAAGTCTTTCACTTTGTACAGCTCCTTGGAGCTCCTTTCTATCTGCTAGATGGAATGCTGACTGATTCATGAATCACTGAAGGAAGCCAGTAGGATCTTTACAATGTACTCAGTTGAATTTTGTTTTTTTAACAGTTCCAAGAGTGAGTGTTCTAGGAAACATGGATGCTGCACGACTTTTTGTGACCCGGCCTCAGAAGTCACATGGCTTCACTTCTTCAGTCTCTATTGTCAGACACAAGCAGTCACTAGCCCGCCCAGATCCAAGGGGAGATGACATAGATCCCCACTTTTCCACGGATGACTTGTCAAAGGACTTGCAGCCATGTTTTCAAACTGCCTCAGCGAAGTGTGACTCAGTTAAGTGGGGAGTAGTTGGGAAAGTGTTCTGAGTAAGCGTAAAAGTTTGAGTAGGGGTGAGATAGGACAGGTACATTTAGGAACCATAAAGAGACCCATGTGACCAGAGTGGGAGACAGACCAGGAGAAATGTCAAAGACAAAGATAAAGGAAAGGGTGTGGGCCGGGGTGAGTTTGAATACCTGGTTAAGGAGTCTAGTCTTTTCTCTGTAGACAAGTGGTCTTTATTTTTTAATTTTTTCTAAATTTATTTATCTATTTTTGTCTGCATTGGGTTTTCGCCGCTGCGTGCGGGCTCTCTCTAGTTGTGTCAATGGGCTTCTCATTGCAGTGGCCTCTCCTGCTGCGGAGCACGGGCTCCAGGCGCACAGGCTTCAGCAGTTGTGGCGTGTGGACTCAGTAGCTGTGGCTTGCGGGCTCCAGAGCACAGGCTCAGCAGCTGTAGTGCAAGGGCCCAGCTGCTCCGCGATATGTGAGATCCTCCCGGACCAGGGCTGGAACCCGTGTTGCCTGCATCGGCAGGTGGACTCTTAACCACTGCACCACCAGGGAAGCCCGACAAGTGGTCTTTAAACTGTTTTGCTTACGTGTCTCTAAAAGAATTTTGAAAAACACATTTTAAGGTTGGCATCCAATTCTTTTCCTCATAATTTAAAAATACAGGCATACCTCAGGGATATTGTGGGTTCAGTTCTAGACCACTGTAATAAAGCAAATACCGCAATAAAGCAAGCCACATGAAATTTTTGGTTTGCTAGTGCATATAAAATTTATGTTTACACTATACTGTAGTCTATTAAGTGTGCAACAGCATTATGTCTCAAGAACAATGTGTATACCTTAATTAAAAAATACTTTATGGCTAAAAAATGCTAACCATAATCTGAGCCTTCAGCGAGTTGTGATCTTTTTGCAATAGTAACATCAAAGATCACTGATCACAGATCACCATAACAAATATGATCATAATGAAAAAGTCTGAAATATTGTGAGAATTACCAAAATGTGACACAGAGACAGAAAGTGAGCAAATGCTGTTGGGAGAATGGCGCCATAGACTTGCTCCTTGCATGGTCCACACAAACCTTCAATTTGTAAAAAATGCAACATCTGCAAAGCACAATGAAGTGAAGCACAATAAAATGAGGTATGTCTGCTATTACAAAAGTCAGCAACCCTCTCTAGGTGGTCATTCAGGCTGATGGAGGCTTTTCAATTTCTTCTTTCCATAATCTCCAAGGTCACTGTGGATATCTCCCTCCAAATCTGTGCCCAGAGCCTGGAAGATCACACATGGGGAAGGTTTCTTTTTTTTTTTTTTTTTAAAGTTAATGAATGAATTAATTTATTATTATTATTTTTTTAATATTTATTTTTGGCTGCGTTGGGTCTTTGTTTCTGTGCAAGGGCTTTCTCTAGTTGTGGCAAGCGGGGGCCACTCTTCATCGCGGTGCGCGGGCCTCTCACTATCGCGGCCTCTCTTGTTGCGGAGCACAAGCTCCAGACGCGCAGGCTCAGTAGTTGTGGCTCACGGGCCTTGTAGCTCCGCGGCACGTGGGATCTTCCCAGACCAGGGCTCGAACCCGCGTCCCCTGCATTGGCAGGCAGATTCTCAACCACTGTGCCACCAGGGAAGCCCTGGGGAAGGTTTTATAGGCAAAGAATGGAACTGGTGCATATCACTTCTGCTCACTTTCCATTGGCCAGACTTCGGTTCCCTGGCTATTCCCGACTGCAGGGGAGGGGAGGAAGAAGAGAGGAACACAGATTTTGCGCAAGAACTAGCGGTTCTTGCTACAGAACATATGTAAAGCATTTGGCTCATTTGCTGGCAGACAGTAAGCATTCGACACAGTAGCTGCTGCTATTGTTACAATATCACCATTATTATTATTACACATTCAGTTTACAGGCTGTGTTCTATGCACAGATGGATTTGCGCTGCCTTTGCTGGAGCTTACAGGCCCCCAGGGTAGATGCAACGTCAGGCAAAGGAGGCCCCAGAGCCTTGGGGCCCAGTTAGTAGCTAATAAACCCGAGCTGGCAACTCTGCAGCTGCAGTCAGTGGGAAGAAGAGGGAACTCTTGCAGTAAATCCCTAACGCCAGATTCCCACACAGCTGCACGTCTATTTCCTGCCTGCCTGCAGTAATTCATTTCTGACCAAACGCCCCTCCCTGTACCACTCTCTGTACTCCTCCTCCGTGCCTTGCACCCGCCTTGTACTTCCGTGTGAATCCTAGGGTGGACTCAGCTAGAGCCTGAAGAAAACCAGGGACTTGACCTTAGGCTGGGGAGCAAGTTTTTGCCCCACAGCTGCTACTTCAAGGGACCCACCAATAACTAGAAAGCGGCACTGGTTTCCTGTAGGAATTCTAAGTTCCTGTGCTTCCTGCATGTGACGTGGGTGCAATGACATGGACTTCAAAGATCTGATCAAACTTCAGAAATCTTTGATTTATTTTCCCTGCCTTTGATACCTGCTAATCTGGGCCCCAAAGGGTTAGAAGAGTGAACAACATTTTCTCTAGGGATCCTAGTAACCATGTGATGAAAACTGAAGCACTATTGCAGGAAACTCATGTTTGGTTTAGCCTGGGAAGGACACCAGGGAAAATGTAAACACTGTCCTAGTAAATGCTTCCACAAACTACCAAGGTGACTACGTGTAATCAATTTTCTCCATCCGATTACAACCTTCCTAGGAAAGAGAGGGCATCCCCTTGCCCAAGCTGAACTCATTCATCCAACAAGGTCCTAACTTACATCTCTGTGCTGATTTGTCCTGCAAAGCCTCCTCTGAGTGGTGTGCAGTTGATGTGGTCGAGGAAAAATTTCATATTTTCCAAATCAAATGGGAGAAGCAGGTCAGTGTGAGATAATGAATGATCCTTCCTGGGCTGTGGTGCCAAATGGCGAGATGAGCTCCAGGTGTGACCTTCCAAGGATGGTGCAGGGCTTCAGCCCATAAGCAGGCTCAGCTGGGGTGCGTCCTGCCCCGTGCGTGAATCAGCACGTAAGCAGTTAAGTTGGCGAGCCTTGGCTTCATCGGTTAGAGCATTCAGCCTCCAAGCGTTAACCTGCAGCCGTGCTCAGAAGAACAGGGGTCGAGGATTCAGAAGCACGCGGGCTTGAAGGAGCAGTGACATGTGGCTTTGAACAAGCAGCTGCCGCAGCAGATCTGAGTACGTAGCTTTGCTTTGATTGATAGTGTTTTGTTTTCTCCCAAGAGAACAAAGCGATGGTTGTTCATGTTTGCAAACAAGATCCCTTGGACACTGAAAAGGAACAGATGTTTATTAGCTGCTATTTATTATGAAAAAATGTAATAGGGATGGAGTGGGGCAGGGGAGCAGATTCTTTCTACTCATTTACGTTTCTGATTGCAATGGCCGAGTTTCTTTAATTTTATCTGAATTCCGATGCTGTGTGGTCAGGTCATTTGAATGTCATGGTTACAGTAGAATTCAAAAGGTATCTTTTGGCTGCTCTTTCTGTAAATCATCATATCTACATTCGGAGATACGGATTGAGTTTGCAGAATTATTTGCCAAATTGATGAAGCCAAGTGGCAGAAATCCATTTTCCTACCTTATTTTGGAAAGCAAGATTCATATTCTTTGGCTTAAAGAACAAACTTCTCCAAATTTACCATATGTCTGAGTGAGAGCGGTAGCATTTGAATATGGACTTTTTCTTTCCTACAGCTTGACTTTCATCTCAGGTGTATGCAGCGTGACCTGAAATAAACTTTAGAATCTCAGTTCTCTTTTTAATGAGTCTTCTCATCTGGATCACCTGGGCCTTTCCATCACTTTCAGTGACTTTCTCTATTCTTTTGATTTTAGAATAGCTGAGATTTAGAGTAGCTTAGAATTACTCCAAGAGCTTGGATTTGATTGAATTTCCAAGGATATAGGAACTGAAGTTTGGCTGGGTCTCATCGCATCCCCATTCTGGCACTGCAGCAACATCTACCAACTGACCCCGATGACCTTTTCCCCAGCTAGCACCACCTGCAGGTTTAAAATAGGGGGGTGCTACTTCTCAGGCTTAGACCCTACTTAACAAGTCACTGCTTCCCAGCACAGTGTTCAAAACTGGTCTTTAATCATCTTGGAATTATCTAGAATATTTCCTCCCCAGTGCCCATAGCTTCTCCTATATTCACCCGAATTTCCAACCCATGGGAGGCTCCATTTGGTAGACAAGTTTTTCTTTGAAAAATGCAAACAACTACCTTAAAATTTGGGTAGGCTATCAGTCACTAATACCTTCATACAAGTCAGTTTAGTGCCTCTTTAAAATCACTCTCCCTGAAGTAAAGGTGTTTTTCTAGAATGAAGGAAAGGTGGTGAGAATCAGGAATTTGAAGCTTGGGTTCTGAAGGCAGAGAGAGAGGAAAATCTGGACGGGCGCTGCCGTAGTGCCCAAGGAGGCCAGTTTGAGAATCCTGAGTGATGAGAAAAGGGCAGGATCCAGAAGGCATTGTTCACAGTGGTGTAGGTGAAGGTGCCTGAAGACTTCAGGGTCACCTGGGCATAGTTAGAAGCTAAGGAATTAACTTCCAGATTCTCAACTCCCATTTGAACCGCTTTCCAAAAACTTTTTTGCTGGAGGATCCATATGAGTTCTGCTTCAAAAATAAAGACAGACTTCTCACTCATCTGGAATCTCACTCTGGGCATACAGTCTCACTCTGGTCCCAAGGTACACAGAAATCTCCTGGGCATCACACACACGGATGACTTCAGAATACATTGTTCCAGAGGGAGGGCCCGGTAAGAGCAAAGCAAGCAGAAATGGACCACATCTCATTTCTCTAGGTTTCAAACTCATGCCAAAGACTGTGCCTTGCTTCTCCTAGAGCTGCAGTTAAGGAGTGAGAAGGTTATCACGAAGACAAAGTGTATGTATGAATACATTGATTGGAACTGAAACTGAAGTCTGATATTTTTTAATACTAATTCTGGTTTGGTTGCCTGATTTGATGACGAAGTTGTTTGACTAATTAAGGTCTGTGGATATTTTTTGTAAGTTTAACACGCTGATTCTGCTGCTTAAGCGTTTGGCCAAAATAAATTTAAAATGTGTACAATATATAGAAAATTAGAAAATACAACTTTTCCAAGTATTTTAGCATATAAAAGCTTTAGATGGTACCTTTTAAAATGCACAAGGGAGTAGAAAATGCCTTTAGGGGTTTCAGGAGCAAAAACCTGTGAAGACCACTGGAGTGTATTATCCTTGAGGTGAGATGCGCCTGCCTGAGAGCAAGTGCCTTTGCCCTCAGGTGGCCCCAGAGTCCACTTCTTGTTTTGTGCCTCTGCATCTTCTACTTCCCACCCCCAACTTCAGGATCCTGCAGTTTCCATCACTCAGCCTCCATACTGCTGCCTCTGTGAACCAGCTGGTTGATATATTTGTTTTGAGTAGTTGCCTAGTGATTTGAAGATAGCGTGTGAATGGCAGAACAAAACTTCCATGAGGCAAGGGTGGAAGAAGAGGAGGGTTTACCGGGCATTTTTTGGGATCACCTCTCTCCTGCGTCAGGGTGATGAGGTTGGTGCCGCTGGAGTAGAAAGATGTGAATTCAAGTCCTGTGTCTGCAACTGACTAGCTCTTTGAACTTCCTTGAGCCTCAGTGGCTTCATTTGTAAAACTGGGATCCTGTGCGTGAACCTCTGGGATGATAGGATGGGACTCGAACAGTAAATTGACACACGCTCGTTAAATAGTAAGTTCCAAGGTGGAGGAGTGTATAAAGTTTAAAGGGAAGAAATAGGTTAAGCCATTGACTCTGGGGGATCACTGTTATGAGAATTAACAACTTTTTAGCACCCTGCCATTTGCACAGAAATATCATACACTTCCTCTCTGTATTGCTTCCACAACCCTGTGAAGCAGATTCTTTTTTTGTTTTTTTTTTCTTTTTTTTTTGAATTTTTAAGTTTTATTTTTTTATACAGCAGGTTCTTATTAGTTATCCATTTAATACATATTAGTGTATGTATGTCAATCCCAATCTCCCAATTCATCCCAACCCCACCCCCACCCCCCACCACTTTCCCCACTTGGTGTCCATACGTTTGTTCTCTGCATCTGTGTCTCAATTTCTGCCCTGCAAACTGGTTCATCTGTACCATTTTTCTAGGTTCCACATATATGTGTTAATATACAATATTTGTTTTTCTCTTTCTGACTTACTTCACTCTGCATGACACTCTCTAGATTCATCCATGTCTCTACAAATGACCCAATTTCGTTCCTTTTTATGGCTGAGTAATATTCCATTCTATATATGTACCACATCTTCTTTATGCATTGGTCTGTCAATGAGCATTTAGGTTGCTTCCATGACCTGGCTGTTGTAAATAGTGCTGCAGTGAACATTGGGGTGCATGTGTCTTTTTGAATTATGGTTCTCTCTGGGTATATGCCCAGTAGTGGGATTGCTGGGTCATATGGTAATTCCATTTCTAGTTTTTTAAGGAACCTCCATACTGTTCTCCATAGTGGCTGTATCAATTTACATTCCCACCAACAGTGCACTCCCTCTCCACTCCCTCTCCAGCATTCGTTGTTTGTAGATTTTCTGATGATACTCATTCTAAGTGGTGTGAGGTGATACCTCATTGTAGTTTCGATTTGCATTTCTCTAATAATTAGTGATGTTGAGCAGCTTTTCATGTGCTTCTTGGCCATCTGTATATCTTCTTTGGAGAAATGTCTATTTAGGTCTTCTGCCCATTTTTGGATTGGGTTGTTTGTTTTTTTAATATTGAGCTGCATGAGCTGTTTATATATTTTGGAGATTAATCCTTTGTCCGTTGATTCGTTGGCAAATATTTTCTCCCATTCTGAGGGTTGTCTTTTCGTCCTGTTTGTAGTTTCCTTTGCTGTGCAAAAGCTTTGAAGTTTCATTAGGTCCCATTTGTTTATTTTTGTTTTTATTTCCATTACTCTAGGAGGTGTATCAAAACAGATCTTGCTGTGATTTATATCATAGAGTGTTCTTCCTATGTTTTCCTCTAAGAGTTTTATAGTGTCCTGTCTTGCATTTAGGTCTCAAAACCATTTTGAGTTTATTTTTGTGTATGGTGTTAGGGAGTGTTCTAATTTCATTCTTTTACATGTAGCTGTCCAGTTTTCCCAGCACCACTTATTGAAGAGACTGTCGTTTCTCCATTGTATAGCCTTGCCTCCTTTGTCATAGGTTAGTTGACCATATGTGCGTGGGTTTATCTCTGGGCTTCCTATCCTGTTCCATTGATCTATACTTCTGTTTTTGTGTCAGTACCATATTGTCTTGATTACTGTAGCTTTGTAGTATAGTCTGAAGTCAGGGAGTCTGATTCCTCCAGCTCTGTTTTTTTCCTCAAGACTGCTTTGGCTATTCAGGGTCTTTTTTGTCTTCATACAAATTTTAAGATTTTTTGTCCTAGTTTTGTAAAAAAATTGCAGCTGGTAATTTGATGGGGATTGCACTGAGTCTGTAGATTGCTTTGGATAGTATAGTCATTTTCACAATGTTGATTCTTCCAATCCAAGAACATGGTATATCTCTCCATCTGTTGGTATCATCTTTAATTTCTTTCATCAGTGTCTTATAGTTTTCTGCATACAAGCCTTTGTCTCCCTAGGTAAGTTTATTCCTAGATATTTTATTCTTTTTGTTGCAGTGGTAAATGGGACTGTTTCCTTAATTTCTCTTTCAGATTTTTCATCATTAGTGTATAGGACTGCAAGAGATTTCTGTGCATTAATTTTGTGTCCTGCAACTTTACCAACTTCATTGGTTAGCTCTAGTAGTTTTCTGGTGTCATCTTTAGGATTCTCTATGTATAGTATCATGTCATCTGCAAACATTGACACTTTTACTTCTTCCTTTCCAATTTGTATTCCTTTTATTTCTTTTTCTTCTCTGTTTGCTGTGGCTAGGACTTGCAAAACTATGTTGCATAATAGTGGTGAGAGTGGACATCCTTGTCTTGTTCCTGATCTTAGAGGAAATGCTTTCAGGTTTTCACCATTGAGAATGATGTTTGCTGTGGGTTTGTCATATATGGCCTTTATTATGTTGAGGTAAGTTCCTTCTATGCCCACTATCTGTAGAGTTTTTATCATAAATGGTTGTTGAATTTTGTCAGAAGCTTTTTCTGCATCTATTGAGATGATCATATGGTTTTTCTTCTTCAATTTCTTAATATGGTGTATCACATTGATTGTTTTGCATATAGTGAAGAATCCTTGCATCCCTGGGATAAATCCCACTTGATCATGTTGTATGATCCTATTAATGTGTTGTTGGATTCTGTTTGCTAGTATTTTGTTGAGGATTTTTGCATCCATATTCATCAGTGATATTGGTCTGTAATTTTCTTTTTTTGTAGTATCTTTCTCTGGTTTTGGTATCAGGGTGATGGTGGCCTCATAGAATGAGTTTGGGAGTGTTCCTTCCTCTGCAATTTTTTGGAAGAGTTTGAGAAGGATGGGGGTTAGCTGTCCTCTAAATGTTTGATAGAATTCACCTGTGAAGCCATCTGGTCCTGGACTTTTGTTTGTTGGAAGATTTTTAATCACAGTTTCAATTTCATTCCTTGTGATTGTTCTCTTCATATTTTCTATTTCTTCCTGGTTCGGTCTTGGAAGGTTACACCTTTCTAAGAATTTGTCCATTTCTTCCAGGGTGTCCATTTTATTGGCATAGAGTTGCTTGTAGTTGTCTCTTAGGATGCTTTGTATTTCTGCGGTGTCTGTTGTAACTTCTCCTTTTTCCTTTCTGATTTTATTGATTTGAGTCCTCTCCCTCTTTTTCTTGATGAGTCTGGCTAATGGTTTATCAATTTTGTTTATCTTCTCAAAGAACCACCTTTCAGTTTTATTGATCTTTGCTATTATTTGTTTCTATTTCATTTATTTCTGCTCTGATATTTATGATTTCTTTCCATCTGCTAACTTTGCGTTTTGTTTGTTCTTCTTTCTCCAGTTCCTTTAGGTTTAAGGTTAGATTGTTTATTCGAGATTTTTCTTGTTTCTTGCGGTAGGCTTGTATAGCTATAAACTTCCCTCTTAGAACTGATTTTGCTGCATCCCGTAAGTTTTGGATCATCGTGTTTTCATTGGTATTTGGCTCTAGGTATTTTCTGATTTCCTCTTTGATTTCTTCAGTGACCCCTTGGTTATTTAGTAACGTATTGTTCAGCCTCCATGTGTTTGTGTTTTTTACGTTTTTCTCCCTCTAACTGATTTCTAATCTCATAGTGTTGTGGTCAGAAAAGATGCTTGATATGATTTCAATTTTCTTAAATTTACTGAGGCTTGATTTGTGATCCAGGATGTGATCTATGTTGGAGAATGTTCTCTGCGCACTTGAGAAGAAAGTATAATCTGCTGGTTTTGTATAGAATGTCCTATAAATATCAATTAAATCTCTCTGGTCTATTGTGTTGTTTAAAGCTTGTTTTTCCTGATTAATTTTCTGTTTAGATGATCTGTCCATTGGTGTAAGTGAGGTGTTAAAGTCCCCCACTATTATTGTGTTACTGTCAATTTCCTATTTTATAACTGTTAGCAGTTGCCTTATGTATTGAGGTGCTCCTATGTTGGGTGCATATATATTTATAATTGTTATATCTTCTTCTTGGATTGATCCCCTGATCATTATGTAGTGTCCTTCCTTGTCTCTTGTAACAGTCTTTATTTTAAAGTCTATTTTATCTGATATGAGTATAGCTACTCCAGCTTTCTTTTGATTTCCATTTGCATGGAATATCTTTTTCCATCCCCTCACTTTCAGTTTGTATGTGTCCCTGGATCTGAAGTGGGTCTTTTGTAGACAGCATATATATGGGTCTTGTTTTTGTATCCATTCAGTGAGCCTGTGTCTTTTGGTTGGAGCATTTAATCCATTCATGTTTAAGGTAATTATTGATATGTATGTTCCTATTACCATTTTCTTAATTGTTTTGGGTTTGTTTTGTAGGTCCTTTTCTTCTCTTGTGTTTCCCACTTAGAGAAGTTCCTTTAGCATTTGTTGTAGAGCTGGTTTGGTGGTGCTAAATTCTTTTATCTATTGTTTGTCTGTAAAGCTTTTGATTTCTCCATCAAAGCTGAATGAAATCCTTGGCGGGTAGAGTAATCGTGGTTGTAGGTTCTTCCCTTTCATCATTTTAAGTATACCATGCCACTCCCTTCTGCCTTGTAGTTTCTGCTGAGAAATCAGCTCTTAACCTTATGGGAGTTCCCTTGTATGTTATTTGTCATTTTGCCCTTTCTGCTTTCAGTAATTTTTCCTTGTCTTTTATTTTCGCCAATTTGATTACTATGTGTCTCGGCATGTTTCTCCTCGGGTTTTTCCTGTATAGGACTCTCTGTGCTTCGTGGACTTGGGTGGCTATTTCCTTTCCCCTGTTATAATCTTTTCAAATATTTTCTCGGGTCCTTTCTCTCTCTCTTCTCCTTCTGGGACCCCTATAATGAGAATGTTGTTGAGTTTAAGGTTGTTCCAGAGGTCTCTTAGGCTGTCTTCATTTCTTTTCATTCTTTTTTCTTTGTTCTGTTCTGCAGCAGTGAATTCCACCATTCTGTCTTCCAGGTCACTTATCAGTTCTTCTGCCTCAGTTATTCTGCTATTGATTTCTTCTAGTGTAGTTTTCATTTCAGTTATTGTACTGTTCATCTCTGTTTGTTTGTTTTTAAATTCTTCTAGTTCTTTGTTAAACATTTCTTGCATCTTCTCGATATTTGCCTCCATTCTTTTTCCGAGGTCCTGGATCATCTTCACTATCAGTATTCTGAATTCTTTTTCTGGAATGTTGCCTATCTCCAGTTCATTTAGTTGCTTTTCTGGGTTTTTATCTTGTTCCTTCATCTGGTACATAGCCCTCTGCCTTTTCATCTTGTCTATCTTTCTGTGAATGTGGTTTTTGTTCCACGGGCTGCAGGATTGTAGTTCTTGCTTCTGCTGTCTGCCCTCTGGTGGATGAGTCTATCTAAGAGGCTTGTGCAAGTTTCTTGATGGGAGGCTCTGGTGGTGGGTAGAGCTGACTGTTTCTCTGGTGGGCAGAGCTCAGTAAAAGTTTAATCCACTTGTCTGCTGATGCATGGGGCTGAGTTCCCTCCCTGTTGGTTGTTTGGCCTGAGGCGACCCAACACTGGAGCCTACCCGGGGTCTTTGGTGGAGCTAATGGCAGACTCTGGGAGGGCTCACACCAAGGAGTACTTCCCAGAACTTCTGCTGCCAGTGTCCTTGTCCTCATGGTGAGACACAGCCACCACCCACCTTTGCAGGAGACCCTCCAACACTAGCAGGTAGGTCTGGTTCAGTCTCCTATGGGGTCACTGCTCCTTCCCCTGAGTCCTGATGCGCACACTGCTTTGTGTTTGTCCTCCAGGAGTGGAGTCTCTGTTTCCCCCAGTCCTGTCGAAGTCCTGTAATAAAATCCTGCTAGCCTTCAAAGTCTGACTCTCTAGGAATTCCTCCTCCCATTGCCAGACCCCCAGGTTGGGAAGCCTGACATGGGGCTCAGAACCTTCAGTCCGGTGGGTGGACTTCTGTGGTATAAGTGTTCTCCAGTCTGTGAGTCACCCACCCAGCAGTTATGGGATTTGATTTTACTGTGATTTTGCCCCTCCTACCGTCTCATTGTGCCTTCTCCTTTGTCTTTGGATGTGCGGTATCTTTCTTCGTGAGTTCCAGTGTCTTCCTGTCGATGATTGTTCAGCAGTTAGTTGTGATTCCAGTGCTCTCGCAAGAGGGAGTGAGCGCACGTGCTTCTACTCCGCCATCTTGAACCAATCTCCTGTGAAGTAGATTCTTGGTGGGAGGATGAGAAGAGGCATGTCCACCCCCCACCCCCCACCCCCATTCCTGCCCAATCATCTTTGCCAAAAGGAAACAGTTGTGCTGTGAAGTGATATCAGGAAACCTAGCCTTATTTTTTAAGGCAGAGATGTCAAGAGTTGGCTCTAAATGTTCTTCCAAATAGACACCTTTCCAAGCCCTTCTGCAGTGAGACCTTTACCAATTCCTCCATTTTCCCATCAGAGAAGGAAGTGCCTGTTTCTCTGCTAAGAGACAAGGTCAAGTCAACAATGGGTGACAAAAAATGGAGAACACGTCAAATGTCCAGTGCAAATACCCTGTTGAGAGGGAGGAAAGCAACCAAGCTAATCTGGACCATCTCGGGGCAGGCATCAGAGGTTCTGCTAGCATCAGGGTAGAAGGGGTATCCTTGAAAAAATGGTAATAGAAACTTTGAGATGGCTAGTTATCCATCCCCAGGATCAAGACCCCAAAACAGGAGGACAGCAACTACCCCATATCACTGGAAGTGAATGTCAGCAGTCACACTAAAGAGACAGATCTGTGACACATAGGCTCCCTGCAGTGCAGGACACTTTTGGCTGTAACTCTAAGTTGCACCACTCAGCTAATTTCCCATTCAGATGAGGGAATTTGTCCCAAACTTTTCCAAAAATGTGAGATCCAATAACGTTTGCACACAAGGTTCATGAGGCTTTTCATCACACCTTGCTGAGAACAGCTTCATCCACAAATAAGACACATGAAGAGAAGGAAAGAAGGTGGTCAGGGGTTAGTCATCCCCAGGTGATGGAGGCCACTGAAGCCACAAGAGAGAACAGAGAATGGCACTGGTGACTGGGAAGGAGTGTAAGATTATGTTCAAGAGGGTAACATGTGCTTCTTGGGATTCTGCCAAGAAATGAGGTCCCTGAGAGCCTCAGAATCTCCTGGAACTGTTTTCAATATTGTTTTTATTGCTACCCACATCTCCTGATTTCTCTTCCAGACTCGCCTGGTCTGGGAAGAGCAGCTGATGTAAAGAGAAGCCTCAAAATGTATTTAGGAAACAAAACAAAGCAGTGTTTGTCAGCTGGACATTGTTTTGACCGTCACCTGGAGGATCCAGTTGCAATTCCTGCTCTATATTGTCTCCCTAGCTCCCAGGACAGCAGTGTCATCTGAGACTATACTTTAGAAATGCCTCATTAGTGGCTTAAGAGTTGGTTTGTGTAGTGACAATGATGTGTTGAAGAAAGTTCGTATTGGCTCATCAGAGCCAATTGTGTATAGAACTTCCCAGCTTCACGATCCATGACTTCCTTTGGTTGCTTGAAATCAGCCATGGTAGGAGTATTTACACCACAGAAATTGGTGAATGTTACACACCAGGGCTTCTTGTTCCTGAAGAGCCAGTTGTTAAGCATTCAGCAGCACACCACTGCCAATACTTGTTGCAGAAAATTCTTTGATCAGGAAATGATGTGCTGGTTTAAGACATTAGGAGAAAAAATAGCCTTAGGAAGAAATTACTTTCTCCTGGTAGAGAATGTTATGATAGACCCAGGATCAGGTTTGCTTAGCAGAACAACCATACAGGTTTGCAAATAGGGAATATCCTGTCCAGGTCACCTTTCCAGAGCAGGCTACTATTTTCCTAAATGCTTAGACCCCTGAATTATGCTAATTGAATCACATAAGCCCATCTTTATGTCACTATATTAATAAGAGGAAGAATTTAAGTAAATCTTTGGAACAGAAGTGAAAGAGTATGCTAATCCTTTTTCCAGTTCATTTACCTTTTTTGGGTTAATAGAAGTAGAAACAAGAAATTTGCCAAGCCCAAACGTGGAAGGTCATTTGTTGAAGTCTGTCAGCCTAACTTCCTTTATTTATTTATTTTACTTACATATTTATTTTAAAAAAATTGAACTATAGTTGATTTACAATGTCGTGTTAGTTTCAGGTGTATAGCACAGCGATTCAGTTATACACACACATATATATTCTTCTTCAGATTCTCTTCCCTTGTAGGTTATTACAAAATATTGAATACAGTTCCCTGTGCTATACACTAGGTCCTTGTTGGTTATCTATTTTATATACAGTAGTGTGTGTATGTTAATCCCAACCTCCTAATTTATCTCCCCGCCCTTCCACTTTGGTAACCATAAGTTTGTTTTCTGTGTCTGTGAGTCTCTTACTCCTTTGGAAATAAGTTCATTTGTTTGTTTGCTTTTAGATTCCACATATAAGTGATATCATGTAATATTTATCTTGCTCTGTCTGGCTCACTTCACTTAGTGTGATAATCTTCAGGTCCCTCCACGTTGCTGCAAATGGCATTATTTCATTCTTTTTTGTGGCGGCTAATCGTCTGCCTAACTTCCTGTACAGGGAAGGCACCTCACAGGAAATTAACTCTATGACTAGCGTTTCCTTGTGTCTTCTTAGAGTGGGGAAGCCTCTGAGAATTCCATTTACAGGAAACATTCATTAGTTCACAGGTAGTTCCTTTTCTACTCATGCTAAGCCAAGGGAAATTTTTGTTTTAGAAAACAGGAGAAATCCCCATGGATTACACTAAAGTACAGTATAAGAGGAATTATACATTAGTACTTGGTAAAAGTGTCTATACCAAAAAAATAAGGTAATTGTGAAGCAGTCATGGAGGTGGAGACTATGATTATCCCCATTTTACAGGTAAGGGAATAGATGCATAGAGAAGTCAAGTGACTTCCTCCAGTTAGGGCAGTGCTGGGATTTGAACTCAAGAAATCTTAATCCAAACCCATATTCTAAACCACAATTATTTATCCTCTCCCTGTGAAGAGAACGGCTAAAAATCCAATCCAACTCCTCTTTGAACATGGGCCCCCACTTTTGTTGCGTGAAAACCTATTTCAACCCACAGCAGAACAGCAGATTTCATAATTTAATCGAATCTCTCACGTGTCTCATTAAGTCAGAACTTCAGACACAGAGCAGAGGTTGGAAGATGGAGCAGGAAACATCAGGTTTCAACTTGCACAGCCGTGGCTCAGTAGGGAAAGCAGGAGTCATTCCTCCCAACTGCTTCTTATGCGAAAGTATAACAAAACTCGTTTGCAACCATGTTGTCACCTTTCTTCCTCTTCTGAGTTCGGCCAGAAATCTTCAACAGTGTTGTAATACTTTTAGGGTAAATAAGAAGTCTATTTCTCTCCCATATGCATTTTTTTTTTTTTTAATTTGCTGGAATCTTGGAAGAAATGCTATATTCATGAGATTTTTGTTTTGTGTTGTAGTCATAAACTTTAGCCTCAGGCTTCATTCTAATGCTTTTAGACGTGATGTTTATAGCTGATACTCAAACTGAACCCATTTTAACAATCAGTTTGTTTTCCCAAGTCTCCTTTGTCTGGTTACAGCATCACAATTCTCTCTCAATCTTAAAAAATTAGGGTGATGTCTGGTTTTCCCCTCTCCTTTACCTCGCATATTGAGCAAGTGTCAACTTGCTAGCGAAAAACTTCACCAACACTTCTCAGATGTATTCCCTCTTTCCATTCCCACTGCCACCTCCACATACCACCTTGGCTCTGCTTCCCTCCCAAATGGGGTCTCGCATCTTAAATGGTTGTCCATCTCTAGATCCAGGGTAACCATTAGGTTCCAATTTGTTTTTCAGCTCTACCTCCTTTTCTTTTGTATTACTAATTTTTTAAATTGAAGTATAGTTGATTTACAGTGTTGTGTTAATTTCTCCTGTACAGCAAAGTTATTCCGTTATACATACATACATATATATATATATATATTTTTTTTTTTTTTTTTTTTTTTTCTGCTGTGGTTTATCATAGGACATTGAAACTAGTTCTCTGTGCTAGGCAGTAAGACCTTGTTTATCCATTTTATGTATAAAAGCTTACATCTGCTAACCCCAACCTCCCTCTCTCCCCCAACCCCGTCCCCCTTGGCAACCACCAGTCTGTTCTCTATGTCCATGATTCTGTTTCTGTTTCATAGATTGATCATATGGTATTTGTCTTTCTCTTCCTGACTGACTTAACTTCACTTAATATGATAATTTCTAGTTGCATCCATGTTGCTGCAAATGACACGATTTCATTCTTTTTTATGGCTGAGTAATATTCCATTTATATATGTACCACATCTTCTTTATTCCATTCACCTGTGATGGACATTTAAGTTGTTTCCATGTCTTGGCTATTGTGAATAGTGCTGCTATGAACATAGGAGTGCATGTATCTTTTTGAATTACAGTTTTTTCTGCATATAAGCCTAGGAGTGGGATTGCTGGATCATATGTCTACTTCCTATACCAGTAGAGCACTAAGTTGGGAAGAATTTGGAGGATCTATCTGGGCTTCTCATGAAAAATCCCTTGATCCATTTGTGATATCACGACCAAAGAATTGGAAAGAAGCATCCTTTCTTAGCCTCTCCCTGCTCCATTTTACCCACTTTTGTCAGATGAAAGTTTGCAAAATGCAGCTCAATTTATGTTTTTATCTTACTCAGAAATATTCAGGGACTCTTTGCTGCCTTCAGTAAGTTAAAATTCCTCAGCCTGGCATTTGAGAACCTCCAGGTTCTGCCTGTCACTTATCTAAGCTGCATCTCTCATTGCTTTCATTGCATCTTTCACTAAGCCTGCATTAGTGGATCTCAAACTCAGTGTCGCAATGGAGCAGTGAGCGAGAGAGGGTAAGCTTATAACCAGAGAGCTGGCGATCTTACATAATAAAATAAACTGTCTAAACTCTGGCACAGCTGGGCTATGAATCCTGGAGAGCATCACATATGAACATTGTGTTTTGGGAGGTTAAGACTGAGAACTGCTGCCCTCAGCTTAGTCAAACCATCCTGCTTGCTATTGTGTATATGTATTTGGACTTTGCTTTCCCTGCACTTTAGCTGACACTGATACTTTCATCTCTATATCTCTACCTGTCAAAATCTTTTGCTCTTCAAAGTTCAGCTTGAATTATACCTCTTTTATGAAACTGTCCCTAATTTTTCGAACTTAGGTATGATGTCTCCTTTTTATGGGTCCCCAGAGCATTTTATTAATGATGCTGATGTTTAAACTTGCATTGCGTTTATTTTGCACCTGTCTTGTATTCCCCCTTATAGATAATCAGCAGAGGGAAGATTTTTGTTTGTTTGTTTAAATCTTTCTGTTTCACTGGCTGCATACATGGTAAGCCCTTCATGATCTGGCTACTTAGGTTTTGTTTTGTTTTTCCATTTTAATTTTTATTTTATTTTTCTTCCACTTTCATTGAGATATAATTGACATATAGCACCATATAAGTTAAGGTGTACAGCATAATTTGAATTATTGTGATAATCATTTCAAGATATATATGTTTAGTGAACACCTATCATCTCATATAGATACAAAATGAAACAAAAAGAAAATTTCTTTGTGATGAGAACTTTTAGGATTTACTGTTAACAACTTGCATATATAACATACAGCAGTATTAATTACATTAATCATGTTGTACATTTCATCCCTAGTACTTATTGAGCTTTATAACTGGAAGTTTGTACCTTTTGACCACATTCATCCATTTCTCCCCCCACCCCTCATCTCTGGTAACCACGAATCTTTTTCTCTGAGTTTGTTTGTTTTCTTGAAGCATAATTGACCTACAACACTATGTAAGCTCCTGGTGTACCACATAGTGACTTGATATTTCTATACATTACAAAATTGCTCTGGCTACTTCTGATCACACTTGTCATTTCTTTCCTCAGTACCTCTGTGTCATTCTCTGCTCTTATCTTATGAAACAACTTGGAATTTCCCAGACTCCATGTGTTTTCTCTTATCTTCAGGCCTTTGCACATGCCAGGCCTTCTTATCAGGTGAAGTAGGTGGCCACAATGGCCCCGGTTCTTCACCCCTCCCTGAATCCACACCTTCCACCACATGACTTCCCATCAAGAGGCAGAGACTATTTCCCCTCCCCTTGGATCTGGCCCTGGGACTTGCTTTTGTCACTACAATGCAGAGGAAGTTACAGTGTGCCAGTTCTGAGCCTAGGTGTCAAAAAGGCCTGAATGTTTCCACTCCTTCCCTTGGAAATTAGCCCAACTGCTGTGTGAGCAACCCTGGGCTAGCCTGCTGGAGAATGAGCGACATATGGAACAGAGACAAGCTGCCCCAGCTGAGGCCATCCTAATCCAGTAGCTCCCAGCCAACCCTCGACCAACCCAGCAGCTCTCTGTCAATGCATTAACAAGTCGCAATCAGCAGAAATGCCCAACTGGGCCCAGCCACATTGTTAACCCACAGAATCATGAGCTAAACAAATTGTTATTTTTAAGCTATTAAGCTTTGGAGTGGTTCGTTAGCCAACTGATATACTAGGTTAACAGTTACCTTTGGCAAAGCCATTTTGGATCCCCTTCAAGTCTGGGTTAGCACTTGTAGTTCAATATTATTACTAGGGAATCATCTCTATCTTACACTGTAAGATTTTTGAAGGCAGGCATTTTGTCTTAGGTATTGTGTCCTTTAGGCCACAGTACCTAGTACACTGTAGATGCTCAGAAAATATTTTTGAATAAAGGAAGCAGTGGATTAAATTGGAGGTTGCAACTTGTGTTCTACATATGTTCAGTTTGTCATACATAGTGTTAACTGAAAGAATGATAAAAATTTTTTTTCAGAATTGTTTGCCAGTATTTGAAATCAAACAATTAATAAACACTGATATACTACTGACTCTTTAGAACTTAGAGGTTATCATACTCAGTGAAGTCTGACAAAGATAAATATCACATGATATCACTTATATGTGGAATCTAAAAAAATGATACAAATGAACTTATTTACAAAACAAACTCACAGACATAGAAAACAAACTTAAAAAAAATTTATCTATTTATTTGGCTGTGTCAGGTCTTTGTTGTGGCATGTGGGATCTTCGTTGCGGTATGTGGGATCTTTCATTGTGGCACGTGGGCTCCAGAGAGCACGGGCTCTCTAGCTGCGGCGCATGGGCTCTAGAGCGCACGGGCTCAGTAGCTGTGGCACTGGGGCTTAGCTGCCCCGTGGCATGTGGGATCTTAGTTCCCTGACCGGGGATTGAACCCACATCCCCTGCATTGGAAAGCTGATTCTCAACCACTGGACCACCAGGGAAGTCCCAGAAAACAAACTTATGATTACCAGAGGTGAAGGGAGGGAGGGATAAATTAGGAGTTTGAGATTAGCAGATACACACTACTATATATAAAATAAACAACAAGGACCTGTTATAGCACAGGGAACTATATCCAATATCTTGTAATAACCTATAATGAAAAAGAATCTGAGATATATATGTGTGTGTATGTATGCATATATGTATAACAGAATCACTTTGCTGTACATCTGAAACTAACGCAACATTGTAAATTAACTATACTTCATTTAAAAAATATTACTGACTTTTCGTTAAAAAATGAGGAAATCCATCAATACGGGGCCTTCGTCACCTTCAGGTGGGCACACATTTTCTGACTGTGGCAGTCCTCACTGATCGCCATTGTCTCCTCAGCACCCAGCGTGGTTATCATCGCATCTGTGTAGTTCTCTTGCAGACATCTGCAAGCTTCAGGCAGCTATGTACCTGCTGTAAAGCACACCTCAACACTTGGGAGAGCTGCTGATAAATGTGTCCACTTATTTTCTTCCGCCTTCAGTGTGAGTGTGATGTAGGCAGTCTCCTTCTTCCTGGGAAGATTTTAAGCATTGTTTAGCATTTCATTTTTCTCCTCTACAAATTGGGTTTGTTGTTAAGCATTGTTTAGCATTTCATTTTTCTCCTCTACAAATTGGGTTTGTTGGCTTTTCAAGGATACTTCGGCTTATAACCTGCCTAAACTAGAGCAAGATGTTTTCTTTCGTTTCATAATTCAGTTTCATTATGGCAGGAATTGTGGTTTGGCTGGACATATCCTCACCTAGCAGTGTTGGCAGGCCTGTTAGGAACATCATGCGAGTTTTTTGACGTTTTTTTCCCTTTAATGGTGCTCTTAAGGGCCTACATAAAACCTGCTATTGGTGGCCTGTCTCTTTCATGATGGATTGAGGTAATTTTTCAGTAGCGTGAGGTGAGATTGGAAGGCCTTTTTTTTTTTTGATGACTACTCATTCTATTTATAAGGCTTATAGCTCAATGGTTGGGTCGTGGAAAGAAGAAATTCCCCAGCCAATTCATAATT
Source organism: Balaenoptera ricei (assembly GCF_028023285.1). Lineage (NCBI taxonomy): Eukaryota > Metazoa > Chordata > Mammalia > Artiodactyla > Balaenopteridae > Balaenoptera > Balaenoptera ricei. The sequence continues at coordinate 39,680,949 of NC_082654.1, forward strand.
CCACGTTTAAAAAAGAAACTCACTAAGGCTGATTGATGTTCAGCAAGAATGTATTGATACAGGTAGACCAGTTGTTTACCCTGGCATCTGTTCAAATTGGTCAGTGCTCAGACTGAACCAGTAGTTAAATCTTTTGAACATATCAACCCTGGAATTGACACACTGGGATGGAAAAAATGTTGGTCTTCAATCCTGTATTTATCTTTGGACTCATTGGCTAGACAACAGGGTGAACAACTTGGTCACATCTCTGTCACATGGTGGTATCAATCCTCTTAGGGAAACACCAATACATTATCCAATTCAGAAGAACCTTTATCTCTTATGGTACATCCAGGGTTCAGCTCAACTGGGCCTAAAGAGGCAGCTCAGCCTGTTTGCTGATTAGAGAAATGAATAAGCAGGTACAACCTGCTATGTTCTATTAGTCCTGACTAAATTAGTTGATGCCTCATTATTTCTAAAAGTCCCATATGATCAGATCACTGGCTTAGGAGCTCAACCAAGATGGAGTCTGGGGTGAGCACAGCCTGCTTCATGCAGTCAAGAAAAGAAACAAACTGTTTTCAGTGGTGGTTATTCATTTGATGATCCCTAAGAATAGATTAGCAGGGTTGACACCTTTTTAACCTAGTTGGAGAATTAAAGTATTTACTTGGTGTGACTTTTTCATATCTTGCATTCATCCTTTAAAAAAATTACCTTAGCATCACAAGTAATATACAAGTAATACATGATCATTGCAGAAAAAATTTAAATATGGTTAAATAAAATGCAGAAAATAAAATTTCTACAAATCTCAACTTAATAAAACATTGTCGCATTTTGAAACAGATAGTCTAGTTATGTCTTTGTCTCCCTCTTTATATTTTTGATAGCTTTAAAATGTGGAGTTCTTTCTTTTAAACCCCAAACTTAAAAAAAAAAATCTTGGAGGAAAATGTTTTCAAATATGTTACACATGCTTCTGCTGTCTTAGAGATTATCAAACAAAAACAGCTCAAGTTGTTTCTCTGACCACTGATTATTGTCATAGACTGAGCCATTTTCATTTGAGCCTCTTTCAGCTATCACTTTTGCTACCTGTGTGCCTGCTTCTAGAACAATCTGTGATTGGAAGAAAAAGAACGGTTGGTTAGAACTATATGTAAATTAGAAGTTATCAAGTCCTGCATGAGCTGAAGAGCCTCTCCTATGGTATAAAATGCATGGATTTTATTTCATAAGTTTCTGTGACCTGGGGACCTTTTATATTTCTAAATATTTTAAACTTTGTCTTAGAGTTGGGATTACATGAAATGTGATCTCTAAATTAGAGAGATTTTAGTATATTTTGAAATATACTGTTGAGCATCCTCTTATATACCTGTTTGCTATTTGGAAAAAAAAATGTCTGTATTTCCTCTGCCCATTTTTAAATCAAATTGTTTGGGGTTTTTTTGTTGAATTGTATGACTTCTTTATATGTTTTGGATATCAACCACTTTTCTGACACATGGCTTGCAAATAGTTTCTCCCATTCTGTAGGCTGCCTTTTCATTGTTTTGATTGTTTCCTCTGCTGTGTGGAGCTTTTTCATTTGCTGTAGTCCCACTTACTGATTTTTGCTTTTGTTGCTTGTGCTGTTTGTGTCATATGCAAAAAATCATTGCCAAGATCAATGTCAAGGAGCTTCTTCCCTATATTTTCTTCTAGGAGTTTTATAGTTTCAGGTCTTATGTTTAAGTCTTTAATCTGTTTTGAGTTAATTTTTGTGAGCGTTTTGAGATAGGAATCCAATTTCATTTTTCTACCTGTGGAAATAAAACCATTTGATTCATGGCATTGATTGGGCTGAAGGAAATTTTAAAAGAAGATTTATAATTTGGGTAAGGAGTTATCTTCATTAGCTGGTATCAATTAGGTGGCTATGTTAATCAGGATGGGTGGGCGGCTTGCTATGGTAAGATCTTCGTTGCTTAACACGTAAGCATTTACTTCTTGTTTATGCAAAGCACACTCCTGGTCTGATGACTCTGAGGTAGATTTCTTTCAAGTGGTGACTCAGGGACCTTGTAACCTGTCATCTGGGACATGCAGTTGTCAGGGTCACCACAGCAGAGAGATCGTGGAGAACTCACACCCCTTTTCAAATGCATCTGCATTAATACTTTAATCTGGAGGTGACACATGTCACTGCCATTTGCAGCCCATTGACCAGTGACTACCAAGGGGTTGGAAAGCATTAACTTCCTGTGTGTCTACAGAGGAGTGGAGGACCAGATATGGATGAGTGCCAGAAGTCTCAACGACAGTGAGTTTGGGCAAGTAACTTATCTATATGACATGGGGGTTGGACTAGATGATTTTAGAATCCTTACCTCTTCTCACAATTCCTGAGTCTAAATATTTGACTTCCTATTAGCCTTGTGTTTTTGACTACTTTTGTAGGCATTATTTGATTATTACCCTAAGGATGTCAGGTATAGTGATACTAGTAAAAGGTTTTTGTTGCCTGGGGTAGCTGATGGTCAAGCTGGAGAGCCCCGAAGGCAGGTGATCTGGTTTTGAATCCACCTTGGCCTCTTATTGTCAGTATGACCTTTGGCTACTTGTCTAACTTCTCTGATTTTTTTTCTTTTAATTCAAATGTAAAATGGGGATAGGAATAATACCATCCTCAAAGGATGACTGTGAGTATTAAATGAGGCAGATCGTGTAATGTTTTTAGAACAGGGTCTGGAACATACGAAGAGTTCAGTAAGTTAATTTCATTTTAGTTTTTATTATTTTAAAAAGGTGATGTGTCCTCCTTGCCCTGGTTTAATAAGTTTCTACATGATAACATCTCAGTAAGTTGTTGTTCTTCATGTGCTGGCAAGATTAGCCAGCCCAACCCATGCAAATCTCTTTAATCTACTGACTTGCAAAATGGAGTCATAAACACTACCTCTAGGTGATCTGGGTCTTTACCCAAGACCACCAACCTGTTGAGACTTTTGTCTCATCTGTTTTAGCTTAGATTTCATCCCTGCCTGGCCCCGTCTTGGCTCCACATCTGAGTTGGATCCTGCCTTTGACTCCTGCAAGCTTGAGATTCCTGCCTGGTTTCCTGATATCATCAAGCCTTGGCTTTCTCTCATAGACTTCCTGGGCTAGCCTCTTTGATTCTTGGGGAACCCACTTACCTCCAACGGGACCTCTCTGCCCTCATGTCAGCCCCTCAGGACCAAAGTCCTTCCTCAGCTTCTGGTTCACACTGAGGCTTGGTCCTGGCTTCACATGGTGCAGGGAGCATTAGACAGATATCCCCTCTCATTTCGTTGGCCATACCCTTTGAACCTGGATATCTCAGATGCCACCTAAACTTATAACGATTCCAAATCAATGACAAACCCACAATGTTAAGTTCTCCTGCAGACATTATCACTCCAGGTAGGACACATGAGCAAGAACTTTTTCTTCTTCCCCCTGGACCTTAAGTGGATTATCCTTAGAAACAAGTCAGAAAAATTGCAGCAAGAGAGAGCATGAGAATTGGTGTGCATTTACTCTCTAGCATGGGGATGGTCTGTTTCTCTCCCCTTTTGCTTTTTGGCTGATCTAATGGGGGGATCCTCTGTGAATGGTTTAAGTATATTTGCTCCAGGCAGAGAAGAGAGCAGTCCTCACCAGGCAGGGTTCCTCCTCAGGCTGGTTCTGCACAATACAAGAAAGCCATTGTGCTTTAGTGTCAAGCTCCACTCAGGTCATCCTTTCTCCCATTGTCCCAAGAGAACACTGAGTCCAGATGGACTTTGATAGAAGCAAGTTGCTTTCTGTTTCTCTTGGTCCTTTCTCTTCCAAGTTCTATCAAAGGACAGTGTGGTACTTTTCCCACAAGTGCACAGTACAGGTGGGAAATGCTAAGCAGCTGAGATTTATGTGGAAGGGAAAATTACATCAAAGATATTGTCGCCCCGTCCCTGAAATCATGATAAACGCAGCTGTAGCCTGCTTTCCTCCAATCTGCCTTCATAATCTTGTAGGGAAAACAGGGCAAATTTGTCACTGCCAAATGCAATAGATTCTTATCTGTGGTTTTGGAAAGAGACAAATCATCAGAGAATAATTTCCAAATACTCTGCAAAGGTTATATAGCCCCCACACTGTTTATCTAACAGCAGAGAAGTAGGGAAGTTTTGCAATTCCAATTTTATCTAAAGTTTAAATCCTCTGAATGTTTTGAAAATAGAAAAAGACACTCCTTCTCTCCAAGGCTGAGTTGTTCAGACTCTAATAAGGAGATCTGTAGAACCAAGCTTGAGGAATACACCAAGAAAAGAACTGTGCTCTAAGGTCGAAAAGGTGTGGAACCTGCCACTCTTGGGGGTCCACATTCACTTAATTAATGACTCATTTGCATCGTGCTGTAGAGTTAGCAAAGAACTTTTAAAAAAATATTGTCTATGTGAATCTTTCAATAAGGTGGTTTTTTGTTAGTCTCTAGTTTTCACACAAGGAAAATGAGACTCAGAGGGATTAAGGTCACTGAGAAAGCCTCAATTTTCAGATTCCAAATTGCAATCTTTTCCATACCCTCAATATCTCTCTGTATCTTTTGCCCTGTGTGTTGAAGGTAGGACTGGGGTAAATTTGGGGAGAGGAGCTCTGTAGCCCTGGAGTAGTTTATCTACCCTTTTCTCTGAGAAAAGCAGGACTGTCAGTATTGCTGGGAACATGGGGTTTGGGAATCCCCAGGGGAAGGAGAGCCATGGTGCGTGTGCTCTCTGTCACCTGCCATCTTCCTCTCACTACGGTCAGAGCTGGGACCTCCTTTATACAAAGAACTTGGGCTCCCAACTGAAGGGAATAACATCCCCTAGTTGCATTCTCAGGCTCAACATACGACAGGTGCATAAGGGATTTAATAAGAAACATTCTCTCCAGTTTGGAACAGAAAGGACTCTGTTCTCTCTTCTATTGCTTGTGGTTTGAGATCAAGATTCAATTGAGACATTATGAATCTATAAATAGTCAACTGATGATGGGACAGTTTTCGGGTTCAAAGGGATTTTTTAGTCCTTTGTAAAACCCATAAGGTAGTAAAGTACCACTATGGCAGCCCTGCGTACTTAAAATTAATTTCTTTTCAGGCCTAATGAAAAGTTCATTGTGCCAAAATGCTCATCTCCCATTGGCCCAAGAGGACACTGAGTCCAGATGGACTTTGATAGAAACAAGTTACTTTCTGTTTCTCTTGGTTTCTTTCTTTTAACTTTAAAAGGGTTTCTTACTTTTAACTTTAAAAGTGTTCCCAGAGGTGGCTTGGCATAGTGTCCAATGACCGAAATGCATATATTCTCCAAAAAGAGGTCCAATGCTCACTTTTGTGAGATTTAGCTTGGATGAATTCTTAGTTGGAGATAACAGAATCCAATCCTGCTAGCTCAAGAAGAAAGGGCTTTATTAAGGGATAGAGGTCACTTGCAGAATGTTTGTGAAGGATGAAGTCAGAGAATTGAGACTGAGCTTCTAGGAACAATCCCCCCAACTTTAACTGCAGAACTGAACTGCCAAGGGATGAGCTACCTTGGTCACGGTCATGGAATAAGGAAGCAGCTACATCAGCTGGAAGCAGCCACTGAAGAAGCAGCTCAGAGTCATGCCGCCATGATACAAACTGTAAGATGTATGTCCCATGCCCTGCCTCTCTCCCCAAGTAGCTCAGCTCTGAATCAAGGTCTCACGCTAGTGCATCGGAAAGGTAGAACCCAAGCTACATCTGGCACTCAAGACAAATGAGGGTCCAGCCTCTGCATACTAGGTGGGCTTAGAAATGGTGTTGAGTGAAGTACTCCACAGTATCTGCTGCAGTGCTTTTCACTGCCTCTCTGCTGTCCACCAGTATATTAAATACCAAAGCTTATTTCCCATTCATCTGTCCTATCTGTCCATCACCCATCCACTGATCTGAGTTTTGCACTTTTGATATTGTTTCCTTTTGTAAAAAATCTGTCACAGAATGTATCTAAAAGAGAAAGATTTAAAAAAATATATAACCACCACAGCATTATCTCACTAACATTCTAAATAATAATACCTTAATATCACATATCTAGTTAGTGTTCAAATTTTCCCAATTGTCTCATAATTCTTTTTTAAAAAAATTTATTTTATTTTATTTTTGGCTGTGTTGGGTCTTCATTGCTGTGTGTGGGCTTTCTCTAGTTATGGCGAGCGGGGGCTACTCTTCGTTGCGGTGCATGGGCTTCAGTAGTTGTGGCTCATGGGCTCTAGAGTGCAGGAGCAGTGGTTGTGGCACAGAGGCTTAGTTGCTCCGCGGCATGTGGGATCTTTCCGGACCAGGGCTCGAACCCGTGTCCCCTGCATTGGCAGGCGGATTCTTAACCACTGCGCCACCAGGGAAGCCCTCAATTGTCTCATAATTCTTAAAAACCGGTTTTGAATCAGGTTCCAAATAGTGATGGTTTGGGGTGTACAGCATACAGTTGGCTGATATGTCTCTTCAGCCTCTTTTAATCTATAGCTTGCTTCTCCTTTCCTCCCCTTCCTGGCCCTGTCCCCCTTCCCTTGACTTTCTCTCTGCTCCCCATTCTTCCTCCTCCTCATATTCTCTTCCTCTTCTCCCTCTTCCTACTCTTCTACCTCCATCTCCATCTTTCTTTCCTTTTCCACTTCCAATGTGTCTGTTAAGGAAACTGGCTCATTTGTCTTACAGAGTCTCTCACAGTCTGGATTTTGCTTACCATATCCCCACATTGTCCTCTAAAATACTCGGTTGTCTCTTGTGTTTCCTATAAACAGGCACTGAGATCTAGAGGCTGATCCAATTTAGGTTTAATATTTTTGGTAAGAATACTGGAAAGGTAAGGTCGTGTACATCATTCAGAGCCTTGCAATATCTGGTTGACTCTTTTGGTGACCTAAGCGGCCAGCCACTGATGGTCATTGCCTATATCCATCATTTCTTTAGGGGTTTGCAAAGCATTTAGATTCTAAGTTTGTCATTCCTTCCTCATTTATTAGCTTGAATACTTCCATTGTGAGAAACTGTCCCTCATCAATAATTTCACTTTCCCAAGTTACCTTTTTTTCCCTCCTTTCTTTTTCATTTTCTTTTTTTCTCCCAGTTTTATTGAGATATAATTGACTTACAGCCCTGTGTAAATTTAAGGTGTACAGCATAATGATTTGATTTATATACATCATGAAATGGCTATCACAATAAGTTTAGTGAATATCCGTCATTTCATATGGGTACTAAATTAAAGAAATAGAAAAAATTTTGTTTCTTGTGATGAGAACTCTTAGGATTTACTCTCTTAACTTTTATATATAAGATACAGACGTGTTACCAAATGTAAAATAGATAGCTAGGGGGAAGCAGCCGCAAAGCACAGGGAGATCAGCTCGGTGCTTTGTGACCACCTAGAGGGGTGGGATAGGGAGGGTGGGAGGGAGACGCATGAGGGAGGGGATATGGGGATATATGTATATGTATAGCTGATTCACTCTGTTATAAAGCAGAAACTAACACACCATTGTAAAGCAATTATCCTCCAATAAAGATGTTAAAAAAAAAGATATAGCAGTGTTAATTATCTTTATCATGTTGTACATTCCATCCGTAGCACTTATTTCTCTTATAACTGGACGTTTGTACTTTAACTGCCTTCCTCCAATTCCCCGTCCCCCCACCTTGGTGGGGCTGGGTCGTGAGGTGACTTGCCGTGGAGCCCCAAGCGTCCTGGGGCTCGTGTTGCCCACGGTGGGGAGCAGCTGGGTTCTGCAGCGGGTGGTTCCAGATCTAGTGTCAGCCTGCTGGTGGGCAGGGCCTATTCCTCACATAGCTGGCTGAAGAATCTGCAGTTTCCCCAAACTGGTGCTGGCCTGCTGGTGAGTGGGGGTAGATCCTTGGGTGGCTGGCTGAGGGGGGTCCAAGGTGTCTTGGAGCTGGTGCTGGCAGGCCTGGGCTCGGTGGTCTGGGACTAGTGTCTGCTCGCTGATGGGTGGAGCCAGGCCCTGGGGGTCCTGAAGCCGGTGTCAGCTCACTAGTTGGTGGGGTGGATCCCAGGGCTGCTGACTGAGGAGTGCAAGGTGTCCCACAGCTGGGAGTGTCCTGCTGGTAGGCAGGACTGGGGCCCAGGAAGTCCCGGGGCTGGTACTGACCTGCTGGTATGTGGGCTGGATGCTGACTTGGCAGGCTGCGGGGCTGTGTGGTCCTGGGGCTCGTGTCCGCCTGCTGGTGGGTGAAGACCGGTCCTGGGACTAGTACCAGCCCACTAGTAGGTGGAACCGGGTCCCAGTGTCTCTGCCTACTGCGCCCTAGGTGTCACAGAGTTGCTGTATCAGCCCATTGTTGGGTGGGGCTGGGACCCAGGGGCTCCTTGGTCTGGTGCCATCCCACTGGTGGTGGAGCCAGGTGTCAGGGTCTTTGGCTGCAGGGCCCTGGGGGCCCCAGTGCTAGTGTTGGCACTCTGATTGCAAGGTCAGTCCCGGGCCCTCTGTTGGACAGGGCTGGGTCCCAGGGCAGCTGTGGGCTTAAGGGATCTTAAGGCAGCCAGCCTGACGGTAGGTGAGGCTGTGTTTCTGTCTGACTAGTTGCTTGGCCTGAGGCATCCCAGTATTGCTGCAGAGAGGCTATTGGGTAGGGCTGTGTCCCAGAACTAATAAGCTAAAGGATTCCAAAATAGCACTTACCAGCACCAGTGTCCTTATGGTAGTATGAGCTCCCCCGATTGGCTGCTGCCCATGTCTATGTCCCCAGGGTGAGCTCCAGTTGCCTCCTGCTTCTCTGGGAGACTCTCCAAAATCAGCAGGTGGGTCTAACCTAGGCTCCTTTCAAATTACTGCTGCTGACTTGGGTCTCAGAGTGTGTGAGATTTTGTGTGCACCGTTTAAGAGTGGCATCTCTATTTCCCACAGCCTTCTGAGTCTCCCAAAAGTAAGACCTGCTGGCCTTCAAAGCCTGTAGGACTCCTGGGCTGGGGAACCTGATGTGGGGCCCAGACCCCTCATTCCTTGGGGAGAAACTCTGCAATTTTAATTAGTCTCCCGTTTGTGGGTCGCCCACCCAGTGTTATGGGTCTCGACTATACCATGACTCTGGCCCCCGTACCCATCTTGTTGTGGTTCCTTCTTTATATCTTTATTTGTAGGTCTTTTCTGATAGTCTTCCACTCTTTCTCATCAAGAGTTGCTCTGTAAATAGTTGCTCCTCTCCCTAAGTTACCTTTATACAGCAAAAGAAGAGTACATTCTTACTCTATTTCTTGATCCTTCCTCCCACTCCCTGTGTTTTTCTTGCCAGTTTTCAGAAAAAACAAACTAGTTCCCTAGCATCTTTTAAAGGTAATCAATGAGATTTTTAAAAATTTCATTATGACATCATGAATTTAAGCAAAATTGATTTGCTTATCTACTTCAGTTATTTTTTAAATTGCTCAAATTGACCCATTTTTGGCTAGTGGGAAACTCTACTTCTTTTTGAAACAATTATAATCATCTCGATGACTTCCTTGCTTTCTGGTATGAAAAACTATTTCAGATTTATGTGTTTCCTGGCCCAGACCCAAAACCAGCCATTTCGTCAAGGATCTCTTTTTCCTTTTAGCAAGGAATTATATTTAGAGACCACAGTCTGGGTGCTATATGAAATACTATATGGTTTTTAAAAGTAATTTATTCTTCAATTATTCCAAGAATTAAAGAATGAAAAAGGATGTGACCAGAACCTAGTTGCAGGGCAGGAATAAAGAGGTAGACACAGAGAATGGACTTGAGGACACGGGGTGGGAGGGCGAAGCTGGGGCGAAGTGAGAGTAGCATTGACATATACACACTACTGAATGTAAAATAGATAGCTAGTGGGAAGCAGCAGCATAGCACAGGGAGATCAGCTCCGTGCCTTGTGATGACCTAGAGGGGTGGGATAGGGAGGATGGGAGGGAGGCTCAAGGGGGAGGGGATATGGGGACATGTGTATGCATATGGCTGATTCACTTTGTGCCACAAACTAACACAGTTCTGTGAAACAATTATACTCCAATAAAGATCTGTTTAAAAAAGAAATTAGCATCAAGCCTTTTAAGACCCCTATCCTGTAGGCATAAGTAAAATAAGAGAATTCATAGTGCTAGACTATTGGTTAATGGTTGAGGAGTTGGGCATTTGGGAAAATCTTCCTCAGTGTTAGGATGTTAAGAGACAGAGGACACGAGTTGCTTCATCATCTGCTAATGAGGAGTGAACACATGACTTGTCTGTCCCCAGAGGCTGCCATGCCAGGACCAGAGTTCAAGCGATGTAGATAGCAAGAGTTTGGTGAAAGGCAAGCGGTCTTGTCTGGGAATCTGGAAACTTGGACTCACATCCTGGAATAATTATTGTTTAATCATGCTCACTTTTAACCATCCTTTCCTGTTCTGGAAGCTCTTTAACCTTTCTGTGTGTATTTCCTCATCTGTAAAATGGGTAGAACATGAGTGAGTGTCTTGGGGTGATGAGTTGAGAAGGACAGCCATCCTTATCCTAGCAAACAGGATTTGTCTGATGGTCATTCAGACAGAAATAAAATACACGTATGAAATATTTACAATGATTACGTCTTCCCCTCTCCCCGAGGTAGTCTATTTCTGGCTATAAGAGTCAGCTGTCTTGATGGGCACCACAGGTCCCCTTGGCCCAACATTTTTCCTTCACTGACTCTGCCACGGTGCTTGGAATCTCCTTGATTCTTACCCCCTTAGCATTCAGGTATGGGCCTTCAAATGTTGTCTGGTAGAAATGATATATTATACCATGATTATATACTGAAACCCTGGTTAAAATGATCTTAGCTGACTCAACTGTGGGACACCTAGGTAGTCTCAGTGGGAATGAGCTTGGCGTGGCTCCTTCTTACAGGGAGAAAGATGGCTGGAGAGGTCCAGAAGAGACCACATTTTAGATCACAGGGCCAGTTTACAGGGCCTCTCACATAAGGGAGAAGGATGGGAGATGGAAATCCAATGGCAGGTCACCAGTGGGTATCTGTTGTTTTTATTTTACCTTGATTTTATTTTGGAGAACTATCCTTCCCTCTTTGGGTATGGTCTTGTTAAATATCCCCTCAATGGAAGGGATAGGTATATGAGCTGAGCTAGGTCAGTCAGATGCTGTCTTTTATTTTTACATTTTTTAATTATTATTTTTAAAGCCTTTATTGAATTTGTTACAATATTGCTTCTGTTTTATGTTTTGGTGTTTTGGCCGTGAGGCATGTGGGATCTTAGCTCCCCAACCAGGGATTGAACCCGCACCCCCGGAATTGGAAGGTGAAGTCTTAACAACTGGACCTCCAGGGAAGTTCCCAGATGCTGTCTTTTAGGAACTGAATCCAGAATGGAGCAACGTAAAGACCTAAAATAGTTGGAGAGCATCCATCTTGATGACAAAGCCCTGAAGAGATGGCTCAATAGCTCCTGCCACATAGACCCTCAGAGCTGATCTCTGGCCTTCCTGAGCCTGCATCTTCAACTTCTTCTGCTGCCTTCTGGTGAATTTTCTTCTCTTTTTCCCCAGCTGCCTTAAGTTAGCTAGATTTGGTCTCAGAATTCTTGGTGTCAGGCAACAAACATATTTGCACGAAAAGAAAAAAAAACTTGTCTAATACCAGTAGCAGAGAGGTAGCTGAGACACGTTACTAAATGCCCTATCTGAAAGCACTTTAATATTTCCATTGGAACTTTGGGGCTGGTCTCTCTTAAAACTCTGTGTGGAATTCAGCAGCCGATGTGGTCTCTTCAAATTGCTTCCTGGATAGCTTGGATTTACTAGGAAAAAAGGAGGACTTTGGTCTATTTATTTCTCTCTTTGTCTTTTGTGGGCCATTGCTTAACTTCATGCTGTTATACAGTGTACATTCTGAGATGAGCTAAAACATTTTATTTTCCTCATTACAGAAATGCTACATGGCTATCATAGAAAATGTCAAGAATCAAAAAGATGAAAACAAAACTCACCCATGATCTTATCACCAGATAATTGCTTCTTAACATTTTTTGCTGTATTTTCTTACAGTCTTTATGATCACACCCATATAAATAATGTATACTTTACAAAAATGGGATCATAATGTTTTGCAAACTTAATTTAATGACATGAAAAAATTATTAAATATTATTTCCTTCAATATAATTTTTAATGTTGCATACACTCTTCCCTTTTGTATACTCATTATTCACATTCTTAGTTCATCTAAAACTTTGCATTCTTTTTATACATGAGAATCTAAAAGTTCACTTTTCTGTTCTGAAATTATTGTAAATATTGCCTAGTGGGGCCCATAGCCCACACTAATGTCCAGCGTACATTATCACTTCTTCTTGAGCACTGGTTGAGTGGCCAGGCGTAAATAAAGCAGGTGCTCTTTTTTTTGTGATCCAGGTTGGAGCTTTGCACAGACCTTGATGTGCTGGATGAGTTGTGTTGAAATCTGAAATGACCTTCAGCCTGGCAGGGCTTCTGCAACTCAGTACCTCACTATCAGGCTGTCCCAGGGGAGAGTTCACTAACAAGTCATTTGTTATCAATACACTTTAATCTCTTCCATGTACCAAACCCACAAAGCTGTGCTCATGGGAACTCTAACTCTCCTGGGCATGACTGTGAAAATCTTTCCTCAGTAGGTTTCAGAAAGTGCTGAGAAGTCCCAGCCAAGCAATGTTCCAGAGGAAGGGGAACAAGATTCTGGACCATCATTTGCTTTACCAGGATACACAAGTTCTTCTGAGTGGTTGAATCAGGTGAGAATGCCTGTATTATCTTGGAGAGGGAGGGAGGGATCTTGAATCACCCCATTGTCTCAGAGATCTTGATGAAACCTCATTTTCTTAGCTTTGGAAACCCATTTTGCCAAAATATTACTTTTTACTGTCACAGTCTTGAAAAATGGGGGACCTCAGGGTGGTAAAGACCTAGCAAGTGGCTTGTTACTGTGCCATTAGAGCCTCACCATTGACCTTGCAGGATTATGCTAGATTAAGTGGGAACTATTTAAAAATGTACAGTCCTTTAAAATGTAATCATTGGTTCAGCTCTCCAAGGTACATTTGCCTTCTGAAGGGAGATATAAGGCATTTGCTTTCATGTTTAAATTCAGATTCTCATCATTTACGAGAAATAGTGGTAATGGTTTCAAAAAGAATGGTAATATGCTGGTGGTAATTCTGGCAACTAAATAGAGTGGTGAAATACACGAGGTACGTGGTTGTAATCCAAGAGGTGGAAACGCTAATGTTAAATCAAGTGCCATTGTTGACTTGTGTAAAAGGCCAGTGGTGGCAATTAGTTCAGCAGAGCAAAACCAGCAAAAAAAACCACAACAAACAAACAAACACACACACACATGCATACACATATAATTCATATCATGTCTGTTACATAGGCTCTTACCACATAGCCACATTTACATACGTGATCTGCATGTACACACTTTGGGGTTGAAGGGTCCACCTGTCAGTCATCCATTTTTTTTTTTTTTTTAGTCATCCATTTTTAATAGCCTTATTTGTGCAAAAGCTATCTCAGCTGGCAGGAAGGCTCATAGAAACCAAAGCTTTGGGCAAGAACTAGGTCTACAGGGTTTGAAGTTTGCTACTGAAACAATAGCTAATGACTAGTAAACCTCTTTGACTCATTGAAGTTTCAGAGGCATATCTTACATGTGCTTTCTGTCTCAGGGCTGATAGTGAAAGTTGTTTTGCCCTAAGTTTGAAGCTGTCCCTTCCGATGGTGGTGAAGGTGATCATGCTGGTGGTAAATGGTTGAGGAACGCCTGCTAACAAAAAACTAGGAAATAGGGAATATGTTCCAGGCTCTTGGTCCTCTCCCAGTTCAGCCCTACCTCTGAAGTGTTTGCTGCCAGACTGATTTTTAACCTTTAGTCCGTGGATTGCAAAATAAGATGACTACAAAGATTGGATAGATAAGGCCCGCTGGGTAGAGGCAGCGGCAGGTTGGAGAAGGGCTGCCCCATCTAAAGGGAACAGCAGCTACTAAGTTTTACAGAACTCTTGGTGCATGGGAATGCTGTCTCCATGTTGCCATATTTTATGAAATATTTTGAAAGAAAACCTGAAGTTTCATATTTGTAAAAGTAGATTCTATTTTTACAGATAAATTGTAAGTGCTATCTTTTATCTTGTTGACTAAGTCAAATTGAAATGAAAAATTGGGCCATACTAAACACATCTGTTTGTGGCCAATTTACAGCTCTTGGGGATAGCAGCATCTTAGCCACATGTTACCCATTTGTGGGGCAAGTCTTGGGACCACAATCCCATCTCACTGCTCAAGCTTCCTGAAGGTTGAGAAAATGGACTCTAAAGTTCCCACCTGTGATTCGTGATTCTTTAATACAAACTCATATAAACCCCCTTTAATTCTAGTGAGGAGCACAGAGTCTTTGCTGTTTTAGAACCTAATGATAAATGCTAACATTCTGAACGCTTATCACATTCCATGAAACAAACTATTACTGTGTCATCTTATTTTTATAAAACCTCTATGAGATGGGTACTAAAATTATCATCTTTGTCACAGCCCTATTTACAGATGGGGAAACTGAGGCTCAGTGTTGGGGATGATTTTCCAGGGTCACCTAGTAAGTGGCAGAAATGAGATTTGAACTCTGGCACCAGACTTCAGAATCCAATTTTTAACCATCATATTATATTTTCTCCTGCTACATTATGTGAGTGTTTAGCTTCTATAGTCCCTCTGAGTTATGATGAATTCTACTCCTAAAATATCTTAAGGAATCTGTAAGGACATTTTCTGCTTTTGTAGCACACAAGGGCCATTATCTTTATCCTCGTACTTCAACACGGGGTTTGCAAAACGTGTGGGATCCATCTGATCACTGAAGAGGGAAATTTTACAAATGCCTGGCTTGAGATCAGAGATGCCAATCTCCTTTTCCAGGTCATTTTCTATTCAGGTAGTAATTGAAAGTTAGAACAGGAAGTTTAAAGGCCAAAGGTCCGTTTCACCTCCTTGTGGACAAGATACCTAATCCATGGCCACAAAGTAAAGCCCTAACCCCAGCCAGCTTTCTCACAAGTACAAGCCGTGTGGGTACATCAGTTATCCCTGTTGACAGAAATGCTCCAATCTAGACCCATGTACAGAGAGCATTACTGCCATAAGTGAAAGCGGTATGATGTATCCAGGGAATACAAATAGGTTTTAGCTTAGCTGCCAACGCCAAATGATGGGTGGTGGCTTCCAGGATGAGCATTGTGCTGAGAAGCATTTGGAAACCCCATGTGAATTCATCAAGGAGTGCTGTAATTGATTGGTCTTTTCTTCCACAGGCTTGGGATATGGACCTAGTGGTAAGTATGCCCTGTACTTGGCATTCCTGGTAGAGTCTATTCGTATGAAAGAGCTAAGACATCTTAGCCTCGGACAGCTTGAAGCATGTGTATTTTAATTTGTTATTCTGTCTTTTTTCTGTCTCTCCCATAGTTGTTCTTCTGTCTCTGCTTTTCCTCAGGAGACATGGCCAAACGTACCTTTTCCACCTTAGAGATATTCCTGATTTTCCTCTTTGTGCTGATGACAGGGATCACGGTGGCTCTTCTCAGCCTGTCGTTCATCAGCAGTGGGACCACTGAAAATCACACAGGCGAGTATCGTGGGTTCTCTTGTATGCTATTCCTAGCCTGCAGGAAATCTCTTCATTTTGGGGGACACCAAGGCAAGAAACAGTGTCTGCTGATAATGCTGATAACAGGGCAGTTCAACGTGTACTGAAGCAGCCTGGGATGGTTATCTAACCTTTATCTTAGTTGCCCTTTATGCATTGATAGCAATTTTTATCAAGTTTACCTTTGGCCCCAAATAGCCAGTGCTGCATTCTGACATGCACTTACTTGTCTCACTTTTCCACTGATCTAAGTACAGCTCAGGATTCTTCAAGGTCCAGTAATGTGAGCTTTTACCCTGAGCCTCTTCTTTTTCTCTTTGCCTCCTTTCTGGCATCATCTTCTCTAGGGGGTGGGGGGGCAAAAGGAGGAGGAAAGACCCACTGAATGTCAATTAGTCTGTGAAAGCTTTAGAGAAGGGGATCTTGAACTCAAATCCCATGAGGACCAATAAAGTTCCATAAATGGGGTGGGGGGGCATGGCCCAGGGTGGGGACAGGTGTCTCTCTGGTGAAGAGGGTCCACAGGCCCTCCTGAGTGCCAGCTGTTTGTTGTCATGATGTCACATCGACTCAGCCCTTCTGAGTTTTCAAAGGAAGCTGGAAGTTGGGGGAGGCGGTTTAGACATCTGGGTTTTTTTTTTCCTGATTTTTTCTAAATGTTAGGAATTAACTTAGTTTTTGAAAACCACCTAAGCTAAATTTACAGGCAATATCGCGTCCATGGGAGCCTCTCGTTTGATGATAGGTTATATACCTGATAAACAGTAGGGAAGACAGGTGGGGACTGAATGCTTTCACCAAAGTAAAGGGAGGCCTGGCCGCAGGCCCAGTGGAGAAGGAGAGGCAACATTGTTCACCTTGGTTTTCTCTTTTGTGGCCTCTTTTCTTTTCTAATGTATTCTCTACCTGTCCCCATGTTTTTGTTTTTGTTTTTTTTTTAAAGATTTATTTATTATTTATTTTATTTATTTTTGGCTGTGTTGGGTCTTCATTGTGGCACACGGGATCTTCATTGAGGCACACGGGATCTTCATTGAGGCATGCGGGATCTTTCGTTGCAGCGTGTGGGCTCTTCGTTGGGGTGCACGGGCTTCTCTCTAGTTGTGGAGTGCGGGTTTTCTCTCTCTAGTTGTGGTGCGTGGGTTCCAAAGTGCTTGGGCTCTGTAGTTTGCGGCACGCAGGCTCTAGCTGAGGCGTGTGAGCTCAGTAGTTGTAGCGCGTGGGCTTAGTTGCCCTGTGGCATATGGGATCTTAAATACCTGACCAGTGATCGATCCCGTGTCCCCTGCATTGTAAGGTGGATTCTTTACTGCTGGACCACCAGGGAAGTCCCTGTCCCCCATGTTTTGAATTCATTCCCCGCAGGTCCAGAGGAACAGAGATCCTCTTTTCTGGAAGTGGGCAGAATGAGTTATAGACTGCTAGAAATGAAAGAATGCATAGGACTTACATAGTTTTCTCTTTTAAAATTAGAGAATCCAGAGCCTGAGGCTCAGGGAGGTAATTAATAATTACAGTCACTATTTTCATAGTAGAAGTTGCTATTTATTGAATGGTTACTTTGTGTCAAGCACTATGGTAAACATTCTATGTAAATTTCTCATTTAATCCTCACAAACTCCCATAAAGGTAGGTGCTAGCCTTAGTACTGCTTTACAGATCTGAGACTCTGAGATCGAAAAGAATCCTTTGGCTATGTGACTAGATTTGGCGTTGGTTGTCACTACATTCCTACATTGGGACAAATGAGGCAATAGCAAAGGTGCCTGATTCCTTCCTTGCAATACTTGATGTCTTGTAGAAAACGTGGGCTTGGGGATGGGAAAACATGAATTCTAACTACACTTAGAATATGGATGAAAGAGCAGCAGATTCTGAGTTGGAGGATATGGGTTAGGCACCTGATTCATCATATGCTCTCCATGAAATCTTGGTTAAGTCATTTCTCTGGGTTTCAGTTTTCTTATACGTAAAATGGAGGAGATTGGATTATGTGATCTCTAAACTTTCTTGAGCTCCAAAATTCTGGAACCCAGAAGAAGTCTTCTGTTAATCTCTTGCCTAAGTACTTTCTGACCACTAATGCACTGTGACACTGACATGTGTTGCCTTGATCACCCCTGCCTGTTGTCTGGGGTGGAAACAAACAAATAAAATATATAAGTAAGATGTTTAAATATGTAAAAAACAAAAAAACAAAGCTATATGCCAGCCATTGTTTTAAAATTTGAATATGTATTAACATATTTATTGTCAATCAACCCTCGGAAGTAGGGTATTATTATCTTCTTGTTATGAGAAAGTTATGTCACTTTTCTTCATAGATGAGAAAAGTTGAGGTAAAATAGGTTAACTTATTTGTTCAGCTAGTAAATGATAGAGTTAGTTTTCAAACCTGGGTTGTTTCTGGCACCTGCTCTTTTAGTCTCTATCCCATTCTGCATCCTTTGATATTCGTGTGTGTGTGTGATGTTGATATAGAATATATGTATTAATATGCATACATATAGGTGATAGGAGAATATTTAAAATAAAGTGGGACTATGTTAACTAGTGTACAATGATCTAGGTTGCATTAAGAATAAAAGATTTAGAAGGTCGAGGAGGATAAGAGCAGGGTAGAGACAGCTGAGGTGGCATCCTGAAGGTGAGGGATTGAGCTGGATCTGGGTGTGATGGAACTAAACCTACTCTGAAGGGGTAGAGGAGACTGACTGATGGACCAGAAAGGAGTAAGGTCTCTGGATGGAGAGAGTGGTAGAAACAAATCCTCAGAGGCTGGATTTAGTGGGCTGTGTGCCAGGAACCTGGCACCTGATTTGTTTGGCTGGAATAGAAGTGCAAGGTGAGTGAATGAAGAGTGACAGGTTAGACAGGGACGGCTTGTGAGGAGAAGTTGAAGGACATTTGACAGAGAGCTTGACTGTTAGGCTGAAACATCTCCACTCTGTGAAAAAGATCCTCCTTGGGATTACGATATAAAACATGTTCCTGAGATGTTTCTCACCATGTATCTTAGACGTAAGAGAATATACAAGGATTCATCCTTAGGAACCTGAATCTGTGTGTTCTAATTGATGCCGACAAGTGCATGGGCTGAAATGTTGTTTCTTAAATATCTTATTGTTTTTTGATTCAGGTTTTCCAACCACCCAGATCCCTCCAGCCACCCAGGGCCCCACAACCATCCAGGCATCTCCAACACCCAGCACCCCAGAGCCTACTCTATTTCAGAACTTCAGTGGCTACCATATTGGTGTTGGGCGCGCTGACTGCACGGGCCAAGTGGCAGATATCATTTTGGTAGGTAAATTACGGGATCCTTGAGGAGACTGTGAAACAAGTAACGTCATTATTTTGCACCCTGTATTTATTCCTAAATATTATGTCATAATCTCCTTCTCACTTTTTATTGACTTCACTGTTGTCTAACATCACATGGATATTGTACTCTAAGGAAGAGGGGACCTTTTATTTAACCACAACTCCCTTGTAAACTCAATTGGCCGTTTTTTTGTGAATGGAAGTGGCAAGGCAGACAAACTCCAATACTACAGGGGATGGGCAGGTACCATAAATGACCGAAGAAGGCCAGTGTAAGATGATAAATGTCTAGTAAATCCTCAGTTTTGGGGGGCAATAGAAAGTGGTGGTGACTGTGGCACAACTAGAAAGTTGCATGGCTTTAGCTGTTTGTTGCCATGTAAGAGTGTGGATCTAGGGCTTCCCTACCTTACAGTCTTTTCAAGAGAAGCCAGAATATCTATGGATTGAAGACCTGAGGATTTAAGTCTCTCCATTGGAAAATGGAAGCAACTCTAGTTAAAACTGGAAATCTAGTGTGGACCAACGGTGTGTTAGCCAAGTAAAACACTTCTCTGGATCAGGTGTGGCCTGTGGGCCGCTGGCATGCAACTTCTGGGCTGTGATGGTAGACACACCTTTCTAGCCACCCTCCCCTAGGTAACCAGAGCAGGAGGTTGCCTGATGGGATTTTTCTCTCTCCTACCAAATAATCTTTAGATTCTAGGAATTATTCCCTGTTGTCTGTTCTGAAAAGTGACTCTGGAATGTAAACCTTAAATGACCACTCACATGAGAGGTAAAGCAAGCAGTAGAGGGACCATGCTGAAGACCTGGGTGCAGCTTTTATGGGCGGGCTTTATGACATGGTGAGAGAGGGGCTTTAAGATAGGTGTGTTTGATTTGACTTGGCTGAGGGAGGGACAACATGATAAAAGCCAGGGTGAGGCACCCTCAATAAGGATTACTTAGTCATAAGGAAACCATTTTCTTCAGGAAAAAAAAAAAAAAATCACATGCCAAACAACCAAAGTGAAGGGGCCTCCAGTCTTCAGGGTATTCCTGGGAATGTGGAATGATGGCTGGGGAACGATTTCTTCTGTAGTACCTTAGATAAGCTGGAGAAACGGTCCTGTTTCAAAGAACAGAAAAGCCACGAAAGGTCTCCAGCATCGTGATGGAATTCCTGAGTCACACCAGTTCCCTCCTTGCCCACAGGCCAGTGAATAGCTACTGCCAACCCAGCAACTACTTTGCCTTTCTCTGCACAGAAGAGTAAAGCCTGTTTTGTGATGTTGGCTTTACTCTTGAAAACACATATCCTGTCTCAGTCGGAGCCACAGTGTCATGTGGATTGTATTTCTTTGCCTTTCCTAAGTAGTCTATTCTTGTATGGTTGTGCCTGGTTTCTGGTAACAGTGGGGTGAGAAGGAGTGGCGCTGATTCTCTCTTCCTCTTTAGATGGGCTACAGCAAAACTGGCCAGAATGCACGAGGCATCCTCACGAGGTTGTACAGTCGTGCGTTCATCATGGCAGAACCAGATGGGTCCAATCGAGTAGTGTTTGTCAGCATTGAGATAGGCATGGTGTCCCAACGACTCAGGCTGGAGGTAAGTGATTGAGGTGAGAAAGAGATGACGTGATTTAAAGGCAAAGTCTGCAGGTGAACGTGACAGTAACTAAGCTCTCCTGGTTTTACATCCAGTGAGTTTCTACTACCCTCAATGTTATAAGCTCTTGACAATCCAGCAGATGATCGAATGAGGAGAATGAGCCTCATTCCATTCCAAGTCATCTTGGTCAAAACTTGCTTTCCATTCTGCTGATGGCTCACCGTCATTATTAATGCTATTTTTTTTGCAAGCTTATTATGTCCTAGTGACTTTCACATACACTCTCTTGTAATCCTCCTTGTTACAAGTCTGAGAGTGCCAATTAATCACTAACCCTCCCCTCAAGTTTTTAGACAATTAAGGATAGATGCAAGGAATTAAAGAGAATTAAAAAGCAACTCTGAAATGAGGTTGGCCGTAAATTGCTGAAGTTGGGTGAAAGGCACATGGGGGTTTCATTATACTGTTCTGATGATTTTTGTACATGTGTGAACTTTTCCATAATAAAATTTTAAAAGAATACAACATTAGCACTTTTAAACTCTAAACTGTATTGTAGAATATGGCAGGCTTTTCTATGATGTTTTCTGCCAATTTTGACCATGTAACCCACCTGTGGGGAAAGTTGAGCTTAGCAGAAATGTGTATAGGAGGTCCTGGACAGGCAGCTTGTAAGGTGCAGAGAGGGGGTGGGGAGGGAGAGAGAAATAGTTATAGACACATGGACTTCCAGGTCTCTCTCTCTCAGCCAATTTCTAGACCCTGATCTGGTTATATTTTCTGCAGGGATCAGGTCACAGAAAGAAAGTGTATTCTTAGTATCTGCTCACATACTTACAAATGTGAGAAAGGGGAGAGTCTGGAACATCTAGAATAATGACCATTAAATGTCCATTATTCAGTGTCATGTTCCATCAACCTCACCAAATAAACACTTGCTCCTCCTCCGGTGTGAAGGGGCCAGGGAGAGGGATGATGAGAGGGCCTAAAAGCATTTCTCTAATGTCAGCCCCTCGTGAGGAGTAGAATGTAAGTCTCTCCCATCTATGGAAACATAAGGAGCAGAGGATTAAGTGCTTTCCCCACACCTACACTGACAACAAAACTGTGAGGTCGGCCTGTTGTTATCCCCATTTTGCAGGTAAGGAGACTGAGTCTTAGAGAAGGTTAAGTAACTTTCCCAAGTTCACACAGTTAGAAAAAGGTAGAGCTGGGTTCTGAACACATATATGCCTGATACCAGAGCCTACATTCTTAAAAGTGAGGTCATTCTATTATCTTGGAGAGCATTGATCACCTACTTTTTACAAGACACTTTGTTAGGCACTTCAGGGGCACACAGCTAAGTGAGTCATAACCCATGTTCCTATGAGCTCAGTACCTAGTTGGGGGATTGGAGGAAGGACTGTACCAGAAATAGGCAAATAACTATAATTTACTGGAATAAAGGACAGTTATATATTAGTTATCTATTCATGAGTAATAAATAGCCCCCCAAATAGGAACTTATTTAATATTTGTTGTTTTATCTCATAATTCTGTTGGTGAGGAATTCAGAACTGGCTTAGCTGGGTGGTTATGACTTACGGTAGCTTGCAGTCCAGATGCTGGCAAAGGCTGCAGTCATCTGAAGGTTTGACTAGGGCTAAAGGATCCACTTCCAAGATGATTCACTCATGTGGCTACTGACAGTTCCCCCACTGTCCATATCCTCATGGCTGGCTTCCCTTATAGTGTGTAACTTAAAAGAAAGAGCAGGGATTTTCGCCCACTCAGTAGGTTGTCTTTTCGTTTTGTCAGTGGAAATATTTGCAAATGATATGACTGATAAGATGTGAATATCCAAAATATATAAACAGTTCATACAACTCAACATCAAAAAACCACAAACAACCTGATTAAAAAATGGTCCGAAGACCTGAATAGACATTTTGCCAAAGAGGACATGCAGATGGCCAACAGGCACATGAAAAGATGCTCAACATCACTGATCATCAGGGAAATGCAAATCAAAACTACACTGTGATATTACCTCACACCTGTCAAAATGGCTATCATCAAAAAGAACACAAATAACAAACACTGGCGAGGATGTGGAGAAAAGGGAACCCACATACATATTGTTTGGAATGTAAATTTGTGTAGCCACTGTGGAAAATAGTATGGAGGTGTCTCAAAAAATTAAAAATAGAACTACCATATGACCCAGCAATTCCACTCCTGGGTATATATCTGAAAAAAATGAAAACACTAATATGAAAAGATATATGCACCCCCATGTTCATAGCAGTATTATTTACAGCTGCCAAGATGTGGAAGCAACCTAGGTGTCCATCAATAGATGAATGGATAAAGAAGCTGTGGTGTATATACATATATACAGTGGAATACATATATACAGTGGAATACTACTCAGCCATAAAAAAGAATGAAATTTTGCCATTTGTAACAACATGGATGGACTTGGAAGGTATTATGCTAAGTGAAATAAGTCAGAAAGACAAATACTGTATGATATCACTTATATGTGGAATCTAAAAAATAGAACAAACTAGTGAATATAACAAAAAAGAAACAGACTCACAGATATAGAGAACAAATTAGTGGTTACCAGTGGGGAGAGGGAAGAGGGGAGGGGTAATGTAGGGTTAGGGGATTAAGAGGTATACATTATTATGTATAAAATAAGCTACAAGGATATATTGTACAACACAGGGAATATAGCCAATCTTTTATAATAACTATACATGGAGCATAACCTTTTAAAATTGTGAATCACCATATTGTATGCCTGTAACTTATGTAATATGGTACATCAACTATACTTTAATTAAAAAAAAAAAAGAGCAGGGAAGAAACCACAGTGCCTTTCATAACCCAGGCTCAGAAGATGCACACCATCACTTTCACCCTGTTCTATCCTTAGAAGCAAGTCACCAAGTCTAGTTCACACTCACAGGTGGGAAAGTTATACTTCACCTCTTGAAGACAGGGATATTGAAGAATTTGTGGGCATACAGTACTTTAAAAGTACAACACAGGGATTCAGGAAATGGAAACTAGAGGAAAATTCAAAGTGGAAGTGACACTTGAATGGGGAGAATTTTAAATGGTTGACATGGGGAGGAAGAGCTATCAAATCGAGGGGACAACATGGACACAGAGAGGCACAAGGGAGAAATGTAGATGTATTTGAAGAGACAGAGATCAGTTCTATTAGGACACATGTAGGCATGTAATTGGAGATGTACCTGGAAGGTGTGTTGGTCATAATTTGTAGGGTCCTGGGATGCCAGGTTGTTTTTAATTCTGTGGGTGATGGGGATTCTTAGAAAACTTTTGCGTGGAGGAGTGATGCAAACACAATTGTGCTTTAGGATGATTAATCAGACAGTGATGTTTGAGGTGGATTGTAATAGTCTAGAGCTAGTGGTGAAGACACAAATTGGCAGATTCCTTAAATTAACATCAAGGCTCTATTGATGACAGTCCAGTTGGGAAAACAGTAATCACACTAGGCATTTCAAACAGGGGATTTAATATGGGGGAATTTTACAAGGTGTTAAAAGGCTGAAAGAACTAGAAAGGGAAACTGGCATTGCAGGAGGGATTTAAACTTTGCCTGGCCATTTCCCCTATACTATGTAATGTGGCATAAAAGTTTTAAACCAATGGGACAGCAGTGAGACTATATGGTGGTAAAAAGTCAAATCAAATGCTAATGAGATTTGGGGATGAATTGGCATAAAAGCTAACACTTGACATAGTTCCTGTGACGAGTCAGGTATTGGTCTAAGTGCTTCATATATATTAATTCATTTAATCCTCCAAACAACTGTATGAGGGAGGTACTATTATTATGTCATTTGACAGACTGGGAAACTGAGTTGCAGAGGACCAAGTAACTTGTCCAAGTGTACGCGGCTAGGAACTGGCAGAGGTGGAGTTCGAACATTGACATTTTGCTGCCAGAGCACATGTTCATTACCATAGCACTATACTATTTTTCTGAGGAATCAAAAATGGTTCTGATTGGGAAATGGTGGGGTCATTAAGTAGAAATAGAGTCAAAACAAACACTTTGGGGTGGAGTGTGGAAGGGATAGCGGGTTAATGTATTTGGTTGTAGACCACTATGAAGTTAATACTGGGCACCATTTAAACATCTCTTCCTATTTTTACTTCCCCTTACAAGCTGAGACCCAGAGGAAAGACCTATAAATGAACCCACTTACTTATCCCAAGTTAATCCAAGGGGAAAGTGTGAAAAATAAATGTAACCAAACTAGTACCATTAAGCTTATTATAACACCTGGTTTTAGTCAGATTCTCAGTCTCAGCTTTGAGATTGATGAAATTTCCAGCATGGAATAAAGATTAAAGAAGATCCCTGAGCAGTGAGGCAGGGCAGGAAAGCAGAATGACTTTTCTAACTCTTTCTATGTCATGTTCCCAAGAGTGTCAGCAATAGGAAATGGAATGGAAACTGCAGTCAAAGAAGTGAGCGATAGGCATTAATGTCACTTCTTTGCTCTATGTTAAAATAGCCCTCCTTTCATGAAGTGGGAAACATGCTACTTATATGTTTATTGGCAGGCATTGTTATTACATGATTGAGTTTTTAATTTTTTTCTTTTTCCCCAGAAGTCCCACGTGTCTGACTTCATATCAGAGACTGTAGTTTAGGATAAGATTTCTGTAAGCTGTTTGTAGTCTTTTTCTTTTATTTTAAAATTCAAGATTCATAATTTCTATGTTTTCAAGAGCTTGATTCTTGCATAAACCTGAAAAAATGCACTGAATTCTAAAAATCCTAATGTTACAGTTCTTTAGGAATAAAAATGTGTGGGACAGGGAGCTCTAAAGTTGACTGGCAGTTCCTTCTTTTCCAAGACCTTCTTGTCTTGGTTACAGAATTGTAAGAACATCAGCTTTTGACTTTAGTTAAGCTTTCATGGTGTCCATTCATTGATTGTTTCCCCTTATCCCTACAGATATTTCTTCTTCATGAAGCAGTAATACTTACTGTGTGAAAGAATATGTAAGAGTGATGAAGAGTTGGGGCTGGAGTTAGGATAAAACAGAAGGAACATGGAACCTTATTGGGATGGAGAGTGTGGGCTGGTAATGTTGGGCTAGTTATATCCTATTTCCTTTCCACATTTGCCTGGTATCACGTGGTTGCTCATGTGGATGTGGTAACCTAGGAATCAGTGTTTGGGCCACGGAGAGGTTAATGAGGCAAGATGGTTTGTAAGATCTCCTTCCTGATTCAATGACCACGTGACTTAGAATGAGGGTGGTGGAGCTCTTCACCTAAAATAGAAGAGGTTGAATGGATGTCTTTATGTATTTTCAGTATATAGCACATCAGTTGCTGCTGCTTCCTTATGTACCATTGGTGTGCTGGAACTGGCTTGTACCAGCTCATGAGAGTTGATTGTTAAATATTTAGGAACTTTGTGAGTTAGTGGTTAAACTTTTGGTAGCTTGAAATTCACTATGGTGAGTGTATTTGCACCACAGAAATTGACAGATGATACAAATGAGGGCTATTCTTTTTTCTTTCAGAGAAACAGTTTATCAACATACTACTGCCTATACCATACTCAAGGTGGAGAGCATTGCTAATCAAAAAAGGCACTCTTTTGGGACTTCCCTGGCCGTCTAGTGCTTAAGATTCTGCGCTTCCACTGTAGGGGGTGCAGGTTCGATCCCTGGTTGGGGAACTAAGATGCTGAAGGCCCCCCCCCCCACCAGAAGGCACTCTTTTTTTGCTAAGCTCAGATTTGGATTCAGAATCCTTCTCAACACACTGCTTTGGATAGCAACCACCCATGAATAGGACTGAGTGCATGAGATAAGTAGCTCTGCCATAAATGAGTTTCCGTCATTGTCCCTGGTATTAGGTGATAGTATCTTACACTGAGGAAGGTTGCCTGGGGTTGACACTTTTGCTGGAACATTTTAGTAATTTTTGACATGAAGTCAAGACATCTTTCATGGAGAAACCACAGTAATACCAAACTTCAGATTACAGTTGATTAAAGCATAATCAGATATAGGTATTCAGCACTAATGTAGTATTTGAAGTCAACTATACTACAATAAAAAAGAGATATTTGAGCCAAAAAAAAAAAAAAAAAGCTACTCAGCAACATCACTAATTTTTTCTTTTGTTTTCTTGATGTGTATATACCACCCCAAAACGTTAATTATTCATTTGGATGTTCATTGATTAATTCAATGAACATTTACTGAGTCTCTTTGGATTAGGTATCTATTGCTGAACAGCAAGTCATCCAGAAAACTCAGTGGCTTCAAACAACAATAATCATGTATTGGTGCTCAGGATTTTTGTGGGTTAGGAATCCTAGAATGGCTGGGTTGGATGATTCTGACATATTAGAACCACCGTCGCATATCATTACTTTTGCATCATGAGGTTGAACTTGGGTGTTGGCTGGGGCTGCGGTTGTTTGAAGCTTGCCTGAGTCTGAAGAGTCACCTTCTATGGTTGCTCACCAAACAGCTAGCAAGTTAGTGCTGACAAGATGGTTCCTTTCCACATGGGCCCCTCCACAGGATTGCTGGGGTGTCCTCAGGTCACAGCGGGTGGCTTCCCCAGGCCAATAAGTGTAAGTGTCTGTGTCTGGGAATATTCAGTTCTTCATTTTGGGAAGTGAGGCAGTAAAGAGGGCTTTGCACTGCTCCCGAGATGCTTTCCCCCCTGGTATTGCATGACCAGTTTGCTCTCTTCAGTTAAGCCTCTGATGAAAGGTAACATCTTTGGGGAGATCGTTCCTCACTAACACCTATCATGTTCTTTTGCCTTACCTAGCTATAGTTTTCTTCATAGAGTTTATCACTGTATAATATAATATTGCATATTTATTTATCTTTCCCTCAGTAGAATAAAAACTTCTCCAGGGTAGGGACCTCATATGTCCCTAGTGCTTAGAACAGTGTCTGGACAATAAGCAGGTGAGAATACTGGTTCTATAGTTAGACTTGGGTCTAGACTCTGACTCTGCTATTTATTAGATCTGTGGGCAAATTATTTAACTTCTGTACATGTCAATGTTTCCAGCAAAAGATAAGATTAAAAATACCCACCTCTTGGTGGTGTTATAGAGGTTTTTAAGTGACATGATGTATGTAATACCTAGCATTGTGCTGGCGCACAGCAAGAATCTATAAAATGTTAGCGACTGCAATTATTGTTGATGTTGTTGTTACTGAGATGATAAACTCAAGCATAGAGTGAAAGGTCACTTGACAGGGATGTCGCTGATATGACTCAGTGATTAGACCCATCAGAGCTTTTTCTCAGGCTACGCTCCTATGTTATTCCTCTTCTTAGTTTTGTTTTGTTTTGTTTTTTTCCCTTTCTTAAAGGTCCTGAACAGGCTGCAGAGTAAATATGGCTCCCTGTACAGAAGAGACAACGTTATCCTGAGCGGTACTCACACACACTCGGGTCCAGCAGGATATTTCCAGTACACTACATTTGTGATTGCCAGTGAAGGGTTTAGCAATCGAACTTTTGAGTACATGGTTGCTGGCATCATGAAGGTAGGCAAGGGACCCCAGAGGACCCCAGTGTCCTTTAGCATTGCTTACAGTGGTTTAGGAGTGGTTTGGTATGATACGGAGAGTCCCTATAGGATCTCGGTCTGAGCACAGTCTTAGCACCTACTTCCCTTTCTCCTTTTTGACTCCCTTGTAGCTTCTGGTTCCGAGCTGTGGGCTGCTACTCCCGAGGCACTGATTGATTGGGAGAAGAGGGTCCTATGGCAGTAAGCCTCATATAGTCACCCAAAGACACAGAAAACATTTTGTATCTAACCCTTATAAATTATAGGGTCCCACATAGTCAGTTCTCTGCACAAAGTCACTTGAAAAGAAATCCACCAAGGAACTCAAAGTAATTACAAATAATTTCAAGCCTTCCTTGTATTTCCCAAAGAGCATAGAAGGGGATGCAATTTACACCACACACCCTCATTTCTCAAGTCCTCTATTGCAGCTCTAGACTGACATGGGGCTCTGAACTGATACCCTCAAACTCTTCTCCCATTCCTGGTTTGGGTAGCTTTTACTACTCTCTCCTGTCTTCCAGGTAATTATTTTCTCTCATAGAATCCTTGCTAATGTTTTCGTCATTCCTTTGTCTCTCATGTTTAGTCTCTCTCTACTTTTTCTCATAAAATTACCACCATCCCCCGCCCCCAAATCCAGGGATCCAACTGGCGAAGGAAGAAATGTCTTTACACCAATGTTTTTCAAAGAGCAAATAACAATCTATGAAT
The DNA here is from genome assembly GCF_028023285.1 of Balaenoptera ricei. Taxonomy (NCBI): domain Eukaryota; kingdom Metazoa; phylum Chordata; class Mammalia; order Artiodactyla; family Balaenopteridae; genus Balaenoptera; species Balaenoptera ricei. The sequence continues at coordinate 39,709,851 of NC_082654.1, forward strand.
GGCTTTATGAAATCAATTTCATAGGTTGTGATAAGCTTTAAAAAAGGAACTAAAAGAGATTGGAAAATAACATAATGCATGACACATAGGGTATAGTTTGTATTGTGAACTTTTGTTTTAGGATACATATCTTGATGTGTATTAAGTTATGATGAAAAATGTATTAATTACTCTATTTCTCAGTCCAAAAAGTTTGAAAAACTCTGCCTTAGAGGGTGTGGGCAGGGGGATGGAGAGTTGTAAGGTCAAGTCTCCCATTTTGGCCATCTGAAATGGCAGACAGTTCCTGACTTGGCAGTCCTGAGACACTCAGGTGGTTCCCTATGCACAGCATTTCTTCATCTCAACCCTGAAGGTCATGTCTGTTACCCCCAGAATGACACCAGCCCTGTGGCTCTCCAGCTTTCATCCCATAGCAGGGACAAGTTGGAGACAAAAGAAATTGTCCACAGGGTTCTTCTATTTATATCAACTAAGTCCTAATGCACACCAGGATTTCTAACTTTACAACTTTTTTTTTTTTAACCTATAGAGCATTGAGATAGCACATGCAAATATGAGACCAGGCAAAATCTTTATCAATAAAGGGAATGTGGATGGTGCACAGATCAATCGAAGCCCTTCTTCTTACCTTCGGAATCCACAGTCAGAGAGAGCAAGGTGAGGGTGCAATTATCGAGATAAAATCATGTGTTTCCTTTAGGAACCAGCAACAAAATCTAAGAACAGGGTTGTTACTTGATGGGTATGGTGAGATCCTGAAAGGGTATTAAAGCTGAAATAATTTAAAAACATGCTGATAATCTAAGACAAGCAGAAATAAAAAGAGAATGCAGGAGCACAGACCAGCCTATGCACACGTCTTCCCCCTTTGCTGGATGTGGGAGTCAGATGTGAATGTTTGAAGGACTCTGGGCTTTCAAAGAAGGCACAACTGTGGTCTCAGCTTTGTCACTTCCTAGTTGTGTAACCTTTAGAGATCCACTTAAATCTTAATTTAGGGGTTCTCTGCATCTCATCTGGAAAATAGAAAAATGTGCATAACATATATTTGTTCGACTAATGAATAACTCTTTTTATTACATTATTCAGAAGAAATTATTTTAGTTCAGGAGAATGTAGTATGAGAGAAGAGATAAAAGAATAAAGCAATTGGTGTGAAGAGCAAGACATAAAACTGGCATAACTGAATGGGACAACTAAGGAAGACCATTATTTTTTAATTTTTTATGTGATGAACGAGGTTTGTGACAGAAGAGAAGTACTTGGCTACTATGGCAGGGTAAAATAATATCGCAGTTCAACCTGACCACTTGACATTTCATATTTGTCTCTATATTTTTTAAAAGATTTCAAAGGAGTTGATTTTTAGAAAATATAATCTGATTTCCCTTGAAAGGACATAAAAGAACCCTTTAAATTGTAGGTCAGGAATGCTTTTGATTTTGCACATTCCCTGCTATTTTTAAGAGATTTCACTAAAATTTAATATGAGTAGATATTTCAAAGACAAATCCTTTTTTTAAGAAATAATATATGCTATATAATATTGCATATTTTACATAAAAATGTATATTTCATCTCCAGTTAGCTGACCTAATGCCCCTTTGCTCACAGTTGCAAATGATTTCTTTAGCTGAGAAATGAGATCCTGGATGCAGTTTGTAGAACCTACAGAGTGTCCGGGAGCCTTGCTTACTGAGAGTCATTTTGGTTTTGGTTTTTGCGTCAGCTTCTGCTCTGTCATACATGAGGGCCAGGCTCTAACCTAGAACTCACTGAGTTTCTCTGTTTTGCTGACTAGGTATTCTTCAAATACAGACAAGGAAATGGTACTCTTGAAAATGGTAGATTTGAACGGAGACGACCTGGGTCTTATCAGGTACTCTATTTACTTTAAAAAGAAAAAATTTCTGTTTGAATGATTTTCCTTAATTACAGGGGAGAAAAAGAGACCAGAATAGTGACAGCAGAGGCTGAGAATCAGCTGAGTGGTTGAGTCATATCTGGGGTCCAGCCATGGGCCCTCAGGCAACGTTCTCAGCATCCCACGGCTTAGTTCCTCACCTGTAAAACAGGGCTAATAAAAGGATTATGTGAATGAGGGATCTGGGTGAAGAAGTTTAGCATAGCGTCTGACATATGATAGGTTCAGTAAATGCTAGTGGTTATTACTGTATCAAGATCTCATATGGTGGTGGACGATGATCTCTTGGAAATGAGAAAACAATCTGACCAACCAGCAAGTGATTATGGGTTTGAGGTTATTTACCTAAAAGGATTAAGTCTAATGTAGGACAGTGCCAGTTAGTGATGAAAGCAGAACCGAGACCACCTAACGGAAGCAGATGAGGCAAAATTACAGCTTGGCACAGATTTTAGCTCCATTTTATACGTAAGAAAACACATGAATTTTGTTTTCTTTGACAAGAAGGCATTTGCATTCATATGTGATTTTGGTTGCTGCGATTGAACTGACTGAGGAATTGTCTGGGTGGGTAACAGTCCCAGACACCTTGACCCGTGGACTTCCAAATTGACACAGAAATGCCCTAAGGAAGCAGATGATAGCGTGTAGGTGCAAGAGTCAAATGGCTTGTGTTCATTCTGGGCTCTCATTCTTAGTGGCTGTGTGACTTTGGTCAAGTTACTTAACTGCTGCATCTCAGTTTTCTTACTCTAAAATTGAGTGATAAAATGAGTCCTTAAATATTGATAATAACTGTTCTTAAAGGTGGTAGGAGTCTGCCGGGGGATTATAAAATATCTGAGTGAAAGTTTCTATGTGAATAAAATTAAGTAAATTGAAAGTAATACGAGGTGAAGAAAAACATTGAAGACTGACCCACAGTTCAGATACTAGGGTTGGTCCTACAACTGGGTAGAGAACAGCATGGTGGTAAGGAGTTTGGGTTTTAGCATTTAGGTTTTAGATATAGGTTTTAGGACTTGGATTCAAGCCCCAGCTCTGCCCCTTACTAGCCCTGTGGCCTGGGGAAGGTAATTTATCTACTTGCACCTCAAGTATTTTGTTTGAAAATGGGAATAATGATACCTCATGGGATTGTTTGAAGATTAAATGAGATAGCGCATACAAAACTCTAGTTCTATGCCTGGCATAAAAAGAGTTTAATAATTTTAGCTACAAGGTAAGTAGTAGAATAACATTCTACCTCTTCTAAAAATGCCATTATTGGCATCTCAGAGTGCTTGAAATTCTTAGCATTGGTGTTACTTCTTTGGGGTTAAAGTGAGGTCACTAAAAATTCCCTGATAAAATAACTTTATTATGTGGGTTGATATAATAGGACTCATTCTTTGATTACAGTTAATTCATCTACTGATTAGTTGCCACCTAGCATTTAACTCAATAGACTTTCTAAATGTCAGGCATGCAACTGTGTGCTTGGGGTATATTATTATGAATAAAGCATAGTCCCTATCTTAGTTTTATAGGCTAGTGGGGTGATCTGGGCAGGAGACAGAGACAGACAGACAAGTAATCATAACATAGTCAGATGGCCATCAGTGCTGTCACCTGGGCATAAATAAATGCTGTGGGGATTTGGAGGTGGTAGCACTGAGCTCTACCTGGGAGCATAGTGGAAGGCTTCAAAAAGGAAATGACACTGAACTGGACCTGAAGGAGCCATGGGATTTCTCATGGAGCCATGAAAAAACTGCATTGTGAGGCCAGATTATGGGCTTAGGTCAAGGGGTGACTGAGAGATGAATCTAGAAAGGTAACCTAGCTCTCGATTTTGGAGCACTTTAATGGGGAATTTGGTTAGGAGACAGGATAAGGACATGTATGTATGACTAGTTAGAGAATTCCCAATTTGTTAGGAGAAGAAAGTGCCTTTTCCCTTATAGTTTCTACTTAACTCTTGGCTGAATGACTGAGACCATTCACGATTCCCTTTTTTAAAATTTTATTTTATTTTAAAATTTGTTTTTAACTTTATTGGATTATAGCTGATTTACAATGTTGTGTTAGTTTCAGGTGTACAGCAAAGTGATTCTGTTGTACATATACATATATTCATTCTTTTATTTTTTATTTTTTTAACATCTTTATTGGAGTATAATTGCCTTACAATGGTGTGTTAGTTTCTGCTGTATAACAAAGTGAATCAGCTATACATATACATATATCCCCATATCTCTTCCCTCTTGCGTCTCCCTCCCTCCCTCCCACTCTCCCTATCCCACCCCTCTAGGTGGTCACAGAGCACCGAGCTGATCTCCCTGTGCTACGGGGCCGCTTCCCACTAGCTATCTATTTTACATTTGGTAGTGTATATATGTCCATGCCACTCTCTCACTTTGATTTAGTTTCTGAATCATTGAAGAATGCCAAGAGGACACTCAAAATGTTATTTTTGGGACCAGATTCCCTTTGTTTCCTTGCATATAACTATATAACATATCTGGAAGTCCCAGGGTCAACTATCAAGGTTATAACAATGCTTTTCCATCTGCTGTGCTTAACAGCCTGCAATAACTTTCTGTTGTTTCTATAGCCGCCGTATATTATCCTTGATGAAATTGCCCCTGCAATTGCCTCTTGTTGCATAGGGATAATTGCTCTTTGAATACATTAAAAATGATCCAAAACATTAAGTCAAATCTGGGCTGCTAAGTAACTCAGCCACCATATGTAGGTACCTGCTGTTAGGCAGGATTCCAAGGTATGAGGAGTTTAGAAACAGAGAACCTCAGATTTGCAGAGCATGAAGATCATCAAAGTTTAAAGTTCAGCTGAGGCCTAGAAAGGTGATGCGACCTGCCCAATGTCACAGCCAAGACTATTCTCTTCACCCTGAAAACCATGTTGAAGTCCATAATTTATTCCTTGCTACTTGCCTTGTTGTTTTCATTTCTTCATTCAACAAGTCTGCACCAGGCACCTACTATGTGCCAGGCAGTGCTTTCCAGTCCTTGGAATGACGCATTTCCAGTAAATGGTCATAAAGTCAGGAGTCAAATACCTGTGTCTATGCTCCTTGAGCAAATCCTTTAAAATCTCTGAGACTCAGTTTCCACATTTCTCAAATGTAGATGTAACATCTCTCCACATAGAGATTATTATGCATTCTTTCATTTATTAAATATTGTGGAAGATGTGTGTCATGAACTGAACTAGTACTATACAGATACACTGAGAAAAAAATTGGTGTCCTAGTTGTGGTTCTTATAGAACTTATAGTCTACTGGTGGAGACAAAAGGTAATCATATAGTCATACAAATGCATGTATAATTATAATTGGGTTAACTGCTAAGAAAGGAAGGTATGAAGAGCTATCTTAAAGGGACTTGACCTGGTCAGGGAGATTGGGAAAGGCTTCCCTGAGGAAGAGACAATGGAACTGAAAACCAAAGGAAGGGTAAGAATTAACTGGCAAAATGGGGGGGGGGGGTAAAAAAGAACATTTAACACAGATGGGAAAACATGTGCAAAAGTCCTGTGGCCTGTTTGAGGTGCTGATAGGTCTGTGTGGCTGGAGTGCGAGGACAGTGGGACAGGGTGTTGTGAATTAAATTCAGAGGTAGAGATTAGATGCCATGATAAAGATTTGGGTCTCTAAACAAAGGGGAATAGAAAATCACTGAAGTGTTTTCAGCTGGGGTTGGGAGTTGAGGGCTCTTGAAGGGTTAGGAAGAGTAGTGACTTGAGGGATGAAAGAATTATGTGCATGAAACTATTCCATAATCCATCAAGTCCTCTACAGTTGTGAGGCCAACATTTGCCTCAGTTGATCTGTCTATAAGGAACATATTTCTTTTTGACTGATACTACTGTATGCAAAAACAGTAAATGATTTTTCTCCAGACGTGGAGAACACGTTTGGGATGTTCTGAATTAAAATATAAGCTGTGTGGCGGTCACAAAATTCACTTTGGGAGATTCTGGAAGGCACCTCAAAGAAGGCGTCTGTGGAGTGGAGTTCTGGGAGATCCTGATGTAGTAAGATGCTACGGAACGAAGAAACGATGAAGGGAGAAAACAAAACAGGTTTCAAGTATCTGTACCAAAAGACAAATCACAGGGGTGGGCAGATAATCTGAATGGCGGCTCTGGGTGGTGGACAGCCCCTTCTCACACAGTCTCCTTACTGCGGGCGGCTCTGGGAGTGGTAGCTGAGAACATTGACTCATTTCCTCAAGTGTGGTGCAGCGGGACAGGCTCTGTCTCACTTCTCTTCCCTTCTCCTATCTTCTCCCGTCTGCCAAGTTTCCTTTCTCAAGTTTGTAGGAGTGGCATGGACCCTCCTTTTTTTTTTTTTCTCACCTCATTACCCCTTTAGGAGTCAGTATGGCACGGCTTCTATTCGTCAGAGCTGTAAGGAAGGTCTGAGCAGGTTTTTGAATGATTTCTCTATTGTCTTCTGTTTTACACATTGTAAATCTTTTTATTTTTACAGAAAGGGGTTATCCTTTCAAGGCACATTTTCAGAAGACAACAAGGGGCAGTGATTTGTGCAACCTATTTGAATAATTTATGTACACACTTAGAAAAACCCAATTTATTAAACTAATTCATTCGAATGATACTTATGGAACTCAGTTTGAGGGGTGTGTGTGTGTATAAATCTTCTCTATGATTTCTGACTCTGACTTCCTGAATTATAATTTCTAACTGTTTATTCTCTATGGCTCTCTATTCTCCCCCCTACATTCTCTCCTCAGTGTACTTAACCCCACGCCGAGAGCAAATGTGGAAACCTCAGTGACTGCCTTTCACCAGCCATTCTTGACCTCTTCTCTTTTCTCCGTCTCATCATCATGTCTTTATAAATACCTTCTCCATTAGCCTTCGCTCTGGTTTGTGAAGCCCCACTCTGTTTCTACATCCTGAATTTCTCTTTCCTATTCTGTCTCTTCTAGGTTGTTGTGACGCCTGACGCTGTCTTCTTGCTCCAACTTTCCTACCAGCTTATTTGTGCTCTCCCTTTTCAGGGAAGTGTAGGCCTTGGTTATGTAATGAGTTTTCATTCTGTGTCCAGTCCGTCCCCATGTAAAGTGAAGGTGCTTAATAAGGGCTTTCTGATGATGAGGGTGATGAGAGTGGACAGATAGCAGAGATTAATCATACTTGTTAATTTAAATTGTCCCAAGTTTAGAAACCAAAGCTGTAAAAGCCAGCTGTCATTAACTGGCAGAAGACATTGGACTTACTTTCCAAAGTCAACCATGGTTAATATTCAGGTACATTTTCTTCTGCCCATTTTCCTATGTGGAATGTATGATAAGAAATAAACATGACTAAAAGGTCATTCTTTCAAGGTAGATGCTCTCTTGCTTTCATATACTATGGGTACTAGAAGCTTTAAAATACTATAAAAAATATTAACAATGTTATCTCCATGTATCTCAAGTGTTTTTTATTTGTTTTTGTAGTGATTCTCTTTATACCTAATAATAATTTTTTTGCCTCAAAAATCTATGTATTTTCAGTTAATATAGCTAACTCAGCTCTCTGTAGGTTAGAATATGCCATATATATTTTTTCTATCATTTTCTTTCAACTTTTATTTGTTCTTACATCTTGGAGATGTCTGTTATGAATATCATATAGCTTTATTTATTTGTTTTTTACTCTGACAATCTTCATCTTTTAATGAGTGAATTTAGTTTATTTTTATGAATTATGATTATTATATATCTGGACTTGTCTATATCTCTTCACTTTGCTATTTATCTCACTTTTTCAGTGCTTTTTATTCTTTTTGGGATTGATAGACTAAAAAAACTCTTTAAATGGAAAATTATAGTTTCCAAAGATGGTGGCAACAATAGCTCTTATCTTATGTATTCTATACAAAATGACCTTGCCAGTCCCCTTCAAGAGTGGAGATTTTTCCAGCCCTTGAAACTTGGCTAGCCCCGGGACCACTTTGATCAATAAAAGATGAGAGAAGTGACACTATGCCAGGGCTGGCAAAGTTGTTTTTTAATAGACTTTATTCTTTAGAGCAGTTTTAGATTCACAGCAAAATTAAAGTACAGAGATTTCCCATATACACTTGCCCCCAAACATGCACAGACGCTCATTATTAACACCTCCCACCAGAGCGGTACATTTGTTACCATCCATGAACCTACGTTGACAGGTCATTTTCACCCAGAGTCCATAATTTACATTAGAGTTCACTCTTGTTGTTGTACAGTGGTTTTTAAAAAATCTTCCTTTTGTTCATGTATTTCCTAAAATTTCTAAGGTGAACAAAAATAAAAATTTAAAATCATCTGGTAATCCTGGGCCTCAATAACTTCTAATATTTTGTTATATAGCCTTTCAGACCTTTACCTAATCATGTTTTTTTTTTTTTATTTTTTGAAAATGACACTTTATTGTATATACAATTTGGCAACTTTTTCATTTAGAATTACCTTATGAATATCTTTCAGTGCTACGTAGTATTTTTTATTTTTATTTTATTATTACTTTTTAACATCTTTATTGGAGTATAATTGCTTTACAATGGTGTGTTAGTTTCTGCTTTATAAAAAAGTGAATCAGCTATACATATACATATATCCCCATATCTCTTCCATCTTGCGTCTCCATCCCTATCCCACCCCTCTAGGTGGTCACAAAGCACCGAGCTGATCTCCCTGTGCCATGCAGCTGCTTCCCACTAGCTATCTATTTTACATTTGGTAGTATATATAAGTCCATACCACTCTCTCACTTCGTCCCAGCTTACCCTTTCCCCTCCCCGTGTCCTCAAGTCCATTCTCTACGTCTGCGTCTTTATTCCTGTCCTGCCCCTAGGTTCTTCAGAACAATTTTTTTTTTAGATTCCATATATATGTGTTAGCATATGGTATTTGTTTTTCTCCTTCTGACTTCACTCTGTATGACAGACTCTAGGTCCATCCACCTCACTACAAATAACTCAATTTCGTTTCTTTTTATGGCTGAGTATAGACATTTCTCCAACGAAGATATACAGGTTGCCAACAAACACATGAAGGAATGCTCAACATCATTAATCATCAGGGAAATGCAAATCAAAACTACAATGAGGTATCACCTCACACCGGTCAGAATGACCATCATCAAAAAATCTACAAACAGTAAATGCTGGAGAGGGTGTGGAGAAGAGGGAACCCTCTTGCACTGTTGATGGGAATGTAAATTGATACAGCCACTATGGAGAACAGTATGGAGGTTCCTTAAAAAACTAAAAACAGAACTACTATACGACCCAGCAATCCCACTACTGTGCATATACCCTGAGAAAACTATAATTCATAAAGAGTCATGTACCAAAATGTTCATTGCAGCTCTATTTACAATAGCCAGGGCATGGAAGCAACCTAAGTATCCATTGACAGATGAATGGATAAAGAAGATGTGGCACATATATACAGGGGAATATTACTCAGCCATAAAAAGAAACATAGTATTTTAAAAATCACCATTTTAAAATTGTTGTATAGTATTCCATTATATGTATGATAATGTACCAAACAAATCACCAATCATTTGACATTTCAGTTTATAGCTTTTTTCTATCATAAAGTGCACTGTGGTAAGCATTCATGAACAGATATATTGTATCTATTGCCAATGATTTCCCTAAGCTGAATTCCTAGAAGTGGGGTTGCTGCGCCAATAGAGGAATATTTATTATTACAACTTTTCTCATAAATTGCCAAATGGTCCTCTGGAAAACTTGCTGGTTTACACTGCTTCTACCCAAGCATGAATGGAGCATTGTTTCCTGTGCTCTTGCCAATTTTGGTATTTTCATGCTTTACAAATGTTGTTAAGTAATAGACGCAAAAAAGCCAAATCACTCTTGTTTTCCTTTCAATTTCTTCAGTTCCTGGGTAGTTAGGCTGAATTTAAAAAATATTCTTATTGGCTACTTCTTGTTTTACTTTTGTTGATTGCTTAATCATACTATTTAGGATGCAACAGTTTTGATTGCAGTAACTTAATGAACTTAATGGAATCCACCCAAACCAGATATCTCTCCAGTAACATTATTGCGAGGGTATTTTTGTTTTTTGGGGTTTTTTTCATCCAGGACTTTTGAAGATAACAAAATGAGTAGTTGAGAATGGACATCACTTCTCTTGAGCAGAGATGGTAGAAAGATTCTCCAGGATGCTGGCCACCAAGTTCACCTGTAACTTTAGAAGGGGTCCTCTCGCTACAGCTCATTGTTCTTCTCTAATCTGAGCAGTCTGGTCTGGAGTCATTGCTTCTGCTTGTTTCAAATTCAGGTTGCCCTTTGGGTAAAATTCCGGGCCTAATAACCCTTACAATATAACACGATGAAACACCCTTTGCTTTCCTTTTCCCAAAAGTCTGTAGTGGGGTGAGGCCAGGAGGATGGTAAGGCAGGTGAACAAGTGGTGTGTTAATTTGGTGTGTGTTAAGAGGTGTCCATTAATGCCAGGGGATGCAATAGACCATGAATTTCTAGTGGCTTAACACATTAAAGATTTTACTGTGCACATTTCCCACTCATGCAAAGTCTAATCAAAATTGGGTGGTCCTTCTTCACATATGTTATTGGCCAGATTCACATGCCCCACCCTGCCAGAGGGACTGGGAAAGAGAGGACACGGTGGTATTTTGTAAGCCCTCAAGTCTCTGCCACAAGAGGGCAGCGTTTCCTCATTTAATTATTTAAAGCTCATATTACATGGGGTGAATATACGTGTGTTGAATACACACATGCACACACATCATATATTTTAATATTGTGTTTACCTTATGAAACACACGTATACACAGGGCTTTGGATATCTTTTTCCCTTTTAGTCATCATCAGCACCAGCGGCAGCAGTATCAAAATCAGCATCAACATCATCAAAGTGATGATTTATTCCATTCTTAGCACAAACCAGTCTTTGTGCTAAGCACTTCAGATGTTTCTGTCCCTTTAATTGTCAAATGCCATGAGGTAGCTAATACTATTATCATTATGTTACAGATATGAATACTGAGTTTCAAATAGGTTAAGTAACTTGCGTCTGGTACCAGAGCTCTTAGCCACTAAGACATATGGCCTCTATAATAGTTTCTTAGGGTTTCCATAACAAAGCACTACAGAGTGGCTGGCTTAAAACAGCAGAAATTTATTCTCTCACAGGTCGAGAGGCCAGAAGTCTGAAATCAGGGTGTTGGCAGGCTTGGTTCCTTCTGGATGCTCTGAGGGAGAATCAGTTCCACGCCTTCCTCTTAGCTTCCGGTGGCTGTCAGCGATCCTTGGCTTGTAGATACATCACTCCGATCTCTGTCTTCATTTTCACATTGCCTACGTCTCTATCTCTGGGTGTCTCTCTGTCCCTTTCCTCTTGTTATGAGGACACTAGTCACTGGATTTTAGACCTAACCTAAGCCAGTATCATTTCACTTGATCTTTACCTTGTTTACACTCTAAAGACTATATGTCTAAATAAGGTCCCATTCTGAGGTTCTGGTAGATGTGAATTTTGGGGGGGACACTATTGAATCCACTACATCATCTTCTCTTGTATTTGTCCAAAGGGCTCCCATGTTATTACACATCTTCATGAACACTACCTTTGAATGGAGGTACAATATTCTCTCCCCCTATTGGTGGGCACTTAGGTTGGAGATGGCCACACCTAGCACATAGGACTTGGTGCACAGCACACAAAGGCGCTCCTTTCTCTGGGCTGACTAAGGTGCCTCGCTCGGGGAGCTGAGAGGGGGCTGGATTTCAGCCTCCACTTACCCCTTTGCCAGTCACCTTTGTGCAGAGCATGACCTCCATAAGAACAGGACGGCTCAGGTCTGAGAGAATGGAACCTGGGACGGGTTGTTATTGTTTTAGAATATTTAAGAAGCTCAATTCTGCATTTGGCTTTTCTGCTTCAGAATAGGAAGTACACAACGTCTGAATTGAAAGAGACACTAGAAAATGTCTCAGTGACACAGGAGAGAATAATTATACTATTCTGTATTAATTTGCTCTTTATTGATTCACAAAGCATCGTTGAAATCTATTTGTCAGTCTTAGGAAACAGGGATCTAGAAATTTTAACTAACTTTGCTCCTTATAATGATAAGATCTCAAATCTCTTGACTTTCCTCAGCACCTTGACTGCATCATGCTGACTCAAGTAGAGCCCTGCCCTAGCTGTGACATAATCATTATTTTAAAAAGTTTATTATCAAAGACATAGTCATCCTTTTATGTCTATATTCTAACTTCTTTTGAAACTACCTAAACCTTTCTTCCTCTCTCTTGAACTTTGCTTTGATGAATACTTTTTGACCAGATAAAATAAACTGTAAGTAAGCATTCTTAAATTAAAATGACCACTTTTCTGCCTATCTTTATAAATATTCATCTCTTACCAAAGTACTTTGGTTGCTGTGACAAACCTGATATTTTTATAGCATATATTTTAAAGGGCAGAGGAGGAAAAACAGTATCTTCTTATTCTGAAATACAAATAGCTTTTTTAAATACTTTTTTTTTCAGTTTTGTAAAGAAAAAATTCAATTAATTTTCTATGGCCTAAAATAAATGAAAATAAATAAATAAGAATTCAAGCCTATAGTCTAATTATAGACCAAAATTCGTAGCATTTGCTTTCTCCCAGATATTATTGTGGTTCCTTGATGGTAGAGAACACACCTGATTCCTCTCTATATTTCTTGGGGTTTAACATAAGGCCAACCACACACTTGGTAACTAATACATTCATATTGATTGAATGAATGGAGCAACCGCCATCTCTCCTTGCCCTCATCCATTCTGCTCTGGTCACGCTGACTATCCAGTCTCTGAACACACTGCACTCCTTCCCGTCTCCATACCTTTGCTACGAATGTCTTTTCTACAGTCATCCCCTTGCCACGTTCCTACTCATCTTTTTTTTTTTTTAATAGATCTTTATTGGGGTATAATTGCTTCACAATACTGTGTTAGTTTCTGCTGTACAACAAAGTGAAACAGCCATATGTATACATATATCCCCATGTCCCCTCCCTCTTGACTTACTCATCTTTTGAGACCCAGCTCAAATGTCACATCGTCTGTGAAGCATTTTTCAAGGGTGAGATGATGCCTGATGCATCTCTATGTCCCCAGTGTCCGGCACAGAGTCAGAGTTAACTAAATGTATATTGAATGAGCGATTGAATGAACAGAAGGGACAGAGCCTGCATCCCATAGCAGGTAAGAACATGGGCTTATGGTCTGACAAACCTGGATTCATAGTCCTGCTTCTTGACTTACAACTCTGTGACCTTGGTCATGTTACTTCATCAGTCTGAGGCTTTGTTTCCTTGGTTTGAAATGAGGATAAGGAAAGCATCTGACTCAAAGGGTTCTTGTGAGAATAAAATGAGAAACTATGTATAAAGTTTTTCACCCAATAAGTACTAAATGATAGTCTAACGTTGATAGAATTGTTCTGTGGGTTTCCTTTGATTGCACTGGAGAGGTTGCATCTGGCTGACCTCAGTGTGACCATGTTGGAAGTATTTTGGTTGGAGAGCTTTGGAACTGTCATGGCCACCACCTCATTTTCCTTCCAAACTAAATGGAATAAAACTACAAAAAAGCAGATTTCAACTGACTGGAAAGTACTAGTTGACTAGAATATCCCTTGGCACTTGAGTCTTAGGAGAAAGAGAAAAACCACAAAAAAGAAATGAATATAAGGGTTTTAAAACATATAGAAACCTTGCAAGTAACTTCTAGGGAATGACCTTAGAACTGCCTTCAATCCAAACTTCTGTACCTTTGCACAGTGGCAAATACACACCTTGGGGGCTGCATGCAGCCTATAGACTGGTGATTTGGTCTAACACTATTAAAAGAAAAAATTGAAATGGATGAAGGCAGTCAAAAAGTACTACAAACTTCCACTTATGAGCACTAGGGATATAATGTACAACATGATAAATATAATCAGTACAGCTATATATTATATATGAAAGCTCTTGAGTAAACCTTAAGAGTTCTTATCACAAAAATTTTTTTCTTACTTTAATTTTGTATCTGTATGAGACGACGGATGTGCACTAAACGTATTGTGATAATCATTTCATGATGTACGTAAGTCAAGTCACGCTGTACACCTTAAACTTATACAGTGCTGTATGTCAGTTATCTCAATGAAATTGGAAGGAAAAATTTTTCAATGGATGTCAGCATAACAAAAAACAATTATGGAAAATTCCAAATATATGCCAGTTTAGAGTGATTAGTCTAATGAATCTCCATGGAACAATTATCCACCTTCAATAATTAGCAATCTTCTGCCATTCTGTTTCATCCCTCCTCTCCTTTTTGTTTGTTTGTTTTGCTAGAGTATTTAAAAGCAAAAATACCAGATATCATTTTATTCATGAATATTTCAGTGTGTATCTCTACCAGATAAAAACTTAGACAAATATAACTACAGTCCATTATCATAATCAACAAAATTAAAAATAATTTCTTAATATGATCTAAAACCTAGTCTGTGTTCAGTTTTCCCTGATTGTATCAACAGTCTTTTTCCAGTTGTTTTGAGTCAGAATCCAAACAACAGTCCACAGACTACATTTGTTGGCTTTGTGTCTTAAGTCTCTTAACTTGTAACCATTCTTCTCCTTTGTTTCCATGCCATTTACTTCTTTAAGAATTTTTAAATCGATACATTTTCCCAAAACCGTGGATTTGTGGAAGATCTGGCAGCAGCGGCTTATGCTCCCATCAGGTAGCATTTGGCCGCAGCCCAGTAGAGGCTGTGGTCCTTAGACTATGCAAGTGCCTCCGCAATTCAATCCCTACTGTACCAACCAGCTTAACTCTTATGTTGCCTACCCAGCCCCCGTGGGTGTTGTGCTGGCCACCTCTGACCTACGTATACATCTGTTGGGTAACGAGAACTGAATACTGAATGATGACTTGAAGCCCCAAAACATCCCTAGTCATTAAGTCAATGTTCAGTTTTGTGTACCATATTACTTAGGTAGAAATGTTTTAAAAGCTTTCAGCGAAGAAAAATCAACAAAAGATTTTTAAAAATCCTACATTAGCTTGAAAATTTATTGATAGACATCTCTCTTTTCTTGAGTATTCTTGCTAATCTGCTTTACAGCCTTCTATCCTGTAAACACCTTTTTCACCTGTGTCGAGGTTTGATCCTACAAAGGCCACTGAACAAGGTGTCACAAGACCCAAACTTCAGCGTTGGTCCCCTATGACAAGTGGGCTTCCATATTGCTTCTCCGAGACACCTTGTGGGGCGCAGGTAATACCAGCCTGTCTTTCAGGGTTGTTGTGAAATTCAAATGAGATAACAGATGTGAAATTAACTTGTGAACTCTATAGCTCTACACTTAAACAAGGTATTACTATGCATAAGGATATACTGAATTATGCATAACATCCTCTTTCACACCCCTGTGCATTTACTCTGCTGTTCTTTCTCTCTGGAATGCCTTTAAGAATTAATTGCTAGTCATCTGTGGTCCCCAAACACTTTATGCCTCCTTATTTATAACATTTGTCACACTGTATCAAAGCCATTTGTTTACATCTTTGTCTTCTGCAAGATTCTAGAGTAAATTGCAATTTATTCAGTACTCGGCACACAGCTGACTCTCAGTAAATGTCTACTGAATTGGATAGGATTGATTTGAATAATTATTATGTGTGTACCTGTCTTGAAGGATAAAGTCTATGTCGATACAATTCTTTAGGTATATCACCTGGTAACTAACCAGTACTGGCTCTTGTTAAAAGCTTATGATGAAGATGACAATGATGAAATATTTTTAATTTAAGTAAGTGGTCAGATTTCTTGAGTATATTATTAGTAACTTAAGCTTCGTTAACAATGAAAGAACCTAAATGTTTTGATAGAATGCCTATCATCAAAAGAATTTTTTTTTTTTTTTCACAGCTGGAGAAAACTTAAGCTCCCAGTCATCATTTTTCACCCCAGTTATCTGGTTCTCTTCATTAACTTAGGGCTTCCTGTTCTTTTACAGCTGGTTTGCCGTCCACCCAGTCAGCATGAACAATAGCAATCATCTTGTAAATAGCGACAATGTGGGCTATGCTTCTTACCTTTTTGAGCAAGAGAAGAACAAAGGATATCTACCTGGAGAGGTGAGAATTTATGTCATTGAAAGCTTCATCTTAATTCATTGAGTATCATCATTCATTCAATGTTCAGAATAGCTGATTCAATCTTCAGAGGAAAGTGTCATCATGGATGCCACATACTGACATGCTTGGCTAGAAAGAATCCTCCATCCTCCCTAAGAAAAATTTTAAGTGACTGTTAGCTTTGTGTCAAATACTACTGATGTGATGACTTCATAAAGTTACAGTTAGTTGGATAAGGAAGGGCAAATTACTATATAATAGTTTTTGCCATATATAATTTTTGATTAACTTGGAAATATGATAAACTGTGTTGTGTTTATATCTCTTGTTTTCAGAGATATAAAATTATTAAGCACCTTCTTAATGGTATAGGAATCTGAATGAGGACAGGGAATGAGTCCTTTTCTGTGGTCCAGACTTCCTTCTTAATTTCCTTTCAAGAGATTTCTACTTTCCTGCAATATGGCCTAAGTCAGAGACGACCCTAATCCATTAGACTTGTCTTTGTAACTTTGAAATTCAGTGAGTGATGGGATCAGAGTTGGGGGTGTCCAGGAACCCAGTCCATGTACTCCAGGAAACTCGTCAGCTTTGTGTAAATTACTGACTGCAGATATTTGGTGAGGAAGGACCCTGCTCTGCTTGACCCCAGCATCTAACCCCTAATTGCAGAAGAATATATGATGGGATGAGAACTCCAGGCCCTTGCCTAGAATAAGTGTTCTGTTACAAAGATATCGGGTTGGCCAAAAAGTTCGTTCAGGTTTTTCTGTGCGATGTTATGGGAATATTAGCCCGTGAACATCTGGTCTGATTTTTTAGCTCCTTTGTTCACAAATCTCTATTTTTTTCATTTTAGCCTGTGTTTTAGGGAAAAGAAAGGAGTTTCCCATTATCTTTTTAGTATAAAAAAAGACACATAATCTCCTATACTTGATTATCTCTTTCCCTAAGAAAATTTAAGAATTTAAGGTAGAATGGTAGACCAGTTGGTTGAGGTTAAGGTCTTGCCCTACTCTAAAAGGTTTTGTGTTGTTATTTCAGGTTGAAGAGATAGAGAAAATATACACAGAGGGCACGTCTGGGTGGTGGAGGCTATATTTAGGTTCAGTTGTGCAACAGAAAAATCTGGATGGGCTCTTCACTTTTTAAACCAATAGGCTATTTTTTTTTTTTTTTTTTTTTTTTTAAATTATTTATTTATTTATTTATTTTTGGCTGCGTTGGGTCTTCGTTTCTGTACGTGGGCTTTCTCTAGTTGTGGCAAGTGGGGGCCACTCTTCATCGCGGTGCGCGGGCCTCTCACTATCGCGGCCTCTCTTGTTGTGGAGCACAAGCTCCAGACGCGCAGGCTCAGTAGTTGTGGCTCACGGGCCCAGTTGCTCCGTGGCATGTGGGATCTTCCCAGACCAGGGCTCGAACCTGTGTCCCCTGCATTGGCAGGCAGATTCTCAACCACTGCGCCACCAGGGAAGGCTATTTATTTTTAAAGGGAAAATGGATCTCTGAGCTCCAGACACTGGGTTGATGGGTCAGCATTTTATAACTCGTTGTACACTGTACTTTTTGTCAAAATGTTGCTGTTTGAGACACAAATATGAAGCTCTCCTACTTGAAATAGCTTTATTGATAACTGGAATATCACGAGTAATAATACGTATGCTGACTGCAATGTGAGCCTTTTCAGAAATAAAAAATTCTCTCAGAATATTGTACATCCTCCTTTTGTCGTATGCAAACGATTTTGAATAGTTCACCAGAGTGGGTTGAATGTTTGCCTTTTTAATGAACTCATTGTGGTAAATAAGAAAGAATAGACCTTTCTCACCTTTGGGGATGACCCACACTCTGTCTGTGGAATGTGCTTCTCTCTAAATAAATCCACTTCTTACCTATCACTTTGTCCCTCACTGAATTCTTTCTGCGATGAGACATCAAGAACCTGAGCTTCATTAAGTCCTGAAACCAGTTGTTCTACAGGAACTGAGACCCCCACTCAGGTGGAGGATGGCGACTACCTGCTGAGCACAAGCACTAGACCCCAGACTGTTTGGAACCGGAAAGTTGATGATGAAGATTCCTAAAACACCACACTGTTACTTCACAACGTATCAATGAGAAGAAAGTCATGAATCCTGCAGCCTTCACCCCCAAATGTTGCCTAAAAATGCTCCCCTGAAAGCCATTGGGGAGTTTGGGTCTTTTGAGCATGAGCTGCCTGTTCTCCTTGCTTGGCTCTGAAATAAACCTTTCTCTGCCCCCCCCCCCCCAAAAAAAGAAAGAATAAAAGGCAACTGGATGTTTCTTTTGGCAGGGACCGTATGTAGCAGCTTTTGCTTCATCGAACCTGGGAGATGTGTCCCCCAATATTCTTGGCCCGCATTGCATCAACACGGGAGAGTCTTGTGATAATGCCAATAGCACTTGTCCCATTGGTGGGGTAGGTAATAATGACATGAGATCTGTTTTTGCATCTTGAGTACATTTTACGTTTAACTATTCAACATTCATTTACAATTATGTTCTCCTCAAGTATACTCTGGCCTACTTACTGCTAGCATTTGCTCTTCTCAAAAGCACCTACTAAATTTTGATTGGGTAAAATTGTAGTTTTCCATTTGATTCTTAAATTTTTTGAATGGTAAGACAATTTAGTAAATGTCAGAGATTAAATATCCTTCCCCCAAATTGGACAGCCTGAAACATTTTTCCTTGGCATTTCTGAAGTCACAATTTAGTACAAAAACTGCCTGCCTGAGACATTTCTCAGTGATTATAAAGTCTATAGGGTTTTCTAAAAATACAAGGTCAAAATTCTTTTTCCTTTCTTATAAATTACAAACAAACAAAACAATCTTGGTGTAAAAACTCAAACCACATGGGAAGCATAAAGAGCAGTAAAAAGTGAAAGTCCCTGTTCACCTCCTTCCCCTCTACTCTCTCCCTTTCCCCAAAGTTACCACTCTCACACCTCTTCATGTGTTTATTCGTTCATGAACAACATTTTATAACTTATTTATTGATTTTTTTATTGGTATAGGATTTGAGTTTTCTACCTAATTTGTCTTAAAAAAATCTCTTTGTGACTATATACAATTCTATGTGATAAGTTTTAAAGGCAACAAGTAAGGCTGTCCTCCCATCTTCACTTAGATTTTTGCAACTTTGACATGAGCAGCAGATTCTAGCTTCTAGGTTCTTATTCTTTGCAACTTTGACATGAGCAGCAGATTCTAGCTTCTAGGTTCTTATTCTTATTTATAGAGTATTTCACCTGTGATATTGCTTTTATTAAACACTATTTCTGGGCTATTTATTTTATCCCAGTCAACCGCACTCAATGAGAAATATAGTTTTAACAATTATACTTTTCCATTGTATATTACTGTTTTTATATAGAAAGTCTTCATACACCAGAAACTAACATAACATTGTAAATCAACTACACTTCAATGAAAAAAAGTCTTTGTTACTGTTCACTTCCAAAATTTTTACACACCATTCATTCACATTAGATTTGAGGATTACTTGTTAAATTCCAAAATTCACAGATGAAATGGTTAAATAAATTATAATACTTATTTGCAATAGAATATTATGCATCAACCTCATGTCTTATGTTGGAATACTTAATGTGGGAAAGAGCCCATAATACTAAGGAATTCAGGGTTTAGTATTGCATATTCATCATGACTGCAGTTTTGAGAATAAATGTATCATAGTAAAAAGACAAAATGAAACACACTGATATGTTAACCACGATTTTCTCTTTTTGGCACTATTATAGGCAGTTTTCTATTTTTTGTTCATTATTTTAATTCTATTTATACTTTTTAATACTTATTCTACAATAAGTATAGTTTACTTCATAATCAGCAAAAATTACAGCAAAATCATACCCCCTTCCACAACACAATTCAGTTTCTCTTTGTTTCCCTTCGTGTTGTATTAGCTTCCCTCATGTCTGCAAGATGCCAGTCATCAGTGAGGAAGGTGTGTGCTTTTTTCTCTCATACCCAGTAGGAGAGAGAGAGAGCCTCTCTTCCAACCACGGAATAAGAATTCTCTTTAGTCTGACTGTCAGTTTATGTCACATGTCCATCCCTGGACCAAAACAGTTGCTGGAGAAATGGTATGTGTTGATTGGCTTAAGCTGGGTTCCTGACCAATCTTTGGCAAAGCCTAGGGAATTTCCACGATCGCCTTAGACTTATTTGGAATGAGGAATGGGATCACTGCGAGGAGAGAGATGGCTTTCTGAACAAAGTCAGGATACGCTTGAGCAAAAGAGGGAAATGGACAAATGTTGCCGTGTCTTCTGCTTTAATGTGGTTTCTTTAAAAACAAGTTTTTAAATTTAGAAAATAGCTTTAATGTTTTTTAGAAAAATGATATATGGTTGTTAAAAATACACACAATATTGAAAAGTTCAGAAAATAAAACTTATGTCAAGGAGCACCCCTTCATCCCACAATTAACCTGTGAAAATTTTAATAAACATCCTTCCAGACAACTTTTTATGCACCTGTACACATATATATGTACAATTTTACATAGATGGGATCATATTGTAATGCTGTTCTATACCCTGCTTCCTTATTTCCAGTAAATATAATTTAAAACATTATTTAAACTAACTTTGTAATTTTTTAATTTTAAGTACCATAATTTGGTTAACCAATCCCCTACTGATGAGTATTTTCTTTCCTTTCCTGCTTTTCTCCTCACACCCTCTCTCCCTTCTTATTTTCTTCCTTCGTATAAGCATGCTATGGTCACTATGCTTGTCATATATTTTTTCACATGTGTGAGTTTCACCTTAGGACAAATTCTTAAAAGTGAGTTTGTTCTTTTTTTTCAAAGCACCTCTAATATACTCTACACATTGCTCAAATGCTCTCAATCATGTTTCTACCCACAGTGCATGAGTGACACTTTCCCCAAACTCTCCCCACCAGCAGGTTTGTCAATCTTTCAATTTTTTCCAGCACAAATGTGAAGAGTTCTCTCTTCGTAGTTTAAATTTATAGTGAATTATTCATTAAGACTGAACATATTATAATGTTGAATGGCCACTTACATTTACATTTTGTGTGTGTGTGTGTGAATTACCTATTTCATCTGTATCCATGGTGTTATCCATTAGGATGCTTTTTTTTTTTGCTTTTATTTTTTTCCAGCTTTATTGGGATATATTGACATCCAACACTGTCTAAGTTTAAGGTATACAATGTGATGATTTTTACTACAAATAAGAGAATACCCAACTCAATATGAATGAATCAAAATGTATTAATAAGGGTATTTTTTTTCTTGCTGACTTTTTAAAGCTCCTAATATATTAAAGTATTAGTTTGTCATAAACTGTGCAAATTCATCCCTCAACACCCCATTTATCAGTTATCTTTCAGTCTTACTTATGTTTTCCCCCCCGATATGGATGTTTAAAATGTTTAAACTGTCAAACTGTGTTCCATATAATTTTTAGAAGGGCCTTTCACATCGTCAGACTTTAGAATATATTCATCCATATTTTCTTTTAATACATTTTGGGTGCCATTTATAATATTTAAGTATCCGATCATTTGCAAATTTTTCTGGTGTAAGAAGTAAAATATAGAGCCAGATGTATTTACTGATTTTTTTCCAGAGGGTCAGCTAGTTGTTCCAATATAATTTTAACTGAGTTTTAATTGAAGGCAATCATGAGCAAGTGCCATAGGCAGGAACCAGCAAAGAGAAAGATGTGCAGCAAATGGAAAGACCTGGCTTTAGGTAATAGCTCAGATATTAGCTACCTGTATAATCTTCAGTAAATCTAACCCGCCTGAGCCTCAGTTTCCTTATTTTTAAAAGTAAGTTTCTAGAATAGATGATTTCTAGCAACATTCATTGCTCTAATTCCGTGAATGATTTTGCTTCTCCTAATCTGTAAATTAAGAGAATGCCTCAAAAGAAATGCTGGAATGTGGCTTTAAAAAAATCTATTTGCTTAGATTCACTTGTCATTTTCCATTCTTTAAAAGAATTGCTTATTTCACTAAGAACACATCTTGTGTCATTTTGTTCCAGCCTAGCATGTGCATTGCTATGGGACCTGGGCAGGATATGCTTGACAGCACACAAATCATAGGACGGATAATATATGAGAAAGCAAAGGTAAGCTGTGGGCCCGCTTCTTTCATCTTCATTCAAAGCTATGCTTTAAAATCCACTGATGTTGTTCATCAGGAAGTCCGTAACTGTAAGGAAGACAGCAGGAGCTCAAGCTGCACCAAGGAGTCTGGAAGACTGAATGCTGTTTACTGTCAACCAGGAAGGTTGTTTTCACAAACCACACAGGAACCTCTCTCTGACTGCTTGTGTCTGGCTTCTTATAGGAAGTACATTTAAAAGCAAGTAATCAGGAAACATTCTCTTTCAGCCAGAATGCTTGCTTCAGGCAGTTGGATGATGGATTGTAAAGTTTTCAATTCATGTGGTATGACCAGATATAACCAGACTGACCCAAATTCTCAGAAGTCTCTCAGGCCTTGGCCTGCCAAGTCACCTGACCATTTCTTTCTTTTAAAAAAAAAAAATTAATTAATTTTTGTCTGCGTTGGGTCTTCGTTGCTGCGCGCAGACTTTCTCTAGTTGCAGTGAGCGGGGGTTACTCTTTGTTGCCGTGTGCGGGGTTCTCACTGCGGTGGCTTCTCTTGTGGAGCACGGACTCTAGGTGCGCAGGCTTCAGTAGTTGTGGCACACGGGCTCAGTAGTTGTGGCTCGTGGGCTCTAGAGTGCAGGCTCAGTAGTTGTGGCGCACGGGCTTAGTTGCTCCGCGGCATGTGGGATCTTCCCGGACCAGGGCTCGAACCTGTGTCCCCTGCATTGGCAGGCGGATTCTTAACCACTGCACCACCAGGGAAGCCCTACCATTTCTTAACTTTTCCTTCGGTGACAAGGTAAAGCTGAGTGGCACCACTGCCAATTCTTGCAATTTGGATTCAAATTAGTCCCTGGTCTTTTTTGATATGGAAAGATCATCCATCTTACATTTTCCTTTCTTTTTAAAAGATTTTTTGATGAAGAGAGAATCTGGTCTCCAGTGAGCTTACTACAAGTTACTCTACCCTCCTTCCTCTTCTAAATTTTATCTTCCATTTTGCTTACATATTTTGTATCAGCTCCTATGGAGACATTTCTGATGGAAAAGACAAAAGATAGCTTTGAGCTGAGCCATCTCTGACAAAGATAGTTAAATCTCTTCCTTTTTATAGCTTACCCATACCTTTAGTGAGCATGCGCTTGAGAGAGTGTGTGTGTGTGTAAATATTTTGTCTCAAGTGTTCTAAAATGTTTCAGGAGCAATTAAGGAAGAACAAAAACACCTTAAAATCATCAGACACCAGCCAACCTAATTGCTGCAGTTTCTTTTTAATTACTGTGGTATTATCAGTGGATTGTTCTAAATTAACAGATTCTATTTAGGGCGTGCACCCCGACACAATTTGGCGTCAGAAATTTTGTTACCATTCTGAGCCCAGTCGACATAGAGATTTGTCCCACATTCTGGATTCTCTTCTCAGCAAGGCACAACTTCCCTCTTAATGAGGAGACGCAGACTGCAGCTGGTGTTACTGACAACTTGAGCGTTCCCATGTGGCTGTGGAAACTGACATGTCAATAGAGTAGAAATGCGTTAGGTGTCAGACAAAGGCATCGGTGCTGAAGCAGGGTTTGCCTCTACTGTATGATACAGATCAATACAAACAAACCTTCCTAAATATATTTTGACTCACATTTCCCATAAGATTAAAAAGGCATCAATTGACCATACTGGAAAAAAAAAAGGAACATCCAAAGGTGAACAGTGGGTGGGGGAACAGATGCAGATGAAGTGGGCCCTGAAGACTTTCAAGCCCCCCTTTGGCACCAGCCCTGCCAGAGGACTCAAGGACTGTGAGAGGGAAAACTCCCTGAGAATCCCCATGGATGCACTCTTGTTCTGGCAAAGAAGGTAATCTGGCCCACCTACTCCTAACCTTAAATTTTCTTGACTATCTTTCTAGTGAGATTGGAGCATTTGTACCATAGCCTGCATCACTGGAATTTCATATTTGTGGGAAATAGACACAGATCAATGGTCTCAGGGCCTTTGGGTTTCTGGGAAGCTACAGGGGGTTTGGTGGAGAGATGCGCATGCTCTGTCTAATCAGACAGCAAAACAAAACTTGACTGAAAGACTCTTTTCCAAATTGGCACTTTTTAGGTACGATTGCTGGTATTCATTTTAGCTTTTTTGCTTTTAATGGTAAGGTTGTGTGCGTTTTCTAGGAACTGTATGCCTCCGCCTCTCAGGAGGTAACTGGGCCACTGGCTTCGGCTCATCAGTGGGTGAATATGACGGACGTCACCGTCTGGCTCAATTCTACACACACAGTAAGTGTCACTGAGTCACGCTGATTATGCCACAAGGGTAAAGCTCTGGGCTGATGTCATTATTGAATTTCAACTTCTGTTTCTTTTTTTGTTTATGTTTCATTTTTGTTTTGTTTTTAAAATTTTTTCCTTTAGGCAAAAACATGTAAACCAGCCTTGGGCTACAGTTTTGCAGCTGGCACGATTGACGGATTTGGAACCCTCAATTTTATGCAGGGTGAGGTGCAGTCTGATGTGATTTGTGGTTCCAGGTTCTGAACTTCAGGGTTCTGTTCCCTAACAGGGTTTAATGTAACCAATACATTTACTATTTTTATTTTTTAAATTTGGGGGTATGCAGGCTTTCTAGGTTTGTACATGATTTCCCAGGGGTAGGTATCTTTCGTAACTTAGCTTTCCACTGATTCAAATAGAATCAGAGATTCTCTTTGCATTTCAATCTATGGAAGAATAGCTTTAAATTGGGCCGGAGCTGGGGTGGAGTTGGAGTGGTGCAGAGCGGGAGTGTCATTGTAACTTCGACAGGATGAGTTGGCCCTTCCATCTGGTTGTTAATGTCTCTTTCCCAGATTCCTTTACTGGAGCCCAAATTCCTCAGAACAGAAGCTTTTAGGAGCCTAAAGCATGTGGTCCTGGGTCTTCTTCCTGTGTGTATTTCCATGAATTTATAACTGATTATTATAGGTTTTATACTTTTATCCTGATTATCACTGTGATAACATGCACTGGCGAGTAGAGAAAGTTTTAAAAAATTGAAGAATATCACCTACGGGCAATATTTTGGCTTATTTCATTCTTGTCATATATATATATATATATATAGGAACCATTAGTTAAATTAATAAATACAGTTGTAATGTGATATAGTTGACATCATCTTTCCTGGTAATGTTTCATCTAGTTTGGTCTAGTGTTCTAAAATAAATAATTTTTAACAGCTTTATTGAGATATAATTCACAAAACATAAAATGCACCCACTTAAAGTGTATAATTCAGTGTTTTTTTAGTATATTCACAGATATGTGCAACCATCACCACAGTCAATTTTAGAACATTTTCATCGCCTCAGAAAGAAACCCTGTACTCTTGAGCTATTACAGCACAGTCTCCTCTCCCAGACCTAAGCAACCACTAATCTCTCTATCTCTATATTTTCCTGTTCTGGACATTTCATATAAATGGAATTGTAAAAAAAAAAATGTGGCTTTTTGCATTGGCTTCTTTCACTTAGCATCATGTTTTCAAGGTTCATCCAAGTTGTAACACGGATTAGTATTTCATTACTTTTTTTTTCTTTTTAAAAAATTGTTTTATTGAAGTATAGTTGAATTCAGTGTTGTGTTAATTTCTGCTGTACAGCAAAGTGATTCATTTATACATATACATACATTCTTTTTCATATTCTTTTCCATTGTAATTTATTACAGGATATTGAATATAGCTCCCTGTGCTATACAGAAGGACCTTGTTGTTTATCCATTCTCTGTATAATAGTTTGCATCTGCTAATCCCAAACTCCCAATCCATCCCTCCCGCACTCTGCATCCCCCTTGGCAACCACAAATTTTGTTCTCTGTGTCTGTGAGTCTGTTTTTGTTTTGTAGATAACTTCATTTATGTTATATTATGACTGAATAATATTCCATTGTATGGTTTTACCAGATTTTGTTTATGCATTCCTCAGTTGATGGACATTTGGGTTGTTCTACTTTTGGACTATTAGGAATAATGCTGCTCTAAATATTCATGTCCAGGCTTTTGTGTGAGCATATGATTTCAGCTCTCCTCTTTGGTATATGCTTAGAAGTGGAATTGCTGGATCATATGGTAACTCTATGTCTAATCATTTGAGGAACTACCAGACTATTTCCAAATTGTTGCACAATTTTACATTTTCATCAGTAGTTCTGAAGGTTCTGATTTTTCTACATCCTCACCAATACTTGTTTTTATCTTCCTTTTTGATTCTAGCTACCCCCTGGGTGTGGAGTGGTATCTCATTATGGTTTTGATTTGCATTTCCCTGAAGATTAGTGATATTGATATTGAGCATCTTTTCATGTTTATTGGCCATTTGTGTTTCTTCCTTGGAGAAATGTCTGCTCATATATTTTTCTTATTTTTAAATTGGGCTACTTGTCTTCTCATTACTGAGTTGAAAGAGTTCCTTATGGGTCCCATATATGCTCTAGGGATGCCCGCTAGCTGGGCTGCTTGGGTCCTTCTGTTGTGGTGGGCTGACTACTGTGGGTTGTCTCGTAGGCTTGGCTCTACCACCCGCCCCGGGTCTGGTTGGTTGCCAAGCCCTGCCTTGTGCAGAGGCTGCTGGCCACTGCTTGGTGGGGCTGGGTCATGAGGCGGCTGGCTGCAGACCCACAGTTGGCCCCTGGGCTACTGCTAGCTCACTGGTGGGCAGAGCTGGAGTCAAGGAGATCCTGGGCTGGTGTCTTCCCACTGGTGGGTGAAGCTAGGTCCTGGGGCTAGTGCCAGCCCACTGGCAGGAAGAGCTGAGTCCTGGGGTCTGGCTACAGGGCCCGGGGTCCCAGAGCTGGTGTCAGACTGCTGGTGGGTGAGGCTGGTTCTTGACATGGCTGGCTGCAGGGTCCAGGATGTCCTAAAGCTTGTGTTGGCTTGCTGGTGGGCAGAGTCGGAGCCCAGCTAGTCCCAGAGCTGGTGCTGGTCTGCTGATGGGTGGGCTGAGTCTGCAGGCTGCAGGGGTACCGTTGTCCTGAGGCTGGTGTCCGCTTCACTGGTGTGTGGGGCCTGATCTGCATCCTCTGGTGGGCAGGGTTGTGTCCAGGGGTGGCTGTGGATTCACGGGGGGTCTTAAGGCAGCTTGTCTACTGGTGGGTGGGACTGTGTCCCCACCCAGTTAGTTACTTGGCTTGAAATGTCCTAGTACTGGTGCCTGTGGGTTGGTGGGCATGGGCACAGCTGGGTCCTGGAGCTAATAAGCTAGAGGGAGGATCCAAAATAGTATGTGGTAGAATGAGCTCCTAAAAATGGCTGCCACCAGTGTCTGTGAGTTCCAGTTGACCCCTGTCTCTCTGGGAGACTCTCCAAGATTAGCAGGTAGGTCTAACCCAGGCTCCTCTCCAATGATTGTTTCTGAGCTGGGTCTCGGAGCATGTGAGATTTTTGTGTGCACGCTTTATTAGTAGAATCTCCATTTCCCACCGCTCTCTGGGTCTCCCGCAAGTAAGCCCCACTGGCCTTCAAAGCCAAAAGTTCTAGTGGTTCATCTTCCTGGCAGAGGAATGCTGGGCTGGGAACACTGGTGTGGGGCTCAATACCTTTGCTCCTTAGGGAGATGCTCTGAAATTGTAATTATTTTCCTGTTGGTGGGTCACCCACCCAGAGGGTATGGGTCTTGACTACCTATCTCACTGTGGTTCCTTCTTTATATCTTTAGTTATAGAAGATCTTTTATGGTAGGTTCTGGTCTTTCTCATCAATAAGTGGTCTGTAAATCATTGTTATTATTTTGGTGTGGCCATGAGAGGAGGTGAGCTCATGGTCTTTCTACTCCACCATTTTGGCTGATCTCCCTACTGTGGGTTGTGTTTCCACCTTCTTCATTGTGTCCTTTAAAGCACAAAAATTTTTAATTTTGATGAAATCAAACTGGTCTATTTTTTCTTTTGTGTCTTATGCTTTTGGTGTCATATCTAAGTATCCTTTGCTAAATTTGATGTCATGAAAACCTACCCGTTTTCTTCTAGAAGTTTTATGGTTTTAGCTCTTATATTTAGATCTTTGAGCTATTTTGAGTTAGCTTTTATATATGGTGAGGTAACAATCCAACTTCATTCTTTTCCTTGTGGCTATCCAGTTATTACAGCACCATTTGTTGAAAGGCTATTTTTTTTAAACCATTGAATGGTCTTGGCACACTCGTTGAAAATCAGTTGACCATAGATTCATGGTCTTATTTCTGGATTCCCAATTCTATTCCATTGATCTGTGATTATTTTTTGTGCTAGTATCACCCTTTAAAAAAAGAAAAATCATTCCTTTTTCATAGCTAAGTAATATTCCATGGTTCGTATCACCCTTTCTTGATTACTATTGCTGTGTAGTAAGTTTTGAAATCAGGATATATGAGTCATCCTACTTTGTTCTCCTTTTTCAAGATTTTTTTTGCTATTCTGAGTCCTTTGCAATTCTATTTAAATTTTAGAATCAGTTTGTCAACTTCTACAAAGAAGTCAGCTGAGATTCTGATTGGAATTGTATTGAATCTGTAGATTAAATTGAGGAGCACTGTAATCTTAACAATTTTAAGTCTTCTGATCCTTGAACATGGATATTTTCTTTTTTATTTAGGGCACGGAGAAAAGCGAGAACCCTCCTAATCTATTAATGTGGTATATCACATTTCTTTATTCACATATTTTGAACCATTCTTGCATCCCAGGAATAAATCCCATTGATCATGGTGCATGATCCTTTTAACGTGCTATTGAATTCAGTTTGCTAGTATTTTGCTTGGGATTTTGGCTTCTATATTCATCAGAGATATTGGCTTTTTTTTCCTTCTTCTCATAGTGCCCTTATATGGCTTTGGTATCAGGGTAATGTTATCATCGTAAAGCGAATTTGAGAGTATTCCCTCCTCCTCAATTTTTGAGAAGAGTTTGAGAAGGACTGGCATTAATTCTTCCTTAAATGTTTGGTTGAATTCACCAGTAAAACGATCTGATCCAAGTCTTTTTTGTTAGGAGGTTTCTGATTACTGATTCAATCTTCTTACTCATTATTAGTCTGCTCAAATTTTTCTATTTATTCATGATTTAGTCTTGGCAGTTTGTATGTTTCTAGGAATTTACCCATTTCTTCTAGGTTATCCAATTTGGTGGTGTATAATTGCTTATAGTCATCTTTTTGTGTTTCTGAGGTGTCATTTGTAATGTCTTACCTTTCATTTCTAATTTTTTGAAAATTTTGAGGCTTCTCTCTTTTTTTTCTTAGTTAGTCTAACTAAAGTTTTGTCAATTTTGTGTTTTCAAAAACCAGCTCTTCGTTTTGTGTTTTTCTTCTATTGTTTTTCTGGTCTCTATTTCATTTATTTCTACTCTGATCTTTGTTATTTCCTTTCCTCTGTTAACTTTGTGCTTAGTTTGTTCTTTTTCTAGTTCCTTGAGGTGTAAAGTTAGGTT
This sequence comes from Balaenoptera ricei, assembly GCF_028023285.1. Taxonomy (NCBI): domain Eukaryota; kingdom Metazoa; phylum Chordata; class Mammalia; order Artiodactyla; family Balaenopteridae; genus Balaenoptera; species Balaenoptera ricei. Next base: position 39,739,542 of record NC_082654.1, read on the forward strand.
GTTTTTTTGAGATCTTTCTTAGTTCTTAATGTAGGGGTTTATCACAATAAACTGCACTCCCAGAACTTATTTAGCTCTGTACAGTAAGTTTTTGGTATATTGTATTTCCATTTTTGTTTTGTTTGTTTTGAGGTAGTTTTGATTTCATTTTGATTTCTTTGACCCATTAGTTGTTCAGGAGTATGTTTTTTAATCTTCACATATCTGTGAATTTTCCAGTTTTCCTGTTACTGATTTCTAGTTTCATGTCTTTGTGGTCGGAAAAGATAGTTGGTATGATTTCAATCTTCTAAATGTGCTGAAGCTTCTTTTGTGACCCTACGTGATCAATACTGGAGAATGTTTCATGCACACTTGAGAAGAATGTGTTTTCTACTGTCGTTGGGTAGAATGTTCCATATATGTCTTTTAGGTCCATTTGGTCTAAGATATGGTTCAAGTCCAATGTTTCCTTGTTGATTTTCTGTGTGGATGATCTAACCACTTTTGAAAGTGGGCCATTGATGTTCCTTACTATTATTATATTGTTATTTATTTCCCAGTGCTTATAAAAGTTATGTTTACATTATACTGTGGTCTATTAAGTGTGTGATAACATTATGTCTTAAAAATGTACATTCCTTAATAAAAAATACTTTTATTGCTAAAAATGGTAACCATCAGCAGAGTTTTCAGAGAGTCATAATCTTTTTGCTGGTGTAGGGTCTTGCCTTGATGTTGATGGCTGCTGACTGATCAGGGTGGTGGTTGATGAAGGTTGTGGTGACTGTGGCAATTTCTTAAAATAAGACAATGATGAAGTTTTCTGCATTGATTGACTCTTTCACAAGTGATTTCTCTGTAGCATGCAATGCATTTTATAGTACTTTACCCACAGTGGAACTTCTTTCAAAATTGGAGTCAGTTCTCTCAAACCCTGCCACAGCTTTATCAACTAAGTTTGCATGACATTCTAAATCCTTTGTTGTCATTTCAGTGGTTTTCAGAGCATCTTCACCAGAAGATTCCACCTTAAGAAATCACTTTCTTTGCTCATTCATAAGCAGCAACTCCACATTTGTGAAAGTTATCATCATGAGATTGCAGCAGTTAAGTCACATCTTTAGGCTTTGCTTTTAATTCTAGTTCTCTTGCTGTTCTCACCACCTCTTCAGTTACTTCTTCAACTGAAGTCTTGAACCCCTTAAAGCCATCCATGAGAGCTGAAATAACTTTTTCCAAGCCCTTGTTAATGTTGATATTTTGCCCTCTTTCCATGAACCATGAATGTTCTTTTTTTTTTTTTTTTTGTAAATTAATTAATTTATGGCTGTGTTGGGTCTTCGTTTCTGTGCGAGGGCTTTCTCTAGTTGCGGCAAATGGGGGCCACTCTTCATCTCGGTGCGTGGGCCTCTCATTACTGCGGCCTCTCTTGTTGCGGAGCACAGGCTCCAGACACGCAGGCTCAGTAATTGTGGCTTACGGGCCTAGTTGTTCCACAGCATGCGGGATCTTCCCAGACCAGGGCTCGAACCCGTGTCCCCTGCATTGGCAGGCAGATTCTCAACCACTGCGCCACCAGGGAAGCCCACCATGAATGTTCTTAATGGCATCCAGAATGGTGAATCCTTTCCAGGAAGTTTTCCATTGACTTTTCCAAGATCCATCAGAGGAATCACTGTCCATGGCAGCTATAGCCTTATGAAATGTATTTCTTAAATAATAAGACTTGAAAGTCAAAAGTACTCCTTGATCCACGGGCTTCAGAATGGGTGTTGTGTTAGCAAGCATAAAAACAACATTAATCTTGTACATCTTCATCAGAGCTCTTGGGTGACCTGTGCATTGTCAGTGAGCAGTAATATTTTGAAAGGAATCTTTTCCTGAGCAGTAGATCTCAACAGTGGTGTTTAAATAGTTAGTAAACCATCTTGTCAACAGACGTGCTGTCATATAGGCTATGTTGTTCCATTTATAGAGCACAGGCAGAGTAGATTTAGCACAATTCTTAAGAGCCCTAGGATTTTCAGAATGGTAAATGAGCACTGGGTTCAGCTTAAAGTGACCAGCTATGTTTGTCCCTAACGAGAGAGTCAGCCTGGCATTGACTTCTCCTCTCTAGCTAAGAAAGTCCAAGATGGCATCTTATTCCAGAAGAAGATTGTCTTGCCTACATTGAAAATCTGTTTTTTTAGTGTAACCACCTTCATTCATTATCTTGGCTTATTCTTCTGGATAACTTTCCACAGCTTTTACATTAGCACTTGCTGCTTCACCTTGAACCTTTATGTTATGGAGATGGCTTCTTTCCCTAAAGCTCATAAACCAACCTCTGCTACCTTCAGAATTTTCTTTTGCAGCTTCCTCACCTCTCTCAGCCTTCATAGAATTGAAGAAATTTAGGGCCTTGCTCTGAATTAGGCTTTGGCATAAGGGAATGCTGTGGCTGGTTTGCTCTTCTATCCAGACAATTAAAACATTCTCCATATCAGTAATAAGGCTGTTTCACTTTCTTATCATTTGTGTGTTCACTGGAATAACACTTTTAATTTCCTTCAAGAACTTTTCTTTGCATTCACAACTTGGCTGACTATTTGGTGCAAGAGATCTAGCTTTTGTCATATCATGGCTTTCAACATGTCTTCCTCACTAAGCTTAATCATTTCTAGCTTTTGATTTAAAATGAGAGATGTGCGACTCTACCTTTCACTTGAATACACAGAGGTCATTGTAGGGTTATTAATTGGCCTAATTTCAATATTGTTGTGTCTCAGGGAATAGGGAGGCCTAAGGAGAGGAAGAGAGATGGAGGGACAGCCAGTCGGTGGAGCAGTCAGAACGCATACATTTATCAGTTAAGTTTGCTGTCTTATATGGATGTGGTTTGTAGTGCTGCCAAACTATTACAGTGGTAACATCAAAGATCACTGATCAGAGATCACCATAAGAAATATAACAATAATGAAAAAGTTTGAAATACAGTGAGGATTACTAAAATGTGACACAAAGTCATGAAGTTAGCAATTGCTGTTGGAAAAATGGCACTGATCAACTTGCTTAATGCAGGGTTACCACAAACCCTCAATTTGTAAAAACACCCCAAACAAACAAACAAAAAACCACAATATCAGCAAAGTGCAAGAAAATGAGGTTTACCTGTTCTTTCATATCTTTTATGGGCTATTAGCATCCTTGCATTTCAGCTTGAAGAACTCCCTTTGGCATTTTGTGTCTCATAATTCATGTAGGCTTTCTTCATTCTTTTTCATTTTTTTTCACTTTAATTGAATAGTTCCTAATGACTTGTTTTGAGTTCACAGATTATTTCTTCTGCTCAATCAAATCTGCTGTTGATGCTCTCTGCTGCATTGTTCATTTCATTCATTGCATTCTTCAGCTCCAGAATTTGTTTGGCTCTTTTTTATGGTTCTGCCTTTCTGTTGAACTCTCATTTTGTTCATAATTATTTTCTTGATTTCGTTAAGTTGTATATTTGTGTTCTCTTGTAGCTTGCTGAACTTCTTTGACACAATTATTTTGAGTTCTTCTTTGACAATTTGTAGATCTCCAATTCTTTGGGTCAGTTATTGGAAAATTATTGTGTTCCTTTTGTGATGTCACGTTTCCTTGATTTTTGTTGTCTCTCGTAGAATTGCATTTGTCTGTGCATTTGATGGATCAGTCACCTCTTCCAGACTTTACAGAATGGTTTTGGTGGGGAAAGGCCTTCGCCTGTGGGTGGCTGCAGAGACATTGACTGGGTGACTGTGGTTGTTCCAGCTCCAGGGAAGCCCAAGTGGCATAGTCTCCATGCAGCTCTGTCAGCTTAGGTCATCATTGGTGAAGATTGCATGGGTCCTTAAAGGCCAATGCTAAGGGTATCTGCAGCTGCTGTGAGTGCTGTTGTGATCTTCAGTGGTGAAATCTGCTGGGGACATCCTGACATCTTTTTCTCCCTTGGGGGATGTCATGGCCAAGGGCATCACTTTTGGTGCTATGTTTGGCTTCAGGTACACTCACAGTGGTGGTGGCACTGATGTCTGATATGTGGCATCCATGGAACAGTGACATACCTGAGATCTGGAGCGTGGGTGCTTGTGGAGCAACCATGCCTCCAGGGTCCAGGGCACTGGCTCACCAGCAGCTGTGTGCCTGAGGTACGAGCACATGTGGAGCAGCCATGGAGCTGGGGACTAGAACACGTGCATTTGCAGAGGACAGTGGTTCTGGGGTTCAGGTCCACTTGCAGTGGCTCCAGTGCCTGAGATACAGGTACTTGCAGGGCAGCTACAGGTCTGGAGTTTGGAGCCCAGGAAAACACAGCGTGGTCACAAAGTTGGGGTCTGAAACATGGGCATACATGGAACACCCATGGCTCTGGGGTCAGGAGCATGTATGGGTTTGGGGGTGGGGGACTGACAGCCCTGACTCCAGGGCAGTGGAACAGCAGCTCCTCATGAGGGAGGTACAGCAGCACCTCTCTCTCCAGTGATCCACGGTAGCAACCATCATTGGTTACCTCAGTCATACAAGCTGTTGGTGTCTCTTTGGAGCAGGCTTCTGGGGTTTGCACTGACACACAGGGTCCTCTTTCGTGAAAGCTGTAGAGAGTCTGTTGTAGAGGCTGTTCAGGTTCTCAGTGGCAAGGGTTGCCAGGGTCTTCCACAGAGCAGGCCACTGCAGCAAATGATGGCACCTGTTATGTGGCTGGTACTGATATCTTCTGCCCTTCTTTGTTCCTAGCCTTCTTGAGATGTCTCAGATAAGCCAACCTTCCCAGTGATTCTTTTCATGTGGTTATTCTGTTTTTTTGCTCCACTGTGTTGCTGTAGGTTTTTAATTGGACTCTTGAGCCCTCCTAGGGCTATTTTCTTTTGTGGATAGCTAATTATTGTATTCTGTGGGGGGATGAAAGCTGATATCTTCTACTTTGGTATCTTGCTGAGGTCATCTCCTTTCTTTATAAGGGCATTTAAAGCTATAAATTTCCCTATGGGAACTGCTTTCACTGCATTCTATAAGTTTTGATATACTGTGTCTTCATTTGCATTCATCTGAAACTGTTTTTATATTTTCTTTTGATTTCTTTTTTGACCATTAGCTATTTATAATCATGTTGCTCAATTTCCACATATTTGTGAGTTTATCAAATTTTCTTCTGTTATTTATTTCTAATTTCATTACATTGTGGTTGAAAACATACTTTGTATTATTTATACTTTAAAACATTTATTGAGGTTTGTTTTATGGCCAGCATATGGTCTATTTTAGATAATGTTCCATATGCACTTGAGAAGAATATATATTATGTTGTTGTTGGATGGAGTCCTTTGTTAGTATCTGTTAGGTCTAGTTGGCTTCTAGTGCTGTTCAAATTTTATACTTCCCTATTGGTCTTCTCACTCGTTGTTCCATCTGTTATTGAAAGTGAGTTATTGAAGTTCCAACTATTATTGTTGATTGTTTCTCCCTTCATTTCTGTCAGTTTTGTTTCATGTATTTTTGTACTCTGTTATTAGGTCCATATATGTTCATAGTTGTTATATTTTCCTAATGGATTATAGAGTCTATGTTCTTAGGTTTTGTAGTTAACATAGCTTTTCCCCAGATTATGGGTGTTACGCTTGATGGTTGTTTTAATTGCTCGTGTGTGTGTGTGTGTGTGCACATAATTAAGTGGAGATTCAAGAGAGGGTCTTTAGAGACCACAAGTCAAACAACTGGTACTTCAAGTTGGAGGGTTTTTTTAATAGTTTTCAAAATAAGAAAAAGGTGATTCAGTTCATAGACCTACATTTAATTATATCATATTTTTTTATTTGCAAAGTGGTTGAGAAAGATCAATAAAAAAAAATTAAGGTTGTAGAACATATATATTCTTTTATTCTATCAACCACACTGAGGATCTAATTAAACAATGGCTCCTACTTCAGGATGTACAGGAAATTTTGCCTCTTCTATTATGCAAACTGTTTGGAATCATTGAACAACAACCTTGATAAAATCTCTCAAAGTCCTAAAAGCATTGTTGTACAACATTTGTCAAAATGATGATATTTTTCAGAGGGTTGGAATCATATTAATTATAACATTCCTAATAGGGACAACAGTAGGGGATCCATCTTGGGACAGTATTCGGGATCAGATCCTGGGCAAGCCATCTGAGGAAATCAAAGAATGCCAAAAACCAAAGCCAATCCTTCTTCATACTGGAGAGGTAATACATTTTGATTTTCATGGTGAAATTAGTATATCGTTATTTTTACATTTATGAATTATCAGATATGATTAGTAGCTCTGTGTTGAATAGTAGATCTGTGTGTTATTCAGATGTTCCCATATCAAATTTTTAATATTAAAAAATATGGATGCTATAAGTCTAACTCTAAGAAATAAGGGTTATGATTATTAAATACACTGACTTAGATTTTTACATCTATAGTAAATAAATGAAACAATTAGAACAGTGGAAAAGGAAGAATAAGATTAACATTTTTCTTATCCAGGATTTGTTTATGTTGACTCCAGAATAGGAGTGAACACAGAATTCTTTGCAGAGAAAAACATCTCAGGTTATTTTCTCACAACTCAGGCAACATTATTAACTAAAGCAATATTCTTTAAATACTCTTTGGAACATGGATTTTCATATTCATACCAGTGTTCATACTATCATGGATTTTTGATGTAGAAAAAATTTTTAAATAGCGTTTTTTCTAATATTTAATTAAAATTCTCCAGGAAGAAGAAAGAGAGGAAACAAAGGAATAGAGGGAAAGATTCTACTAATCTGAATATGGTAAAGGGTAGATTCTCTTGGAGAAAACCTAAAAAGCAAGGCAAGACTTGCTAACTGAAGATTTAAAGTGCTATTAAAGTAAAAAGAAATCATCAACTTAAGCTATTCTAAATGATGGTAATTCCTTATTCATCTTTTATAAGGATAGTCACCATGGTAATATAGGAGAACACTTGGTTATCTATTACACATTGTGATTCCACAATGACAAATCCACGAGAAACTTCATTGATGAGAAAATAAGTCCAGGTTAATGGGACACTGGTATATGAGATTTACATCTTATTACTATTGAATAGATAGAATATTTAATACTACGTGAATTAGAAAAAAAATATGATATTAGGATAAGACACCTCAAAACAGCTGGAAACATTTAAAATCCTTTAATAAAGGAACTTCTATGAGCAGCGTCAGTCTGTTGACGATAGAAAGAATAATATTCTTAACACAGTTTTCATGCTTTTGGTTCTTAGCTGTCAAAACCTCATCCCTGGCACCCAGATATTGTTGATGTTCAGATTATTACCCTTGGGTTCTTGGCCATCACTGCCATCCCTGGGGAGTTTACGTAAGTTCCTCTTTTTTATTTTGTAGTTACACATGTAACTGTTGTGGATGTGTTTCTGTTGGGATCACTTCTTATCATGGGCAGATAATTCTGTACTGACTCCTTTGTATCCTACTGTGCTATGTTTGGCAACGGTGACAAATATTCCCACCCTCTTTTGGTGGGGCCTCTGAAGAATAAATCTCTCTCTGCCTGTTACTAGTGGGTAACCTGAAGTAAAGAGAAAAATCTGAAAAGTTATCATTCCAATAAAATTATACAATGATTTATTATGTCAGTAGAAAGACTTTAAATAATATTAAAACATAGGCTCGTGAAACAATCAGTTTAGGTATTAGAAGCATGGAAACATATTTTAAATCCGATCCTTATGCCATATTTCCTATCTTAGTAAGTAGCAATTTTTTATCTTTCCATTGCTCAGGCCCTAAATCTTAGAGTCATCCCTGAATTCTCTCTTTTTCAATTTTCCCTGCTTTCAGTCCTTTAGCAAATTCTGTATGTTCTATTCAACACTTTCCAACATTCTTCCTCTCCCCATCCCCCGGCCCCAACCTGGGTCTAAGCCACCATTATCTCTCCCCTGGATTTTACTGCAATAACCTCCTGTCTCACCTTCTTGCTTCTCCCTCGCTCCTCTATAGTCTTTCCTCAACATTATAGCCAGAGTAATCCCTGAAAAGCATAAGTCAAATCATGTCACTATTCAAAACCTTTCAATGGCTTCTAACTCTCCAGAGAAATTCTCAAACCCTTATAATATCCGACAGGGCCCTATGTGATCCTCTCTTCAGCAAGCTCTCTGATCTGATTTCATACCACTCCCCCTTGATCACCCCTGTTGCAGCCACCTTGGCTTCAGTGCCATTCCCAGACTACTAAGCACGCTCTTATTTTAGGGCTTTCGAACTTACAGTTCCTTCTGCCTGAAACACTTACCCTCCATTTATCCCCATGGCCAACTCGTTTATTCCTTCTATTCTCTGCTCAAAACTCTAACAGAGATGCCAGTCTTGCTTACATGATATAACATTGTCTTTACCCCCCACCGCTCCTACCACCACCACATCACTACAGCATCAGCACGAACACCGCCATCCCCACAATGACCACCACCATTCTCTTTCATCCTTATCCTACTTTATACTCTCCATAGAACTTATTGTCATCTCACTTTTTTATTTGCTTGTTGACCATCTTCCCTCCCTAGAATGTCAGCTCCATACTGTTGAATCCTTAGCAGTTTGAAGTGGGTCTGGTACGTGGTAGGTGTCCAATATTTTACTGAAGGATTAAATGAACGAATTAAATAGTAAGTTCTTTGTAGGCAGGAACAGTACACTCTCTACTTGCCTCAGCTGTTATTAACATAGAATGCAACCTATTGTTGACTCAGTGAATGGAAAGTGATTGGGATCTTTTGCCAGTGATATTCATTGATTCTGTTTTCCTCCTTCAAGTTGTCTGTTTTCACTTTAGGATTTGTTTTGAAGATAGGGCAGTGAGGAAAAAAGCTCAACTTTAACTTGCATTGTTTCTATACACTTTACTATTGTTAGCCAGGCTAACATTTTGGCTTTCACTACAAGTCTTTCTGTGTACCTTGTGTACATTCTGAATAGGAAAACACTTTGATAATTCTGTTTTCTTGACTCAGGACCATGTCTGGACGAAGACTTCGGGAGGCAGTTCAAGAGGTAAATTAAAAACGAAATAAAATATCCATGCATTTTTATTTGGAAAAGAGAAAAGAATTCCCTATCCCTATGATCTGGCACCTTTTAAATTATTCTTTGCAAAGATGACGAGAGTTTTACACGTCTTGAAAGTAATGGCTGGAGGTGAAAATGAAATATTGGTGGCATAAGAACAAACTTAAAAAATATAAGAGAACTATAATAAGATTAAAATATTTCATTTGTATTTATGTACTAATAATTTAAAAATTGATAATGGTTTTATGGATTCAGTAGTAAATGACCCCAAGTACATTAGTATCTTAAAGTCCTATGTAAATAAAAATCTAACACATGTTAAAAATGCTGTATTTTATCTATATTTGTGATTTTCTTTACATTCAGAAAGTATTGTAGATGGTTCTAAGATGACATAATCAACAAATGTCTTATTATATGGAGCTGGAAATAACTCCTGTGGTTAGCTAATATGTTCCCATTATACGTTTTTGGAAATTGATAAAATATCTGTATTTTGGTAATAAGAAGATTCTGCATCTGCAAATACAATCGTTAAGATGTTCGGAGATCCATTGACTTGCCCAACTATAGTGCAGAGTTATGGCTTTAAGTTTTCCTAAGGGATCCTTTGATACTCCTGTACTCCTAGGCGGTTTTGATCATTAGGAAAAATATTGTTAAGATAGTTATCTTACAAATGATTCATATTTATAATTGTATGTTAAGTATAAGTAGGATGATAATAGACTATAAGTTGAAGAGTAATTTTATTTCACTCTCCCTTTCCCCCTAGGAATTTGCAACTTATGGGATGCTGAATATGACTGTTGTTATTTCGGGTCTATGCAATGTATATACACACTACATTACCACCTATGAAGAATACCAGGTAAAATAAAAAGTTCTCATCATTTAAATGAATTATACCCTGGTCAAGACTATTGCGTCAAATGCAGAATTTCTTTGTGGACTTCCTCAATCGTGTTTTTGAGAGGTGATTTTGTTTTAGGGCTGGTAAGAGAATGATAAGCCAGAGGTTGTATTTGGGAGTTCTAGGTTGACCATTTCCAAGTTCAGGTCAAAATTCTAGTCTCACTGACTTCCACTTTCCCTGAAATAAATTACTTTGTCAGGGGCACTGATAATAAGCCTGGGTTATGGCATACAACATTCCTAACTCTATCCTTAATGCTTCTGGTGCCTTAAACTTCTGTAGAACCTGGGAAAAACTCCCATTGATAGCTTCTGTTTATTGAGTGCACTGGCTAAGCACCTTGCAAATGTGATCTTACATAATCCTCACAATTAGCCCTGACTGAAGTAGGGTATTATTATATCCATGATACAGATTAAGAAACAGAGCCTCAAAAAAATTAGGGAGGCTGCCGGCCGGTAATGCGTTTTTGTTTACAAATAGTACAGAAAGTAGCCCAAGTACTTTTAAACAACAGTAGTTAAAAACGTGAAAACAGTGTAGAGTTCCACAATTAATGGTATAACTTGGCAATCCATACTGTGGCACACAGGCTACCCCTTGACAAATACTCAGTAATTCCAGCAGTAGAGTCTGCCCTGCTGCCCTCTGTTGACTTTACTGAAGCGTCCCTGCCTTCTAGGAAATCCTGTTGAATAAAGGTTCTTAACTGGGGTAAACTTAGATGCGAATAAGTTTTCATGTATCCACTTTTTCATTTATCTGTAACTGTCATTTAGCATTTCTTTCAATTATGAATGTAGGCAACAAATGACAGTAATATTAGCTGTACCTCTGACTTTTGTCACCAGTAGGAACCATGAATATTTTTCATATCACAAATAGTTACTGCACATCTGGAAATACCTTTTACTCTCATTGCTATTTTAAAATCACAGTAGTTATTAGATCTGCTACTAGATCTTGTTATTTAGTAGCATCATACAGAAGCACAAACATTACTCTATCGCAAAATTGGTTTATTATTGTTTGATTTCAGTTGAATGGGTTTCCTTTGTCAATCCATGTATTTTATTTTATGTGTTTAGAAATGTTGCTCTGAAAGGGGTCCATAGGCCTCAACAGACTGCCAAAGTAGTCCAAGGCGCAAATAAAGTTAGGAACCCCTACTAGCTTGTCTCCTGGTTAGGGATATGAAAGGATTAGTATTAATTAATTAATTAATTCACTCATTCAGTCAACAGATATGTTTTGTGAGAGATACTGTACTAGCCACTATCTGGGCATAACAATGCCTTGCCCTCAAGACCACTAGAATTTATAGGCCAGTAAAAGACATAGAAGAAAGCAGATGATTACATTTCTGTGAAAGGGATGCACAAGGTGTTATGAAAACGAAGAGAAAGAGCACCAGTTTAGACTGGGTATTTGAAGTTGGGGACTGGCAGATTTTCACGAAGATGTAGAATTTGTCCAAGTTATTGAGAATGAGTAAGGACTAATTGAGCAAATAAAAGTTAGGGAGGATGTTCCATATTGAGGGAGCTACATACACAAAGGTCCAGAGGGGCAGACTTAGTATATTTAAGGGGCCATAATTAGTTGAGTACCATGGAATTAGCATGATGAGGGTAGTGAGACAGGGGCTAGAGTGGGAGGCAAGGGTTAGGTCAATGGAGAGTCTTTTATGCTGTGCTACAGAGCTTTGAGTCAATAAGGAAGATTTTGGGGAACTGCAGTAGAATTTAGAGGAAGGAATGCTCTGTTGAAATCTGTGATTTAGAAAGCTCACTAGGATGGCAGTGTAGAAAATGAATTGGAAGGGCAAGTGTAGAGGCAGAGAACTGATTAAGAAGCTGTAGTTATGATCTGGGTGAGAGCTAAGGGTTTGACCAAGGTAAAGCAGTAAAGAAAGAAGAAAATGAAAAAATTCAAGAGATGTTAAGGAATGATGACTTGGAGACTTATAGGATATAGGATGAAGGAGAGAGAGGGGTCTAAGGTGACTGCAAGATGATCCTGGCATGGGAGACTGGACGGATGGCCTTCACTGAGATGAAGAATGTTGCAGGGAAAGCTGATATATTTGGAGTGATGAGTTCCAGGTTAGATTTGATGAATTGGAGGTTTCTGTGGAACAACCAGAGCCTTGGTACTCAGGTAAAAGGAGTTGTATTTGTTTCTATTTTATAGTTCTATGATGGGTTAAATGTCCTTCTCCAGATAGTTCCATCACCCCCCGGTTTATCCAGGAGTTACTAAGACTCTTATTTTTCCTCATTTTTTTCTCCTGCTGTACTCTTTGGGGGAAAACATTTATATTACAAGTACTTAAAATAGACATAAACTCAGGAGCTATTACCCTCTTTCAGGTTAACTGGACTGTTGGTCCAAATGGCATAAGCCAGGAGAATTCTTCACTGCCTTGAACAAGTAGTTGATGGGAGCCATTTACTTTTGCTGGTAAATGGAAATGCCCACTACTTTGTCATAAGTAGTCTTGAATTATGTCAGTTTGGATTATGCAAGATGTCCAGTCATCACCCCTCACTAAAATGCAACACCTCTGTAAATGGATCGAAATATGCAGAATTGTGTAAGACTCTGTTCTGCCTCTCCTGCAGGCTCAGCGGTATGAAGCAGCATCCACAATTTATGGACCACATACTCTGTCTGCTTACATCCAGCTTTTCAGAGTCCTTGCTAAGGCCATTGCTACGGTAATCAAAAATTGTATGTTTGTGTGTCTCAGGGGTGGGGAGATGCAGAGGGAAGCAAAAAAGACCTTAGCTTTGAGTATTCAGTTTCTTTGAAAACCTTTAAATTTAAAAATATTGTAGCTGTGAGGTATCTCTAAGAAATGAAACTGGTAAAATAAATTCAGAGTCAGTTAACATCTTTTGGTAGTGACCACTGTTTTCATACCTATTATCCTCCCAATCATCGTGTGAAGTATGGAGGTATTTTTCCACGTTTTTCAGATGAGCAAATAGGTTCAGAGATGAGAAGTGATCAAGCTTACCATAACTGTGAGTTGAACCAGTGCTCTCTAATCTTGGTCAGTTTCTCTCCAGTTGCTTCCTGAATTGAGTGGTTTATCAGTTCTGAGATGCCCATTTTCCATATTATAACATCTCTGAAATTGGGATGTATTGGGTTGGCCAAAAAGTGCATCCAGCTAATGAATACGTTGTTTGATAAAAGTTCTTGGTGAAAATGAAAAATGTCTTTTATTTTTACTTAAAACTGAAGAAACTTTTTGGCCAACTCAATATCTTCCAATCAAAGGAATCTTACAATTATAGTTAGTAGCATGTTTTCACTTTCTTGGTGGTTCAAAAATAATAATAGTTATTATAATCAATAGAGCCTTAGATTTGATAAAGTGCAACTGTGTCTTGGAATGTACACACACATTTTATCTACCTAAAATCTGTACACCTAAATAAGTTTACTTAAAGGAACTCCACTTGTGTAAATCTTCCCTCTGGAATAAGTTTATATATGAAGCTGCACTCTGATGTCAAAAGATTAGTCAATAAGCAGGATAAGGACTTTAACGTGATAAATGGACCCTTGTACAATACCACATAAGCCCCAATAAAGGCTGTGAGGCAATGATGGCATAGCAAAGACAATAAAGCCCTTTCAAAGAAAGAGCTTGGATATATTAAATTGAAACAAAACTGCTGTTTCTGTAGGTCAAAATAGTGAAATATGGGCAATTTCATATGCCTCCATCTAATTAGTTATTGACTGTGTGTTTGAAGTTTCAGTACAAGGTATTTACTTCGGATATATTTTAATTATCTGGTTATTGTTTTATCATAATATTCTTTTCAATTTTAGGTCTGATACTTTTTTTAAAAATAGAACTATTTTTATTTTTCTTCATAAAAGCTAACTATTTGTAGAATATTCAGATTATACGGAAAAGTATAAACCTCTAACCCATCTGTAGAGATAACCACTGTTTAACTTTCATGCAATTACAGGTTTATAGCTCTTCCCATGAAAGTAGAGTCATCAAATTTTATAGTGATATTTAGGAAGAAAAGTGTGATTCATTTTGTGGAAATTTGTTTCAGAATTTTACAGTTATGTGTCTAAGAATATCTATGTGATCTTGAAAAAAAAAAAAAAAACTACTGAGTATCTGCAATCCTATCTTCACATTTGCAAAATGAGAATGATAACGAGTAGGTTACGTGGCTGCTGTCAAGATTAAACATATAAAGCAAGGATTAAGGTACAGCAAATCCATATGAGGGCTATTTAAAATTTGAGATTAGAATTTTGGTGACACTATTAAAGGTGGCAAATTTTGTGGAAAGCATAGATTAAACCAGTCATGACACAGGCTGATCTTAACTTTTAAATTAAAAATATATTTATTATATTCTTTAATGAGCATGAGCACAGAGAAGGATTTAGGAAAAAACTTGGTAGTGACTTTGGATAAGAGAGACTCAACACTTTTTAAACCTTTAAAGAATAATTACAATGTCATGTTACAGAGGCTTATCATGTGTTTCTGTCCAGAGCCATACAGTTAAAGAATGGCTGTCCCAGAATCTAAACTCGTGGAACATGATTCCTAGCTTACACTCTAGATTATACTGCCTAAGGGAGTGAAAGTGTTACCTATGATCGACACTTTCTTTTAGTCACAAAAGTTTAAATTATGGACATCTAGGCTCCTATTTCAGCAGAGTTCCCCTCGCATTTTGTTACAGTTGTTAGCTCTTGGGAAGAGGGAGAGGGAGTGAGAAAGTGAGTGTGTATGTGTTTGCTTTCATGAAGGCATTTTTGGGGATCTGGGGAAAGGGTCTTGACTCTACATTGTATGCTTCTTAAGCAAATGCTCTCTGTTCTAGGATACAGTAGCCAATCTGAGCAGTGGTCCAGAGCCTCCATTTTTCAAAGACCTGATGGCCCCATTAATCCCGAATACTGTGGACAGAGCGCCTGTAGGCACAACTTTTGGGGATGTCCTGCAGCCAGCCAACCCTAAATACAGAGTGGTAAGACTCACAATGAGGTCTTGGGATCCTTCAGAAGCCTGTGTGGGGATGGGGGGAAAGATGTTGTTTAATGTCACCATCTGCCTCGAATCATGCCTCGGACCAGCTGTTAGCAATAATTTAGAAAATTGTTCTTATCTCTGCAGAGGCTCTGAAAACATGAAAATGGGGAAGTATTTATTTTTCAGTTGGAAATTGTGGAAAATCGAATTTCTAAAATTCAAATTATTCCTTTTCTTTTTAAAGGGATAGTCCTGGAACCATTCACTGTAGCATAGAAAAGTTGTCTATGATATGTTAAGGACAGGGAAAGCACATAGAAATGAAGCAGGATTTCTACCACTACTATTTGATATAGATCTTGTGTCTTGCAACTTTGCTAAATCATTTATTAGTTCCAATAGATTTTTTTTGGTGTGGATTCCTTAGAAATGTCTATGTATAGTATGTCATCTGTGAATAAAAACAGGTTTACTTATTCCTTTTTGAATTTGTTTTGTGGATGCCTTTTATTTGTTTCCTTATTGCACTGGCTAGAGTCTCCAATGCAATGTTGAAAAGAAGTTGTAAGACTGGACATCCTTATCTTGTTTCTAATCTTAGGAGGAAAAGTATTCAGTCATTAAGTATAATGTTTTCTTTAGAATTTTTGTAGATGCCCTTTATCAGGTTAAAAAAATTCCCTTCTATGTCTAGTTTGTTGAGAGTTTTTATGAAGAAAGGGTGTTGAATTTTTTCAAATCCTTTTCTGTGTCTACTGAGGTGATCATGTGGTTTTTGTTTTTTATTCTATTAATAGGGTGTATTGTATTGGTTGATTTAAGATATTAAATAAATACCCTTTAGTAATGGTATATAATACTTTTTACATGTTGTTAAATTTGGTTTGCTAACATTTTTCTAAAGAGTTTTGTACTCATGTCCATGAGGGGCATTTGTAATCTTCTTTTTATGCGTTGTCTTTGACTGCCCTTGGTATCAGGGTAACACTGGTCTCAGAAAAGGAGTAGAAAGTGTTTCCTCTTGTATTTTCTGAAAATGTATGCAAAAGATTGATATTATTTCTTCTTTAAATATTGGATCAGATTTACTAGCAAAGTCATTTGAATTTGGGCTTCTTTTTATGGCAAAATTTTAAATCACTAATTCAGTTCCTTTACTCGTTTTAGGCCTATTCAGATTTTCTGTTCTTGAGTCAATTATGTGTCTTTCTAAGAGTTTACTTTGTCTTTAGGAATTTTCCCATTTCATATAATTGTCTAATGTGTTGGGATAAACTTGTTCATAATATTCCCTTATAATTCTTTTAATTTCTGTAAGGTCAATAATGATGTCCCCTCTTTCTGCCTGATTTTGCTGACTTGCGTCTTCAAAGAGCCATCTTTTAGCTTCATTGATTTTATCTGTTTTTCCATTTCACTGATTTTTGCTCTAGTGTTTCATTTCTTTCCTTCTGCCTGCTTTGATTTTATTTTGCTCTTCTTCTCATTTCTTAAGGTGGATGCTTAGGTTATTTTTATATTTTAGTGTCCTTTTTTAATTCCTCTGTTGGTTTTTTACTATGTATATTTTTAGCTGTTTTCCTGGTAGTTATTTTAGGGACTTGAAAAAGAACTCTGTTTCTTCTCTTTACACTCCACTCTCAATACTTCTGACAGCAGATGTGTGGAGGTTTCCCCCCACCAAGTAACTCTCCAGTTCTCTGTGGACACCAATTTGATGTCCTACAATTCAATTCAATTCTGATGGTATTTACTTGGGGTTGGCACAGATCCCACAGGTTAAGGGCTCAGTCCCACTAGACTGCACCCTCCCCCTCACCTCCCGCTCCCCATACACACATATTTCAGACACCAGTGGCAAATCCAAGTTGTGCACAAAACCTGTGCTTCTAACAGCCTGGCTATAAATTGGAGATTCCCATGACCTCCTCCTCAGGTTTAATGACTTGCTAGAATAGCTCACAGAACTTAGGAAAACAGTTTACTTACTAGATTCCCGGTTTATTATAAAAAGATACAACTCAGGAACAACCAATGGAGAGATGCATAGGGCAAGGTATGGGGGAAAGAATGCAGAGCTTCTCCAGCCATGCCACCTTCCCAGAGTCTCCACATATTCACCAGCCTGGAAGCTCTCCAAACCACATACTTTAGGGATTTTTGTGGAGGCTTCATTATGTAGGCATGATTGACTAAATCATTGGCCATTGGCAGTTAACTCAGCCTCCAGCTCTTTTCCCTTCCCTGGAGATCAGGGGGTTGGAGTTGAAAGTTCTAACCCTCCAATCACAGGGTTTGTTTGCCCGCATTCTGAGGTTATGCAGAAGTCCACAGCCACCAGTCATCTTAATAGCATACAAAAGACACATTAGCAGAGATTCCAAGGGTTTTATGAGCTGTGTGCCAGGAAATGGGGGCAGAGACCAAATATATATATATATATTTATATCTCACGTCACAGAGCTATAATATGCATCTTAACTAATCACAACCTACTTTAATATAATACTAACTTAATTCTGAAAAATACAAAAAGATTCTTCACAAATATCTTTTTTCCCTTTCCCATCTTTGGTGATATTGTCACATATTATATCTACATGTAAATGTAATAATACAGTGTTATAATTATTGTTTTATAAAATCTTATGTCTTTTAAAGACATTAAGAAAACCTATGAAAAACTATATTTATAGAAAATTTTTATTTACCTACATATTTACCAGTTCTGGTACTCTTTATTTCTTTTTAAGAATTTGTATTATCATCTAGCATCATTTTCTTTCAGCTGGAAGGACTTTTTTAGTATTTCTTGTAAGACAATTATACTAACAACAAATTCTCTCAGGCTTTGTTTATCTGGAATGGATTTATCTTATCTTTGAAGAATGGTTTTGCTGCATTCTTGATTGAAAAAATTTTTTCTTTTATTATGTTGAATATGTTATCCTGTTACTTTCTGTACTTCACTCTCTAATGAAAAGTCAATTGTTAATTTTATTGTAATTTCCCTGTAAGAAATGAATCACTTTTCTCTTGCTGCTTTCAAAGTTTTCTTTTTGTCTATGTCTACCACTAGTTTGCTACAATATATCTAAATGTGAATCACTTTGTGATTATCCTACTTGGAATTTGTTGAGTTCCTTGGATCTATAAGGTAACATTCGTCAAATCTGGGAAGTTTTCAGCCATTATTTCTTCAAAAAATTTTTTTTCTTTTCTCTCTTTCTTCTAGTTTTGGAACTTCTGTTTTGTGAATGTCAATATACTCGGTGTTGTCCCACATGTTTCTGAGGCTCTGTTAATTTTACTTCAATCTTTCTTTCCCTCTCTATTCTTCATATAGGATAATTTATATTGATAAATTCTAGTTCACTTATTCTTTCTTCTGTCATCTCACATTTGCTGTGAGATCCCTCTAGTGAATTTTTCATTTCAGTTGTTGTGATTTTCAACTCCAGAAAATTCTCTTCACTGTGTCTCTATTTGTTAAATCATTATCATTATACTTTCCTTTAGTTCTTTAAACCTGATTTATATTAGTTCTTAGAACATTTCAATAACAACTCCTTTGAAGTCTTTGCTAAATCTAACATCTGGGGACACAGAGAGGTAGTTTTGATTGTTCCTTTTTTCCCCTTAGTATGGGCGATACTTTCTTGTATGCACATCTCATTTTGTTGTTGTTGTTGTTTGAATACTGCATGTTTGTTGATATATTGTAGCAACTCTGGATTCTAGCTTCACTTCCCCACCCCAGAGTTGTTATTTTTGTTTATTTGTTTGCTCATTTAAAACTTGACTGGACTAATTAGTAAAGTCTGTCTCTCTTACAATGTATGTCTACTATATCTTTGCTCAGTTTTTTATACTTGATTTTAAGTCTCGCTCTCAAGTGTTGCTTCTGTGATTACAGAACTTAATGTTCAGCTGAATATTGGTCAGAGTTTGTATTTAGGTGGCTCAAGGAGTAAGAATTTCAATCTCTGCTGATAGAACTGTGTGGGCTAGGGTATGCATTCAAACTTCAGACCATTTTCAGTTTTCCCCAAATTTTAATTTCCACTGGGGTCTCTTATATCTCCTCTGCACATACATCCAGACATTAGCCAGGGATATAGGAGTGGTTTGGGCCTGCTCTGTTCTCTGTGTATGATCATAGCCTCTGGTTAGTCCAGGATAGGATAAGCGCTTATTAAAGCCATGACAGTTATCTTACTTCCCCGCAAACTATTAAATCACCTATTACCTGTCTAGCCACTATCCCTCAATGTTTGCCTTCCACTGAGATCACCACTTTAAATGGCTATGTTCCAAATTAAGTAAGTTCCTTCTGGCAGAAGCAGAAAAGCTGTTGATTTTATGGCCTTCCCCGCTCTGGTTGAAATATAGTACTACAGAGGATGAGAGCAACCCTGGTAAGAACACCAAAAACTTGCACTGTGCTTACCACTAAGTTTAGTAGTTTTAATGAACAAACATTTCTCAGCTTTTGGTTGATAACTGAAGTGCTAAAATGGTTATTTTTAGAGTTACATATGATCCAGCAATCCCACTCCTGGGCATATATCCAGGGAAAACTCTAAAAAGATATAGGCACCCCAGTGTTCATAGCAGCACTATTTACAATAACCAAGATATGGAATGGAAGCAAACTAAATGTCCATTGACAGATGAATGAATAAAGAAGATGTGGTATTATATAATATACAATAGATACTACTCAGGCATAAAAAAGAACAAAACAGTGCCATTTGCTGCAACATGGATGGACCTAGAGATTATCATACTAAGTGAAGTCAGTCAGACAGAAAAAGACAAATATAATATGCTATCACTGATATGTGGAATCTAAAATATGATACAAATGAACTTATTTACAAAAGAGAAACATACAGACATAGAAAATAAACTTTTGGTTACTAAAGGGGAAAGTGGGGAGGGAATAAATTAGGAGTTTGTGATTAGCAGATACAAACTACTATATAGAAAATAGATAAACAACAGGGTCCTACTGTTGCACAGGGAACTATATTCAATATCTTGTAATAAGCTATAATAACCTATTATAGGTTATTATATGGAAAAGAATATGAAAAATGTATATGAAAAAAGTATATAACTGAATCACTGTACACCAGAAACTAACATGACATTGTAAATCAACTGTATTTCAAGAGGTAAAATAAAATTTAAAAATGGTTATTTTTGACAGTTTTGTCTATATATATAGTTGCTTTTTAGGGAGAGGACCTACTGACCTCCTCACTCTTTCATGTCAGAAACGTCTGTTTTATACCACTACTGTTTGAATTGGCACATTATATTTGTAGTGGGGCTGTCTCTGATAGTTAAGGTGAGTGTGACTAAACAGGAAATTGTGATGGTAAGAAGAAAAATCAAGGACAAGAACGCTTTTAAGGATTAGGAAAATTTGGCTAACCAGATACAAATTTTTTTTTTTTTTAAGTGAACCATGATATTGGCTGCAGGGCTGATTGCTCTATATAAAGAATATACTGATTTTTGCAGAAAATTCTAATTGTTGTTGAAACATTTTGCTAACCATTGGTGAGACTGGCTAATTTGATAATCTCACTGGTGAAAATGAAGAAAATTAGAAAAAATAAATTAATGCTAGTTATTCAGGGGAGTTAACAGTAAAGTAAATAATTGAACAGCACATCTCTGTTTAGATGGTCATCATTGATTATGAATCCATGGACTGTTTTTATTAAAAAATGTTTTTAATATGGGCTAGGTCTTGGAGGATGAGTAGGAGTTCACAGAGCCTGTCAAGACATACCACCTCTAGGTATATGGACTATAGAGGGCTTAAGGTGGAGCAGCAGGTGGGAAATTACCTGTGAAAGGTCTCGTGTGCCATAGTAAGTCATGTGAAGACTTATTTGTTTGTTAGTTTGTTACTTAAAAAAATTTTTTTATTGATGTATTATTAACATACAATAAACTACATATTTAAAGTGTACAGTTTGGTAAATTTTCACTATTAAGGCCATTTACTTCTTCTTGAATGATCTTTAGTAGTTTCTATATCTCAAGGAATTTGTCCATTTCATTTCATCTAAGTTATTTGAATTTGCAGGTGTAAAGTCATTGCCAATTTTTCCTTATTATCTTTTACATATCTATAGAATCTGTATTGATGTCCCCTGTTTTATTCCTGGTACTGATAATTTGAGCCTTCTGTTTGATTTTTTTCTCTTGATCATTCTGGCCAGTGGTGTTATTCCATTGATCTTTTCCTGGTCTTTGTGTTATTGTCATATATTTTACTTTTATATAATTTATCAACTCCATCATGGATTGTTCCAAGAGAACAATCCATGTTCTTGTCCAAGAGACTTAAATAATAAGAGAAAAATATTATATTAACTCACACATTAACAACTGACCCTTCATTTCTTTTTGTAGATCCAAATTTCCATTTAGTGTCATTTTCTGTTTGCTTGAAGGACATCTTTTAACATTTTTCTTTCTTCTTCTTTTATATGTTTGAAAATGTCTTTATTTTACTTTCATTTTTGCTGTTTATGGAATTCTTAGTTAGCAGTTTTTTCTTTTAAGACCTTAAGATTTTGCTCTACTGTATTCTGGTTTGCATTGTTTGCAGTGGAAAAAAAATCTGCCGTCATCCTTATGTATGTTCTACTCTGTGTAATATGTCTTTTTTTTCCTCTTGTTTTTAGAATTATTTTCTTTTTATTTCTAGTTTCCAGCAATTTGATTTTAAGGATCCTTGATGTCATTTTTTTAATGTTTCTTGTGCTTGGGGTTGATTGAGCTTCTTGGACTTGTGGGCTTATAGTTTTCAGCAAATTTGGAAAATTTTAGCTATTATTTATTCATTATTTTTTTCTGAATTTCTTCCTCTCTTCTATCCTTTGGGAACTCCAATTACCTGTATATTAGGCTGCTTGAAGTTGTTCCACAGCTCACTGCTGCTCTGTTCATTTTTTTCCAGTCTTTTCCCCTTTTTAATTCTGTATAGTTTTTATTGCTGTGTCTTCAAATTCAGTAATCTTTTCTTCTGCGATGTTTAATTTGATAATTCCATCTAGTGTATTTTCTTTATAGATACTATAGTTTTCATCTCTAGGGGTTTGGATTAGGTCATTTTAAATAAAAATCTTCCACATGTCTACTTAACATGTTCATTCTTTCTGCTAGATTTTTGAACACACAGAATAGTTATAAGAACTGTTTTAGTGTCCTTGTCTACTAATTCTATCATCTAATTCATTTATGGGTCAGTTTTGATTGAGAGTTTTCTCATTATGAGAAGTGCTTTTCTTTCCTTTGTATGCTTGCTAATTTAGATGTCAGACATTGTGAATTTTTATCTTATCAGGTGTTAGATGTTCTCCTATTCCTGTAAATATTTTTGAACTTTGTTTTAGGGTGTTATTGAATTATTTGGGAAGAGTTTGATTTGGGTGGGTCTTTGTAAGTTTTTAGGCAGAGCTGCTTTTATTCTAGGGAAAATCTCTCTACCATACACTTAAGGTAGAATTCTTTTGAATTATGAGTTTTCCCATTCTGGCTGGTGGGAACAGGAACTTTTCACAGTTCGCTATGAGCCTGGGATTTTCTCTCTAATTCTTTTAAATGATTATTTTCCTAGGTTCAGGTAATTTCCTTACATGAATGCAGAGTTGAAGGGAGCCTTCTGCAAATCTCCAGAGTTCTCTCTCTGTGTACCTTTCCTCTCTATGGTCCTCTCTTTTCTCTGTTACTCTACCCTGTGAACTCAAGACCACTTGGTCTTCTTGGACTCCCACATCTATTCCTTAACTTACATAGACTGCCTAGCGTTGCTTGATTCTGCCTCCTTGTGCTGTGGCCTGTAATCTCTCTGAAGGCATAAAACTGAAGCAATTGTAGGGCTCATCTTTTTCATTTTCTGTCACGCAAGGATCACTGTTTTCATGCCTACTGTCTTTAAAACCATTCTTTAATACATATTTGCCCAATTTTTTTAGTTATGTCAGGTGAAATGTTAAATACACACCTTGTCAATCCATCTTGTATCTTTTATATGTAAGTGTATGTACAAGTATAAGTCATCTGAAAAAACCACATTCACAGAAAGATAAACAAGATGAAAAGGCAGAGGGCTATGTACCAGAAGAAGGAAAAAGATAAAACCCCAGAAAAACAACTAAATGAAGTGGAGATAGGAAACCTTCCAGAAAAAGGATTCAGAATAATGATAGTGAAGATGATCCAGGACCTCGGAAAAAGAATGGAGGCAAAGATCGAGAAGATGCAAGAAATGTGTAACAAAGACCTAGAAGAATTAAAGAACAAACAAACAGAGATGAACAATACAATAACTGAAATGAAAATTACATTAGAAGGAATCGATAGCAGAATAACTGAGGCAGAAGAACGGATAAGTGACCTAGAAGACAGAATGGTGGAATTCACTGCTGCGGAAAAGAGTAAAGAAAAAAGAATGAGAAGAAATGAAGACAGCCTAAGAGACCTCTGGGACAACATTAAACACAACAACATTCACATTATAGGAGTCCCAGAAGGAGAAGAGACAGAGAAAGGACCAGAGAAAATATTTGAAGAGATTATGGTCGAAAACTTCCCTAACATGGGAAAGGAAATAGCCACCCAAGTCCAGGAAGCGCAGCGAGTCCCATATAGGATAAACCAAAGGAGAAACACGCGGAGACACATAGTAATCAAATTGGCAAAAATTAAAGACAAAGAAAAATTATTGAAAGCAACAAGGGAAAAACGACAAATAACATACAAGGGCACTCCCATAAGGTTAACAGCTGATTTCTCAGCAGAAACTCTACAAGCCAGAAGGGAGTGGCATGGTATACTTAAAGTGATGAAAGGGAAGAACCTACAACCAAGATTACTCTACCTGGCAAGGATCTCATTCAGATTTGATGGAGAAATCAAAAGCTTTACAGACAAGCAAAAGCTAAAAGAATTCAGCACCACCAAACCAGCTCTACAACAAATGCTAAAGGAACTTCTCTAAGTGGGAAACACAAGAGAAGAAAAGGACCTACAAAAACAAACCCAAAACAATTAAGAAAATGGTCATAGGAACATACATATCGATAATTACTTTAAACGTGAATGGATTAAATGCTCCAACCAAAAGACACAGGCTTGCTGAATGGATACAGAAACAAGACCCATCTATATGCTGTCTACAAGAGACCCACTTCAGACCTAGGGACACATATAGACTGAAAGTGAGGGGATGGAAAAAGATATTCCATGCCAATGGAAATCAAAAGAAAGCTGGAGTAGCAATACTCATATCAGATAAAATAGACTTTAAAATAAAGAATGTTACAAGAGACAAGGAAGGACACTATATAATGATCAGGGGATCAATCCAAGAAGAAGATATAACAATTATAAATATATATGCACCCAACAAAGGAGCTCCTCAATACATAAGGCAACTGCTAACAGCTATAAAAGAGGAAATTGACAGTAACACAATAATAGTGGGGGACTTTAACACCTCACTTACACCAATGGACAGATCATCCAAAATGAAAATAAATAAGGAAACACAAGCTTTAAATGACACAATAGACCAGATAGATTAAATTGATATTTATAGGACATTCCATGCAAAAACAGCAGATTACACTTTCTTCTCAAGTGCGCATGGAACATTCTTCAGCATATATCATATCCTGGATCACAAATCAAGCCTCAGTAAATTTAAGAAAATTGAAATCATATCAAGCATCTTTTCTGACCACAACACTATGAGATTAGAAATCAGTTAGAGGGAGAAAAACGTAAAAAACACAAACACATGGAAGCTAAACAATACGTTACTAAATAAGCAAGAGATCACTGAAGAAATCAAAGAGGAAATCAAAAAATACTAGAGAAAAATGACAATGAAAACACGATGATCCAAAACCTATGGGATGCAGCAAAAGCCGTTCTAAGAGGGATGTTTATAGCTATACGAGCCTACTGCAAGAAACAAGAAAAATCTCAAATAAACAATCTAACCTTACACCCTAAGCAATTAGAGAAAGAAGAACAAACAAAACCCAAAGTTAGCAGAAGGAAAGAAATCATAAAGATCAGAGCAGAAATAAATGAAATAGAAACAAAACAATAGCAAAGATCAATTAAACTAAAAGCTGGTTCTTTGAGAAGATAAACAAAATTGATAAACCATTAGCCAGACTCATGAAGAAAAAGAGGGAGAGGACTGAAATCAATAAAATTGGAAATGAAAAAGGAGAAGTTACAACAGACACCTCAGGAATACAAAGCATCCTAAGAGACTACTACAAGCAACTCTATGCCAATAAAATGGACAACCTGGAAGAAATGGACCAATTCTTAGAGAATTATAACCTTCGAAGACTGAACCAGGAAGAAATAGAAAAAATGAACAGACCAATCACAAATAATGAAATTGAAACTGTGATTAAAAATATTCCAACAAACCAAAGTCCAGGACCAGATGGCTTCACAGGTGAATTCTATCAAACATTTAGACAATAGCTAACACCCATCCTCCTCAAACTCCTCCAAAAAATTGCAGAGGAAGGAACACTCCCAAACTCATTCTATGAGGCCACCATCACCCTGATATCAAAACCAGACAAAGATACTATAACAAAAATGAAATTACAGACCGATATCACTCATGAATATAGATGCAAAAATCCTCAACAAAATACTAGCAAACAGAACCCAACAACTCATTAAAAGGATCATACACCATGATCAAGTGGGATTTATCTCAAGGATGCAAGGATTCTTCAGTATATGCAAATCAATCAATGTGATACACCATATTAACAAATTGAAGAAGAAGAACCATATGATCATCTCAGTAGATGCAGAAAAAGCTTTTGACAAAATTCAACATCCATTTATGACAAGAACTCTACAGAAAGTGGGCATAGAGAGAACCACCTCAACATAATAAAGGCCATATATGACAAACCCACAGCCAATATCATTCTCAATGGTGAAAAACTGAAAGCATTTCCTCTAAGATCAGGAACAAGACAAGGATGTCCACTCTCACCACTATTATTCAACATAGTTTTGGAAGTCCTAGCCACAGCAATCAGAGAAGAGAAAGAAATAAAAGGAATACAAATTGGAAAAGAAGAAGTAAAACTCACTGTTTGCAGATGACATGATACTATACATAGAGAATCCTAAAGATGCCACCAGAAAACTACTAGAGCTAATCAATGAATTTGGTAAAGTTGCAGGATACAAAATTAATGCACAGAAATCTCTTGCATTCCTATACACTAATGATGAAAAATCTGGAAGAGAAATTAAGGAAACGCTCCCATTTACCATTGCAACCAAAAGAATAAACCTACCTAAGGAGACAAAAGACCTGTATGCAGAAAACTATAAGACACTGATGAAAGAAATTAAAGCTGATAGCAACAGATGGAGAGATATACCATGTTCTTGGATTGGAAGAATCAACATTGTGAAAATGACTCTACTACCCAAGGCAATCTACGGATTCAATGAAATCCCTATCACATTACCAATGGCATTGTTTACAGAACTAGAAGAAAAAGTCTTAAAATTTGTATGGAGGCACAAAAGACTCCGAATAGCCAAAGCAGTCTTGAGGGGAAAAAACGGAGCTGGAGGAATCAGACTCCCTGATTTCAGACTATACTACAAAGCTACAGTAATCAAGACAATATGGTACTGGCACAAAAACAGAAATATAGATCAGTGGAACAGGATAGAAAGTCCAGAGATAAACCCACACACCTATGGTCAGCTAATCTATGACAAAGGAGGTAAGGATATACAGTGGAGAAAAGACAGTCTCTTCAGTAAGTGGTGCTGGGACAACTGGACAGCTACATGTAAAAGAATGAAATTAGAACAGTCCCTAACACCATACACAGAAATAAACTCAAAATGGATTAGAGACCTAAATGTAAGACTGGACACTATAAGACTCTTAGAGGAAAACATAGGAAGAACCCTCTTTGACATAAATCACAGCAAGATCTTTTTTGACCCACCTCCTAGAGTAATGGAAATAAAAACAAAAATAAACAAATGGGACCTAATGAAACTTCAAAGCTTTTGCACAGCAAAGGAAACCATAAACAAGACGAAAAGACAACCCTCAGAATGGGAGAAAGTATTTGCAAACGAATCAACAGACAAAGGATTAATCTCCAAAATATATAAAGAGCTCATGTAGCTCAATATTAAAAAACAACAACCCAATCCAAAAATGGGCAGAAGACCTAAATAGACATTTCTCCAAAGAAGACATACAGATGACCAGGAAGCACATGAAAAGCTGTTCAACATCACTAATTATTAGAGAAATGCAAATCAAAACTACAATGAGGTATCACCTCACACCAGTTAGAATGGGCATCATTAGAAAATCTACAAACAACAAATGCTGGAGAGGGTGTGGAGAAAAGGGAACCCTCTTGCACTGTTGGTGGGAGTGCAAATTGATACAGCCACTATGGAGAACAGTATGGAGGTTCCTTAAAAAAGTAAAAATAGAATTACCATATGACCCAGCAATCCCACTACTGGGCATATACCCAGAGAAAACCATAATTCAAAAAGGCACATGCATCCCAATGTTCATTGCAGCACTATTTACAATAGCCAGGTCATGGAAGCAACCTAAATGCCCATCGACAGACGAATGGATGAAGAAGATGTGGTACATACATACAATGGAGTATTACTCAGCCATGAAAAGGGATGAAATTGGGTCATTTGTAGAGGCATGGATGGATATAGAGACTGTCATACAGAGTGAAGTAAGTCAGAAAGAGAAAACCAAATATTGTATATTAACACATATATGTGGAATCTAGAAAAATGGTACAGATGAACCGGTTTGCAGGGCAGAAATTGAGATACAGGTGTAGAGAACAAACGTATGGACACCAAGGGGGGAAAACGGCAGGGTGGGGGGCGGGTGCTGGTGTGATGAATTGGGAGATTGGGATTGACATGTATACACTGATGTATATAAAATGGATGACTAATAAGAACCTGCTGTATATATTAAAAAAAAAAGAATAACAACAACAACAACAAAAAAGTATAAGTCATCCTTGGAAAGTTTTGGCTTTCCTTATTTAATTCAGTCCATTTCCTGGATGTGTATGGGAGGGAGATATGAGAAGATATCTAAGGCTGAAGAAGCCATTTTAATGTGCTGTCACTAATTTGAAGTATAGCTCTATATCTTCATCTATATCTGCATATACCAAAAGCAAATTCATTGGCCCAAAATTCTGAAGTAATTTGTTGCCCCCAAATTCCTATGTCCATTGTTACAAGTGTATTTTCTCTAATATTCTCAGAAGACAACTCACTTGATTAAATAGAATACAATCTCTACAGGTACCCAAATTCCTAGAAACATTTCATAAATAATGACGCAAATATGAGCATGGCAAAAAATACTTTTATTAGAAGTCATAAAATGAGTTTTTATTTTCAGGGAGAAGTTGTTGAAGTTACATTTGTAGGTGCTAACCCAAAGAATTCAGCAGAAAACCAGGTAAGCATCAATGATTCTTTTTACAAATTTAAGTCCACTTTTTAGCCTTTCATTTACTTAAGTATCCCTATGGAGCTTAACAAAATAAAGGTAAAATGTTCCGACTTGCTTTTCATCTTATTTTGTACGTGTGAGAAAATTTTCAGTGGGAACAGTTAACGTAGAGTTGAGTCTGGGAAAAAAGCCCACAGGAAATATTTAACTGGTTCTACTTAGGATCACATATAGCACAATGCATAGAGAATGGCATTGTCTCTTGAGATGATGTAGATTTGAATACAGCTCTTATTTACATATTCCAATTTTAAAACTCTGTTGAATTTGGTAAAATAATCCTAGGGTCAGTGTGACATGTATCTTTGTTTCCTTCTTACCCCTCTTTGGCTCCTCTCCTCTTCTCCTGCACTCCTGATTCTGGTCCTGCCTCTACTGTTGTGGAATGATCAAGGATCCCTGGGTGGACGCTCTACTGGCTTGGAGCCCTGGCCCATGCACTTTACTTTTTCTTGCATTGGCCATTTCCCTAGTTTTTGCTACTGGCACTAATATGGTATTTATTTATTAATCTTGAAAAATGACACAAGAAATACAGATCCCATGTAAAAACAGACAGTATAGAAGTGCTTAAAATAGAATGTGAAAATACCTCTCTTCATAAACATTTTTAGAGGTAATCACTGTTGACAGTTTGTTACATATCATTTCATAGTTTTTTGTTTTTGTCATATGTATTTATATATGTATATATGATAAAGTATATATAATAGATCTATGAATAAAGTGAAGTAATTTTACTCCTCTGTAAATTCCTTGGAATGTTCATATGACTACACAAGCAATATCCAGAAACATTCTAGTTGTAAAAATTCAAACAGCAAAGAAATATATAGAGGAAAAAGAAAGTGGGTTTATGAAAGTAATTTCAAGGTCAGATTTTTTTTTTACTGTGGTGGAGAATGCATTCACTTTATCTATGAGCCGTTCTTCCCAGAGCCCACTGTCACTTATAATCCAAAATACCTTTCTTCCAAATGAGCCTTCCCATTTCTGTTTATTAAAATATGGTTATTCCTTTGATAAAAATTGTGACAATATGACATTGTCAAATATGATATTGGGGAAATTTTTTCTACTGCTTGGGTAGTCAACATGCACCTGTTTGAAATAACTTCTCTAGGCATTCAGGTCATGCCAGAATATTTACATGTTTACAACATTACTTTCTAAAGATATTAAAGTGTTGTAGCAAGACTGCAGAATTAGCTGTAATCTGACATCCTTAGGGTAGAGAAATACTATCATCATTATTGCCATGGAGAAGCAGGAGACTAAACTGCTTAAAGCACTATAATGAGAATAGAATTAATTTCTAAGGATGTTTTGGGACTTGTCATAAAACAATTTCTGGTACCCTTTATTATTAGTAATCATCACTTCCTCACCACTATTTATTGAATGCTTACTCTTTGCAGGTACGAGGCTAAAGTTTTACATGCATCATCACATGAATCTAATTTAATCCTCCCTACTGCCCAATGAGTTATGTTTTATTATCCCTGTTTTACAGGTGAATAAACTGAGGCTTAGAGAGATTAAGTAACTTGTATGAACTAATTGTGTATCTGGAAAAGATTAAGGTTGGGAGGTGGGGAGAGGATGGTCACATAGTTCATGCATTCGGCGTCCTAGTCTTGTTCTCTGATCTGCACTCTAGACCTTTACACTGGGGCCCACCCTATCTCCTACTCCATTGAAGGCCTTCCCAGTGTCACTCTGCCCTAAATGGCCATGAACAGTTCTCTTTGCAAGTCACTGTGGTTATGAAAACTTTTTTTTATTGAATATAATCCATTAGGTGAGTAATTGAAGAATTTTAAATAATCCCATGGCCCAGCTATAAGTAGGTGATCCATTCAGCATTTGTTTGAACACCTGTAAATTACAGGGCTGTGATGGATAAAGGTAAATTAGACACAAGTTCTGCCCTTAAGGGCCATAATCTAAAGATTTTTAAGGAAAATTGGAGATTTATGGCCTTTGTATCTTTTAATTTATTATGTTATTTAAATATATGCTTTATTTGAAGCTGAATTCTTGGCCTAAAACAAATTACTATAAACCAATGTGGAAATTTTATTTTCCACTGGGAAAATAAAATCTGCTTATGATGTGGGTTTCTAGGAATCCATTATGACAAAATATAAGGGTTGCTTTTAGCACCCTAGGAGTAGGAAGATTTATGCATCCTTTTCAATTCTTTCACTAAGGCAGGTATATTTACTAATAATTCGTTTACCTGGAGATGAAAAGATGAGGAAATTTTCCCATTTTCCCTCTGAAATCTTGAGGTGAATAGAGAAAGTCTTGGAATACAGATCAGTAAACATGTCATGAAACTGTTTGCTGCCTTTTCTAAATCTTGTTTTATTTCGTCTCTTCTTTGCCCTAATTTCCAAAATTTGCTCTCAGCTCTAAAATTATGCTTCATTCAGTTTTCTAAAGAAAAGCTGTGGTTTTTAATAGACTGGATGAATTAACATTCTGAAGACATTGCATAGAATGTTAAGAGGAACACCTAAGGATTTGGATGAAATTCTAATACACGTTCATATCAGATATTGGGAGGTTAGCAATGGTCAACAAAGGGGAGTATGGGGTATGTACAATGTACAAACAGGTTTCTTCTGTGACTGTGCGGTGTCTGATCAGTTATATTAATTGCATTTCAGACCCATCAGACCTTCCTCACTGTGGAGAAATATGAGGCCACATCAGCAACATGGCAGATAATGCATAATGATGCCTCCTGGGAGACTCGGTGAGCACGTTTATTGAATATTTTGTCTTTCAAGCCCTGAAACGAGTTGGTTAGTAATGCAGAGAAGACAAATGGGAAGACTGGCTCAGTACATGATATTAATGATACCAAATTCCCAAGGAGCCTTCTGGCCATATTTAGTTGATTTATTAGATTTCATTTTGATCCTCTTTTTCTACAAAACGATGTGGTGTGTGCTTCTGTGAGATTAGATGCTAATGAGGTTATGACCTCCATTCTTATAAACATCTGTTAGTTTTGTCTTTTTCCATGGTCACAGAGATTATCCCTAAGATCTGGCTAGCCTTCCTGCAAAGTGGTTGAAAGGGGTGCTGGGTGAAGGTGTTGAGATGGCTCTGTAGAGCCCAACATTCCTTCTGGGAAAATAACGAGTCTATACCTACCATGTATTGCATGTTTGTATATGGTCAATGATTCTTCATTTGAATTACTGAAACACAAGAAGCTTGAGTGTTTAATTCTTACTGACCCAAGGAGGAAAGGAATGTGCTTATGGAGTACCCTCAGAGAAACATCTCTCTGTGCTTTTTGTTATCAAATCCCTGAGCTGAATAGATAATGTGAAGATTTGAAAATATATTTGAAATAAAAAAATGTTTCCGTTCCTAACTCTTTAAATTTCATACCACAGGACAGTAGCATGGACATGGGCAAAATTTTTGGCAATTTGTGTCTAATTCAAATCAATTCAAGCTAAGTGATTATTTGTATGTTGTTTTGGTTCCCATGGTTACCTGAAAATAGAGATCTGACCTTGTTGTGGCCTATTTGATAGCCATTCAAAAATATGGGCATAATTTTTCTTCTGATCTTTAGGACTCTAGGGTATAGGTAATCTTTGAACAAGTAATACATACATATTTATTGTTAAAATAAGGTTATACAGATGACAAAAAAGGATGATTTGTTTTGGAAAGCCCACAATCGGAATAGCAGTCAACACGGAGGATATGTGTAGTCTTCAGCCTTGTTCAACAGCTGCAGTATCACCAGCTACTTACTGAGAGCACTGGACCTGTCACTGAGGAAACATAGGACGCTGAGCACACCCTCTCTGCCCCGGGGGATTTGCCCTCCACATAACTGAGAGTATCAGTTAGTTAGCCCATGGTACCTTGCTGTATCTAGAAGAGTAGCTGCACTTCCTGCCATGGTCTACAAGGATTGACGTGATCTGACTCCATCTGTTTCTGTCATCTCAGTCACTCTTCCACAGTTCACTCTGCCCTGATCCTACTCACCTGTGTCCTGTTCCTTGGCTGTACCAAGTTTGCTCCTGCTTCAGACACTTTGCATTCTCTGTTCCTTATTCCTAGAATATTCTTCCTCTAGACATGTGTGGGTTCAGTTTAAATGACATCTCCTTAGGGCTACCTCTGTCTTACTTGCTTCATTTCACTTATAAATTTTAAAATTATTTGTTGGTTTACTCGTTTATTGCTTTCTTCCTATCCTTGCCCTAGTAGAACATAAACTCCATGAAACTTTGGACCACGTCTGTCTCACTCACTATGGTATTCTCAGTACCTCCAGCACAGAGTCTGGCACATGAGCTAATGAAATATATATTTTGAACAAATGAATCTAGATGCAAAAAGAAGTGTCAAGTTGAAGCAGAGGATGGCAAGGGCTAAAAGGATGCTATAGCAGTTCTAAAGCAGGGGACGGCCTGTGTTCTGAATATCAGGTGAGGCTACCTGGGATGGATAGAATTTAGGTAGCTAGGTAGAACAAGTGAAGATATTTCTACAAATGGCTGTTTCTTAAAGGTCCGCTTCTAGGAAGTATTTACTCTGTTTTGTTCATTGCTATACTCTCAATATCTAGCATAGTGCCTTGCTTATGGTAGGTACTCCCTTCCTATTCATTTAATGAATAATCATACACTTTTCTAATCACACATTTTTAAGAGTAAAATTGGGTTTGTTTGTTTGTTTCCTACCAACAGTTTCTATTGGCACAAGGGATTACTGGGTCATAGCAATGCAACGATACAATGGCATATTCCAGATACTGCCCAACCTGGAACCTACAGAATAAGATACTTTGGACACAATCGGAAGCAGAACTCACCCAAGCCCGCTGTCATACTTTCGTTTGAAAGCACTCCCTCCACTTTTGACATTGTAACTACTTGGTGAAAAGTTGACAAAGATAAAAAAGTTGATAAAGAGCAGCTGTTCTCTGTATGATTTAAATAATCGATTTCATGTGAATGTAACCTATTATGATAACTTCAATAATTGTCCTTGTTTGGGGACAGATAGTTTACTGCTAATGGGACAGGTGTGTGTGTGTGTGTGTGTCTGTCTGTCTGTCTGTGAGAGAGAGAGACGTGTGTATGTGTCCCATTTACCTTTGCTCTAGTAGATTTTACATCATGGTCTGCTGCCTAAAGCATGATTTCCCTTGGGGCCCTGTGGTTGTTTAAAGAAACAGTTCTCCTCAATATGAAACCTCTGAAATGTTAGTGAGAGTGGTTAAAGATGTGTGAACAATGTTTAAACTATTTATTTATAGAATTATGGAATGATAGCACTTAAAAAGTTTAAAGGGGTCATCTAGTTGGATCCTTCATTTTACAGATGGGAAAATGAAGTTTTATGGATTTAAGATTAGCATAAGGCTAGGACCTTTCCCCTCAGCCACATTTTAAAAATATTATATAAACATTGACCATAAATGTATAAGCCCAGTTAGAGAAAATTAGCATGCCAGTTTTTCTATACTGAGTGTAGCTTTTCAAAGCAGTCACCCTGGAGTTGATATGGCTGATCCAGAGTTTTGTTGATGTTCAAATCATTTCTGGAATTGCCTTCAGAGCCCAATTAAGATAAAGTCAGACTTGTAATGTTTTGATCATGCCTTGTGTTTCCCTAGGTGCCCTTATCCCACTGAATTGTGTCTCATATTCCCAAGACTTGTGCTAAGTGATTTTTGATTGTTTCACTAATCAAATTCAACCCAAACCCACAAAGTTTTGCTATTAGTTTAGATACTAAAATGGAAAAAGAATGAAATTAGAACACTCCCTACCACCATATACAAAAATAAACTCAAAATGGATTAAAGACCTAAATGTGAGGCCAGAGAGTATAAAACTCTTAGAGGAAAACATAGGCAGAACACTCTATGACATAAATCACAGCAAGATCCTTTTTAACCCACCTCCTAAAGAAATGGAAATAAAAACAAAAATAAAAAAATGGGACCTAATGAAACTTAAAAGCTTTTGCACAGCAAAGGAAACCATAAACAAGATGAAAAGACAACCCTCAGAATGGGAGAAAATATTTGCAAACGAAGCAACTGACAAAGGATTAATCCCCCAAATATACAAGCAGCTCATGCAGCTCAATATCAAAAAAACAAGCAACCCAAACCAAAAATGGGCAGAAGACCTAAACAGACATTTCTCCAAAGAAGATATACAGATTGCCAACAAACACATGAAAGGATGCTCAACATCACTGATCATTAGAGAAATGCAAATCAAAACTACAATGAGGTATCACCTCACACTGGTCAGAATGACCATCATCAAAAAATCTACAAACAATAAATGCTGGAGAGGGTGTGGAGAAAAGGGAACCCTCTTGCACTGTTGGTGGGAATGTAAATTGATACAGCCACTATGGAAAACAGTATGGAGGTTCCTCAAAAAACAAAAATAGAACTACCATACGACCCAGCAATCCCACTACTAGGTATATACCCTGAGAAAACTATAATTCAAAAAGAGTCATGTACCACAATGTTCATTGCAACACTATTTACAATAGCCAGGACATGGAAGCAACCTAAGTGTCCATCGACAGATGAATGGATAAAGAAGATGTGGCACATATATACAATGGAATATTACTCAGCCATAAAAAAAGCGAAATTAAGTTATTTGTAGTGAGGTAGATGGACGTAGAGTCTGTCATACAGAGTGAAGTAAGTCAGAAAGAGAAAAATAAATACTGTATGCTAACACATATATATATGGAATCTAAAAAAGAAAAAAAAATGGTTCTGACAAACCTAGGGGCAGGACAGGAATAAAGATGCAGACATAGAGAATGGACTTGAGGACACAGGGAGGGGGAAGGGTAAGCTGGGATGAAGTGAGAGAGTGGCATGGACATATATACACTACCAAATGTAAAATAGATAGCTGGTGGGAAGCAGCTACATCTCACAGGGATATCACCTCGGTGCTTTGTGACCACCTAGAGGGGTGGGATAGGGAGCGTGGGAGGGAGATGCAAGAGGGAGGGGATATGGGGATATATGTATACATATATACACTGATTCACTTTGTTATAAAGCAGAGACTAACACAACATTGTAAAGCAATTATACTCCAATAAAGATGTAAAAAAAAATCAAGTGGAATTCTAGAGCTGAAAAACAAAATATCTGTATTTTTAAAATTTTCCCTATATGTCTTTTGTCCATATTTCTATCGGGTAGATAGTCATTTTCTTATTTATAGAAACTTTTTAAACATTAAGGAAATTAGCTTATTGTCTGTTGTATGTGTTGCAAAATTTTTGTTGTTGTTGTTTGCCTTCTGACTTTGTTTACAGTTTTTCCATGGAGCAATTTAAAATTTTTATTTAGTTGAATTTAAAAATTTTTTATGGAAAAAAAAAAGTGATACTGGCTTTAAACGGAGTCCTCAAAGAAGAGGCTCTGAATTCATTTATCTGTCATTACTTTTTCACTCACTCATGGACCCGTTCAATCATAGAGTATTTATTAAGGCTTACTCTCCAACCCAGCAATGTACTAGTGCGGCTCTGACAATTAGTGAGATCTTATTTAGGATAAATGTATGTGTCAAAAGGTGACTATTTTAAAGGAGAAAAATACTCAATTCAATGTATAAACTTTGGGGAGGCATTGAAAAATCAATAATCTTCAAGTCACATCTTGTATATCGCCTATGTTGGGTACTCTAATTTGGGGGTAAATAGGCTCCAGACAACTTGGAGAAAGCTGTTCTGAAAGTTATTTGGGGGTATTGTGGAATACCCAGTCTAATATCTCAAAGAATGAGATATGACAGTCTGACATCGATTGTCTGAAAGTACTAATTGCATTTAAAATTATCCAAGTTAACTAGGAGCTCCCAGTCTGCAAAATAAATTTCCAAAACTGAGTCATGCTTTTGTATGTGTGTAAAAGCTTTAGCATTTTGGGGAAAAATCAACTTTTATTTTAAAAAACCTTTCGAGTTTGAAAATAATACTGATATTAATAATAATATTTGCATCCATTTAGGTAAGACTTAAACATGCTATATTGTATTATTAGAATGAACCTGGAACCTATTTTGATGAATCAGTACTCTAGAGGCTGTTTCTGGGCAGGTTAACTGCTGGAGAATTAACTAATTAGGATTTCAATGGGTGGTGATCATTTTTCCTAATGATACCACACTCTTTAGGATAAAAGTCCAAAGGCCTAAAAGAGCAGGTGCTTCTGAAAGTAGTTGACCCCAGAAAGACCAATTATATTAGAACCTATGACAATATTTTTAAAAGTATTTCTTATGACTCAGAAGAGGTTTTGAATTTTTTTCCATCCCCTCCATGCGTCCCATTGAAGCTTTTCTCAGCCGGCCTATGATTCCCTATTATTTACTTGCCGCTATGCCAAGGCAGCCATTGTCTTACCTACTGCTGATTCTTCTGCACCCCACCCTCTGCCACCAGTGCTATTGGCCCCATATAACCCACAGAAACCTGTTTTCTCACTACCTGCCATCTCTTCCAACTGATAAAGTTCCATTTCTGCAGTTTGCCTGTAAAAATAAGACCAGATCTCTACATCATAAATACTATAGTTATTCACTTGAGCATAAAAGGACAGCCCATAGAGGCTGATCTCATCTGTTAAGATAAAAACAGATCCAATCTCTGTGGTTCTGCGTGGCTCATTGGCGCCAAAGCACGTGGAGAAAACTGAAATTGGTGGAGAATGTATAAAAGGGGGTTCGGTGGGTGGGAGAATTCTTTTGGAGAAGATTTTTTTTCTCATGTCAAAGTGTCTGTGTTTTATTTGTTGTACTCTGTCTACTCTGGTTTTAAGGATGCTATGACTTCAAAAAGTACTGAATGATCCATCTCTATTTTTCAATGAGTATTATGTAAATTGTCAGTATTCAATAGAATGTTTAATAAATTAATAATTACACTTGGGACCTTATTTTCTAATGAGAGGTGTAGACAAATGAGCCATTCTTTCTTTTTAAGAGATGGCACAAATGGTGGTAGATTACATGTAAATCAGGTTGGAAAGTGATATAAATGACCTCTGTAAGTAACCACCCAAACATAAGGGATGTTTGGATGACAGGACTTGCTTTCTGTATTGCAAAATGTAGGCATTCATTTCAGCAAATTTATATTGAGCACTTACATACTTTTTTGGCAGGCATTATACTAAGCCCTAAAGATATAATAATGATGAAGGCACCATAAGTTCTTATCATCAAAGAACTTGGAGTTTAATGGAAAAAGCAATTCTGTGCGGAGTGACGCATGCTACTACAGTAGTCTAGGGTGTTAGAGATGGCACCATAGATGGTCTTGTGGATTTTGCAGTAGGTTTCCTGGAAGAAGTAACATCTAAGTTAAGACCTGAAGGATATTAGCTAGGAGAAAGGTAATGGGGTGTGTGTGTGTGTGTGTGTGTGTGTGTGTGTGTGTGTACTTGCATGTGTGTAAGAGAAGTAGACTATTCCAGGTAGAGGGAATATCAAGTAGTTTATCAAGGCTGTAGTTAAAGTGCAAGGGATGAGTGGTCAGAGATGTGTAGCACTGAACTTTGCTTTCATAAATAGCAATTTGGTTTTATGTTTGTGTTAGCATTTTTCCTCCTTGAGACTCTTCACTTATAACACAAATGTGCTTGAATGTATTCTCCCTTTGCTATACTAGTAAAAGACATCTTTTATAACCAAGGAAACTGATTTTGGTTCTCAGTCTCCAGTGATATTGGGTTTCACCCTTCTGTCTTCATGGGCTGTAAACCTGTCTCTTGGAATTGAATTTAAGATACTTCTTTGCTTCTGTACATCTCATGTTTTCGAATCTTGAGTTCCTTTTGCTTTTTTATACCTGCTGAGTTGTCAAATACAGCCAATGAAGACCACTCTCTTCCTTTGGATGGATTCCAGAGTTCTATAAGTACTTACAAGTATTGGTTAACCACAAAGTTCATTCAGGTTTTTCCGTAAGATGGTATGGAAAAACCCAAACGAACTTTTTAGCCAATCCAATACTAAACAGTTGACCCACCCACATAAATTTCAAAGTACCTTGGCATGCATAATTTCAAACAAAACAACGTAATAATTTTTGTTGTTGTTGTTGTTGTTTTTCTCTGGCTGTGTTTTAAGATAATAAGCAAACTAGAAGCTTGGGGTATTGGCTCAACACTAGTCAGAGGAGAACAGGCAATGTACCACCCCACTACTTGCCTGGGTCTGTGATAGTACCTGATAGTCAAATCATCCCTTGACTGCTTATTCTCAGATGGTTAACTGAAGAGAAAATAAACTTTCACCTCATCTTTCACTGTTACATTTCATTGTTAGAACAGATGAAACATGCTATAGTCTAACTGCTATACTGATTATGACCCCCATGAGGGCTATAATTTAGGCTTTTCTTCTGCTGTGGCTAGAACAAATATCAACATATTTGTATGAAATCAGAAAGCAGATTTTTACTAGCTCACCTGGAGAAAATGGTGTGGTGACCTATTTCTATTTTTTGACTCTCTGGTTGTTATGGATTGAATTGTGTTCCCCAAAAAGTTATGATGAGTCCTCAACCCCAGTACCTCAGAATTTGGAAATCGGATCATTGCAGATGTAATTAGTTAAGAAGAGGTCATACTGGAGTAGAGTATGTCCCTAATCCAAAATGGCTGGTACCTTTCTAAAAAGAATGCCCTGTAAAGAGATGTACACAGGAGACTACAATGTGAACACGAAGGTGGAGACCAGAGTGCTGTGTCCATAAGCCAAGGAATGCCAAAGATTGCCAGTAAACCATCAGAATCAAGGAAAGAGGCACGGAACAGATTTTCTCTCACAGCCCTTGGAACAAACCAACCCTGGTGACTATTCAGTTTTGGATTTGTAGCCCCTAGAACCATGAGGCAATAAATATCTGTTGTTTAAGCCACCCATTGTGTGCTCTTTAGTTCTGGCAGTCCTAGGAAACAAATACACTGGCCAATGGATTAATTTCCACCCTTTAGGCACCTTGCCAAAATAGATTCCTGGGAGCCTCCCAGTTTAGAGGACTATGTCCTTTATTCTCCTGGACAATATGGTCACTTTTTGGCAACTGGTCTCATCTATCATTGATTGCCTATGAGTGTCATCTATCACTGTCAAAGACTATAGTAAATTCTGAAACTAATTTACATATAATAAAAAGCCACATGAATCAGCTGTGATGTAGCTCTAACTAAAAATTTATGGAGAATAAACATTCTATAATTTGGGAATTGATCTTTTATGGGTTGTGGATAAGACTGAATATCTACTATATATATTTATAAGATGACAGAATGAGGACACCTATAATTATGCATGTTTATTCTCAGTTCCTATTGAACTGAGTTGGTTTTTTCCTCTCAAATTTATTATGCGAGTATTACAAGCTCAGCAGCAAATAGGGGACAGGTCAGTGTAGCGTCCATATTTCTGTTTGCATGGAGGCAAAGCTAGAGAGGAATCATGATATACTTCAAGAATTTGTGCCTATTTTAGATTAAGGTAGAATATGGTTGTATTCATGTTGTAGAAGGTTATTGCAAAAAGTAATAACAGTGAGTTTTTTCTCTCTATGGGTGATTCACTTCATGTTTAAATAAATGAATATTTAAACATGAAATTAAACATGAATATTTTTATTCATTAAAAATATTTTTTAATGAAAAATGAATATTTCTATTTCAAGACATGTTTTTATGAATAAGAGAATGCTTTCAAGACTATTGAAGAGAAAGCTCCCCATTTTTGGAAGGCATTTTATTTTCTTTGGATTAACCAAGTAGCATCTCAATGCCCATTTTTAGCATAAAATTTATTGGGATCCTGTGGGAAATATGTTTCCTTCTGGTGGGGACTGTAAAGCCCACACAGTAAAGTCCGATAATCTTCTCCCATAGGGATCATCCTTCTTGTGCCTCCACCATGATTCCAAGGTAAGACTATCATTGAATTGCTTGAAATCTTAAAAAAAAATTTTATGGAAAATTTGAAACATATGAACACAGAGAGAGACTAGTACAACAATACCCCATATACTCCATCATCTAGCTTCAGATATTATAAACAGTTTGCCAATCTCATTTCATCTAACCCTTCACATTTTTCTGGGGTGGGGATGGGTTCAAGCTGCACTATTTCCCTTTTAAATACTTTATTATACTTCTTTAACAGAAAAAGATATTTTTCTTTTACTCAACCACAAAGTCAGTCTCATATCTAACAAAATGAACAATAACCCCTTAATTTCACATACTATTCAGTCCATGGTCAAATTTTCCTGATTGTCTAAAAAATGCTTTACAGAGGGTTTGTTTATTAAGGGTCCAAACGAGTTTGGTATATGGCATTTGGTTTACTTACCTCTTACGTTGCTCTTAATATGTAACATTTCTCCCCATACTACCTCCTCTGCACTGTTTGTTTAATAAAGAAACCACGGTGTTTGTCTATCGTATTTTCCCATATTCTGACCTTTTGCTTTCTCATGGTGTGTTTTAACTTTTTTGTCTATCCTTGCTATTTCCTATAAACAATAGATAGATCTAAAAGTTTGGTTAGATTCAAGTTAATTTTTTTTCTTTTGGCAAGAATACTTCC
The DNA here is from genome assembly GCF_028023285.1 of Balaenoptera ricei. Taxonomy (NCBI): domain Eukaryota; kingdom Metazoa; phylum Chordata; class Mammalia; order Artiodactyla; family Balaenopteridae; genus Balaenoptera; species Balaenoptera ricei. Next base: position 39,780,843 of record NC_082654.1, read on the forward strand.
TTGATAGGACTATTTATCTCTTATTTCATAAAACAGGAGATACATAATGTCTGGTTGTCCCATTTATATTTGGATTGACATGACATTCAAGAGTTGTCAGCCTGATCCATCCATCTTAAAAGTCCCTGTCAACCTTTGGTCTTTGATTTTCACAGCCATGGATGTGTTAATTAGATCCATTATTTCTTTAGGGATTACAAAATAGTAATTTTATTTTTTATCTTTACTGGGGTATAATTGACAAAATTGTAATATATTAAAAGTGTACAATAAGATGCTTTTACATATGTATATATTGTGAAAGAATTCTCATCATTGTATTAATTATATCCATCACCTCACATACTTACCTTTTTTTCTTTTTCTTTTGTTTTTTGTTTTTAGTGAGAACACTTAAATTCTACTCACTTAGCAAATTTCAACTATGCAACACAGTGCTATGAACTATAGTTACCATGTTATACATTAGATCCTCAGACTTTATTCATCTTACCAGAATTCACCATTTTACTCTCTGTTTCTACGTATTCAGTTTATTTTTCCAGATTCCACATGTAAGTGATACTTTTCAGTATATTTTTTCTCAGTCTGGTTTATTTCACTTAGAAAAATGCCCTCCAGGTCCATTCTGTTATTTGCAGATGTTAAAGCATCCTTGCATCCCAGGGATTAATCCCACTTGATCATAGGGTTTGATCCTTTTAATGTGCTTTTGAATTCAGTTTGCTAATATTTTGTCGAGAATTATTGCATCTATGTTCATCACAGTTATTGGCCTATAGTTTTCTTTTCTTTTCTTTCTTTTCTTTTCTTTTCTTTTTGTGATGGTATCAGAGTAATGCTGGCCTTGTAATATGAGTTCGGGAGTGTTCCCTTCTTGTTCATGAGGTAGCATGTTATACATTCTCCTTTGCATCTTCCTTATTTCACTTAAAATACACCAAGAGATAATTCTATTTCAGTATATTGATATTTTTCTTTTTTTTTAATTTTGTAAACTTTTTATTTATTTATTTATTTTTAAATTTTACTTATTTATTTTTCGCTGGGTTGGGTCTTCGTTGCTGTGCGCCAGCTTTCTCTGGTTGCAGCGAGCAGGGGCTACTCTTCATTGCGGTGCGCAGGCTTCTCACTGTGGTGGCTTCTCTTGTTGTGGAGCATAGGTTCTAGGCATGTGGGCTTCAGTAGTTGTGGCTCGCAGGCTCTAGAGCACAGGCTCAATAGTTGTGGCGCACGGGCTTAGTTGCTCCGCGGCATGTGGGATCTTCCGCGGATCAGGGCTCGAACTGGTGTCCCCTGCACTGGCAGGCGGACTCTTAACCACTGCGCCACCAGGGGAGTCCCGATATTTTTCTTATTTTTTATAGCTTCCCAAACGTACCATAGTTTATGCATATGCCATAATGTATTAATCAGTCCCCTGTTGTTAAACATTTGGATTGTTTCCAGTTTTATGTTATTACAAATTAAGTATATTTTTGCCAGTATATCTTTGAGATAGATTCCTAGATTTGAGATTGCTAGATAAAGATAAATGCATATGCAATTGTAAATTGCCAAATTTCTCTCCACAGGGTTGGTAACATTTCACATTTTCTTCAATATTCAATGAGAATGTCTGTCTTCCTAGAGCCATGCTAACAGTATATACTGTCAGGTTTTTTAATTCTTGCTAATCTAATAGGTAAATGGTGGTATTTCAATGTTATTATTTTGGATTTCTCTTATTAAGACTGAGATCACATTTCCTTTACATTTTCCCCCTATTCACTGTTCATATATTTTTTCCATTATTTTAACTGGTTGTATGTCTTCATTTTTCTTAGTTTTCATTTTATTTAATTAAAGTTTTTAAATTAAAAGTTTATTTTATTGAAGTATAAATTATATTAATATATAAATATATAAAAATCATGTTAGTTTTAGGTATACAATGTATTGATTTGGTATTTGTGTGTATTGTGAAATGATCACCACAAGTCTAGTTAACATCTGTCACCATACGTAGTTATAAAACTTTTTTTCTTGTAATTAGAACTTTTAAGAACTATTCTCCTAGCAAGTCTCAAATATGCAATACAATATTATTGATTAATAAAATGTGGTATAGGTGTGTATATATATATATATACACCTATACCACATTTTATTAATCCATTCATCCATTGATGGGCACTTAGGTTGTTTCCATATCTTGGCTATTGTCAATAATGCTGCAATAAACCTGGTTGTGAATATATCTTTCCAAGTTAATGTTTTCATTTGTTTTGGATAAATACCCAGGAGTGGATTTTGCTAGATCATAGGGTAGTTCTATTTTTAATTTTTCGAGGAAAATCCATACTGTTTTCCATAGGGACCACACCAATTTATCTTTCCACCAATAGTACACAAGGGTTCCCTTTACTCCACATCCTCGCCACACTTGTGGAGCTTACCGCATATGTTTTCTTCTAGGAGTTTTGAAGTTTCAGGTCTTATGTTCAAGTATTTAATCCATTTTAAATCTATTTTTGTGTATGGTGTAAAATAGTGGTCCAGTTTCATGCTTTTGCATGTCCAGTTTTCCCAACATCATTTACTGAAGAGACTGTCCTTCCCCTCTTATACATTCTCGGCTCCTTTGTTGTAAATTGATTGACCATATATGCATTGTTTTATGTCTGGGCTCTGTGGTCTGTTCCATTGATCTATGTGTCTGTTTTTATGCCAATACCATATTGTTTGATTACCATAAGTTTGTATAGTTTGAAATCAGGGATACTTTCCTAATTTTTAGACAATGTTTATATATTTGGTATACTGGCCCTTCATCAGGAGTTTAATTAGTTAAATTTTTCCCAGTTTGTCACTTGTCTTTTGACTTATAGTAATTTTTTCCATGCTATTTAAAATTTTTATTAGCCATATATTACTTTTTATTTTATTGTGCCTGGATTTTGAGTGAAAGTAAAGAAAATTTTCTCTGCTTCTAAGCTTTAAAGGAATTTAAAAAAAATTTTCTTCTCGTGCTTACCTGGCTTCATTATTTACATTTAGAAATCTAATCCATTTGGAATTTCCCTTGGTGTATGGGATCATACACCATTCTATCTTTTCAAATGACTGTCCAGTTGTCCTAATACTCACTTAAGAAGTCTGTCTTTTCTTCACTGTTTTGAGATTCTGTCTTTATTAACTACTAAATCTTTAATACCCTTGGGTCTAATGCACTAGGACTTCTAGATATTTGTTGAGAGTTTAAACTTCTCCATTATATTGCTGCCTTCTCATCCATTTCGTGTGGCCATGTGGCCTGCAGGGGCTATCAACTGACACTAGACCCTTTAGCGCTTGCTCTAGATAATTTACAAGTAAATGTAAATTCCTGATATGACTCCCCCAGTGACCCTTTTGATAGACAGTGATGTCCCTCACCTCTCAGGGCACTTACATTTTGTGCTCCTTAGGTAAAACCCTGAAGAGGTCACCAAAACCCCAGTCTTTTTGGTTTTAATTAACCAATCTGGCTTTAGCCTAGGCACTCCAAAGCACTCCACCAAAGGACCCTAAAAAAAGCATGTGCCTCAGGTCCTAACGCTCTTTCTCCTGCACCCAGCCCTGACTTCCTTGCATGGCCCCTTGAGGCATGCCATGAACTTTTCCCAGGATGTCTAGAAGTAATAAACATCCTATTTTAATTTCCCTTGTGATCTTTTGTTGAAAGTTGATGGCTCACCATTCCACACCCCAGGGTCTACTTAAGTGTTAATTTAACAAAGTCACAACAATATTCTATTCCACTCATCCTTTTTTTATGCTACAATACCACAATTTTAAATATAGAGATTTTTATAATACATTTTACTGGCTGGCAGAGTTAGCTCTCCATTTCATTGTTCTTCTTTTTCAATATACTCCTGGAGATTCAGGTTTGTTTGTTTCTTCTATATGAGCTCTGTAGTCAACTTGTTTAGGCTCCTGAAAAAAGTTAAAGGTATTTTATTGGTATTCATTAATTCTATAAGTAAACTCAGGGAGAATCAACATTTTTATGATGTTGAGTCCTTCTATCCAGGAACGTGGTAGGAATTTCTATTTTTCAAGTCTCTTTTTGTGTCTTTCAAGTAGGGTTTTCTAGTTTTCCTCAAGAATTTTACACATTTCTTTTTGTTGTTTTTGTTTTTCTCTTTCCTTATATTTTCCAACTGGTTATTGTTCTTATATGTGAAAGCTATGGATTTCTGTATGCTGATTTTAAATCCTAATACTATACTAAATTTTCTTATCATTAGTAGTAGTTATCCATTAATTACTTTGACTTTTGTAAATATAAAAATATCATCTGCATATAGAGATAGTTCTATCTATCTATCTCATTCTTAATGCTTCTGATTGCTTTATCTTGTCTAATTGCATTGGCTAAGCTCCCCAATACAGTATTAAAGAACAAGGAAAAAGAAAGCATTCTGGTCTTGTTCTAGTGTTGCCTTATGTTGGTTTTTTGCTGAGGCATATATATTTATCAGATTAAAGAATATACAGCAATTCTTATTTTATTGAATATTCTTTACTTGATTTTCTTTTTTTTTTTTTTTTTTTTGGTCAAATGTCTTCCTGACCTCTATGGAGTGATTGTATAATTTTCCTGCTTAAATAATATTGAGCACCTTTGTATTACTGAAATAAAAATAATTTTGTAATAATGTACTTTTTAATATACTGTAAAATTGTGTCCTCAAAATATTTAAGATTTCTGCAACAATATTTATAAATGAAATTGGTCTGTATTGTGTGTATGTTTTCAGTATTTGTCTGGTTTTAGTATCAATGTTATACTAACTTTATAGGAAGAATTTTGAAAATTTGAAGCTGTTTTTCTTTTTGTACTCTGGACCATTTAAAGTATTTCAGGGATTATATGATATTTAAATGTTTTATATAATTCTCTTGTGGAAACATCTGGGGTTGGTGGCTTTATTTTTATTTTATTTTTTAAAATTTGTGGGAAGCTCTTTGATGACATTATTTCTTCTATGGAGATTGGTCTATCTCTACTGATTTCCTAGGAAATTATCAATTTTATCTAGGTTATATTTATTTGACAGCATTGTACAATGCATTGTCTCATGCACTGTCTTTTTTTATTTGAAAAATTTCCTTTGGTTTTTCAGTAATTTATTTTTGCGTTTGCTCTTTCTAATATTTGTACTCTAATATTTCTTTCTTGTCTTGTAATTGAATTTCCCCTTATCAGAGGCACCTTCCTTGAGCACCCAGTCTAAAGTAGCTCCCTCTCCTTTTTTCTCTAGTCTGTATTATTTCCTTCCCAGCAATTATCACCTTATGAAATTGACCTATGAAATTGTCTTGCTTATTCTTGTGGTCTCGGTACCTAGAACATGGCCTGATTAATAACTTTTCTGAAATGAATGAGTAAATGAATGAGTGAATGCATCTTTTATGTGCCCAGAGACAGATGCAAGCTTTAGGAGAAGAGAAGATTACTACAATTTCTGTTGCATTTTTTGGTGCCTTTCTCCAGGCAGAAATTATATAGTTCCTTAGTCTTCTATAGAAGAGAGAGGTCAGTCTTTTGTACAGCCCTTGGTGTATCTTTGAAGTTGAAGTTCTTTCCAAATACAAGGTTGTTCATTTCAAAGTGTAGTCACCTGAGATTGTGGGCTAGCTCTATGGACAGCTAGGTAGGAAAGAAAATTGAAGAATGGTCAAGATCCTGGCAAAATTGCATGCTCTGTCAGCTGCCCCCTATAATTTGTTTAGGTACATCTAGGCAGAGAGAACAAGGCTGGTCAAGGCAACAGGGGCTTTGGGCCCTAAACCCTAGCAACCAGGACTGGACCTTGTGTGAAGTGTGGGAGCTCTAGTGCATTTTTGTTTTTAAGTCTACATCAGTGTTTATCAAACTTGAGTAATAAATTAACTGCAGTTAAAAGGAAAAACAAATTTATTATGGATACCATAATTTTACTTAAAGTCTGTTAATAAAATATTAGCTAAGTATGTAGAGACAAAATTAGGCATAAATTTGTTTTACTTATCAATCTTACGTACCTCTAAAAGCTAAATAAATTAAAAAATTTTGAATATAATGAAAAGCCACAAACCAGTAAGAATCAAATAACAGCAATTATTAAATGTAATGCCTGATGCTGTTTTGCTGAAATTAAATTGCCACTTGTAATGTGATTATGGTTCTCACTACTTTTGTATGGGCTCTTTTGAGTCTGCCTGTCTTTGCTATGGTGAACTGTGATGACTCACTTCTAATCATCACTCTTCTCTGTTCTATTGCAAAGTTCGTATTTGAGCAAATGCTGTGGCATCATTTGGTCTTCACATGGCACAAAGAACCAATTACATTTAAGCCCATCTTCTTTTCTTAATAATTGGTGCCAAAGTAATACCATTCTATTAATACTTCAAATAGCAGCATAAACTATTGATTACAAGGTGAAGCTGGGAACGACATGGCTCGGGTTTGAATCCCAACCTCATCAGGTGTCAGCTGTGCATTTTGGGGTGAGTTAATAAGTGTTCTATGCTTTTCCTTCATCTCTAATAGCAGAGAATACTTTATCTCATGGCTGTTGTGGGGATGAATAAGGTATGTATGTTGAACACTTACCAGAGGGCCTATCATATAGCAAGCACTCAATATAGTCCATCGTTGCTTATGTAAATATTGTAAGACTTGGCTTGGCATAAAAATACAAAATGTAAAATTCTTAAAGGTAATTATTGAACTCCTGGAAAGACCTCAGTTTGAAAAACACTGACCTACACTAAAAGCAGACAAAATAGACATTTTGACTCATTTTTCTTCCTACAACCTAATATGAGCCGTTTGGATTGTGGCTTCGAACCTTTCAAGTTTCACAGTATATTTAGAATACTAAAAGTTTTGGGAATACATTTGAAGAGATTAAAAAGTAATCACTGGTATAGAGAAAGAGCAAATTTCAGGATGAAAAAAAAAACACTTGTATTCATTCCGGAACCTGAGATTAGACAACACTGTATACTTCGATAAATGTGTACAATTTATTTTTACTACTGATGAGAAAACAGCCATAATGATAACACCTGTCAGGTAGAACATTGAGTTGAGCGAGGATTTGTGTGACATGTCGTAGAGCAGTAAACGGCTTTTAACCTTCTGCAGGTATGAGGTATCGACAAAATTCAGCTAACGCCAAAGAAATACCACATGATCAGTGGAACCTGGAAGGACTTAGCTTTGGGAGTATGTAAGTACACAGGGCAGTAAACAGTTCTATACAGATAACGACAGGCTGCTAAAAGTGATCAATTAGAGTAAGAATAATATTATCTTTACCTGGAGCCCGAATAACTGTGCACATTGACTGACCAACATTTAGCAGAGAGTTCAGCACAGCAGTGTGCTGTGGCCCACAATTTGAGGCTCACCACTGCCCTAGCTCAGAGGTTCTCAACATTGTCTGTACCCAAGTAACACTTTAAAAATGCACTGACGCCTTGGACCCACCCCCGACATTTTCATTTTATTGCTGTGATAAGAGGCCCATAGTCAGTGGGATTTAAAATCTCCCAGGTACTTTTAATGGGCAGCCAGGGTTGAGGAGCACTGTTCTAGATATTATTACTATATTGGTAAGAAGAATAAAGGAGTGATGGACTCAGGGAACTTTGTGCTAAAGGTAACAAGCGATATCTTGCACCAATTCACCTTGTCTACACTTCTTCCAATACAATCCCATCTTTTAGTAATGGGGCACAATTTTAATTTTATCCTTGTAATACGTAAATTCTTTTCTGAAGAAATCTAGGGGGTCTGGAGCTCTCCCTAGAAGCTAAAGTAGTCCACTAATAAATTTCTGGTCAACCCTAGAAAACGCTAGAAAATTCAAGAGAGCACATATTGGCCGAGCTCCTAGGAACAAGGCATTGTACCAAGTGTGGGAAGTAGGAAAGAAGCCATATGAATATGATACTGGGGAGAAGGCCTGTTCATTACAGCGTTGTTTTAAATTGTGAAAACTTGCAAAACAACCTGACTGTCCTTCAACAGGGAAAATGGATCAATAAGCTATGGTGTTCCGTACAAGGGAATGCTGTAGAAAAGTTAACATGAGTGAACTAGAGTGGCCTGTCTCAAGGTAATTATCAAAATATGTGGCAAATATGGTAAGTTGCAGATCATATGTACTGCATGTTAGTAAGTACCATTTAGAAAAAGTTTGAAAATGTGAAAAACAACAATGTATACTATTTTTGGATATACACAATGGGAAAAATGAGAAAAGATGTGAGAAAGAAATTGGAATGGTGATACTTCTGTGTGTGTAAGCTCCATGAAAGCAGGGGTTTTTGTTTCATTTACTGATGTACTTCCATTCCTAGACCAGTTCCTGGCACTTAGTAATGCCTGAAAAATATTTATGGACTGAAACAACTGGTAAGTGGGAAAGAAATGGAATCAGGAATGGATCTGCAAGGTCTTCAAATATAAATGGTACTTCTATTTCTTAAAAAAATTAGGTAATAATGGCAAAACACAAACATTTGATAGAGCTTAATGGTGGATACATGGGTGTCCATTATGTTATTCTTTTGACCTTTTCTATATGCTTGAAATATTGCATTGAGAGTTTTAAAAAGAGTAGATGCAGAACAGACAGAATTTAACATGACTGATGAGAATGACTGAGATTTCAAATCTGGGTGACTGGAGAATAGCAATGCTTCTAAGAGTTGCAATTACTAAATGGAAATCAGGAGTGAAACAGAGGGTGACAGCACCACTTTTGGATGCATGATATTTAAAATTCTGGCTGGATTTCATCTAGAAATGCCCCCAAACCTACTGGAAATGTTCATTCTGATGTCATCAGTTTTAAGAAAAAAGAATCAGGATATAGTTTAAGGGCTTCACACTCAGTTTTTCCTGATGTACTTTTAGAGCAACACAGTTAGAAGCTGAAAAACCATGGAAAGTTCCTGAAAAAGCAATATTAATGAAGGGAAGCCATTTCACTCAAAATTAATACCTGATTGCCTTAAATGCTAAGGGATTAAAAGCCTTGGCATATGGAGGTGGTGAGCTCTGGGGTAGGAGCAGCTGGAGGGCAGTGTCATTCTGGGCCAACAGAGCAGGCCTTTCTTGGACCAAGATAAAATTGGCCTGTGAGGTTGGTGGCACAAATAATACTAGGCTCCCACAGACAGCTTTTGGGTTTAACTTCTGATTCTTTCCCTCCTCTCTCTCTCCAAGTGGGTAATTGGTCCACATGAGACCAGACAGACCCCTAGCACTTAATTATCTGGACTTGGTCCTCAGGGCTTGTACTTAAATAGCCTAGCTCTTAGCAGGAGGAGATGAAGACTGGCTGGAATAAAAACTCTTCAGTGAGAGTCAAAAGGCCTGGATCCCTGTCCTGGTTCTGTCATAAACCATCTGGTAAGTTTTGGATAAGTTCCTTAGTATTTCTGAGTCTTATCAAGGATTTGATCTTGAAAGTCTCTGAACTCTATGGCTGCTATTATAAATAGATTTCATCTTTATTGCCTTTGTAGACCGATTCATAGTAGCTACTTGGAGAAGTGTATGGAAAAGACTTCGGAGATGGTGTTTGGGTCCAGTGGGAAAGTGTGATCTCATTGATTTGCACTGTCTGACATGTGTGGGGTCCAGATTAGCAGCCAAATAATGGTCTTTGCCCTTCCTGATCTACAGAATTCTATAAGTGTGCCTTTTCAGGGATAAGATATATAGGTAGAGTTTCCAGAAGGTGAAGAAAACCATTTCTTACCCTACTTCAACCCTCTTCCCCTCCAACAAAGTACACAAGTTCCCCTCTTGGCTGATAGATAACACTGGACACTAGAGAGAGGGGGGGAAAAGGCAGGATATTTATCCCAGGATGAATCTAAATGTACTCTTTGTGGTTTTCTCTGTGTTAAATCTGCAGTGCCATCTACTGAATCAGGTAGGAAATAGTACAAAGACTATAAAAGCGTTACAGATGACAATGAAAGGAAATCTGCTTTTCATTTAAGACCACATATTTTAATCTCATAATTTAGCTGTACTTTCATTATAATAGTTTGATAGGTGAACCCTTTTGAGAAACTCTCACACCATTTTTAATTCCATATAAACAACAATCATGAGTAGTTGTCAATACATGTTGAATCACTTGTTTCCCTTTTTTAAAATGAGTATTTTAAGTGATAGAGTTGAAGATTAAAAACACAAAGCCCCAAAGTACATTTCTGATGTTCTTGTAGCCACAGTAAGGTTTGTTCAGGGTCTATTAGATTTTGCTCCAAATTAGTATTCCCAGTACTGTTTATACTAGTGTCATGAAAAAAGTTTCATGATCCAGTAAATTTGGGAACTACTATATGCTCAACCCCTCTTTCACAGATTCGCAATGTACATTAGGATAATAGAGGATTTTAGACACTCTGAAGGCAAGAAATCTATTTGTTTGTCTAATTCAATGTTTCCTAAATTTAGTTGAACATAGCTTATTTATTTTAAAACATTTCAAATATTGGTCTTTCATATGCCAGACACAGTTCTAGGTTCTTCATATGTGTTAACTGATTTATGCTTCATTACAGGCATCTGATTTTACCTCTGTTTTACAGAGGAAATTGTTGAAATGGTAGAAGCAACTTTTGCAGAGCATATAGTTAGAAAGTGGCAGTGTTAGACTTAAAACCCAGGCCTGCCTGGTTCCTAAGAACATGCTGTTTCCAATTGTATCACATGGCCTCTCAACAGGACCTTTCAGGTATCTAATGGCTGAGGACAGAATCTTCTGCTTGGCAAGGGGGTGGGAGTCATAAGAGCACTGCTTTCAGTTGGTTCTTCCCTGGGGTAGAGACACTTTTAAAGTACACTCGTGTAGAAGCAAGTGATTCTCTTCTCCTGGAGGTAAGAAATTGTGGCCTGCTGTGCTAGATGGTCTTTGCGTGCTGCTCCTCAAAAACTTAACCATCTACTTCCAAAGCTGCTGTTGTTTTGGAGAGTAACTGGAGAGAATGGATGTCTCTAGGTAATTCTTAATTTGCATAAGATGCTTCACCTCTAGTCTCTTCCCAGGTCTGTACTAGGCACTGGGTTTCTTAGCCATGAAAGCAGAATTTATAGTCTAATTCTCTGAGATTCAATTTTCAAAGTCACTTTCCTGAAGGGATCATAGATTTTGTACCTTACCAATAAAGAACAGCTATTAAAGAACAGATAACTCCAGAAGGTCACTCGTCCAGAAGCTATTTTTAGGCAGACTATTTTGGGTACTTTATATAGAAAAGCTGGATGAGAGCAGGCTTTTAGAACAGAGGACAGGAAAAGATGGGCCCTTTGACTCCTGGCTCTATCTCTCGCTTTCTGTGTGCTTCTCAAAGTCTCAGTTTCCTCAGGTGTTAAAAGGAAGTGAATGTACCTAGTTCTTGAGGCTGAATTGAGTACCAAATGAGATCCTGAATATCTGTATTCTCCCACTCCAAATTCTTATGAGTCTATAAAACCCAACAAAGACAATGACATAGGAATACAATTGACAAGATTTATTAACATGGTGGAGGAAACTTGTATGTCTGACCCATGTTGTAGAAGGTGTTTTGGATGTCCCCCCGTCTTCAAGTGGTAGATTAAAAAGAAAGTGAATTTTAACAGTTTGATCAGGAGAGAGGTGGCCAAGATGGTGAAGTAGGAAGACCCTGAGCTCCCCTCCTCCCATGGACACACCGAAATTACAACTACTTACAGAGCAACCATCTATGAGAATGACCTGAAGACTAGCAGAAAAGATTTTCCACAACTAAACACATAGAAAGGAATCATGAGACAGGTAGGAGGGGCTAGAGACACGGTGTGATCAAGACCTACTCCCCTGAGTTGGTGACCCACAAACAGGAGGAGTATGACAATTGTAGAAGTCCTCCGCAAGGAATGAGGGGTACAAGTCCCCATCAGATTCCCTATCCTGGGAGTCCTGCACTGGGAAGACAAGCTCCCAGAATGTCTGGATTTGAAAACCAGCAGGGCCTATGTTTGGGCGAGCCAGAGGGTTATAGGAAATAGAGACTCTGCTCTTAAAGGGCACATGCAAAATCTCGTGCTCTCAAAGTCCCAGCACAGAGGCAGTAGCTTGAAAGGAGCCTGAGTCAGACCCACTTGCTGATCCAGGAGGCAAGAGGGACTGCCCCTGGGGATGGAGATGTTGGTGGCAGCCATGTTTGAGAGCTCATTCTACCATAATAACACTCATTCTGGCAAGCACCATTTTAGAATTCTCTCTCTAGACTACTGGCCCTGGGGACCCAGTCCCACCTTCCAGAAGGCTGGCACCAGCTCCATGCCCCTCCCCATGCCCACGCCACACAGCCAACCATGCAGGAAGCCTACTCTTATCTCCAGCAGGCCTGCAGCCACTGCACAGGGCACAGCCTCACAACCAACCAGACCCGCCTACAAGCACACCCAGAGTAGTAAGCCCACCACAACAGAAAGGCACATGCAGCCCACATAGAGGACACCCCTAGAGCACATAGCTCTGGTGACCAGAGGGGCGTATGCTATTAGGCCACATAGGATGTCTTCTACATAAGGCCACTTCTCCAAGATTGGGAAATATAACCAACCTACCTAATGCATAGAAATAGACACAGAGAATTGGGCAAAATGAGGACACAGAAAAATATATTCCTAATAAAGGAACAAGACATAACCTCAGAAAAAGAACTAAAAAAAGGTGGAGATAAGCAATCTATCCAATAGAGAGTTGAAGGTTATGATCATAAAGATGCTTACTGAACTCAGGAGAAAAATAGATGAACATTGAGAATGTCAACAAGGAGAAAATATAAAGAAGAAGCAAACAGAGCAGAAAAATATGACTGAAATAAAAAATACACTAGAAGGAATCAACAGTAGATTAGATGATAAAGAGGCATGGATCAATGAACTGCAACACAGAGTAGGGGAAATCATCCAAGCTGAACAGAAAAAAGAAAAAATTTTAAAAAATTAGTATAGTTTGAGACCTCTAGAACAACATCAAGTGTACTAACATTGGCATTTTAGGGGTCCCAGAAAGAGAATTGAGAGAGAAAGTGGTATTTCTTCTTATTTGAAGAAATAATAGCAGAAAACTTCCCTAATCTGGGAAAGAAAACAGACATCCAAGTCCAGGAAATACAGACAGTCCAAAACAAGATGAAGCCAAAGAGGTCCACACCAAGACACGTTATAATTAAAATGGCAAAAATTAGAGATAAAGAGAGAATCTTAAAAGCAGCAAGAGAAAAGCAACTAGTTATACCCAAGGGAACTCCCATAAGACTAGGAGCTGACTTTTCAGCAGAAACATTGCAGGCCAGAAGGGAGTGGCATGATATATTTAAAGGGATGAAAGGAGAAAACCCTGCAACTAAGAATACTCTCTTCAGCAAGACTATCATTCAGATTTGAAGAAGAGATAAAGAGTTTTAGACAAGCAAAAGCTAAAATAGTTCAGTATCACTAAACAAGCTTTACAAGAGATGTTAAAGGGACTTCTCCAAGTGGAAAAGAAAAGACCACAATAGAAATATGAAAATTATGAAAGGAAAAATATCACTGGTAAAGCAAACATACAGTAGAGATAGTAGATCAACCACTTATGAAGCTAGTAGGAAGGTTAAAAGACAAGAGTAATAAAATCATCCATATCCACAATAAGTAGTTAAGGGATATACAAAACAAAAATATGTAAAATATGATGTTGACAATAGTAAATGTGGTGGAGGGAGAAGTAAAAATGCAGGGTAGTTAGAATGCATACGAATTAGATTATCAACTTAAAATAGTTATATATAGGTTGTTATATATGAACCTCATGGTAACCACAAACCAAAAACCCATAATAGATACACACATGAAAAAGAGAGAGGAATTCAAGCATAGCACTAAAGATAGTCATCAAATCATAAGGGAAGTGAGCAAAAGAAGAAGAAAGAAACAAGAACTATAAAAACAACCAGAAAACAAGCAACCAAATGGCAATAAGTACAAAACTCCAGAGATTCAAGGTCAAACCTGCCAGAGGTCTACTTGCCCAAGGAATCCAGGTGCTTGGGGTGAGGGGAAATTGACCCTTGCCATTTAGCTCCTCTACAAAACTCCTCTTGGTTCTGGGGGAATCATTGAAACACCAAAACCTGCACTTGATGGGGAAGGAGCTCACTCTAATGGGGGTTACCGTGCACCATCTTCCTGGGGAGATAATATCAGTTGCAAGGGAAGGGCTAAGGAATGCCTCAGGGTGGGGGGGGCGGTTGTCAGCTTGGCTTCTAGCCTAGCTTCCTGCAGACCATCCCTTTGTCCGCGGAGGAGGGGAGCTGTAAGAGATGATGTGATTTAACAGAGTGGTTGCGTTAGTTTGTATCCTATGAGAAGCAGGTGCTGGGCATTTCATCTTTACAAGGACGCAGTAACAGGCCCAGAGCTGGTTCTTCACTGCAGATGACATGGCCTGGTTCCAGACCCCCGTGGACCTGCTTTGCAGATGCCTCATTAGGGCTTGCCATGCACTTCGCACTACGTCTTTTACCACCACCGACCTCAACACTGCAGGGTCTTTTGGTTCATATGGCCCAAGGGACAGGGTTGCTTATTCTTCAGCCTGGACCTGCCGCAGAGCCCTTTCTTACTCCAGGTCCCGCTCAAGCGGGCAGCCTCCTGACACCTCGTATGTCGACTAGAGCAGCATTTCTAGGTGAGCGTTGTCCTGTCTCCAGAACCCAAAGAGGCCTACCAGGCATTACATGTTTTTTTCTTTCTTTGCCCAGAAAGCCAGTTGTTCAGCGCCACTGGCTCAGGTGAATAGCAGTAACCATTGGGTGGGTCTGTGGACCTGGTAGAGGCCCTATAAGCCAGACTTTAGTAGGTCTCCATTTATTACCTGACACTTGATAGACCCCACTTTAACAGGAGCCAGTGATGCCTTTGGGGGTCTCTGGGTATCAGTGTCAACTCAAATTCTGTGTCCAATTGTCTTCAGAGTCTCTGGGTTCTCCTCTCTCCAGTCTACAGTCACCTGAGTAAACAGCCGTAGGTCTCATTTGGGAAGTGAATCATAGTCAAGTCAATAAAAAAAAACCTCGAGGGGCTTCCCTGATGGCACAGTGGTTAAGAATCCGCCTGCCAATGCGGGGGACATGGGTTAGAGTCGTGGTCCGGGAAGATCCCACATGCCGTGGCGCAACTAAGCCTGTGAGCCACAACTCCTGAGCCTGCGCTCTAGAGCCCGCATGCCACAACTACTGAAGCCCGTGCACCTAGAGCCCATGCTCCACAACAACAGGAGCTACCGCAGAAGCCCGTGCACTGCAACAAAGAGTAGCCCCCGCTTGCCACCACTAGAGAAAGCCCGCGTGCAGCAAAGAAGATCCAACACAGCCAAAAATAAGTAAATAAATTTATATATATATTAAAAAAACCCAATCCATCTGTATTAGGCAAAAAATTCACCCCCGCCCCGCAAAGTCTCTGGAACCTGATAGTATGTTATCTTACCTGGCAAAAGAAACCTTGCAGGTGCGATTAAATTAGGGGCCTTAATTTAATTAAGATTAAGGATGGGGAGATTACCCAGGTGTAGCTCAATGTAATCACGTGTTCTTATCAGGGAAAGATGGAGGCAGGATGGTCAGAGAGAGAGGTCTGAAGATACTTTACTGCTGGTTTTTAAGATGGAGGAAAGGGGCCATGAGCCAAAGAATGCTGGCAGCTTCTAGGAGCTGGAGAAAATAAGGAAACAGATTTCCCCTTAGTCTCCGGAAGGAAGGCAGCCTTGCCAATACCTTGATTTTAGCTGGTGAGATCCATCTTGGACTTCTGATTATACCGGTAAGATACTAAATTTGAGTTGTTTTAAGCCATTACGTTTGTGGTAATTTGTTACAGCAGCACTAGGAAACAAATTTACTATCGTAAGTATGAGTTTGCCCCTTCTCTAGGGATCTTTCCCAAAGCGTTAAATCCCTATGTCTCAAAAGTGCCTTCGAATCAGTCCTTTCTTATCCAGCCTCACACTTTGGCCCTTTGATCAAGCATACTCACGATCCAACCCCAGGGTCCTCCTTTGGCTCCTGCTTGTACCTACTAGGTAATTCTTGCTATTCCTTCTGGAGGTATAATTTCTTTTCTCTCTTATCAAACCCAGCATGGTCCAAGCTGAGTTATGGTGGATTTAACCCTATCTATCATCCTGGCCGTCCTGGAGAGAAAGTGGGAGCATCTCCTTAGGGAGTGATCTGTTGCCTCATGAAGGAGAAGCTTCCGCAGTGTCTCCCCACACAGGAGAAATGCTAGTTCTTATTGTGAAGGCAACCTCTGGAAGTTCTTGGGGGAAGGTCTGCAGAGTAAAATCCCTGAGGGAATCCACCCAAATATCTCCATCCCATATTCTAGGGTCCCATGTTTTCCCATCCAGAGTCCAGGCTTCAGCTTAACTGACATATTTTGGCTGTGTATTTAAATGTGAGTAACTGTATAAATCCAAGGATAGCACTACAAGAGTCAGCAAAGTTATATACTGTGCATAGTAGACACAATATTAATGAAATAAAGAGATATAGAGTGAACAGCCTACAATACTTCCAAGTGTAATATGTAGACATGAAGAAAAGATGAGAACAGGTTCTAGAGCCACCAATGCTGTTTTGTTTATTAGTGAAATGTCTCTGGAATTCTGCAACTCTATTAACTTCTGAACGTGCTTCTCAGCTGTGTTTGCTTTTCCACACTGCAAGAGATAAGCTACCAAAGAGGCCCTCTGCTTCTCTCTCAGCCAGTAGCTGCCAAGCCTGTTTCACACTTTTCCTCTGCGGAGCATTAAAACAACTTGGTAATGACTAACTCTCTTGCCTTTGTAGGAATTTTTCCCCAATAGCTTTCAAATATCTGAGTCATTGTACTGTTAAGAGCATTTCCTTCCAACAGGGCATTTCCCAGGTCAGCACCAGTGAAATCTTCAGCAACTGGGCTGCCACCTGTGCCAGGGACTATCTATGCCCTGTGCAGGATGGAGTCATTCCTGCCTTTTGAGTAGTGAATGAGCCAGTCCTGAAACCTCATAATACTACCTGTTTTCTTGGACCACTTCTGGTAACACCTGTGTCACCCAAGAAGCAGATACCCAGATGAGATTAGACATGCAAGAGATTTTATTGGGGAAAATACCTGTTTAGGATTTAGGGGAAGGGAACAGAAACAGGTTAGAGAACCTTCAGACTGTGGTGCAGATCTGGCATTTGTGAAAAGAGGGAGGGAAGGAAGGAATGATTGCATTGGAAAATCCTCAGACCACGGTGCAGTCCTGAGAAGGTCTGGGTTAGGCTGACAGGGAAACTCTGAGGAAAGGTTGCTTGACAGAGGGGTCCTGTGCTGGGCAGTGGTGGCCCAGTTCTAATGCCTCTGCTTTGCTCATTGTCTGGGAGAACCCCGGGGGAAGTGTGGCCTTGTCACACCTCACGTGCTTGCTGTAATTAAAGGAGGTCTGAGTGGCAGCCCTCCGTGGCCATGACAGTGGTTAATAACCTCAGCTCTGGAGCCAGGGGGTCAGGGTTTGAAACCTGACTGTGCCACTTATTTGCTATACGGTTATTCATTTCTCTAAGGTAGTTCATTTCTCTAAGCCCTAGTTATCACATCTTAAATCATGAGGCTTACAGTAACTATCTCACAGGCAAACTGTGAGGCTTCGAGTGGTTAATACATGTGAAATGCATAGAACACAAGACTGGCACACAGAATAATAAATGGTAGGTAAACAAACAAAACAGATCGGTGGCTCTAGAACCTGTGCTCATCTTTTTTTTGAGTCTATGTATTGCTCTTGCAAATATCAGAGGGTGTCCACTCTATTCCTCTTTAGTTATTTTACAGATATTTACTAAGAGTCTCCTAGGCATGGCATATAAACTTGCTGACTCTTGTAGTGCTATTTTAGGATTCATGCAGCTCAGGAGTGAGTTCTCTGAAATCCTCATAAACTTGAACTGTGTGACTACCACACAGGGTCACTTTCTAGTTCTTTCCTAGATTCTTTCCTTCTGTGGTCTTCATGAGGTAGAGAAAAATCTCATTTGTGCACATCAACATCTCAAGTAGTTCTTTCTAGGAGTCTGAAATTTAAAGCTATTCCTGTCTCCTGATGCTACGCAAAGCCAATTAATTCACATGTACTTTATTTCATTCCTCAAATGTTTATTGAGCGCCTAATTAGTCGTCAGGCAAATAAGGATAAAATATTAGCAAGATGATGGTTGAAACACTCAGAAGCTCTAGTCTCCCGGGGAAGATAGATAAGGGACCTACTCAGAATTTAATGTGAAAAGCACAATTAAAGGAACAGCCGTGAACAAAGACAAAAGGATGTATCCTTTTGTCTTTGTGAGAAGTGTCCCAGGCGACTTCAAGGAAAAGATGGCAGCAGGGACAACTCCAAACTCACATTCAGAGAATGTCAGGAGATTCTGCCCGACTGCAGTTCAAGCGTCTCGGAAGTCTTCATAGCAACAGCACGTTCCTCTTAATGTATTTCTTCCAAAGCCCCTTTGCAAATAGTTGTCTTGGGAACGGTGCTGGGCATGCTGTAGCTTACAAAGAGTATGCATAGTGGCTCTGATAAGAGTTTGGGGTCGTATGTATACATGTGTGTAATGCGACTTAGCAATACAAGTAATACGTGCTTCCCATGTTTGTTGGTGATATCTATAGTGCTGCCTTGAGCACTGTTTGAGCTCTAAATTATTAACCAGTCAACCTGCTATCACTTTTGCAGAGGTGGAGTAAAGAATCCCTGGTTAGAATTAACAGGAAATGAATAAGAGCAGTCTTACATCCAAAGCCAGAATGGAGTAGCACTTGTGAAATTTATACTCCAATAGATTAATAATAAAATCCCTGGAAAGCACTGAGTTTTGTGCTAGAAATAGGCTTTTGACTTTTCTTAACTGGCCCAACACAGTGCAGTTCTCCAATTAAACAAGTTAAAGGGGCCTGGGTGGGACGTTTCTTCCCATCAGAGGAAATTCTAGACAGAGTTGTTTTCTTTTCTTTTTTTTTTTTTCTTCTGTTTTTGGCCAAGCCGTGTGGCTTGTGGGATCCTAGTTCCCTGACCAGGGATTGAACCCGTGTCCTCGGCAGTGGAAGCACGGAGTCCTAACCACTGGACCGCCAGGGAATTCCCCAGGTAGACATCTCTTGGGAGAGAGGAACACATAAGGACAGGACCCTGAGCAAAACTACCGGATTTACATGGGGTTATTTTTATTCTTTTAGATGGCCAGGGTTTTCTTGACTTAAGTTAGAGGCGTGAAAAGCATATTGAAGCATATCAAAAATTGCTTGAAGCAATTTTAAAATTGAAGCGTAATAAAAATGTTAAGAGTTTATTTGAGCTGAAATCAATTGGAATTGGGCAGCACCAGACTTGAGTGGGCTGTCTGCACACAGGAACCAGGAGAAAGACTCGTATAGAAAAAGTGCCCAAGCAAATTACCTGATTGGCTACAGCTTAAGCCTAATGGGCTGTTTGTGATTGGTTTTCTGTAGCTTTCTACTTCAAATCTAGACATTGACGGGCTTAGATTTTGGTTTACTTACATAGGCCACCACAGCATTAGAGCCACCTCAGTCCAATGGCCTCCTTGTTTAATTATTTTTTTTTAATTTTGAAAAAAATGACAGCCTTTATTCTTTTTTTTTTTTGGTTTATTATTTATTTATTTATTTATTTTTTAACATCTTTATTGGAGTATAATTGCTTTACAGTGGTGTGTTAGTTTCTACTTTATAACAAAGTGAATCAGTTATACATATACATATGTCCCCATATCTCTTCCCTCTTGCGTCTCCCTCCCTCCCACCCTCCCTATCCCACCCCTCTAGGTGGTCACAAAGCACCGAGCTGATCTCCTTGTGCTATGTGGCTGCTTCCCACTAGCTATCTATTTTACGTTTGGTAGTGTATATATGTCCATGCCACTCTCTCACTTTGTCACAGCTTACCCTTCCCCATCCCCGTGTCCTCGAGTCCATTCTCTAGTAGGTCTGTGTCTTTATTCCCATCTTGCCCCTAGGCTCCTCATGACCCTTTTTTTTTTTTCTTTTTTTTTAGATTCCATATATATGTGTTAGTCCTTGTTTAATTTAACAGGGGAAAATTTTACTTCCAAAGATTTTCCTGTTGGCGGTTTTGAGTTTGAGAGGCAGCAGTCTTCAGGAAAGAATCACTTTTACACTAATCATGGTCTGGGTCGCCTGTGGAACCTACCAGGTGTGTGTCTTTGAACAGTTTTCTTTTTTTTCTTAACATCTTTGTTGCAGTATAATTGCTTTACAATGGTGTGTTAATTTCTGCTTTATAACAAAGTGAATCAGCTACACATATACATATATCCCCATATCGCCTCCCTCTTGCGTCTCCTTCCCACCCTCCCTATCCCACCCCTCCAGGGTCACAAAGCACGGAGCTGATCTCCCTGTGCTATGCGGCTGCTATCTATCTATCTGTCTATGCTATCTATCCACTAGCTCTCTATTTTACATTTGGTAGTGTATATATGTCCATGCCACTCTCTCACTTCATCCCAGCTTATCCTTCCCTGCCCCTTGTCTTCAAGTCCATTCTCTACGTCTGGGTCTTTATTCCTGTCCTGCCCCTACGTTCTTCAGAACCTTTTTTTTTTTTTTTAGATTCCATATATATGTGTTAGCATACAGTATTTGTTTTTCTCTTTCTGACTTACTTCACTCTGTATGACAGACTCTAGGTCCACCCACCTCACCACAAATTACTCAATTTCGTTTCTTTCTATGGCTGAGTAATATTCCATTGTATATATGTGCCACATCTTCTTTATGCATTCATCTGTCAGTGGACACTTAGGTTGCTTTCATGTCCTGGCTATTGTAAATAGTGCTGCAATGAACCTTGTGGTACATGCCTCTTTTTGAATTATGCTTTTCTCAGGGTATATGCCCAGTAGTGGGATTGCTGGGTCGTATGGTAGTTCTATTTTTAGTTTTTTAAGGAAACGCCATACTTGAACTGTTTTCTTAACTTCAACTAAGATCAGCTTAATTATCTGCAAAATGGAAATAGCGAGTATCTCATAGAGTGGTTGTAATATATAAATGAAATAATTTAAAACAATTTAGCAAATAATCTAAGTAAAGGAGATGCTCCAGAAAAGCTAGTTCCACTACATTTGATAACAAATGTGGCAAAATCTTGGCTAACTGAAATCTAGCTTTCCAGAAATCTCCTTTAACCACATCCTTTCATTTGCATTTCATAGAAGAAAAGCTGGTATATGTTGTAAATATTAGTTTATAAACTTCAAGCCCAACTGTATACATTCTAAGCTTGTGTAATCATCAAGAGAAAGAGGAGAGAGAGAGAATTTTTGTTTACCATGGAATCTTTAGCACTTAGAACCTTCTGGCACATGGTAGGTACTCAATAAATGTTTGTTGAATGAATAAGGACCCAGAAATCCTCAAAGAGCATTATTTGTTAGGAGTTCAATGATGCCATAAGTCAGCAAAGCAGACAAACTCATTTTACAGTCTTCAGTGAAAATTGTTGCAAGTAAAACACTTACTGGAGATTTCTCTGAGTTTCTCTGAAATGCTTAGTTTAATTCAGCAACTTATAAGTATTCAAAAATTCATCAGTATTTCTTGTTTGATTACTACGTGCAAAACAGAGCAAGATATATAGTCCCTTTACTCAAGGAACTCCGATTCTAATAGGGAGATAGAGCATAGGAAGAACAATTGAAATGTCAGGCATAATTGAGAGAACGAACGAGTTTGAACTAAAATTGCAGTTGTGATGCAGTAGAAGAAGGAATTCATTCTCAATGAGAGGCACAGGGAGTTCTTTGAAGGGGAGATTTTATTGTATTTGAGTCAAACCCTAAAGTGGGAGTTAACTTGTGACAAGTGGGCATGACTAAAATGGTAAAGAAGACTAGAAGGGACATGAATATGGGGGAGAAATTCCAGGCAGAAGACAAGGCATGGCTGGTAAAGAAGCAGAGAAAACTTTTCCTGAGGATTTTGAAGAGGTAGGTCCCAGAGAAGATGCAGTGTGTGAGAAAAATAAATAGAGAGGATAGGTGATACCTCTTACCAAGATTACTGTAGACTTTATATTTTAATGCCCTTCAAAGTTACTTGGGAAATATAAAGAATGAGATTCCTTATAACCTGCTTCTTGAATGTGACTCTGCTCTGAGACTGAACTGAAAGAGACTAGATTTTATCAGGGCAAAACAGGCAAAGGGTATTAAAAATAGTTCTTATCTGGGAATGGTGCCCCCATATTTGTAGCCTAAACCAAAGACTAATGGTAGAAGAATTTCTGGCCAGACAGGAGATGTCATCTAACTACTCCTGTAGACTGCTCTCAAGGGTTTAGAAAGTGGCAAACCAAAGCCAGTCTTCAAGATAAGCTATTTAACTGCAGAGAAAATGTTCACTCTCATTATTTTGGATGTTAAATCTTTCTAAATTAGATTACATATTTTCTTACTTGATTAAACATAAGGCTCTAAGAATAATTTAATTGCTTTAATGACTCAGGGTCATCATTATGGACATCAATTATTATGCCAGTTTGTATAGAGTGAGACCTTGGGAGCTTAAAATGTGTCCGACTGTTTGCCCCTGTATTAATGGTAGTACCTACACATTCAAGTTTTAAAAAATTATTATTAGTGTTCTTTTCTCTCCTTTCTACTGCCAACTCTTGGTATGAAGCAGTTTGTAAGTTCATTTCTAATCTTCCAGTGGTCAGAGTGGGGGCTTTTCTCTGAAGTAAAGCAAAGGATCTTTGTATTTCAGAGGCCCTGGTGGAGGTAAAAGATGTTTCTGTTATGGGCAATTTATAATGGAAAAATTAATTGGTGGATCTTCTGCGAGACTTGGGTTTCAGCCTCAGCCCTTTCCCTAGTTGCTAGTTAACTTTTTGGCATCACTTAACCTTCCCCAGGCTAACTTCCACATTAAAAATAGAAATTTGGAAACATGTTCTCTACAGTCCCAGAATGATGGATGCAGCATGGATTCAGGAGTCAGACTGTATTTACAATTTCTTACTTGCAAGCTTGGCAAATTGCTTGGTCAAGTTAGTTCTCTATGCCTCCTTCTGTTTTCCATTTTGGTGGATAATAATACTGGTGTCACTGTGGAGTGTGGGTAGGATAAACGGGGAAAGTTCCTCTCACAGTGCCTACAACCCAGGGGAGAATACTTGTTAGTTCTAGTTCCCTTTCTTCAATTGAAATCTTTTTCAGCAAGATTAAGTGCCTAAGAGGTCAGAATTCCCCAGGCTATTGGAAGTCTCTAAGTGTCATTAGCCAAATAAGCCACTGGATGTCACACTTGATCTAAGCTACCACATGTACCTTGTCCAGTGCACTTTGGCTTGGGCAGTCTTGTGCTTTTAGAGCTGGAGTGGACCTTAGGGATCGTTGAATCAGAGTTTGAGCCAGAGTTTGAAAACTGCAGGCCACAGCCAAATTTGTTTTGCACATGTTTTATTTTTTCAGTTTTAATGGAACTTGAACGCACTCAGGTAGACGGTACCCTGTCCTATCCTGTAGAGCCCGACCTGGGCCCTTCACTCATTGGGGTTACTCACCTGGTTCCTCAAGGCAATGGAGTGGGGAGCACCTGATCTCATTTTATAGAAGAGGAGACTGACCACCCAGACACCTTACATGGTTTGACCAACGACATAGTTTAAGTTGGTGGTAAATCTGGGACAAGAACTCAGGCCGCTTGACTCCCCCGTTGGTGCCTGGCATTGAGCCAGGTACCCTAGAGTTACATCAACATTATGTACCTTTAGGAAATTTCTACTATGCAGAAGCAAATGAGAGGGTTCATTATCTGACTCTAGCTCTCTCCTAAGCTCTGTTCAATCACAAGCCTCAGAATATTTTGACTTTCACAGTAGCACTAGATTGGGTGTTTTATCTCATGAATGTTTTATCTTGTGAACTTGGTTGGGGGGTGGGACTGTGTTTGGACATTGGAACGTGTTTCCCAAAGCACTTAGCAGAGACACATTAGGCTAACAATAAAGTCCACAACCTCTAACAGGAAATCAGTAAGACAAGCCAAGGGTCATGATTTATCCCAGCTCTTATCAGAAAAAACAAGCCAAGAGAGCTCACCCTGAGTACTAATAAGTTATAATGTAACCGTACACAACCACACAGGAGTTTAAGTTTTCATAACTACCAGAAGGAGGATACAGGCTAATATTGCTCACACTCTACCCACCACCTTTGGAAAAACCGGGTCAGAGAGGGTAATTATCTCTCAAATTTAGATTTTCCAGGTTGTGTTCTCATTAGAACAGCAGAAAGTTATTTCTGGGTCTGTGTCAGCAGAATGGCAGGCCTGTAGGAGCTACCAAGATAAGAGTAAATCAGGTTTCCACTGAAAACATTTTACTGCCTAGGGCACTTGATCTGAGATCCTGCACAGTTTGGGGAGGGTGTGGTCCCTTCCCAGGGGACCGGAAGTGTGGAGAGTGAAGCATGCCTATCTCTTTA
This sequence comes from Balaenoptera ricei, assembly GCF_028023285.1. NCBI lineage: Eukaryota > Metazoa > Chordata > Mammalia > Artiodactyla > Balaenopteridae > Balaenoptera > Balaenoptera ricei. Next base: position 39,805,461 of record NC_082654.1, read on the forward strand.
GTTGATAAGGATTTTGAAGCTTCTTAAGGAAGCTCGCTGCCGTCTCTTTAAAGTCTATTTTGAAGAACCCTGATGTCAATGGTCAAAAATGGTAGCACAGCCTATTATAAATGGAACATATGTTAAAGAGCATCAAGTCCAACCATTTTCACATCACAAAATCAGAAATGGGGGCCCGGAAGTGATAGAGTACCTATTGACGGTTACACAGCCATTTAGCTGCGCCAATACTTTTGTCCTTTCTTTTTTCTTCTGTCAACACTTTCTTGTACCCAGATCCTCAGAATCCTCATCCCTTGATTTCTCTAATTACCCTGCTGCTTTTACTATTTCATACCCATTTTTCAATACTGAGGTTTTGTCGACATATAGTAAACTACACATAATAAAATTATACAATTTGATACATGTTGACATATATGTACTCACAAAGCCATCATTGCAGTCTAGGTGATAAACATATCCATCACACTCCCAAGTGTCCAACTGCTGCTTGGTAATCCATCCCTCCTTCTCCACTCCACGCCAGCATGCCCCACTCCATCCCCCAGGCAACCACTGATCTGCTTTCTCTCACTCTAGAAGAGTTTGCATATTCTGGAATTTTATATAAATGAATCTCTTTTGTCTGAGTTCTTTCACTTAGCATACTTACTTTGAGCTTCAATCATGTTGTAGCATGTCTCAATTGTTCATTCTGTTTATCGCTGAGCAAGATTCCTTATATGAGTGTACCACAATTTGTTTATCCATTCGTTCATCTGTTGATGGACGTTTGGGCTTTTTCCAGTTGTTGACTGTTACAAATAAAGCTTCTATGAACATTCATGAACAAGTCTTTGTGTACATATATACTTTTGTTTCTCTTGGATCAAGACTTAGGAAAAGAATGGCTAGATCATATAATAGGTATGTGTTTAACTTTTTAAAATGCAGCTTTACTGAGTTACATTTGATATATAATACACAGTACATATTTAAATTACACAATTTGATAAGTTTTGACACATTTATATGCCTGTGAAAACATCACCATATTCAAAATAGTAAACATATTCATCACCCAGAAATGTTTCCTCAGAATCATTTGCCATCACCCTGCCCTTCTCAGCCTCAAGCCCAGGCAACCACTGTTTTTTCTCACTATAGTTCGTGTTTTCTAGAATTTTAGAAAATGGAGTAATACAGTATGTGCTATTTGATGTTTGTTTTCTTTCACCCAGCATATTTTAAAATTCATCCATGTAGCAATGTATCAATACTTCATTCCCTTTTCTTAATGAGTAGTATTCCATTATGTGGATGGATTTTTGGTTATTACAGATAAAGCTGGTAGAAACAGTCATGTATAAGTTTCTGTATACAAATATGCTTTCATTTATCTTGGGCTAGATCATATAGTACCTGTACATTTAACTTTCTAAGGTACTACCAAACTGTTTTCCAGAGTGATTGTATCATTTTACCTTCCCAACAACAGTGTATAAGAGTTCTAGTTCTTCCACATCCTTGCCAACACTTGGTATGGTCTGTCTCTTGAAGTTTTGGCTACTCTAATACATGTATAGAGACATTTTCTAGGGTGTTAATTTTCATTTCCCTTAGGACTAATGATGTTGAACATCTTTTTATGTACTTATTTGCCACTTCACCAAAGTGTCCATTCATATCTTTTGCCCATTTTTTATTGGGTTGTTTTGTTTTCTTAGTGTTAAGTTTTGAGAGTTCTTTACATAGTCTGGAAATGTGTCTTTATAAAATACATGCTTTGCAAAGATTTTCTCCTAGTCTGTGGCTTGTTTCATTCTCTATTGAATGCCAGAAGTTTAAAATTTTGATGAAGTTCAATTTATCAGTTTGTTCTCATACAAACTATGCTTTTGGTATTATATCTAAATAATCTTTGCCTATCTTACGGTCACAAAATTTTTCTCTTATTTTTTTCTTCTAGAAGTTTTATTGTTTTAGGTTTTACATTTTATTCTATGATCAATATAGAGTTAGTTGTTATGTAGAGTATCAGGTATGGATCAAAATTTATTGTTTTACATATAAATATCCAATTGTTCCATCACCATTTGCTGAAAAGATTGTCCTTTTTCACCGACTTTGAACTGCTGTCAAAAATCAGTTATATATATGTGTGTATACACACACCCCCACACATATATATGTATATATGGCTCTATTTTTGGACTCTATTTTGCTCCATTGATCTATTTCTCTATTCTGACACCAGTACCACAGTGTCTGGAGTACTTTAGCTTTATAATAAATCTAGAACTCAGGTAGTATAAAACCTCAAACTTTGTTCTTTTCAAAGTTGTATTACCATATTCTATATGCATTTCTATATAGATTTTTGAATCATCTTGTCAGTGCCTAAATAAGTCTGCTAGTCTGCTGGGTTTGAGATTTTGATTGGGATTGCATTGAAACTATAGATCAATTTAGGGAGAATTGACATTTTTAACAGTATTGAATCTTCTGACCCATGAACATGGTGTATCTATCCGTTTATTTAGACTTTCTTTAATTTATCTTTAATTACTTTCTCTAATCTCAGAGGGGTTTTGTAGTTTTCATTGTGTAGGCGTCACATCTTTTGTCAAATATAAATCTGTGCATTTCACATATTTTGATGGTGTTGCAAATTGTATTGCTTTTTAAATTTCAGCTTTGGATTGTTTGTTGCTAGTGCATAGGAATATAATTGATTTTCGTATATTGATCTTATATCCTGCAAGCTTGCTAAACTCAATTATTAGTTCTAGTAGGTTTTTTGTAGAGCCCTTCACATTTTCTATATAGGCTACCATGTTGACTCTGAATAAAGACAGTGTTACTTCTTTCTTTTCAATCTAGATTTTAAAAATTTCTTTCTCTTATTTTATTGTACTGGCAAGAACCTCCAGCACAGTGCTGAATAGAAGTGGTAGAATTGGACACCCAGGTCTTGTACGTTATCTCAGGGAGAAAGCCTAGAGTTTTTCACCATTACTATAATTTTAGATATAGATTTTTTTGTAGATGCTCTTCATCAATTAAAGGAAGTTCCCTTTAATTCTTAGTGGGCTGAGAATTGTTTTGATTATAAGGTTTTCTTTTAAACTTTCTTTGCCTTATTTATTGGGGTAAAGCTGGCCTCATAGAATAAGCATGGAAATATCCCCTCCTTTTCAATTTTCTGGAATAATTTGTATAAATTATTGTAAATTAAAATATTGTAAATAGAACTGTTATTATTTCTTCCTTTATGTCTGGTAGAATTCTACAGTGAAGCCATCTGGACATGCAGTTTTCTTTGTGTGCAAGTTTTTATCTACAAGTTCAATTTTTTAAAGCTGTTGGACTATTCCAGTTATCTGTTTCTTCTTGATTAAGCTTTGGTAGATTTTTTGATTCTTACCATGTCAGGCATAATGATGAGTACTCCTATGTACATGATCTCAATTCTCATAGCAACAGAGATGTTACAATTTCTCCCTAATGAATGAGGAAACAGAATCAGGTAGGTTAAGTTATTTTCTCAAATTCCCAACCATAGGTAGTGGCAGGGCAGTCTTCGTTCTGACTGGTTACAAAGCTTGTGCTTTTAGCCACTCTGCAAGGCAGCATGGGGTTAAAACGAACAATTGGAACTATGCTGAGGTTGACCTTGAATGATGGAGTAGCAGGTCTCAGTCAACAAACACAGGCACTAAAGAAAAAAAAAAATCACTTTATTTCTCTATAACTCAACTTGATTTTTGACTGACTCCCATTTTGTAGGGTAGGTTAAAACAAAAACTTGCCAAGGCTCATCCTCCCATTCCTGAGATTGTGTTACAATCTTTGGTGTCCTTCGTAATAGTAGGAATGGAGGATCTAGTCCTCATTACTGGGGCACAGAGATAACTTCTGAGAAGGCCAATGTCTCTGTTGCTTTAGCCCCTTTGATTTCCTTTGAGAAGTCCCTGCTTTGTTTGGGGCATGCGTGTGTATTCAAGCCTGCCTGAACTTGTTCTGCAGCCATTCTTTTCTAAGATCTTATTACCTTCTGGTGGGTGCTGCCTGGATGCAGAATCCAAATTCCCTATATTCTTGGCTTTTCAGGTCTCACTATTCTCTCTCTCCCCATCCCCATTCTGTTTTGGAGATGAGGGCACACATCATTCCTCTTCCTTCTCTATGATACCCTCTCTATACTATGAATCACTATCTCCTACTCTTTCACTTCCTGTAAATTCTTTGAGTTGATAAATCTTTCGGAAAACCACAGTCAGAAAGCTTTGCATGGAATCTCTGGTTGATGTTTGGCCAGATACCTTTATTGAAGCAATGATGGACAGATGGATCTTCTGAGAAAGGGGGATAAAGTGAGAGTAGAATTAAGTTAATGTCTTCCTTTTCTTTCTCTTTCCCTTCCTCTCTTTCTCTACCCTTCCCTTCCCTTCTTCCTTTCTTCCTTCCTCCATCCTTCACTCTCTCCCTTCATCCATCCCTCCCTCCCTTCTTTCCACTCAGCCAACATTTTTGAGCATTTCCAATCAGGTATCTCCAATCTCCTTAGCTTTAATCCTCCCTAGTATTGGACATATGCTCCACATACGGGCAACGGCAAAGTTATTCATAAATTAAAAAATTGAGTTGATTTCTCTGATTTTGCATAACAGCTTCAATGACTCTCAAATAAGCACATTTGCATTCACTATAACTTTATAACTTTTCACTGTTTCATTAATTATCTACTGTTTCACAACAAATTATCCTAGAACTTAGCAACTTAACACATTTTACCTCCTGTGGAACAGGAATCGCGATGCAGTTTAGATGGGTTCTCTGCTTCGGAATCTCTCATAATCTGCCATTAACTCTGTTAGCCTGGACTGCAGTTCTGTCAAGGCTCTATTGAGGAGGAATCTGCTTCTGAGTCCAGTCATGTGGCTCTTGGCCCGACTCAGTTACTCACAGGCTGTTCCTTGCCATATGGCCCTCTCCATAGCACAGCTCACAACATGGCAGCTGGCTTCATGATAGTGAGCAAGCAAGATGAGCTAGCAAGATCCCAGAAAGACGGAAATCCTAATCTTTTACAACCTTATCTCAGAAGTGATATCCCGTATTCTGTCCATTAGAAGTGAGCCACTTGGTCCACACTGAACTCAAGGAGAAGGGATTACTTAATGGTGGGAATACCAGAAGGTTTCAGTGGAAACATCCCTACCACAACTATACTTTCAATGGGTGACAACACTTTAAGAAATTCTGAGGTAAATTGACAGTTTCTTTTATTTGGTGAAGGGGAGAGAGCCAAGGGTCCTAGGCATCTAGCATGTGCCAAGCCCAGTGCTGAATGATCTCAAGTGCCTTGCTTATTTAACTCTCACATATTTCGTGTGATGTAGGTATTTGTGGCAGACTCCGCTAGCTTTCCCTCAATATTCATTCTTCCATTCTTTCACAGTAAAATAATTTTTGATGGTTGCCCAGGTGAAGACGACATTTCCCATTCTTTTTTTTGCAGCTAGGCCTAAGCTCTGGCCAATGGGATGGAAGCCATAGTGTTGTGTGGCAGCTTCCAGGAAATTCCCTTTAGGGAAAGCTAGTAGGTGTCTTTTCCTCTTCTTCTTTGTCCTGCCTCTATCCTCCTATGTAGAATGTAGGTGCCATCATTTTAGATCATGAGATTGAGGCCATGCAGGTAAAGCAGCAGAAGAGACTTTCTGTTCACGATATTGTGAAACACAATAGCAGCATTGTACTGCATTTTGGGACTTTGGGTGAGGAGCAATAAATTGCTATATTATTTAAACCACTGCCATTTTGGACTGTTCCTGGCAGCCAAACCTAATCCTAGCTGATTCAGAATTTGGTACCTAGAAGTGGGATGCTACCTGTAACAGAAGGTATTCTGTTAATACCATCAAAATGTGTGGTATTGGCTTAGTGCAGGGTTGGCAAACTTTTTGTAAAGGGCCAGATGGTAAAGTCTTTAGTCTTTATATGCCATCTATGGGCATTGTCACAAATTCTTCCTTTTTTTCAAAACAACTTTATAAAATGTAAAAAACATTTTAGCTCGGTCCTATAAAAATACTACCACCATCCTTAGTTCAAGGGCCAACAAAACACAGGCAGCTGGATTTGGTCCTCCAGGGATGGTTTACTGACCTCCGCTCCCGTCCATTAAGGGATCAGCAGATACCCCCAGGGCAAATGTTGACTTCACAGCCCACTTACCTTTCTGGAGTCATGTTTTCTCATTGTTTTTTTGTTTCTTAGTATTCCTCTTGTTTTCTTTATTGATTGGAAAATAATGCACTCAATCATTAAAAGTTACATTTATTCTCAGAAGATGCACCAGAGGGAAATTTTATAAAAGATGTGAATGTAAAGAAGTCACCAAAGGGACACTGCAATTATGGATCATTAATATTTAGGTATTTACTCAAAAAGAGCAAAACTTTAGTTTTCAGGAAAGAAAAAATGAATCAGCAACACATGTTGATACTTTTAAAAACTTTATAATGGTGCTTGAAAATTCAATTAAAATCATTTTACCATCTTGGAATTACACTACTCATCACAATATTGCGTTATTTCTCATTTCATGTGATTTATGATTCTACAGTGCCCATTATCTTCCAAACCAATGATTATTTTCCCAATGAATGAATGTTGTAATTTTACTCAGTATACAGAGATAGATCACAGAGTTTTATAAAACATTGTACTGAAAGTACAAAAATAAGTGCCTTATGCATACTCTTTAATACTGTTTTTGTTTCTTGGTACCTCAGCTAACTAACTTCACATAAATAATGTCAATAATAACAAAAAAGGAAAAGAAGAGATTGTTTAACATCTAGAAACTAGACATATATTTTGCTGACAGCATGCTTTTCATTAAGAGAAGAGATAATAATATCTGGCTATATTGCAGTCAGAAAAGTAGAAAAAATAACTCATGAAGAAGTAGGTATAAAAATGCCAATAATTACATTACGTATTTGAACCAGTGATAATGACAGATTGATTTAGTAGACTTATCTGCAGCCTGTGAACCCAAAGATCCCTTATAAATTATTGTAGAAAATGCCAAGTTTCAAAATAAAATTTACATTTGAAAATAGGTATACTTCACTGTAAATCATTTATTGCAAAAAATATAGGTATAGATAAGGCTTTTTACGCAGAGTTTTTAATTTTATAAACACAAGTATATTTAGAAAATAGAAGTTGTTAATAACCAAACTGTTTTCAAGTAAATAAAAAGCATGCGTCCCTGCTCATTAACATCATAAATCAGTATGTGAATTTGTCAACTCCATGTTTTAAAGCTCCTTCTGGGTCTCTAACTAAAATTTTTTCTTCTTTTTAAATTTTTGCATAGTCTGTTATATTTCTCCTGGGGAAAATATTTGAAAACTCATTTTACTTAAGTAGCAATAATGATAGATCAAGAGTTAAATTCGTCTTTAAAAACGCTTACTATACGAACCTAGTGTTTGGCAGTGATAGTGGAAACAAGGTTTAGAACAGAGTCGATTTATTTTGGGGATTCTGACTAAGTGACAAAACCTACCAGACGACACACTTAAATACGTGCAATTATATTCAGTTTTAAAAACTGCAGAATGGATCACTAGACTGTGTACCCCACTGAGGGAAGAAATTTTTAAAAATAGATTTGTATTCACAGTTTCTGGCATAAGAGTAGGTGCATAGTAAACACAGACTGATCATACATTCTATGAAGAATAGTTTTGTGGGTTAATAGCAATAGAGACTATAAAATTTGTTTAATTCTCAATATTAGTAAAGAGAATAAAGGAAGAGTGAAAAGGAATTCCTGTTAAAAAGGAAACTATCTGTTAACATTATTTTCCATTAAAAATAATAAATTCTTTATATGAGATTATATGATGATTTGGGGTGAAGGATAGTTGATGAGCAAACATAATGGTGAAGTTAAATAGAAGGGAGTCAGTGTTTGAGCAAATCTGGAAAACACAGAAGGAGGGAAAAAGACATCGTGCCTCTTTATATGAAGATTTACATAGGAAGTCCTTTCTGGTTTGAGGTGTAGGTAGCTTGGTTCAAGGAAGAAAGAACCCAGCAAATGCTCTAAGACCCTACTAATGCCCTCTTGACCTTGACAGGCTAAGCACATGCCCCCAAGAGCTATCTTTCATCTTTTCTTCTGCATCACATGGCCAAGTGGCTGCTAGCTCTGTCAACAAAAGGCAGAACTCAGGACCCAGAGCCCAGGGGCAGTGGGAAGAAAATTAGGACCAGCAAGGGACAGTAGAGGGTCAGCTAGATGGGGAGTAGACTGAAGAGTGGAGAAGATGATGTCTTCCTCTGTGTTCACCATGATCCTACCCCAGTCAGAAAGAAGTGGCGAGGCCTTTTAGTTTAAGCTGTATGTGCTCTAGAGAGGATAAAGCCAATTCTACAACAATAAAAAAACAAAAAGAGCCATAAAGATGGGGTCACTGTATAATCTGTTGTCTAAACTGAGACAAATTTGAGAGTAAGGGGGACAATTGTTCATTTTAATTGTCGATTGTTAATATTTATAGTGGGACAACAGACATAAGCCTGCACTGTCCTGGCAAACCAGGATGTATTGTCACTCCAGAGAGATGGTGTTAAACCATGAGTGGGGTGGATACCCTTCTGTCTTCAAGAAATTCCTGCTGGCAGCTAACTTTCTTTAAAGACCTGTTTCTTGGTATCTCTCCTCCCCTTAGACAAAGTACCATATGTGAAGAGAGAATGGGGTATATTCTTTTTCTTGATTTCCCTCTCAAAATAGGAGAAAAGTCCACAAGGGAGAGGTGATGCAGAAGTGTTCTATATTTTATTCCAGGCACTTTTGAATGAATGAAGGCTTCTGGTTTTCTAATTACTTTTTACTTCTAGATTGGTTATGAACTTCTCTTCACTATTAGCTAAAGTATAAGGTGTTCTTTTCTCTTTCCTACAAAACTGAGGGTAGCTGGGGATGCATAAAGTCTGCCATTTCCCATAAATGAGTCTGTGTTCAAGGTATACATTGCTGTTCCTATTAAATTTGTTCATTCTATATTCTGTATCAACATTGTAAGAAAAAGCTGGCTTTTAAAATGTTGGACACTGGGGGGGCAATAGAATATTCTGTACCCATTTTTTATTGAGTAAAAAAAAATTTTTTTAATGTTTTACTCCATAAGTAAAGAGATAGGTATGGAGGTCAGAAAACAAATCTTATTTTCCTAATAGTTTCACTAATTATAGCAGGACTTGCTTTGCTTTGTTCTAATGTTGGCAAACACAAACATACAGTTTGTGAATACTTTACACTTTCTATGAATATGTTCTCATTAAACTGAGAGCATTTTCAAGATGTCACTAGAATGAAGTGAAATTTCAACATCAGATTTGACAATCAATTTAACAAAACCCAGTAGATAACCGTTGCCTGTCAGGTAGGAATGTCTGTTGCCTAGTTTCTCTTTCAGTAAGTATGTTAAAATTCCTAAATTATGCTATTAGTATTTTCTCTTAAAAGTGTTTATCATAAAGTTCACTTATGGTGTCATATTTGAAACTTAGTTTTGTCTTTAGCAGATGTCTCTACAATATATAAAAATATATCTACAACATATAAAAAGTACCAATTCTCTAGGTTAAGTTGTAGCTATGTTTTCACCCCCTGGAGACTTCTATATGAGTGCAAGGGGGGAATACATGATCGTGGCCTTGTGTGAATATTGGGCACATTGTTCCCTTTTAGTTTTAAGTTACTTTCAGGAAACCTGGGACAGGGCTGGAGCTGCACAACAATAATAAACTTTATCAAACTTTGTAGCTTTGAATACAAGACAGTTTACTGAAAATCCTAACTTTCTTTATTGACCCTTATTCTGCCAAGGCACCCTAGAAAGTTTCCCTATCCCCATGAATTCAAATTGTGACCCAGTTGCCCAAGAAAGAACGATAAAATAGTCATTTAAAAATATAGTGAAAATTAACATAAATTAAAAATTATATTGAAGCAGTATTTCTGAAAAGCTAATCTATGTGATTGGAAGAATGTTTTTTTAAAAAAACTTTTATGTAAGACTAAAATTTCCTGCATAGCTATTAGCAATACATAGCTATAATTTAATTTCCATCCATCATTAGAAAGTTAAACACCTGTGGTTTGGAAATACGTTCTCATTAGTTAGATATTTTTTGAAATACGTTCTCATTTGTTAGATATTTTTTGAAGTCAGTGTTTTCTTAACACGAGGTAGCTTTCTAGCAGCATTTTGGGTGCTGTCACCCGAATACCGTGTGGTTTGGCATGATATCAGGTTTGGGCGGGGGTGGATGGGTGTGAATAGTCATCTAGGAAAATTATATTTTGTGGCAGTTAAAGGCAGTTCTAGCTAAATTAATGGGGTGGGAGAGAAGTACAGCAATTTAAGAAGAGGAAGCATTTTTAGATAAGAAATTGATATCTAATCTCACTGCTGTTTCATTTCCTCCTAAGTAACATAGGGCTGATTTTAATTCTCATTAAGCTATTAATTACTCACATTTAGAAACCCAATCCTAATTTACTAGATGTTTCTAAATTATTGGTTTGGGTATTTTGTTGTTGTCACTTAGTGGGTTGACTCATTTTAATTTTGTTTCTATGAAGATTTTTTTTTATTAAGCAATAAAGTAAGAAATAGAAAAAGAGATATTGATACACAAGGTATGGTAGGTATTAAATAAGTGCTAATTTCTGAAGTTCAAAGATATAAACATAATGCAAAATAAACCTTTGGTTCTATACTTGATTTTTAAAAAAATCCCAATTTTTAAAGTTTCAAACTCATCATAACAGGAGTTGCTCTACATTACTTAATTTGGGCAAAGGCAATGCAAACATATGGCATGGCGAACACGTTGATACTTTCTATGATTTATGTTCTAAATGGAATTCTCTAGATTTTACTAGAATAAAGTAAGATTTCAGCAAAAAATAAAACCACATCTACTCACTTGAATAAAACTAGTTCTCAGGAAGTAAATGTTATGAATACTTGTGACTTTTTTTTCCTTGAGCAAGTAATGAGATGATATTCCAGTGGTAATTTTCTTGATACTTTGCTATTATTGTATATTTATGTCTCTGCTCTTAACCTTTTAAAAAAATGATTATGATTTAATCTGGAATAATGATTTTTTTCTCATAAGATGATTCCTGTATTAACTAATTGTTCATTTTGATTAAATTTAAAACTCCTCTGTATCATAACTTCTTTTTTGCATATACTAGATATGCAGAGTGCCTGTTTATGTTTATTTTCAAAGATTTTAAAGAACATTAAAACTTTTGTTCTTGGAATTTGGAATGCTTCTTTGGACTGATTAGCAATTTGCCTGCCTCCACTGTAATTATTCTCCTTGAGTATGAAAGCAGGTCTGTGGAGGAGTGTAAATTTGGACCTAAGAATTGCTTAAGGAGGAATGTTTCACTTTCTCATACTTAGAATTAGTTTGGCCCAAGAGTTAGTTTGAAGCCAGTATGAATTATATTCACATTCATACTTTTCATGAGATGAATATATGTAAAACTATGATCTGGCTATTTATTTTAACTTAGACAATTTTTTCTTGCATTTTTCTATTTAATAAAAGTGAAATAAAAAAGTATTAAAATACCAGCTTACCCTTCCCCCTCCCCGTATCCTCAAGTTCACTCTCTAGTAGGAGAGAGTGTCATGGACATATATACACTACCAAATGTAAAATAGATAGCTAGTGGGAAGCAGCCGCATAGCACAGGGAGATCAGCTCAGAGCTTTCTGACCACCTAGAGAGGTGGGAGGGAGGGAGACGCAAGAGGGAAGAGATATGGGGATATATGTATATGTATAACTGATTCACTTTGTTATAAAGCAGAAACTAACACACCATTGTAAAGCAATTATACTCCAATAAAGATGTTAAAAAAAAAAGTATTAAAATAGAGTGGAAATACAAAGAGTACAGCAGTTCCCAAACTTAGTTGTACACTTGAATCAGCTAAGATCTTTAAAAACAAACAAACAAACAAACAAACTGATGTCCGGCTCTCCGATCCCAAGACATTCTGATGTAGTTGGTATGAGGTGTGACCTTGGCATCGGCAGTTTGAAAAGCTCTCCAGGTATTTCTAATGTGCAGTCAAGTCTGGGAAACACTGTCCTCGGAAATATGAAAAGCAAAACAAAGCTGAAAGCATGAGGTCTTTCAGAGTTTCAGCTGTAACCTTGAGGCCTTTGATATCAGATTGGAGTTAATAGAACTGAAAGGTTACAAGGACTCTTAATTGTTGGAATTTACCTGATTTTCATTGGAATCTGGCCTGATTTGGGGTCACAGAATTCCATTCAAGAGTTGACAAAGTTTTCTATGCTTTGGTGTTTATGTCTTCCCTTTAGTCTTGCAGAATTTTACAAAAGCCAAGGGAAATGGAAATCTAGTACTGTATGTCTTAAACCACTAATGAGACTGGAGTGGTAGTAATGGGTATTTTGTGTTTGGACTTTGATTATTTCTGTTTTGAACAAAAAGCCATCATTTATAAGTATGGAAAGAAAGCAGTGCCTTCTACTCCCCAGTTTTTGTAGCCCCCTCACCTCAGATGTTCTAGAGGAGAGACCCAAAACTCTAGGAGATTTTGATAAATAACACCCTTGCTGAATATCTGAAAAATTGGCTTCTAATAATAATCAGTGATGGATATAAAGTTCTCCTGTGATAACTTCAAAACCAAAGGACTCAGATATGGTAAAGGTGTCTGATACTTATTGAAAGTAAAAGGAAGAGAAGGCAGTGGATTTCTTGGCAGATTTAGTATAAGTGGGTTAGATAGTCCAAGGCTGAACCCAGGTTAATAACTGTCTCTGAATGCTGGATGGTGGGCTGGGTGCTACAAAAACGTCATAGAAATGAGAGTAAATCTTCACTCCTCCCTCTGAAATGACTTTTCAGCCAATTTGCTGAATAGCAAAAAGTATCATAAATGATATGCTGTAGATTAGATTTATTTTTTATGATATTGGAGATGAGCAAAATGAGATTGAGATGAAAATAAATCAATATGGACAAGTCAAAATGTTTAAAATGAGAAAAAGTCATTTCAAGTTGGCATGACTATTATGTTGCGGGCATCTTTAGGAAGCATAGGAGTTCTAGGGAAAAAGAGGTGTGAGCTAATGAGTTTAATAAACGATGGGCCTGGATTTGTTTTAACAATAGCTGTAACATATCACATCAATTTCCTAGTCCCCAGGGGCTGCAGGGGATGAGAAGATCCTGACCTATGACAAATTGACTGGATGGAATTTTCAGACTGAAATGATGCTGACGCCATTAAACCTTGGATAGTCTCTCACGAGGTCCAGGCTGTGCACATGCCGCATGCAGTGGGCAACGGGAAACGTGCTTGGAAAAGCATCTCCTACTGTCCCTCTGCCTTTTGTGACTTTGTGTATTACAAAAGCAGCTGTGAGCCAGGGGTTAAGACTCTGGAATTCCTTGGCCCCCTTGGTTGTTACTGGTCTGCTTAGCCCCTGAACTCTTGCTGGCTAAAAGATCTCTCTCCACTCTGTCAGGGTTTGTAAACATACTCCCAAGACATTCAGGAACCTTGGAAGAACAACTTTTGGGGGCAATGGCTCTTTAGCTTCCTGTTAGATAAATGGCTCCTTAACATTGGATTTCATTAGAAATAAAGTTCTCATATCATGGTTCTACATTTAGTATCAATGTAAGCTGTACAGTCTCAGGAAAGGCATCACTCTGGGACAAGCGTTACTTGTGATCATTAGGGGACTGAGTTAGAGGTGTATTTCTTCTAGATTGAGTTTTGTGTGTTTTATTCTTAAAAGCAAGATGTCTTCAGAAGGTTCCATATCCATCCCCTTGGGCAGTCACTGCAAAAGTGGGGTAGACCTCATACGTTGCATATGCTGCTAAGTCTTGTCCCAGGGTCACCGCTTGCTTGAGCTGCGCTGCAGACACAGATGCAGTTGCATTAGGGACAGCGTAGCCTGGAGGAGAAGGCAGAGGAAACTTCATGAAAGGGATTCGGATTTGCTTCCTTTTGGCTTATTGTCTTTATGAAAGATGAAAATTTAACGTATTGCTTAAAGCCAAAAGTTAACGTGTACGTTTTAAAAGGTGCCCTCAGGGGACGTAATATCTGGACTCATTGATTAGGGAAGAGTGTTCCTCCAAGTGGGGTCAACCATTTATAACAGAATCGTTTCACTCTTAGAAAACTGGCAACATGGGGGATAGAGCCCAAGAAACAGAAACTTGACAGGATGCCGAGCTGATTAAAGTTTGACGTTCAGAACTTTTTCAGAGGGTCTCAGAACTTGTAAAGGAGGGGAGGCAGTTGATGGTTGGCAAGGAGATCGGGGTGGGCCCTGTGGGTCTGGTTCTGCTGCATCCCCACCCTCACCTAAATAGAATATTAAAAACCATTGCCTTTACCCAGGGAGGGTTGTAGGGACTGGGTAGACCAATAGGAGAAATAGTTAAAGTTTTAGCATATTTCTATATAGCACCATAAAAGCAAATACCTAGGGTGTCCACATTTTGGTCTAAATGGATAGGACAAAAAAATGCCTCACCCCACCATCAGGCTGTCTTTGGTGTATGCAGAGGTCTTAGTGCTTGTCCTCGCTGTCAGAGAACTAAGGGGTTTGAGTGATAAGGAAATACTCATGTGCTTTCATATTACTATCATGTCTAGCTGATTAATACTTTTGAAGAAAAGAGCGTAATAGCTATTATCTAAAAGTGGTATTTCCCTGTTAATGTTTTAGACCCAAACCTGGTTATTTCTGAGATGATCCCCAAATCGTGAAAGATGATGAGAAAAAGGGAAAAAGTATACTTAAGCAGCAAATGGGGACCTGATTTTAAAAAAAGAAAGAAAACAAGCCCATTTGGTTTATGTGTTGTGGAAGTCTGCCCAAACCCAGGCACATCGATTTCTTTCTGGTGGCTTCTCAGGAAGTGGTGATGGGAAGCTGGCTGGACTATTTGTGAAAAAATTGAATCCACTCCTTGGCTCGTGCACTTTGGGCAGTAATGCTGACTAATGTGCTAGTGAAGTTTGGTACATTTTCCAAGGATATGAGAAATATGTTAACAATTACTTTCATAATTTTGGAAGCAGTATTTCTAAAGTAAGTAAGTAAAATATACGTGTATGTGCGTGTGTAGCACAGGTTTTATCTTTAGGGATTTTGAAAAGAAAATTGAATTTTCTTTTTCAATTTGGCTAATTTCTAAAGTACAAGAGCATTTGTGTTTTCAATAGATTCTTCCCTTGGAGCCTATTATTCTTTGCTTGACTCCACAGCAAGTGATAAAAGATCTTCTCAAATTCTTAGGCATCCCCAAGGCAATTCTCATGCTCTAAATAATTTTTTATTTCTTGTAGGAGCAAATAAAACTGAGGATAAGATAAAACATTTTTGGGCAAAAAGCAAATCCTTTCCAGTGTGAAAGCAAACTTTAAAATTCTCCTGGCAGCGGCTCATTTATTTTTATAGTACATTAATTTGGTGTCTTTGGGATACGGCTTTCTGCAAGCCAGGGCCTTAACTTTCTGCAAGAACTGAGAAGCCTGGCACAAGTCCCCAGAATATGGATGTGTCAACACCCTGTTGTATGGGAAGCAAGCACGGCGCTGACGGCCGCAGCACAACCCAGGAGGGACCTGGCCCTCGGCAGTGGCAGCTGTTGCCTTGATAACCTCGAAGAGGTGCATCACACATCTTCTCCACGTTCTAAGAACAAAGCTGGAATTGAGGTCACATTTGTGCGGGAAGCATGATTAGTTTCGGCTTCACTTGCCAGAATGGAGGCCACATTTGCTAGTTTTGAGAAATAAAAGGAAATGAGAGCCAGCTCAGGTGTTATGGATGTGAGGTATATAGCAGTTCTCATACCTACACAGGACCAATATATGAATTAATCAATTGATAGGAATGTCTTATTTCTAAGTCTAGTCAGAACTCTCTGATTTGGGCTTATGGGAGGAGGTATGCCAACACAATGACAAGTCAGAATGACAGATTTCTTCGAAAGACCTAAACTTTTATTACTAAGAAAGAGCGGAGCTGCTCAAACTAACTACTGAGGGAAAATTTCCAAAAGAAATTTCTTGTCTGGTCCTCTTTAATCTCTAGAGGATTCATTTTTAACTATTAGCATTTGTTGTGGGTACATAATAAATGGGGGAAAGTCTTTTAATTGTGACCCTCAAGGCATGTTGATCTACAAATAGGCTTTACTTTAAGTAATCAGCATATGCCCCAGACCTAAATTATAGAACAGATAAAATGAGCCTCATTAGCCACTTATTGAAATGGTCTCTCTCTTTTTCTTTTTCTCCATCTCTCTCTCTCTCTCACACACACACACACACACATACACACACACACATAGAGTTTTTGTCTTAAAATAATTTTAAAAAATCTGATCTACACATTTCTTTCAGAAAGCAAAGCAATACCAGTAGAACTGAGTAGAACTGAAGATTAGAATTGGGGAGGGAGTCCATGGATTGCTTAAAAGCTGATTGGCCTCGGCCAAATGACTTAATCTTTCTGTTGGGGATACTTGGTTTCTTCATCTGTACAATGTGCATGATGATAGAACCTGTCTCTTGTGATGTCACGAGCGTTGCTGAGATAAGTCAGTGCCTGGCACATAGTAAGAGTTCAAATAAACATCATCCATGAATATAGTAGTAGTAGAATGTAGTAGTTCTAAACTCTCTTACTAAAAGTAAAAACCCAAACAAACCAGACGCAGAGGGATTGATTCATTCAAGGTCACACAGCTGCTTATAGCTGAGCTGAGACTAGACCCCCCCCTCGGCTGCCCAGCTCAATTCTCTTGCCTTGTACTTTAATGGCTCACTCATCGGGCAAATTCTTTTTGGTCACAGGTGGTGTAAATCAGATTGATTGTAGTTGGGGTTCACAGATAACTCTGTGAGTCCATGGTCCCAAAGAGGGTCTCCCAAACACTCTCTGCAGAGTGCCATTTCTGGCATTATTTTTCCATACCTGGAAATGCGGTAGCAGAAGCGGCAGCAGCAGCTGCGGTCTGGGCATCAGCTCCATCGGTGGGGATGCCCAGGGTCTGCAGGGTGTACTCGGCTGCATATGTCTTTGCTTCATCCACATAGGCACTTAGCTTCGGGGGTGTGAAAGGGTGGCTGGAAAGCAAAGTCAGTCAGGGTGTGCATTTTAAACTTATGTAGCTGAGACAGGTGAAAACCTAAGGCGCTGTTCACTTTTTTGATCGGATAATGGAATTTCGCGTGGGGACTTATCACTCTCTTTGCTTTTAAAGCTTCCAGATATACATGCATGTTGGAACATTTGTGAATGGACCTAGAACATCGGTGGGCGATGACATTCCTGGAGCGTACTTGCAACTCATTATAAGTTCTTTCTAATGTACGTGTGAAACACGATGGTTCCTAAAACGTGTAGAAATGCAGGCTCAAGGTAAAATTGAGAAGGTGATAACCACTAATAGAGAGGTTATAGCTTTGGTTCAAAACTTAAACGGCAGGGCATGGTGTTGTTAGGTATAAAAGGGCAGTTTCGTATGGTTCAACCCAAATACTACACGGATAAAAAGATGGGCTGTAGTTTTCACTTCTATTACACTTAACATCTGCAGTTTTCCATTGGTTGATGAGAGTACACAGTCTTCATTGTCTATATGAAATTTAGGGGCTTTGAGATGCTAGTCTCATAGCTGTCACATATATCCCAAATACACATCTCAACATTTGCACTGAATGAAAAATGAGTAGGTTGTAGACTTGAATATTTATCTTATTCAGATAGTGATAAAATACACTTAATTTACAAGACTCTTATTCTAAAATCGAAATGATTAGGAATTTGGAGAAGTTACACACATGACAGGATTCTGGCTGGACAGGGCAGGAATAGTTATTTTGTATAAGAAGAGCTGTCTTTGATCTTGTCCAATGGCAGAGTGCAGCTGATACACAGGTTGTCCCCAGTTATTTTTCTGACAAACTTCTTCTAATATCTACAAAAGCAAAAAAAAAAAAAAAAAAAAAAGTGACTTCCCTTCCAAATATCACATTTGCATTATTTCTCTAACTTTCAAGTTTTTAAACTTGAATCTTCAGAGTTTAAGCAAATATAAGAAGATATAAAATGCCACATGGTTTAATGACTCATAAAATTTAAG
Source organism: Balaenoptera ricei (assembly GCF_028023285.1). NCBI lineage: Eukaryota > Metazoa > Chordata > Mammalia > Artiodactyla > Balaenopteridae > Balaenoptera > Balaenoptera ricei. The sequence goes on from NC_082654.1 coordinate 39,823,719, forward strand.
ATGAACTCAAGTTGAACTCCATTTAAAATGTTATGTCTATTAATTCATGAAAATCATTTTCACACCATTTATTCTAATACGCTTTTAGTTTAGTCCATTAGCTCTAACGTTTTACCAATAGTTTAATTTACGATTTGTTTGGTATATTTATTCCATTTTTTAAAAAATTGATATTCCAGCACTGTGTAGCTGGATTTACTCATTACTACCCTGAATCCTTCTGTTTATAATGGTTTAGAGAAAATAACCTAAGGATTTATTCCTATTTCATGTCATTTGTCATAGGGTTTTAACTTTACATTTTCATAAAAATAGAGTTAAAAAGTTTAATGGGTTAGTATTTATTGATGAACATGAATAGATGGGTGCTGATAGTTGCAATGTCTTTGTTTGGCAAAACACCACTTCTGGTGTTTTTCTGTTCATTTTTATAATGATCTGATTTTTGGAACCTTCCTTCATGTTTTTCTCTTCTGTCATTACTCCAAACCAAATCTTGCCTAAAGGCACGTATTTTCTTCATGCCGAAGTCATTTTTGGTGGCCCACAAGCCCTGATGTTCCCATTGGTCAGCAGATTCAGTAAACTGTGCGAAACAGGGCGTAAGTCCTAAAAAATAACTCTTGGGACAGAACAATTCCCAGGTTGAGTCTGTGGAATTTCTTATCTCATTTGCTCTAACGCTTATCCAGCTGCAATAGCATGACATTTTCCAGTTCACTGAATTTATAGATTGCTCCTATCTCCTCTATTAACTGTTGCTTCTTAATACTCTTAGTTTTGTAGCATCTCTTGTCATCTACAAACTGTTCTCTATGGTTCCTGGGCAATAGTCAGTTACTTGAGCTGGCAGACATTCTGCCTGCTTGTTTACGCCCATTGTGCAAACACATGTAAAGGATTCCAGCTCTAACTCCTGACTCTGCAGGGCCGTCTGCTCTTCTTGTTGGAAGTTCATAACTCCACCGTGGAGCTGTGTAAGCTCCATCTATGCTGGTTGGGGGTCGCATGGCCCTTAATTTCTAAGCCGCAGTGGCAGAAATTCAGAGACAAATTAATTAAGAAAAACTTTCATTAGTTGATAGAGATAGTTACTCATATGTTACTATATAATTTTTTTTTTGTAAATTTATTTATTTAATTTATTTATTTTTGGCCACGTTGGGTCTTCGTTGCTGCGCGCGGGCTTTCTCTAGTTGCGGCGAGCGGGGGCTACTCTTTGAGGTGCGCAGGCTTCTCATCGCGGTGGCTTCTCTTGTTGTGGAGCACGGGCTCTAGGCACGTGGGCTTCAGTAGTTGTGGCACGCAGGCTCTAGAGTTCAGGCTCAGTAGTTGTGGCGCACGGGCTTAGTGGCTCCGCGGCATGTGGGATCTTCCCGGACCAGGGCTTGAACCCGTGTCCCCTGCATTGGCAGGCGGATTCTTAACCACTGTGCCACCAGGGAAGCCCCCATATATTACTATAGAGCATGACCAATTTCTAACCTGGATTTAATATAAAACCAGAGATCATTACTCATGCTATGGCAGTTCTTAGAACTATTACCCAGAATTTATGACAATGATTATTTTTTATTTTCTAAAAATACTTCTGGGTATCCTAGTACTTTAATTAGGTTGCTTATTTTAGGTTTTAACCCAAGATAGATTGGATTGATTAGCTTTTGTGTTTTCTGAGCAAAGCTCCATCATGGCACTAACTAGATTTTATTGTAATTATTATGTGTCAGGATCCTCTCACTAGATTGCCATATGATTTTTGATGGCAAGGGTTGTGTTATATTCACTTTTCCATCTCCAGCACCTAGCACAATACTTGGTGCATAATGCGTGCCCCCCAAATGGTTTTTGAACAGACACATGATTACTATTTACCACTCTGATAGGCATCCTTTAAAAAAAAATTGTATGGGGAGGGCTAGCAGAAACTGTAGATGAGCTAATTTATATGTATAAGAAAGCCATTAATACACCAAAAACAAACAAAAAACCCACTGAAGATGAGATTTTTAGAAAATCAAATTTTCTACTTGATTGCAATCATAAGGCTACTCCCATAAATTTGGGGCTAATACCTTTGGGGTGGGAGTTGGGAATTTTCCTTTAGGATATACAAACTGTCACTCTGAACAACTGGATATTGATTATTCAGCCAAAGTGTCTCTGCAGAGTCCAGCATGGACTGCACGTCCAGAGGGGACAGTGTAAGGTTAACACAGATCCTGTTTTGTTTTATTTTTAACCCTGTTGTTCAGTTTCCATACTGGAACAACTTTTATAACTTTTAATTTTCCGATAATAAAATCATAGCCTCATGCAGAAACGTGGAAAGTTAGAATTGTGAAATGGAAGCAAAAAATTTACCTTAATGTTACTGCCCAAATACAGTCATTGTAGATGACTTGATTTGATGCGGCTGATGGCATCTTATAGTTAATATGAGTAATGATACACCAGAGATAGCACAGTGTTTTCTCTTAGACACAGTGCTTCCAAGAAAAGATGTTCTAAATGATCTATTCATTCCCTGTCATGAGTGCTCTTCATTTGCCAACCAGCCTTGCTTCATTTTATTCTCATTTAAGGTATTGGTTGATAATTCTTGGTAGTGCTCAGGATCCTTGCATTTCAGTGGAAGATTACTTAAGATGTCAAATTTCATAATTTAAAATAAAAAGAGTCTAAAAATGAAACAATTGTACTCAACACCCACTTTTCTCTCACAGTACATTATGTTGATTGGCCACTATATCTATTTAATAAAACAAAACAAAACAAGACAACAGCTGAAGTAGGGATCAAGTCAAATCCTTTGATGAATGGTGAATGATGGTCTTTGGCCCAACGGATACAAACTATCCAAGCTATCTCTGGAATAACATTACCTACCTGTGGAGCAAGTTTAATTCCTTGGGGTTTTAAAGTGACAGGATTCATTGGGGTGAGCTCCATCCCAGGCAAAAGATCATAGAGTTTGTCTTCTCTCTTGTCTCCTTTGACCTGGTATCCTCGACCCAGGCCTGTGTAAGCCAAATAGCCGCGGCCGCCCAGTCCTCTCACTCCCGCAGCCCCTACAGGTACATTCATGTAAATTTCTAGGAATGTAAGAAGGCATTAAACCGAATCAAACCACCAGAAAATCACCCTGAATCTTACTGTAATGGAAAAGTTAGCCCAAGTCACATTGATTATTTCCCTGAAGACGGATAGAAAACTCCAGGATTCTAATGTCATGAAACTCAACATAAGATAGGGTTCACCACAGGTGTCTTTTTTTTTTTTTTTTAACTGTCTGTGGAAGAAAGCAATACTATCAAAGCTATGGATAAGTACACGCGCAACTTTAAAACTTTGGTACAGAGAAATTTTGCAATTTCTCTCTTCAGTTAACCTTTCGTTGACGTTTTTCTGTAGACTAATAAATGTTGGGAAGGTATTTATTAAAACATCCCAGCATAATATGACCACATGTATTAAAATAAGTCTTGCCTTTTTGTCTTTGATCAGTAACTTAGAAATGAATTCTAGTTTCCCTAATATTCCATTTGTGATGGCCTGCTGGAAAACCAACATTTAGAAAATGTGTTTTAAAACTCACCATTTTCTCTCTTATATTCTATCAATGTGAGGCTTAAATTTCCATTGAGTTTCATTAATAGATTCCTTTTGATTTTTTGTTTTGCCACATTGCTACTTTGATTTCCTATTGGTGGCATAAAGAGATAAAAAATTAAATTGATTACCCTTCATCCATGAATATCATTCATTGATTCCTTTCTTGTTATAAGACAGGTATTTTTTCCCTTGGAGTGAAGTTTGTTTTTTTCCTACATCACAACTGGTTGACAACTTATACTTAATGTAGGGATTGTTTAATGATGTGATTTTAGGTTATAAATGTACAATGTTTTAATGACATAATTATCAAACCTATAGACAGATTATCCTGAAGGAGATCCTGAAGATTTCTTTTACATTACAATTTTGGGTGGAGTATTATGAGTATGGAAATTTTAAGGCTGTTGAAGACTAGAGTTCCTAGGATGGTCAATTCAGTTCTCCTGAAAAATAGTAAAACACAGTAAGATAACTGTTTCCACAGTAACCTGAACATGCCCCTTTGCTTCTAGTCAAACCCGAGAATAGAATTAAGTACACAGTTTGCTGTTGAATTGCTCAGACTGGTGTCATATTTGTCAGACAGATCTGAGATTCTGTAGGCATTGGTTCCTAGCAGAACCACTCTGAAGGATCCCATTAGGTAGAGAGAAAACAGTTTCTTGAAAATAAAACATGCTTTCCTTATCTTTTACATTTTTTGAAATAACCGAGCTCAGAAAACTGCTTGAACATTTGGAATTCTCACAGGATTCAGCAGGAAAGATGTGTTGTTTGGCAGTAAGATTGAGGTCGCGTTTTTTTTATTTTTGTTTTTTATTTTTCTATTTGGACTTTACTATTTGTTTCTCGATATCCTGGAGAAACAAGTTGATTTCCTTAGTAATATGGCTTTCTAGAAGGCATAGCGCATATTTCTTGGGGGAGGTCAGATGAGAGTATCTCATATATCTGTTAGAATATATTTATGATAAATTGTGATTTATATATGGATGTTATGGCACTGATTCACCATCCAATACACATGTGTCTTGATATTTGAGGTAACTGGTTTCCACTGAACCATACTGCTCTCAGTTGGAAGTTTTGTAATGAGTCACATATGACTTCAATATGGTAGTACAGTGGTAAGGAAGAAACTAATAATTGTGGACCCGAGTTTTAGTTTGTACACATTTTACGGGCCCATGCAAAGATCAAATGTGTACATTAGACTCATTTATACTGTGTTCCGACCAAGTTTTTTCAATAACCAGTTGTAATGTGAAAAAAGATTCATATGGAAGGAAAACTATTGATATAATATTTGATTTTCAGTAAACAATTTCCCAGTTCTTGTCTCCCAGTGGACCCATCCAATTTGTCTAAGGCTATTGCAATACAAAGCATTTGAAATCGCAGCGTTTTTTCCTAAGGCAAGAGCTGATTAATGTTACCTCTAACAGAAGGGGCTCTGATAATGGCCCTGTTGCCAAGATGTCCTTTGGTGGCTGGGAAATGAAGGCTGGGAATCGCTGTGTAGGCCTGGGGGGCATAGAAGACAGGAGCTCCAAGGTAGGCTGTGGTGGGATCATAAACATGGCCCAAGGAGTAGGTGTACTCTCCCTGAAGCATGGTGCCCCTTCCACCTGTTCCTCGGGTGTACCTAACATAACTATCCTTGTCCACTGGTTTGGCTAGGGTCACTTCGATGGGGGACCCATCCAGCACCTGTTTTAGACAGCAAGGAAAAAGCAACGTGAAAAGATATGAAGACAACCAGGTGTGGCTGAGCCCTAGTAACACGTCTCCTTCTAAGTGTTAGTCTAGTTGCTGCTGTGTTTACTGACTGTTTCACTTATATGTGTGAATGAAAAATATTGCCTCTCATATCAGTAAACAAAGGATGTTGCAGCCATCGAGCCATCACATTACATACTCCCCCAACGGTGATCCTGAGGAAACTCAGGATGAGAAAACACAAGATACTGGCCTCAGAGCGCTGAGGTGCATATCAAAGGAATGATTTCAATGAGCACAGAGTTCTGCATCTTCCTATACATAGAAAGTGCTAAGTTCCTTAACTTGAGATATCTGGCTTTCTTTAACTGACAGTAATCTTTTGATGTTCCAACTACCTGGTTTTTGTTGCAAAAACTCCTACATATCCTGGCTCTTCTCTTCCCTCTTCGGAGCAATCCCTTAGAGCTATCTGAGAGGCTGTCTCCTGGGCTTGAAGTCCTCAGAATATCCACAGAATAAAACGTAATTCTCAACTTTTAGATAGTGCAATTTTTTTCCATCGGCATACGTATCTTACCTTTTCATAGGTTCTTGTTTTGTGTGCCCCCTGAGTTTTCCCTGAGTGGTATGTTGGTAAATTGCATATAATCTATCAACAGGTTTGACAGTGAAAAGTTGGCCACTGTCTATCGACATATTAGTTACAAATTTATTAAGTGAATACCGTTACTGAGACAGAGAATTATGTAATATTTATATGTGATATATATTTTTAATTACCTATTTATATAATTATTCTAAGAAATTTTAGGTTAATTATGGATGGAATATAATCTCCAGTACCTAGCACAGTGTAATGAAGATGAAAAGAAACCAATAAAAGATCTTACCAATTGTTAACACCTTGGCATGGGCAGCATATCAGGCCTTTCCAGCTGCCAGCCAGGTACGTGTCTTATTCCTTGGTGCAGCTACGCAATAGGTGAATTTTTACTGGAAGAGATGTGAGGCTTAAAAGTGGGGCCCTGCTTAAGGAAGAGGAATCATTGAGGGTACTGCATTGTCCCCTGTAGGTGCTTCCTTATGAAGCAACCTTTTGATCTGCTAAACAGCTGGGAACTAACAAACAGGGATGGCGGGGCAGTACTGAAGTTTCTCAAGTCAGGCACTACTTAAAACTTGTCCTCAAGAATTGTTGAAGTGGTTTTTTTCTGACACAAGTTTCTGACATTTTGTAACCAGATCCAGATATCGAAGATAATGGCTGTGTGTAGATCTACAAATGTGACTTGCTTTTATGTGCTGCTTGCATACACAAGAGCCAAAGATAGCTCTCAACAAATACTTGATAGATTGATGAATTTCTTATCAAAGGGACAAGGTGTTTTGAGGAAACAGTTGGTGGCTTCTTTCAAATAAGAATGTCATTTGTTATAAAGAAAAGAAATGATGTAAAGTGTTCCTGCAAAAATTCCCTTTCACAGCAGCTCATGATTTCATGAGTGATTCAGTGGTTCCTGCATCACTGAAGTCTGCTGGACAAAATTTGTGCTTTATGCTCATCCTAATCATTTTGGTCAGCCTCTTGTTCCTAGTTACATGTATCTACCCTACTTTTTAGTAGCTGGAGTCAGCATCAAATATGTTAGATGGACCACACTGAGAGATAGAATTCAGCTCATATTCAACTCTATTATATTGATGTTGATGTAATTAGAAGAAACAGACTTGGAGTATTAAAGAAATGGGGTGACCTTGGATGTAATTCTTTGTCTTCGGTCCTGTCTTGAGGAAGATAAGACACCCAGATAGGTCTCTGCTCATAGGAACTTCCATATCAAGAGATGTTTTTAATATTTTAACTGCCAAGTCAAATTTCTTACTGTAACAGATTTTGTTCTGCATTACTCTGCCCCTCTAACCCTGTTTTAAACCCAGTACTGTATTTCACTTATTTGGTTTAGATGTTTCAAGATCTAGAACAATATCTTATTAACCTGTATAGCCACAAGCCCAGCAAAATTTCTTTCACGTCGTAGACATTCACAAGTATTTACAGAATAAGTGAATAATCACGTGCAAACATCAATTCATCACCTTTCTTTCCAAATAGGTTTCTCTTCTTGACTTCCCTATCAGCCTTTTTCTGGTCTCCTATATTGAAAACCTATAATGACTCATCTTTCTTTCTCACTGCTATATCCAATCAGTTGCTTGATCCTTTGAATTCACCTCCCCATAGTCTTGTATAGAGCTCTCTCCTACATTCCATTCCCACCCTTATTCAAGCCCTTATTTCTTCACATTTGAGCGACTATAATAGTTTTTTTAACTAGTTCCAATTACATCTCTCTCTCTACTCTATGACAGTTCAATTCTTAAGAGGTTAATTTCCCTAATTTGTTAACATGATCATTACTCCACTGCACAAAAAAAAACTTCAAAGCCTCACCTTGTCTAATAAATTAAATATAAATATCCATATGTATACTTAAAAACCTTCATAGTTCCTAGGCAAACTTACTTTTGATTTTCCCATACCACATTATAGTTAAATATTATTATAATATTTAGTATATATATTTATAATTACACTGAATATGTATTTAACTACATAATACATGTATACATTGCTATAAAAATATTTAGCTCTAAATATATTAGCTGCAAAAATTGGAGACAATTTGAATACTCTTCCACTGTGATTATTCCAATGTAATTATTTAGCATTTAATTTATGATGATCCCTTCTCAGTAGGCATCATATATCCCTCAAGAATGTTTTCAAATTGAGAAACTCATCTACAAACTGTTTTCAAAGTAATAACATTGTTATGATAATAAATATCATCATCAATGAAGAAGAAATAATGTTTTGTTTCATAGACATGCATTTAAATATACATTAATTTTTGCGCCGCAGTTTTCTTTTTGTGTTTTTGGAGTCAGTACTTTTCCCCCACTATCAGGATTCAAACTCTTCTGTAGGCTCATAAGCCCAGGCCCCACTGTGTCTGAAGGGCCTGTGCTGGGAGACCATTTATTTGCCCTCCAGATCCACTTCCCACTGGCCTCCAGCCTCCCAGCTCCGGCAGGGTGCTCTGCATAGCACCCTCTTCAGGGCTCCTGGGCTTTCTGGATTATGATTGGATTTGGCCAATGGAGAGGGCTGGCAGGAGGATGGAGGGAGAGAAAACAGTGAGTTCAAGCCATTTCTTCTCTTGGCTCCCTCTCTGAGAGGTCGCCTTGGCCTGGACGTGTCCACTGGCCAAAGGTCATTACTCTTCTCAGAGACCTGCCCTTTAGAATCCTGTCTCCTTTAGATTTCCTGTTCCTTCTGTAGCCCCTTGTCCCCTGGGGTGCAGGAGTGGGTGAGCCCCAGGTTCCTGCACTGTCTCTTTTAATTCCCCTACCCCGCACTCACATGTTTGTAATTAGTCCCTTTGCCAACTGTCTCCTATTAGGACTGACTGATGCAAGGTCCGGCAGGTGAAACAGCCCTATGTGTATTAGGTTCGTAGCAAAGCAATCTACTTTTACTGTTCTCCAATCATATCTTGCTCTTTCCAAATTCTGTGCCTCTGTCTGAGACTCCCTCTCCTTTTCCATGTTTTTTCTTTGGAATTCTGCCCAACTTTCATGGCTTCTCTTAAATATTATCTTCTCTTATCCATGAAGATTTTCTGATTCTTTATGACCCACTCCTCTTTCCTTTGCACATTCTCACCACTTCTTATTTTTTTTTTAAACAAAATTTATCTGGCTGGACTTTGCAAAAGTTCTGCATACTTGTCTTAATCTTCCAGCTGACTTTTAACCCTTTGATAAACATCTTTGGTTTGATCCTTTTTGTATCCCAAACATTATTTAGCATGATAAGTGGTCTACAAAAGCCTTTTAATGTTTATTGGAGTAAGAAGTAAATGTTATATTGGTTTCTACATACAAATCAGAAGTAAGGATGTAGTATTTGAGTTTTCCCCAGACCTTACTCTTGACAAGGTGAAGAGATTCCAAGGCTTCCAGAGTTTGGAAGATCAAACTCTGAGGGCAAAATGATAACCTTGACATCTTTTTAGATTATCAGCCTCCAAAATCCTGCACTAGAAAGGTGATAGTTTCTTTGAAATAGAGAAAACTGGAATTGGGGAAAAACACCTCGGGATAATCCACTCCGACTCTCTCTTTGTAAAGAAATTGAGGGCCAATGACATGCCCAAATCAGCCAAAATTAGAGATAGAATTGGACATATGAGCCACATCTCCATTGTATTTTCCATCACTTCTCTTTTGTTCATCTTAGATGGATTGAGGCAGCCATGTCAGAGATGAAGGAAGGCTGAGAGAGAAGGACTTGCAGGACTGTTCCCTTGAATAAAACTTCCACACCAAACTTTGATGGAACCTGTACATATTTTTTCTTTGTCCTACATTACCTTCCCATTTAAAGCTTTCATAGCCTCCACCGCATCTTCTCTGTTAGTGAAGTGCACGAAAGCATAGTCTCGGATTTTCTTTACCCTCTCCACAGCACCTGGAAGCAGATTGAAAGTAGCCCCATCAGCAAACCTGAGATAACATTGAACATGATATATTTAAGCATTTAGCTTCTAAGAATATTTTATCCTTTTTTTTTGGAGACTCTATTTAAGTAAGGAGGTCATTGAAAATATTTCCTGTGTCCAGGTTTAAAATTCTGTACATTCAACAGAAGATTTTTTCCTAATTTTTAAATAATACTCATATTCTGCCTTATTATAATTAGTTGTGGATTTGTGTTTCCACTTCCTAGATTATAAGATCTTTGAGGGTAGGAACGGTATCTTGTTTTGTATATTATATAATATAAAAGATAGTAACTTATACATGGTAAAATATTATTGAGTTGAACTCAATTATTGGTCATATTATAAATATATATTTAGGTAATTACCTTTTTAAATTTTATGGCTTTTTCCCCAGAAAAATACCTTGTCTCTTTTGATTTATATAATAAAAAGTGTTAGAGTTAGGAGGGACTTTAGTAATAATTTAATTTTTAATTCATTTTACCTTAATTTATTTATTTTTAACTTAATGATTTGGAATGTCAGGTTCTGATAAGGTATGCGAGATTTATGAGTTCACATAGCTAGGAACTAGAACTCAGATCTCCCATCTGCTTATCTCATGCTCTCTTGATCAAAACAAACAAACAAAAAATAGTTTGTGAAAGAACATCTGAAAACCAAGATAGTTCCTTACGATGCTGTTCATAATATCTAAAGGTTGGAAACAATGTAGATATCTACTAATTCTACCTTGAGGTACCTCTTTTATAGAAGCATTCACACATATGCAAAAAGATCATGCATAGGGGTATTCATTACACCAGTCAGTTGAAATAGCAAAAATAAAACAATGTCCAATTTCATGAGAGTGATTAAATTTGGTATATTCTTATTAAATAACACTAAGGAGTCTTTAAAGAGAACAAATAGGCCTTTATATACATGGAAAGATTCAGAGCCTGTTGTTAAATTTAAAAATTTACAAAATAATATGTATAATATCATAGCATTTATGTTTTTAAAAATCCCAACCGGCATACATGTGCACATAAATATGAATACACACACACACAGAAAGAGAACTGGAAGCATAAAGATCAGACCATTAGGAGGGGTTACTTCAGTAATGGGGAGAAAAGTTGGGGAGAAGAAAGGGGACTTTGATATTTTAATTTATATTCTCCAGTATTCTACAAATATTAGCAAGGCTTATTTATATTATTCGTGTAATAAAAAAAATAACAAATCAAACTATCCTATTTTTATGCAGAGGGATTGCTGAATATGTTGATGGTAATGTGTAAAAATAAAGTTCTACTGAGATGGTTGAGCTTTATATTTTACATTTTATTATGAAATGTTGCTTACTCAATTTTAAAAATAGAACTTTTGCCTAGAGTGAAGGTAAGATGGAAACTTGTTTAACATTAACCTGTTAGTTTAGCATGTAAATTACCCCCTTTTAGTTATAGTCTCTTGGGTGTATCTTGAGAGAATGGGTTTTCTTCTATCCTTAGTTTCCAGAGACAACCTAGGATGGGACCCCATGCCAGGGAGGATCAGAAGAGAGGAGGAGAGAAGTCCTCCTTTTCCCCTTTCCCTGTCAAAGTTCAGTTATCTACCCTCTTAGGTTCAAGGTCACAAAGGCAATTAGGTTTCTACTCTATCATGAGGTTCAATGGCTATAAACTGTCTTCCTTTGCAATAATGGTAGGGTTCTAATGTAAGGATAAATTTAAAATATTGCAGTACTTCTCTTCTCTCACCCCTCGGCATTCAACCCTTGACTTCTTATGATAGTGGTTGTACGGAGCAAAATGGTCTGGCTAAGCTGAAAATAAATAAAGGTATTTGAGACCATGAACCATGGGACATGTGATTAACCGAACTTCTAACCTGGTCCCTTTATTCCTTCAGTGTCAAGTGGGGTAATTATTGTGACTTAACCTTATGTCTTATCTTGGTAATTAAGAAGTAAAAAGTGGGCCAATGAGGACCTCTACTTTTCCAGTGTTTGCCCCATTCATTCTCCAGTGCCATCCTCCACCCAGGCTCCACTGTTAGCTCCCAGAGGCATTTTGGTATTGTCTTTACCCTAGTTCCTACCTAGTGTTTTGTACACAGAGGCTGAAACCAAGTAGGGCCCTCTGGGGCCCCCAGGCACTGAAACCGAGTGGGACCTGGGCACAGAGGATGAGCAAATATTATCAGTCAATTCACACTCCAACTCCTATCATTCACAATAGTTAGGTGGCACTTCAGATGATAATGGATTTTGATGTTCTCAAATTCTGCTTGTAGATATTGAAATCAGCTTGCATTTTTGAACAGTAATGTCCAGCCACACATGCTTTTGGAAATCTTTTTTTTTTTCTTTAACTTTATTGTATTTATTTATTTATTTTTGGCTGTGTTGGGTCTTTGTTGCTGTGTGCGGGCTTTCTCTAGTTGCGGCGAGCAGGGGCTACTCTTCGTTGTGGTGCACAGGCTTCTCACTGAAGTGGCTTTTCTTGTTGCGGAGCATGGGATCTAGGCGCATGGGCTTCAGTAGTTGTGGCATGCGGGCTCAGTAGTTGTGGCTCGCGGGCTCTAGAGCACAGGCTCAGTAGTGGTGGCATGTGGGCTCAGTGCTTGTGGCACGCAAGCTCAGTAGTTGTGGCGCATGGGCTTAATTGCTCCGCGGCATGTGGGATAGTCTCAGACCAGAGATAGAACCCGTGTCCCCTGCATTGGCAGGCAGATTCTTAACCACTGCGCCACTAGAAATCTTAAGATGTAAAAATTTAACCTCATAAAGCAGGCAAAGTAGAAAGTGAGAGTTTTTATCATAAAAGCTGGTATTTTCTACAATAGTATTCAACATATGGCTTATTTTAATATGTTCCTTCTTTGTGCATAGGCATTTGTTTATTGATTGATCCTCATTTGGCAGAGAGTGAGGCAATAAAATACCAACTGTGAGACTCATAATGCAGAGAACTGGAAAACAGCTACTCTGTTCATTACCAGCTTGTCAGAGACACATGAATTACCTGAAGACAAACACATCTGCAATCCCAAGGGGAGACTTTCAGAGGGTCATGGTTCCCTGCAGTATCTGCTTCACCTAGAACTTAATGGAAATACAAGTGCTTGGGCCCCACCCCAGACATACTGACTGTGAAACTCGGGGCAGGGCCAGCAATCTGTTTTAACAAGCCCTCCAGGTGATTCTGAAAGTAAACCCCTTTAGGAAAATCAGATTTTATAGAATGACTATAACTGGAATTTCAGCAGATACCCTTAGGCTACACTGGGGAAGAACATACATTTTCAGGCCCCAGTTTTTGTTCTGATTGTCATTTATTTCTCTGAGTACCGACATAATATTTTCAGGTTAATCAGGGTTAAAATAATACATTGATAAATATTTGCAGGGAATATTCAGGATCCTCCGAGGGATCCAAACTTTCAATAGAATTTTTAAAGAGTTATTTTTCTGTTTCTCAAATTTTTCTAGGTAAGTATAAACACATCCTTTCCACTGGAAAAGAAACTGATTAGCTCTGACTTTTCTTTCCCCGATACAGCAGATGTCTGCTAGTAGCCCACCCTTTGCAGTTCATTTTCTTTCGCAGAGTGCCAAGAAGCAGCCACACATAGTTATGGAGCCCTGAGAGCCTCAGAGAGAGAGATAGAGAGAGAGAGAGAAACACACCTGGCATTTATTATTTTCATTATAATTAAAAGTGCCTGGACACTTGTCTCTCTTCAACACACAGACTGGGAAAGCTGACAGCCAGTGACTGTGAAAGGAAACAGCCTTTTAGTAGTTTCTCATTCCAGCCTTTCCCCCCTAAAAAGAGTAATTTTTTTAAACATCTTTATTGTAGTATAATTGCTTTACAATGTTGTGTTAGTTTCTGCTGTATAACAAAGTGAATCACCTATATGTATACATATATCCCCATATCCCCTCCCTCTTGCATCTCCCTCCCACCCTCCTTATCCCACCCCTCTAGGTGGTCACAAAGCACCGAGCTGATCTCCCTGTGCTATGCAGCTGCTTCCCACTAGCTATCTGTTTTACATTTGGTAGTGTATATATGTCCATGCCACTCTCTCAGTTTGTCCCAGCTTACCCTTCCCCCATCCCCGGTGTCCTCAAGTCCATTCTCTACGTCCGTGTCTTTATTCCTGTCCTGTCCCTAGGTTCATCAGATCCATTTTTTTTAGATTCCATATATATGTGTTAGCATACAGTATTTGTTTTTCTCTTTCTGACTTACTTCAAGGAGTAATGTTTTAATTACATAAAAATAAGAAGTATTATTCACTATGGGAAGGAAGAAAATCAGCTTAAAGTCATGGTGGAGCAATGCTTATACATTCACAGATCAGTTCTTATGCTCATAACTGCATCAACTTTCAGATCTCCAATTATACGTCACTTCTCCTAAACATGAGTCTTCTCTGAACCTCGGAGGTTAGGCTGCCATTGCTGTTATTCTTCTGGAGCATCTTAAACTCCTTCCACACACACATCATACCTGTTAGCTCCTCCCACTGTGCCTGGCACCCATGAGCTACTGAAGCAATGACAGGTGAATGAATGAGTGAGTGAATGGAATAAGCACAGAGCACAGGGTCCTAGAGTTGTTAAGAACATGCTGTTAACCAGACCTGGATTCAAGTCCAGAATCTGCCACTTGCTGGTTGTATGCTGGTTGTATGACCCTGGACAAGCTACTTATCTGCTCGAGTCCTGGTTTTCTTATCTTTAAAATAATGGAAGTAGTAAGGTACCCTACATCATAGGATTGTTGAGCCACACCATTATACTAAAGTAGCAGGGAAGGCAGAGTTCCTGAAGGCTGGAAAAAGACAAATCTCTGATGAATCTTTAAAAAGGGAGAAATGATAACCTTACTAATTACCATTAGAATGAATTATCAATTTATCCTATTATAACTGACAGAGCAACCAGAGTTGGAAACAGGCAACATGACTATATGAAGTGAATATCCTCAGGTAGTTTTAAGATGATGGCATCATGGCCCATGCTTATCAACAATCTAGAGAGTTACTGCCTGAGAAATTCTCATTTATGGAAAGATGTCACCACGGTGATAAACTTAGACTAATACGCTCCAAAGCATGCTAATACCACAAGATGATCTGCCAAAAAATGGGATCCATGCCCTCCAAATTGAGGAGTGAGTTATCCTACAACTCTTCATTTGGAGACTTTCAAAGCAAATTAGAAGGTGAAGGACTCTGATAAGTCCCACAAGCAAACAAACCTTTAATTTTGCTGAATCTGGTGTTAACAAACTTATTTGACCATGGACCCCTTTTATCAGTAACATCTACTAACAGTTTATAGAATTAATGTTATGCAGAACTGGCTTTGGGAAATGCTTGTTTGGACATTGTTTCTTAAAATGCTTTACTTGTCTCAGTGTTGCAGTTTCTATATGAGAAAAAAAGAGATAGGGAGTCGATCTCATGGCTTAAAATTGATAATGAAAAGTATTGACAAAATGAACAGTAATTATTCTTCTCCACCTTCCTTTTTGCTTTCTCTTCACCCAAATTAGTTTCCTAGAACAAATTGTCACCTCCTTACTTATGTACCTAAAGTCACAATCATATTCCATTAGACCAGCGGTTCTCAACTGGGGGCAATTTGCCTTCCCAGGCACAAAAATGTCTTGAGACATTTTTGGTTACAAAAATTACAAAATTATAAAAATGTCTAGAGACATTTTTTGTTATTACACCATGGACTGCACAGGACAGACCCCCACAGCCAAGAATTATCTGGCCAAAAATGTCAAGAATACTGAGGTTGAGAAACCTGCATTAGAGCTATAGTTATGGCCATGCATTCATTAACACAGTTAATATTTATTGAGCATCTACTAAGTCCCAGGCACACAGACAGGAGCTGAGGAGACAATAGAAACAAAAAGAACTCATGGAATTTATAGTTTAATGAAGGAAATATGTATTCATTAAGTAATCATACAGAAACATGTACAATTATAATATCGATAAATGTTACAGGACCTTAGGTCCCTATTTTCTAATCCAAAGGTAGGAATATAGTTTTAATAGTCTATGCAATTATGAGAATAAGTGAAAGCTATCTTATTTAAAGGTACAGGAAGTCATCACAAGCATAAGTGTTTTTAAAGTATGTTTTGAAAAAGTAATCTTGTCTGGTATGTCCTACCTGGTTTAATATTGTTGAATTCTTTCTCAATCATCTCTTCAGAGGTAGACAGCATTAGGTTTCTTACATACAGGATTTTCACGGAAGACATTGTGTCTTCATCAACTTCTACTTCTGGTTCTGCCCAGTCTACTGCAATAGGATGTCCCCATAACTGAATTCTTCCTGTTGAGAAGGATCACAAGTACAATTATATAGAAATTAGGACATCATCTCAGTTCATACTAATGGACTTTTAAATTGAACTTTGAGGTCTTGATTGAGCAAGAAGACTAATATTAAAAGAGGTGATTATTGATTTTAAGAGACATTTCAAATAAGACCTGGCTAGAAGGGAGGAGTTCTGTATGACAAGTGGCTTATTATAATGATAGGGTATAAACAGAACTAGAACTTGGTTTGAAATGGAACAGAAATGAGGCAGCAGTGGTCATGTTTGGGTCCTAGTTCTCACAGGGTGAAGGTAGTCATCGGAGATGGCAAAAACGGAAGAAAGGAAAAGAATGGATTTAGAGCTCAGACATAGAGTCTGGCTTCCTGAAGCATTAGAAAGGTCATTAGGAAGTATATCTGCTGCGGTTGGAATCTGTGTGACTAGGTGCCACCACTGAGCTGTCCAAAAATGGTGCATGTGAAGGGTGGGTAGGGCTCAGGTACCCCTAGTTTGTTTTCGGTCACTTACACTCGGTCAGAGCTCTGATCAACTATATTCCCTCCTAATTCTCGCTTTGTCAGAACATAGACAACTCAGAAATCTGGAGAAAAAGTTATTATTATTTTCTAAATTAAGACAAAGAGCAATGAAGAGTCTATGATGGGAAATTGAACTCATCTTGAAAGGGTAGCTGTTATCCATGACTACATATATATTTGTATTCCTATATAACTGCAATTTATTGAATGTCTTGCACTCTACTGTGTGTTTCCCATATTCTCTCAGTTCCTTCTCACAGTAACTCTGTGGGGAGGGGAATGACTTTCCCAATTTTACAGAAGAGGAAATGAGCTTTTGAGAAGATACCTTACCCAGATCTATTTCACTTCTCCACTGCTCCCTTTTATTTCTGTTACTCAACCCCTGTACCCCTACACAGTACAGATCCATGTTGAAGTGATGAGAGGAGGGTGAGGGTCAACTCAATTTCTAAATTTGATTGGAAATGTTTATTTTTATTGGTCTTGGAACAAGTTATATCCTGGAAGCAATAAAAAGTGTGAGAGAACAAAATCAGAAATTCTCAGTGTTGGTAAGGGTTTACTTGTTTAATTACTACACAAGAGGTAAATATTTTTAATCAAAATGCATCTTTTTATTCCTTAAAAAACAGTCAGTGAAAGCATCTGTGGCACTGACATTCTAAAACTCAAACAAAGGATAGACGCATCCTAATGAGTTAGCGAATCCCAGTGAGTTAGCGGGAGGCTGGCTCCTGCTATCCCAGTTGGCTGGCTACCTTGTTCTGCCTTGCGGCCCAGAGGATAGTTTTCTCCATCACTCTCTTTTCCTCCTCCCTTCCACTCCCCTTCTACATCTCCTTTCCTTTTTCTTCCATTCCCTTCCTTTCTATGCTTTACACAGACTTTGCTAAGGGTTTTATCCCCAAAACCCTAAGGCTCCCAGGTGACTCTGGTTTCTGTAGCTCAGTGGTTCTCAATCTTGGCCCCATAGTAGAAGAGCTTACAAAAATATGGGTTCCACTGGGTGTGCTGGACTCAGGTCCTTTCTACCTGCAAGAATAGACTGTTAAATATTCAGAATTTTGTGAGTCAATTGATGTCACCTTGGTGGTTTGAAGTGAGCCACAGTGGGAGTGTCAACAGTATGGAAATCCAAAAATATTAGAAATCAGTGCTTTTGATTTTTCCCTGGGAATCGGCTCATCGCTGACCTCTGGACCCTCTTTTCCATTTCTGATTTAAGTGGTCTAGGCCTCAGGATTTTGAAAAGCACCTCAGTTAATTCAGCCAAAATTGAGAACACGGTTCTAGCCCATTGCCTTTTGCCTTCCCAGACTGGGACCACGGTAAGTCATTCACAGGCTTGAAGATGTGGAAAAGGTTAAAGTGGATAGAAGTGAGAGGAGGTGCAGGGAGCAGCGATTTCCATAAACATCCCTGTGAAAGGCAGTGTTGGAAAGTGATTTGTGAACTTGAGCTTTGAAGTCAGACAAGTTCAAATATCAGATTAATGATCCTGGCTAGGAAACAACCTTTCTAAGCATCAGTTTCCTCATCTGTAAAATTGGGATAATAAAAGTACTTGCTTCTCAGGGTTGTTGTGAAGACAAAAGAAGGTGATGCATTAACGCATATATGAGGAATCTAGGAAAATGCTACAGATGAACCTATATGCAAAGCAGAAATAGAGACATAGACGTAGAGCACAAATGTATGGACACAAAGGGGGGAAAGGGGGGGTGGATGAATTGGGAGATTGGGATTGACATATATACACTACTATGTATAAAACAGATAACTAATGAGAACCTAGTGTACAGCACAGGGAACTCTACTCAGTGCTCAGTGGTGATCTAAATGGGAAGGAAATCCAAAAAGGAGGGGATATATGTGTACATATAGCTAATTCACTTTGCTGTACAGCAGAAACTAACGCAACATTGTAAAGCAACAATACGGCAATAAAAATTTTAAAAAACCCACCTATTTAAAACTTAAAAAAAAAAGAAGGGACTTAATTTATTGCTTTTAAATGATAATTCAATAACGTACATTCCTCTTGAGTATTTTTGATCTATTTTTGGGGATGTATAGTTTCCTCAGAATATACATTCTTTGTGTCCAATGTGAATAGTGTCACTCACTCAAATTGGGTATGATTTTTTTTAGAACCTTGTCATTTAGAAGAAAGCAAAGTACATTGTAGACGCTTAATACATGTTTCCCAGGTGTTCCTATTTATTTCCCATGCAGGTGAGTGGCTAATGTCATTAGTTGATAGATTTAGCAGTGGATCACAAAATTTGGCTACACAACAGAATTATCTGGAAAACTTAAAATATCAGTGCTCCAACGCCGCCCCCCAGAGAAGCAGATTCAATTAGAGGTTGATTTGGGCACTGGTATTGTTTAAAAATCTCCTCAGATAATTCAAATTTGTAGCCCACCATGGACCACCCTTGATTTAGATGATCAGAGCTCAACCTTGTGGTCTCAGGGGCAGTTGCATCCTGGGAACTTGTTATAAATGCAAATGATCAGACCCCATACCACACCTACTGAATCAGGAACTCTGGGGTTGGGGGCCCCAGCAATCTGTGCCTTAACGAGCCCTCCAGGTGATTCTGATGGAGGCTAAAATTGCAAACCACTGTTGGAACTTTTTTTCAGAGTATCCTTAGAATGCTTTGATAATGCCTGAATTGGATGCATCAACTTTGTTCTACGTACACCTCAGTAAAGATTCAATGTCAAGAGGGAGCGTCCACTGTTTGAGGAGGTAGTTGGTGGGAGGCAATATACCACTTTAGACCACAATTTT
Organism: Balaenoptera ricei; assembly: GCF_028023285.1. Taxonomy (NCBI): domain Eukaryota; kingdom Metazoa; phylum Chordata; class Mammalia; order Artiodactyla; family Balaenopteridae; genus Balaenoptera; species Balaenoptera ricei. The sequence continues at coordinate 39,843,325 of NC_082654.1, forward strand.
CTCTCTGTCTTCAAGTCTGGATCAATTAAGAAGGAAAAGCTTCTTGTGGTCCTTGCTTACCACGTTTCTTAAAGCTCTCCTTCTTCTTTCAAACTGGGGTCTCCAGAGGATTGCCCATTACTGAAATCCTGTGTTGTTGTTTAATCTATGGTGAGGTCATAAGTAGATGTCCAAATGGGTAATAGATTTTACTCTCAGGCTTCAGTAGAAAGGAAGCAGTTTGCTCTGGCTGGCTTATTCACCGCCTCTTGTTATTCTGCTGATGAGGCAGTCTGAGTAAACTCCAGTGGACTGAAACTCAACCAGCTGAGGCCAACTTAAAGGGCAACAAGCAAAGGGGGGGAGGGGGCTGCCTCCAATCATCATGAGGATGAGAAAATGCCTGGGGAGAGTGAGGCAGCCTATATATTGCTGCGTCCTGGCCAGAGACTCCATAGGGAAAGCTCAGGATCTTGGGTGGAAGCATAACACAGTGCTTGAGAATTCTTGCCGCCTAGCTGCTCAGCCTTGCCCGGCCTAGTCAGTTCAACTCAGGTAAAGACAAGCTCTTTCTGTGGGTCAATGTGCTGTTTTCTTTGAAGAAGGGAAGCTGACGGGAAGTTTTATTTCCCTAGGAACACTGATTGTCTGGCTGCTGAAAACTCTTTCTCCCATTTTGGACCCTCTTTCACTGCCATCCTCCCCCGTCCCCCAAATGATTGTACATATCTGTTTTCACAGGTAATGAAGGAGGAAAACGATTAATGTGGGATGGAATAGTGGAAGCTGGTTTCTCAGTGAAGTGGTGGTTAACCTGGGGCTTTGAATGCCGTGAGTCAGTAGAGACGGGGAGGGGCAGGTCATTCTAGTAGGGGATACAGCATTCAAAATAAAGGATACAAAAAACGAGCATGGTGTTGTCTAGGACACTGAGTTTGTCCTGATAGAAAGGAGGGTGTTTATTGTGAAAAAGAAGGTCCAAATTATGTTTGAAAAGAACTGGGGCCCCGAGTCAAAGGCCTTAAATGACAAGCTCAGAGGTTTATGCTTTATCTCATATGCAGCAGCAAGTTGGTGAATATTTTTGAACTAATGAGTGAGTGACATCATTCAGCCTCTTAACAAGGAGAGATTGAATTCCTACTATTTGGAAGAACTTGTAGAAATGATGATATGTTATTTTAGGAACACTACTCTGGTGGTAATGTTTAGGATGGAGTAGGTGGGGGAGGTGGGGGGCTGGGGGCATCAAAGAGAAAGCAGAGCTGGGAGAATACTTAGGAGACCTTGGAAAAAAAAAGAATCCAAGTTTGGGAATATATGTGTTTAGCCTACGGTGATGGCCTGAGAACAAGATGGATATGAGGCACTTTTCGAAAGCAGAATTGTTGATGTTGAAGAGGACAGCAAAATATTAAGTTCAGGTCACTGAGAGGCTAGGTAAGCAGCGTGAAGAGTTTTAGTGATTCTATGCACCTGTGAGTCAGGTGACTTGACCACTGGGTAGTGAAGAAGTGGTGAATGGAAGCTTCCCCATTAAAAATATCCACCTCAGATCAAAACATTTTTACTGTTAAAATTTTAAATATTGATTTCATCTTCTTTAGTCTTTGCAAAATTTCTCTTTCCTATGTTTTATAACAATACTATTACACATGTATAAAATATATTAATAATATTATATTGAATATAAAAAATGTCCACCTCTCAATAGATTTAGCAATTTTGGGGGATATCTCATATTTTTTCACTTTAAGCTGCCTTCATGAAAATATTATTAAAACATATTCCCCGGGGCTTCCCTGGTGGCGCAGTGGTTGAGAGTCTGCCTGCCAGTGCAGGGGACGCGGGTTCGAGCCCTGGTCTGGGAGGATCCCACATGCCGCAGAGCAACTAGGCCCGTGAGCCACAATTACTGAGCCTGCGCGTCTGGAGCCTGTGCTCCGCAATAAGAGAGGCCGTGATAGTGAGAGGCCCGCGCACTGCGATGAAGAGTGGCCCCCACTTGCTGCAACTAGAGAAAGCCCTCGCACAGAAACGAAGACCCAGCACAGCCATAAATAAATAAATAAAAATAAATTAATAATTTAAAAAAAAACAAAAAAAACATATTCCCCAAGCTCAGAAGCCATCTTTCAATTTTGAAAATTTCTGGAGGGCTAATCCTATTGGTTTTATTTTTAAAAATAAAAATAAATGTAGGTGTTTTTGTTGCTGTTTTGCTTTGTTTTAGATTCTGGTAACTTCCACAGTACTTAAGAGAATCCTTGATTCCAACGTGTTCAATATGCCATTCTTGAAATACTTATCATTTTAATATTAATTCATTTTAATACCTTTGTGTAAGTTTGGCAAATATTTTATAACAAGCACAGGACTTTCAACAATTTTTCCTAAGTTGATCTTAGTGGGGCAGTGTCTTGGTGGCGTCTTCTAAACCCAGGAATTTATGGTTGTTGACCAAATAGGACCTACCTCGTGGCTGTAGCATCTAAGGTGTCTTTCTATGGAAAGTTATTATTTCTATTCCCTAAAATTAGACAGAAATTATTAGACACTAGGGAGTCATATAAAATTATGTCATTTTAATTGTCATTGGGATAATGTATCACTTGCATATTTATTATTTCTACATTATAATGGATAACATATACCCTATTTCTAATAAGCCTGATAACAAAAACTATATACAAAGATAACTGTTGACTGATAAATTTACTTTTAAGGAGATTCTTCAGTTTAAAGATTCAGTATAGGGTTGCTATAACTTCAAGTTCTGGACTTCTCCTGTGCAATGTACATTGGATTTAATGCACAAAGTGAATAGTTTTCAGAACCCAATCTGTGAAAACTTCAGGGAACTGAATCAACTGTGAGATAAATAAGAAAGACCAAGAGTTTAAAAAATGTAACATAACCAGAGATAAAGAGCAAAAAAAAAACGAACAACAGGCGTTTGTTTCCTTTGCTAAGGAGGACAACAGCCTGAGGCAGGCAGGATGGAGTGGAGAAGTCTCCTCTTTGAGGAGGGGTCCTAACCTGGCAGAAGCTTCCTCCGGGCCATGGCAGCTGCCCGATGATTCTCATATTCCACGAAGGCAAAGCCCCGGTTTTTGGTTTTATCTGCAGCACTTGGGTAGACAATGACATCCACAACTCCTTCGGTGACCTTTTTCATCTCTGATAAGATTTCTTCTCTCTTTTTGGTTTTTGGGATTCCCCCAACAAATAATCGACAGTTGTCCACGCTGGCACAGACCCCTAACAGACGCCCATTTCTGCAAAAACAGCAGGCATTTTGATTGGTGAGAGTCTTTGCTCGATTAAGGTTTAAGATGGAAAATGAAAATATATATTGAAATTGAAATGGAAAATATCAGGCCCGGGACCTGATATGGCCTGTGGATATGGAACGTTTGGTCGTCTTAGTGTTTAAACTGGTTTTGGAAAGTTGTAGCTGCTTTTGAGAAACTGGAAGTTCTGTCAACCTTGGCTCTGCATTTTTAAAGAAAAAAAATATTTGAAACTGAGTTGCGTCTGCTGTCTTTAGAGTATATGTAGATTCACTAGTTATTGTGACTCCTCGGCACTTCCTAATACATCATCAATCCTGAGGTCTTTACACCTGGCTCAGTGTACTCTTGTATCCTGCCCTGGAGGTATCTGAGGTTGCAACCCCTGGTGCTCCCTTTTTTTCCAACCAAATAGAGAAGCTATTCTGACATGATCACTATGAAAGTCCCCTATACAGAACAGAGTTTCACATATTATTTGGCCGACACAAGGAGCCCGTGAGATGGGCAGAATAGGTATTGTTTCCATTTTACAGTTGAAGAGCTTGAGACTCCAAGATATATAAGTGACTTGCTTAAGATTTTGTAGATTTTGAGAGTTAAAATTGGCCTCTGGATTCAGTTTAATCCCTGTTTCTTCCACTGTGCAGTGTTGCTTATCAGCCAGTTGGTGGATACCTTCATTGGCAAGGTGTAGGTTGGTTCAACTTTTCTGGGGGACATGTGGGAAAATGTATCAAAAGTCTTAAGTGTGTGTAACCTTTGGCCAAATAATGCCCCTCTAGGGGAGTGTCCTTAGAAATAAAGACGAGCATCAGCATTTTTGTATAAGGTTATTCACCGCTACTATTTAAAATAGCTCCCAAATTGGAAATGAGCAAAACAGTCCATCATGCAGGACTGGTTTAATGTATCTCAGCTGAGATGACTGACTCTGGGGCTGGACATTTCCTCATTGTATACCGTGGTATGTTTGTCATCCCTGGTTCTTGACCACTAAATGCCAAAATCCACCTGTTAGGTCATCCAAGAATGCCTCTTCATCTTTCTCCATGTCCCTTAGGGGGACAGTATTTCTCCTGGCTGGGGTGCACTGGTATAGAAAAGATGAGCATTCATAACCTAGAATGCTCTGTGGTCAATAAACATAGTAACATAGGAGAGTAAACATAGTAACATAGGAGAGTATTTGATGGTTGAAAATGCCAGTGCACACTATGCTGCTGGGTTAAAAAAAAAAAGAAAAAGACTAAAATGAGTATATGAGAAAGCCATTTTGATTAAAACTATAGAAAATCTAGAAAGACTATAAAAATTCAACATAGTGATTCTCTTTAGGCAATAGGGTAATGAAGGAACGGTTTGAACTTGTATTACTGTTTTTTGGCTGTTTTTGTGTGTTGTGTGTTAGACCATGTGACTTTTGTAATAACTCAGTTATTAAAAATGGGTAAAATTCCCTTAACGGAAGCCACTCATTCCTCCTGAGTAAAAAGTGCTCAGCCAGGTGAGTGGGAGATTGCTCTGATTCCTTGGAAGTAGTGGCTCTCAGCTGTGTGGCAGGTGTCCTCGCCCAGGCTGAGCTCTGTCCTAGTTGTCCTCTATGCTTTGTTGAAGAACCAGGGACCACATATCAGACATGTAACCGGTCCATCTCCATTTGTTGAACATTGTCCTAACAATGTGTTTTTTTCTGGGGGGAGGGAAGGGTCGATAAAGTGATCTTTCAGGGTTTTTTCTTTTTTTTCTTTTTTTAACTTAAACCTTTTGTTCCAAGATGTTATTTATTTAGAAATTATATTTTTGATCATTCAGGGGCCCGTCAGTTACCAGTAGGGGGAGGCTGGAGTCTCCATATCCTGTTTTTAAATCTGTGTGATTTGTCAGGCACCTTTCCCAGAATTGCTTGGAGACGGAAAACTCTCTCTCCAAAGCTGAGGGCACGACTTTAACGTCGCCAGAAGCCAGGCATTTAGAGGATGCTCAGTGGATATTTGATGACGAGGAGGACGATATGACACCTGTGGGTCTTTTCCGGATAAGAACCTTATCTATCCCCTCAGAGACAGTGGCTAAAAACAAACCAAAGATTTGTAACAAGGAGAGGTAACAAACCAACCTCTTCTCTACAAGAAAGGTTCTCTCTCTGACAACATCCAAGGCAGAGTGGAAGTAGGTGAGGTTGGCCCTGGGGTGTCTATTCTGCTATTTCACATTCCATTTATCCTACTCATGAAAATTCAAAGTCACTCTGTGCCATCACCTTGCTTCTGGCATCCAACCTGAACTTTAACTGGAGTTTTGGCCACCAACTTTCTCTTTCCAAATGCTTTGTCATATTTTTCCTCTTCCTTTTCTGCACCCTCCTGCCATCATCGTAACCATCCACAAACATTTATAGAGCATCTGATATGTGTCAGGCACTGAGCTTTACATGCATTATCTCCTTTATTTTTCATAATCCCCCCCATGAGGTAGGTATATTTTTGTCTCTATTTTATAGATGAAGACATTGAAATTCACAGAAGATACTGTTATTTTTTAATGGATTGTGTTCATTGTTCATACCCCGTCTATTTTCAAAAAGTATTGACAGGCTCCAGTGTGTAACAATATATTAAGTAGATACAGCAAACTTTGTTGATTCCCTACCAGAGCCAATTCTACATCCATCTCAACTTAAAAGCTATTTTGAGAATAACCTTTGCTATTAAGATGTTTAGTTTCTATGAAAGACCAAGGAATGGAGAATCTTCTAATTCCTGAAAACATCACTAATATATCTTAATATAGCTTTTTATAGCCCTTTCTAAAATAATTTAGTATATATTATTTCATATGATGGATGCTTGGAATAACTCTGCGTGATCAGGTGATAATATAAAATGGATGCTGAAAGAGGTCAAAGGATTTGTCCAAAGGAACCTGGGCTAGACCTCTGATCTCCTGATTCTCATACCAAAACATTTTCCATATATCAGAGCTCTTTTGGATCCATGGTGGCATGTGTGGAAGGGGAGCCTCCTTTATGTTTTTTCCAAGAATCTGTTCCAGAATCCAATCCTGGTACTGAATGACTAGGCTACTAGCAGTTGCCAAGTCCAATCAATCTTTTCATGGCTAAGGGGTTTAAGAAAAATGACCCAGTAGTTGGCTGACTACAGAATTACAAGGATAATGCAGGACTTATTTTGAGCCTATAGGAAGTGAGAGAAAACTAATGATAGGAAATCTACTCTCTCTGTATTCATTAAATTTAAGATTCCCTCAGTTTTAAAGTGCATCTCTGTTACAGGAAGAAAATATAGGTGAAAGACTGCATCTCAGAATTAATGAATGTGCTAATATGTAAGAGTTCTATCACTTATTGACCTATTACTATGTTCCAAACACTAAGCTAAACATATTGAAATCTTGATAACAACCCCATAATAAACCTATGAAATAAGTATTATTATTCCTACTTTATAGATGAGGAAATTGAGGCTCAGAGAGGTCAAGTCACTTTTTGGCACTCAGCTGAGGCCCATCTGACCCCAGGCTATTGCTTTTTCATCTAACACACTAATCTTTCTTCCACGTGGCCCTGGGCTTCCTTAAGAAAGGATTTATGGCAGTTCTCTCTGGTTTAGATTTTAGATCGTAGATAATTTCATGTATTGTCAATTTATAAAATTGTATAGGGTTATGTCCTGGAACATAAATACAATTTATAAATACAAAATATAAATTGTATAAATACAATTTATAAAATTGTATAGGGTTATGTCCTGGAACCCTCTGCTAATCCCATGGTTTCAAATATTGCCTATATTTGGTTGACCCCCAAATTTACGTTCCAATCGTGACCATTCTCCTGACTCCAATATCATACAATCAGCAACTCCCTTGGGACGTCTAATGTGCATCTCAAATGTAAATTGTCCCAAACAGAGCTCTTCATGTTTTCCTGTTATTCTCCCAGCCTTTTCCATCTCTATGACACTATCACATCCACACATACTTGGACCAAAATCCTAATTTTCTTCCCTGAATTATAAATCCACTCACACTCTAAATCCAATATTTAGCCAGTCTTGTCTATTCAACCTCCAAAATATATCACACATCTGACTTTTTACCACCTTTACCACTAACCCCTTATGCAAGCACCACCATCTCCCGTCTAGTTCTAGACACAGCAGCAGCCTTTGAACTGTCTTCCCTCTTTCAGTCCTTACCCTGCTACAGTCCATTCTTCACTTAGTAGTCAGAGGAATGTTGTAAAAAAGCATGAATCTAATTAAAACCTCCTGTGATTTCCCCTTTTTATTAGAATAAAATCCAAATTCTTAATGATGAAATATAAGACTATCCAACTGTATTGCCTTCAACCCTCCTCTCTTTACTCTTCCGAATGTTGGCTTTCTTTCTGTTCCTTTAACACATCATGCTTATTCTCATCTTGAGACCTTTGCACTTGCTGTTCTTTCTTTCTCTGAAATGATTTTCCTCCAGGTCTGACTGTCATGGCGGATTCTTTTCATTCAAGTCTCAGATCAAATTTTACTTTCCGGAAGCATATTTTCTTAAATACATCAAGTTAAAGTAGCAACCTCCTCACACAACTTTACCCCATTTCCTGGTTTTTATTTTTTCAAACTCTTTTAAATAATCTTATACATCCAATTGCTCACTATGAGTGTAGGAAAGTGTACCTTGATACTTCTAATGTTTTCAACAGTGTCCAGCACATATTTATGAAATGGATAAATGAATGAATTTTGCTTCTTTGAACATTTCACAGAACTTAGTCTGGCACCTTATATAGTGTTGGTTAAATAAACATTTCATTAAATTGATTTCCAAGAAAAAGAACTAACCTGTTATTTCTGATTTTGGCTATATTTTGCATATACTGTATTAGATAAACTTGATGGAAGAACAGATAAAGGTACATTGTCTGATTCACTTTTAATCTAGAAGAGATGGATCTTACCTAATTTCATAATTATTAAGTTGCTTGATTGCATTCTTGGCTTCTTGTTTATTTGAGAATGTTACAAATGCATATCCTCTATTGTTGCCATTAAAATCCATCATCATTCTCATTTCATAAATTTTACCAATCTACAAGTAATAAGAGAGAATTCATATTTATACATTTGTACTTCCAAATGAAAACACACACACACACGCATACACAATGTTTTCTGAAGTCTCTGCCGTGTTTGGCATTTGCATCCCATGTGTAATAGTTTGCATGTTTTCATGCTGGGTTCAGATCTGTTATCTGACTCATGGGCAAAGTCAGGATAAATAAAGAAAACATGTACAAGTAGCATTTCAGCCTGAGTTGCCAGAATGTATATTTTTGGCAGAGCAAGTGACCTTTCATCACACAATTATCTGGGGATTTATACAACATCTTAGGGACCAGAAAACACACTTGTCATCAGAAGTACAATTTCTTGATAGATTTGTCCTTGCCCTTTACGTTGGCCTCTGAGGCCTCCATAGTTTTTATCTTTACTTGATCATAATCTACCAGTGATGTTTAAAACCAAAACCAAGAACACTCATTTGGAGCCTTGTGAAACTGACTTCTTAGCTATCTTTTCCACCTACCATGATATAAAGGTGAACACAGAAGGTGTGTTTCAGAGGATGGTCCTGGGAGCCCTGTTTTCTCCATCTGTAGGCTGAAGGTAAATGCTAGTCTTAACACAACTGATCTAGGGCCAGCACCTCCATGGTAGCAGTGAACTCACTCTATCCCTCTCACTGTAACTCTGCTGCTTTGCTTATATACTATTCCCTCCTGCTACCCCAACTCTTCTCTATAATCCAGACACAGTAATTCATTATTGCTGGCTGCTGTAAGACGGGTGGCCCACACAGATGTGAGGGACACGCGTGGGGAGAAGAGGCATCATTAAGCTACTTCTATTATGTCAGTGGTGTCTGACCCACAGGTCAGCCCCACGCCACCCCACGGTACTCAGTGATGGACACCTATTTTTTTCTGGGCTCATTAGGAAAGAGTTCAAGCATGTTTCATCTCTGCATTTCGAGTGTTTCTTGGTGCTCATTTTCATGTTCAGTATATAAGATTCTTACAGGATTAAGTCCTTGTAATTTATGCACGTGCCAAGTGACGTTGTTTGTATAAAATTAAGAGTAGTTCTGAAACTGAGCTGAATTACACACACACACACACACACATACACACACACACAGCTGATTTTGGCATTTAGGAAAAGAAATAGCTAAACTCTCATTAAATTTTCTAGGAATTTTAAACACTACTTGGTAAATTATCGAAAATGTTAATTTTGTATTTTTGCTTTAACTTTGGGTTTAGTAGCAAAATATCATTTGGAATTAAAACTGAGGAAATTTATTCCTTTATTATATAGTGACTGAAAAACCATGTTATTAATCTTGTTGATTGCATTCAAATTTGTAGAAGGAAATTTCATTCTGGATCAATATGTATGGGGACACGGTTGAGCCATGACATACACATTTTTTAATGTGAAAATCTTACACTTTATAAAACCATATTAACATTTCAAAGTTGAAGCAATATCTTATTTTAGACAGGCTGTTGTAGTGTTATTCTAGATTGATAGACCTGTTGAGTTTGCAGTAAGATGGCTATGCTAGTGGAGATGGGGGATTGAAATATAGATTAAAACGTCATCAGCAATGGTAGTTTCAGCTGTCAGTAACAGGACAGAGATGATTCAAGGCAGTGATAATTAGGGGCCAATCACTAACAGCTGGGAAGTTTTTAACTTTGTCCATGATTGAGGAATGGTAATTGGAAGAGAAACCATCACTGACCAAGAAGAATGAGAGTGAAAGCAAGGTGAAGAGAGTAGTATTTTTTCCTTGAAAGATGAAAAAAAAAATCTTTAGACTCACTTTTTCACATAATGGTATAAGTTCATCTTCAAAAAGGTCTCGGGGAAGTTTTCCAATAAAAATTTCACAGCCCCTTTCTGGGGGTGCAGCATCCCAACCAGGTGGGGGACCACCATATTTTCTTTGTCCATTTTCCTGCAAATCCCATGTGGATTGTAGGAGGGAGAGAAGAAAACAATAGAATCTTTAGTTTGAGTTCCTCAACTATTTTCAAAATCATTTCTCAATAAGGAAGATACTTATTGACAAGTAATAGTAGTGGACTGGTCAGAGGATAAAAATGGACATCTCTTTTGTATGAATTTTTAAAAAAATATTTATTTGGCTGCACCAGGGCTTAGTTGTGGCACGTGGGATCTTTAGTTGCAGTATGCGAACTCTTAGTTGTGGCATGCATGTGAGGTCTAGTTCCTTGACCAGGGATTGAACCCAGGCCCCCTGCATTAGGATCGCGGAGTCTTATCCCCTGGACCACCAGGGAAGTCCCTCTTTTGTGTGAATTTCAACACCATGCTCTTGTTTTAGCGACTTGCTCCAGATAAGCACTGTGAAAACTTATAAAGTGCTGGACAAATATAAAGGGTTGCTATTTTTTTGGTTTGTTATTATTTTGCCATTCAAACTCACCAATGCCTGATCATCAAAGGATCTGATTATAATTTGAATCTGGGGTTCTGATTTAATATTGAAGTCTATGAGGTTCTGGACCTGAACTAGTTGGCTCCATGACCCACTAGCTGTGGGGCGCTGGGCAAAATGCTTGACTTCCCCAAACCTCAGTGTTTTTCATATATTAAGTGGAGATACTATCAGCTTTTGATTAAAGGAGATAATGTATCAAATTTGCATGGCACAGGTCTTGGCATGTGATATATATTCAATAGTTATTAATTCTCTTCTTGTCTCCCTGGATTGAGGCTGTTTCATGCACTGAGCAAGGCAATGTGGGCCCCTAAATAGAAACATCATGAAGGTTAACATTTGAAACAGTGGACTGGCTAATTTTGGGGGTAACCAGTGAGGGACTTAAATCTGTCTTCAAAGCTGACAAGATGGTGAAAGGTGTTTACTAATGTTGCATCTCTTTGTGGAGAGTAATGCTGTTCTCAGTCCAAATGCTGTAGCATTAGCTTCTTTTTTTTTTTTTTTTTTCCTTTGTTCTAAAAAAAATCCTTGGTAAATTCAATGTCCTTTTGGGGGAGGAGCAGCACCGATGCTTGTCTGCCCTGCTGTCTTTATTTTTCTGAAGGTTAATGACCTAAAAATAACTTCAGGGGCCCAAAGTGAAAGATAGGCCTAATCCACCACTATTGAGCTGAAATAATTCATTTGCTGGAGAAGAATAAATTTACTTTCCACTTAGGCATAGCCAAAGCTCTTTGTCGTACTTTAAGTGATTTTTGGAGAAAGGAAAACATAAAAGACCAAATATCAGTATTCATTGCTAACTTCTACAATTTCTACTTTAAAAAACTTTTATACCATAAAATGATACATGATGTTGGATAAAACCTAGTCATGTATAAAGTAAAAAGAAAAATTCCCCAACGCATCATACCCATCTGTAGAAATAGTTACTGTTAAGTTTGTCTGCCTTTCCAAATATTTTTCTATGTATATTTTCAAAAGACATGTTAGTTATTTAAAGACATTGTTTTTCGCGATAGTTGTTTGTCAAAAAAATCAAAGTAAAGCAGCTTCTAGTTTCACTGTTAAATCTCTACATATACTAACTTGAGACTTTCTCAATTATTATTATTTTTTAAAATTTATTTATTTATTTATTTATTTATGTATTTATGGCTGTGTTGGGTCTTTGTTTCTGTGCTAGGACTTTCTCTAGTTGCGGCAAGTGGGGGCCACTCTTCATCGCGGTGCGCGGGCCTCTCACTGTCGCGGCCTCTCTTGTTGCGGAGCACAGACTCCAGACGCGCAGGCTCAGTAGTTGTGGCTCACGGGCCTAGTTGCTCCGCGGCATGTGGGATCTTCCCAGACCAGGGCTCGAACCTGTGTCCCCTGAATTGGCAGGCAGATTCTCAACCACTGCGCCACCAGGGAAGCCCCTCAATTATTTTATAAGTGGTAGTACAAAGGCTTTTTGGATCACAGTATTTAAGTATTTAAATGATGTCTGTGATTGCAGTCATTTAAAAAATTCCTACTAATTTAATCATGTTGCCTTAAATTAAAAAGATGTCATATGGGTGTTCTACCTTGCCTTGATTACTTTTTGCTTCAAGCAAGTAGGTGCTTTTCATTTTACTAAACATTGAAATATTTGCCTCAAGAGTTCTTGTATTTTTTTCTTCCCCTATATTCTTGCAGGATTATCCAGTAGAAAAACTGTCACTGAAAAATATGAGAAATAAAATGTTTTATACTTACAGGAAAAAAAAAAAAAACAAAAACGTAAGAATTCAATGAGCATATCTCAACCAAGAATTTCCTAAAAAAATGAATTTGATATTTTCAGAGACATATTTAAAGTTTTCTTACTTAACAAATACTTATATAACACTTAGTATATGACAGCACTGTTCTAATTCTCAGTATCATGGGTTAAGGGCTATTACTATCCGGACCTTACAGAAGACAGTTAAGCCCACAGAGATTAAGTAATTTGCCAAGATCATGTGGTTGTGGAGTGGAAAAGTCAGGATTTGAAGCCAGGCAGTCTGGTTTCAAAGGCCATCAGCTTAATTCCTACTACATTTTGCTTTGTTATGTGGTAGCCTAATCACTTATAACAGATTCACACATTTAAGTACTTATTTATGAAAATATTATCATGCCACTGAATTGAAAACTCTCTGCTGCATTTAAAATCCTTTCCAATTTCCAGTCGTTTTACTACACAAATTTTGGGTAAGAACATATCTCATACCTATTGCTTACAGAGAGGTGTATTTCTATTGTCATACTACAATCCACTTCCTTGGGTCGACTGTCACCATTTGGTTGATGCTGTTCCCTCTGGGGCCATTTCTATATTTCTTAAATGTCTGGAGATATACTATTCAATGGATTATTGGAATAAATTTAGTACAAACTTGGCAGTATTTTTCCTATTCCTGCTGAGGAAACCAAACTTTCATCGCATCATAGTGAAATGGTTATTCCAGAATTTCTCATTTGACAAGCTTTGTGTGATAGCTTGAAAATAAATAGGCAACCAGCAGATTGACCTTTAGAATTTCCCCCTCAACTTTCTTGCTATAATTGTTAAAAAATGTCACCAAACTATTTTGTGCATGTCACGTATATAGGAGAATTCATCTGCTTATAAGCCAAAATGATTGGGTAGGAGAGATGATTAATTCTGTTGTTTCTGTAAACAATTGAACTAAATTCACCAAGAGTATTTTGGGGGATCACCAAGAGTCTGACTGGTGAAGTTCAAGCACTGGGGGAGATTTGCCCTATGAGCCACACACGGGGCTGGGAATGCACCAGTGGTGGAAGTCCAGGCCACTTTAAGACAGGCGCTGGGCATTAGTCATGGGGTTGAAATAGCTGTCCGTTACTCGGAAAGGATAGTTGGGAGCTGGATTGCTGGTATTTTAGGCAGTATTTTTATAGTTGAGGAGTTTAAAATAGATAAAGCCGAGTTATAGCTGCTCTTTCCTCTCCCGGCTGATGTCCTTCTTGTGAGATGAATTCCTCCAGCAGCACAAATGTATTAGTCATCCAGAGAGAGAAAATATAGGTTTTTGTTTGCCATGAGTGTTTGTTCATTGAACTCTGGGATCTTTTATTTTTCCAATCAAAGACTTGGAAACCATTTATTCTCTCAAGTCACACATAAATAGGTGAAGACCTTCAACTGTGTAAATTTAAAAATTAAAGACCTCATTCTAACTATAAATCCAGTGGCTTTAATTTAAATACTGGATACTGAGCCTACCCAGTAAGTATTTGGAAGTCCCTTCTGTTGCAGATATTTTAAGCCTTTCATGAAGGAACCATAGAGCCTTTAAGAAATTTTATATACCATCTTCTTGACCTTGGATAAAACCACCCAACCTTTAGTAAATGATTCTAAGCAATAAATCTTAGCATGAAGGACAAGTGGACTGAGTTAATTTGGGCCACCTGGCATCTGATCTTTTAATACATCTGGGAAATCTGGGCAAAACTGCCCTTTTCCTATAGGAGTTTAAAATACCAGATACTTGCTTTTCTAGTGTCCCTTGCAACTAGGACAGTAATGGTTATAATAAAGTTAAATTGAGTTCTGGTGCAGAAATTTTCAACGTGCTAACATTAGTGTTGAATCCTCCTTGGATACATTTTCTTATCATTCCAGGTTTGTGGTGTGGTTTTGCGTTTCATTCCTAAAAGCTTACTCTTTAAAAAATTTTTAAATTTTAATTTAATTTATTATTATTTATTAAAGTATAGTTAATTTACAATGTTGCATTAGTTTCAGGCTTACAGCAAAGTGATTCAGTTATACATATACATATCTATTTTTTTTCCTAAAAGCTTACTCTTGAATCTAGTTCTCTAAATTCAAAATTTCTGTAAACCAGCATCCTTTTAATAAACTCCTTTTCTGCTTAATCAGCCAGAATTTACCTCTAATACTTGCACATAATAGTAACAGCAGCAAAAAACAATGGCTAAAACAGCGGCTAACTCTGAGTCAAGCAGTGTGCCAAGTGCTTCCCAGGTATTAATTCATTTAATCTTCTCAACAAACCTATGAGGATGATACTACTGTTACTTTCATTTCGTAGGTGAGAAATCCAAAGACATACAAGCAGTAAGTGACAAAGACAAAATCTGAATCCTGAGTCCATGCTTGTAGTTATAACATTTTTCTCTGTTTTTTTATATTAACCCAATATGCTCATTTTACAGATGAGGAAACTGAGTCCAGAGATATTATGTGACTTCCTTAAAGTTACACTGGTTTAATTTATTGCAGAAAACATGAGACTAAATGTCCTCTGATTCTCAATCTGGTGAACTTGGCAAATATACTGTTCAAAAGTCGTGATGACTTTTCTTCTCAGGCTTACCAGCCTCACAATTTTGTATGTTGTGTGTCACACCTACTTTCTTGTTCAACTTCATCAAACATGGACACCAGATGGTTGGTTGTCTCACATAAATGAACCGATTCATAAACTAGAAGAATATTAATTAATGAACTCTCATTCAGTCTATTTTTCTGAGTAGTAATTTCAATTCCTTTAACGGTTCTTTGGAAATTTTATATTCCAAATCTGTAATCATCTTTGTGGTTCCCTTTGGTCCTTTGTTTTTTCTTGCCAAGAGGGAAGAAATGGTGTATGTTTCCTTATAAATTGCTTTCAGATGTTCTCCTACCCATTTTCCAATTGACTATGTTTGTATCTATTTCTCCTCCTGATCGCTCAGGTGCTGGACAATCTCCCCATGCTTGGTGACATTTCTAACCTTCACAAGCATGCCAGTCACCACCACCATACCAAGAACAATGGTTCCATAGCTAAACTCCTGTGGTCTCTTCTCATAGCTGATGCCAATGCATTGAGAACAGCTCTCTGGACTGTCTATTGCAGTTCATAAATTAATACCATATTTTCCTGGTTGTTGATTTGAAAGATTGAATAAAGGTCTTTATAAGGCATTATTTCTATTACCTTTCACCGGTGTACGAACTACATATCTCAATATGTGATAGGGTTCAAGGCATATCTAAGGGGCCTTATATAAGATGTACCAAAAGAATCCTCTTAGATGTGATTTTAACTTCGGTCTGCTAATGCTGTTATTGTTAAGGACAACAGACGGTGCTATAGGGAATGTTTACTTTGTTAATTCTGTATGAAAGATAATGATCTGTTTTGTGTATTGTTTGTTTACCTGCACATCTTAAGACCAGTGACTTCATATTGGTAAAATCTATTTTAGGCTAAGAATTTTTCGAAGGCAGAATTTATTTAACTTATATACTGTGGAAGTTGGCATTACCATTATTAGCTATTTTTCACAAGCTTTGCATTCATACACAATATGAATGCCAGATATTTTCTTTAAAATAGAAAGAGCCAATAACAATTGTGGTGTAAAGACTGAATAAATGGGATGTTGGAATTTGTAGAAATGTGGTACTATAGTTAGTAACAAAGAGGCAAAGTTTGGGCAGGAACATAATACATGAATATAAATTTAACTTTATCATCATACAGCCCAGAGTTTCTCAAAATATTTTATGTGAGGTAATATTAGGTGGTTTATAGATCAATGATTTATTTTAATAGTTATGCATTTATTTTATTGTACATCAGGAAAATATATTTATCACATAAAACCTTTTCCACTTACATAAGAGAAAAGGTCTACTTTTAACACTAAACTCCGTATTTCTATTCAAGTTATTTAATGAATTCTAAATAAATATTATTTTTGGCTATATGTGTTTATGGCAAAAATCACAAAGATGCAAATAGATTTTGGCTTTTGAAAATTTATCTTTGTTTCAGTCTTCAAAAAGCTCTCACATTTGATTTTTAAAAAATATATGGTATGGTTTGTTCATAAAAACAACTATCAGCAAATTATGAATCATGTTCCTGTATCACTTTGGAAGACTGACTGTTGAAAGCCTATTGCCTAGGAAAATAGTCCTAATTTCATTGCAAGTTATTAGTTGTCTTATGGAGACAGAACTAACTTGTTATCAGATGATGCCTTTAATAATTTCATCTTCTAATATTTTCCCTTTATGGATTATGTGTGACAACCACCCTTGAGGAATTCAGTATCTCAGTTGTTGAAGTATTTAAGAGCAAACAGGCTTCTAAAAATAACTTGCATTTTGTAAAGCTTATTATATGTTTTTGGCCAATTCATGGGTATATTAAATTCAAGAATATCCTTACACAAAATTAGAAATCAGAAAATATATATTTTTGGAGTGTGTATGTGTGTTTCTACATAAGAGAACAAGTAAAATGCAAATTAACTTCTAAGACCCTCTGTCCACATTTGCCATGAGTTTCACTAATGATGGACTGCACAGCCTATATTATCTTGAGACCAGGATTTGCTGTGTTTATGCTCACTTCTGGCTCTGGGCAGTTGCCTTGTCTTACTGCTGCAATCTCCAGGAACCTGTAAATTCCATCTATAAAATAACTAGGTGAAATCTCTGGTGATTCCTTTATCCATTTTGGGCTTTTATCTTTTTGCAATGTATAATTTATTCAATAGGCCCATCCAACTTTTTATTATAGATATAATTTGCCTTTCTGAATTGACTAATAGTAGTTGGAGATCTGATTAAATGCCATAAAGATATCCACATGCAAATAAGGACATTTGGCCATATGCACATAATGAACATTTGGTTTCTTCTATCCTTTCCTAGTTCAACATATGCCAAGGAGAATTCCATCAAATGCACTTGTCTTTTAGCATGTGAGATATTTTATACAGTAATTATTCTCCTTATCACACCCCCATGAATTTTTACAAGCTGAGGGTCTCGGCAAGACACTAAATTTTTCCTGACTTGAAATTCTTCATTTAAAAGGGAGAATAGGGTTAACTAGGTGATTGCAGAGGTCTTGGGAGGGTATTAGGATGCTTGTGAAAGGGAGGCTGACTTTCACCATATTAAAATGTGGAAAAATGTTCATAGGATGTTTTCTGAGTTAGTCAATAGGACCCTTAAAGGAAATGCAGGGATTTTTAAAACCAATGTGTCTCCATTGCATATCCCCTTGGCACCTGGTCCATTAATTACTTAATGACTTTCTTTGCATTGATTCACTTTCTTAAACTTACACAAAAAAGAAAATATCGTTCTCATAAGTGGAGTATCATTTCCCACAGATGGAAGGTCATTATAAAAGAAACTGCAAAAGAAGGAAACCATGATCAAGTTCTAGCTGGACATCGTTGTCTAGTAAAAGTTCTGAGCCCTAGTTCTGCTGTTTAAAAAGATTAGCAGGGGGAGGGGATATGGCGATATATGTATACATATAACTGATTCACTTTGTTATACAGCAGAAACTAACACAACATTGTAAAGCAATTATACTCCAATAAAGATGTTAAAAAATAACAACAACAACAAAAAAGATTAGCAGGGGCTGGAGAGGTGTTTAAGATGTACCTTCAATGACTGCCCTCATCAGAAAGCTTAAAATAGAATTGAAAGTGGAATAATTCTCTCATGATGAAATTCAAGGTTATTGAATCCTCTGTCAAGGTACCGTTTAACATCAGTTCAGCTCTCTACCCTGCATCTCTGAAACAATGTTAAAAAAAGGATCACAGCTACTGAAGTCCTACCCAAATTCATGATTGTATGGTTCTGTGAGCTCATTTTTGTCTCCTTAGCCTATGTTAGAGAGCTCTCTTTGCATGTCATAATAAGATTTTAGTTTCTGAAGATGAAGAGCCACTTACTTTGGGTTGCTGATTGGTATTAACAGGTAACAATTTAAAAAATCCTGAAGTTGTCTGCAAACAAAGTCTAAAGTTCAAAACAGCCATCGATGCTTCTGTGTATTTGAGTCATGAAATTTACACCAATTTTTAAGCTGATAAAATGGAAACCCTTATGTGCTTCTAGTTTAAGGGAAAACACTATAATCCATATTTTGCAAAGATTTTGAACCTTATATTGAAGACCTCATATATAACCAACTCTCTATTAGGCTATTGGAGGAGAAATTCATTGCTGTTTGCAAATAGCTCCTGGAATGCCTTTCTATTCCGTGGGATACTGAAGTTCCCATCCCATGTCAGGTACACACTCTCCACAAAAGGACTCACAGAGCTGCTCCTTCATTTGGAGTCTTCCACACCAGCCTATGGCATCGCTGGCTGGTAGAAGCAAGGCTTCTAAGGAGCTTGATAATGAAGTTAGCCTGTGGGTGGCTGGAGTGATAAGCTTAGGGAAACACGTGCCTGTGATGATCTACTGGTCCCACCCTGTTCTCATGCTTAGTGACACCTATTTAAGGAATTAGGTCATTCACCAAGTGCATGAACAATAAGTCCTTGGATAGTGGGGACAGGAGCAGTTGGTGAGAACAGGCAATAGAAGAAAAAGTAGGACCCAAGAACTATATTTTACCATGAAGTCAAATTCCTTTTTCTGTCCCTAGGATTTTTGTGTGGTGGTTGGAAAAGAATGTCCATGCCACAGTGTTCCTCCGTCTGTTTCTCACTGAGCTAGTCTAGTCGAAGCCATTTGTAAACTCTGGGATCCTAAGTTACTTATTTTTTATTGCATTATTTGTAGGAAAAATTGTAATTTGAAAAATACCCAAGGAAATTTCCTAAAGTACATTATACCAAACCAGAGAGATAGGGGAGTTAACTTAGTTTGAGGCACACTTAGCAGAGGGATGGTCTCCTAATCAGATCTAGTGCCATCCTTTGTACCTTATGGCTGGTACATATTTATTGAGGGACTGAATAAATTAGAATTAAAATATGCAGTTGCAGTGAAACTCCAAATAAGAGAACACGCCTAGAAAGCAAAGTTTGAGAAATGGGAATTAAAGTCTGTATTTTATTCTAGTTTGAGGAAATTGTTCCCAGGAACAGACTGATGACTGATCAAAAAAGGAAGAGAAGGATGAAGCCCACTGATTTCTCATTTACCTGCTGTAATCTTACTGGATCTTTGAAATTAAGACACACTAATGTCTTCACCGCTGAAAAGTGTTGTGCATTTTACAAATATTTTGGTTAATCAGTATCACCGAAGTGGTCCCCTCTGCCAGGGATGCTGTTTTGTCCTTGGCTCCTTGCAATGTTTGTTTGCTCTCATCCTCTAAGTCTCAGCTTCAATGTCATCTTGTCTGAAGAAGTCCTCCTGCCATTGTCATTTAACCTGATTTATGACATTCATAGCACTCAACATGATATGTCATTATTTTATTTCTTGTTTATTTTCTGTCTTCCCATGAGTAATTTTCATGAAGGCAGGCACCGTGTCTCTCTTTGTGGAATCAATAAATAAATCAATAAGTGAATGAATGAGGATTTAGACTTCATTTGGTGGGTAGGACAAGGAGGGGCTCCTACTTCCTTTAAGGAATCTTAAATGCTCATCTATGTTATAGGAAGTTTTCTTTAAAGACTGTGAATTAGGCATAGAGAACAGACTTGTGGTTTCCAAGGGGGAGAGGGAGCGGGTGGGGGGTGGATTGGGAGTTTGGAATTAGCAGATGCAAACTATTATATACAGAATGGATAAACAACAAGGTCCTACTGTATAGCGCAGGGAACTATATTCAATATCCAGTGATAAACCATAACCATAATGGAAAAGAATATAAAAAAAGAATATATGTGTGTGTATATATATGTATAACTGAATCACTGCTGTACACCGGAAATTAGCACAACATGGTAAATCAACTGTACTTCAATTTTTTACAAAACCTGTGAATTAACTTATAGCATAGAGTACTAGATTAAGGATAGGAGTTGGGAGTCAGCAAACTTTCTGTATAAAATGCCAGATAGTTGATACTTTAGGATTAAAAAAAAACCCGACCTTTTGAAATTGTGAAAATCACTCATAGCCTTCAATCACTACAAAAACAGGCTGTGGTCACGTTTGAGTCATGGGTCAGTTTGCTGACCTCTGGCTTATGTCTCTACTGAATTGTATAACTCTGGGGCTTGTTTTCCAACTGTAAAATGGAAGGGTTGAATTATATCAGTATTAAATATTCATGTAGTAAACATATAAAGAATTAGAAATAATAGCCTAATGAACACAAGCACCTATCATCCAGCTTCAGTAATGTTTTCTTCATGAAAATTTCCCAACTTTTCTATTCCTAACCGAATGCTTCTTACAAATTTTTTCTACTTCATGAGATTATTTTCCTTGACATAAAAACAATCCATATTCATTATAGAAAGTTTGGAAAATAAAGAGCACAAGGAAGAAAAAACTACTCTCATCAGAGATTACACTTCATTGTCTTCCAATATTTGTGTGTGTGAATAATTTCTTAAAATATCTGTAAACTGATACATACAGTTTTGCATTCTGATTTTTAACTAAACATTAAAATTTGGACATTTCTCCATGTCTTTGAAATCACAGGTTTACATGACTATATAATTTGGAAATATAACGGTGACATATTTTATATGACCAGTAATTTTTTATTGGACACTTAGGATATGTCCAATATTTTTAAACATAAATTCCACTATGATGAGCATCCTTATGTCTAAATGTTTTTCCTCATTCCTTAGGTCAAAGACTACAGTCAGTTTTAAGGCTCTAAACAGAAAGGTAACACCCACAGCTGTATTGTTCATTTAATGCAGTCTTATGGTGTCCTTTTAAATTCTGGATAAATTCATTTTTATTGCAACTACTTGCTATGCATTTTAGGTCGGCTGCTACACCTTATACTTCTATAATGCCAAGGACCAACACTAATACATTGTGTTCAATAATAGGGACTAAGGAAACAAAACAGAAAAACAAGAACAAAAAAACTGTTTAAGGACAACCACTGGATTAAGCGAGAAATGGGACTGACATACCACATAAATATTTGTCGTAATAATTTTTAGAAAATAGATTATCAATAGGGTAATTGGACAAAGTGTTAATACACACCATATTTTAAATCACTTAAAAATAGTATATAAGTATCCTGAGTCTTCTTTAAAAAAATATTCAGACTACTTGAGGGTGATCTTTATTAGCTATA
This sequence comes from Balaenoptera ricei, assembly GCF_028023285.1. Lineage (NCBI taxonomy): Eukaryota > Metazoa > Chordata > Mammalia > Artiodactyla > Balaenopteridae > Balaenoptera > Balaenoptera ricei. The sequence goes on from NC_082654.1 coordinate 39,865,202, forward strand.
TATTTAGCTTTCCTTGTAGTAGAATTAAAACTGATGTAAACTGACTCCACATTGGGTGGAAAGTTTTCTGAAAATGTTCATCTATGAAAATGTATTTTTCTAGATTTTAGGAGAAAATTCCAGCTGAAAGAAGCATCGCATGTCACAGAGTTGATGACCCACGCTAGTAATGCATTCTGGAGGAAGGGTTCATCATAATGTGTTTTTTTTTTCCTTTGACTCTCAAAGAAATATATAGTAGTTTTAGAAAATCTGGGAAGTACAGTTAAGAGTGAAAAAGTGTGAAAAAAAAAGCCCCACTCATAATTTCATTGCCTGGAGACAAAGTCTGTTTACAAGCTAACATTGTGGCACACTTCCAAAATCTTTCTGTGTGGCATAATGCAACTAAGTTGAAAGTTTAACTTGTCAGTATTACACAATTTTTATCAATAATATTTATTGAACCTATATATGCAGAGTATTGCATTAAGGTTCTTTTATTCTTTAAAGAACTTTGATAAAAAATTTAGCTATCAATTCTAAAGATATCCAATTATTATTAAGAAAAAGGATATCACAAAGCATACTTTCAAGCCCTCACAAGCACGTTTTATTGCATCAGTTTGTATATAAAGGACTGGCTCACGTTATTAAGTAACCTGCAAAATTCTATTTTTGACCGCTGTATTTGTCCTGCTAGTGATAAGAGAGCACAGATTGTCACCCTCTCTTTTTCAACTTCTTGTTTTGCAAGTATTCAGCATTCAATATCAGAGACTGCAAAGAAGAGCAGAAGCAAATCCTTCAAACCCTAACTTAGCAAATACCATAACATTTAAAAATATCATTTTATGGGTAGGCTCCCTGAATTGTATTAACATATTTACCTTCATTTGTGTACAGAGATTTTTAAAATAGTAAACCTGATGTTCTTTTTTTTTTTTTGATGGCGATACTAATGTTTTCTGTAATCCAGAGTAGGAAGACTGATGTATTGAGAAGGCTGAAGGATTTTCCCTAAATTGTAGAGTTTGAAGCTATGTCTCAATACATGCTGGTTTCCTCTTCCAATTAGACAAGTTTGCTGACCAGAAACTAGATTGAGCAGATGCTAGAATCACAAAATCTTGACTAAGAGTGGGGTAGGTCCTAGCCAACCTTCTGGGAAATTAAGGCTGAGAGCAGTTAAGGGACTTGAGTTTGGGATTAACATATACACACTACTATATATAAAATAAGTAAACAAGGACCTACTGTATAACACAGGGAACTATACTTAATATATTGTAATAACCTACAATGGAAAAGAATATGAAAAATAATATATATATATCACTGAATCACTTTGCTGTACATCTGAAACTAACACAACATTGTAAATCAACTATACATCAATTTTAAAAAAAGAATTAAAATATAGATCATTCTTGTGTGTGGTAGATACTGGGTTGAATAGCAGGTCTCTGATTTGAAGTCTTGGGTGATTTTCTACACTTCGAAGCCAAAATCAGAAGGTATTTTCCAAATCATTCAAAGTGATTGACCCAAGTCATGTATATATTTACATCTTGATTAGAGGCTTTAGATCTAGATAGCTAGGTTTCAGAATTTTAGGTTTCTACATTACCAGAAAATTTCTGTTCCAGTAGTCATTCTGCTAACAAATAATTACTTAAAGTGAATCATGTTACAAAGTTTAAGCTCAACAAAATATTTTTAGCATGCTCTGCCATGCTAATCTCTCAAACTGCAATCTTAAAGATAACATTATAACAGCTCTTAGCTCTGTAAATCTTGCCAGAAATTTTGGCCAATTGCAGTGGAATTAAGATGGCCTATAAATCTTGGACAAGCTACCTAACTCCTGGAGCCTTGTTTTCCTTATCTGGAAATTGGAGATGATCATAGTAACTACCTAATAGTGTTGTTGTTAGTATTAAATGAATTAATAGACACAAAGCAGTTAGAATATAAATGTCCAGTAAATGTTTACTATTTTGTAATTGTTATTAACTTGTGATCTAAAACCTCTATTAATATTTTCTGAATGTCATTGAATATATAAGATCAAAGTAATAGGCAGTTTGGCCATATATTTTTAGGGGTATTATATTTGAAAACATTTTAAATGATAAAAGTAAAATAACCCTATTGTTTTTTTCCTTTTTAATGCAAATGTTCTTAAATTATTAGGTTTATGAAAAGATCTCCATTGCTGTTTGAGTCTCTTTTTAAAATATATTGTTATTTGCAAGCCTTTTACATTGTTCTAATATGTTAAAGTTTTCTGTTCTGCAGAATTTTCTGAATGATCACTTAATGACTGTTTACGTTTCATTTGTAACAGGATTTTAAGATGGCATGGGATTATTTTGGCCTCTGGTTTGGATACGAAACTGTCACTGGAGCACAAGCAGGACAGGAGGTAGGGAGAAAGTGTTTAACTGTTTGACATTCTTAACTGAACATCCCCTACCCCTCCTCATCCCTGAATTTAGAAAAAAATATTGAAGAGTTTGAAAGGAATTTTTGGAGTTGATTCAAAGATAGTTGGAGCCCACTGCTGGTGTGTTGTGAATCCTAGTTGCCCCTAAGTGGGAGGAATTTTGAGGTGCTTCTCAGCTAACCTAAAGCAGGGGAGAGGAGTAGGAAACCACTCAGAGCTTGCTATGAATTCCCTGCTGTTGGGAACACACGAAACTGGTGGGTCTAACTCAGTCCTAAAGTATCTAATGGTGAACGATGGGCTGGCCTCCTGCTTTGATGGTGGTGAGGAGGAGAGCTGGTTGCTTTGTGTCACGTGCACTTGCAGGTTTTACTGGGTCAGAATGTGTGTTTCCAGGGGACTAGAGTTTGGCCACATGTAGGAATCGGGGGTCATTTTCCATCTTCTCCAAGAGGGATGCTTAGGGTGTCGAAAAGAGCTCTGTCAAAGGAGACTGAGGCCCAGGGAAGGAGCCTCTAGCTAGAGCAGAGTGTAGCCAGGTGAGAGACCCCTGGCAATGGAATTAAGGTGGTCTTTGATGACCCTACAAAGTATCCCAGGAGGTTTACACACCTGCTGGGCCCAGAGCCCAATGCCAAAATCAGTCAAGTAAAAACTTTCCTGTCCCCTCTCCTTTGCTTTCACCCCTTTCTTCTGCTTCAGCTGAGTCAGGAATTCTAGTTAGGAAACTGGTGTCGGAAACTATGCTTCTGAAAGCATAAAGGAGAAAAAATAGAAATTGCCCTCCACCCTGACATGCTTGGGAAAGGGAAATGGCTTTCACTTTGAATGAAGTTAAGTTTTTATTCTACTGGACTAGACATATTCATTATTTAGTGGAGGATCTTTTATTAGCTGAAAGTTACCAGAAAAGTCATGAGAATTTCCCTGAATTTCGTCTGGGGGGAGTCAAAGAACCAGTGCCCAGAATAAAATTAAATGGACAGTTTATATTGTTTTAGGATTATTTCTCATAAAGCTCTGCTTGTTGAGTATACTTATATATTCATAGTTAATAATTTCCTTTTATACATTAGGTTTATGATATTGAGATATTAGAAATAGCGTCACACTAGAAAGGTTTATATATGTTTTCATCATTATATTTCAGATCATTAGAGGTTTGTTTCCAGAAGGGGAATACACTTATGTATGAATATTGACAAATTGGTTTTCAAAAGGGTTTAAGTGCTTTCCACTACCACTGTCTTTGCATGAGTGTTTCAGAAACAAAGCAGTTAAAAAGATAAACTGATATAAAACATTTTTGATTTTATAACATTTATGAAACTGCTGATTACAAAAGAAAAAAACATTTTTTCAACTAACTGTACCTGAGCAAATGTAAAAAATTATTATTCTAAGTGTATCTGTTTTACAGACCGTAAACTCTATAGAATTTTCTCTATGGATTATGAAATACCCCTTTATGTGGGAAAAGACTGCATAAAAATTTTCAATCAGGCATTAATTTTGAAGCACATTAAATTTGGAGATGAAGACATTTAAAAGTTTAGTAATGATCCTAAAATAGACTTTTATTAAGTATTAAAAACTAATAATACATTAGTATCTCCCTTGACTTAAACTTTTAGAAGCCTTCTGTGAAATAATACTCTGTGAAATCTTAAAAAAGTCTAAATAAATACTCTTCATTAGGATGAAAAATTAGAAATAACTTTGAACATTATATTATCTCTAACAAAGTGTGCCATGACTTATAAGATTATTGCAAAATGTACTACATTTAGTTTTCAACTGATCTGACAAAGGAACATGTAATAAAGGACACTATTGTATATTTTATTATTATCCACTTATGACTTTCGTATTCATAATAGCACAAAGATTCGGTTTAAGTTGGGAAAGTATGTGGATAAAATATAATAGCTGAGAAGTAAAATACTTTGTCTTACTGTAAAAAGAACAACATTAAAAAAAAAGCAACATTATTTCTTCAAGTAAGATAATTAACTTATATGTCTAATACTAGTTTGTTTTTCAATATATCATAAGCTCTCTAACAGAGGTTATCATAAAGACAATAATAATGTACAGACAATTCATAACAACCAATGACAATGAATAGATAGTTTTAGGATAGTTTTTCTTCTTTCTTTTTCAAAAATGCTGAACATGGAGAGAAATTATTATATATCCTAAACAGATCGGATAGGTATTATGAGAAAACATCCAAGAATAGCTAGACTGACCAGATGGTCAGTTCTTGGATCCTTCCTCTAGAAGTTGTTTAACATCTGCAGTCAAAAATCTCTCTAGAAACTAAGGCAAGTTCCTGGATAGTTTGTTTTCTTCTGGTTCTTGAAGCACCAGCTGGGTTCTCCTTCACTGACAAGCTCTGGGTGGTGAATTCCAGCTGCCTTTTCTTATACTGAACTGGCCTTTCAAAACTGTGATAGTCTTTATGACTGTGAACAGTAGTTCTGCTTCCAAATGACAAGGCAAAATTGAGTTGATAACCCAGAGTAGAAAGAACGTCACCTGGAAGATCACCTACAAAACTGAAATGATCCAACTTCCTTCCCCCCTGGAAAGGAATGTCCAACTAAAGAGTTATACAACTGACCGATCACATTTTGCATGTTAGGATCGCTAATATTCCCACCACTCTGAATTCAGTGGTGGGTTTCAGCAGATGGCACAAGAAGTTCCTACCTGGACCAAGCTATATCCTGTGCGCTGGACCAGTGCGCGGAGGGCTGCTTCCTTCTGGGTGCCGCTCAATCCATCCCCGGATTTGTGATTTGATTCCATTGAGAGTGATTATCAGCAAAAAATCAGGTTAATTAGGGTTGCTCACTGAAACCAAATTTAAGATAAATTAAGTAAATTACTATTACCAAGTCCAAACTTGTCCTTTTCATGAAGGACATCTTTAGGAAACATTCTCTATAAATTACTCATTAAGGTTAGAGCAACTAACAGACACCCACAAACCAGGCCAGTTAAATATCCTCATTAAAAAAAGAGTTTTAAAAAAATGTTCAATTTTAGTTGAAATTTAGAAGTCAACACTGAATAATATCCTTTTTCCACTTAGAATGCAGACCAGTAGTTCTCAGTCCAATTATCTCAGAATGTCACCAAATGCTCAAAAACAAATTCATGCTTGCTAATTAAAAGTATATGAGGAATGGTCCTTGCAGATGTGGGAAGAAAGCACTGTTACGAAATCAAATTGACGAGGATATTGTTTGAAGATCCTGAAAGCTTTAGCTTCATTTATCTATTCTGTCTGTTCCCTGAGACATTTATCTACTTATTCTTCAAAGATAAATTTCTAGATCAGAGTGTGCTGGTATCAGATATACAGAAGTCATCATGCAAACTACTCTGTAATAAAAATGTCACATGGGTTTTAACAAAACAAGAACAATGGATCCTTTTGAATGGTGTTGGAAGGGCCTACTGACACTTGGATCATATACCACATAGACCACTCAGAAAAGGACATGAAGCCCTTTGTAAAATCTAAGAAATTAGGAAAATTTACATATGTCCATGTTGATCTATGTAGATGTGAATATGAAACTTCAGCATTTCATTATCTATACTTTCTATCAGGGAACGTGATTTGAACCCCATTCCAAATATGATGGTTGTTCAAATTCACAGGTTCCCAGCACAAGGACTTGTCCATGGTGAAGGTCCCAGGCTATGATGGTGCGAGCCCCTGGAGGCTCCCATGTACAGAGGGGAGTGCATTGACCCACTGGATTAGGGTGGGAGTGACTCAGTGAGGGTTCTGTGCTGGGATTTCACTCTGCTTGATGTACTCTGCCAACTAAGACAAAGGAAGCTTTTTTTACACTGAATTGAACCACATGCAAATATAATGTATTTCACTATAGGCCCTTTAAGAACTTTTCTGTTCTATGCATTGGGATTTCCTATACTGCTTTGGTTTTCATTTAAAGATTCAGAGTAAAGGTACCATTAATAATACAGGGAATGGGTAAAAAATTGGGTGACAAAAGTGAAGCCGAGATAATAATTTGAGTAAAATGCAGCTTCAAAGTATTCTATTATGAAAGTAATAGAATAATATAGCAGAAACTAACACAACATTGTAAAGCAATTATACTCAATTAAAAATAAAGTTCCCAAACAATAGATAAGCATCATCTAGAAAGTAATATTTTCAATATAATTCAGAAAACCAAAGAAAAAAAAAACAACTAGATTCCAGTGAGAATATTCATTAGCTGTTACAGGGATAAAACAATTTCATGTTCTGTATATAAGCATGGCCATTCTTGCCCTAGAATTTTCGCATAATTCTTGCTTGCTTCTGACCCAGATCAATTCAGTTTTCAATCATTCATTCTCTCAAGAAGTATTTAGTTAGTGCTATCTATATGGCAGCTTCACTCCCTGCCCAGCTTTAGGGCATTGTGTTTTATGGACAGTTGGCTAACTCAGTTACTACACCAGTTTCTGTGTCTGTTACTTTGCAAAAGGCAGCGTTTTGTTTGTTTGTTTGTTTGTTTTCATCTTAACTTTTTATCTTGGCTAAGACGAATTGGAAAGTATTTTCTGATAGTGGTCGTTTGATATATATATGTAGCAATTCAGATTGGACGTGTAGCTTTAGTGACACATTTATAGTGTAAATACTCTTTCTATGGATACTACAAGGTAGGCATAAAATGAGACCTATATTCAGTTTTTAATCCTAAACTGCTGGTGAGTGCAGTCATAGAAATCTCTATGAAACAATACAATCCTCTTAAAAGATAAACCTACAAAAGGCATTTTGTGCCACTTGCAGCAACATGGATGGACCTAGAGATTATCATACTAAGTGAAGTAAGCCAGACAGAGAAAGACGAATATGATATTGCTTATATGTAGAATCTAAAAAAAAAAAAGATGCAAATGAACTTATATACAAAACAGCAATAGACTCACAGACATAGGAAACAAACTTATGGTTACCAAAGGATAAAGAAGAGGGAGGGATAAATTAGGAGTTTGGGATTAACATATACACATTATTACATGTAAAATAGATAACCAACAAGGACCTACTGTATAGCACAGGGAACTATACTATTTTGTAATAACCTATAAGGGAAAAGAATCTGCAAAAGAATATATATATATCTGAATCACTTCACTGTGATGTACACCTGAAACTAACACTAAGTTGTAAATCAACTATACTTCAATAAAAAATATAAATTAAAAAAAGGCACTTTGAAGATTTACAAAGAAAAACTAGCCTTTAAGACTAATTCTAACTCATGCACTTTTCCCAAATGTTACTAAAATTGCCTTTTCATCAGGATACTCTCAAATGCTCCCACAGTGCTGGATTTAACCTGTAAGAGCAGTGAGGCCATGGACGGACTGGGGTCTGATGAGGTTAGTCTTGCATGTCTTAACAGATGTTGGAAGGCAAAGTCTGTTGTCTTCTAGCCAAGTTGTAGGTTTGCTCTTTGCTGAACTTCATCTTCTCCATCAAGAGATAGCAATTCATGGTGAGCCAAGTTTTATTTGTAAAACCTGCCTTTAGTTTTGGTTAATTATTAATAAAGGTGATTAAAAATACTTTGACATCAGAATGGTCTTTTGATCACACATAGGTTCATTCTGACATTATTGAGAAAATCTGTATAATATCTCAACATAGAATCAAGTCATTGGAAATCAGGACATAGAAACAAAATTCAGAATTTGCCTTAAGAGACACTTGATCTTCAATGTTTATTTCTCAAAAACAACCCCCTCTTTCAACATTGACTTAATCTAAGGAGTGAACTCGAATCCAAGATAAATATTTTCTTAAGCAAGTCTAACTTTTGTTTAAAAATTTGGTCAAATTTGAAAGAAACGTTTTGCAATACATTTTCTAATTTAACACCTTGCAGATTCTTCAGATCTGAGCTACTGCATTTTGAAGAGTAGTTCCCAGTGTAATTTATTGAGGCAATAGAATTCAAAACCTATATATAGCAGGCGTTAAGACCATTGGATCTAAAGGAAAGCACTCATAAACATGTATTACTTATTCATTCAAAAGTTGTTTACTGGGTACCTACCATCATCCAAGAATTTTTGAGACACTGGGAATAAAACAGAGAGCAAAACAAACCCCTCTCCCCCCAAAATCTCATGGAGTTTTATAGTGGTTGTGAGAGACAGTAAACAAGATAAATAAGCAAAATATATACTGTGCTTATTTTAATTTCTGAGGAGAAAAAATTAAAGAATGGAAGAGCAATATGAAGTATATGTGTTGGGAGGAGGATGGAATTTTAGATAGTGTGGTCCTGATACAGTGAATTTGGAAAGGGACCTGGGTGAAATGAGGGATGTTATTTGGGGGAGAGAATTCCAAGAAGTTGGAGGGCCCTGAGGTGGGAGCTTGTCAATGAAACAGTGGCCTGTGTGGAGAGGATGGAGCTGAGTGAATGAGGAGAGAAGTGGGAGCTGGGGTCAGGGAGATAATGGCGGACCAGGTCATGAAGGATCTTGTAGGTCACGGTAAGGACCTTGGCTTTTGCCCTGAGATGTGAAGATTTTACTTATGTTTAACAGACTCACTCTAACCATCGAGAAAACATTGAAGGGAGTCAGGCAGGGCTGGGGCTAAGGTGAGATAAGGAAGGTAAGGCAATCACTCTGATCCTGTTTTTATTTAAGTTTTGCTATTTTGTTCATCATGGATTTTTTTTTCATTGATTTTGCTATTTTTTTTTTAAATTGCATTAAAATATCATTTGTCTTAATTACTGAGTTTTTTTTGATGGCTCTTACATTTTGCATTTGAGGCAGTGCCTCACTTGCCTTGCTCTGGTTAGAGGGGTCGAGGGGAGAAGCAGGGAGACCAGTTAGAAACACTGCGACATCTGGGTACGAGAGAATAGTGGCTTGGATTAGAGTGGTGATAGTGAGGGTGCTGAAGAGTGATCAAATCTTGGAATACATTTTACAGATGAGTTGGATGCATCGTGAGAGAGAAAAACGAGGAGCTGAGGATGACACCGTTTTTTGGCCTGGGCAACTAGAGGAACGGAGTTGCCAGTTTACTGAGATGAGGAGTAACGAGTTTGTGGAAGAAGAGCAGGAGCTCAGTTGGAGGCACATTGATTTCGAGATGCCCGTTAGGTAGCCATGTGAAGAGGTTCAGTGCACAGTTAGATATCTGAGTCAGAATGTTGTGGGAGATTTACAGAGAGATTCACAGGAGATAGCGATTTGGTAGCTATCTGTGTAGAGATGATGATTAAGCTGTGAAATTGGATGAAATCAGTAGGGATGGAGTATAGAAAATAGGTCCTACTTTGGGGTACTCTAACTTTTGGAAGTCGGAGAGACAAGGACGAATCAGCAAAGGGGAATGAGATGAAGCAGCCAGGTAGGTAGGAGGTAAACCAAATGAGAGAGGTGGATTGGAAGCCAAGAAAAAAAAAAAAAAGGATTTTGAGATCAAGTGCGTGGTCAGGTGTGCCAAGTCCTGCTAAGTCAAGGAAGATAAAGCCTGAATAGGGATGCAGACCCTGGAGCTAGACCTCCTGAGTTCAAATTCTCATTCTACCTCTTACTCTGTGCCCTGGAAAAGTTCCTTAACCTCTTGGTAACTCAATATCTTTAACTGAGGAAGCAATAGCATTTCTCTGGGGGTCTTGTATTACATGAGTAAATGTGTTGGAAGGGCTTTGGAAGAAGTCCTGGAATGTAGTAAGTGCTAGACTATTGTTAGGCATAGATAAGTAAAATATAAAAGCAGAAAGGGAGAGGCAATCACTCCAACTTCTCAGAGATTGTGCAGTAAGAAATTCCAGAGGTTCATGGAATGGCACAGTTATCTAGATGAGAATGGATGAGGGAAGAAAGGGGCAAAGAAATGGAAGTTGGATGGAGAAAGAGTACAGGCAATATTATAGGAAAGAATCATGGACTCCTCTCCCCCCAGCATCAGTTTGCTCATTTGTCAACTGGGGTAACAGGCAGGCTGTGACATTGCTGTTGTGAAGATGAAATGAGAAAATACCTGTCAAGTATTTAGTTAGGTCCAGCATACAGCAAGTACTCCCACCTGACTTACTGCGAATCACTCATGTTGGAGGGGAGGAATAGCAAAGAGATTGCAGAAAGGGCCTGCTGGACATGACAGCACTTCCTTGTATAATTTCCTTCCCTTCTCCTCCTTCCTTATTCATTCTGAAAATGAGGTGAGGGAGGAGCTAATAATACAGAAAACGAGAGGTCTCTTCCAGCTCTGCCAACTTTCGCTAATCTGCCCTCAGTGTCTCCCATCCTCTTTTTTCTTAGCAAAGTAATACTTTGTTCAAATGTGTACTTGCCACCAAACCTGCTGTATAAGAATGTTCCCCTCTTTTGTTCCTCTGCTTCCATTCAGTGGAAACTGAGTCTCAGTTTCCTAACATTTAAAATTTAGGATAATATTAGTTCCTATTTCATAGGGTTGTTTTTAAGGATTAAGTATTTAAAATGTATTCTTATTTAAAGTGGATCCTGACGATTACTAACTGCCCAGGAAGTGTTAGCTATTTTATTATTTAATTATTATTATTATAATTAATCTCTAATTCCAAGGGGTAGAATTGCAAAACCACTTGCTGGGAAGATAAAGTCCCAAGTCCTTAGCATGATACCTCATGTCTTCAGGAGTAGCTCCCAGACTCCCCTTCCAGTGTCATTCACATACCCTGCCACTGGGAAGTCCCGTGTTGTCTTATACTTCTGGGCTCTCTGCTTCAAATGCCCTTTCCTTCTCTTCTCTTGCCTTCTCTTATCTACCATTCTCTTCTCACCTTGGTCTCACTGCATTGGCCCTGTTGATCCTTCCAGACTTGAATGAAATATTATCTGCTCTGTGATGCTTCCTTTGATCCTGTCTATGGGTAATGTTAGGTGCCACTTCCTTAATGCTCTCAAGAAAGCTTGTACATCCCTCGGTTGTTGCAGATGGTACTATAATTATAATAACTATAGTTTAGTTATTACCTAACTAAACCGTGAATGTCCTGAATGTGTGCACTGTGCTGTACTCATCTTTACCCAAGAGTTTTAGCCTGACATTATGCTAAGTGCTCAGTAAATACTTGTGGAGCAAACTAAAGATTTTGGATCAGCATTTTATAAATGATAGTGACTTGCACTGGATCAGAAGTAAAATGAGTCTGCAGCTAATTTCCTAACACTTATTATTATGCTTGTTCCAGTCGCTTCCTGAAAGTTCTATCCTAGAATGAATTCGCTTTATGTGAGAAATTGATTTGCATGGTTTCTCTGCATTTTTGAATGTGTCATTGTATTTGGGAGGGTAAAATTTTGTAAGAGTAAAATTTTGAGTGCAAAGTGATTCAAAAATAGAGTTGATGTTTGGATTCACTTTTCTTCTCAATGCCTTTCTGGTTTTATATTTGCAATGTTAGTGCCTATTTGATGAAGATAAAAAGAACTTAGACATTATTGGGGGTTCGAGGTTTCTGCTTTCCTTAAAGTCACAGGTGGATTGGAGTGAACAGCTCGCCTCATCACTTGGCTGATACTGACCAGTAGCAGTTTCCAGAGTTCACTGTTGGGCAAGATCAGAGCTGCTGTTCCTGACCCTTGACCCTGATGTCCTCCAGTGCCAGTGTGTCCTGGCTCAGGGAAGGTGGCAGGGAACAAAATAAGAAGGAAGCTGGAGGAGAGAAGCAGGTAGGGCGGTAGATTATGACTTTTCCAAATCTAGAGCTGTCAGGAAGATACTGTATGCTGCTCTTAAGTTATAACCCTAATCTATAAAGAAGAAAAGCATACATAAAAATTGGGCTCACATAGAGAAGCAAGTTGTGGAAGGAAAAATATGAGAATATGAGAGAATTTTGGGTGATATCTGTTATCTAGGTTTGCCTAAAGTTATGGCAAAGTGGGACGATCTTAATGCCCTGGTGGAACATAAGTTGGCAGCTAGGGAAACAGAGAAGGTGGGAAAACAAGTTTTTTGTTTGTTTGCTTTTAAAGTCTCTCAAAATAGTAAATTGGGCAAGACATGAGACAAAGGTAAGAGAAGTACACGATGGAAAAGCACACTTAAAGAGTGAAGAAAGGATGACTTAGAAAAGCAAAAGCTGAAATGGTACCTGTGAATGATAGGCAGAGAAGAACAAAAAGGAGATGAAGGATAAAGGCAGAGAACTAAAGTTAGAAGGTTTCTTGGTAAAAAACTAAATGAAGTAATTATCCTCAACTTTAACAAAAAGGTCAATAAATGTTTAATATCTGTTACAGGCATACAATGCCAGCCATTGTACTAACAATTTAGAGTTAGGAAATGGGGTAGTTTTGTTAATATTATCATTTCTATCTTATTTGGTTTTTTTCCAAAGAGGACAGATAAGGAAACTGAATGGGAAATAAACCTATTTCTGACTTGGTAAACAGAGGAGAGGTGTTCTTTGTGATTGCCGGGGGACCTGTACTAGCAATGTGCCGTGTGCATTTCAAATTGATGGTAGGTTCACTTGCCTTCAGACCTCTCCAAACCCAATCCAGTCTTTCCCCAGTGTCTTATTGTATACTGATGTTGCATGATGTAGGCTGGACATAACTCTTAATGAAACATGCAAGTTGTACAAGTGATTTTATCATGAATTTCAGCCTTCTAGTATCTCCTGGGAATTTTACACAGAAGGAGTTCCAAATTGCATTGAAATGGTTTGTGAAGGATTTATGACCAAAGTTTACACATTTGCCTAATGAGGCTAAGTAAAAATTACTTTGTGTTACTTGATAAAAAAATATAAATTAGCTCTAATATTCTCTTTGGAAGAATGTTTATAATCAGTCTTAAGCTCCTTTTGGGAGTGAATTAATGTTATAGCTCTTTATTTGGCCGTGCATCATGAACCACAGCAAAATTAATAGAGAATATGCATACATAAAATTCCAAAGCATAACCATAAAAACATCTCACACAGTCTTAATATGTGGCATCTTATTTTTTAAAAAGCAATATATATCAGCAAAAAAATCAAATTAACCAGAATCCCTTCTATGTTATTCAGGCATTAGTAATGAATCAGTTCTGCCACCATGATTTTCACTATTCTGAGACACTGTTTCCTATTTTAAGAAAAGAATAGGAACACAGATACTTAAATGTTTTTCTTTCCTTTTTTTTTTTTCTAAACAAAGGATTAAATAAATCAGATAATGGATATGAGAGCTTCTAACAAAGTGCTTGACATACAGAAGATACTCAGTAAACATTATTTCTTTGTTCCTTATCTGCTGCTTTGGTTGACTTTTTAACCACCATCTATGGCTCTCTGAATGGTTATTCTCCTTTCTAGAAACTGTCTGAGGTGAAGAAAAGTGCAGTTTTGAATGTATTATCTTGATTTCTTTCATATTGTTTTAATAATCCAGTTATTTCATTTGTTTTCATTTCTCAGTAGGAAAAATCTTTAAGGTCCTCAGTGTGTATGTGTGTGTGTGTGTGTGTGTGTGTGTGTGTGTGGTGTATCATAGAGCATGTTAATTTTGTAATAAAAATTAGATACAATCTAAATATCCAATGATAAAGAAATATGTTAATAAGCAGTGGTACTGTACAGCTAATAAAACTGATGTTCTAGTAGAACATGTTATTTAAGCAGATATTTGTAAAATATAATCAAGTAAAAGGCAGGTTACAAAACAATATATAGTCTGATTTCATTTGTGTTAATTTTTATATTCATCAGACTGATTATAACTGGTTCTATCTTCTTGGTGCATTAAAAAATTATTTTTATCATTCTTGCTATTTTTTAGCTGTCTATAATATGCAGCTCTTACTCTAATTTTAAAAAGTTAAATTATATTAACAAATGAATGTCAGTGTAAGCAAGTCATCAAAAACCATGAGATGTGGTCAAGATTACGTCCTGAGGAAACTGTTTCTCTTCAGCATTTTTCTAATAAGCGATAATCATTTGACTAAGAAGTCTAGGAAAAAGCAAAAGAGACTAAAAGAAATCAGAAGGAATTAAAGATAAAAGTAAATTAATAAAACACAAAAATCTGTAGACTTGATAAATACATGTAAGAGCTGATTGAAGAGATGGGTAAATTAGCACACCTCTGGCAATCTTGACAAGGTAAAAAGAAGAAAACCTATTTTAAAAACAAAGGGAAAATGAATATAACCACAGATCAAGAGACTTTTAAAGAATACGTTTTTATCAATAAATTGAAAAATTAGATGCAGTAACCAATTACCTAGAAAACTGTGAATTTTCAAAATTGCTTCAAGGGTAAGTCAAAAATTTGCATATACCAATAACTGTAAACTGTATTGAAAAAATTCATTGTATTCCTCCCAAATAACACATGGTCCAAATGGCTTTATTAGGCAAGTTTTATAAACCTTAAGTTTTCTTAAGTGAGTTTTACAGACTCATTTAAGAAATATATTTTTTATTATAGAAAGCTTTTGAAGCATAGAATAATAACAGAAAACTTATGAAATTATTGACAAAGTTAGCATATCTCTGATACAAAGCCAGACAAATATATCACAAAACAGAAGACTATAGATCAGTATCACAAATATAGATATGAACTGCATACAGCAAAATATCAAAAGACTAATATACAATAAACACGATGGGTTTACTACAAGACTACAAAGATTATTCAACATCAGGGATTCTATTAGTTTAATTCACTTCATTGATGAAGAAGAAAAAAGCATGATCATCCCAGTAAATGTAAATTCAACACCCACTAGTGGTTTAAAAAAAGAAACTCTTAGTAAGTTAGTAACAGAATAGTAATTCTTAAATTGATAGAGTATCAGAGACATGTAACAAACATCACACTAAATAGTGAAACACTGCAATCATTCATTCTCAGTCAAAAGAAGTAAATCAACTATATAAAACTATTAGAACTAATAAAAGAATACTCCGAGCACAGTTATAAAAATGTTCCATATTTAAGCAGAAAAAAAAATGAAATGAGAATCTGAACAATATAAACAAAATATATAAAATAACAAACAATGTGAAATATCCAAAATCTATATGAAGAAAATGATAAAATTCTACTGGAGGATCTAAAAGTCTAGGTAAATAGAGGTCTTATTATTATAAAGATCAATTCTTCCAAAATTATTAATCTAGTGCAATACCAATTAAATTTCCAATTAAATTATTTTGAAATTTGACAAACTAATTCTAAAGTTCATCTGGCAGGAAAAATGGCAATACATATCACAACATGCATTGAAAGTATAGAGTTATTTGGAACTAGCCTAATCAAAAGTTAAAATTAAAACAGGCAATGGTGATCATTTGGTAATATATAGAAATATTGAATTACTATGTTGTGTACATGGAATTAACATAGTGTTGTAGATGAATTATACTTCAATAAAAATAAATAAAATAGGCACAGGAATAGACAGATAGATTAATGGAATGGAAAAAAGTATAGACCCATAGTTGTGTTTATATTGGAACTGCTAATAGGTGCAATCATATAGGGAGATCATAGACAATTTGAGAAGAAAGATAAAGTTGGCATACCATCTCACAACACATACCAAAATTCTAAGTGAATTAAAGAAATAACCTTTCAAAAACATTGTATAGCTGCTAGAAGAAAATATGGGAGGAGATTTTTATAATCTTGTAATGCAGAAAGTCTTCCTAACCAAGCATACCAAAAGCCAGAATTGAAAAGACTAACAGATGTGACTACATAAAAATTACAAACATCTGTAATGACAACATAAAGTTAAAAGGAAGCCACAGACTAGAAGAAAATGATTGCTACTTACATAATATACAGAGAATTAATATCTGCAATATACAAAGAGTACTTTAAAATCAATAGTAAAGGGGCTCAGAGGTCAGTGGACAAAGAGCGAAGGACATGAGCAGTAAATTCACAGAAAAAAAGAGTTTATAAACTTATTTAAATATGGTCATTTAGTGGTCAGAAAAGACAAAATAAAACCAAGATACTTGGTTTTGCCTATTATGGGGCAATATTAGAACAGATTTCAAATAATACAAACAATAAACGTAGCTGACATCAACTGAACGATTACTATTGGCTATGTTCTAAAAACTTAAAATTTAATTCATTTAATCCTTATAAAAACTTAATGGGGTAGGTATTATCATTCCTCTGATATAGGTAATAAACCAAGTTAGAGAAGTTAATGAGCCCAAGGTTACTTAGGTAATAAGTGGCACAACTGTGATTTGAATCTAAGTAGCCTGGGGCCAGAGTTTGTGCTCTTAATTACTAAATTTGACTTCTCCTCCTCTTAAAAATAATAGGCAAATGGTGACAGGGAGAGGAGGGAGATTGCATCTACCCAGCTTCCCTTAAAGTGTGAGGAGCACATGGTACCATGACGAAACTGATGAAGGTGATACTGTGGGTCTATGTTCTCTTCCATAAGGACAGATGTTCTTGGTCATTTAAAGCGCTGTGGTAATTTAGCCTCTTTGCTTGAATGAAAATGATCTATTGTTATAACTCTTTTAAATAGTGCTGTGGGTGGGCAATCTGATGGTTCAGTTGGACGCATCCAGGATCTGACCCCCTTTGGACATAGTCCAAAATGGACATTGCCAGCCCTCTGTTACATGCTTGGTCATACCTCACTAAGACATCACTCCTTGGCAGAGTGTAGAGTCGTCACAGGTGACCAAGTGATATATCATTTGACAGGATCTGACTGGAGTTTCATGTTAATTTCTATTCCTATATTTAAATTAAAGTGCTAGTTCCTTCTTCCCATTGATCTTTAGCTCTTCTGGATTGTAGATAGCCGGAGAGGAGACAGTCAGCTATGGACCAAATATCTGATGGAGTAGTGCAGTGGTGGGTAACCAAAGCCACAAGCAGTTCTCATGGGCACCAAACACAACTATTTTGGTAGCAGGGTCTTCTCTCTCTCTCTCTCTCTCTCTCTCTCTCTCTCTCTCTTCCTCCCTCCTCCTTCAAATGTCCATTTAATTACTTTTCTTCTTCTCCTGTCTCTTACTCCCTTCCATTCTTTAATCCTGTACTTTGTTCTCTCTCCTGCTCCTTTGGTGACACCCCTGGCTAAAGAAGTTGCTGATTCTATCTGGAAGGTACACTATATTTTTAAGACAAATTATTAACAGTTGTAGAGGAGCAATGCTGACAGACAAACTTGCTAAATAAATGGCTATTTTTTCAAAGATGTAAAAAGCTGATATTTTGATTACTGTTTGTTGATGTTTAAATCCATATACAATCTTACTTGTTGTCATTCCAAGTCCTAAATAGAGTAACTTAAAATAGCACATCCTAAGATACTGGGGAAATTGCACCACAGTAAAAATATCTATAGACAAAAATAAAACTATACCAGAGAAAAAAATACTATTGGGGCTACCAACTTAGAATTTATCAGAGAAAAAGAACAAGCAGAGGTATAATAGACAAATAATTGGATTGCAATTTTTATACATTTCTTTGTGTATATACATGTGTATATACTTACACCTGGACTAAATCAGGGCATTATGAACATGCAGGGGATGAGAAGAAGACATGTCTTCCTAACATTTTTTTTTAAATAATTAAAAATCAGGAGTCACACACCATCTCTTTTGAAAAGAAAAAGTTACCCAAACTCTTGGGACAGTTAAGCACATTCATCTGGCCCACAGATCATCATTACTGCAAAACAATCCTGACATCTGGGATCCTTCTTGTTTTGTTTGAGAAAAAAGTGATTTCAAATGGTCAGAAGTTTTTATTTTCATTAAAAAAATCTGTTTAAAATTGCACAATTTATGGTCCAGTGGAAACACCTCCTGCTCTTTAGCATATTCTCACTAAGTAGATATTACAGAGGTATATTTTATTGGCTTCAAAAAACATTTCACCATTTATTTGCTTCAAATGCCCTTTAAATATCAACAAAGAGCCTTTAAATCCCTGGAATTTAGCTTGAAACTATAAATTACACAAGGAAAGACAGGAGAGAAAGTGTTAACCTATGCATGTCTTGTCAAAATAGGACTTCAAGATTTAACTGCAAGTGTTTCTAAATTTTAGCAGAAACGATGGAGAAAGAACAGACTCCCTACCTGGCCTCATGTTATAATCACCTGTACTTGGGCATCACCCTTACCACCCCTAGAGGGATTCGCATTCAACTGGTCTGGAGTGGAGCCCAGGAAATTGGATGGTTTAAAACCTCCTCAGGTGATAATACGCAGCTGAGGTTAGAACTTCTGAAATAAGATCTAGTCTATACATGTTAAATGTCAAACAAAATGAAATATGGAGAGTAATTTATTCCACCTGCCAAATAGTTGGGACAGACACATCTTAAAAAATTACTAAAAAGAAGAAAAAGTCTATACAAGAAAGACAGAGACTAGATTAGAGGAGAAAGAGAATAATTCAAAATTGTCTCTAATAATTGTCCTGTCTACTTTTCATCACTTTTAATGAATACATGTTTTCATAATTGCCAGTATTTACAAATAATGCCCTTGAAATACCAAAAAAATCACATTCTTCCTAGATTCTGGCATAAGTGATTCATATTCAACTCCATTTCCATGAGGACCAACCAATAAGGTATTCATATTACCACTGTAGGCGTAAAATTCTATGTCATGGCTCTATATGTGGAGAGGAAGCAAAAGCTGTGAGGTAGAGAAAGGATAGAGAGTAGAAAGTAAGGATGGCTTTTAGAAGAGAGAGGAGCAGATGCAAGAAGTAGTTGAGTCAAGTTAACAGTGAAGCACCTTAGCAGGTCTATGAATCCCTACAGCTGAGGTCCTTACAGCCTCTTTATCCAGAACAACCTCCAGCGTAGGCTCCGCATGAAGTCTGGGTCTTGACTTTTTCCTGCTCCTGTACATATGTATCCTTACTTGTTGCTCTTCTTACTCCTACCCTCCTCCTCCACCCTCTCTTCCATTACTAGACTTAACTCAGCCCAAGTAGAATGAAACTTCACTGCTTACTACCCCTAGTTACTGCCTACCTCTGCTAGATCAATCTCCCTAAAATGTCCCTTCTAATATTCTTCATTGGTCTCACAATTAACTATAAAGAAACAGTCCAACCCCTTAGCCTGACATCCGGTATCCACCGTGATCTGGTCCTAACTCTACTTTTCTGACTATCTCTCAATCCAAGTCTAGAGCTATTCTGCGCTCAAGCCCATCAGGTCTCCCAGATACACCAGTTACTTCTTACTTCTTAGGTTCCTTTGTTCTTGTTTCCCATTTGCCATGTGTCTAGAGTCCCCATCCTTATTTTCACACTCTCCCTGGCTGAGATGAATTTATGCCTGCACCATCAGGTTGTGTGTGGTTGTACATATGTAGGCATGCACAAGCACACATGTGTGGCTATGAATGTGTATATATACATAAGGGTGAATAAACTCCTGGTGGCCAGTGCTGACAGCACAACATCACACAAGAAGTTTCCTTGTGTAGCTGGTTCTGACACCACCACTCCCTTACAAATCCTCCAGCTTTGGCTCAACTTGGATAAGAATATCAGAAACTCTGAACCAGAGATCCTCATAAGTGACTTGTACTTGACAACATTGAATGTTGAGAGATAAATAGCAATTTTTTTAATCCAAAAAAGATTTTGGAAAATTTTAACAGCAGATGGAAACTGTGCATGTGTTGGATGAAGGAGTGGGTAATGGAGAGAGAATGGAGATCCTTAAGACCAGACAACGTGAGGTGCTTTCTATTCCCTTAAGGTTATACTGTGTTGGTTAATTTTATGTATCAACTTGACTGGGTCACAGAGTGCCCAGACATTTGGCCAAGCATTATTCTGGGTGTGTCTTTGAGGGTATTTCTGGATGAGATGAATGTTTGAATTGATAGACTGAGTAAAGCAGATTGCTCTTCCTAATGTGGGTGGGTCTCACCTAATCAACTGAAGGTCTGAATAGAATAAAAAGGCTAAATAAGAGAGAATGCCCAATTTATTACAAAAAAAAAAAAAAGAGAGGGAGAGCTCTGCCCTGCCTGAGTGCTTGAGCTGGGACATCAGTCTCTTCCTGCATTCAGAGTTGAACTGAAACATTGGCTTTTCTTGGGAAGCCTTCTGGATTTCAGACAGGAACTACATGTTGGCTCTCCCGGGTCTCCAGATTGCCAACTGCAGATCTTGGGACTTGTCAGCCTCCATAATCAGGTGAGCCAATTCCTTGTAATAAACCTCTTTATCTATTGATAGATAAATAGATTTATATGTATCTTACAGATACTAGAACAATGACAACACTAAAACCATGTAGGTATATGTATTAGCCAGTTAGGATTCCAACTGGAATATTGGTTCTGTTTCTCTGGAGAACCCTGGCTAATACATATACCTACATGGTTTTGGTGTTGGCATTGTTCTAGTACATGTAAAATCAGGGTACAGATGGCTATGGTGTTATCTTCACTCAATAACAATGCCCAACTCTGACCCCATGCCTGACTTTCTTAAAGATCCCTGGGAAAGAGAACTGGCAGAGTTTAGAAATTCTAGAATCACATAACCTAGCAAGAAGAGTAGAATTTCTTTGCATGTATGTTTCATTTCTAAGTTGACTTACAAATTGGTATGGTGGTAATCACAGCATACAATGTAGATATCCTTCAGCTTAAAAGCAGATGTTTATCCAATAGTCCTGGGACCAATTATTTGTGTGGCTGATTACAGAGACCTGATGAGCTGGTGAGGTCTGGTGTTATCATGTCTCTTTTTATTCTCGTTGAGATTGTCCTTTTGAACTTAGTTCCTGCATCTGGTTTCCTCAGACCAATTTGGAAAATTTCAGTTGAAAACTCAATGTTCACCAAGGCTACCAATCACTGACTAATGGAATACATTCAATCCTGGAGTGAAGCTTACAAATTCCTGGATTGAAGCTTACAAATTCCAACGATCTAAAGCTCTGTAGTACAATGGTCCTGAGGCAATCTGACTCTTTCAATAAAGGACAGCCTTATGTTTCCCTTAAAAAAAAAGATTATATGGATATTCTATAACTAGGTCACTGAGTAAGGGTGACTTGCCATCTGATATACCTTGGTAAGAGATGTAGCAAATGGCTCTGCTCGGTGTTTTCTTTTTTTTTTAAATGTACTGTTTTTTTTTTTTTTTTTGGCTGTGTTGGGTCTTTGTTGCTACACACAGGCTTTCTCTAGATGCGACGAGCAGGGACTACTCTTCGTTGCGGTGCACGTGCTTCTCATTGCGGTGGCTTCTCTTGTTGTGCAACATGGGCTCTAGGCAAGCAGGCTTCAGTGGCTGTGGCACGGGAGCTCAGTAGTTGGTGCTCGCGGGCTCTGGAGTGCAGGCTCAGTAGTTGTGGTGCACGGGCTTTGTTGCTCCGTGGCATGTGGGATCTTCCCGGACCAGGTACGAACCCGTGTCCCCTGCCCTGGCAGGCGGCTTCTTGACCACTGCATCACCAGGGAAGTCCCTCAGTGTTTTATGAATTGCCTGCAATTGTAATTCTCACAGAGAGGCAGGTGACAGTTTCCTGTAGTAAGAATTTCAGGGCGCTGACGCCCACAGTTGCATCTCACCGGGATGAGTAGCACAGGGGCTCTGGCCATGTGTTCTTCATGTCCTCTACTTAGCTAGTCAAACCCAAGCTGACCAATTACAGCATCCATCTCTCATCCCCGATTGTAGACTGCCCTCTAAAGATTCAGGCTTCTGAAAGAAATCCAGATCCTCTTCTCCCTGCTCTTTGTCAACAGCCCCAAATTCTGCTCTGGTCTCACATCTAGTCTTCCCCAGCCCTCCCAGCATTACAACCATATGGCTGCTCCCAACCTGATGTGCTTAGAAAAAGTGAAAGATTAAAGACCAGATTGTGCGAAGCTTGATGAATGAATAATTTGAAGTGTTTGTTTCCACGATTCAGTTTTTTTTCCCACTGAAAAGCCAGAAACTTCCAAGACTCAGTGTCAGAAAATAAAGGGAGGGGGCAAGAAAAAACAGTCTGTACCTCCTGAAACATCTATGAAATTTACTCATACAAATTCCTGGCAGTCTGACCACACATACAACTACTTAGATTTATAGTTCTACCTCTCAAAATTGGACAATTTGCTTCAAGGACAAAAGTCAGCTAGACAGAACATTTGAAGATGAAAGTAAAGATCCTAGTGTATGTCAATGATTAAATTGTGTCAATGCAGTATTTTTCAGTTGCAAAAATAAAATCAGCTCAAATGTATATATAAACAAAATAATACATTTCAATCACAGTGAAAAAAAAGATTATATAAATTCTGATTTTATGCTAACTTACATGCGTTGGTATAAACTGCCCTTATTAAATTCTTGCCTCCTTATTTCTAGTCAGCCACTGAGTTCTGATACTTTGCTTTCTTTTGAATTCCCACTGCCATTAATTATCATCTCTGCAGCCATCATTTAATACCTAGATCATTGCTATAATTCAGCCTCTAGTCTTTTCTGACTCTAATGTCATTGGTACAACACTGGTTGATTTTCTTAAATATCCATTTTATATTACTCTTCAACTAAAATAATTCCAATGGCCTCATATAACTTTATGAACTAATGTCAATTTTTCTATCTTATTACCAAACTTCTCCAATGTGGTACTTCATATTAATTTCCAGTGTATACCTTCCCTCTACTCAGGCCAGTTTGAAGGATGGCTAGGAGTTAGGAGAAGGGAGAAGAAAGGGACTCTAGGGGACAGAGGTGTAAGTGAAAATAATATGGATGGTTGAGAAGCTGAGTATGATTAGAATGTTGAATTCAAGTTGGGAGGGGGTTGCTCGAGGGGGGGAGCGAGAGTGACAGAAGATAAAGCTGGTAAGGTAGGCAAGAATTAGATCAATATTTGCATGATAGAGTGTTCGTATTGTATTATGAAGTCACTGGGAACAACATGGAAGAATTCTAGGACCCTGCGTACTTTAGAAAGATAATTCGTGAGTTTTGTTGAGAACAGCTTAAAGGCAGAAAGACTAGTTTAGAGACAGATGGAAAAGAAAAAGAAGGACAGAACATCCTACATTCATTCCTCATTCATTCATTGAGGAATGAAGGTAGGATAAAGAGAGGGAGGGCCATAAACTCACCAAGGATATACACTCATCTTCTTAGCCCTTAGCACTTAGCGTCATGTTAGTTGGCATTTCATACATATTTGCTAAACAGAATGGACATTTTATATAGCCCCTCTGACTACTCCAGACTTTGTCCTCTTTTTCCTAATTTTCTAGTTTCACCACAGGATATTAGAATACACAATATTTTTCACTGTGTTGTTCATTATTGGTTCACAAGTCTAAGGGTGTCATAGTCAATAACGAACAAAAAACCATGGGATCACGAAGTCATACTGACTTAGGTTCAAGTGTTGAGTTCCATCCCTTAAGAACTTTGCAAACTTGGGTTAAGTTATTTATAATTGGGTCCCAGTTTCTTCATTTCAAAATTGGAGATAATGATGCCTGCCTTATAGGGCTGTTATAGTGATTCAAAGTGATTCGATAAGTGCACAGCACAGAGCTTGGTACATGACACTCACTAATGTTTTTCTTTATCTCTTCTTCTACCTCTTTGCCTTCTGTCCCCAGTTAGGTGGCTATTTTATTCAATAGAGAGTACTGTGCCTTTGAATACTTTGATGGTTGTTTTTTTTTTTTTTTCTTTTGTCATAACAGTGAAAATAACAGAGCCTGAGAGGTTTGTACTCTGGGGTGATTTCAGACCAGATTTCTAGTCTGCTTCTCTTGCTAATTACACAGGTTCCTTTAAATCACTCTATACTGACTTAATTAGAAGGCCCTGCCTATGATAGAGAACATCTTTGCCTTGGGAAAACTGCAACAGAGTCAGGGAGAAATTGTTCCCAATTTGCACAGCAAGCCAGTCGTGGGGATAGTTAATTTCTAAGCCACTGACTTCCAGGCTAAAATACACTTTCTGCATGTTGACCTCATAGCCTCTCTCTCTTCTAACCATTTTCCTCTAGTAAAGCATTGTGTAATCAACACAGAAATGAGATGAGAATTATAGCTGCAATAGCTGAGGTTTATGCACACTTACTTGGTATTGTTCTAAGATCTTCATATGTAATTTCTGATCTAATCTCAAAGCAACCTTGATTTTACAGCAGAGGAAACAGGCACAGAGAAGTTACCTTACTGAAGGTCACATGGCTAGTAAGTGGTGAAACTAGGGTTTGAGCCCAGGCATTCTGGGTCCAGAGCCTTCTGCTTTAACATTGCAATCATCTCCCTCTTGGCCATTCCAGCACCATGAATCAGCTTTGTTTCATTGGAATTTGGGGAATACTTTGAAATATTGAATTATTATTATTGGAAGTAGTAAGCTGAATTATTATTATTATAGTAAATATTTGATCTTATGGCTTATTTTGAAAGGCAAATAAGAATAAGAGTTTCTAGACATTGTAATTTTTTCTCTTATCTTTATTACCCTCTGGGACCACATATTGGCATTCCCTGATTGATTC
The DNA here is from genome assembly GCF_028023285.1 of Balaenoptera ricei. Lineage (NCBI taxonomy): Eukaryota > Metazoa > Chordata > Mammalia > Artiodactyla > Balaenopteridae > Balaenoptera > Balaenoptera ricei. The sequence goes on from NC_082654.1 coordinate 39,890,197, forward strand.
CAATTTAAGTAATGCAGTTGTATTAAGTAACTGTTATGAAATGAGAGAGACACATGGAGGAATTAGTACCTGGTAAGTGTGATGCTCAAATGACTTTAATAATAAATCAAAATTATTTAATAAGTAAATTATTTCTCAAAAATCAGACAAACACCTGCCATTCAAATACCTTCTATTATCCTCTGGTTACCCATGACACTTTCACCCTGGGCCATGTCTCCTCTACGTCTTCTCTTCCCCACCATCAAAACTTGTCCTAAGTACCATTTCCATAAGGCTTTATGAGACCAGTGAATATGCTAGGTGATTTTAGGCTGCAGTGTTCCTGAATGTCAACACCTCAAAGTGCCCTGATCACTCCCCACTCTGTATTCCAACTAATTTGTATTTTAAAAAGGAACTTCTGGAAACATACTCTTCTTATCCTAAATGAAGAACTCTATTGAGGCTGGTGGAGCTGCTATTTGGGTGCATCTGGGTTTCAATTTAAAGCTCCAAATTAGGTCAGTTTAAATATGGGATTCCCTTAGCATTCAGAGACCTAGCAACCCAATTATCCTTTCCCTGGGGAGAAGGGTGTGTCCTCCAGGTGGGAGGTGCTATGTCCTTTTCAGACACTAACAGAATTCCAGTGTAAGACAGCCAAGTCATTCAGGACAATTACTTTGTATTTTCAGAGGTGACTCCACTGTGTTTCCTGGCCTGTGTCTGTGCATATTTCCTCTGTGACCTGCGCCTGGCAGTCTCTTTGTTCACAAGAGAGGTCTCCTTTAACTGTGTCTCCAGCTGTGTCAGTCCCTGAATCTGAACATAACAGGGAGAGTGGCACTCAGAGTGAAGGGGATATTTCCTCATAATCGTGGAGGTCCTATTAATCTCTCTCTCAGAGTTTGCATAGAAAATCAGGATGAATTAGAAATGCTGTCCTGTGGGAGGTGGTATAATGGAAAGGGCCTGCCTGAGGGGTGGAGTACTGCACATGGGTTCTTACCCTAATAAAAAGTGTCTTTTATCTTGGGACACTCATTCAGCTTTTTCTCTGTCAAAGGACCTCAACGTTTCCTTTTAACTCCAAGACTCAGTGCTTCTCAGTGTTCCATTTTTACTCTGTTTGCAAGGTCTATGTGCCAGACTCCTGGAGTTCACTCTTGTTTCTAACCACTGATTAACTGTGTGATCTTGGGCAATATTTTTCATGTCTCTGAGACGTCATCTCTTTACTGGAAAAATGGAATTGCACCAGTACCGATTCCAGGAGATTCCAGAGGATTAAATGAGTTAATCTATGTGTCTGGCATATGGCAGGAGCTATATAAAGATATAAGAGCTATTATTAATATCATTGTTATCATCATCATAGAGTGTCAATTGGCTGGTAGTAAATGCCTGAATTGTGAGGCAGTGTTAGGGCTCTTCAGGAAAGAGGATTGGAAAGAGGTTTCCTGAGGTGGGCATTTGTATGTGCCAACAGAGTTTTCTCCGCCATGGTATCAGATTCTGATTTTTGACTTCCACTGCAAGTAAGCACAGGTTTTAGGCTAAGCCAATTCATGCAGAAGGCCCCAGCTGAGCACGAAATATAAACCTAATAGACAAGCTGGATAGAAGGATACTACAGATGGGTTAATAGAAGTGAAAATCAATTACGTTTATACCTAATACCCTGTCAGTGCTCTGTCAGTTTTTTAGGAGATGTTATAGAATCTTCCCTTCTTTGCTTCCTTCACTGTCTTAGTTACAACATCTGCACTGGTTTAAATCTTTTTAGGGTTGTTTTCTTCTGGGACCTGCATGGGACTTGTTCTCCTCTCACCTTCCATCTGGATCCTTATGTCCTTTCTTCACAGTTTCATCAAACCTCTTAATTCATCAACAAATCAGTTAATGCCCAGGACAGTAGTTGAAGGCTCCCTACGTAGTCTGCACTATTGCTACATAAATGGAGCTAAGCTTATAAACTCTAGGTGAGAGCATCGTTCAGTGATGAATAATGACAATTACCTTGAAGAAACTAGGATTACTAAGTTGACTATGAAGAAATTTGGCATTAAAAAAATCTAAATTCTTCTGTATAAAATGCTTTGTAAACTAGAATATTCTATAGAAATGAGGTATCATGGTAGTTAATTTTGCTATGTAAACTGGAATATTTTATAGAAATAAGGTATCATGGTAGTTAATTTTGTTATGTAAATCTAGTGTTAAGTCCACTGGGCATCCCAAAACAATGGTCATTTTTTAACTGCTAGAAGAAGAGGAGACATTGCTATGTCCTTGAAGGAGGGATTTTGATAGAATTGCAAACCAGTTTGCTCGCTTAGTCATTCTGTCTGGCCAAATTGTCATATGCTAATTCTCTTTAGCCATATTACTGACTGGGGCAGAACCCTGTACATAACCTTGCAAACTAGAGAGAGTTATCCTAATCCTTATTATTACTTTCCTCTTAATTTTAGCAGGAACTGAGTCCTATTGGAATAAGCAAATCTGGAAAATGTTTTCTGTATGATCAGTAATACCTACATATATAAAATTCCACATATATATCCGAATAAGGAAAAAACAAGCTTAGTGTATATCCTTAAAAGAAAATCAAATCTGAGAGCTTAAGATACCAGTATATTTTAGTCAAGACAACTATTTTTATGAAGAGAAATATTTTAATGTTTCATTTGGATCCATCAAAAATATTCATCACAAAATTCTAATTTATTAAAATAAAAATTTGAAATAGTTTTTAATGCTAATAACCTAGTTGGGTTAGGTCTGATGGAATAAAGTGATAAACCAGCTTTTCTGATCGAATCAGCAGTAAATATTTGTTAATTACTGCCTGGATTTTACTTGATCAGGCCAAGGAGCAGATGGGATTTAGATTTCTAATACAGAATGTCACTGTAGACGTGCTGCTCCTTTTTCCAGATGCTTTCCCTGGGGGAGTTTGGACTGTTACGACTGCACTTTAGAAGAGCCTGGTTACTGTTTCCATGAATAAGATAAAATGGTGTTTATCCTCCGTGGATCAATACCATCTTGTTTGAACTTATTGAGTCATTTAGAGACACATAAGGTAATGAAAACCATTGTGCAATGGTACCCAGCGTACTACCCATACTGCCCAGGTTTCTGTAGGATGACAGTATTTTAAAAGATAGTTATTGAAACAGATTTTTTAATATCAACTGGTTGTGTGATGAAATGAACACACACTGTGACAGGGTGTCCTGTGGGTTTCAGTGAAAAAATTCTTTTTTTAGAATAAAAGAGAATGATAAGTTCTCTTATTTTCTGAATAAATGGAATGGGGTTTCACTTTGTGACTCATCAGAAAACTTCATTGTTTACATACAGTTTTTCATTTAAATGATAGTAGCATTGTTTTGACAAAGAGGAGCTAATAGGTAAGTTTAGAAAGTTTTAGGAAATTTTTCTGGAGGTTTTTACCAACAGGGAAAGGGAAAGGGAAGAGAGTTTTGCTGAATTCCTCCTGTGTACCAGGGACTGTGCTTAACTATTTTGCTTTATCATCTCATTTAATCTTTACTAAATTCTGCAGGACAGATTTTGCCCCCATTTAACCTTTGAGGAATCCGAGATTTAGAGAAGCTGAATATCATGCCCAGGGTCACAAACCTAGGGAGTTTGTGAACAAGCAGTCCAACCCAGCTCTGTCAGGAGAAAAGTCCAGTGTTCTGTCTATAATTAATTTGGAAAGTCTCTAAGATAGGCATGGTTCTGTTTGACGAAAGATGTTTAGACTCTAAGGTACCTAAGAGGTTTGCAATCGTGATGATTTCAGTAGTGATGGTTTCAGTCAATTCTGGTTGTTATGAATGCTGGACACGGGCTATAAAAATGATTTGTTCTGTCTTAATCTGTAGTCTGAGGGGTACCATTTCTGAGAGATGTTAATAAATGTTACTGAAAGAAGATGTTCTGTTGTAAATTAAGCTTAGGAAACAGAACATTGCCTACTCTCCTAGATATTCAAGATGAATGAATGCATTTACACACAGAGTAAATCTCCAGTCATTGTGAGGACGGTCTCACGGTTCTATGTTTGGGCTCTGGAGTCAGACCACTTGGCTGGGGAACTTGGCTCTGCCACCTCCTAACTGGGTGATGTTCAGCCCATTAGGTAACTTACTTGTGCCTCAGTTTTCTCGTTTTGAAAAGTGTTATAATAGTATCTACCTTATATGACTCTTCTAAGAATAACTTGAGATAAATGCATGGAAAGCGCTTAGAAGTGCACTTGGCAATATGCTTAATAAATGTCTGTTATTATTATTATTCAAAATACTCATGTAGTAACAAGACCTGCTTTAACTTGTCCAACCACCATTTCCTCAACTTACTTGACAATAGAATCCCTCTTTTTGAGCCACATATATTAACGTCCACTGAATACAGTGTAGGAAATGCTATATTTGAAAAGACACAAAAGCAACTTGGTATTAGCCCAATTGGAAATAATAACCAAATATTCAGTGTTTTCATATCTACTATGCCATTTTACGTTTGCCCATAACAACTAATTTCTTTTTTCTTGACAACTATCTTTCTCCTTCCCTTACACTTGATAAATAATAAATTGAAACAGTAAAATATGAGAACTGTCTCAAATGGGCAGTATCAATACTATTCCAGAAAATATTGCCCTTAAAAATGAACCTGTAAGTCATTTGTCTATTACCTGTATTTAACAGGGGAAGCCCTCAGTGCTTTGACAAGTTAGTGGTTTCACTTTTATTTCCAGACCTATGCTCCTACTGTATGCATCTCAGCACATATTAATAAAAAAGAATGTTTCAGACCAGACCACCACATCTTTGATGATCTTAAATTGTATACAACTAGAGTTAAATTTGCCAATGCACGTTTTGCAGAACACTAATCCTGCACAATGCACAAATGATGGTGTGTTAGTCATCTTCTTGGAGATACACAATACACATCTAAGAAGTCCCATGGTAAAGAAACTTGTTTGGGAACCCATTCTCCTTGGAACTTACTTTGGTAATCATAGAACAAAACTATTTCAATCAGAGTATTTAAGAGATTTCTGGGAGGAATGGGATATTCCTGGTAAGTGCCTTGATTGATTTCTTTTTTTAGGTAAAATACCATCATAGTCTGATTGTGAATCATCTTGTTGGAGTGAACAAAATGATCATGTGAAATATATCCACTGCGGCACAGTTGCCCAAACCATCCTGAAAGGAAAAGATCTAATAATTAGCCATCTCAAGGTTGAGATTTAATATACTCAAACCAATCATTTTCCGTGTGTGTGTGTGTGTGTGTGTGTGTGTGCGTTTATGTGTGCTTTTGGTGGTGGTGCAGGATAAAGGAGGAGAGGAAAGAAGATAATTGAATATATGAAGTATAAAGTATGGTAGAAATTATGACCTATACAGAGAACTCAGACTCTGTCAGTGATGTTAATACTATTTCTCTTGTTAATTATACTTTTATGTTTCCTGGGATCTGAGGACCAGGACAGGCAGTCAACCACAACTCTCCCAGCTGTCTGGCTATTGCTAAATACATTTCTCAGAAACATTAGCCTTACTCTTATACCCAAAGTGATAAATCTACATTTTTTTTTTAACCCTCAGAAATTGATTAAATCAAGGAGCAAAAAGAGCTGCCATCTCATTTTGAGATTATATGATCGTTCTAATTTTCTTTTGTTTTCAGGTGGCTTCATTAGTATAAAAACAAACTAGAAACATCTCTGAATTCAGCTCTATAGTGGAAGAGGGTAAAAACTGTTTTTCACTGCATTCCCACTGATCCACACCGCACAGTTTCACAGAGTTGAAATAGAAAAAGCAAAACACATGGACAATACCTGAGTGATTTCAGAGATCCCCACCCGGAAAAGGTTTCCTTGATTATGGCGAATTCAACGTGTCACTCTGGGTATGCTCTAATCATCATATCAAACTCCAAAGGTTCAGTGGCTTTAGGTTTGGTTTACAATTCCTGGGAGTTAAACTTTAACTCACCCTGTCTCTTGCATCCATGCAGCCCTTTGACCAGATAATTGGGTCACTACAACCCAAGCAGAATCTACAAAATTACTGTTGTCATTTGTTTACCATATTAAAATGAATTTTGCATTAAGAATCATTAATGTGAATATTATTTTGATGCTGTTTTAAGTGATATATATTTTAAAAAGTAGAACTCACTGCAATTTGGGTAACTAAGCTTTTCTTTATATTAGCTCCCTTGTTTTCTGCTATGCCAAAATGATATTAACCCTATGGTAATTTAGGAGAATGTTTCCTTTTTTTTCCCTCCACACTTCCTATGTCACTGTATTACACGGAATAAAGTGTGGAGTTTTAGGTCAAGTATGTAGATAAATGCAGGCTTACCAAAATAAAACACAAAAAGCATTTATATAACCAAATAAATAGGGTCAGATCAGGTTGGGGAAAGCACGCTTCTTTTTATACAAGCTGCTCATTCAGATTTTAAGAGGGAGCTATAATAATCAGCCATGTACTGAGGTTATATGAGAGCCAAAGCTATTGTTCATTACTTCTTCATTTCTTGAAGAATAGGAAAATGTTATTTCCAAAGATATAAACTCTACGTTCTCAGTTCTCTGAGAAGAGCGACAGTCTATAGAAGAAATTTCAAAGGGTCATAAAGCCCACTTAAAAAAAAAAAAGAACTAAAACTCTCCTAATTTTGAGCAAATTGTAAGGGTTTATAAACTACAGGCCCCCGCGCTAAAATTAGAGGGCACACTTGGCTTCAGTTCTAATAAGAGGAGTCTGATTTTCTAGGAACCAACTATTAACAGAAGTACTGGTTCATTCTGTGCTTTTTTTTGTTTGTTTGTTTTTTACAAACAATCGTTCCATAATATGTACCTAGAGGAAGACAAGTCGACTGTGCACATCTGGGAAAATAAAGCATACTGTCAGAATGCTAGTTCTGCCCACAGTTTTCAGTTCTCAAACACAAGGAAGCCTTGATTTACCTAAGCTTTTTCCAAAGCAATGCCTGACAAGGTTTAACAAAAACACTCCCGGAACAATTGTTTTGCCCTGGAATTTTGCCCCTGGAGTGAGACCTGAGGGAAGCATCATGCCCCTCCCAGCTAGACAGCTCTCTGAGGGACACATCCCTCTACAACCTCCTTGGGAGTGGACCCCCCTCACCAAGCAGTTTTATTGGTTTTCCTAGTGAAAGCTCAGTCTGGGCTCATATGGTTCCCCAATGTGTGGGGAATTCTTTCCTTGAGTTCACCTGGCCCTGCAGAGAACTGTTGATATTGTAAGATTGTCAGTCTTGGGAGGATTTTGTTGGTTGTTTGGTATGGTAGATGCCTGGATGGCGAGAAGTAGAGATGAAGCAAAAAAAGCCAGGGTTTTGAGGGTATCTAGTGGAACAGCAAAATACGATGGTAAAAGAAGGCATTATGTTAACTGGTTATTTAAAAATATATCGGTTTCCTATTTGAGCGGTCCTGGCATTTAACAGGGCAGGATTATAATCAGGTTAAACCACAATGTTTGGAAATAAGTTAAAATAGCCCTTAGATCTGACAGTTCAGGTAAGACAATTCATATATTACTCATAAGAGCCAAAGGCAGTAATGAATTTGGTGGTATTGTTAAGATATTGCTGGAAAGTTTTTTCCTTTTTATTTTCTAAGCCATATTTGTTGCAATAATAGGGATGTGCTGATCAGCAATAAAAAGAAAAATAGTGGATCAGCCTCTCTCTTTCCTAAGGTTACTTACTTAGGGAGGCAATCTGTGGCCTTGGGACAAAGAGAAACCAAATGATCAGAATGAGATCAAGTTCATGACCTTGATCTCATCAGTCTAATCAAGGGAAATAATTGTACCTAGAATGGCAAGGCTTGCTTTTACTTCGTAAAAATAGACCTAGGTTAGTCCTCCTGGGGCCTCATTATCCTAGGAGAGACAAAGCAATAATCAAATAAACTGTTATACAGTGTAAACAAGGAAACAAATTCGGTTTAAATAGTGGTCGGTAAATATTTTTTCATTTGTTTATTCTTCAGTTACCTGAGGACTTACTATCTGCTAAGTGTAGATGGGTAATTATTTAAAATGAGAGTTGAATTTATAAGTAGGGTGTAAAATCAATATACTGGGTCATATCCAACATACTAAAACCAGAATAGAATAGAAAATATCAAGTGAATTGCTTCTAGAAAGGGTATATAGTGTTCCTGAAACTTTTGTTTCAGTTACATGTATGTGTATGTGTGTACTGGTTATGATGTAAATTTTATTTCATTGTGGAGCACAATTTTAAACGCTCACAAAATATTGTCAGTCTTTAGTTATTCCATGATTAACCAACCAGATACAGGGTATATGCGTTAAGCAAGTTCTCCCCCCAGTGACTAACTTAGTTATAAGTATTATGAGGGACAAGTACAGGTTTCTAAGCAGAGCATAAAACACAGGGACCTACAATTACACTTCAAAAACAAACTCATAGAAAGAGAGAACAGAGTTGTGTTATTAGTGGTAGGGGTGGGTAAATTGGAGGAAGGCAATCAAAAGGTACAGACTTCCAGTTACATACAAGTACTAGGGATGGAATGTACAGCATGATAAATATAATTAACACTGCTGTATGTTATATATGAAAGTCGTTAAGCGAGTGAACCCTGAGTTGTCATCGCAAGAAAATTTTCTATTTAATTTTGTATCTATATGAGATGATGAATATTCACTGATATCACTTATTGTGATAATCATTTTAAAAAAAGAAACAACAGCACCACAGGAACCTAACCTAGTGTGGAACTGGGTGGGAGTAAGGCAAGGCTTCCAGAACACCAGATATTTAAACTGAGACCCGAGGGATGTGTGAGTGGGAGGATGGGCATTCGGGTAGGTGGAAATAGCACATGTGGACGCCCTGAGTTTGAATGAGTTTGAACTGGTAGAAAGCCAGTTGTGAGCGGCAAGAGGGAGAAAGTGGCGGAAAGTGACCCCTAGATCTGTAGATTTCCAACATTATCCTGGGGCACCATGGGTAGTCACTGAAGGGTTCCAAGAAGGTGAGTCACATGATCTATTTGTGTATATTTTGGGTGTAGAGTTGAGAATAAATTATCGTGAGATGACATTGTCTGCCCCTCTCCTTATTTTAAAAATTGAGGTATAATTGATATATGATATATTAGTTTATCTTTTTTTAAGATCAAAATATGCTTGTTTTAGAATTATTTTATTCACGTATAGGTTCAAATAAGAGTTAGTGGTTTGGATTTGAGGGAGGCAAAGCATCTAACAGACTAGATGGTGGTGAAGATTAGGGTGGTGGCATTGGAGCGAGAAAGAATGGAATGGAGGAAGAGGTTTGCAAAGTGGGTCATAGTAACTGCTCATTAAATGGTAGCTCTCATCAGTCATGTTCTCTTTGGCTTGTGGATTTTAACTAATCTTGCTTTTAATATTGGGCTGACTTTGCCACCTAGCAGAGCTGGCATACTTAGGCAAAATTCATTGATAGTTGCTGGCTTAGGTAAAATGAAAGCTTTAAAAAACTTAAACTATAATTCAAAGCCAAAGGTTACCAAGTGTAAGAAGCTTCCTTCCCAGCCATGATCCTCCCTCTCCTATCTCAATAAAAGATTTCTTCAGTGTTTTCAGTTTCTTAGGAATTCAAAATTCATTTTGGATGTTTGATGGGTGGGTGGGTGTTACTTACTTCCCTAGAAGGGAGCATTCTAGATAATGAAAGGGCCGTGTTGGACACGTTACCTAGGGCACAAGCCTAATTCTCTTTCCTTCTCTATTATGTAGAAAGAGCTTTGAGCCTGGAGCTGGTACCTGAGGAATCCAGGGGTAATGCTATCACTCAAGAGCTGCTTGACCCTGAGCAAATTTCTGCCCCTTGTCTGAGTCTGTGTCCCTGCCTTTAATGAGACAGATCTCTACCTGCCTTATCTACTTCACTGATTATTGAGACGGTCAAAGTATATGCGAAAATGATTTGAAAATAGTAGAGTACCATAGAGTACAGAGTAGAATGATTGCAGAGCAAATGAAATCTACATCCTCAAGGCTATGTCAGTGCAACTTCTTGTTTTAATTTAACTGTGAAATAAGGTCTTCTAGGATTTTAAGCCTGCTCTTTTAGAGATTCATAACATTTCAACCTTAAAGCCTGATGCTATTCTTAATGCCTGCTAGACTTTGGAAGAAAGCAAAGTTTAATTCAGTGGTTTAGAATCCATCTGTTCTTTAATGCCACATCCCAGGATTTTAGACTTTTGACAAGTTATTGGTTTTGTAACTAGAGCCATCTAGTGTTGAACTGATTAAAACACACACACACATACACACACCCACACACACACACCTACCCACCCCTCTCTTTGTTTTGTGCTTTAGGAAATTGCATTTGGTTCTCCTGACATACTTGAACAGTATTTTCCATATCACATAATTGTAGGATTAAATGAGTACTTGAGAATTTATCTAAAGTGTAGGCTAAATCTAAAAATCATAGCAGCAAGTGGGAGGCTACCCTGGCCCTGTCCTTTAAACGTGAATTGAGTATCTCCCACTTTTTAATCCTTGCTCCTTTCCATAGTCATTCCTGTGTTGAAATGAATGTTCTTGAAATTATAGTTTACAAAGATCATATTGCTTTTTTAAAGCAATATTATTTAGTTCAACCCCGAAGCAAAAGCAAATATGGATTTTTTGGTAAAAGAACAGTTTTAGAACAAGAAATCCAGTTGGTAATCTGGTGTTTTCCTTTATTGATATTAGAAAATACTGATCATTGGGTTTTTTGGGGTGTTTTTTGATCATTGGGTTTTTAATCTGCCTAATGTGCTGTGCTCTATTTTCTTTGCTATAAAGAAAATCCCACAGAAAAATTGCTTCTAAGCTCTTAGATAACCTCTTGAGAGGAATTTATTATATAATCTCTCTCCTAATGATCATGACATTACCTATTTCCTTGAGTTAATTTTACTAAGTTTTGACAAAAAAGATCTTCTTTTCAAAAGGTAGGAGACATCCTGGGGGATGCAAAGTTAAAACGCATATACACGTGTGTATTGTGCACACAACACATACACACAAACACACACACGTCCCAGACAAGACAATTATGGCATAATCATACTATTTTTTCCTTCTTTCATCAAATGTACCACTCCTTATGACCAACTGATACACTAAATTCTTCAGGTTCACAAAGCATCTGAGAAGTAATATATGGCAACTTGGACAACATCTTGAAGTTTTTTCCAGTAAAACTAGATCTGGCTAATTTAGCAAATCTAGGTTTTCCACATCCAAGTAGAAAAACATTTATCAATGAACCAAAAAGGAGATTTTTTTCCTGATTTTCTTAAATACTAGAACAACATTGGGGTTAAGAATAACAGAAATGGAATAATAAAATGCTAATTATTTGCATTAATACATTTTCAAATGGTAAAAGAAAGCTGAAATTAATGGCGAGCTGGTTAGGAAGAGACCATCAACTTTTCAAACATAACTGAAGCTGCTGCTCAATGGGCCTAATTCCTAATTTGTGTTCATTGTGGTTTATACAAAATGGAAACTTACATTTCAAATGCACTTTGTAGTTTCCAAAACACTTCTAATGTGTCTTCTCAAGAACCATATCAGATTAGGAGGCGGTAGAGTAAAATGTTTAATAACATGGGTTTTGCATTCCAGTTGCTTGGGTTATCTCAATTAACCACAGTAGCTACCTACCCTCAGGCAAGTGTTCTAACCTCTCAGAGCCTCTATTTTCACATCTGGTAATAGGGATCATGGTAAAACCTACCTCAGCGTTCCTATGAGACTCAAAGGAGAGAAGGCATGGAAAGAGCTTAGTCCAAAGCCAAATTCATAGCATATGTTTACCTATTAATTTTATATTAGTTTTAAAAGGAGGCTTAAGGGTTAACCATCCTCCTTCCATTATACCAGTGAACAGACATCTGTGATTCCGTGTGGTCTCAAATGTACTGCTCTGAAAACTGGTGTTTCCTGTCAGATGGTCCGGGGTCATCCGCATGGTCTGGTGAACACCATGCATTTACAATGTGGAGTAAACAGTGTACGTGTGCTTTGAGAATCATAGATCACTGTAGGAATTAAGATATTATATGTGGGCTTCCCTGGTGGTGCAGTGGTTGAGAATCCGCCTGCCAATACAGGGGACACGGGTTCGAGCCCTGGTCTGGGAAGATCCTACATGCCGCAGAGCAACTGGGCCCGTGAGCCACAATTACTGAGCCTGCGCGTCTGGAGCCTATGCTCCGCAACAAGAGAGGCCGCGATAGTGAGAGGTCCGCACACCGCGATGAGGAGTGGCCCCCGCTCGCCGCAACTAGAGAAAGCCCTGGCACAGAAACGAAGACACAACACAGCCAAAAATAAAAAAAAAAATAAAAAAAATAAAAAAGATATTATATGTATGTGTGTTTTATCTTCATAGCAACTCCGGGGAACGATTAAGGCAGGAGGGCAATTTCCTCTGTTTTGAAGAAGAAAAGATGAGATAATAAGAGGTTAAATGTTTTGTGCAAAGTGGTGTTATACCAGGAAACAGTGCAGGGGTGGAGCAAAGCATACAGGCTTTTGCCGTTTACTCACTGAGTGGCCTTAGAAAGTTTCCTAATGTCTTTGAACATTAATTTTTTCTCATCTGTAAAATAGGCTTGGTAATCTCTAATTTATAATATTTTGTTAGAATTAAATGAGCTTTGTGCTTGTACCACGGCTGGCACATGGTAAGTTCCTGTCTCAGCTCCGGGTCTCGCTCTACCACACCGTAATCCACCCAGATTAGGGTTCTTATCCTGGTTCTCCCACTAACAAATCGGTATTTTTATTTAGACTGCTTGAGAAGCCTTCTGCTTCCTGAATCTAAAGATCTAAGTCTTTCATCACTTCTATAAAATTCTTGATCATCATTTCTTCAAATGTTGCCCCTGAACCCATTCTCTCTAATCTTTCTCTTTGTAACTATGATTAGATATATTTTGGAAATTTCTTCAAATACACCTTTCAGTTCATTAATTTCCTTCTCAGCACTGTGTAATCTTATGTTTAATTCATCTTAATGTATCCACTGAGTTTTTAAACTTCGCCAAACACATATATACATTTGTACGTGTGTGTATGTATATATATATGTGCACATATACACATGTATATGTGCACATATATATATCTTAGAAGTTCTATTTGTTTTTTTAACAGAGCTGTGAATTATTATTTTTCTTTGTTTTCAGTTCCATCTTTTGTGAATCATGATAAACATATTCATTTATAGTCTGTATATGATTACAGTTCTATCTATGAAGCAATTCATGTCCAGTTCTTTTTATTGTTTTTGTTAACTCTCTTTTAAGATGTCTTATGTCCTTGTAGTTTTGTCATTTTTAGATTGTTATATTTAATATATAAGTTATTTAATAGAGAGGTTATATTTCATATGTGCTTTTATATGTAGGAATTCTGGACCGCCTGAGTTTGCCAACGGGGTTGTATCCCTCCAGAGAGGTTTTGTATTTGCTTCCTCTGGGGGACACTTTTCTAAATTAATTTTTTAGCTTGGTATTTATGATACTATGCAATACATATATACACATGCATATACAGACACAAAACATCTGTGTGTGTCTGTGTGTGTAACTTAAAACCTGCGTAAGGATATATTAGGTTATAAACATTAGAGAAATTTTATCTCATTTAGATCTAAATTGAGACAGACAAATTCCATTTTAATTTTCCTTTGCCAGTGGGCAAATATCTTCCAGTCTACATTTCATTTTGGATGGCGTGGTTACATTCAAGAGTCCTGGCTTTATGAAGGGGCTCAATACCAATGCTGATACTATGCTTCTTTCAGGTCCAAGGTCCCCACCTGGTTACAAGGATCCACTCCACTTGGTTACTAATAATCAGGTTCTGCCAATTTTTGGTTTTCTTATTGTTTTTATGCATTTATATGAGTGTGTTATATTCTATCCGCATTTCTAGCTCTTTTAGTGGAAATTACATATATTTGAATTAAGTTTGGATTCATATAATAGGAAACCCAAAATAGCAGTGATTTAAAGAAGATAGAAGTTTATATCTTATGTAAAATAAGTCCAAAGGAGGCAGTGAAAGCTGGCAGGGTAGCTATAAGATTTTCTCAGGGACCTGGGCTCCTTCTTGCCCTCAGCTATGTCGTGACCCTCATCTTCACACACCTGGATCCTGATGAAGCTGGTCATCACTTTTTTTTTTTTTCCAAAGGGACATTATTTATTTATTTATTGGCTGTGTTGGGTCTTCGTTGCTGCGTGCGGGCTTTCTCTAGTTGCAGCGAGCGAGGGCTACTCTTCGTTGCGGTGCGCGGGCTTCTCATTGCGGTGGCTTCTCTTGTTGCGGAGCACAGGCTCTAGGCACACGGGCTTCAGTAGTTGTGGCATGCAGGCTCAGTAGTTGTGGCGCATGGGCTTAGTTGCTCCACGGCATGTGGGATCTTCCCGGACCAGGGCTCAAACCCGTGTCCCCTGCATTGGCAGGCGGATTATTAACCACTGCGCTACCAGGGAAGTCCCAAGCTGGTCATCACTTCTAAAATCCAGAATGCAGGGTACAGAAAGGGGTTCAGAAGTCGTACCTCCTCTCTTTAGGTAAATTCTCCCCAAAATCCCACTCAACACTTCCACTTACATCTTACTGGCCAAAATTTGGTCAAATGGCCTCATCTAGATCCTAGTTGGAGGAATCATTCTTTCAAGGCCATCCCAAATAAGAACAGAATTGAGGTGAGCAACTAGTCTTTTCTGTCACAAAAAGTTTTTCAGGAAGTCTAGTCTACAGGATTGCACCTAAAGGAACAATGTTCATTGAACTTTTGGATCATGCTTGGTATGGGGGTTATTGGAGCCAGCAGGCATGGTATCTGTTCTCATGGGGCTTTTGTCTAGAGGGATATATTGTCATATACATAACTTAATAACTATGGAGACAATTTCATGTCTCTGAATCTGTTTCCTCACTTGAAAATTTACATCCAGTTAGGAGTTTTGTGGTGATTAATTTTATGTGTCAACGTGGCTAGGGTATAGTACACAGATATTTGGTGAAACATTATTTTAGATGTTTCTGTGGAGGTATTTTTTAGATGAGATTAACATTCAAATCAGTAGACTTTTAATAAAGCAGTTTACCCTCCATAATGTGGGTAAGCCTAATTCAGTCAGTTGGAGCTTTAAGAGAAAAGACCTTCCCCAAGGTAGATGGAATTCTGTCAGCAGACTGCCTTTGGGCTTGAAATGCAACTGTTCCCTGGGTCTCCAGCCTGCTAGCCTACCCTGCAGATTTTGGACTTGCCAAACTTCCAGGACTGCATTACATAAGCCAATACCTTAAATTCTGTCTATCTGTCTCTCTGTCTCTCTGTGGATACACACACACACACACACACACACACACACACACACAGACACACACAGAGACACAGCCACTTGCCAGAGGCAGGCTACTATAAAACCTACGTTAGAAATTTGATAATTATCAAAAAGGGATGATAAAATTAGAAATGAACAATCAAGGTCAATAAGCATTTGAGGAAAGGCAGATCTGTGATACATAAGCAACAAATTCAGAACATAGCATGTCCAAGAATTATTATCTTCAGATATTTGATAGGAATTAGCATTTATTAAAAAAAAAAGAATAGGCTACTATAAAAAAGAAATCTTGGGCAACTAAGAATGCTCACTTCAGTATTATTGGAATTTCAGCAATAAGAGTGTATTTAGGTATTATTTTTAATACTAATTATTTTAAAAGTGAAATCTGTATACTACTGTTGTAAAGAGTATGCTAAATTGGTTGGTAAGGAGATGCTTAGTAAAACTGAATTTGACATGTTGGAATGTAGTTGGGTCAAGAAAAGAGAAGGCTGAGAGGGTTCACTTTAAATTTTGTTCCCGTCTTAGGAATGACAGTTACTCTGTAAAGAAGGCTTTGAAGAGGGGTGTTGCCTTCACCGGCTGGTTTATCATCCACACTCTTTAAGCAATGACTTCCCTTCTTTTTCTGTCATTGAGGAAATTGAGACCCAGAAAGAAGTGACCTCTGCAAGGCTGGCAGAAGGTTTAGTTTAGTGGAGAACATCAAGACCTAGGATAAGCAACTCCCAAACTTGAAATCCAACTTTAAAACTTGGTTCTAAGTTAGAGTTAGGAGGTCAATAGTGGAATTCACTGGCTGGCATGGCTGAGTAGTAGTGCCTGGTGAGATGGTGCGGTGATGAAGCATTCAGGCTCTCAAGCTTGATGTCCTGCTTATTTACATTGTAGCTCCCCCACTCACTACCTGTGAAATCTTGGTAAAATTATTTAAATTCTTGGTGCTTAGTTTCCTTCCATTTAAAATGAGGTATTTGGGGGATTAATCACTATAATTATGTAAAGTGCTTAACCCATTGTCAGGCAAACTCTAAGGATTCAGTGGATGTTAGCTATAGGTTATTGAAGTAAAACATGAGTTCCAATGATATCATGAGTCCACCATCCAGAAAGATTTCCTAATAAAGGAGAAAGGTAAGAGTTCCTTTATATAGTTATTTGACAGAAATATGAGAGACAGTAGAAGGGCCCAGAGTATATTCAGTTTGTGTCAAAGCATCAATTAAAATGCATGCTTGGTGTTGAGGGTAGCATTATTTATGCCTGAATCCTGGGGTGAGAGAATTGGAGAGGAAGGTATAAAACACATCCCAGGTTGTGTTTGCTTTGGCCAACTCAAATATTGCTGGATTTTGTTGCTGGCAATATTTTGACCAGGCCACACAAATTACTTCTACCCCATTAACTTCACACAGCGGAGAACCACTGAAAAGAGAACAACCAAACTTTACAACCTCAGCTAGTTCTGTTCACTCAGTTGGAAAACAAGTTCCATGTTAATGGCATTTATTGTGATCCCTTTTCTGCAAAAGGGACATTCAACCAAAACACCAATTAAAGGCACATTTAATTCAGCAAGACCTACTTTGCTGAGGTCCTTTGAGTTCAAACATCTGACTGCTGACTTAATGCCAAGGAGTTTTGTTTTTTGTTTTTTTTTTAATTTTTAGTATGGAAGTAGATTGACATTTTCACCATTCTGTGAAATTTGTACATTCCCATATAACTGTGACTAGGACAGGCCTTTAAAAATGTTTCATCTCATTAGGGTAGTTATTTTGGGTTGTACAGAAAAAGCAGGAAGCCAGAAAGATTTCAGTTTAATGAGTATGAGCTCTGGCAGATCTGGCCATATACTTTCTGAGCCTTAGTTTCCTCATGTGTAAAATGGGAGTTGTCACACTTCAGAAGTGCTGTGAAGAGTGAGATTGGTTCTGTTTAAAAAGCTTGTTACGTGCTGAGCACACAAGCATCTGATACACGTTAGTTTCCTTCTTAGACTGATGGAATAATGGCAGCATCTTGGCTTCTTGGGTGAAACAATCACACTTAGGGATCTTAACCCCTCTCCCAGGCAAAGGCCGTTGGGTAGCCTAACTCAAATCAGTGACTCCAATAGAGTAGATTTCTCATAGGAGGCAGAAATCTATTTTTTTTTCTTTAATTAAACCAGAAAAGTTTATCAGAATAAAAAAAATAGCTACTGTTTAATGAGTCCAAACCCAGCTCTTCCAATACTGCCTCAAGGAAACTGTTATATACACACATATAAATCCAGAAGTTGGAAATCAAATCTAGCAATTGCCTGCTCTATTAGTTGCATATGCTTCTATTTAGGGGCACTTTTTAAAGTTTTTGAAAACATGTTTATTAAAGTTTAGAACCGTACATTCTAGATTTTTAAAATAACTATTTTTTAAATAAACTTTATTTTTAGAACAGTTTTTTTTTAAACATCTTTATTGGAGTATAATTGCTTTACATTTAGAACATTGCTTTACATTTATAATTGCTTTACATTTATACATTTGTATAATTGCTTTACATTGCTTTACATTTACATATAATTGCTTTACATTTAACTATTTTTAAAATAAACTTTATTTTTAGAACAGTTTTTTTTTAAACATCTTTATTGGAGTATAATTGCTTTACATTTAGAACAGTTTTAAATTTACAGAAAAATAGTGAAGACAGTGCTTACTTCCCATATACCCAGCACCCAGTTTTCCCTATTATTAACATCATATAATAGTATAGTACATGTGTTACAACTAATAAACCAATATTGACCCAGTATTTCTAACTAAAATACATGCTTTATTCAGATTTCCTTAAATTTTACCTAATATCCTCTCCCTGTCACAGGTTCTCATCCAAGATATATTGCATTGAGCAATCATGCCTCTTTAAGTTCTTCTTGGCAGTGACAGTTTCACAGACTTTCCTTGTTTTTGGTGACCTTGACAGTCTTGAGGCATACTGATCAAGGGAGTTGTAGTACGTCCCTTAATTGGGTTTTATTTGTGTTTTTGTCATGATGAGACTGGAGTTATAGATTTGGGGGAAGAGCACAGAGGTAAAGTGCTATTTTAATCATATCAAGGGTACATACTATCAACATGACTTATGACTGTTGATGTTGACCTTGAACCCCTGGCTGAAGCACTGTTTGTCAGCTTTCTCTGCTGCAAAGTTACTCTTTATTTTCCCCTTTCCATACTGTACTCTTTGGCAGAGAGACACTATGCACAGGCCACACTGAAGGAGTAGGGAGCTATGTTCCCCCTCCTTTAGAGTATAGGACCTACATAATCTCTTTGGAATTCTTCTGCATGGGAGATTTGGCTCTTCTCCCCTATTTGCTTGCTTTATTGCTTGCTTGTTTGCTTGCTTATTTATCAGTGTGGAACCATGGATATTTATTTTACCCTTTGGGTTGTAATCTAATAGTACTTTCTTCTCTTGCTCAAACTGTTCCAACTTTGGCCATTGGGATATCTTTCAGTTAGCTGCTGTGTCCAGGTACACTTTTTACAGTTGTAACTTTACACATACTTTTATGATTCGTTGATTTAATGCAGTTTCCTCACAAAATTATAAACTTTATGAGGGCAAGGTATATATCTTATTGAGTTTGTTTGCCACTGTGTCCTTGATATTTAGAAGTTGACTGGAATGTAGTTAAGTGCTCAATGAATATTGAATGGCTAAATACAGGAATGAATGACTAAATGAATGTGTCAGACACTGTGTCTGAGGCACATTACATACACCATTTGTAAACTTCAAAATAATTCTGAAAAGGAGGCCTTACTATTCCCTATATTATGGATGGAGGAACTAAACTCAGAGAAGTAACTTGACCAAAGTCACACAGCAGTAGGCAAGAACTTGAACCCAAGATTGCCTGACTTGATGCACATGGGCAGCCCTGAATATTGCAATTGAGACATATGTTAAAGATCTTCAAAAGTCTAATTATAAGGTTATATGTGTATATAATCACCGCTCTCACTATTTCTCTCCTTCTCTCTCTTTATCCGTACTTACATACAACCAGGTATCATCTATTGTTGTAAATGGAACCAAAAAAAGTGAGTATAAGTTTCAAAAAATTTTAAATTTTACTAGTCCTTTACTCAGTGCGTAAATTATGCATCTTCCAACCTTTTCTCACATATCCTGGTTTGTAGGAGGAGTTCCAATTTGAGTAAGCTGTATATTTAAATCAACGTAGGTTACTCCAATATACTGGTGAGAATTAAATAAAGCATCTTTCTGCTCTTCATGGAAAGGCTCAGAAGGGACCCCTGGTTTTATTTTACCACCTTATAAATTAGTGACAATGGGCAGTCAGTGGAAAGCAAATAGTCTTAGGAGATGGAAAGACCAGGTTTGACTCATGGCTCTGCCATTTCCCAGCGGGAGACCTCAGGCAAGTTCCCTAAAACTTTCAAGCCTCAGTTTTCTTCTCTATAAAACGGTGGTATTCAAAGTGCCCACTTCATAAGTGAAGATGAAATGGGGCATTGCGTATTAAGTGCGTAACACAGTGCCTGTAATATACAAAGAATTCAATACATGGTAGCTGTTGTTTTTTATTTTTGTTATCATTGTTATTCCCTTCTCTGGAGTTTAAAACATATAGGAGTTTTTTTTTAAGTGTTTTGTTTTAGTGGAGGACTGATACGGAGTATAGGGAGACTCAAGCTGAGAACCCATAAACGACACGTGACCGATTTTGGAAAATGCTTAGTTTCAAGATGAGACTCTATTTTTCTGGCAAAAATATTAACTTGAATACATTTACTCTTAAATTATAATCTAGTTTATAAAGATAGCTCCCTGGGGCTTCCCTGGTGGCGCAGTGGTTAAGAATCCGCCTGCCAGTGCAGGGGACGTGGGTTCGAGCCCCGGTCTGGGAAGATCCCACATGCCGCGGAGCAACTAGGCCCGTGAGCCACAACTACTGAGCCTGCGCGTCTGGAGCCTGTGCTCCGCAACAAGAGAGGCCGCGATAGTGAGGGGCCCGCGCACCGCGATGAAGAGTGGCCCCCGCTTGCCACAACTAGAGAAAGCCCTCACACAGAAACAAAGACACAACACAGCCATAAATAAATAAATAAATTAAAAAAAAAAAAAAAAAAAGATAGCTCCCTGGCTCTGTTCAACTGCCTCATACTCTTTGATAAACATGCTCCACACTTTTTTTTTAATGACCCACAGACTATCACTTACTCCACTTATTTAGGAACATTGTCATCCTCTAAACCAATGGTAGCAAATCCCCCTCTGTATTATGACAAATAATGTTTAATTCCATTTGGTCATATTGGGTGTGCTGGACAATGAATTATAATGTAGATATTAATACCTATTGCCCTCCAGTTTCCATGCCCTTTAAGAATTGCTTTTAATACTGTGTAAGGTTTCACCAGTGACTCACCAGTCAACCCATAAATCACTGTTGCCTTACAGAATCCTTCAGCACAGACCCTGTTGTTGGCCCACCTCTCCAGTTGTTTGTCATGATTCTAAAGGAGCAGTTCACAGTCAGTGATAGTGGGAGGTCTGGTGGCCTCTCAGCTAGCATGGTCTCATGTCAATGGTTAGAGGATACTGCAGCAATAAGGACATTTGCTGGCATGTATACTGGTATTTAGTGATTCTAAGATGCACATTTTCCATATTTTAAATCTCAATGTGTCTTACAGTCTCAGTTGGCCAGACAGTGGATATAATGTTGTCATCACCTCCATGTGCGTATCAATATAAGAAGAATAGGTGTTACTGGGTTGAAAGGCGGTCCTGAAGATAGTAGTGGACCATTCTTGTGGGGGTAAAAAAGCGTTGTTGGTATCCTTAATGGCATAGAAAAGGTTAGTATATGGGATCCAAGGAGAGCCAGATTGAGTGTGAAGAAGTTTTGAGATGACCTTAAATTTGTTTTGTATGCATCCCTTATTATTATGTATGAAAAGGAGGTATAATTCCAATCTATGCCTGAATAAGTCTAAAAGAGCTATTTCAGTAACAAAGTAAAAAAAAAAAAAAAAAAAAAAAAAAAAACCTTAAGTGTAAGAAAGCATTATGTCTCAGGGACAGAGCTTTTTCTTAGTGGTGCATATAATAATGGCATGTCTTACAATGGATGGCATATTAAATTCGATAAAATATGGCAGCTGGATGCCCTCAGGTAGCACAGGCTTTAGGTTTGTTCTAGAGCTTCTGGCTCCATATTTCAGCCAACACTCTTGGTTTAATGTGTCAGCCCCTCATGGTTAATTCGGTTCAGGCCTTACATGCTCACATAGCAAAATCTAGAGGAAGAGAAAGATCTTCATGAGTTCCTTCTTCAGTTAACCTCTGTAGGGAAAAGCTATCCATTTCATGGCTTAAGTCTTGTTTTCTAAGCCAATTATTGGCAAAGGGGAATTTCATTCTCATGATTAAGATTAGCCAGGGTTAAATTTGAAAACCACATGGGCTGGTGCACTAAGGGGAAAGGGGAAGGGAATGTTGAGAGGCAGCCATACAGGGTCGCCTACAGAGCTTTTCTTTCTCTTTGTTTTACGCTGCATCAAGGCGGTTTTTTTTTTTCAAGCCGTACTTTTAAAGTTTAATGCTATTGTTGAAACCAAAATCTTTTCCCGTTACCTGATTCAATAAGCATCAAGTTTTTGTAAGTGCTTGTACAAAATAAAATCTATTTGCAGTTTTCATATTTAAATATGGGCAAAGTTGTAAAATACTTTCTTGGAACAAACGTGTACAATGTTTCAGAGTTATCTGTTAGAATATTCTAGTACTTGAATATTTCTATTATATCACAAATGTTATCAACATTTCAGAGAATCGAAGTTGGATGAGGGTATTTTAGCATAGTACTATGAAAACTGAACGCTGCTCTTTGGGAGGTTATTTGCCTAAAGTTGACTAGAATCACCCAAGTGTCTTTATAACCTGGGCAAGAGAACTGTTGTCATTTTCTGGATCTGAGAGAAGAGATGGGATCTCTTCTATATTCCCTAGGTGTGTGTTTTAATTTACTAGCTGCTCTACCTCTAGGAAAGGATTTAAGGGCACACTACTGGTGATTTGTAGTTACAGAGAAGCAGGTTTCTTTCCTTCTTTTCCTTTTACTTTTTTTAGATAAGATGACGGATAATATGGTCAATTTCTTTATCCAGTGGAGAGGCAGTTGGACCTTCTGGGTTTGAGGTAAAAGATTAGATTGTTTTTCTCCCCACTGTGGTATGAGAAGCAAGAGGGTGGGTAAATACATTGGCGGTGGAGCCAGGATCAGAGCTTGAGAAATGCATCCAAACTTATCAGGGCAAGAAAACATGCAACTGGGAACAGAACGGTCAGAAATCCTGGAAAAATAAATGCAAAGTTCTCATAGGTGACCAAAAATGGGGTATGAATGAATCCCACCTGGGCTTTCAATGAATCTATGTTAGTGGAGTAGTTAAGACAGTAGGCTCTAGTTTAGGTTAAATTCAGCTCTGCCATTTACTAGCTACGTGACTCTCAACTAATTGTGTAACTGTCAAAATCAATTTCCTTGTCTGTAAAATAAGAATAATAATAGTACCTACCTCATTCTCATTATACTGTGTTTATTTCTTTCTTAACCTATCCTGGTCGTTACCTGTTTCATTTCATTTGTTGGTTATATTTATTATCTTTCTTTCCGAAGATAAACTCCGTGGTTGTAGGAACTTTGTTTGACTCATTCACTGCTGAATTTCAATTACCTTGCACAGTGACAATATAAGAAAATAAGGAGGTGATTTAAGCAATAATGTCTTTGAATAGACAAGAGGGGATAGAATCAAGGAGACAAACTGAAAAGGCTGGAAGGAAGAAGAGAATAGCTCAGTGCTTCTCCAACTTTGAAGTGCATACAAATCTCTTAGGGATCTTGGTAAAAGTGCAGATTCTAAGTCAGTAGGGCTAGGGTGAGACCTGAGATTCTGAATATACAACAGGCTCCCAGGTGATGTCAAGGTGATGTTGCTGGGACCATACTTTAAGTAGCAAGGTCTAGAGAGATTATTGAGTCAGACGCTGTACGAATGGGAATAGGGAACTGTGTTTTTAATAACTCTCCAGGTGATTATGATGCATATCAAAGTTGATAAACTACTGGGCTTAATGAAAGAGGAAAAGAGATTTTAGAAAGCATGGAGGGACAGCTGAGTTGGAATCAAGTGAATATCCAATGACAGTCAGAGGAGAGGATTAATGTATGATAATGATTAAGTGGACTTCTGGGATCCTCTAATATAAGTTTTTATTATATTAAAAAATGGTGCCTTCAGCACTGATTTCAACATTGCTAAACTTCATATTGCTTAAAATGAGAAATTACATATCCCATCCAATTTAGTGCCTACATATTCTGGTTACCTTAACTTGAATGCCTCTGAACTTATTGGCAAACACTTCAGACAAATTGAAGAGTTTTCTAATACCTCGTGCTGTTTTGTAAAGAACCAAATATGTCTAACAAATGAAATTTGCCTCTTAGGCAAAGCAATGGACCTCTTACTGAAAATAATGAGAAAGAAGTAGCCAGCTTGTGTTTCAGCTTCAATAAGCTTTTGATTCTTTTTCATATTTACAAATTAAATTTGTTTGCAAGGCTATATTTAGACTGCAATATCAGTGGCTTAATAGCAGTATTAAAAAAGGGAAGAGAACTTATTAGGTAATATTTTATAGGTCTTTGGCCTTAGGCCACTGCTATGTACTATTTTACATGACTTTAATGATGGAAAGGAAAGCATAGTCTTTAAATCTGCAAAGTTGGCACAGCTGGTATCTCATGGATAGAATCTAAAATCAAATTGTATTGAAGATGATGCAGAAGTGGTTTATTATTCACTCAATAAGTATTTTATTGTCTGATTATATGCCCCTCATGTCTGAAAAGGACTTCCAGCAGAGTCAACAAATGTTTGAATGCCTGCTGTGTGGAGCAGCTATGCCAGGCTCTGAGCAGAATAGAGATAGAGGACTTGAGTGCCGACTTCAAGATACTTACAGCCCGAAGAAGAAGATAAGACAAGTACCTGAATAACTAAAGCAAGATACCAAAGGATGCATCTTACCAGAGGTGTCAGTAGAATCCCCCTGGGAATTGAAGGAGGTAGTGTGAGTGTCTATCAACATGGATTATAGACTTGATTTTAGAATTCACAACATTATTCAAAATGTAAAATACACATGCACTTTGACTCTGCTGTCATAGAAAATTTATACTACATCCAGGTGCTGATCCAGGTTTTGTGGATCTTGAAGCAGATATATTATAATTTTGTGGTTCTCTTGTTAAGAGGAAAAATACACCAAATGACCCATGAAAGTGAGGGACTCTGAAGCTTGAGCTTCAGTAGCTTCACTGTGAATCTGTCTCTGTGTAATTTAGCATCATTTTTAGTAGCAAAAGCCTGGGCTAATCAAATTGTTCATTAGCAGAGTACTGGTTAAATAAATTATGATATATTTTTAATGAAATATTATACAGCTGCTAAAAAGCATGTGGGAGGTCTATCCGTATGTACCGATACAGAACAATCTCTAAGACATTATTAGATGACAAAAGCCAAGTGTAGAACAGTGTGTATAGTGTGCTACTATTTATTTTAAAAGGCGGGGGCATGTATACATAGGGATATGCTTATAGATGCATTGAATAGCTCTGACACTGGCAGCGTTGTTGCCTCTGGGAAAGGGTACAGGGTGGGAGTCAATGATGAAAGGAAATGTAATTTATTTCCTCATACCCTTTTGCACTGTTTGAATATTTACTATGTGCATTTACAACATTACAAAAATAATGTTAAAAAGCAGCCACAACAACCAAAGCGAAGAGAGAATTTGAGACAGTCCTTGGAAGAAAACAGCATGAAGATATGTTTGGCTGTTGCACAGGGTGAAGTTGGCTCCCAGTGTTGAAGAAGGTCTTCCACGGAGGCGTTGGGGAGCCACTGAGCAGAGGACTTACCTGACAGCAGCTGTGCTTTGCAAATACTCATCTGGCCACACTGGCCTGATGAGTCAGTGTGATGCATTGAAGTCAGTAGGCTGGTTCTGAGCCTGTTACGGTGGACCTCCAGGAAAGATACAACAAGGATCAGGGTGGTGTTTTGCAAGCAAGAGCAGAGGCAAAAACATGGGAGTGGAAGAGAGATTGGAAGATGGACACAGAGCCAGGGAATGCTTTACGTATGGAAGGAAGTGATATAGAAAAGGGCCGCAGGAGACCCTGAAGAAATAGGCTTCATCTGATTAGGAAAAGTAGTGCCCAGTAGTGTGTTCTAAGTTGTTTTTCCTTTGGTGTTTGGTGATATATGTAAACTGTCTTAGAAAACTATTTGTTTGGGAAGGTTCCTGTTGCCATCAGCCTTCCTTCCTCTTCTCCTCGGTTCCCTGGGGGAGGACAGGCCTTCCCAAGGACCCTGGCTTTGGTGGTTTTTCAGAGGTTATTTTCAGTCCTTATCTTCTGAAAATATGGAGAGGAGCATAAAACTCATTGGACCACAAAGAAATGAAGACCCGTTCATTGTGCATCTTGTGTAAGAGATAGCAAGTGTGGATAGAGTGAGCGGTCCACAGAGCAGGTGTGTCCCAGAGCTCTGGGGTACCTTTTCTCACAAACTAAATAAATGGTCACCTTCAAGGTCTGATTTTTCTGGTCAATAGGAAAGGTTCCCTGGTAATCTGCAGGTAATCCTGCCTCCCTGAGGATGTTCACATTCCTTTAATTGAAGAAAAGATTTTTGTTCTTCAGAGATCAGGATAAAAAGCAGATTCATCCTGGTCATGGTAACTCAAGACCCTCACTTCACGCTGGGATGTGAAGGGTGCACTTTCCAGAGAACATGTTTCCATAGAGGAGGCCATGAGTGACTGGGTGAAGAGGGGTGTAATTTGAGTGGATTGCAGCTGAAAGAGTGCAGAAAATATAGACAAAGTCATTAATGATGACTTTTTTGACTTTGTAATTCTGCCTACCTCAGGTCAGGAATAGCACACACGAGAGTGGGGTGATCTTGGCTTAGCTTTGGGTAAAGCGTTTCCCAAAATGGGGTATAGGACCACTTGAAATAGAATCACCTCGGAATGCTTGTGAAAAATCAGATTCCTGGGATCCACCCAAGTCCCAGTTAATAATAAACTCAGGAAGGGGTTAAGGGAGGAGTGGCTTGGGAATCTGCATTTTGAGAGCTCCCTGGTGATTCTTTTGCCCACAAAAGTTTGGGAATCATTGCCCTAGTAGTTTAGGATTTCTCTCCTCTTCTCTACCTCCAAGTGTCTTTCCATCCCTAACCTTTCTTTCTGCTCTTAAACCATGTCATTCTGGGTTGGCTGCCCATCTTCTCTGCTCCTACAACACGAGGGTTTACCTCCATCATAACACTTATCACACTCTCGTAAATAAGTTTACTTGCATTAGAATGTGCATTCTTAGGGTCCAGGAGCTGTGTATTTTATTTTTACATATCCTGTTCTAGAATTCTAGGCTAGGAACACCTCACCAAAGAGCTTCTCAATCACGGGGGGCGGGGATGGTGAGATTTGTTCTCAATATCAGTTCAGAGCTATGGCTTTCAAAAGTGTTGAATGAAGTCAGGTCAGTTCAATGATTTTCTGATTTCCCCGTAGCCTTTTGTGTCCTCAGCAGGAATCTGGTAGTCGCATGTGTATGAGCTCATTCATGGAGATGCATTTTGTCTTCTTTGTTTGGATCTCTCCCCAGGTTCCTTTACTCCCACACTATTAGGCTCTTACCCACCTCTAACAATAACTACAGGCACAGGTTACTATTCGCAGAATTGAGATATGAAACACAGAACTGGCTAAACCCAAGTTTCATACATAACACCAGAGCGCTGGGCTTACATTACCTGCCTATACCAGAGATGTGAAAACAGGTCAGTGACAAATTTAGGTCCTGATCTAATCAAGTAGTCTGGAAGGCAGCCAGCAAGTCAGGACAGCTCAGGTAGCAGGCAGCAACCTTCTCCCTTCCTAACATTCTGCTTGGAGGCTGTTAACCTCCATGCCTCAGCAAGAGCTGCTAAGTTCTTGAGTAGTTTACAAAGCACTTTAAAATTAATTCAAATCAGGCCGTAGGTGGTTATGATGCAAGTTGTTGAAACAGTGTCAAACAGTGCCCTGGCATCATTTCTAGGATTCATTTCCCTCATGTGTAAAGAAATTATACTCCAATAAAGATGTTTATAAAAAAAATCAATTGGTTTTCTTCATAGCCAGAGATTTTATGGGATGGAAAAACAAGGATCTGAAATAAGCAAGCCTTTGAAGTGTCCTTAGCATTTGGAAGTGCTTAGAACCCGTGAAAGGCCAGCTTCCCACACAATACACATCTCTGGAGCTTGGAAAAAGAGGATGGCCTGGCACTGAGGCCCACATGGTGGGTTTAGGCTCTCCCTCTGAGCGCCCCCTAGGCTTAGGTGAAGCTGATTTTCTTCTTCCCCCAAACCTCCCTCAGGGCTTCAAGCCCACTCCCATCCTGCTCTATTGCTCACTCAGAGTTCTGTCTTCGCCTGTGGTTAGGACGGGGGTCCAACTTATTAGTAAACATCATTCAATCTGCTGGACGAGCACACCCAAGTCCATGAAACCATAATTCAGGTTCGATTTGTGTCTTTTATCTCACGTGGAATCCACTGGTGGAGGGGAGTGCGTGAGTAACTCTGTTACTCTCATCCACTTGTCCTCCAACCTCGGTGATTGTGGGCCACTTATGACTCCCACTCCACAGTTAATTACTCTTCTCAAGGTCCTGGGGGAAGGTTCTTCCTTCCTTCACATGTTTTTAAATTTCGGCCTTCCGGCTCCCTCTCTTGGGGCCTTCCTCTTGGGGCTTCTTTTCTGTTGTTGGCTATCAATCATGCAGTTCCATCTCTTCCATCAGGGTGGACCACGGTGGAGAGCAGTACTGGGGAAGATACACAGAACATGCAGTTGTAACACTGCCATTATGGTCAGACTTGCACTCTGCTGTGATGCTCAACCTCTTAGAGTGCTTTTTTGGGGCATATTCTTTCTTTCCTTTGAGTTGCATTACCAAACGTCCTTTTTACCAAGCATATGAATCTGCCTCCTTGGCTATCCCTTCATAAGTAAGATAATCATATTATCTGGGTCTCATTATTGGGAAGTTATATCTGAGAAGTGTGAGTATTTTTATAGGGACAATAGAATAAGATAGTTGAAGAAAGGACTATTGGATTGAAAGTTTTGAAATATGTTGTTGAGTCAGTATATTCAAGGGCTATGGTATCAGATTTTCCTTTGACCATCAAACGGACTATTCAGAGTCTCATTCCTCATTCAAGTTCCTAATAGTAACAGGTTACCTCATTCATGTTCAACGAATGAACATAATTTGCTCATCTTAATGATTTACCCATGCAGAGTAATATATTTTCATTTTGGGAAAGACTTTAACTTAAAGGGGAAATATCAGAATTAAATGACAAGTTGTTGAAGATTTCAGTTGAACCTGGAATTTTATCTTAGTTTTGGCTCTTATCAGCTGTCTTATTTTGAAAACCTCATTTAACTGATCCTCAGTTCTCTTGGGCTTGAAGTAACTGGAGATAATAATAGTCAGGCCCCATGCTTTAAATGTGTGCAATCTAGTACTTATCAAAATATGTTATGCAAAAGAATCACCTGAAGAATTTGTTAAGACACAAGGTTCCTGGTCCCCACGTCCAGGAGAGCTTCTAACTGATAGGTTTGGGGTAGGCTTGAGAATTTACATTTTGGAAAGACCTCAGGTGATGTCACTGAAAGTGCACCACATTTTGAATAGCAATGGCATAATCTCAAGTTAGCAACTGTCAAACCTGCCTGTGGAACAGGGAACGTGTACTTGTCTAAATTACGGATTCTTATACTCTGTCTTTGGAGAATGTGATTCTATAATCCTGGGAGGGACCTGGGAATCTTTGTTTTTAATAAAACCCCCAGGAAATTCTTTGTTCTTGTTTATAACCTCAATAACATTGTTTTGTTTTTCACTAATTTTAGACTTATAGAAATGTTACCAAAATTGTACAGAGAGTTCACATATACCACTTATCCGGCTTCTCCTGTTAACAGTTTACATAATTTTAATATAATTACCAAAACTGGGAAATGAACATGGGTTCAATACTATTAACTATCCACCATTCAGGAAATTCTGACACAACCAGTCTGTAGCAAGCTGAATAATGGCCACTGAAGATGTTTGCATGCTAATCCTGAGAACCTCGGAATGTTTCCTTATGCGGCAAAATGGACTTTGTAGATGTGACTAAGTTAGGGATCATGAGGTGGGGAGATTGTCCTTGATTATTTGGATGGATCTGATGTAATCACAAGGGTCCTTATTATCATAAGGAACACAGGCAAAAAATCAGAACTAGAGAAGAAGGCAATGTGCTGATGGAAACAGGGAGAAACAGTCTTTTGATGCAGGGCCATAAGCCAAGGAACAAAGACAGCCTCTGGAAACCAGGAAAGGCTAGGAAATGGATTCTCCCTTAGAGATTCCAGAATGATCCAGCTTGCCCCAGTACCTTGATGTTAGCCCTGTAAGGCTCATTTTGGATTTCTGGCCTCCAGAATTGTTAGAATAAATTTGTATTGTTTTAAGCCACTAAGTTTGTACTGCGTTGGTTTGGTACACTTTCTTATTTTGAGTTAGGGTTTTTCAAAACACTCTTTCCTTTTGGATTCATATTATCTTTTGGATCTCTAATTTGTTTTCCTTTTCATTCTTTATTTTCATCTGATCTTTTGATTTCTCTTTAACTCTTATCTATTTGAATCTTGTATTTTACTATATTATAATTTAACCATCCTGATTCCTGTTTTCTTTTTTTTTGTATGTGTGTGTCTAGTAGAGAGCAAGGAGTACAAGATGAGATGGTGGGGGGGGGGGTTCTGTGTCCTCCAGGTGCTTCTGGCAAGAACAACTTTTAGTCCATTTCCATACCTGCAAGGCACAATCTGTTGCATGTTATAGATGTCCTGTCTATGTCTGTGGGATGAGTATGCAAAAATTAACAAGGAACTCCTTGTCAAACCCCCTCAGATGGCAACTTTTCAAATATGTCTCTTGGCTGAGTAGAGGTCATTTGTTTTTTGGGTTTTTTTTTGAGAGAATGTTTTGCTTATCTCTTTTAAATTTTATTTATTTATTTATATTTATTTATGGCTGTGTTCGGTCTTCGTTTCTGTGCGAGGGCTTTCTCCAGTTGTGGCAAGTGGGGGCCACTCTTCATCGCAGTGCACGGGCCTCTCACTATCGCGGCCTCTCTTGTTGCGGAGCACAGGCTCCAGATGCGCAGGCTCAGTAATTGTGGCTCACGGGCCCAGCTGCTCCGCGGCATGTGGGATCTTCCGGGACCAGGGCTCAAACCCATGTCCCCTGCGTTGGCAGGCGGATTCTTAACCACTGCGCCACCAGGGAAGCCCTCTTTTTTTTTAATTGAAGTAATAGTTGATTTACAATGTTGTGTTAATTTCTGCTGTACAGCAAAGTGATTCAGTTATATATATATATATATATATATATATATATATATACTGTTTATTATATTCTTTTCCATTATGATTTATCACAGGATATTGAATGAAATTCCCTGTGCTATGCAGTAGGACCTTGTTGTTTATCCATCCTATATATATAATAGTTTGCATCTGCTGACCCCAAACTCCCAATCCATCCCTCCTCCACTTCCCCTCCCCCTTGGCAACCACAAGTCTCTTCTCTATGTCTGTGAGTCTGTTTCTGTTTCGTAGATAAGTTTATTTGTGTCATATTTTATATTCTACATATAAGTGATATCACATGGCATTTGTCTTCCTCTTTCTTACTTCACTTAGTATGATAATCTTTAGGTCCAACCATGTTGCTGCAAATGGCATTTTTCATTCTTTTTTATGGGTGAGTAGTATTCCATTGTATATATGTACCACATCTTCTTTATCCATTCGTCTGTCGATGGACATTTAGGTTTTTTCCATGTCTTGGCTATTGTGAATAGTGCTGCTATGAACATAAGGGTGCATATATCTTTTTGAATTACAGTTTTGTCTGAATATATGCCCAGGAGTGGGATTACTGGATCATATGGCAGCTATATTTTTAGTTTTTTGAGGAACCTTCATACTGTTTTCCATAGTGGCTGTACCAATTTACATTCCCACCAGCAGTGTAGGAGGGTTCCTTTTTCTCCACACGCTCTCCAGCATTTATTGTTTCTAGATTTTTTGATGATGGCCATTCTGACTGGTGTGAGGTGATACCTCATTGTGGTTTTGATTTGCATTTCTCTAATGATTAGTGATGTTGAGCATCCTTTCATGTGTTTGTTGGCAATCTGTATGTCTTCTTTGGAGAAATGTCTATTTAGGTCTTCTGTCCATTTTTTGATTGGGTTGTTTGTTTTTTTAATATTGAGCTGCATGAGCTGTTTATATATTTTGGAGATTAATCCTTTGTTGATTTGTTTGCAAATATTTTCTCCCATTCTGTAGATTTTCTTTTTGTTTTGTTCATGGTTTCCTTTGCTGTGCAAAAGCTTGTAAGTTTGATTAGGTCCCTTTTGTTTATTTTTGCTTCTATTTCTACTGCCTTGGGAGACTGTAGAGGTCATTTCTTTTAGTCAGCTTACTTACTGAGCATCTGCTCTGTCCCAGACATTAAACTGGGCCTCAGCAGCACAGTGCAAAAGAGATGGGATAGCCCAGTGATTTCAGGTTTGGTGTCAAAGCTTGATTCTGCCATTAACTGATAACAGGATAAAAATCACCTGTTTTATTTTTAATGATAATATTTTTGCTCATTGTATTTTTTTTACCAACAACATTAACCTCCAATTAACTTCTTATCTTTGTTTTCATATAGCTCTCATTTGTGTTTTCCTTTAAGTTTATTTATTTTAATTTTTAACTTGTTTTTTTCATTGTAGCAGGAAGTTTGGTCTTTGGGGGATAGGGGAATAATTCCACCATAAATGGAAAATTTGTAGGCCTCTTTCTCTCTAGCCAGTTCTGCAGGGGTCACACTTAATAAAAGTCATATTCTACTCAATATTGGTTCTCAAACACACATACCTCACTAAGAATATTCAGAAACACTTTTGAAGGAAAATCACAGATCTCCCTGAAAGATGACAGTAAGAAATGAGACTGTTTGCTGATATCATCTGTGACCACTTGTTCTAAAGTCTTTGGGGAAGGGAACTTCCTGTTCGCAGGAAGGGGAGCAGCAGAGATGCTCAGGGCTGCTCAGGGAAGTCTGTCTCACTTCCCTTGGTGCCTTCCAAGACTGATATCCCTCTCTTGGGTAAGGCCAGAAGGTACTGTAAAGTTCCAGCTGTTTTTCAAATGCTCCAGCTGTTCTTCCAAATTTTATTTTCACAAGTTTGTATGAAATCTAGACTTCTGAAGACACATTTTTCACATTCAAGATGTTGACTGTATCAGTCAGATTTTTTGGTTGTAGTAAACAAAAACAAGCTCTGGTTAACCAAAACCAGAAAACGATTTCAAATATATTGGGGATAGCTCCTAGTAGCTTTTGCAGAACCAGTGTCAAAACACAGGCAGGACCAAGTGAGATCAGGGCATCAGGAATTTTCATCCAAAACACACCATAGAAACAGTCTGGTTGAGGAGTCACCCTTGGTGATCCCTTCCCTGCCCTGTCTCTGCCAAGGACTTGTCAATAACTTTAGAACTGCCTTGGCATCCCTCATCTCCATTCCCCAAAATTGAAAATCCTGTGTAGAAGCCCTCAATTGGCCAAGCCTTAGACATCTTCTCTTATTCTGGCTGCCAGAGATAGGAAGAGAGCAAATCTCCCTTTGACTTTCATAGTGGGAGACAGATTGCTAAAATAGGAAGGGTGTTCAAATGATGGGCAGTCAAAATATTACACATGACGCTACAGAGGCACACACAGAAACAGTGGGAGATATTTGGGGTAAATTCATATCTTGTTCTCTTCAAGCCATATCATATCAGCAGTTCTTTACTCTCATTGTAAGTCTGTCTTATTGGAGTATCTCTTTTTGAAGTCTCTTTACTATTGGTCCTTAAAGATTTGCAGTTATTCTTTTTATCAAGGGGACAACGTTCCTTCTTTCTCTCTGTCTCTCTTTTTTCTTATTGACTCATATATTTTTAAAGCTGGAAGCAGTCTTAGGACCCCTTAGAATGACATCTATTCAATAAGGATGATTCTGGCTAAAAGTAATGGAATGTCCCCCCAAATGGCTTATAGAATGAGAAATTGTTTAATGAATTCTAATGTTGGTAATTCAGCAGTTCAAAAGTGACAGGGGGACCCTCAGATTCTATATAATCCTCTTATCTTCCATGTCATGGTTGCATGATAGCTACCACTGCTCCAAGCACAAAAGCTTCCAAAGGCATATAGGAGGGAAATTTATTTTCAATAGTAAGGAAAACCTTTCCCAGAATACCCCAGGCAGAATAATCACTTTCTACTGGTTGAGACTGATTAGGTGCCTGTGTCCTAGATACATAGGAAAATGGAGAAGTGAGATGATCTTTTTAGCTTTATAGTGGGAGATAAGTTCCACTAGCAAGGAAGGAGGGGAGAGAATGATTCCTGGAAACCAACACTGTTTGCTTTAGCATCTAACTCAGCACTTGATTTTGGAGGAAACTGAGCCCCAGTGGGAGTTAAACAATTTGTCCAAAGTCACAAGATTAGTCAAGACAGATCCAATAATAGACCCAGGGAAATAAATTGAGTACTCCTTTTAATCTGTTTACTATTCCTCTGCTATTCAAATACTCCTATTCATCAGATAGTTGTATCTGAAGGACAAAAAATAATATTTACTTTGCAATTTTTCCACGTCATCAAATACATCATTATTAAATGAGGTTTGCAATATAACCATAGGATGGTTGCATTTCTGGAATGATGGGGCATTTCATAAGGGAGTTTTATATCAGGGTAGAGGATTTTATTTTCTATCTTCCTTGCCATAGTTTCTTAGACCCCAGTGTACTTTGTGTAAATGGACAATTTGCCATCTGTAGTAAAGTTTGTTTTCCCTCAGCAGTTGAGATTAGGGTTAACATACTGGGAGAATGGAGAAAGAAAGGCAAAGGGAGGTAGAGATTTAAAGAGACCAGGTAGGTATAAAAGAGAAACCAGATTCTATTGTTTCAGAGCCAGTCCATTCTTGTGAGTTGAAAAGAGGGCAATGTAGAACCCCCTTCATTCCTCTCTGGATCTATTGTAAAGGACATTTATGAACATTCCATTCTTCTTGCCCACTTGTCTCTATGGTACTCAATATTACGGTCAGAGTGTGCTGTGGCAGATGGAGAAAATTTGAGCACCCTCTTATCATGATTGCTGTAGAAGTGGGCAATCATGGTCACTAGATAGATGATCCATGTGGATTTTGCCTTGTTTCAATGCTAAGTAGGTTCTGAAGGTTGAGGGCTTAAAGTGAAGGATAATGAAAGAGATGTAGGAGGCTAGCAAACAAATGTGAAATGGATTTGAATCAAGAAAATCTATAATAATTGGAAAGCAAAAGAGAGGAAGGGCTGAACATACTATAAAACAACCTACAGATATTTCAAGGTAGGAATAGAGAGGTTGAGTCCACTAAAGATGTTTCATCTCTTGCCCCTATCCACAGATTTTAAAACATTCTTCCCTATCCAAATGCCACTTAGACAGCCCTACATACTTTGGTGCCTTGATACATCCTGGGTCCAGATAATTGGGCTATGAGTAAGCACCTTATCCAATATCTGCCTATGCAATTGTTAGACAGCAAATTTTTTATAGCTTGGCTTGAAGAGATGAGCTGGACCATTCAAACTCTGACTCATATCCTCTCCTTGTTTCCCTCCTTCATATTTGAACCGAGGAACTAAGACTGGTACTAGTTGGTGATGCGCAGAAGGGCTGAAACTTTATGACATAGAGTTGAAACTGCTGGTCACATTGAGCCATGTGCGAGGTGAAGTAGAAGAAGCTGATTGAGAAAGGAAATGGACCAAACTCAGAGGAACAGAAGTTAGAAATCATGTAGTTCCTAGTTTCTAGTTAAAATTCTACCAATTGCCCATCTTTTCTTCATCCTCTGTTCTTGGCCCATGAAATGCCTGTATTCTTATCATCAATCCTACTTTGTGTCTATGCTAGTGTATTTCTGCTTCTTGCAGGCAAAATAAATGGAGGACAGTAGGTCGCCCCATAGCCTGAAGCCTTCATTGTTGAAGGCTTCATATCTTGAGCTAAACTTTATCCTTTCCAAGTGTTCTCTTTCAGAAGTGTTATTCCTTGAAAGGCAATATTCATATATCATTGTATATATTCTATTATAGTAGATTCTGTCTATTGGGGAAGGTGAATTGTAGGCAAAGGTAAAGAGAGGGAAAGGAGAACTTAGTCATAGATTTACTCACATGAATGTGAATTATTTTTCAAGCGACACTGTAGAGCAGAGCCTTTGAAGAGGGCAACGCCCTGAAAGGAGGGTTGAGGGATTCCAGAAACAAATAATGATGAATTTGTCATTCTAAGGAGGGGCACTGATCAGGACAAGTGAGCTTTAAGACTGAGCTCTTGTCTTGAAAATAGGGGTGGGGTCAACATTTTACTCTTAGATCCCAGCAAAGTGTGTGGCCTCTAGCAAACATTCAAAAGTTCAAAATACTAGTTGATGATAGAGAAAATAATGGAATGGGCATAGTTATCACTGATGCATTGCAAGAGTTCCCCGGAAGACTTTTAAATGAATGGTGACCCCAGGAACTGTCTCATGTTTTCTCCTCTTCATAATCAGCAAAGTTTAAATAGCAAAGGAAATCCTTATAAAATTTTAAGCCATAGGTCAGGGACTTTCTACTTGAAAAACTTTCCTTTACCCATTGAAGTAGGCTGATATTAAACAAGATTTTGCTGTTCATTCCCACTTTTTCTACGTTTAGTTTATAGAGAGGATAAGGTGGCCCCTCGAAATAAAAGATTAATCTGGATCGTCCTGCAAACGGCATAGTAATTATTAAAATTTTTTTAGAGCTTTGGTGTTCTTTGCTTTTAAAAACCTTTGATCTAGGCTTAGAAAAGACAGCAACAAGTTTTAGTAGTATTATTAGCTCCTCAGTGCAATCTCATGTTCTAAAGTTACGATTCTAAAATTACTAGTATAGAATTTAAGACACTGAGGAGATTTTAGGTCATCTCTGCCTCCCTTATTTAGAATTCTTTCTCTAAGATATATTAGCAGCACAGATTTCTGTAAGAGATAAGACAGTTTTGGCTGGACTTCAGGTATGAGTATGTTTAAAAAAAACAACAAACATGAGCACAGCTTTCTATAAAAATAAGGTTTATGTTTATCCAAAGATCAGTCTCATTTACGTCTGTTTATTCAATCAAGAGCCATCCATTTTAGGAATGTTGGCTCAAAACTACACAAGGAAATAAGGAAATAAAAGAAAGCTATATTTCAGCCAAACCAAGTTGATTAGCAACAATCTACCCGTAATTGCACATACTTGGGTGTGATAGACTATTAAAAATATATCTTGGCAACCAAAAGAAAAAATATTTTACTAAATGATAGAATTTTATTTTCAAAAGGGCTTTCAACTTCAAAAGCTTTTCTGGGTTGGGGGTGGCAGATGGACATAGGCAAGGGAAGCATGTCACTGAATAAGACTGAATGAATAAAAGGAAAGTCTTGAAATCCCTCAATGTTATAGACCCACAAGCTAATGGGCTTCCAATGACTTTTCCCTGATTCTAAATTCTTGGTGATCCAGGGAACCCAGGCATTTTTAGGCTACAGACTCTATGGTCCCAGAAGAGACAAGAGTTGGTGAGGTATTTCAAGGCCAATAAAGAGATGTGAGATGAGAGGGTACCAACATCAGAGGCACGGACTACTTCAAAGCCTAGAGTGGTGATGTGAGCAACCTAGATGAGCTTGTTTAAGTGCATCCTTTGTGGAAAGGATGGTGGAAAAACAGAGTAGTTGACTGTGGCCAGTTCCTTTCCCTTCTACCTTTAGGAATAGAAGAAGGATGGAAGGCATAGGTATTAGGCTGAATCATATTAGGACTGGGGCTATCTTAGCTAAACTATAAAGAAATCGTAAGGTCTTTTGGAATGATCATATCACTAGCTTAATTTAATATGATCAGTCCTCTAACCAATAAAACAGTTTGTTTCTGGCTCAGCCACTTGGGAATTTCCCACCATGAGTACCCATTGGTCAGGTAGCAACAAACCTGCCAAACTTGAGTGATGTCCGTGCTTAAGAAAAAAATCTCTTTAGCCATTCCTCTTCAAGAACCAATTGTCTCACCTCTGATGATTTGGCTGTGACTCTGATTTCAGGCTGTGATTTTATATTAAACGAACTCTCTACACATCTATGAAGCTGCTCTTTGGCATCCTTTGTTTATGCTTTCTATTTCTTCTACAGGACTTTAAGTCATAGAAAAAAAATTGAAACGCATTTTTATTAAGATAAAGATGAACTTATGGATATTTTATTGAGAAATATTTGCATTTTTAAGGAATGTACAGGGACAGAGAGGTCTAGTTGAATAAATGATAGGATTTCAATGTTTGGGTATGTTGATGAATTCATGACACATAACCTAGTAGTTAGTCTGATAACTTGTGAAGCCTCACTTTACAGTGCTTTTGGTATCCCTAGAAAAGTGATACCTTGAGGGGGAAAGAAAATTTGTTGAATACATACTAAGTTCTATCCCACTATTCAGAGGATTTATACAATTTATCTCAATTATTCCTTATGACAACTCTTAGAGGAGGTGATAATTATGCTCACTTTAGAGATGAAGAAAATTAGGGTCCAGGGAAGTTAAGCAACTTGCTAAAGGTAACATAGCCTGGAAGTGGAAGAGCTGGGAATTGAACTGAGGAGTGTTTTGTTTCTTCATTCATCTATTCATTCACTCACTCACTCACTCACTGACTTATTGTGTGTCAGGAACCAAGGATATAGCAGTATTTGAGAAGACAAGGCTTTGCTCTCATGGACTTTATGTTCTAGTGAGGGGGGCAGACAATATCAGCAACAACTTAAATTCAAACCGAAATCTTTCTGACACTCTGCTTTTTCCACGCTACCCAGAATAGTGGCTTATTTTGTTAGACCCAGAGAATATGTGTATGTATGTTTCATAGATGATATATACACACATATATATGTGTAAGTAGTCAAGAAATACATGCTATATATAAAATATAAGCAGAATAAAAGGAAAGAGAGTGACTGGGTTGGGGCAGAGGTACTGTTTTAGATAGGATGGGAGGAAAGTTTTTCTCTGAGGAAGTAGCAATTGAGTTGAGACCTCACTGAAGATCTATGCAAAGATTTGAGGTTAGAGCATTCCAGGCAGAAGGAACAGCTTGTGCAAAGGCCCATAAAGAGTCATGTGCTTAGTGTGTTCAAGTACAAAGTGCTAAAGCAGAGTGATCGAGGGAGAAAAGTGGTTGGAGTTGAAGTCGGGGAAAGAGAGGCAGGGGCCAGAGTACACAGGGCTTTCTAAACTACCATAAGGAGTTTGAATTTTATTCTGAGTATGATGGGGAATCAAGAATGTGTGAAGCAGAGGGTGACGCAGTCTGATTTCTGGTTTCAAAAGGTCATACGCTGGCTGTTTTGTGAGGAGTTGACTTTAGGAAGACGAGAGAAAGCAGGGGGATGAGGTAGGAGGTAACTGCTGTAAAATTGAGAGATGATAGTGATGGAACTAGGTTGGTACTGGAGAAGTGGTGAGATTCATGATAGATTATTATTCCAGGAAGGAGAGAGCTCTCTCAGCCACTCTGGGCCTTTTCTTTTTGTCTTTCTGAGACTCATGTTCCTCAGACCTCATGGGAGAGACCAAAGCAGGTAAGGACTGGGATGAGAATCTCCTTATCCTTTGTGAGTGTGAGGCAACTCAGGGCTCAGGGAGACCCGGACATTCTCATAAATTGTTGCCTTTTATCCCACATCAGGTATCACTGTACCCTTGACTCCAGATGTTCAGGGATAACACTTTTTAAAACATTTTAGTTTTTGTACAGTTTTAGTTTCCAAATCTGTTTTCAACCTGGGACATCTAAGCTTTTGTCTGCACTGTGATTTCAAAACAGACCAGGATAGCACTTAGATTAGAACTTTCCCACCACCAGGGAATCTGAGCTAGTCTTTGCTGACCTGAGAGTGAAATGTGCTCATTAACAAAGAAAATTGGAAACTAGGCACCACTTTTCCATTAGTGCTTTGCTTTCTGAAGCATTAATGGATAGATCTTGCTACTGCTCCAGAAACTATTAATAATTCTCCCTATGGTGCACAAATATGATACTACTGACCCACCTTCAGTAGGGTGTGAGAGTTAAAAACTTTTTTAATTGTTTGGACAGTGCTGGTGATGGATATTATACTAATCAAAGTTATTTTAGTTCTGAATAACAGAAACTGACCTCCACTAATTTAAACCAAAACAATAAATAAAACCCAGGCAACTTATTATACAAGTTTATTTTGGGTTAATAAAATGATAGAGTTGCAGCTGGTCCTCGTGGACCACTGAAATCAGAAATCTGGAAACCATTGGGAGCGCAGGCCATTTTCTTTTCCTTTTCTCATCCCAGCTTTTCCCTGCACATCTGCCCACTTCTCAGCAACAGAATCAAGCTAAGTGGATCAGGCTTCTTGGGAAGCAGACCTTTGTCTGTGGCCACATCACTGTCAGCCTTTTCCTCAATGAGCAATCAGCAGTTAGTATGACCAACTGTCCTGGTTTGCAGGAATTATCCTGGTTTTAATACTGAAAGCCCTGTGTCCTGGATAACTGGAGAACCTGGTCACCCTACCTGCGGCAGTATCGCATGTGGAAAGAGGATGGATGTGGATATTGGGTATACAGGTTCTAGTTCAAAGGAATTGGAACTGGGAAAGACCCAAATTGGGTCTAAATAAGAACTTCACAGTTGGTCTCTTAGGCTTGCCTAGTTTGAATCCAACCAGCTCTTAGATTTTCAAAGATAATTTAGCCACTTATGTTAGAAACATGTAGACACAAACTACATCTTCCAGGAAGCACCTACTGGGGATATATTTTCACCATTACTGTCACCTCCACTGCAACAAATATAGTGACCCACCAAACGAGAGAGAGTTCATTTTTTTTCTTTTTTTTTAGTTGAAGTATGGCTGATTTACAATGTTGTGTTAGTTTCAGGTATACAGCAAAGTACACACACACACACACACACACACATAAAACTTTTTCAGATTCTTTTCCCTTTTTGTTATTGCAAGATACTGATTATAGTTCCCTGTGCTATACAGTAGGATCTTATTGGTTATCTATTTTATGTATAGTAAGTGTATATATGTTAATCCCAAACTCCTAATTTATCCCTCTCCCAACCCTTTCCCCTTTGGTAACTGTAAGTTTGTTTTCTATGTCTGTGGGTCTATTTCTGTTTTGTAAACAAGTTCACTTATATCATTTCTTTTTTTTTTTTTTTTTTAAGACTCCACACATAAGTGATCTCATATGATATTTTCTTTGTCTGGCTTACTTCACTTAGTATGATATTCTCTAGGTCCATCCATGTTTCTGCAAATAGCATTATTTCATTCTATTTCATGGCTGAGTAATATTCCAGTGTGTGTGTGTGTGTGTGTGTGTGTGTGTGTGTATCACATCTTCTTTATCCATTAATCTGTCTATGGACATTTAGGTTGCTTCCATGTCTTGGCTATTATAAATAGTGCTGCAATGAACATTGGGGTGCATGTATCTTTTTTTTTTTAACATCTTTATTGGAGTATAATTGCTTTACAATGGTGTGTTAGTTTCTGCTTTATAACAAAGTGAATCAGTTATACATATACATATGTTCCCATATCTCTTCCCTCTTGCATCTCCCTCCCTCCCACCCTCCCTATCCCACCCCTCTAGGTGGTCACAAAGCACCGAGCTGATCTGCCTGAGCTATGTGGCTGCTTCCCACTAGCTATATATTTTATGTTTGGTAGTGTATATATGTCCATGCCACTCTCTCACTTTGTCACATCTTACCCTTCCCCCTCCCCATATCCTCAAGTCCATTCTCTAGTAGGTCTGTGTATTTATTCCCGTCTTATCACTAGGTTCTTCATGACTTTTTTTTTTCCCCTTAGATTCCATATATATGTGTTAGCATACTGTATTTGTTTTTCTCTTTTTGACTTACTTCACTCTGTATGACAGTTCTCTAACTCCATCCACCTCACTACAAATAACTCAATTTCATTTCTTTTTATAGCTGAGTAATATTCCATTGTATATATGTGCCACATCTTCTTTATCCATTCCATCTGATGATGGACACTTAGGTTGCTTCCATGTCCTGGCTATTGTAAATAGAGCTGCAGTGAACATTGTGGTACATGACTCTTTTTGAATTCTGGTTTTCTCAGGGTATATGCCCAGTAGTGGGATTGCTGGGTCGTATGGTAGTTCTATTTTTAGTTTTTTAAGGAACCTCCATACTGTTCTCCATAGTGGCTGTATCAATTTACATTCCCACCAACAGTGGAAGAGGGTTCCCTTTTCTCCACACCCTCTCCAGCATTTATTGTTTCTAGATTTTTTGATGATAGCCATTCTGACCAGTGTGAGATGATATGTCATTGTAGTTTTGATTTACATTTCTCTAATGATTAATGATGTTGAGCATTCTTTCATGTGTTTGTTGGCAATCTGTATATCTTCTTTGGAGAAATGTCTATTTAGGTCTTCTGCCCATTTTTGGACTGCGTTGTTTGTTTTTTTGTTATTGAGCTGCATGAGCTGCTTGTAAATTTTGGAGATTAATCCTTTGTCAGTTGCT
Source organism: Balaenoptera ricei (assembly GCF_028023285.1). NCBI lineage: Eukaryota > Metazoa > Chordata > Mammalia > Artiodactyla > Balaenopteridae > Balaenoptera > Balaenoptera ricei. Next base: position 39,932,622 of record NC_082654.1, read on the forward strand.
TCATTTGCAAATATTTTCTCCCATTCTGAGGGTTGTCTTTTTGTCTTGTTTATGGTTTCCTTTGCTGTGCAAAAGCTTTTAAGTTTCATTAGGTCCCATTTGTTTATTTGTGTTTTTATTTCCATTCCTCTAGGAGCTGGGTCAAAAAGGATCTTGCTGTGATTTATGTCATAGAGTGTTCTGCCTATGTTTTCCTCTAAGAGTTTGATAGTGTCTGGCATTACATTTAGGTCTTTAATCCATTTTGAGTTTATTTTTGTGTATGGTGTTAGGGAGTGTTCTAATTTCATACTTTTACATGTACCTGTCCAGTTTTCCCAGCACCACTTATTGAAGAGGCTGTCTTTTCTCCACTGTATATGCTTGCCTCCTTTATCAAAGATAAGGTGACCATATGTGCGTGGGTTTATCTCTGGGCTTTCTATCCTGTTCCATTGATCTATATTTCTGTTTTTGTGCCAGTACCAGACTGTCTTGATTACTGTAGCTTTGTAGTATAGTCTGAAGTCAGGGAGCCTGATTCCTCCAGCTCCATTTTTCGTCCACAAGATTGCTTTGGTCATTCGGGGTCTTTTGCGTTTCCATACAAATTATGAAATTTTTTGTTCTAGTTCTGTGAAGAATGCCAGTGGTAGTTTGATAGGGACTGCATTGAATCTGTAGATTGCTTTGGATAGTACAGTCATTTTCACAATGTTGATTCTTCCAATCCAAGAACATGGTATATCTCTCCATCTATTTGTATCATCTTTAATTTTTTCATCCATGTCTTATAATTTTCTGCATACAGGTCTTTTGCCTCCTTAGGTTGGTTTATTCCTAGATATTCTTTTTGTTGCAATGGTAAATGGGAGTGTTTTCTTAATTTCACTTTCAGATTTTTCGTCATTAGTGTATAGGAATGCAAGAGATTTCTGTGCATTAATTTTGTATCCTGCTACTTTACCAAATTCATTGATTAGCTCTAATAGTTTTCTGGGGTAGCATCTTTAGGATTCTCTATGTATAGTATCATGTCATCTGCAAACAGTGACAGCTTTACTTCTTCTTTTCCGAATTGGATTCCTTTTATTTCTTTTTCTTCTCTAATTGCTGTGGCTAAAACTTCCAAAACTATGTTGAATAATAGTGGTGAGAGTGGGCAACCTTGTCTTGTTCCTGATCTTAGTGGAAATGGTTTCAGTTTTTCACCATTGAGGACAATGTTGGCTGTGGGTTTGTCATATATGGCCTTTATTATGTTAAGGAAAGTTCCTTCTATGCCTACTTTCTGCAGGGCTTTTATCATAAATGGGTGTTGAATTTTGTCGAAAGCTTTCTCTGCATCTACTGAGATGGTCATATGGTTTTTCTCCTTCATTTGTTAATATGGTGTATCACGTTGATTGATTTGCATATATTGAAGAATCCTTGCATTCCTGGAATAAACCCCAATTGATCATGGTGTATGATCCTTTTAATGTGCTGTTGGATTCTGTTTGCTAGTATTTTGTTGAGGATTTTTGCATCTATGTTCATTAGTGATATTGGCCTGTAGTTTTCTTTCTTTGTGACATCTTTGTCTGGTTTTGGTATCAGGGTGATGGTGGCCTTGTAGAATGACTTTGGGAGTGTTCTTCCCTCTGCAATATTTTGGAAGAGTTTGAGAAGGGTAGGTGTTAGCTCTTCTGTAAATGTTTGATAGAATTCGCCTGTGAAGCCATCTGGTCCTGGGCTTTTGTTTGTTGGAAGATTTTTAATCACAGTTTCAATTTCAGTGCTTGTGATTGGTCTGTTCATATTTTCTATTTCTTCCTGGTTCAGTCTGGGCAGGTTGTGCATTTCTAAGAATTTGTCCATTTCTTCCAGGTTGTCCATTTTATTGGCATGGAGTTGCTTGTAGTAATCTCTCATGATCGTTTGTATTTCTGAAGTGTCAGTTGTTACTTCCCCTTTTTCATTTTTAATTCTGTTGATTTGAGTCTTCTCCCTTTTTCTCTTGATGACTCTGGCTAATGGTTTATCAATTTTGTTTATCTTCTCAAAGAACCAGCTTTTAGTTCCATTGATTTTTGCTATTGTTTCCTTCATTTCTTTTTCATTTATTTCTGATCTGATCTTTATGATTTCTTTCCTTCTGCTAACTTTGGGGTTTTTTTGTTCTTCTTTCTCTAATTGCTTTACTTGCAAGGTTAGGTTGTTTATTTGAGATGTTTCCTGTTTCTTAAGGTAGGATTGTATTGCTATAAACTTCCCTCTTAAAACTGCTTTTGCTGCATCCCATAGGTTTTGGGTCGTCGTGTCTCCATTGTCATTTATTTCTAGGTATTTTTTGATTTCCCCTTTGATTTCTTCAGTGATCACTTCGTTATTAAGTAGTGTATTGTTTAGCCTCCATGTGTTTGTATTTTTTACAGATCTTTTCCTGTAATTGACATCTAGTCTCATAGCATTGTGGTCAGAAAAGATACTTGATACGATTTCAGTTTTCTTAAATTTACCAAGGCTTGATTTGTGACCCAAGATATGATCTATCCTGGAGAATGTTCCATGAGCACTTGAGAAAAATGTGTATTCTGTTGTTTTTGGGTGGAATGTCCTATAAATATCAAGTAAGTTCATCTTGTTTAATGTATCATTTAAAGCTTGTGTTTCCTTATTTATTTTCATTTTGGATGATCTGTCCATTTGTGAAAGTGGGGTGTTAAAGCCCCCTACTATGATTGTGTTACTATCAATTTCCCCTTTTATGGCTGTTAGTATTTGCCTTATGTATTGAGGTGCTACTATGTTGGGTGCCTAAATATTTACAATTGTTATATCTTTTTCATGGATCGACCCCTTGATCATTATGTAGTGTCCTTGTCTCTTGTAATAGTCTTTATTTTAAAGTCTATTTTGTGTGATATGAGAATTGCTACTCTAGCTTTCTTTTGATTTCCATTTGCATGGAATATCTTTTTCCATCTCTTCACTTTCAGTCTGAATGTGTCCCTAGGTCTGAGGTGGGTCTCTTGTAGACTGCATATATACGGGTCTTATTTTTGTATCCATTCAGCCAGTCTGTGTCTTTTGGTGGGGGCATTTAATCCATTTACATTTAAGGTAATTATCCATATGTATGTTCCTATTCCCATTTTCTTAAATGTTTTAGGTTTGTTATTGTAGGTGTTTTCCTTCTCTTGTGTTTCTTGCCTAGAGAAGTTCCTTTAGCATTTGTTGTAAAGCTGGTTTGGTTGTGTTGAACTCTCTCAGCTTTTGCTTGTCTGTAAAGGTTTTAATTTCTCCATCAAATCTGAATGAGATTCTTGCTGGGTAGAGTAATCTTGGTTGTAGGTTTTTCTCCTTCATCACTTTAAATATGTCCTGCCACTCCCTTCTGGCTTGCAGAGTTTCTGCCGACAGATCAGCTGTTAACCTTATGGGGATTCCCTTGTGTGTTATTTGGTGTTTTTCCCTTGTTGCTTTTAATATGTTTTCTTTATATTTAATTTTTGATAGTTTGATTAGTATGTGTCTTGGCGTGTTTCTCCTTGGATTTATCCTGTATGGGACTCTCTGTGCTTCCAGGACTTGATTAACTATTTCCTTTCCCATATTAGGGAAGTTTTCAACTATATTCTCTTCAAATAGTTTCTCAGTCCCTTTCTTTTTCTCTTCTTCTTCTGGGACCCCTATAATTCGAATGTTGGTGTGTTTAATGTTGTCCCAGAGATCTCTGAGACTGTCCTCAGTTCTTTTCATTCTTTCTTCTTTATTCTGCTCTGCAGTAGTTATTTCCACTATTTTATCTTCCAGGTCACTTATCCGTTCTTCTGCCTCCGTTATTCTGCTATTGATCCCTTCTAGAGTATTTTTAATTTCATTTATTGTGTTGTTCATCATTGTTTGTTTACTCTTTAGTTCTTCTAGGTCCTTGTTAAATGTTTCTTGCATTTTGTTTATTCTATTTCCAAGATTTTGGATCATCTTTATTATCATTATTCTGAATTCTTTTTCAGGTAGACTGCCTATTTTCTCTTCATTTGTTAGGTCTGGTGTGTTTTTACCTTGCTCCTTCATCTGCTGTGTGTTTTTCTCTCTTCTCATTTTGCTTATCTTACTGTGTTTGGGGTCTCCTTTTCGCAGGCTGCAGGTTCGTAGTTCCTGTTGTTTTTGGTGTCTGTCCCCAGTGGCTAATGTTGGTTCAGTGGGTTGTATAGGCTTCCTGGTGGAGGGGACTAGTGCCTGTGTTCTGGTGGATGAGGCTGGATCTTGTCTTTCTGGTGGGCAAGTCCACGTCTGGTGGTGTGTTTTGGGGTGTCTGTGGCCTTATTATGATTTTAGGCAGCCTCTCTGCTAATGGATGGGGTTGTGTTCCTGTCTTGCTAGTTGTTTGGCATAGGGTGTCCAGCACTGTAGTTTGCTGGTCGTTGAGTGAATCTGGGTCTTGGTGTTGAGATGGAGATCTCTGGGAGATTTTCGCTGTTTGGTATTATGTGGAGCTGGGAGGTCTCTTGTGGACCAGTGTCCTGAAGTTGGCTCTCCCACCTCAGAGGCACAGCCCTGATGCCTGGCTGGAGCACCAAGAGTCTTTCATCCACATGGCTCAGATTAAAAGGGAGAAAAAAATAGAAAGAAAGAAAGAAAGAAAGAAAGAAAGAAAGAAAGAGGATAAAATAAAATAAAGATAAAATAAAGTTATTAAAATAAAAAATAATTATTAAGAAAAAAAATTTTTTCAGTAAAAAAAACAAACAAACAAACAAAAAAAACAGATGGACAGAACCCTAGGACAAATGGTGAAAGCAAAGCTATACAGACAAAATCTCACACAGAAGCATACACATACACGCTTACAAAAAGAGGAAAAGGGGAAAAAATAATATATCTTGCTCCCAAAGTCCACCTCCTCAATTTGGGATGATTCGTTGTCTATTCAGATATTCCACAGATGCAGGGTACATCAAGTTGATTGTGGAGATTTAATCCGCTGCTCCTGAGGCTGCTGGGAGAGATTTCCCTTTCTCTTCTTTGTTCGTACAGCTCCCGGGGTTCAGCTTTGGACTTGGCCTCGCCTCTTCGTGTAGGTCACCTGAGGGCGTCTTTTCTTCGCTCAGACAGGACGGGGTTAAAGGAGCAGCTGCTTCGGGGGCTCTGGCTCACTCAGGCCTGGGGGAGGGAGGGGTACGGAGGCGGGGCGAGCCTGCGGCGGCAGAGGCCGGCATGACATTGCAGCAGCCTGAGGCGTGCCGTGCGTTCTCCCGGGTAAGTTGTCCCTGGATCACGGGACCCTGGCAGTGGCGGGCTGCACAGGCTCCCGGGAGGTGAGGTGTGGAGAGTGACCTGTGCTCGCACACAGGCTTCTTGGTGGCGGCAGCAGCAGCCCTAGCGTCTCATGCCCGTCTCTGGGGTCCGCGCTGATAGCCGGGGCTCGCGCTCGTCTCTGGAGCTCCTTTAAGCAGCGCTCTTAATCCCCTCTCCTCGCGCACCAGGAAACAAAGAGGCAAGAAAAAGTCTCTTGTCTCTTCGGCAGCTGCAGACTTTTTCCCGGACTCCCTCCCGGCTAGCTGTGGCGCACTAACCCCTTCAGGCTGTGTTCACGCTGCCAACCCCAGTCCTCTCCCTGCGGTCCGAGCGAAGCCCGAGCCTCGGCTCCCAGCCCCCGCCCGCCCCGGCGGGTGAGCAGACAAGCCTCTCGGGCTGGTGAGTGCGGCTCGGCGCCGAGCCTCTGTGCGGTAATCTCTCCACTTTGCCCTCCGCACCCCTGTGGCTGCACTCTCCTCCGTGGCTCTGAAGCTTCCCCGACCCCCCCCCCCACCGCAGTCTCCGCCCCCGAGGGGCCTTCCTAGTGTGTGGAAACCTTTCCTCCTTCCCAGATCCCTCCCACTGGCGCAGGTCCCATCCCTATTCTTTTGTCTCTGTTTTTTCTTTTTTCTTTTGCCCTACCCAGGTACGTGGGGAGTTTCTTGCCTTTTGGGAGGTCTGACGTCTTCTGCCAGTGTTCAGTAGGTGTTCTATAGGAGCAGTTCCACGTGTAGATGTATTTCTGATGTATTTGTGGGGAGGAAGGTGATCTCCGCATCTTACTCTTCCGCCATCTTCTCTCCAGCCTCTTGTATCTTTTCAAATTAGAGTTTTCTCCAGATATATGCCCAAGATTGGGATTGCTGGATCATATAGTAGCTCTATATTTAGTTTTTTAAGGAACCTCCATACTGTTCTCCATAGTGGCTGTATCAATTTACATTCCCACCAACAGTGTAGGGGTGTTCCCTTTTCTCCACACCCTCTCCAGCATTTATTACTTGTAGACTTTTTCATGATGGCCACTCTGACTGGTATAAGGTAGAGAGAGTTCATTTTAGACCAAGGCAATTAAACAGTTATGGTTGGGTTTTTTTGTTTTAGTTTGGTTGGGTTTTTGGATTTGTTTTCTAGTTTTAGCAATGGCACATCTACCCCAAGTACTATTTGATTTTGCCTTAGTTTCTTTCTATTCAGATGTAACAGAAAGATTAAACCCTGAACTGGGATTAGAGACTCCTCATCCTTTTACTACCTTCATGACCTTAGGCCAGTTAACCTGCTGCTAGCAGCTTCAGTTACCTTATTGTCAAATGGGTAAGGTGATTGCTACTTTTTCTTGAGATGGAAGATGAGGCCATATGGCTCTTGATCTCTGATTCTCTGTATGATTATAGAAAATAATTATATAGAAATCCCTCTATGATTTCCTAAAGCCACAGGAAACCTTCCCATGCTTACTGTCTTAAGGCTCCCCATCTTTTTATTCTTTGCATTATAAGTTAAAATTCTGTGAGCTTTCGCAGCCCGTAGATCCAGAAATCATTTAATTTTATGTGACCCACAATTATAAGGACTGTGGAGGTATTAGCTCTCTCACTTGTTTCCTGCATTCACTTGTACAATATCAGGAAATGCTCTGAAAGCAAAACCTTCTATTAATCATACCTTTCTTTCAGGTCTTCCTCTACACTGTCACTCTAAATGCACAGCTCCAGCAGCAATATATATTTTAAGATTAAATATGGTTTTAAAACTGAGATTTAAAATGGCTCTCCACAAGGAAGTTGAATATTTAATCAGTATTTAATATTTGGCAATATTTAATCCTTTTTTCAGCATTATTGAGATATAATTGACAAATAAAATTTGTAGTATATTTAAAGGGCACAACGTGATAATTTGATATGCATATACTTTGTGAAAAGACTCCCACCATTGAATTAATGAACACCTCCAACATCTTACATATTTACCTTTGTGTGTGTGTGTGTGTGTGTGTGTGTGTGTGTGTGTATGAGAATACTTAAATTCTACTCTCTTAGGAAGTTTCAATTGTATAATACAGTATTATCAACTGTAGTTACCATGTTTTATTAGATCCTCAGACCTTATTCATCTTATAGCTGAAAGTTTGTACGTTTTTATTAACCTCTCCTTTCTTCCCCCAGCCCCTGCCAACCACCATTCTACTCTGTTTCTATGATTTTGACTTTTTTTTTTTTAGATTCCACATATAAATGATACCATACAGCCATGCAATATTTGTCTCTCTCTCTGTCTGTTACATTATACCTAACATAATGCTCTAGAGGTTCATCCACGTTCTTACAAATGGCAGGATTTCCTTCTTTCTTAAGGCTGAATAATATTCCATCATATATACTTAATATATAATATGTATATGTTTAATACTTCTTAATCCAGTGTCATGGAGAGTATAAAATTAATGTTTTAAAGTATTGAAACAATTTTTGTCACAAATTTTTCAAAACCGTTTAAATTCACTTACAGTCTATAACCTATTTTTAGGTTATTGGATTCCTTTTAAGTAACAGTAATATCTCTGTACTTTCCTCCTAACATTTCAGTTTAGGTTCTTTTTTCATGCTGACATTAAATACCCAAGGAGATCCCTAGGTTTTAAACAGCCAATCAATTCCTGACATGCCACAATGCCAAACGTGATGTGGACAGTTCTTGATTTGGGTTGTTTTCACTATCTGTAAATGATAAATTATATATTATAGACTCTACAGGTTGAACCAGGATGTGTTAAACTGTTAACAGTTTAATTAATGTTCAGTTAACAGTTAATTAATGTTCACCCTTGTCACCCAATAATAACTTAATTTTTCTTACATATTTAAGAGATCATTTAAAGGAATAACGAATATCTGACTTCTCCTAAAGGAGTGCCCACATTGTTGAAACGCCAGTTTTAAAAAATAGTTTCTTAACGTGGTGGCAATTTACCCTTGAGGTGGAATGATTTGAAATAGGTTTCACAGAAAGGAGGCCAACTTTATGGGATGGATCAAACTCACTATACATTTAATGCATGAAAGAAAAACAAAAGTGTTTATAAAGCCAATTTCCCAGTACATTACAAGCTATTATATTGAGGAGCAAAATATCTTTTGGTTTTTAGAAACTTCCCACGTGAAATAATGAATTTTTGACTGCACAGTCAAGATTCTACATTAGAATGTAACACCTGATCTTTCTGAAAGCATTAGAATTGTCCAAAGAGTTTCCCATTGATTTGTGCGTTCTGTTTGACACCACTGATTTTACTTATTTTTGATAAACTTTGAGATAAATGGCCTCATTTAATCTCTCAGGTGTGGTGGTGATCACCATTAAAATGTATCGCCTATTATTGGCAACGGCTTAAGTCATATGTGGCATTGCCGTAAAGTTAATTAAATAATGTGCAGATACTCTTCTGAACACTGTGTATGTGTAATCTCATTTCAGTCCTCACAAAATCCTAGGAAGTAGGTACTGTTAGACCTGTGTCATCGGTGAAGAATCTGATGCACAGAGAGATTTATCTAAAACTATCACAGCCTAAATAACTCAGAGGAGGGGATGATGGAGCTGGCTGGCTAACTTGGGAATCCACACCTTTAATTACCCCACCATGGTTCCTTCCTATAGGCAAGGCAATCCCCAGGCAGCCTGCGGGTTTTCACTATCCATCGGTCTGTCACCATACCAACAGCTGCCTTTCCCCTACCTTTCCCTGAAAAGCCACAAATGTCTACTTTTTTAAGCTAAAAATCTAAAAACAAAACAAACTCCAACTCATCAGAGGGAAAAAACTGTAAAAGTTTAGAGTTGAGTAGCCAAAGTGCTCTTGTTGTCTCTTCATGTTTAAAGCCTATCTCTCATATTTGTAACATCATTTAGGCTCCTTTTCATGACATTTTCATCCGATTCAATATGTATCTACTTATCATGATATCTAGGAAAGCCACGGCTTTCTCAACTTTAAATTCCAGATTCCTTACACAAAGGCAAACAGCCCTTCCCTGCCATCAAGCAAAAGCAATAAGAGTTGTATCAACCACTTAGACAGAGTTGAAAAATCTAAGAAAATTGTTTTGCTTCACTTTCAAGTCCCAAATCATAACTTCTTGTTTGAGATATAATAAGCTCACTGTGTAGGAAGAAAGAAATTTAGTATTTCTACTGAACTCAATCCATTTTGTACAAATATAATACGTTTCCATTACTCACAACATCCTGAAAGGATACAGTTGAATTTGATGGCAAGTATGTCTTAAAACTAAGCAGGTAATAATTACTGTTATTTATGCTCAATTGGCTTTTGTAAAGGTGTTTATTTTTTCTGAGCTGTCATTTAATACTCAGGCTGTCCCAGTCTTGACATTCATGACCATAATAAAACATGAGAAAATGAATTTAGAAATGTACCATGAGAGGGAAACAAAACTAAACCCTTTTCAAAACTCTACAAAAAGACTGTATTAGACTGGAGTTAGAAGAAGGACAAGATTCAACACCTAAGTTGCAGAAAACATAACACTAAGTGGCATAGAATTGTAAAGAATGTTCTTTGTTCATCAGAACCCATTTTGCTAAGGTAGAAGGCTCTGGCTAGAAAAAAAAGGAACTGAAAACACTTGAATAACATTAGCATCATTCCAAGTCAGCTTTAGTGTATGAAGCATTAGAGTTTATTGATTGTGCAGCTGAAACTTTTCTTGCAATTGATGACATTGTGTTCCACACTAAGGAAACAAGAAATGACAGCTAAAATGATTGAGTCACACTATTCTTGATCCGTTTTCTTTGCACAATGTTCACGAATACTATAAAATGCATAGAAATGTCAATTACATGGAGGTGGGAGACCAGAAGGTTGAGGGGGGTGAGGGTCCTACTCCCTGAGATGATTGCAGAGCCTAACAGGAAGAAAAAAAGACTCCCCTTGTTTCCTGGCCAGGACTCAGTCAATGAAAAACCATGGACTCCTTGTTTACTATAGCCCCCCCAGCCCCCCAACTTTTTTCTCCCTCTATAAAAGTGCTCTCCTTCCCTTGCTGTGCAGGGACTTGCATGTGGCTCGCCATGTTTGCAGGCCCCCAAGTTGCAATTATCTGCTGATCCCAAGTAAACCCATCTTTGCTGGAGAAATATCTGGCAGTCTGTTTTGTTTTGTTTTGTTTTGGTTTTGTTTCCTGGCAGTCTATTTCAGGTCAACAGTAGTCGCTTTGCAGTTCTCCTGGTATGAAGACTATTTCAAACTCTATAAAAGCAAGGATCTGTAAGGGCTCATGGCTTCACGATCACAACACATCCTTGAAATCTTTGTAACATTCTAGTGATTTAAGCCTAAGTAAACTGTAGATCTTGTAAAAGGAACAAGTTCATGGCTGGAAGAAACCATAGAAATCATTTAACTCAACCTTGCATTTTACAAAGGAGAAAAAGATAAACTGGAACTGTGACTGTTAACAAGATGTGGTTGTCCTGAAGCCAGGGAGAAGGCAGCGGCCGGGCCATATGTGGACCCCGGGGCCTCTGACTCCCAGAAGAAAGGCCAGGATCTTTAACCTGGCCTCACGAGCTCAGCCCTCACTGCCTCTCATCAAAGGCTCCCCTCGCTTCACTCTGGCTCTCCTACTATTTTATGTTTATTCAATCAATATCCATCATTCTCCCCGCCTTCCTCTCCACCCTGAGGACTGTAAGGGCATGGCCTGGGGATATTTCTCATCTCCATTCTACCCGTGGCATAGTGCCTGGTACACAGAATATACTCAACTTGTATTGTTGAATGAATGACTACTGTGGATGGGTATATTATGTTCATTGGGGCAGGTTTGGTGAGGCTGGGGTTTATAGATTAAGCTGTAGTTACTAAGAGGATGCAGAAAGAACTCTTTACTGAGTTTTGCTTAGAAAACAAACTTTGTCTATTTCTTGGTTCAACCCAAAGTCCCTGCTGACTGCCACTTTGGACCCTGTGACATCTGGTTTGATCACAAATTGGATCTTCCTCCGGTGTTTTGGCAAGGACGCAAATAACTCTTAGCAATGTAGGCACAGAAGGGCCAATACAATAGACTAGGAAGCTGGAAAAGGCATGTCAACACTCCTAGGCAAACAGTCTATTTTTCAGAAGAGGAAGTAAGCCTTGCTTGGTCACTCTGGCGGGGTTGGGGGATGGGGAGGGGCATGAAAAATAATTTTCCCTTTACCCTTTTAGGCTCTTGGCTGAGACCTCCCTGTAATAAAAGACAGATTAAGAAGAGAAAAACAGAAGTTAAATAACATGTGTACATCCTATATACATGGAAGATACCCAGGAAAACTGAGTAACTTCCTGAAATGACCCAAGCCACCACCTTAAATACCATCTTCAGCTAAAGATAGAAGATGTTGATGGGAAGAGGAATGGCCAGTTATGGGGAGGTTACCAGGAAAGGCACAGTATACAAGCGTACATTGTTATGCAGATCTAAGTCTCTGTCTTCTCCACTGATAAGATTTACTAGAGATTTTTCATCTTCTTCTTCCTGATACAGAGAGGGAGACACACTACAAATGGAGATTTCCCTTATAAATATAAATGTCTCTTACTTTATCTGATTTTCAGAGCTTTTCCTATGTCTGCCATTTCTTAAAAATAACCAGCTCAAAATGATCCTTATGCCAAAGAGACATATTTTGGGGTGGTATATTCTGTTCCCCTTCAACTCAATGCATTAAAATATTCAGAAAACTGGAGTGGGAAGGGAGGTCTACTGTTATTCCAATATTTGGTTCTCAGAAAGCTATAAACATGAGGACATTCCCATATTCTTTGGACTCATCTTGTCCTGCCTTAGTCTGAGGGATGTAGGTTTGATGAAGTACAGCTATTTACCCAGTTTTTAGCATCTTCCATTCCAAGGATTGTGAGGGAACCTGGTTGTCTATGTACCTGACACAGTGTTAGGGGCTTTCTTTAGGGAATCCTGTGAGACTTGGATAGCTCCACCATCTCATCTTGTCCTGGGACTTTGCCACGCCCTTTGCTCATGACAGTTGCTGAAACTCTGACAGATTGAATCACCCATGGTTACTCCACTTGCCGAAGAGCTTCTGATATTTCATATATTATTGTTTCTTCCTTCTTTCATTGGACATTGTGGATGTTTGCAAATTTTATTTTTAGAAGCTTTGATATAGCATTTTAAATGGCTGCATACTATTCTATTGCAAAAATGGTTCTTAACCAATCGTCTATTTTTGGTCATTTAGGTTGTTTTCAATTTATCACTATTATATATTGCGAGGTGAGTTTCTTGTATTTTTTCTTTAAGATAAATGCCCAGAAATCAAATTATCAGTCATGGGGTAGTGTTTAAAAAAAAAAGGAAAGAAAAGGAAGAACAGGTATGAAGGTGGAGTCACTTGCTCCCAGGACAACAAACTTAAGACTGAACTGTAGTTTCAACCCCTCTCAGGAGTGGAGTTTTAAGCCAATCAGTCTGGAATGTCCTGATCAACAATAGTGAAGTAATCCGCTTGATGATACCCCTGCTGCCCCTCCCCCAAATAAAGGCGACCTTGACTGAAACAGTCTTCTTTTGCTAACTTTCTTATCCCATCCAGCTTCTGTATGGATGGGATAAGAAAGTTAGTAGCAAAAGAAAAATATGAACAGGTGTTCCTTGGCGCACCTCTCTTTTTACTAGATGAGATGCTGCCCAATTCATGAATCATACAATAGAACCAACTAGATCTTCAAATTTATTCAGTTGAATTTTGTTTTTTTTTTTTTTTTTTTTTTTTTTTTAAGAAATTGTCTCCATTTTTTTTTTTTAAGAAATTCACGTTCTTTTATTTATTTATTTATTTATGACTGTGTTGAGTCTTCGTTTCTGTGCGAGGGCTTTCTCCAGTTGTGGCAAGTGGGGACCACTCTTCATCACGGTGCGCGGGCCTCTCACCATCGCGGCCTCTCTTGTTGCGGAGCACAGGCTCCAGACGCGCAGGCTCAGTAATTGTGGCTCACGGGCCCAGTTGCTCCGTGGCATGTGGGATCTTCCCAGACCAGGGCTTGAACCCGTGTCCCCTGCATTGGCAGGCAGATTCTCAACCACTGCGCCACCAGGGAAGCCCCATGAATTTTGTTTTTTAACAGCAGGAAAAATTTAAAGTACTTGGTACATGATCTCAAACTGGAAAAATCTTGTTTAGTTAAGAAAGTCACACTAGTCTATAAGTTCCCTGTTAGCAGAGACTTTATCTTTTCAGATGATTGTTTCATAACACCTATTATAGTTTCTTAACACTTAAAACAGCCTTGCATATAGGTACTCAGTAAATATTTTTGTCTGACTGGTGTATGGCTCTACTTAGAGTTGTGTTAAGGTATTCCCAAATGACCCTGGAGCCAAGCTACCAACAGGAAATCAACTTCTTTGAGTATTAACTTGTTATCAATAACACAGAAGAAAATAAATCTGCTATTCACATTTTTTGTTTGTCTTCTATACTTAGAGCAAAAGTAAGTAGACTCTGGGTATATCTTCAAATAGAATCTTTGGTTTTGTAACTTTTTAAAGAAACTGGTTGATTCTGAACTTCTGTAGGTGATGGTGGTGATGGTAGTAAAGGTAGGTGTGTGTAGTGGTGTGGGTGAGATGAGGATAAGGGCAGAGATTCACTCTCCCCCTTCACCAGTTTAAATATTTAACTACCTTGGCTCTTGGGTATTGTCTTGTGATTTCTTCAATTACAACCTAATTAAAATGACATAGTTGCAAGTTTGCAATTTAAACTTTGACCTAACTCTACACTCACAGCAAATCTCAGTGTCCTTTTTAAAAGATGTACTTGTTTTCCTCAAATTGCCTATAGAATTGTGAATTGGAATACTTAAAATCTTTTTGAGTTGCCAGCTTTTCTTAAGACATCACAGTTCTTAACACTAGATGGCATGGTAGAGTTATTATACCATTCTTGGAAAGGGAAGTCCTCTCCAAATCAGAAATTTTCAGGTTTGAGAAACCTGAGGTGGTGGGCTATAGCTTGGATACAGGAACAAGTGTGAATTATCTCTATACTCTTAAATGCTTTTAACTGACTGTGTATTATGCCTCTTTTCCAACTTTATTATAAAAGTAATGCTTATTTTAAAATATAAGTAATATAGAAAGGATTAAAAGTGGAAATCACTCAATCTCATTACTCAGATATATCCACTGTTAACTTTTTGGTAAATCTTGAGATCTTGAGATCTTTAAATGAAGACGTAAGCATTTCTAGAGGATAGATATGATATATGAAAAATGCTATTTTATAATATGCATTTTACAGAATAAACCACAGGCATCTTTTGTGTCACTAAATATACATCAACATAAAGAAAAGATATGGTTACAGAGTTTTCCACAGAGTAGATTTACCATATTTATTTATTTAACCAATCTATTGTAACTTTAGGTTGTTTTTAGAATTTTTACTGGTGTAAACAGTGCTGAAATTAGGATCTTTAGTCTCAAAAAAAAATTTTTTTTTTTACATTTTTCCAATTATTTTCTCAGATTTAATGACTAGGTCAAATGATATATGTCTTTAAAATTTTGACATATTTAAAATTTTAACATACGTATTATTGAACCAATCCATTTCCATTACTACCAAGAGTGCTTGAGGCTCATTTTCCAAAAATTTATGCCAACAGTGGGTTTTCTTATTCTTTTAAGTGTTTTTCAGCATAAGAGGTGCAAAATTATACCCCATTGTTTTACTTTGCAGACTGAAAAGAATTACTAGTGAGAGTATACTTTTTTTTTTCATTTTTTTGACATTTATCTTTCTTCCTTTTTGAATCACATACTTCTATGATCAGCCGACTACTCCTTTGGGAACTTGTCTTTTTGAATAGTTTTTTTTTAAGACAATTATTTTAAAGTTTTTATTTAGTATTGGAGTATAGTTGATTAACAATGTTGTGTTAGTTTCAAGGTTACAGCAAAGTGATTCAGTTATACATATGCATGTATATATTCTTTCTCAAATTCTTTTCCCATTTTGGTTATTACAGAGAACTGAGCAGAGTTCCCTGTGTTATACAGTAGGTCCTTGTCGGTTATCTATTTTAAATATAGCAGTGTGTACATGTCAATTCCAAACTCCCAATCTATCCCTTCTCCCCACCCTTCCCCTCGGTAACCATAAGTTCATTCTCTAAGTCAGTGATTCTGTTTATGTTTTGTAAATAAGTACATTTGTATAATTTTTTTTTAATTCCACATATAAGCAATATCATATGATATTTGTCTTTCTCTGTCTGACTTACTTCACTTAGTATGATAATCTCCAGGTCCATCCATGTTGCTGCAAATGGCATTATTTCATTCTTTTTAATGGCTGAGTAATATTCCATTGTACTTATGTACCACATCTTCTTTATCCATTCATCTGTCGATGAACATTTAGGTTGCTTCCATGACTTGGCTATTGTAAACAGCACTGTAAAGAACACCGGGGTGCATGTATCCTTTCAAACCATACTTTTCTCTGGATATATGCCCAGGAATGGGATTGCTGGATCGTATGGTAGCTCTATTTTTAGATTCTTAAGGAACCTCCATACTGTTCTCGATAGTGGCTGTACCAATTTACATTCCCACCAACAGTGTATGAGGGTTCCCTTTTCTCCACACCCTCTCCAGAATTTGTTTGTAGACTCTTTGATGATGGCCATTCTGACTGGTGTAAGGTGATACCTCATTGTAGTTTTGATTTGCATTTCTCTAATAATTAGTGGTGTTGAGCATCTTTTCATGTGCCTGTTGGCCATGAGTATGTCTTCTTTGGAGAAATGTCTATTTAGGTCTTCCACCCATCTTTTCATTGGGTTGTTTTTTTGTTATTGAGCTTTATGACCTGTTTGTATATTTTGGAGATTAATCCCTTGTTGGACACTTCGTTTGCAAATATTTTCTCCCATTCCATAGGTTGTCTTTTCATTTTGTTTACAGTTTTTCTTTGCTGTGCAAAAGCTTTTGAGTTTAAGTCCCATTTGTTTATTTTTGTTTTTATTTCCATTACTATGGGAAATGGATCAAAAAAGATATTGCTGCAATTTATGTCAAAGAGTGTTCTGCCTATGTTTTCCTCTAAGAGTGTTATGGTGTCCAGTTAAGACAATTTTTTTAGAGCAAAACTGAGAGGGAGGTATTGAGATTTCCTATCCATTCCCTACTCCCACGTGTGTACTCTCCCCCATTATCAGTAACCCATGTAGAGCTGTACGTTTGTTACAACTGATGAACCAACAGATATCTGTTGCAGTTTTGTTACACTATCAATGAAATATCAGAAAGATAAAGTTAAAGAAAAATCCTGTTTAAAATTGAATCCAAAAAAACAAAAAAATCTAGGAGTAAACTTAACCAAGGAGGTGAAAGACCTATACTCTGAAAACTATAAAACATTGATGAGGAAATTTAAGGTGATTCAAAGAAATGGAAAGGTATTCCATGTTCTTGGATTGGAAGAATTAATGTTGTTTAGACTGACAACTTAACCAACTCAAATGAAGTTTTTAAAACTTGAACAGAATTGGCCTAACATTTAAATTTAGTCAAGGAGGAAGTTGTTGTAAATTAAGATGGTTATCACTGGAAAGATACTATAGGTTAAGGATATTATATTATGGAAGCAAAGGTAATTAGAAAAGCAAAGCACAGATCAGAAATAGTACCTAATGGAAAATTTTGCTTCTAACTTTATGGGTTCAGCAGGAAATAGGAGAAAACACATTTAAGCAGAAGGACTATAGTAAGCGAACATAGTCTAGCTTTATACCTACATATTCTAATTAAAGATTTGTGCTGTTGGTGGTGTTAGGGGTTTCTGATGTAGAATTGTGTGCATATTTATATTGTTGTTTGTAGCCCATATATTAAACATTTACTAATTAAAAAAATGTTCCTAGCTAATATGAATGTTAGAGTCTGGAGGGGAAACATAAAAAGAATAATAATCACATCTTTAATGTATCCTTTTGAAGGACAGAAATATGGCCCTATGAGCGTGTATAGCAGAGGATCCTGACATAGATGGGGATCAGAAAATGTAGAGTTCTGAAGAATGGGTAGGAGTTATACAGATGACCAGGCAGTATAGAGCTTTCCATGTAAAGGATCAGCCCATTGAAAAAGAACTTGTCCCAGTGAAGGATCCTTGCATATGCAAGGGTCAGAAATGAGGCTAATGTGGCTAGAGCAAAGTAACTGTGTAAAATGAAGGTGGTGAGGTAGAGGGGGCCTAGACTAGATACGCAGGACCACATTAAAAATGCTGTTCTCAATTCCAGGAGCAATAGGAAATCACTGGGAGTTTTCAATTTCAGGATGACATGATAAGAGTTGCTTTTTGTAAAGTTCACTGTGACTGCAGTGTCAGGGGTGTATCGAAAAGGGGCTAGAGTAGATGAAGGGGACCGATGTGCGGATTCCTACAGCGGTTCAGGAGATTGATGATGGTAGCGTGAACTAGGGTGGTGGCTTTGAAGAGCCTGAAAGGGAAAGGCTTTAAGAGATGTTGAGGAAGTGAGATTAACAGAACAGAGGGATAGATTGAAAGTGGATTTGAGGCAGAAGCATATGTCAAACATGACTCTTAAGCTAATGGCTTTAGCAGCAGAATGGATAGTGGTGGATACTGGAAGAAAGGGTATACGGGAAGACATACAGGTTTGAAGCAGAAGAACATAAGTCAAGAACAAATTGCAACTGAGAAGTCTTTCAGACATAGAAGTGGAAATATCAGCTTAACAATTAGATATCTGGTCTGGAGCTCAAAGGAGAGATCTAGGTAAGAGATACATTTTTAAATTGTTGGCATATTGTGTGAACTGAAGTCATGGGCGTGGTAGAGATTATATAAGGAGAAAAATATTGGGGAAAAGTGAAAAAGGCCTAAGGCTCAGCCTCAAGGAAATCCAACATTTATTGCCTAGTCAGAGAGCATAATCTTGGAAAAGTACCTGAGGACAGCCAGAGAGGTGGGGGGACATCTAGGAGAGTGTGGTGTCCCAGCACCACAGGTAACCACATTCAACTTGCTGTGATTCCAGTACCATGGTCATGGCTATTGGGCAAGGGGTAGGCTTTTGACCTAAAGACAACTGGCCTGCAGACTAACCAGAAGCCTATTACATTTTCTGACACAGATACCCTTCCCTGCAGGAGCTCTCTATTGGATAGTGGGTTAATGAACAAAATGGATTCTCTACACTGGAGATACTGGATGCCAGGTGCACATAAAGAAGTGAGTATTTGGAAGGAAGGGCAGAAGACAGTGACTTAGAAAGAAGCAGAGGCAGAGGGTAGTTTCACATCACAGCAGAGAAGGAAGCAAGGAGCTCCTGTTGCCAGGGGGGAGGAGACAATCCAGTGTCTAGGGTTATGTTGGATTCTAAACCAGCTTCCAATTTCTGAATATTTCCTTCTATGTGAAGCCAATCTGTGTGACTATAAATTTTTGCAAGCTCACGGCACGTGATCAGTCTCATCATCCTTATTTCCACATGTATCTTATATAAAAAAAAAAAAGTACTACAGCTTAAGCCTGTTCCTTGCAACTTGAACTGCCCATGCTCTCCCTTTCTGCAGGACCTTATTATTATCTCATTCTTGTTTTCACATGAATTTCATCCCTTCAGCCTCTACCAGCCTCACTCTGATTATGTCCATATGTATCCTGTGTATTCTTTTATGTACAAACTGCAGTAAAACTCATAAACCATGACCCACTAGTCCAGATTTGGAGTTGTTTGAAACATGGTCTCAACAGGAATTTTCATCTTGTTCCTTTAATGGGGCACAAGCAATTTGTCTACACTCACTCTTATCAAAAGCTCCTTTTCTAACACCCCGACACTCCACAGAGGGTCTCACTCTCCTACCTTAACCAACAGTAGCAGCACCAAGAGATAACCAGAGAGTGAGCTTTAGCTAGGGTAAGTGAATGTCCATAGCTTTGCATCTGTTGCCTCCGCATAATCATTAATAGTGCCCCTTACCACTGTCAAAAGTACTTCCATTTAAACAGAATCAAACTGATCAAGCTTGGGCGCCTCAGAGACCATGACTTTCATCTCATTCATTTGTCCTGTTCTGGAATAATTGGGTCAATAATGGGCTTTCAATTGATCAGTTCATAACAATATTGTGACACAAGCCTGTTAATCTGGTTATGAAGCATCAATTCAAGAAATAGATGTCATAATTAGAAAGTATGTCACCAGTAACAAAATGCATTTTTTTCTTTTTTCCTTTGAGTCTTTAAAAACCCAAATGAATTGGGTATAAATACTTCTCCTTTAAAAAGTATTAGAAACCTTCTCAAGTGCTTAGCATAACAGGGTCTACTTACCAAGATTTAGCCTCCTTAAAATAGTTCTGACCTAAAGTCATCCATTTAGTTTTCTTGTGGATTTTTCAAAATATTCTTTTATATCAAAAGTGAAAGTGAAAAAAAGGCTCGTATTTGTAGGTCTCTTAAATGCTATGTACATTGTTTAAAAAAATATTCTTATCTCCCTTTCCTGAGGTGCATTAACTCATTAACCATTTGGCACGGTCTTCTAGATGTGGATTCCCATTCCTTATAGTAATTGATGCCTTCTGTTTTCTTTATGATAAAGGTTAGGAGTACTAGACTCTGATCTCAAACCTCTTGAGTTGAGTCCCACCACTGCCACTAATAATTCTGTGACTTTGGAAGCTTATTCAATGTCTTTAAACCTTAGTTTTTTTTTCTTCTGTAAAATGGAGAAAATAATAGTTCTTATCCTGTATGATTCTTGTGTGAATTCAACAGTAAATTGCATGTAAAGCACACTCCCTTGTGTAACAACTAAATAAGTCTCAGGAATTCTTGTTACTGTGATTGTAGAACAGGAACAGATTGTCAAATGTGAGACTCTGTATCATCCCAAGCACTTCTGATGATGATTCTTTCATCATTTAATGTAAAGCCAATCAGATTTTTAAAATTTAAGGTGCCTATAGTGGGAAAAAATAGCAAAATGTCTTATCCCACTGATGACATAAAATTCAGACTCAAAGTCTGTCTGAAAGTAAAATTTTGCATCCAGGTTAAAACAATGAGTCCTTTTAGACGTTCAGCTTTCTGGACTTGAGCAGTCTGCGGAGTTGGCCCATTATAGGCAGATGGTTTTATTGTCAGATTGCAGTGATTAAGTAATAAGGGAAGTCTTACTGTAAAATATCAGTCTTAACTTTGCAGTTAGTCCTTAGAGACTGTAGTTGTCATAAAACATCTGAATGGAAAAGTTGTATCAGAGGAAAACATGAGCAACTTTCTCATAAAAGTTGACTCCATCCTCTGTCTGCCTCCCTAAATTGCTTTGTTATAGAGCAATGGCTCAAAGGACTTGGCATTAGCTGCTGTCATTTTTTGTTTCTTCACTAGTAGAAGAAAAAAAGAAAATGCAAAAAAGGCAAGCCTATGGCCATGGAAAACCCATAAAAAAATAGCTGAAGTTTAGCATAACAATCATTTTTCTTTTGAAACTCTTTGTAATAACTTATTTACTCTATTTCAATTAAAAACACTTCCCTACATTATACGTCCAAACCATTTAAAACGAGTGGTTGACTTCAAAGGAATATTTAGAGCTTTATTTTGTCAGCACATTTTTTCACTCTGATAATGACATAATTGACATACTTCTTCTTATCACAGGTGATGCCATTTGGAAGGCCTCCACAATGAATATAGAGTGGCCTGTAAAGTTTGCATGTGATTGATTTCTATAATTGGTACCACTTAATTACACTCTTCTTTCGCACAGGCTTTTGCTGGAGAACTTTTCTGTATAACAGGTTATCTGTTTCTCAGCTACAGCTGGCTGGGAATTTGGGAAAGGGCATGGTTAGCCAGGAGGAAGGGATGGACCCCTCATCCTTAGGAATATGGAGACTAAGGCTTTTACTCCTGCCTCTTGGCTGTATTCTTGACCTAAGGACCTCTATCCAGTCTCTCCACATATAGCTCTCATTTTGTGTGCTGTGGAAGGGAAGGGTAGGTAGCTTCATGTGAAAAAAACCAAAGTCATGCTGGCATTGATAAAAGTGGGGGCCGACTCACAAGTCAGTATGTTCACCAGAAGTCTCCATGATGAAGAATGTGAGCTTTGGAGTCAGATCTGAATTTGAAGCCCAAATTACCTAATAAACTAGATGTATGACGCTGGACAAACCATATAATCCAAGGTCATGAAACTAGTAAGGATTGGAATTAAGATTAAATCCCACATTGAATTACAGCATTTATGAGATTGAAGAATTCATATTAAATACATGCATCTGCCTACCATAGGTAGATCAGACACCACAGATAATTTAAAGGGTGTCTGAAAGGCACACAGAAAAAATCATGGAGCCTAAATGTTCTATTAGTTTCATTACTTATAAAATTAAGATATCTAAATATCTTAGTGATAACTGCATTTTGTATGTGATATGTGTCTGTTTCTCTGTATGTATTGTAGCTTGTTAAAGACTTTTCTCCTTTTCATTAGTTCTCATTTACTCTTTGACCCACTACAATTTGGCTTCTTTATTAAATTGAAATAATTGTTGAATTACAATATTGTATTAGTTTCAGGTGTACAGCAAAGTGATTCAGTTTTTTATATATGTATAAATGTACTTTTTCAGATTATTTTTCCATTATAGGTTATTACAAGATATTGAATACAGTTTCCTGTGCTTATAGTAAATCCTTGTTGCCTTTCTATTTTAAGCATATTAGTTTGAATCTATAATCCCATACTCCTAATTTATCAGTCCCCACCCTCCCTTTCCCTTTTGGTAACCATAAGTTTTTTTTTCCTATGTCTGTGAGTCTGTTTCTGTTTTGTATATAGATTCATCGTATTTTTTTGTTTTTAGATTTCACATATAAGTGATATCATATAATATTTGTCTTTCTCTGTTTGACTTTCTTCACTTAGTATGATATTCTCTAGGTTCATCCATGTTGCTGCAAATGACAATATTTCATTCCTTTTTATAGCTGAGTAATTATTCCATATATATATATGTGTATATACATACACATCTTCTTAAACCAACCGTCTGTTAATGGGCACTTGGGTCGTTGGGTTTTTATTACAGAGTATCATGTCATCTGCAAATCATGACAGTTTTACGCTTCCCTTCCAATTTGGATAACTTTTATTTCTTTTTCTTGTCTGACTGCTGTGAGTAGGACTTCCAGTACTATGTTGAAGAGAAGTGGCGAGAGTGGGCATACTTGTCTTGTTCCTGAATTTAGCGGGAAGGTTTTCAGCTTTCTACCATTGAGTATTATGCTGGCTGTGGGTTTACCATAATGGCTTTTATTATGTTGAGAAATGTTCCCTCTACACCCAATTTGATGAGAGTTTTTATCAGGATGAATGTTGAATTTTATCACATGCTTTTTCTGCATCCATTGAGATGATGATGTGATTTTTGTCGTTCCTTTTTTTAATGTGGTGTATCATATTGACTGATTTGCCTATGTTAAAACATCCTTGAGACCCTGGGATGAATCCAACTTGATCATGGTGTACGATCCTTTTTATGTATTGTTGGATTCAGTTTGCTAATGTTTTGTTGAGGATTTTTGCATCTATATTCATCAAAGATATTGGTCTGTAATTTTCTTTTTTGGTAGTGTCTTTGGTTTTGGTGTCCAGGTGATGGTGGCTTCATCAAATGACTTTGGGAGTGTTCCCTCCTCCTCAAAGTTTTGAAATGGTTTGAGAATGATAGGTATACATTTTTCTTTGTATATTTGGTAGAATTCCCCTATGAAGCCATCCAGTCTTGGCCTTTTGTTGCTTGGAGGTTTTTTTTTAAATTACAGACTTGTCCATTTCTTCTAGGTTGTCCAATTTGTTGGCATATAACTGGTCATAGTATTCCCTTATTTTTTATATTTCTGTGGTATCAGTAATTATTTATCTTCTTTAATTTCTTATTTTATTTATTTGAGTCCTCTCTCTTTTCTTCTTGGTGACCCTGGCTAGGAGCTTGTTGATTTTGTTTATCTTTCAAAAAAATCAGATCTTTGTTTTATTGATCTTTTCTATTGTCTTTTAATCTCTATTTTATTCATTTCCTCTCTGATCTTTATTATTTCCTTTCTTCCACTGACTTTGGTTTTGTTTGTTCTTCTTTTCCTAATTCTTTTAGGTGGTAGGTTAGGTGGTTTATTTGGGATTTTTCTTGTTTCTTGAGGAAGGCCTGTATCACTATGAACTTCCCTCTTAGAACTGCTTTTGCTGCATCTCATAGATTTTGTTAGGCTGAGTTTTCATTGTCATTTGTCTCAAGGTATTTTCTGATCCTCTTCGATTTTATTAGTGATCAACTGGTTTTTTAATAGCATGTTGTTTAGTCTCCATGTGTTTGTTTTTTTCTCATTTTTCTTTCTATAGTTGATTTCTAGTTTCATATTGTGGTTGGAAGAAAATGCTTGATATAATTTCTACCCTCTTAAATTTGTTGAGGCTTGTTTTGTGACTTAGTGTATGTTCTATCCTAGAGAATGTTCTATGCAAGCTTGAAAAGAATGTGTATTCTGGGTGTTTTTTTTGGATGCAGTGTCCATTTAAGTCCAACTGGTCTATTGTGTCATTTAGGACTGCTGTTGCCTTATTGATTTTCTTTCTAGAGATCTGTCTGTTGACGTCAGTGGGATGTTAAAGTCTCCTACTCTTACTGTATTCCTGTCAATTTTTCCGTTTATGTCTGTTAGTATTTGTTTATATATTAAGTGCTCCTATATTGGTGCGTATATGTTAACAAATGTAATATCCTTTTATTGTATTGATCCCTTTATTATTATATAACGTGCTTTTTTGTCTTTCTTTATGGACTTTGTTTTAAAGTCTACTAGTCTGATACGATTATTGCTACCCCTGCTTTCTTGTTGTTTACATTTGCATGAAGTATATTTTTCCATCTGCTCACTTTCAATCTGTGGGTGTCTCAACCTGAAGTGAGTCTCTTATAGGAAACATAGTGTAGGTTCTTGCTTTATTTTTTATCCAATCTACCACTCTATCCATTTTGACTGGAGCATTTAGTCCATTGACATTTAAAGTAATCATTGATAGTTATGTACTTATTGCCGTTTTATTCCTTGTTTTCCAGTTGTTTTTGTGGTTCTTTGTTCCATTCTTCTTCTTTTTGTTTTTCCTTTTGTGGTTTGATGATTTTCTTTTGTAGTATGCTTGAGTTCCTTTCTTTTTGGTTTTTGTGAATCTTTTGTGTGTTTTTGATTTGTGGTTTCCCTGGTTTTCAAGTATGTTGACCCATAACTGTATCTACTTACTTTAGACTGATAGTCATAATAGTTCAAGCACATTCTAAAAATCTACATTTTTAACTCTCCTCTCCCACTTTTGTAATTTTGATGTCCTATTTTACATCTGTATGTTTATTATTTTGATTTTAATTGTAGTTACAATTACTTTTAAAAAATTTTTGGACGTTTTTTTAATCTACGTCCTGGCTTATCTAAGTGATCTTTAGTCCTGACTATATATTTGCCTTTCCTATTATGATTTTTCCCTTTCCTGTAGATTTTTGTTTCTTTTCTATTTAGATAAGACCCTTGAATTTTTATTTTAGGGTAGGTTTAGTATTGTTGAATTCTTTTAGCTTTTGCTTGTCTGAGGAATTCTTTATCTCTTCTTCTATTCTAAATGATAATCTTGCTGGGTAGAGTATCCTAGGTTGCAGGTTTTTCCCTTTCAGGACTTGGTCTGCACAGTTTCTGCAAAGAAATTGTCTAATAGCTTTATGTGGGTTTCCTTGTAATTGACTCTTTGTTTTTCTCTTGCTGCCTTTAGAATTCCCTCTTTAACTATTGCTATTTTAATTATGATATATCTTGGTGTGGGTCTAATTGGGTTCATCTTGTTTGGGATACTCTGTGCTTCCTGCACCTGAATATCTGTTTCCATCTTTAGGTTTGGAAATTTTTCAGCCATAATTTCTTAAATACATTTTTTTTAAGTTAAGTATTTTTTTAAATTAATTAACGAATTTATTGGTTGTGTTGGGTCTTCGTTGCTGTGCGGGCTTTCTCTAGTTGCGAAGAGTGGGGGCTAGTCTTCGTTGCGGTGCATGGGCATCTCATTGTGGTGGCCTCTCTTGTTACAGAGCACAGGCTCTAGGTGTGCGGGCTTCAGTGGTTGTGGCACGCAGGCTCAGTAGCTGTGGTGCACAGGCTTAGTTGCTCCGTGGCATGTGGGATCTTCCCAGACCAGGGCTCAAACCCATGTCCCCTGCATTGGCAGGCGGATTCTTAACAACTGCACCCCCAGGGGAGTCCCTTAAATACATTTTTGATTCCCTTCTCTCTCTCCTACTTCTTCTGGAGCCCCTATTATGTGTAACTTGGCATGCTTTGTGTTATCCCATAAATCTTGTACTTTTTTAAATTTAATTTTATTTCTCTGTTTTTATACAGCAGTTTCTTATTAGTTATCTAGTTTATACATATTAGTGTGTATATGTCAATCCTAATCTCCCAACTCATCCCACCAACACCACCACCACCACCACCACCCCAACCTGCTTTCCCCCCTTGGTGTCCATACGTTGTTCTCTACATCTGTGTCTCTATTTCTGCCTTGCAAACCAGTTCATCTGTACTATTTTTCTAGATTCCACATATATGCGTTAATATACAATACTTGTTTTTCTCTTTCTGACTCACTTCACTCTGTATGACAGCCTCTAAGTCCATCCACATCTCTACAAATGACCCAATTTCGTTCCTTTTTATGGCTGAGTAATATTCCATTGTATATATGTGCCACATCTTCTTTATCCATTCATCTGTTGATGGACACTTAGGTTGCTTCCATGTCCTGGCTATTGTAAATAGAACTGCAATGAACATTGTGGTACATGACTCTTTTTGAATTATGGTTTTCTCAGGGTATATGCCCAGTAGTGGGATTGCTGGGTCATATGGTAATTCTATTTTAATTTTTTTCCCCTAGTGATAAACAAATCTCTATTCTACTAAGTACAATGGCACTGAAATTGAGGGCACCAAAGGGAGGGCTCAAAGGAAACTATGTACAAATAACAGTGATTGGATATTAAGCAAACTGTTATAAAGTTTTAGAAATCATTTTCTATACAAACATTTTAGAATGGTTGTGTCATCTTGTGCCATATTTAAAGGAAAACTGCAGTTAGCATAAATTAAAGTAGATAATATGGTTTCTTACCATATCAGCAAATTTTTATCTCCATATAGATAATTACTAGTGTGTCATTCCATAAACCTATATAAAGACCCACCCAACCAGAACAGAAACCACAGTTTTCCTTTAATGTAAGCCTGTTTTTGTGTTAAGAGTAAAATCCTTGCTGGTACTGGTCAGTTTAAAACTGTCTCCCGGGCTTCCCTGGTGGCGCAGTGGTTGAGAGTCTGCCTGCCAATGCAGGAGACACGGGTTCAAGTCCTGGTCTGGGAGGATCCCACATGCCGCGGAGCAACTAGGCCCGTGAGCCACGGTTGCTGAGCCTGCGCGTCTGGAGCCTGTGCTCCGCAACAAGAGAGGCCGCGATAGCGAGAGGCCCGCGCACCGCGATGAAGAGTGGCCCCCGCTTGCCACGACTGGAGAAGGCCCTCTCACAGAAGCGAAGACCCAACACAGCCATAAATAAATAAAATAAATAAAGATACATGAAATTGCTAAAATTAAAAAAAAAAAAAAATATGGGACATGCTCACCATCCGTCCTTTAAAAAAAAAAAAAAACTGTCTCCCAAAAACTTCTAATTTGTGGATTTATGGGGTGGCATTAAACAGCATCTGGTTTCTATTCTCTGGCAGAGTTTTGAACTTAAATTGTGATAGAAGCATTCAGCGTTATCAGGGGTAGTGGGTAGGGAAGGTCCAAAGCTCTGCCAGT
The DNA here is from genome assembly GCF_028023285.1 of Balaenoptera ricei. Classification (NCBI taxonomy): domain Eukaryota; kingdom Metazoa; phylum Chordata; class Mammalia; order Artiodactyla; family Balaenopteridae; genus Balaenoptera; species Balaenoptera ricei. Next base: position 39,959,887 of record NC_082654.1, read on the forward strand.
CCCAAATCCATACAGTTGTCATTCCATTCAAGAGGGTATTAAATCGTTTATTGATTACATATGATAATGGATGATACACAAGCTTCATTCCCACCTATAACTTTATCTGGTACCATAATTCAATTTAGATATATTGCATAGGATATGTGCCAACAATCATATTAATAACCAAAAAACTCCATGACTTTGCTTGGGTGACCCTTTTCACAGTGAACTCCAGGTCACAACACAGTAACTGTCAGTTCAGCTACACCGAGGTTTCTGAAGACAATAGCTTCTCCACCAAAGCAGGGTGTAAATAAATTTTGAATGGAACCTGGCATCACCCTGAAGGAATTCTAACTTCACACTGTTGGGGTAGTTTACCAAAATGGCTTCAGAGTAGACTAACGTTACACAGCACATTTAATAAAAAGACACATTTATTCAGCGTCATGATCAGACTATTACATTTAGCAGTCAAAAGCATGGGTACAAAAAAAAAAAAAAACTACATTAAAACCCTTTGTTGGAATGCTTTATACTTTCCACAAAACAGAAACTAAGATAATCTGTTATACAATTAGTCACAAGTACAGTCTTCAAGTTTTTTTGCCCATACACATGAGTATTGTCTAAAACATGTCTTCTTTGTAGCAACTAGGCCCTGCCACCATGGTGCTTGGCTGAGTTCACAAATCTCTTGTACCCTGTAGCTTCCCTGTCACTTCCCTGGCTCTCCTCTCCTACTAAGCTTTGTTTCCTGGCAGTAATTAAAACCTCCTGCCACTTCCATAACTACTGCTGCTGCTGGAACCACCATAGCTACCTTGGTTTCGTGGTTTGGCAAAGTATTGTCTTCCACCACCATAGGGGCCAGAACTTCTGACTCCAAAGTTTCCTCCTTTCATGGGTCCAAAATTTGAAGATTGATTGTTGTAATTGCCAAAATCGTTGTAGCTTCCACCACCTCCAAAATTGCTCCCATCTTTACCAAATCCATTATAGCCATCCCTACTGCCACCATAGCCACCACCACCCTGGCTTCCACCAAAGCCAGCTCGACAACTGAAGTTTCCTCCAAGACCAAAGTTGTCATTCCCACAAAAACCACCTCCACAACTACCACCAAAGCTTCCAGAACTACTTTGACCTCTTTGGCTGGACGAAGCACTAGCCATCTCTTGCTGAGATAGGGCTTTCCTTACTTCACAGTTGGTGCCATTCACAGTGTGGTATTTCTGAATGACAATCTTGTCTATGGAGTCATGGTCATCAAAGGCTACGAAAGCAAAGCCTCTTTTTTTGCCACTGCCTTGGTCGGTCATGATTTCAGTCACTTCAATTTTCCCATACTGTTCAAAATAATCTCTTAGGTGATGTTCTTCAGTGTCTTCTTTAATGCTACCAACAAAAATCTTTTTCACAGTTAAGTGGGCACCAGGTCTTTGAGAATCTTCTCTTGAGATGGCCCTCTTTGGTTCCCCAACTCTTCCATCCACCTTGTGTGGCCTTGCCTTCATGGCCGCATCCACCTCCTCCACAGTGGCATACGTGACAAACGCGAAGCTTCTGGAGCACTTGGTGTTTGGATTCCTCATTACCACACAATCTGTGAGTGTTCCCCATCGCTCACAGTGGCTCCTCAGACTCTCATCAGTTGTTTCAAAGCTCAAACCTCCGATGAAGAGCTTCTGCAGCTGTTTGGGCTCTTTGGGTGACTCTGACTTAGACATGACGGCAGTGGAGGGGGGAGACGTCAACGATGCTTACTCGGTGGTGTCCATGGGCAGAAAGCTATTTGAATTTTCTGAGGAACCTCCATATTGTTCTCCATAGTGGCTGTATCAATTTACATTCTCAACAGTGCAAGAGGGTTCCCTTTCCTCCACACCCTCTCCAGCATTTGTTGTTTGTAGATTTTTTGATGATGCCCATTCTAACTGGTATAAAGTGATACCTTATTGTAGTTTTGATTTGCATTTCTCTAATAATTAGTGATGTTGAGCAGTTTTTCATGTGCCTCTTTGCCATCTGTATGTCTTCTTTGGAGAAATGTCTATTTAAGTCTTCTGCCCATTTTTGGATTGGGGTGTTTGTTTTTTTAATATTGAGCTGCATGGGATGTTAATATATTTTGGAGATTAATCATTTGTCTGTTGATTCATTTGCAAATATTTTCTCCCATTCTGAGGGTTGTCTTTTTGTCATGTTTATGGTTTACTTTGCTGTGCAAAAGCTTTGAAGTTTCATTAGGTCCCATTTGTTTGTTTTTGTTTTTATTTCTGTTACTCTAGGAGGTGAGTCAAAAAAGATCTTGCTGTGATTTCTGTCAAAGAGTGTTCTTTCTGTGTTTTCCTCTAAGAGTTTTATACTGTCTGGCCTTACATTTAGGTCTTTAATACATTTTGAGTTTATTTTTGCATATGGTGTTAGGGAGTGTTCTAATTTCATTCTTTTACATGTAGCTGCCCAGTTTTCCCAGCACCACTTATTGAAGAGACTGACTTTTCTCCATTGTATATCCTTGCCTCCTTTGTCATAGATTAGTTGACCATAGGTGTGTGGGTTGATCTCTGGGTTTTCTATCCTGTTCCATTGATCTATATTTCTGTTTTTGTGCCAGTACTATATTGTCTTGATTACTGTAGCTTTGTAGTATAGTCTGAAGTCAGGGAGCCTGATTCCTCCAGCTCCATTTTTTTCCCCTCAGGATTGCTTTGGCTATTTAGGGTCTTTTGTGTCTTCATACAAATTTTAAGATTATTTGTTCTAGTTCTGTAAAAAATGCCATTGATAATTTGATGGGGATTGCATTGAATCTGTAGATTGCTTTGGGTAATATAGGCATTTTCACAATATTGATTCTTCCAATCCAAGAACATAGTATATCTCTCCACCTGTTTGTGTCATCTTTGATTAATTTCATCAGTGTCTTATAGTTTTCTGAGTACAGGTCTTTTACCTCCTTAGGTAGGTTTATTCCTAGGCATTTTATTCTTTTTGTTGCAATGGTGAATGGGATTGTTTCCTTAATTTCTCTTTCTGACCTTTCATTGCTAGTGTATAGGAATGCAAGAGATTTCTGTGCATTAATTTTGTATCCTGCAACTTTACCAAATTCATTGATTAGCTCTAGTAGTTTTCTGGTAGCATCTTTGGGATTCTCTATGTATAGTATCATGTCATCTGCAAACAGTGACAGGTTTACTTCTTCTTTCCAATTTGGATTCCTTTTATTTCATTTTCTTCTCTGAATGCCATGGCTAGGACTTCCAAAACTATGTTGAATAATAGTGGTGAGAGGTGACATCCTTGTCTTTTTCCTGATCTTAGAGGAAATGCTTTCAGTTTTTCACCATTGAGAATGATGTTTGCTGTAGGTTTGTTGTATATGGCCTTTATTATGTTGAGGTAGGTTCCCTCTATGCCCACTTTCTGGAGAGCTTTTATCGTAAATGGGTGTTGAATTTTCTCAGAAGCTTTTCCTGCACCTATTGAGATGATCGTATGGTTTTCATCCTTCAGTTTGCTAATATGGTGTATCACATTGATTGATTTGTGTATATTGAAGAATCTTTGCATCCCTGGGATAAATCCCACTTGATCATGGTATACGATCCTTTTAATGTGTTGTTGGATTCCGTTTGGTAGTATTTTGTTGAGGATTTTTGTATCTATATTCATCAGTGATATTGGTCTATAATTTTCTTTTTTTTGTTGCATCTTTGTCTGGTTTTGGTATCAGGGTGATGGTGGCCTAGTAGAATGAGTTTGGGCGTGTTCCTTCCTCTGCAATTTTTTGGAAGAGTTTGAGAAGGATAGGTGTTAGCTCTTCTGTAAATGTTTGATAGAATTCACCTGTGAAGCCATCTGGTCCTGGACTTTTGTTTGTTGGAAGATTTTTAATCACAGTTTCAATTACATTACTTGTGATTGGTCTGTTCATATTTTCTATTTCTTCCTGGTTCAGTCTTGGAAGGTTATACCATTCTAAGAATTTGTCCATTTCTTCCAGGTTGTCCATTTTATTGGTATAGAGTTGCTTGTAGTAGTCTCTTGGGATGTACTGTATTTCTGCAGTGTCCATTGTAATTTCCCCTTTTTCATTTCTAATTTTATTGATTTGAGTCCTCTCCCTCTTTTTCTTGATGAGTCTGGCTAGTGGTTTATCAATTTTGTTTATCTTCTCAAAGAACCAGCTTTTAGTTTTATTGATCTTTACCATTGTTTTCTTTGTTTCTAGTTCATTTATTTCTGCTCTGATCTTTATGATTTCTTTCCTTCTCCTAACCTTGGGTTTTGTTTGTTCTTCTTTCTCTAGTTCCTTTAGGTGTAAGGTTAGATTGTTTATTTGAGATTTTTCTTGTTTCTTGAGGTAGGATTGTATTGCTATAAATTTCCCTCCTAGAACTGCTTTTGCTGCATCCCTAGGTTTTGGGTCGTCGTGTTTTTGTTGTCATTTGTTTTAGGTCGTCGTGTTTTTGTTGTCATTTGTCTCATTTTTGTTGTCATTTGTTATGTGGGTTTTTTTTCAATTTTATTTAATTTATTTATTTATTTGGCTGTGTTGGGTCTTCATTTCTGTGTGAGGGCTTTCTCTAGTTGCAGCGAGGGGGGGCCACTCTTCATCGCGGTGCGCAGGCCTCTCACTGTCGCGGCCTCTCTTGTTGGGGAGCACAGGCTCCAGATGCACAGGCTCAGTAGTTGTGGCTCACGGGCCCAGTTGCTCCATGGCATGTGGGATCCTCCCAGATGAGGGCTCGAACCCATGTCCCCTACATTGGCAGGCAGATTCTCAACCACTGCGCCACCAGGGAAGCCCCTGTAGTGTTTTTGTTGTCATTTGTTTTTTGATTTCCTCTTTGATTTCTTCAGTGATCTCTTGGTTATTTAGTAGTGTATTGTTTAGCCTCCATGTGTTTGTATTTTTTATGTTTTTTTCCCTGTAATTTATTTCTAATCTCATAGCGTTGTTGTTGGAAAAGATAATTGATATGATTTCAGTTTTCTTAAATTTACCAAGGCTTGATTTGTGACCCAAGATGTGATCTCTCCTGGAGAATGTTCTGTTTGCACTTGAGAATAAAGTGTAATCTGCTCTTTTTGGATGGAATGTCCTAAAAATATCAATTAAATCTCTCTGGTCTACTGTGTCATTTAAAGCTTGTGTTTCCTTATTAATTTTCTGTCTGGATGATCTGGCCATTGGTGTAAGTGAGGTGTTAAAGTCCCCACTATTATTGTGTTACTGTCGATTTCCTCTTTTATAGCTGTTAACATTTGCCTTATGTATTGTGGTGCTCCTATGTTGGGTGCATATATATTTATAATAGTTATATCTTCCTCTTGGATTGATCCCTTGATCATTATGTAGTGTCCTTCCTTGTGTCTTGTAACATTCTTTATTTTGAAGCCTATTTTATCTGATATGATTATTGCTTCTCCAGTTTTCTTTTGATTTCCATTTACATGGAATATCTTTTTCCATCCCCTCACTTTCAGTCTGTATGTGTCCCTAGGTCTGAAATGGGTCTCTTGTAGATAGCATATATATGGGTCTTGTTTTTGTATCCATTCAGCAACCCTGTGTCTTTTGTTTGGAGCATTTAATCCATTCACATTTAAGGTAATTATCGATATGTATGTTCCTGTTAGTATTTTCTGAATTGTTTTGGGTTTGTTTTTGTACGTCCTTTTCTTCTCTTGTGTTTCCCACTTACAGAAGTTCCTTTAACATTTGTTATATAGCTGGTTTGGTGGTGCTGAATTCTCTTAGCTTTTGTTTGTCTGCAAAGGTTTTGATTTCTCCATTAAATCTGAATGAGATCCTTTCCAGGTACAGTAATCTTGGTTGTAGTTTCTTCCTTTTCATCACTTTGAATATATCATGCCACTCCCTTCTGGTTTGTAGAGTTTCTGCTGAGAAATCAGCTGTTAACGTACAAGGGAACTCCCATAAGGTTATTTGTCATTTTTCCCTTGTTGCTTTTAATAATTTTTCTTTGTCTTTAATTTTTGTCAATTTGATTACTATGTGTCTCGGCGTGTTTCTCCTTGGGTTTATCGTGCCTGGGACTCTGTGATTCCTGGACTTAGGTGGCAATTTCCTTTCCCATGTTAGGGAAATTTTTGACTATCATCTCTTCAAATATTTTCTTGGGTCGTTTCTGTCTCTCATCTCCTTCTGGGGCCCCTATAATGCAAATGTTGGTGCGTTTAATGTTGTCCCAGAGGTCTCTTAGGCTGTTTTCATTTCTTTTCATTCTTCTTTCTTTATTCTGTTCCATGGCAGTGAATTCCACCATTCTGTCTTCCAGGTCACTTATCCGTTCTTCTGCCTCAGTTATTCTGCTATTGATTCCTTCTAGTGTATTTTTCATTTCAGTTATTGTATTGTTCATCTCTGTTTGTTTGTTCTTTAATTCTTCTAGTTGTTTGTTCTTTAATCCTCCTAGGTCTTTGTTAATCATTTCTTTCATGTTCTCGATCTTTGCCTCCATTCTTTTTCCGAGGTCCTGGATCATCTTCACTATCATTATTCTGAATTCTTTTTCTGGAAGGTTGCCGATGTCCACTTCATTTAGTTGTTTTTCTGGGGTTTTATCTTGTTGCTTCATCTGGTACATGGTCCTCTGCCTTTTCATTTTGTCTATCTTTCTGTGAATGTGGTTTTCATTCCACAGGTGCAGGACTGTAGTTCTTCTTGCTTCTGCTGTCTGCTCTCTGGTGGATGAGGCTATCTAAGAGGCTTGTGCAAGCTTCCTAATGGAAGGGACTGGTGGTGGGTAGAGCTGGGTGTTGCTCTGTTGGGCAGAGCTCAGTAAAACTTTAGTCCACTTGTCTGCTGATGGGTGGGGCTGAGTTCCCTTCCTGTTGGTTGTTTGGCCTGAGGCAACCCAACACTGGAGAATGCAGGGTCTTTGGTGGGGCTAATGGCAGACTCCTGGAGGGCTCATGCCAAGGAGTACTTCCTAGAACTTCTGCTGCCAGTGTCCTTTTCCCCGTGGTGAGCCCCAGCTGCCCCTGGCCTCTGCAGGAGGCCCTCCAACACTAGCAGGTAGGTCTTGTTCAGTCTCCTATGGGGTCACTGCTTCTTACCCCTGGGTCCTCATGTGCACACTACTTTGTGTGTGCCCTTCAGGAGTGGAGTCTCTGTTTCCCTCAGTCCTGTCGAAGTCCTGCAGTCAAATCCCGTTTGCCTTCAAAGTCTGATTCTCTTGGAATTCCTCTTCCTGTTGCCAGACCCACAGGTTGGGATGCCTGACGTGGGGCTTAGAACCTTCGCTCCAGTGGGTGGACTTCTGTGGTATAATTGTTCTCCAGTTTGTGAGTCACCCCCCCCCGGCAGTTATGGGGTTTGATGTTATTGTGATTGCGGTCCTCCTACTATTTCATTGAGGCTTCTCCTTTGTCTTTGGATGTGGGGTATCTTTTGGATGTGTGGTGAGTTTCAGTATCTTCCTGTCGATGATTATTCAGCAGTTAGTTGTGATTCTGGTGCTCTCGCAGGAGGGAATGAGTGCACGTCCTTCTACTCAGCCATCTTGAACAAATCTCTTTAGATCTTGTATGTTGCTTTCATTTTGCTTTCATTTGTCTTTCTATCTGCTGTTCTGATTTGGTGATTTCCATTATTCTATCTTCCAGATCACTTGTTCATTCTTCTGCATTATTTAGTCTGCTATTCATTGCTTCTAGATTGGTTTTTATCTGGGCAATTGAGTTATCTAATTTTGAGTAGTTCTTTTTTTATAGTTTCTAGTTTCTTGTTACAGTGATCTGCATTGCTATCAATAATTTTTCTTAATTCCTTTGGCATTTTTATTACCTCCTTTTTGAACTCAGAGTCTAGTAGACTGGTGAATCTGTTTCATTATTTGTTCTTCCAGGGGATTTCTCTTGTTCTTTTAATTGGGAGTCATTCCTCTGCTTTTTCATCTTACTTAAATTTCTCTGTCTCTATGAATTTAGGAGAGTTATCGCCTGTGGTCTTGAAGGGATGTTTTTATATGCGAGCTTTCCTGTATAGACTGTGTGAGTCCACCATTTTTGGTGTGAGGACTGTTTTTGGTATAGATGCCAGCCACATTTTTCCTCAGAGCGTTCTTATCCCCTTGATAGTAGGTGTTGTGGTATCCAGAATCTGCACTGGATGTTAGGTGGGGCTTCCTCTTTGCTCTCTGGTTGTCACAGCCCTGTTTGGGGTGGGATCTGCTCCTCAGTTGTTGTAGTAGAAGACCTGAGGGCTGGGATCAATAAGGCTCTGTTGTCCTTGAGTGCATGTTCTGTTCCAAAGGAGGTGAGTGCTGAAGCAAATGAGGTCTTGTGTGGTCACAGTGAACCTATTTATCACCTGTGCAGGCATCCATGGCTCTGCTCAGAAGAAGCCCAAGGTCACATGCTTTACTCTGTTGTGTTTATCTCAGACCTAGTGCTAGGCTATGGTGTGAAATAGGCTGGTGCTTGGGGCTGAGGCACTCTGGCTGCAGGAGTCAAGGTGATTTTGCTGGTTCTTGGGCTGTGTCTGTGGCAGGCCTTCCCCAGGACCTGTCTTCCCCAGGTCCAACTCCAAGCTGTGGTGTGAGGTGGGAAGAACTGGGGCACTCTTGCCAGGAAATTAACTGTTGTATGCTCCTCCCCAGGGGTTGTCCGCCCCAGACATGCATCTCTGTGGTGCTACCTGGTGTGCACACTGACAAAGTCCTCCACTGCCTGATGGACCCCTGCCGTGTGTGCATTGACAATGGACTCAGAGGCCAGCCATGCCCCATCATGCACATGCCCACAAAGTCTGCCATGGCTGGACCTGCCAACGTCAAGTGAGTGCTGAAAATGGGCTTCGAGATTCGGCCCAGACCCACATCCCAGGGCCACCAGGTTCTCTGAGCACAGCTAGACCAAGTTCTTTCCCAGGGCCCATCTGCCTAAGATTCAGTGCCTAGCTGCTGCATGTACTAGCAGCCTCACTTGGTGCCCTGGGAAGTGTGGTGAGGTGGCAGGTGTCAGCACTGGTCTCTCCCCCCTGATTGCTAGCAAGTCAGCACACGTGCACTCCTCTTAAGCAGAGTCCACACCCCTGCAGCCCCTCTACCTGTCTCAGAAGACCTCCCAGCAGGCAAAGGGGCTCCCTAGAGTAAGGGCCTGCCTCTGTGGACTTTCCCTCCTTCACAGATCCCTTCCAGGGGCACTGGTCCTGTTCTGATGCCTTTTCTTTTCCATCCTACTTGGTTACATGGAGATTATTTTTGCATTTTTGGTTCTACAAGAGATCTTCTGTCGGTTTCCACTTTGTTTTCTGTGAGAATTGTTCCATATGTAGATATATTTCTGATGTGTTTCTAGGGTGAGGTGAGCTCCCTTTGCTCCCACTCCACCATCTTGACCCTCTCTTAATTTGGCTTCTTTTAAATCATTTTATTGAAAATACTTGTACCAAATAATAAGGTCCTAACTGTCTAAGTTGTATCACTGATATTTTCCACCTTCATTTTACTTGACTTTTCCACAGAATTTGATGTTATTTGTCCGTTCTTTCTCGAAACTTTTTCTGAATTTTCATGACTTGACCCTGGCCTGGTTTTCTTCTTATCTCTCTATCTTAGCTTTCTGAGCTGCTTTCTGGGTCTAAATTTCTCTTCCCATCCTTTAAATATTGGCATTTTACACTAGTTCCTCTTCTTTTCTCTCTTTCTGTACTTTCCCTAGAAGGTCACATTCAAATCCATGGCTTCAACTGCCATCAAATACACACATGGCTTCTCGCATCTCTCTGCAGCACCCAATTTTCTCCTAATATCTAGGTCCACATTTCCCCCCATCTACTTGGATGCATCCACTTCAATGTATCACAAGCATTTCAAAGTTTGTATGCCCCCAAATGGAAATTACCTCTCTTCCCCCACCCCAACTTGCTCATCATCCAGTATTCTCGATTATCTACCAGATTTCTAAATCAGGAAAACCCTTCATCTCCATATTATATTTCCCCTTCTTAAAGGGAGAATGTATTATAAACTGTTGGTTGCCTATTTAAAAGCTATTCTTGACTTTCTCGATGAGTACCCTGACTTGTTCTGGAGAAGCCATATGTTTAGATCAAAGGCATGAGTTATGGATTGGTTATGTTAGTCTTGGAAATCCCATTCATTTTTGTCAGATATTCATTTCCACATCCTCTTCTGAACCTGAGTGGCCACGTGATTCATTTTTAGTCAATGAAAAGTTATCTGGATATCATCTTGAAGAATTTCTTTTTCTTTGATAAAACTGGAGAAATGTACTTGTTCCCTTTTTTCCTTCTTGGGATACTGTCATGTGAAGGTATGATGCTTGGACTGTGGCAGCCCTCTTGCTACTGTTGGAGAAAACCCTTAGGATGAAAGCCAATACATAAGGATGGTGGCACAAAAGAATGGGGTAATGTCTATGATTTGAAGTACAGTGCCTACAGTCCTTTTCTACAGGACTGTAGAAAACTACTTGGCAGCTTGAGTGTATCTAGGGAACTGAGAAAAACTCAAAAGTCAAAATATCAAAATTTGTCAGCCTTGGGAGTTGTATTATATTCAATTTTATGAACCAAAATGTTAGAGAAACAGAAAACTTGGTGGAGAGCCACAAAGATAATTAAATGGCAGGAAAAGAAAGCCTACTAAAACATCGAAAGATTTGTAACTATTTACTAGATAATAAAAATCTTAAAAGCTTAATTATAATGTACTATAAAGAGGTTTATTATGGATAGAATATTGATCAGTTCTTAATATATGCTTTTATAGCGATATAATACAAATTATGGCTTCACATTTAATAGCCTGATATTCCTAATCTAAATCAGTTATCTTTTTCCTTTTACCTACTTTCTCCTCTTAAATTCTGAAATGGTTCAATTTTCCATTGCTCAACACACTACCCAGACTGTATACCTCAGAGTGATTTTTACTGACGGCCTCTTCTTCTCCCAACATAATAGCCTTAAATGTATTTCTTTTTACAATATAAAGTACTCTTTTTAAAAAAGTTTTACTAGTTAATAATTGATTATATTCAAGTGGTTACCTTGGCCACAGAGTTGCTCTACTTGGGTCCTATAACACATTGTCATTCAAGAATATAATAGATAATGAATTTACTGCACAACTATACATTTTCTTCTTCCCAGGAATCAGACCTGGTCCTGGGGTCTGGGCTAGGTAATCGAAGTCATCCTGTACTCTCCATCACTGCACTTCTGCCATAAGCCTGTATGCACACAAAAATCTTCTCCCCTGGGCCCTGTTCCCCTTCTCCTACTCCTACACAAAGGACAACTCTCCAGAGGGGTCAGAAAAACCACCAGGTCCTCACAGCCAACTCTGAATCCTGCTTAGATTCAGCTCAGTCCCCCAGACATACTGAAAACACCTGTCCTAAGGAATTTAATTCATTCCCTTACATTTATTAGCAGACTCCTCCCTGCCTTTAGGAACCTGACTAGGGAGAGAAAGAGACACAAAAGTAAAGAAAATGGTTTGTGTGTGGGCTGGGGTGAAGAATGGAGCAGACTGTAAGGTAAGGAAAGAGATACTTAAATACTGACTCAGTGCAAACCCAAGAATATTTTAAGGTTCATTATTATACATCACAACCAATTGGTACTTTTTGAACTCTGAATGTGTGTCCAGCACTGTGTCAAGGACAGAAAGAATTCAGCAGAAGTAGTAGATACATGCTTCTTAAGGCATGTGATATTCACAATCTAAAAATTCCACTTCTGGTTATACAACTCAAAGAGCTAAAAACAGAGACTTGAAGAGATATTTGTACAAGAATGTTCATAGCAACATTATTCACAGTATCCAAAAGGTATAAGCAACCAAGTGTCCATCAACATATGAACTGATAGGCAAAATACTGCATACAATGGAATACTATTCAGCCTTAAAAAGGAAGGAAATTCTGACACAAGCTACAATGTGGAAGAACCTTGAAGACGTTATGCTAAGTGAAATAAACCAATCACAAAAGGACAAATACTGTATGATTCCACTTATATGAATCACCTAGAGTAATCAAATTTATAGCAACAGAAAGTAGAATGGTGGTTGGTAGGGTTGAAGGAGAGAGGTATAGAGAGTTATTAGTTATTGTGTACAGTTACAGTTTGCTAGATGAAAAGAATCCTGGAGACAGATGGCAGTGATAGTTGCACAACAATATGAATGTACTTAATGCCATTGAATTGTACACTTCAAAATAGTTAAAACGTTAAATTTTATGTGTATATCACCACAGTTATTAATTTTTTAAAAAGGAACATAATGTTCTTGAAGATCAGATCTATACAACTGAAACAACTAAAAGAACTCAAAACACCATAGGAGCAAGTATTGTCATCTGTGGCTTTGAGGACCCCTATGCTTTATTGGCTTATTTTTGCTTTGTTGAAGCAGATAGGAAGGAAAATGACTATTTCTTGCTCTTCAGGGTAAGCTCCATATCAACTCTTCCAGCGCTAATGAGAACAAAATCCAACCAGTCACTTAAAAATTAAATACCATAAAGATAATTAAGCCTACTGAGAAACATTATGTGACATAGGCAGATATGTTTTTCCTCATTGTCCTTGAGCTGTAAAATTAAAGGTTACCTTAGCCCACATTATTGGAGAAAGGCTTTCAAGGACTTCTAAAAACATGTCTTACTCGGCTTTTTAATTTTTCTTTAGGCAATAAGAGCCTGCTCTCAATGGAGTTGATAACTAGCATGAGCTAAGTACTTGCCCTTGTTATTCAAACTCTAGTTGTCAGTTTTGAGCATGGGTGTGGACAACACATTAATATACAAAGGCCCCAGGTCCCCAACTGGAAATGTCTCCAGGAGGAATAATTCATTGAATTGAAAAGAACACACTTTGCATTTTTTATGTACTGGTTTGGGTTCCTGGAAATGTCAATTTATACATATAGTGCATTATGTCACCCTTCAGCACCATTACTTGGATAAGATACAAATATTTTGCTTTAGCCATGACACCGTGTCAATATCTGCCTTGAAACTTACAATTACACCACAAACCTTAACACATACCGAACTGAGCTACTGTGCTCCCTCTGAAATCCTTTTGAATCCAGTTTTCTCCTGGTGAATGACCTTACCATCCATCCACTTGCTCAAGTGAAAAACATAAGCAATATCTCCTACTCCTTACCTCCTGCCACTTCTACCATGTAGTATCTCTCAAACCTATCTACTCTCTCCATCTTCCTTGTTACTCCCCTAGTTCAGGCCATAGTCACATCTTACTGGATTAATGCAGCAGCCCCCAACCAAGTCTCGTGCCTCAGGGCTTCGTTGCATCTGATCCAGTCTTCACACTGGAGCCAGGGTGATCATAAAACACACTTCCTTGCTTAACGTCCTTTTAATGAACACTCAAAAATATGCACACATTAAAATTCACTTTTCACTTGTATGGTTCTCTGAGTTTTGACAAATCCATAGAGCTTTGTAGCCACCACCACAATCAAAATACAGAGCAATTAACCTCACCTTCAAAAAAATTTCCTCATGCTGCCTCTTTGTAGTCAAATCCAACCCCCAACTCTAACCCTAGGCAACCACTGATCTGTTCTTTATCTCCATAGTTTTGCCTTTCCAGCAAGTCATATAAATGGAATGATACAGGATGTAACCTTTTGACTCTGGCTTCTTTCACTCCTCCTAATGTGTGTGAGATTCAGATGAGACTCATATGTTAAGTTCAAGTAGTTCTTATTGCTAAGTAATATTTCATTGAACCATAAAACTGGTTCATGCTCACTTTATCAGTTTAATATGATGGTTGTGAGTATTTAAAAAAAAAACAAACTTCCATTTGTGGAAAGCTAATTGAAAAAAAGAAAGTACCAGATTCATATCAATACATAGGAGCACTTAGCACAGTGGTTCCACACTGACCTCTTTCCTGTGCTCCACACTTGTACATCCAAATGCCTCCTGGTCATATTCACTGGGATGCCCCAGTGGCATCTCAAAAGCAACATGAGCAAAACCTCCTACTTCCTCAGTCTACACTGTTTGTAAATGACAAGCTGTCCACACAGCTGTTCAAATTAAATCCAGAGGATTGTCCTGACGTCTTTTTGTATCTTACTCTTACTCCTTATATCTAAATAATGCGCAATTCTTATTGCTTCATTCTCAGAATTATATCTCGAATTGGTATTGTCATCTGTACGACTGCAAGAGCCTCCTATGTGGTCCCTGTTTCCACTCTTTCCCCTACTCTAAATCATCCTCCATGAAGCAGGGTGATTTTTGCAAAACTTAAAGATTCCTTTATTAAATAACAAGATTTCTGAGGGGGTCTATATAAAGACATGTCTATAAGCAAATGTTTTCCTACTTTATCCAAGAGGAAGTCACAATTACTCTGCACTATCCCCAATACTGTATTTTTCTGTGGACAATCAGATGTTTAATGCTGAAGGATAAGAAGTGCCAATAGGCACTTTTTCAAAATAAACACTTCCTAGATTTATGACCAGACCTTGCCTTTCATTGAATTACAATCAGTTGCCATCTGAATTGTTTTGGATGAATAGGATTCTAGTTTCAAGAAAAATAAGAATGATTATAAAAGAAATGTTTTATCCTTCATTGAGCAGCTATTAACCTATGACCATGAGAGCAGTTGTGCCCTTAAAAATGTATGGGAAAAATTCATATTTTAGATAGGATAGATATATGCTAATTTAATATCATTTAAAACACATGAGTGTTCCAGATACAATGGACTTTTAACCACTTAAAAATTCAGTATTACAGATAGTTTATACTATCTAATGAGAACAAAAAGAGGGAAGAGTATTTGATTTATAATTTCTGGGATTTAAAGTAATATTTTTAAGATGGCTGTATATCTCCCTCACAAGATGCTTACTAGTTACAAAGGGGAAAAATAATAACTTTATAGTATAGAAAGCTGGAAATTACCACCTGAACACATGATCAAAATTAAACATTCACCATTATGAGACAAATTGGCATCAAGTGCCTCCTGATATGGTGCAATGAGACAAACAGAACATCATTGATTCCTGCTAAAAGTGCAAACCTGAATCAAATCATGAACAATCAGAAAAAGGCTAAATGGTCTGGCCTATACTCTTCAAAAAATATCTTTGTCATAAAACACAAGAAATACTAAGAAACGATTTCAGGTTAAAAAAAAAGACATAACTGAAGGCAACTCATGATCTGGGACCTTCTTTTCCTGTAAAGAATTTAATTGGCACAATTGGCAAAATATGAGCAAAGTTTGTCAATTAGTAATGATATTGCATCAATATTAATTTCTTGATTGTGTTAATTGTATTATAGTTATCTAAGGGATGTTCTTGCTTTTAGGAAATACACATTACTATAATAAGGAGCAAAGAGCCATGCTTAATCTCAAACTCAGAGGGGGAAAGTGTGTTTATATGTGTGTACACAGAGAGGGTGGGGGAAAGAGAGGAGGATAAATGTAGTAAAATGTTTACATTTGGCTAATCTGGGTAAAGAATAAAAGGATGTATAGAATTTTTTGTCCTATTTTTGCAATATTTTACTTTAAGTCTGAAATTATGTCAAAATAAAAACTTTAAAGGAAAAATAGGCTTTACCTATACTATTATGTTAGAATCTTTTAGAGACACAGTCTCTTTAATATTTTCCCACCTGCCTGAGAATGACTCCTTCCCTCAGAAACAATCATCTTTCTCTTATCCCTCTATGTTTAAACACAAGCTCTCTTTAGAGGTTACTGGGATTGCTTCCCTCCACCCAAACCTCAAGAGAAGGAGAGGCAATCTGTTTTGGTAGCTTTTATAGGATTACATTTATTTTTGTACAGTTATGATGCAAAAATACAATAATTTTTCATATAGCAATTTTACTTTTGACTCAATAGAATTATATTCACAGAAGACCAAGGGCTCTACTTGAATTTCCCATAGGAACTTTACATTTACTGTTATCAAAAGTTGTATGTTCCTTGACAATATTATTGTGCCTCCACCTTTACAAGGCATGTAGGCTGGATGCTGGAGAGAAGAGGATAAGGGTGAGAGAATTAGCTCTGTGTGCCCAAATGTTGTTTATAGTGTAGTTAGGGAAAGCTATGACACCCTGTGTTAAAAGTCAGGTACCCATGTATGAAACAGGGCAGCCCCAAAGGCAGATGACTAATTCACTGTTGAATTATAGGCAATAAATGTTGGTTAGATGCTTAGATTCCAGTACAAGCTAAGGAGGTTTGTGAAGCCCAAATTCCCTTGAAAGGCAGAAGTGAAAGATGAAGTGCTCTGAGGCCAGACCATGTTGAATTTTGACTCTGCTCTTTACTGACTTGATGATCCTGAGAATGTTCCTTAGGTTCTTTCAGCTCAGTTTCCTCATCTGTAAAATGAGGAAAATAATTCCTACCATGAAGTGTGTTGTAAAGGGACAATGTTGGCAAATCATCCGATGTAGACAGGACACTATTGATTAAGTAGTATAGGCTCATTGCTCACAGCCTACAAGCTTTACATGGATTTACCTGAAAAAAAAAGTATGTTAATAAAAATCATAAAATCACTTAAAAAATTCAAAAATTAGATTTATGGAGAGTTGTATGTTTTAGTATCTTTGATATAATGAAGATGTGGGCTTTCAGAGGGAAGCTTACTTACTGCCTGCAAATGTTTTAAAACTACTTTGTAAGTATTCAATAAAGTGTGATGGTTGTAATTATTTTTTATTTTAATTTTTTTATTGATGTATGATTCACATATAACATTATCTTATTTTGAGGTATACAACATAATGATTTGATATTTGTATATATGCAAAATGATCACCACAATAAAGTTAGTTAACATTCATCACCATACATAGTTACAGTTTTTAAAACTTACTCTTTTAGAAACTTTTAAATATGCAGTACAGTATTATTAACTATAGTCACCATGCTGTACATTATATCCCCATGACTTATTTATTTTATAACTGGAAGTTTGTACCTTTTGACTCTCTTCACCCATTTTGTCCACCCTCCACCCTTGCCTCTGTTAACAACTAATTTGTTCTCTGTATCTATGAGCTTTTTTGTTTTTCAGATTCTACAAATAAGTGAGATCATATGGTATTTGTCTTTCTCTGTCTGACTTATTTCACTTAGTACAATATAATGCCCTCAAGGTCCATCCCTGTTGTTGCAAATGGCAATACTTCATTCTTTTTTAAGGCTGAATAATATTCTATTCATCTTCTTTATCCATCCATCCATCCATTGATGGACACTTAGGTTGTTTCCATATCTTGGCTATTGTAAATAAAGCTGTAATAAACATGGGGGTGTATATATCTTTTTGAATAAATGTTTTCATTTTCTTCGAGTAAATACCCAGGAGTAGAATTGCTGATCATGTGGTAGTCCTGTTTTTTGAGGAACCTCCATACTCTTTTCCACAGTAGCTGTATCAGTATACATTCCTACAAAGTCTTCTCTTTTCTCTACATCTTTGCCAACACTTCTTATTTCTTGTCTTTTTGGTAATAGCCATTCTGACAGGTGTTATCTCATTGTGGTTTTGATTTGCATTTCCCTGATGATGAGTGATGTTGACCATCTTTTCAGTACCTGTTGACCATTTTTATGTCTTCTTTGGAAAAAAATCTATTCAGATCTTCTGCCCATTTTTGATCAGATTGTTTTTGGGTCTTGGTGGGGTTTTTTTCGTTTTTGTTTTTTGCTACTGAGTTGGATGAGTTCCTTATATTTTGGATATAACTCTTTATCAGATACTTGATTTTCAAAATTTTCTCCCATTTGGTAGGTTTCATTTTTCAATTTGTAGATGGTTTCCTTTGCTGTGTAGAACTTTCTTAGTTTGATGTAGACACACTTGCTTATTTTTTGTTTTGTTGCCTTTGCTTTTGGAGTCAGATCCAAAAATATCTTTACCAAGACCATTCTCAAGGCACTTACTGCCTAAGTCTTCTTCTAGGAGTTTTCTGGTTTCAGGTCTTACATTCAAGTATTCAATCCATTTTGAGTTAAATTTTATGTATGGTGTAAGACAGTGGTCCAGTTTTATTCTTTTGCCTATGGTTGTCCAGTTTTCCCAACACCATTTACTGAAGAGACTGTCCTTTCCCCATTGTATATTCTTGGCTCCTTTGTCATAAATTAATTGACCATATATATGTGAGTTTATTTTTGTACTCTCTATTATGTTCCATTGATTTATGTGTTTGTTTTTGTGCCAATATCATACTGTTTTGATTACCATAACTTTGAATTTAGTTTGAAATCAGGGAGCATGATGCCTCCAGCTTTGTTCTTTCTCAAGTTTGTTTTGGCTATTCAGGGTTTTTTGTGGTTCCATACAAATTTCAGGATTGTTTGTTCTCTTTATGTGAAAAATGTCATCGGAATTTTGATAGCAATTGCATTGAATCTGTAGATTGCTTTGTTTTGAAGTGGACATTTTAAATTTTCTAAATGCTAATTTTTTCCCCCCTAATGTGAGACTCTTCCAGCCCGGGGCTGATTTTGTTTTAACATCTGTAAGACTGAAACAAATAACCAGCCCCAAACCATGGCTTATGTGTGATAAGACACTAAAGAGTAAGAAAATTTTTATAGAAATTCCATCTCATCTGCTTTGCTATGTCCTCCCTCCAACTTTGAACATGACCTTCAGTTGTCAGACTTAAATGAAATAGTTTTATTTGGCTGTTGAACCTAATTATAATGAGTGAAATGCTCTAAGACTTATCACAGATGAGGTGGTGAGCCTTTTTCAGAAATGTCACCTTCAAATAGACTTTTGTGGCTTAACATATTTGTGGCACCTAACAGCTGTGTGCTTCTCCTAGAAACTTAATCCATCTCACTGATAATGTGGCACAGAAAATAAGACGTGGGGTTAAAAACCTTGGATTAAAATTGAGTATGTTAACATTTATTAAGCATTAAACTATCAACAAATACACTGATGCTGTATTATTTAGACTGCTCATAGTGATGAATTGAAAGATTTAGTTTAAATCTGGCATCATTATTTCCAAAGGGAAGTTTCTTCTCACACATGAGTTCAAATGGTTTGGTTACATTGTCTTTTAAACAATTCTTTGTATATTGAGGAAACATCAAAGTGCTAAAGAAGACAAAGAACAGTGGAAAAATATGGCCCCATTCCTTAAAGAACAGCTTACAGTTTTTAAGGGGGAGTTAAGGCATTCACATGTGAAAACCTAAAATAATAGTAGATATTTTGAGGACACATTTCCTTTCTGAGGGTTATAGATATAGAATTTTAGATGCAGGAGAAGATCTACATAGGAAGGGAGAATTAAGAAATTTACAGAGAGGTGAGTGTTGAGATGGAACTTAAAGGAAATGTATATTTGAGTAGTGAACAGCAGCTGAATAAATATTGCATATTTTTGTCTCTATGAAATTTGTGTATGTCATAGACTACATTTCACTGTGATTTTTAGAGCAGTTTTAGATTCACGGCAAAACGGAGTGGAAGGTCCACCCCCACCCCCGAAACCTCCCCCATTATGTACATCCTGCTTCACAGTGGTGTGCTCCTTATAATCAATGAACCTATGTTGACACATCATTATTACCCAAAGTCCATAGCTTACAGTAGGATTCACACTTGATGTTGTAAATTCCATGGTTTTTGTCATATGTAATGACATGTATCTATCATTGTAGTATCATGCAGAATAGTTTCACTGTCCTAAAAATCACCTGTGCTCTGCCTATTCATCTCTTCCTTCCCCTAAACCCTGGGCAACCACTGCTCATTTTACTGTCTTCATAGTTTTGCATTTTCTGGAACGTCATACAGCTGGAATCAAATAGTATGTAGCCTTTTCAGATTGGCTTCTTTCACTTAGTAATATGCATTTAGGTCTCCTCCAGGTCTTTTCATTGCTTGATAGTTTGTTTCTTTTTAGTACTGAATAATATCTCATTATCTGGATGTAGCAAAGTTTATTTATCCATTCACCTACTAAAGGACATCTTGGGTGCTTCTAAGTTGGCAATTGTGAAAAGCTGCTATTGTACATCCATGTTCAGGTTTTTGTGTGGATATAAGTTTTTAGTTCATTTGTGTAAATAACCAAGGAGAGCCATTGCTGGATCACATGGTAAGAATATGTGTAGTTTTGTAAGAAATCCCCAACTGTCTTGTGAAGTGATTGTATCATTTGCATTCCACCAGCAGTGAATGAAAGTTCCTGTTGCTCCACATCCTCGTTAGCATTTAGTGTTGTCAGTGTTTTGGATTTTGACCATTCTAATAGGTGTGTAGTTGTATTTCATTGTTGTCTTCATATGCATTTTCTTGATTACATATGATGTTGAACATCTCTTCATATGCTTACTGGTCATCTACATATCTTCTTCTTTTAGGTCTTTTGCCATTTTAAAAATCAGGTTGTTCATTTTCTTACTGATAAGTTTTAAGAACTTTTTGAATATTTTAGATAAGTCTTTTATCAGATGTGTTATATGCAAATATTTTCTTCTGATCTGTGACTTATCTTCTCATCTCTTGACATTGTCTTCTTTAGAGCAGAAGTTTTAATTTTATTGAAGTCCAGCTAACCATTTATTTCATGGATCGTGCCGTTAATGTTGTATCCAAAGTCTTTGCAATACCTAAGGTTATCTAGGTTTTCTCCTATGTTATCTTCTATAAATTTTATAGTTTTGCATTTTACATTTAGGTCTATCATCAACTTCAAGTTAATTCTTGTGACATGTATACAGTCTGTTTCTAGATTCATTTTTTTTTCATGTCCAGCTGCTCCAGCACCATTTATTGAAAAGACTATCTTGCTCCATCGTATTGCTTTTTTTTTTTTTATCAAAGATCAGTTGACTATATTTATGTGAGTCTGCTTCTGGGCTCTCTATCCTGTTTCATTGATTTATTTGTCTTTTCTTTCACCAATCCCACACTGTCTAAGTTACTGTAGCTTTATTGTAAGTCTTGAAGTTGGTGAGTGTCAGTTCTTCAACTTTTTTCCCCTTCAATACTGAGCTGGCTATTCTGGGTCTTTTGCGAGAAACTTTAGAATCAGTTCATTGATACTTACATAACAACTTTCTGGGATTTTGCTTGGGATTTTGTTGAATTTATAGATCAAATTGAGAATAATTGACATTTTGACAATATTGAGTCTTCCTATGCGTGAACATGGAAAATTTCTCTATTTATTTAGTACTTCTTTGATTTCTTTCATCAGAGTTTTCTGGTTTTCCTTGTAAGATCTGGCACATATTTTGTTAGATTTATACCAAAACTTTCATTTTGGGGGTTGCTAATATAAATGATAACGCATTTTTTATTTTAAATTTCACTTGTCCACTGTTGGTTATAGAAAGCGATGAGCTTTTGTATATTAACCTCATATCCTGCAACTTTGCCATTATCACTTGTTAGTTCCAGGAGTTTTTTGCAGAATCTTTCAGCTGGATTTTCTACATAGGCAATCATGTCACCTACAAACAAAGACGGCTTTATTTCTTTCTTTTCAATCTGTATAACTTTGATTTCCTTTTCTTGTATTATCACATTGGCTAGGACTTCTTGTACATGTTGAAAAGCAGTGGTGAGGGGGGACATCCTTGTCTTGGTCCCAATCTTAGTGAGAAAATTTGAATTTCTCAATATGAATATGATGGTAGCTGTAGGGTTTTTGTAGTTTTTTTTTAATCAGTTTTATCAATAATGAATGGGTGTTGGATTTTTTAAATGCTTTTTCTGCATCTATTGATATGTTTATATGAATTTTCTTCTTTAGCCTGTTGATGAGATAGATTATATTAATTGATTTTCAGTGTTGAACCAGCCTTGCATACAAGTGACAAATCCCACTTGGTCAGGGTGTATAATTCTTTTTGTACATTGCTGGATTCAATTAGCTAATACTTTACTGAGAATATTTGTATCTATGCTCATGAGAGATATTGCTCTATAGTTTTAATGTCTTTGTCTGGCTTTAGTGTTAGCATGATGCTGACCTCATAGAGTGATTTAGGAAATATTTCTTCTGCTACTGTCTTCTGGAAGAAAATGTATAGAATTGGTATAATTTCTTTCTTAAATGTTTGGTAGAATTCACCAATGAACCTAGCTTGGGAATATTATTAGTTATTGATTAAATTTCTTTAATAGATATAGGCCACTGTGATTTTAATGCCTCTTAAGGGCCAGAAAATATGCTAGGTGAATATGTATTTATTCTTCAGCTATGTAATTAGGAAATCAGTGGTAAGTAATTGTATTAGACATTTGTAGTTAAATCCTCAACATCTCTTCTGCACTAGATAATTCTAAGCCATTCATAGTCATTCCATTCACCTTGCCAAGGTGGGCCAGTGGGCATGCGCTTCAATTCAGCCAGTGAGACATGAGGGGAAGACTGCTCAGTGGGTTATTGGAAAGGTTTCCTTCCTTATTAAACAAAATTATTGAAAGAGAAAGTCTTTCTTCTTCCTCTGGGTGTGTCTTGTTTGGATATGGATTGCAACTACTGCAGCCTTCTTTTGGCCATGAGAAGAACCAGTGTTAGGCTGAAGGTGATGCTGAGGATGGCGGAGTAAAGTGAAGGTAAAAACATGGAAGCTTAGGATAATTATCAAACCATGACACCTGCCACATCTTCAGTTTTCCTTACCCTTGGACATCGTATTATATGAGGTAAAGGTATTTCTTATTAAGATATTTCTTTTCTATTCCTTGCAATCAAAAACATCTTGTGAAATACAGTTTTCTCCATTTTATGTATGAGAAAACTGAGGCTCAAGGAAGTTAAATAATTTTTCCAAGATTGCACATCTAATAAGTGCCTGAGTTTGTGTCTGAACCCAGGTCTATCTCATTCCTTTGCATAGTTCACCACTGCCCCTCATATATAAACAGACATAAGAAATTAATAAAAGCCAGAATAAATAATATTGACTGTTAATTTTCATATGCAGATTGTCTGTTGCTCTTGTATAAAATGATTGCACCTTTCTACATGAAGAACTAGTTTTGTATCATCTTAGTTACATGAAATGTATGAATTCACCCTATCTAGCCAAGATGGAAAATACACAAACAAACTTAAATCATTCTAGGGCTCACAAAAATATGTAGTGGCTTGAATGGTGGCTTCCGCACTAAGCCCCCACTCGCTCTAAAAAAGATAAGTTCACCCGGAATATATGCATGTGACTTTATTTGGACAAAGGGTCTTTGAAGACATAAAAACTAAGAACCTTGAGATGAGTTATTCTTGGATTAGGGTAGACCTTAAGTCCAGTGGCTAGTGTCCTTAGAAGAGAAGACACACAGGGAAGAAAGGAAGAGGACACTGACATAAAGAAAATGAGTATGTGAAGATGGAGGCAGATTGGCCCCAAGCCAGAGAACGCTTGGAGCCACCAAAAGCTTAAAGAACTAAGAGGAATTCTCTCTGGAGCCTTCAGAAAGAAGCCCTGCTGACACATTGATTTCAGAGTTCTAGACTCTAAAACTGTGAGAAAAAAATTTCTGTTGCTCTTAAGCCACCAAGTTCATAATAATTTCTTACAGCAGCTCTAGGAAACTAATATAGGACTTTCTTGACCAAAAGAATTTTCATTTCCTCCCCTTTCTCTTGAAGAGGATTTCTCTGTGTTGACTGCTGTCTCAGTCAACATGGTAGGCATGGCTAACCATGTGCTCTACCTTCCATGGAATACGGTTGACCCTCAGAAGTGCTTGCCCATCTGGGGAACTATATTTCCTAGTGCTTCTTACATATCAGTCAAATGTGTATCTAGTTCTGACCAATGAAATGTGAAGAGAAGTGATGAGTGTTTCTTTTGAGGTAAGGTAGTTAAAAATAGTGCTCCTTTCCTACTTTCTTGAGTCTTCTCCATTGGTAGGATCAGAAGACTCCAAGGTCCCAATGAAGGGCAGAGCCACAGGATGACATTACCATCATAGCTTACTGAAGCACACAGCACTATGGAGGCAAGTGGATTTATTAAATAAAAGTGGGGTTCTGTCAATGAAGATAAAGGGAGTTGGGAAACATACAATATCTACCAAAACTACTTGTTATGTACATAAACTTTGTTACTTTGATGCAATTCAGATAGTTAAAAATACCTGTCTAAGGGATACATTCTCAGCCTTTTGGATAATAATGAGTATTTATAAAGTATTACTCAAATGAAACACTTTGACTACACTTTGAATGAAACACTTTGACTACATACTCATTTACTTCTTATAAGAACTGTGTCATGTAGCTAAAATCAGTGGAGCTAACATTAGAACTAAGAAATTTTGACATCTAATCCACAGCTCTTTCTAAAGCAGCACTCCATTTACAAATGGAAATTCTTATCTCTTTCCGGGAGACATAAGTTTATCATCTGTGGTGAGCATGTGCTCTTTTTTAGCTACCCAGTATATATTCTCCTTTCTTTTAGTTGATACTAATCTGATGGGACCAGGCGTCTGCCACTCTCAGCCTAAGTGCTTCAACTAGAGGTGCATCCTCCCCTGATTTTGGAGATGGATATGTGACTCACACTGGCCAATCAAAAATGGGCCCTGGTATGGACCCAATATGGCCCCCAATATGAGAGACAGGTCCAGAACTTTCATTTTGTAGGGAAAAATACAAGAAACTGCACTGTGGGCAGCCATCTTGCTAACCATATGGAGTCTAAGAAAGAAACCAACAGAGCTGATATATCAGACACTTGAATCTGAGGGCATCATCTGAGTCCCTGAATTCAGTCAAGCCTGAAGCCAAATTTACTTACAGACTTTTCACAAATCTCTCTCTTTTTAAAAAAAAACAGTTGAAGTTGTATTTTTTTTATCAGCTACTTGTGAAATAGCCAATTTTACCTCATATGGATAAACACTTATTTAAACAAGAAAAGTTAAATATTAGAGAAGAGCTATTTCATTTCTAGTTACTTCTGGTTTTAGAACTTTGAGCCAGAAGTTTGAGTAGACACTTAGCTAGTCTAGCCTCAGGTACAGGATCTGAAAATACCCAGCTCAGTATTTTGTGCCCTTCATTACTCAAGAAATCTGAATAATAGGAGACCAGCACCTGTAGAAGCTCAGTGAAGGACTTGTTGAATATCGAATGAATCTGGGGGTAGTGTGGACTTTCATAAACTACAAGTATGTGTTCGTACTTCATCCCTGAAATAAACAGCTTGTGACTTAATATTCAATAAGATAAACTCTTTTTTCTGTTGCTTTGTAATTACTTGAAATATACTTTATAGAGAACACCAAAATTTAATTGTTGTGTGTGTGTGTGTGTGTGTGTGTGTGTGTGTGTGTGTGTGTATGTTGGGAGGGGACCAGTTAAAGAAATCTCTTTGGCAGGGGGTAGAATTTTAAAATGCAGCTCATGTGTTATATTTGCCTTATTTACATTTCTCCTTCACTAAAACCTGGAGCTGGGCTATGAAAGATGATTACCAGGTCATGGCCAAGGGCTGTGAATGATGATTGTCACTGAGTTTATTTCATTTCTTTAGTACATATATATAGCAATTTATCCATCAAAAATTAGTTGTATTTTTTCTGAATCCATGCTACTTGAGTGTTTATAGCTATTGCTGGAACTTGAGAAATGTAAGTTTCTGTTCATTCTAAAAAAATGAGATATTTTAATGGCTTAGCTTGCATTGATTCCCTACCTGTAGACCCTGGAAAAGGTAGGTCCTTTAGTTTCTGTCTCCACAGGAGCAACTGGAAAGTATGAAGAGAGGATAGGGATGGAATCATGTGTGCAGAACACTGTTTAATAGTGTACAGAAGCAGAAAATCCTCCCACTCATTTGCTTCTTGGTTAATGTACTTTCATGCAGATCGTAAGCTCCTTGAGGCCAAAAACCTTGCCTATCTAGTTTATCAGTATTTAAGAGCCTAATCCATGGTAAACACTGAATAAATATTTTCTAAATGATAACTGGAAGGATAGGTGATTAAAAACTCTTAAGAAATTAAGCAAATAATGCTCTAAGTTTCATCGTGTATCTCAGGTTTTTTCCACCCTTTAGCCTAATTCAATCCTATTAACCATTAGTTCTTACCAGCACAGGCACAGCTATTTTATTTATCTTTGTATTAGTTTATTTATTCAACAAGTGCTTACAACTTGTTAGCCAGGAATAGTCAACAGAGAGTGGTAACACCCCCCAGGTGGGGCATTTGAAAATGTATGGGGGCATTTTTGTTGTTGTTACAATGACTGCCTCTATTGGCATTTGGGGGCCAAAGCATGCTAAATATCCTATAATCTGTTCTACTACTAATGGAAATGAGCTTTATTTCTAGTCATTATGAACATTCTGTACTTGTCTCCTGGTAAAATTCCTTTCTTGGGGTGTTATGTACAAGAGGTTCTCTAGGACAATCATTGGCTTTCAAACTCTTTTAATCATGGGCAAGAGTAACTAATATATTTTATGTCACAACCCTGAAACATACACGTGTGTGTATAACTGAAACAAAAATTTACATGACAGTACTATCTTTTACTGTGTGCTATGCACTCTGATCTCCTTTATTAAAAAATAATGCTGCTTGCAACCCACTAAGTTGACTTTCAAAAGCTATTCATTCGTCAAAACTCATTTGAACAAGTATGCCAGTAGTGGAAGTGTTGCATCTAAGAGTAGGCTCATATTTAACTTTTCTAGGAAATGCTAAGCTATTTTCAATGTCATTGTTCTAAGTTAACCTGCTGAGAATGCAGAGGAGATTCTGTTGCTCTATAACCTTGCTGTTAGTCTTTACTTTTCTATACCACGTGTGCATCATACTCTATGCAATTTTGTATCCTTTTTTCACTTAACATTAATATGAACAATTTCCAGTGTCAATAGTTGGTCTTAAAACCTGAGATTTTGAATTAAGCATAATATTGGGTTGGCCAAAAAGTTCGCTCGGGTTTTTCTGTAAGATGGTATGAAAAACCCAAATGAACTTTTTGGCCAACCCAGTATTTCACTTTAAGGATATATTATCATATATTTGACTTTTCCTCTGCAAGCTATGCTTTGAAAGTTTTCGATAACCCAGTAATGAAACCATTAACTATACTCTGACTAATCAGTCTCCCATTGCATCTTAGGACAGATGCCAAGTCTCAGGATTACTGAGTCAGTGGGTATGACCATGTTTATGGCTTTTGATATTTATGTTCAAATTGTACTCGAAAAATTTTGTATCTGTTTATTTTTAGATGAATCCAGGTTTTCTTAATTTTGACTGGGTAAAGTTTAGCTGAACATATAACATTAGACAGTAGTGTTCTGTTTATGAAACATTACTCAAATAGATTTGGAAGTATGTTTTCCATTCTCCATATTTAGAACTGTAAATGTAAACAGAAGTAGGGAAAGAATTTCCAGCCTTAACACTGTATTAATTCATTTCACTTTAATAGTTTGCCTCACTGTGGAATAAAAATAACACTGTACTAGCCACCAAAAGACCTGACTTTTAATTTTGCCTCTCATCAACCATGTGACCTTCAGCAAATCATTTAACCTCTCTGAATCTCCATCCATAGAATAGTGATGTTTGGCTCTGCTCTGCCCATCTCCGAGTACACATAAGAATTAAATGATCCAGGAGAGGGGAAACCATCAATACTGAAACTGATCAAGTGAAACAAATGAAACATAAGAAATACATTTGGAAATACTTTGAATCTATCCAGTAGATTTACCATGAGGACATTGGTCTTGAATAAGTAAACAGATTTTCCATAGCTTTTACCAGTGGGATAAAGCTAGGTTTCACACCTAATATACAATGTCTTTATTATTTACTTTTTATTAAAAAGATAATGTTAAAGAAAGAAGAAGTAAGCTTCCCATAATTAAAACAAATCAGTGCCTGGACCACAGCAACTTGCAATCCTGATTTAATTGGTCTAGGATGGGGGCTGGGCTTTAGTATGTTTTTAAAGCTTCTTAGATGATTTCAGTGTGCCACTGGGAATGAGACCTGGTAGCCGGTAGCCACTAGCCACATGTGGCTATATAAACTTAAATATTTAAGCTAATTAAAATTAAATAGTATTAAAAAGGCAGTTCCCTAGCTGCAGTAGGCACATATCAAGTACTTAGTTGTCACATGTGGCTGGATGGATGGCTACCCTTATTGGACAGCACAGAAGAACTTTTCTAACACTACAGAAAATTCTGATCGACAGCACTTTTTTTTTTTTTTTTGGTTACCTCCATTATTTTTTTTTAAGTGCAGTAAAAATTTTTTTTATTAATTAATTAATTTTTGGCTGCATTAGGTCTTCGTTGCTATGCATGGGCTTTCTCTAGCTGCGGCAAACGGGGGCTACTCTTTATTGCAGTGCACAGACTTCTCATTGCAGTGGCTTCTCTTGTTGCGGAGCACGGGCTCTAGGCGCTCGGGCTTCAGTAGTTGTGGCACACGGGCTCAGTAGTTGTGGCTCGCAGGCTCAGTAGTTGTGGTGCATGGGCTTAGTTGCTCCGCGGCATGTGGGATCTTCCCAGACCAGGGCTTGAACCCGTGTTCCCTGCATTGGCAGGCGGATTCTTAACCACTGTGCCACCAGGGAAGTCCCTAAGTGCAGTAAAATTTACATACAGTGAAATACACAGGTCTTAATTGAACTGTTAGGTGAGTTTTGACAAATGTACGTACCCACTTATCCAACAGCTCAATCAAGGTATAAGACGTTCACATCCCCCCAGTGTTCCCCACTGCCCCCTTCCAATCCACCAGCACAACCCACAGGCAACCACTCTTCTGATTATTGTCATAGATAAGTTTTGCCTTTCTTTATTTCATGTAAATTACTTATTGTCATTAAAGAACAAACCACTATTCACGATTATAAAAGACATTGCGTTATTAGATTTTTTAGTGAACACAGTTGACTTAAATGTCTGATGTTGATGAAGAAAACTTTCTAAGAATTTCATAGTGTGGACAACACTGCTCTTGATGCCTATATAGTAGATGAAGAAAGAAAACTTTTGATGACGGTAGTGAGTATTTTTTCCTATTTACTCATTTAACCATCAGATATTTACTGTGGGCTTGCTGTATGCTAGGTAGTGTGCTAGATTCGTATTTGTCACGGACCTGTTCCTCTCCTGCTAGTTGTTGCATCTGAATATTACCTGGTGTGATACTTGCTGTTTTCCTAAATCAATTTATCTTAAGAGTAAACTTTTTTATTACTACAAAAAATGGAAAATCACTCTCATTTGCCTTAAATACAAAGGAATGTTTTTAAAATGTAAGGTGGAGATTTCTGACAACAAAGCCTAATTATGAGGAACTTTCATTCTACTACATAAAAAATGCTGGATAAATGGTAACAGTTGTTAAAGTATCAACACTTATCTATCTGAACTCAAAATACAGACAACTCCCCAAATAACAGAAACGACAGAGAAATCAAAGGCGGAGTGGTGAGCAGGTGGGGAGTCCCGGAGGCCCACTGAGATGTTTGTCCCAGTCACAGCCAAGGAAGCTGGAGATGTGGTAGCCAGATGGGGACATATGAGGGAAGGGGGAGCTGAAACCGTCCCCCACCCCATCCCACAGCAAACAAACCACACACACACTCACACACACACCCTGGAGACTCAGAGAGCTTCTCCGGCAAAAAGAGCCCAGATGCATGAAGTCTATGTCAAGATGAAGAGAAAATTTTGGCAAGTAACCACAACTAAACAGAAACTCTAGGCCCACTGTGATGCTTAATTTTATGTGTTAAATTGATTGGTCATGGGGTGCCCAGACATTTGGTTAAACATTATTCTAGGTGAGGATGTTTCTAGATGAAATGGACATTTGAATAGATAGAGCAGAGCAGATTGCTCTCCCTAATGTGAGTGGGCCTCACCCAATGGACTGAAGGCCTGTATAGAACAAGAAGGTTGAACAAGTGGGGACTTCTAACTATATATACATATTCATGTATGTACATACATATACCTATATATGTATATGTATGTGCAGACAGAACGAGAGCAAGAGGGATCCTATTGGTTCTGTTTCTCTGCAGAACCCTGACTAATACGCCCGCACACCACTGGGTGTATGGAAGCTTATGGAAACAGATGCACCTTCTCCCTGCTCCCTGGAAGATAAATGGAAAATGTGATCTAAGCTTAGCTAATCAAATGCTCCCACTGAGAGCTGGTGGGATTGCTGAGAGAAGGAGGCAAGAGCCAAAGAGTCAGTTAGTGATGATCTTGCAGTGACTGTAGCAGAATCGAGAATTGAGAGTCCAGTGGCATGAGGCTGAGTGACCAGGGGTGATGGAACCCAGCAGCCAAGCTTCCAGCATTCAACATTAAAATGCCAACATCGAGGGCATCAAAAACATCAACTCTGGCAGGATCTGGGCCAATGCTTGTCTCCCTTGATCCCAGCGTTTCTGGCAGCTCTGCTTAAGTTTGCTGCAACTGGTTTCTGTTTTCTAGCAGGCTATGGGAACTCACTAAACATTGTAAGCAGGGAAATCACAGGATTAATGCTATGGGTTTGTGGCTCTGGGTTCATAGAATGTTGACTACTTCTTATGAGATAAACCTCTTCCTTGACTCACACACAATGGGATGCTTTTGGATTGTATTTTCCTCTGTGCTATTTTAGATCTGGGCCAGCTCTCTGCTGTGAGGACTTGGTGCAACCCAAGGTGTGAATCAAATGACATAATGAAAAGATTCCAGCTCCAAAATATCCATCTTTCTCATCAACTGACCCCAGAAACTCCTCCCTACTTGAAAATTCCAACTAATAGTTTCCAGGTATAAGTGACCACTCCCAGAGACTTTAGTTCTGTCTGCCTTCCAGTTGCAATGCATAGTTACCAAAGGGTCTGTGGATGCAGAGTTCCACCCCAGCTCTACCATGGACTAGTTGTGTGACCTTAGGCAACTGAATTACACCTGGACCCTCAGTTTTCCTTCTCTGTAAAATGGGCATAACAATAGTACTTAATTCATGGAGGTATTATGAGGTTTAGGTGAGCTCACAGTGCCCTAACTCACAGAAAAAATGTTTAATAAGTAGTAGATATTATACTAATACCTTGGAAATCCAGAGGTTATGTGAAGAGAGGTTCACGTTTCGGGGTTTGAAACAAATGCTGCATGCTCAAGTCCAATTTGGGCCAGATTCATTTTAAGAAACTCATAGGCACTTTTATAAGTTCAGTCTCACACTTTCCAAAACATATTAACATATACCCACACCCTACATTAAATATCCATTTTTTTGCTGTGAATTGTTGAAAACAAATTTATGATTGCTTTTAAAAAAATTTTTTTTAGCATTAACTTATTTAACTTACATTGCTTAGAAACCACTGTACTTACATCAAAATTTTTTGAAGTAATAGCCAAATCTACAATTATTTTCCAAGGTAATACCATTTTTATAAATATAAAATTTTTTGGTTAGGTTTTGTATAGGCAGGGGAAGTTTCTTCCAACATTTTATTATGAAAAATTAACACACATAAATCCTGATAAAACAGATAAATTTACACCTTTATGCCCTACCCCTGGATTTAACAGTTGTTTATATTTTGCTATATTTGTACTCTGATACACAAATATATATATATACATGTATATGTGTATATATATGTGTGTGTGTATATATATATAAAGTCAGAATCATATATATATATATATATATATATATATATATATATATATATATGTATATATATATATACCCCCTTTTTGGATGAAAAATTTGAAAGTAAGTTGTCAGGAAGCATAACACTTCACCCTAAATACCTCAGCAGAAATCTCTTAACATAATTATAATCCCTTTATCACACTTTAGAAAACTAACATAAATTCTCTAATATATCTAATATTCAGTTCTTTTTCAAATATCTTTTGTAACTGACTTTTATGAACCAGTATGAATAGTTACAGGGTTGCATTTAGTATGTCTCTATTTCTCTTTTAATATATAATTTTTTTTAACCTCTCATGACATTGACTTTTGTAAGAATCCAGGCCCCCTGGTCCTTTAGAATGCTTCCATTCTGGATTTGTCTATTTCTTCATGGTGTTGTTTAACGTGTATCTCCATCTCCCAACTCCTTTATTTCTTATAAACGGGGAGTTAGGTCCTGATTCTTGATTGAGTTCAGTTTCAACATTTTTGGAAGAAGTTCATGGGGAGCAGGTCCATGTCAGGTTGTCTCAGCATCAGAGTCCTAAGCTTGACCACTTGGTAAGTATAGATCTCTCACTGTAAAAGTACACTTTCCTCTTTTGCAATTACCGAGTAATGCTCAGGGTAGATTTTAGCACTGTGAAAATATACTGTTAATCAATAAGCTTTTACCTAATGGTTTTAGCATTTGTTGATGATCCTTGCCTGAATCGATTATTACATTGGGGAATACAAAAGTGTGATCTTCTATTATTACTCCCTCTACATTTATTAACAGGTATTATTTCTATCTCTCTTTTTTTTAATCTAACAGTAGATCCAACATATAACAATTTAAAGCCATTGAATTTAATAATAAATGAAACTGGCATAATGTGATATACTTGTACATTTTGTATTTTTTCTTTTGATGGGTAAAGCCAACAAATTTTCTCACACGTTTAGCTCTTGAAAAATTCATAGCCTCTGTGGCACTGTGGTGCCTAGTGGATAAAATAGCTGTGATAGGAACTATTTCTAACGACACAGTCAGCATTAAACCGTTGTACTGTGTTGTTCAGCACTGTGAGTGAGCACATCAGCAGGTGAGAAAAAAATCTGTGCTTAGGAAAACTAGTCTGCCCGAAATCCCAGGATCTAAGAGGTCTGTGTGGGAGCCTCTGGGGGGTGAGATGGGCTGGGGCACAGGAAGACCACAGACTAATGTGTTCCTTTCTACTTTGACCAACTATGATTTAAGTCAAATCAACAAGCACTTTATGAGAGTCTATTTTGGGTCAAAGACTTTGCTAGTATTCCTCTTTGCTATTTCCTTCTGTAAACTTTAAGGATCGACTATTCCCTTATATCTTTCGTCATTTAGTCACATATGAAAGCTGACTGCACACCCACTGTGCACAGGCCTAGAGAAGGTTCTTCTTCCCCTTCCAGAGGAGAACCACACCTAAACCTTCATGGCTGAGTAGAAAGCTCACTCACGTCAACACTGGCATTCAGGAGAACCTTCTGTTCTTGGGTCATAATTCTTCCCAGTCTCTTTCAAATACTACTTATCTGCTTATTTGCTTTATCATGCTAATTTGAGTGGTATTTTGGTTGTCATTTGCTTTCCTGAGCTGCTCTTAACCACCTCCAGTAATGAGGATTATTTTCAGAGCTTTATTTTAAACTACTTCTAGCACATTAAAATTGTTTTAAATTCAGAGTTCATGGTCTCTTTTGAAAGGATTACTTCAGTAAAGGTTTTATTTTTTTTCTCAATTGCTTTTCAGTAGAATTTTTGGCTCTACAGCGGTTAGAACATGACTTAGGTCCAAAACATGACACTGCATGTATGTGAGTTTGGGCTACATCTCTCTTTATTTGTAGTTTCTTTGTGAATTGGAAATAAAAATATTTAGTCCACAGGACTGTTGAAAAGACTATATGAGGTAACATATGTCTCACTGAGCCCAGAGCTATGATGGCAATGTTATTAATGACAGTGTTTGGCCCCTAAAAATAATGTTGTATGTATTTATTTTTATTAACAAACCGTTAAGGTAAACTCTCAGGGACTTCCCTTGCTTTGCTTGCTTCTGGTTTTACTTTAGTGCCACGTAGTCATCAAGTTCACAGGTCCTTTCAAAATCTTCAATGATTTTCAATACCTTATGGAAGAAACACCGTATTCCCAAGGCCAGTGTTCTAGGACCTCTGCCAGTCAAACCAGATTGCTCTACTCCAAACTTACCCGACATGACTCCTCTGCCCCCTCATCAGACAGTCCCTTCTACCCTAAGGCTCTTCATCCCCTAGTTTCCATCTATTCCTGCCTCTTCACGTCAAAATTATGTTAGTTCTTTGATTCTCAGCTCCAAGTCAACTTAATTGAGGAACCTTACCTGATTCTCTCCACTAAAGATCATGGCTTCCTTCTTCACAACGTTTGTAGTCCTTTCTCTGCAGTTATGTTTTAGAATGCTTGGCAATTTTACACTATATATTCTAGTAATTTGTATAACCTGAGTTTCATTAGTTCTTTCTCCTGGACTCCTGTAGTAGCTTACATCTTCCAGGTATGCCTAGGAGTTCCGGGAAGTCATCAATAGGAACTCACACATATCTGGTCTGTTACCATGTAGGTGTGGCAGTGGCATTCCTCTTACTCTGCTTCAGTCCTACCTAGATGTGTAGCATGGAGTCCACCACTGCCATTTCCTTTGCTACTTCCACCTGTTAGAGAAAATAGGTGCTGTGGTTCCTGCTTCCCCTACCCACCACCCTCATTTTGGCCTTCCTAACTCTTCCTCTGCCACTACCAAAACATGGTGGGATGGCAAAAGGGAGGGGAATGCCTCTCTCTAGTTTCAGTTACATTTGAGCCTTCAGCACCTATAAAGTTTTAGCTCTTTTTTTCCTTATAGCTTTCCCAGCTTCCCTGTTCTAGGATTCAGTCCAAAGTTCTTGAAGGGTGGCCAAGAGCTAAATTGATCTGGCAAACACCATGGTGCACTCCACGCTGCCCTTCCTTCCGACAGGTGAGACTCTTACTGATTAAGCTTTTGTGGGCCTGCTACTTATCTCATTAGAATGTGCCATTGTCCAACAAGACCCTAAGGGCCACTTAAAGAAAAAGGCAACCTCGGAGGGAGGGGCAAGATAGGGGTATGGGATTAAGAGATACAAACTACTATGTGTAAAAGGGATAAGCAACAAGGATATATTGTACAGCACAAGGAAATGTAGCCATTGTTTTGTAATAACATTAAATGGAGTACCATCTATAAAAAAAATTGAATCACTAAAAAAATGAAAAAAAAGAGAGAACAACCTCTTTAACACACCAGTTTGCCAGACTTTTCCAGACACGTCTGAACCCCAACTTTAGATTTCTTAGGGTTTCTTCTGAGATCTCCACTCTACATTTGCGTTGTACGATCATAACTGGATTGCAAGCTTCACTAGAACACAATTCATGTCCATAATGCCTAGAACATAGTAAGCTCTCAGTAAGTGTTTATTGGATAAACAAATGAGTGAGTTAAAATAGTAATAGCTAATATTTATTGAGTGCTAGACACTATTTCTAGTGTTTTATATTCATTAACTTGTTTAATTATCATTAAAACTCTGTTAGAAAGCATTCTTCTTCTTCTTATTCCAACGAGTGACCCAGTATTTTCCATTTGGTCCTGCAGATCCACTCTGCACCCTTCTCCACCTGTTCTCTGCCCCAGGAGATTGACCCTTGTGGACTACCTCAGTGGGGCTTCCTTTTCCTCTGGTTTGTGTGAGTTTGGCCATCGGGAGGTTCTGGAGAAGAGATCAGAGTGAGGGGGGAGAGAGGGATAATTTTCTGGTTCCTTCTTCGTGGTGTTGCCTTGGACAGGCTGAGACTCTGTCCTAAAAGTCACAGCTCAAGAGCTCTTATGCTCTCTCCCTTCCCTTTTTTTTTCATCCTAGGGGTCTTAATATCCCACTATTAGTAGCACCAGAGTCCTTCACTATCTGTGGTGGTTTCCCCTACATTTAGATCTCACCTGTGTAAAGAATTCATTTGTTAATTCATTTGCCCTTCTTTAATAATATTATATTGAGTGTATCATCCATATCTCTCTGAGTGTAAACTGAGAGAAACTGAGTGTAAACCATGATACTAATAAGGCAACTGAGACCCACAGAGGTTAAGGGATTGCTCAAGATCACTCTCCTAAAAATGCTGACATAGAGATTTGTATCTGAGCCCTTAGCTTTAAGTACCACAGTGTGCACACAAAAGAAATGCATTCAAATGCTGGGAGACAGTGAGGCACAGCAGATAAGTGCATTGTTCTGGCAGTCATAAAGATCTGGTCTCCAAAACTGACTCTAACCTAGTTAGAGAGTAACCTTGGGCAAATTATTTTACCTCTTTAAGATTCAGTTCCTAAATCTGTGAAATGGGAATGTTACCTACCTTAGAATTATTATAAGGCTTATAGTAATGAGTTAATTTATGTGAAGTGCTAACATACTATATATCTGGCACCTAATGAAGATTCAATAAATATCATAAAAGCTATTGCTAAGGGGATTATTTGGAAATATGGAGAACATGGGAAAAGTTTCATACAATGTATCTTTACCTAGATGTTTAAATTCTGGTGGAGTAGACAATAAACACATGAATAGTCATAAGAATAATAGAGGAATAGCAATAGAAAGAAAGTAATAGAATCCTGGATGGTTAGTGCAGACATTGGAGCTAAAGAGAAGGAAAGGAACTCGTGGTTCAAAGTAGATGGGCCAGACCCTCTCCAGCATTTATTGTTTGTAGACTTTTATTGTTTGTAGGTATCACCCATGTAAGATGATACCTCATTGTAGTTTTGATTTTCATTTCTCTAATAATTAGTGGTGTTGAGCATCTTTTCATGTGCTTTTTGACCATTTGTATGTCTTCTTTGGAGAAATGTCTATTTAGGTCTTCTACCCATCTTTTGACGGGTTGTTTGTTTTTTTGTTATTGAGCTGTATGACCTGTTTGTATATTTTGGAGATTAATCCCTTGTCTTGTTTGGACGCTTTGTTTGCAAATATTTTCTCCCATTCTGTGGGTTGTCTTTTCATTTTGTTTATGGTTTCCTTTGCTGTGCAAAAGCTTTTGAGTTTAATTAGGTCCCATTTGTTTACTTTTGTTTTATTTTCATTACTCTAGGAGGTGGGTCAAAAAAGATCTTGCTGTGATTTGTGTCTGGGAGTGTTCTGCCTGTGTTTTCCTCTAAGAGTTTTGTAGTATCTGGCCTTACATTTAGGTCTTTAATCCACTTTGAGTTTAATAAAGACCTACTGTATAGCACAGGGAACTCTACTCAGTACTCTGTAATGACCTATATGGGAAAAGAATCTAAAAAAGAGTGGATATATGTATATGTATAACTGATTCACTTTGCTGCACAGCAGAAAGTAACGACATTGTAAATCAACTATACTCCAATAAAAATTAAAAAAAAAAAAAAAGTAGACAGCACAGGCTTTATTTTGTGTTTCTTCAGTTCTCTCTTGAACTTATTTTCTTGACTTGGCACCAGCCATCCTGTTGAGTATACAAGCATCCCCCAGGAATTGTGGTCCGAGTGAACTAACACACATCAGCGGGCTTCATCACGAACCTTCTTCCTGGCTGTTAATTCTTGTGACGATAACCATTGCTTTCAGTGGTGGCCAGCCTTGCTCTTCTAGGAGGATTAGAATGCTGGGAGCAGGGAAGGGAGAGTCAGTATGCTGGCTTCAGAACATCCTTGCCTGTACTCGTAAAAACAAAGTCTATCATTTCAGTGAGGATAATTATACAGAATATTTCCATGACAGCTTCACAACCTGAACCAAAATTGCTTAAAAAGGTGCAAGTAAGTGAAAAAATACATCTTAACTATAGCTTTTGAAGGGAGATGGGCAAGTAAATATTGAATACTTTTTATGGGCACAAATATTCCAAGTGAACATCTAAACTATGGCAAGGTTTGCAAATGCATGACAAGCATTTACTTCCCACCCCCTATCAGAACTAGAGATGGCCTTGGAATCTCTAAACAAAACACTGAATGTTGCCATCATTCATTGGATTAGAGTTAGTACAAAAGATAAAGCCTGCCTGTTATTGTTGTTCTGTGGAGGGGACGACCCTACCAAGCCACATCATACCACCACCTAAAGTTTACCACTGAGTTTAAAACCAAATAGGCCTGGTGTCAGTTTTTTAGCTGAATTACTTAATGATATTGTCAATATTTTATTAGTAAGGAAGTAATTTTAGTTTGGAATGTGAATTTAGAATATTAGCTGCATTCTGAATCATGATTTTTTATTCTTATTTATTTTGCTTCCGGGGACTGTATCAGTTTAACAAACCACTCCAAAATGGAATGACTTAAAACAATCATCATTTTATTTGTTCATGGTTCTGTGGTCAGCAATTTGGGCTCAGCTCTGCTGGATGTGTCTCTGTTCCTGGTTATACTGGCTAGGCTCACTCCTATTTGCCATCAGCTAGGGGCTGATGATCTCACTCACATGTCTGGCAGTTGGCTGGCTCTTGGCAGGGACAACTGGGTCATTTCCCACTTAGCATCCAGCAAGTTAAACCAGACTCATTCTCATCATGGTGGTCACAGTGTTCCCCAGAGCAGCTAGAGGGGGCAAGTCCCAATGCATGGGTACTTTTCAAGTCTCACTTGTGTCATATTTGTTATTATCCCATTGGCCAAAGCAAGTCACATGGTGAAGCACAGAGTCAGTGGAAGAGGGAATTTACCAAAGGCATAGATATGGGAAGGGAATTCTTGTGGGGACTTTTGCAAATAATCTACCATGGGGCACAGTCTCAAAATGATAATGTGTAGTAGTAAAGCAACATTCTTATATTTACATATATAAATATAAGCCTTTTGAAAATTTTTTGAAAAGCCTTACAGCAATACAATGGTTCTACTTAAAAATCACATGGAGACATTAAATATTGTTATGTAAATGAAATACTACACTGAATATTGTTCTTAATAGTATCACAACTGCTAACATATATTTGATCTTCAGTCACCCAATGATGAAGGTACTACTATTATTCTCATTTTGCACATGGAAGAAATTGAGACTCAGAGAAATTGGAGAACTTGCTCGATGTCACCATCACTAAGGGAATAACATTTGGGCAGCTCTAAGAATATGCTAATATAATGTATATAAGGGACTTAGTATGGACCTTCCACAGTGTTCAATGAGTATATGAACACTATATTAATATCATAATATTAATAGTCATAATTGAACATGAGAGGTTATTTTATTTTAAAAGTTAGACCATGTGCAGCTATAAAACTAAGAACTCTCTAACATATTAAATTTCCTGTTATGGACATCTCTATAATTGGTTCTATATTTTGCTCTAACTGGAACTGATTGCAAATGCATTAGAAAGTCTAATTTTCAGAGAAGTCATAAAACTTTGCTCACTACTAAACAATCAAAACTTTTAAAGCACCATCCATTAAGCTGTATCATTAAATCCAAAGCTATATTACCAAAACACTAAATGACTGGATAACCTCTACTTCTTATTTCTTCAGTCATGACAAAGAATATCTTTATCAAATCTCTGTGGATGTCATTATAATTTATTTTGATTTAAAGTAAAAGGGTCTATTTGCGGGAGGGAGGTTAAATTTCACATAGTGAATATATATCACTTCTGCATCAGCCACGTGTTGAGAAAAGAATAGAACCGGAAATCCTGTTCGAGAAAGGATATTTAAAAGGATATCTTAAGGAAATGAGAAACAAGTTTATGCTACACTTGATAACATTCTTCCATTTTCCTGAATAGAGTCTGAGAAAATATACAGTGTCACAACTAGTCATTGAATGATACTATTCAGATTTGTGTTCAATGGGAATGGCTCATTATTTCTTTGGTTGCTCTGTTCTATTATAATTAACTTGAAATCAAAGAAAGAAAAAGGTATAGTATAAGGACTGGTGTTCTCTAGTTTAGTTCTTTAGAACTCTGTTAGGCAAGAATGGCAGAGAAATGGAGAACAAACACCCTTGACAGGGAATCACATTGGCCTTTTCTTTTTGGTACCACCTTTGGCTTTATACCTAACTCCATCTCAACAGCCAGTTCCTTAGGTTAGTGTTACAACATGGCACACACTACTTCTCTACTATTCCCATGTGCTTATCGAAATTGGATTCAAATTAAGATAAAAATATGGATAGAGATGATTCAAAATATTTCAGAGAAGAATTAATTTGATGATTAATTTTAGCATCAGTTTATGCAAGTGGATCTCAACTGTGGGCAATTTTCATCTGACAGTTCTGGAGATACTTTTGGTTGTTAAAATTTGGGGTGAGGGGATGCTATCGGAATCTAATGGGTAGAGGCCAGAGATGTTGCTAAACACCCTATAATGCACAGGACAGTCCCCCACAACAAAGAATTGTCCATCCCCAAATGTCAATAGTTTTGAGGTTGATAAAATGCTGATTTATATAATATGAATGTTGCATTAGTTATAATTTCTTAAACAAAATAGATATATAGCCATTGGGTAGATGGCTATCAGGGATAATTTAGAAGGGATTTTGTGTGTGTGTGTGCATGTGCACATGCAGAGGATTAAATTCTTTCTAAAATCTGATGAACTGTAAGATACCATGCTTCCCATTTATTTTACTTTCTTGGAAGCTGCCATACAGAAGAAGCCTAAGGAATTAGTGAAAACCAGAAAATATGAAGGCGAATGCTTTATAGAGCACATCTTAGGATGGGGCATTGCATCAGTGAAGGGCTGCTGCTGCCGATCTCCATACCATGTATAAGTCGAGTAAAACTTGAGGGTAAGGGAAGGGCAAAGGGAAGGAGGACTGTCCAGGTCTTTCTGGATACTGTTTATTCATAGAACTTAGTCATTTTATTCGTGATATAAATTTAAAAGCTAGAAGTTTAATGATTTTTTAAAAAATTAACCACAATCTGTCATCTTAATTGAGGTGATGGTTTCATGGGTGTTTAACATCTGAGAAAACTCATCAGATTGTACAATTTAAATTTGTGCAGTTTATCATGTCTAAACTGGTCCTCAATCATATTGTAAAAACAAAACATACGTTAACACACTCTCCCTATAAAAAGCTCAAACAATGCATATCTTATAACATATGACAGTTTTCCTTCACCCCTCACTCCTACTCCTCTCCCCCAGGGTAACAACTGTTAATTGTTTGATCTAAATTTAAGTACATATACAAGTATTTTACACATATCATTTTAAAATGGTCATATAAATAAAAGCACAAAATTTTTTGCTTGCTTTTTTCTCATCATATCTTGGACATCTTCCCACAGATCTATCTCATTCTCTTTTGATGGTTACATAGTGTTTCATAATGTGACTATATCATCAATTATTTAATCATTTATTTATTTAGGTTAGATGTTTCTCTTTCACAAACAGTAAAAAAAAAAAAAAAAAGCAAAAACATGAATCATTTCTACAAGCTTAATTTTTCAGAAGTGGGGTTGTTGAGTAAAAGCAAACATATACTTAAAATTTGTATGTCTACTGCTAAATTGCTTGCTACAAAACACTTTAATAACTTAGGCTCTCATCAGTATTGGGGAGAACCAATTTATGACAATTTGACATGTCTCTTACATTTTCCCAATTTGATAGGCAAACAAGACTTTTACTAGCAAAGATGTACATCTTTGCTTTTGTCATTTTGTATTGGAATTTTGGTATTTTTATTTATTTTTAAGAGCTCTTTGCATGTTATGGATATTAACTCTCTTTTATATATTTATAAGACTATCTATGATTAAACAGAGAATTACCATAAGACCTAGCAATTCCACTTCTGGGTATATACCCAAAAGAATTGAAATCAGAGACTCGAACAGATGTTTGTACATCAATGTTCTTTGCAGTCTTTTTTTTTTTTAATTGGATAATTTGTCTTTTTTTTTTTTTAACACCTTTATTAGAGTATAATTGCTTTACACTGGTGTGTTAGTTTCTGCTGTATAACAGAGTGAATCAGCTATACATATACATTTATCCCCATTTGTCCTCCCTCTTGTATCTCCCTCCCACCTTCCCTATCCCACCCTTCTAGGTGATCACAAACCACCGAGCTGGTCTCCCTGTGCTATGCGGCTGCTTCCCACTAGTTATCTATTTTACATTTGGTAGTGTATATATGTCCATGCCACTCTCTCACTTCATCCCAACTTACCCTTCCCCCTCCCAGTGTCCTCAAGTCCATTCTCTACATCTGCGTCTTTATTCCTGTCCTGCCCCTAGGTTCTGCAGAACCTTTTTTTTTCCCCCATATATATATGTTAGCATATAGCATTTGTTTATCTTTTTCTGGCTTACTTCACTCTGTATGACAGTCTCTAGGTCCATCCACCTCACTGCAAATCACTCAATTTCTTTTCTTTATATGGCTGAGTAATATTCCATTATATATATGTGCCACATCTTCTTTACCCATTCATCTGTCGATGGACACTTAGGTTGCTTCCATGTCCTGGCTATTGTAAATAGTGCTGCAATGAACATTGTGGTGCATGACTCTTTTTGAATTATGGTTTTCTCAGGATATATGCCCAGTAGTGGGATTGCTGGGTCATATGGCAGTTCTATTTTTAGTTTTTTAAGGAACCTCCATACTGTTCTGCATAGTGGCTGTATCAATTTACATTCCCACCAACAGTGCAGAAGGGTTCCCTTTTCTCCACACCCTCTCCAGCATTTATTATTTGTAGATTATTTGATGATGGCCATTCTGACCAGAGTGAGGTGATATCTTATTGTAGTTTTGATTTGCATTTCTCTAATGATTAATGATGTTGAGCATCCTTTCATTTGTTTGTTGGCAATCTGTATATCTTCTTTGGAGAAATGTCTATTTAGGTCTTCTACCCATTTTTGGATTGGGTTGTTTGTTTTTTTGATATTGAACTGCATGAGCTGCTTGTACATTCTGGAGATTAATCCTTTGTCAGTAGCTTCCTTTGCAAATATTTTCTCCCATTCTGAGGGTTGTCTTTTCATCTTGTTTATAGTTTCCTTTGCTGTGCAAAAGCTTTTAAGTTTCATTAGGTCCCATCTGTTTGTTTTTGTGTTTATTTCCAATTCTCACGGAGGTGGGTCAAAAAGGATCTTGCTGTTATTTATTTCATAGAGTGTTCTGCCTATGTTTTCCTCTAAGAGTTTGATAGTGTCTGGCCTTACATTTAGGTCTTTAATCCATTTTGAGTTTATTTTTGTGTATGGTGTTAGGGAGTGTTCTAATTTCATTCTTTTCCATGTAGCTGTCCAGTTTTCCCAGCACCACTTATTGAAGAAGCTGTCTTTTCTCCATTGTATACTCTTGCCTCCTTTATCAAAGATAAGGTGACCGTGTGTGCGTGGGTTTATCTCTGGGCTTTCTATCATGTTCCATTGGATCTACATTTCTGTTTTTGTGCCACTACCATACTGTCTTGATTACTGTAGCTTTGTAATATAGTCTGAAGTCAGGGAGCCTGATTCCTCCAGCTCCGTTTTTTTACTCAAGTTTGCTTTGGCTATTCGGGGTCTTTTGTGTTTCCATACAAACTGTGAAAATTTTTATCTAGTTCTGTGAAAAATGCCATTGGTAGTTTGATAGGGATTGCATTGAATCTGTAGATTGCTTTGGGTAGTAGAGTCATTTTCATAATGTTGAGTCTTCCAATCCAAGAACATGGTATATCTCTCCATCTGTTTGTATCGTCCTTAATTACTTTCATCAGTGTCTTACAGTTTTCTGCATACAGGTCTTTTGTCTCCCTAGGTAGGTTTATTCCTAGATATTTTATTCTTTTTGTTGAAATGGTAAATGGGAGTGTTTCCTTAATTTCTCTTTCAGATTTTTCATCATTAGTGTATAGGAATGCAAGAGATATTTGTGCATTAATTTTGTATCCTGCTACTTTACCAAATTCATTGATTAGCTCTAGTAGTTTTCTGGTACCATCTTTAGGATTCTCTATGTATAGTATCATGTCATCTGCAAACAGTGACAGTTTTACTTCTTCTTTTCCAATTCGGATTCCTTTTATTTCTTTTTCTTCTCTGATTGCTGTGGCTAAAACTTCCAAAACTATGTTGAATAATAGTGGTGAGAGTGGGCAACATTGTCTTGTTCCTGATCTTAGAGGAAATGGTTTCAGTATTTCACAATTGAGAATGATGTTGGCTGTGGGTTTGTCATGTATGGCCTGTATTATGTTGAGGTAAGTTCCCTCTATGCCTACTTTCTGGAGGGTTTTTATCAGAAATTGGTGTTGAATTTTGTTGAAAGCCTTTTCTGCATCTATTGAGATGATCATATGGTTTTTATCCTTCAGTCTGTTAATATGGTATATCACATTGATTGATTTGCATATATTGAAGAATCCTTGCATTCCTGGGATAAATCCCACTTGATCATGGTGTATGATCCCTTTAATGTGCTGTTGGATTCTGATTGCCAGTATTTGTTGAAGATTTTTGCATCCATGTTCATCAATGATATTGGCCTGTAGTTTTCTTTTTTTGTGACATCTTTTTCTGGTTTTGATATCAGGGTGATGGTGGCCTCATAGAATGAGTTTGGGAGTGTTCCTTCCTCTGCAATTTTTTGGAGGAGTTTGAGAAGGATAGGTGTTAGCTCTTCTCTAAATGTTTGATAGAATTCTCCTGTGAAGCCATCTGGTCCTGGGCTTTTGATTGTTGGAAGATTTTTAATCACAGTTTCAATTTCAGTGCTTGTGATTGGTCTGTTCATATATTCTACTTCTTCCTGGTTCAGTCTCGACAGGTTGTGCTTTTCTAAGAATTTGTCCGTTTCTTCCAGGTTGTCCATTTTATTGGTATATAGTTGCTTATAGTAATGTCTCATGATCCTTTGTATTTCTGCAGTGTCAGTTGTTACTTCTCCTTTTTCATTTCTAATTCTGTTGATTTAGGTCTTCTCCCTTTTTTTCTTGATGGCTCTGGCTAATGGTTTATCAATTTTGTTTATCTTCTC
Source organism: Balaenoptera ricei (assembly GCF_028023285.1). NCBI lineage: Eukaryota > Metazoa > Chordata > Mammalia > Artiodactyla > Balaenopteridae > Balaenoptera > Balaenoptera ricei. The sequence goes on from NC_082654.1 coordinate 40,004,688, forward strand.
AAAGAACCAGCTTTTAGTTTTATTGATCTTTGCTATTATTGTTTTCTTCATTTCTTTTTCATTTATTTCTGATCTGATCTTTATGATTTCTTTCCTTCTGCTAACTTTGGGGGTTTTTTTGTTCTCCTTTCTCTAATTGCTTTAGGTGTAAGGTTAGGTTGTTTATTTGAGATGTTTGTTTTCTCTTGAGGTAGGATTGTATTGCTACAAACTTCCCTCTTAGAACTGCTTTTGCTGCATCCCATAGGTTTTGGGTCATCATGTTTTCACTGTCATTTGTTTCTAGGTATTTTTTGATTTCCTCTTTGATTTCTTCAGTGATCTCTTGGTTATTTAGTAGTGTACTGTTTAGCCTCCATGTGTTTGTATTTTTTACAGATTTTTTCCTGTAACTGATACCTAGTCTCATAGCATTGTGGTTGGAAAGATACTTGATAAAATTTCAGTTTTCTTAAATTTACCAAGGCTTGATTTGTGACCCAAGATATGGTCTATCCTGGAGAATGTTACATGAGCACTTGAGAAGAAAGTGTATTCTGTTGTTTTTGGATGGAATGTCCTATAAATATCAATTAAGTCCATCTTGTTTAATGTATCATTTAAAACTTGTGTTTCCTTATTTATATTCATCTTGGATGATCTGTCCATTTGTGAAAGTGGCATGTTAAAGTCCCCTACTATTATTGTGTTTTGTCAATTTCCCCTTTTATAGTTATTAGCATTTGACTTATGTATTGAGGTGCTCCTATGTTGGGTGCATTAATATTTACAATGTTATATCTTCTTCTTGGATTCATACCTTGACCATTTTGTAGTGTCCTTCTTTGTCTCTTGTAATAGTCTTTATTTTAAAGTCTATTTTGTCTGATATGAGAATTGCTACTCCCTCTTTCTTTTGATTTCCATTTGCATGGAATATCTTTGTCCATCTCCTCACTTTCAGTCTGTATGTGTCCCTAGGTCTGAAGTGGGTCTCTTGTAGACAGTGTATATATGGGTCTTGTTTTTGTCCATTCAGCCAGTCTATGTCTTTTGGTTGGAGCATTTAATCCATTTACATTTAAGGTAGTTATCAGTATGTGTGTTCCTATTACCATTTTCTTAATTGTTTTGGGTTTGTTATTGTAGGTCTTTTCCTTCTCTTGTGTTTCCTGCCTAGAGAAGTTCCTTTTGCATTTGTTGTAAAGTTGGTGGTGCTGAATTCTCTTAGCTTTTGCTTGTCTGTAAAGGTTTTAATTTCTCCATTGAATCTGAAAGAGATTCTTGCTGGGTAGAGTAATCTTGGTTGTAGGTTTTTCCCTTTCATCTCTTTAAATATGTCCTCCCACTCTCTTCTGGCTTGCAGAGTTTCTGCTGACAGATCAGTTGTTAACCTTATGGGGATTCCCTTGTGTGTTATTTGTAGCTTTTTCCTTGCTGCTTTTAATATTTTTTCTTTGTATTTAATTTTTGATAGTTTGATTAATACATGTCTTGGCATGTTTCTCCTTGGATTTATCCTGTATGGGACTCTCTGTGCTTCCTGGACTTGATTGACTATTTCCTTTCCCATATTAGGGGAGTTTTCAACTATAATCTCTTCAAATATTTTCTCAGTCCCTTTTTTTTTTCTCTTCTTCTTTTGGGACCCCTATAATGCAAATGTTTGTGCATTTAGTGTTGTCCCAGAGGTCTCTGAGACTGTCCTCAATTCTTTTCATTCTTTTTTGTTTATTCTGCTCTGCGGTAGTTATTTCCACTATTTTATCATCCATGTCACTTATCCATTCTTCTGCCTCAGTTATTCTGCTTTTGATTCCTTCTAGAGAATTTTTAATTTCATTTATTGTGTTGTTCATCATTGTTTGTTTGCTCTTTAGTTCTTCTACGTCCTTGTTAAATGTTTCTTGTATATTCTTCATTTTATTTCCAAGATTTTACATCATCTTTACTGTCATTACTCTGAATTCTTTTTCAGGTGGATTGCCTATTTCCTCTTCATTTGTTTGGTCTGGTGTGTTTTTACCTTGCTCCTTCATCTGCTGTGTATTCCTCTGTCTTCTCATTTTGCTTAACTTACTGTGTTTGTGGTCTCCTTTTCACAGGCCGCAGGTTCGTAGTTCCCTTTGTTTTTGGTGTCTGCCCCCAGTGGGTTATGTTGGTTCAGTGGGCTGTGTAGGCTTCCTGGTGGAGGGGACTGGTGCCTGTGTTCTGGCGGATGAGACTGGATCTTGTCTTTCTGGTGGGCAGAACTGTGTCCGGTGGTGTGTTTGGGGTGTCTGTGAACTTATTATGATTTTAGGCAGCCTCTCTGCTAATGGGTGGGGTTGTGTTCCTGTCTTGCTCGTTGTTTGGCATGAGGGTGTCCAGCACTGTAGCTTGCTGGTTGTTTAGTGGAGCTGGGTCTTAGCATTGAGTTGGAGATATCTGGGAGAGCTTTCGCTGTTTGAGATTACGTAGGGTTGGGAGGTCTCTGGTGGACCGATGTCCTGAACTTGGCTCTTCCACCTCAGAGGCTCAGGCCTGACATCTGGCCAGAGCACCAAGACCCTGTCAGACACTCCATTCAGAAGAAAAGGGAGAAAAAAGAAAGAAAGAAAGAAAAAAATAAAATAAAATAATTAAAATTAAAAATTAAAAAAATATTATAAACAAGAAGTAATAAAAAAATAGAAAGAAAGAAGAGAACAACCAAACCAAAGAACAAATCCACCAATGATAACAAGTGCTAAAAACTATACACAGACACACACACACACACACACACAAACAAAAACGGACAGACAGAACCCTAGGACAAATGGTAAAAGCAAACGTATGCAGACAAAATCACACAAAGAAGCATACACATACACACTCACAAAAAGAGAAAAAGGGAAAAAAATTATATATATATATATAAATAAATGAAGAGAGCAACCAAATCAATAAACAAATCTACCAATGATAATAAGCTCTAAATACTAAACTAAAATAAACATAAAACAAAAAACAAATTAGATGCAGAAAGTAAACCCAAAGTCTACAGTTGCTCCCAAAGTCCACTGCCTCAATTTTGGGATGATTCGTTGTCTATTCAGGTATTCCACAGATGCCGGGTACATCAAGGTGATTGCGGAGATTTACTCCACTGCTCCTGAGGCTACTGGGAGAGATTTCCCTTTCTCTTCTTTGTTTGCACAGCTCCTGGGGTCCAGCTTTGGATTTGGCCCTGTCTCTGTGTGTAGGTCACCTGATCGTGTCTATTCCCCACCCAGACAGGATGGGGTTAAAGTCACAGCTGATTTGGGGGTTCTGTCTCACTCAAGCCGGGAGGAGGGAGGGGTACTGTATGAGGTGCAAGCCTGCGGCGGCAGAGGCTAGCATGACGTTGCAACAGCCTGAGGCATGCCATGTATTGTCCTGGGGAAGTTGTCCCTGGATCAGTGGACCCTGGCAGTGGCAGCTGCACAGGCTCCTGGGAGGGGAGGTGTGGATAGAGACCTGTGCTTGCACACAGGCTTCTTGGTGGCTGCAGCAGCAGCCTTAGCGTTTCATGCCCATCTCTGGTGTCTGTGCTGATAGCCGCGGCTCGTGCCCGTCTCTGGAGCTCGTTTAGGCAGTGCTCTGAATCCCCTCTCCTCGTGCATCCCGAAACAATGGTCTCTTGCCTCTTAGGCAAGTACAAACTTCTTCCCGGACTCCTTCCCGGCTAGCTGTGGTGCACTAGCCCCCTTCAGACTGTGTTCACACAGCCAACCCCAGTCCTCTCCCTGGGATCTGACCTCCGAAGCCCGAGCCTCAGCTCCCAGCCCCCACCCGTCCTGGTGGTGGGTGAGCAGACAAGCCTCTCGGGCTGGTGAGTGCTGGTCAGCACCGATCCTCCATGCGGGAATCTCTCCATTTTGCCCTCTGCACCCCTGTTGCTGCGCTGTCTTCCGTGGCTCCGAAGCTTCCACCCCGCCACCCCCTGTCTCCGCCAATGAAGGGCCTTCCTAGTGTGTGGAAACTTTTCCTCCTTCACAGCTCCCTCCTCGAGGTGCAGGTCCCGTCCCTATTCTTTTGTCTCTGTTTTTTCTCTTTTCTTTTGCCCTACCCAGGTACGTGGGGAGTTTCTTGCCTTTTGGGAAGTCTGAGGTCTTCTGCCAGTATTCAGTAGGTGTTCTGTAGGAGTTGTTCCACATGTAATTGTATTTCTGATGTATTTGTGGGGAGGAAGGCGATCTCCGCACCTTACTCCTCTGCCACCTTGAAGGTCTCCCTGTTCTTAGTCTTATTCACAGTAGCTAAAAGGTGGAAGCAACCTGAGTGTCCATCAGTGTATAAGAGATGAGTGTATAAACAAAATGTGGTATATACATACAATAGAATATTATCCAGCTTTAAAAAGAAGGGTAATTTTGATACATAATACAACATGGATAAACCTTGAGGACATTATGCTAAGTGAAATAAGCCAAATAAAATACAGAAAACACTGTATGATTCCATTTATATGAGGTATCTAGAATAGTTAAATTAATAGAAACAGAAAGCAGAATGGTGGTTATACCAAGGGCTGGGGAGAAGAGATGGGGAGTTATTGTTTAATGGGTACAGAGTTTCCGTTTGGGAAAATGAAAAAGTGCTGGAGGCAGATGGTGGTGATGGTTGTACAACAGTGTGAGTGTACTTAATTCCACTGAGCTATAAGCTTAAAAATGGTTAAAGTGGTAACTTTTTATGTTATGTCTATTTTACTGTATTAAGAAAGTGAGAAAACATTGTTTATATAAATAACATAAATTTGAATAAACAGGTACACAATATATTCAAAATATGTGTTACATAAATATTTTCTCCTAATCTGTTAACATGAGTTCTCTCTCCAGTAATTTGAAATGCTACTTCTTTAATAAACGATACTTCCCTATAGATATGAATCTCTTTGTAAGCTATGCATTGTTATTAGCTCATTTTTAAAATTACTCATCACATTGATTTAATTACTATAGCTTTATAGTACACTTGATAGGCAGTAGGACAAGACCATTATTTTTGTTGCTTTTCAAATATCTTTATTTTTCTGCAGCATCTGTTTTGTATGAATTTTAAAATCAATTCATCAACTTCTATTTTTAAAAGTATTGTTGGAATTGCATTGAATTTACAGATAAATCTATCTGGGGGGATATATTGTAATATATAGAGGCAATTTTGATTAATCATACTACTCTTAGTTTTCTAAGTACAGAATAATCAGTTTTTACTATTAAAAATTATTCTTACTTATACAGTGGTTTATAATTTTTTATGCCCATATTCTCCAGTTTGCCTGTAATCTCTTTCATACAGTAACTCATCAGTAATAGCGATTGAAATGCTGCTTATCACATGCTATATGCTAATGAGCATTCTCTATTACAAGTGTGTGAACTATTACTTTTGTCTTTACTGGAAAAATGAGTTAATCTTTTAAAGTAAAAATGGATCTCTTTGTTCTCTAAGAAATGGAATACTGATAATACAAACGTATGGTATGTTTTTCTATTAAACGAATAAATGTATTTGAATTTCCAAGGTTAGCTCTGTCAGGATACTCTATTTCTTTAAGCTTTCTAATTATTTTAACCTGATTTTCCTGGTGAGTAGATTTTCGCACTCACAAGGAAAGAGCAGTCTTTATAGAGGAAGGATAAAAGGAGGGTAATTTTAGATGAAACACGAAACCCAGTGAAGAGACTATAGTATAATTTCATAGGTGCAACAGGTATTTTGCTATTTCCAAATGTCACTTTGGAATCTTCCATACGTTACTTACTGTAAAATTTCCCTGGTTATGGCGTTTTATGAAATCCTTGGTGCCTCCTAGGATAAATTTCACGTTCATGGGAAAGGTACTCCAGGTGTACTTTCTGGCAACCATGTGGCTTTGTTCCTCACATGCCAGCCGCTGCCCCCCACTTTGAGATTCCCCTGACCAAAAAATTACCTGTGGTTTCCAGGACATGTTCATAGAAGAATCCATTCCAGGGGATTATACATATATTCAAAAAGGATCTTCCTTAATAAAAGTTTTTGGTCAACTGTAAGTAACAGAAATTCAACTAGTGCATTAATTTGGCAAACTAATCCTTTCGTTTCAACCAAGTGGGCTTATGTCAATTGGTTATTTGGTGATTTTGGCTTTCTGTAGGTGTCTCTCTCTCTCTGTCTCTGTCTCTCTCACACACACACACACGGCTTATTACTTTTCCTTCCCCTTCCTCTGTACTATGATAACCTTTTAGTTTTTTCACTTTTGTTTTAAAATTAGTCATTTCCGTATCTATTATCCCTCACCCTAAGCTGCTCCTCCTACACTATCATAAGCTTCTTGTTTTTTTTTTTCACTTTTTTATTGGGGTATAGTTGATTTACAATGTTGTGTTAGTTTCAGGTATACAATAATGTGAATCAGTCATATATATATCATATATATATATATATATATCTCTCAATTTTTTTTCAGATTCTTTTCCAATCTAGATTATTACAGAATACTGAGTAGAATTCCCTGTGCTATACAGTAGGTCCTTATTGGTTATCTATTTTATATATAGTCCTGTGTATATGTTAATCCCAATCTCCTAATTTATCCCTTCCCCCCACATTTCCCCTTTGGTAACCATAAATTTGATTTCCAGATCTGTGAGTCTGTTTCTGTTTTGTAAATAAGTTCATTTGTATCATTTTTTTTTTTTTTTAGGGCAGACGCTCTAACTTGTCTCTGTTTATCCTTAGTGTCTAGGGGAATGCCTGGGATCTGTAGAAAGTGAGCAAAAAATATTTGTTGAATAAATGAAACCAAATGCATTTGCTCAGGTAATACAAACATTTATTTTTAGTTTCCCATTCAAAGGCAGAATGCCAGATTTATGATATCTTTCTTAATAAAAAGGTTCCTGACATAAATGGCTCTTCTCCTGCATCTTTCCTAGAATGCTAATTTGACATTTACGCAAAAGGTAAATCAGTTTGTTTAGCTATGGAGGAGAGGAAGTTGTCACTCCTGATTAATAACAGTGCACTAGCATCTAATCCCCAGCAACTTGTGGCATTTCCCATCTGTTCTTAACATTACTCCATTTATGCTCTTAACATTAAAATATCCAAATGTTTTGAATGGAGACATTTTTAAAGGAAGAGTTTGTTTTTACTGACATACCCAAGCTAGAAAAATGATTTAGAAGAAAAGTACAATGACTGACACACACACACACACACACACACACACACACACACACACACTCCAGCACCACCTCATGTTACCCAAAGTATTCCTGGCAGAGTTTCTTGCTGATGATTTTAGCCACAGTCTGAGTAATGTCTGCTTGCCTGAGTATTGTAAAGTGATCTCCCTTTATTACATGAAGTCTTGAATGAAAGGCGGCGTGGTACAGTGTCTTCGTAGTTCAATACCTTCTGTCTTTCTGCCACCTCTCTGCAAATTGTGGGTGGCTGGAAAGGATGCTGTGGGAAGGGGAGAATTCTGCTGAGCCAAAGTGTTTTTCAACACAAAAACGATTCTTCATTGTAACTAATACGATTATTTAAGATTATTATGGGACAGTTTTGAGTGTTTCTACCACCTTCTCACTTTTATTAAGCTGCCCAAATGGAGCCCTATATAACATAAATGGGAAAAATATCATCAACACGGCACTTGGGGACGTTACCTGTAAATATGGGAGTTTTAATATCTCCTGGAATACTGTAGGTTCAGTGGAACTATTTTTTTAAAAAAGAAACAAGTTATATTTTTATAATAAATGACTAGACATTTTGAGAAAATAATTTCCAAATGTGTCCCCTTTGCATCAGAAATAGTAAATGAACTATTGAACTAACTATGCAGTTTTGATTAGAGACCAAGAAAAATAATGATAGTTATAACAGGTTGAGTGATTGTCAAAATATAGGGCTCCTTATGCCTGGTAATGGTTTGTTAGCTTTTTTACATGGGGACTGTTAATTTGAAATAACCTGAGATAAGCACAGATGAATGTCTCCATCAATAAAAAGCTGGTGGTGAGAATTAAGACCGGAGGTGATTTTATCATATTCTTAAAAAACATACATATGTAATAATATTTGGCTTGTTCTTTTAAAATATCAGAATGTTCTGAGTTGTTATTAAAAATATTTAATAAAACACCAAATGCCATTTTTTTAAGGTCAGAAGAACTATAATCCTATAGCATCTGTGTGAAGAAAGGGCATACTCTCTCTAAATGCAACAGTCTTTGTCCCTTGTTACTGAGCATTTTATCACAAAATGGGACTGTTGTGTCATATTGCATTGGACTAACGGTTCTGAAAGTCAGGAAATGACAGCACTAAGTTAGGCAATAGGCTAACATACAAACCAGATATTAAATCTTTTGTGTCAAAGTTGTGTAAAAATATGTATTTATATACAATTATGCTTTTATATGAATATGCTATTTAATGAGGCATGCACAAGTAAATGGTAACAGTGAGTGGTTGCCTCCATAAAAGGGGGTCTGTGTAGCTGGGGAACAGGGATGAGAAGGAGACCTACCTTTCATTGCATATCCTTTGTTTTTTGAATTCTATATCATGTACATCTGTTTTCTAAATTTTATAACAGTTTATAAAAAGAAGTTCCATGTAGATGAGTCCAGTGTCTCTCACTTTAAAAATCAAACCAACAAAGACCTACTATATAGCACAGGAAACTATATTCAATATCTTGCAATAACCTATAATGGAAAAGATTCTGTAAAAGAATATATGTATGTATATATATAACTGAACCACTGTGCTATACACTTGAAACTAACACAACATTATAAATCAACTACTCCTCAGTAAAAAAATCAAACCAAAACATCAAGTCAAATCAAATAAAAAGATAGACTCAAAGGACTTGTATTCTTTCCCAACCCCTCTTCTCAAATATTTGATTAGAACCGGCACCTGAAAGGCAATATGATATGGGGGCACTTAATTTCCATGAACGGCTATGGAAATATCCAATTAATAAGAATCCAAGATATTTAATTGTATTCCCAGAGCTGAACATATTATAAAAACACATACTGCTGTACAAGAGTTATTACTATTTTACAGATTAGAAACCTATAAGGCTCAGCAGATGAAATAATCTGCCCAAGGTCACAGAGCAAGTTCACTACCCAAGGTAAACTATGGTAGCGTTTCTACTCCGTAAAAATTTGAACTAGTGAGTGGTTCCAATCCCTTCTAGAACCTGTGGTTGGAAGGATGTACAGTTCAGTCATAATAAGACGCAACTTTTAAACATAAATATCTTTTATGGAAGAGAGTTTGTCACACTCAGAAGGCTACCTGTGTTGTCATCAGTGTGCTTTAAGCAATTTATAATTTATAACAACTTTTGATGTCCCCAAGTACCCATTTGAAATGTACTAAAGTAGCTTCACTAAAAATGACTCTTTTGTAAAGTCAGGCTTTCTGAGAGTGGTAAAACATTTCTGGCATTTTTAATGGTCATTTAAAAATGGTAGCTGAGTAATTCATTAGTTTTATCTTGTTGTCTAACCAATTACCGCAAACTTAGAGACTTAAAGCTACACTTGCTTTTTATCTCACAGCTGTGGAGGTGAGAAGTCTGGGCAGAGCATGACTGGGTCCTCTGATCAAGGTGAGATCAAGATGTCAGCCATGCTGTACTCTCATCTGGCGCACAGGGTCCTCTTCCTCACTCTCGTGGTTGTGATAGGGGTCAGTTCCCTTCTGTTGTAGGACTGAGATCCCCTTGCTGGCCATCTGTCAGCGGTTATTCTCATCACCTAGGTTCCACCTGCATTCCTTGTCACGCGGCCCCTTCTGTCTTCAAAGGCAGCAGTGGAGAATCTCCCCTGAGTCAAGTCCCTCTCATACTTAGAATCCTGTCTCCAGGAAACGCCCAGTCCCTTTTAAAGGCTCACCTGATTAGGTCAGACCCACCCAGTAGATCTTATCTTAATGCCAACTTTAAGATACTTCAGTTACTTTTGCAAAATGCCTCCAGAGCAGCACCTCGATTAGTGTTTGAATAACTGGAAGAAGGTGCATATCACCAAGCGGTGAGAAGCTTGGGGGCTGTCTTTGAATTCTGCCTACACAAGTAAGGAGTAGGCTGAATGTAGTATAAATATTACCACCACCATCACCACCACACCAGTCTGTTCAGTCCCCTGATGGGCTACCTTCTCCACCAAGAATCAAAGCAGAGGATCCATTACCATTTTATTTATATTATTTATGTAAGGTCACATTTAAATGATAACATCTTGTTTTCATCTCACTGCATCTGAGCCTTAAAGATGCAGATGTGAGAACTGAATATCCATAAGTCCGATTTATAGTTGGGAAAACTAAGTCTCGGGGATGAAATTATTTGCCTGAAGTCCCATAGCACGTGTACCTCCATGTTTCAGGTTCAAGGTTCTTAATATATGGCAGAACTTGATTTCTACAATATTTAAGTACCATCATCTCTTAGTTTTATTTTCAGAATTCCTAGGAAAAAAATTTTTTTCAAACCTTTAGACAGCTATCACAGAAAATTGTAAAAGGCAATGGTTTTCCTATTGCACGCAGCATGAAAAAGAACTCCACTTACACCAATAGGACCACATGGTGAAAAACATTTATGCATGCTTTTCTGTAGGAACATATTTTACAAGAAAACATAACCTATGCTACATTAAGTAAATTCAATACATTGAAACCAGTTTTGAAGTTTAACTGAGGCAACACTTCATTTGCTATTTTCATGTTCTGTGTGGTGGTTAGCATAGATGTGGGTGTATTTCAAGGCTTCAAGCTTTTATCTCGCCTAAGGTGTGACCACACTTTATGGTCACCAGAATATGATTTAGGTGACAACGTTGAAGCCACATCAAGTATGATGTAGAATTAACTGAAAATGCTCCAAGTTTCTGTTAATCACAAAGTCACTGTAATCTTTATAGGACCAACCAGACTCCATCATAAATCTTTCTTTTCAGTTTTAAACTCAGCTGAAGTACACAAATGGATGTTGTCTATAAAAACAGACTGATAATTTCAAAATGTAAGTCATAGGGAGAGCAGAATTCCATAGAATCTTTAAAGATAGAAAGGTGAAATGGACCCAAGGTGCCTCCCGCTCCCCATTTTACAAATGAGGGAAGTGAATCCCAGATAAGTTTAGGGATTTGCCTGAGAGCACACAGCTTGGGAAGTGACAGAGCTGAGAAATAAATATAGAGTTTTTGGATCCAGTCCAATACTCTTAGTTTACTAATTGCCTCCCTTGATGGAAAATGTATTGCGTGCAATTTCCCACAATTACTGTCAACTTTGTAGCCAAGAGCGGTGTTTGGATGTAAGGTATTGAAAATGGTTTAAATTCCCCTCATCTCACCCATTCCCAAAAACTTAGACCCTTGTCTATATTTTCATTTCCCCAAAACTTTCTCTGCACTCCTAATGCCATCCGTGGGACCTCACTCAAACCATCTGCACATGACTATTTTCTTCACTCTGGATCCTTGTAACATGCAACAAGGTCAGTGTTGTTCCAAGGGTGGGGCAATGGGAGTGGTCCACCCGCTCAACAATAAATGCAGAAATTGCTTGAACTTAGACCAATAATATTCTTTGCGGGGGGGAGGAGTATTTTATCACTGACATTGGTGAGAACTCCTGGCATATAGTGATAATAAAAAGCAGACTGATTATTAGTCCGTTTTATTATTATTATTGACTTTTTTTTATGTATAGATACTGTCTTCCCATTGCCCCATGTGACACTGACCTGGATTAAAGGACAGGAATTCCCTATGAGCTACTCACATCCATACGGCTTCAAGTTCTTTAGAAAGTGTTCCTTATTAGCGGGGTGGAGGTGGAGAGGCAAAGCGTCATCATAACATGTGAAGGTACATGTACTTTTGAAACTGTATATGAAATGTATAATAGATCCCAAAGTATCATAAGGAAAACAACTTTGGTAAAGAGATTGGTTGCTGAGAAGCCAGAGTCTTAGATACTTATCTGAGCTTATATGGGATTTTAAATTTAGTGTGTTCTCATCAACAAAGAACTTCTAGTTTTGCTTGTCACTGGGCTCATAGAGAAGTGGACATTTTAATGTATTTCAGGTAGAAGCAGTATGCATGGGGATTAAGACAGCCTGGGTCAAATCTGGACACTGTGGCCATGGGCATATTAATCTGGCTAAGTTTCTCCATCTATAAAATGAGAATAAATAATAGTACCTGCCTTACAGAGTCATCTTGGGGATTAAACCCAGCTAGTCACATAAAGGGTTTAGCCCTGTGCTGGTGCATATTAAACACTCAAGGGATATGTACCATCACTGTCATTATCTAGTAGCTAAAGGATTTTTAAATTTGTCATTTTTACAAATGTTTTATTCTGACACAAAATTCTGTATATTTTCTTTATTTCGTTCAAACATGGAACATGAAAACTCTCGCACAGGTATTTAAGGACCTAACCTCACTTCCCTGTGATTAAGATATTTATTTAGCAAATATCTCCAAGGGCACTAGATGGCGACCTTCTCCTTTAAGAAAAAAAAAAAAATCTAAGGTTTCATTAACACTTTTAGCTTTGACAGTTGAAACTTTCTGCTACAGATTTAAAAGCAAAGAACAAAGGGTAAAGTCACATCTTTGAACACTAGAGTGTCAGAATCGTAGAATTTCTAGATTTTCAGGCTTCAAGCTAGGAGCAGCATGGTCTGGGGAATCCTGGCTTCAAACTTTTGCCCTTGGGTGATCTTGGACCTCACCTTTCAAGATCTCATTTTCCTCCTTTATAATATGAAGTGGTTGGGTTAGATCATCTTCAAAGTTGCTTACAGATTTAAAATGCTATGATTTTTAATAAATCAACATATACTCTTCTACCAGTCTGTATTTTCTCAAGCATTCCTTGTGCTCTAAGTATTTCCTAAGCCAGTGGACACGATTTAAGGTCACCAGGTGTCAACATTACCTAAGTTAAAACTGATTTATTTAAAAAAAATAAGATTAATTTTGGAAGATAGGGATGAATTTCGGGTTTTGAGATGTGTGTAAAATATTGGTCTAAACGTTTCTTTTTTTAATAAGCAAGAGAAACATCTGAATATCTGCATTTAAGATTAGTATAAGGCTTGAAAATAACCTGTCCATTTAAGAATCATTTAAAAACTATTTCTGTATCTCCCATAAATAAAACTGAACTTATGCCTAGATATTTGAAGGTGATAAAATTTTTTTCTAATGTATTTTTAAATGCCAATTATTTTGAGTTTCTAAAAGGATTATAGCCGATCGTTTATAGATAGGAGCAATAGAATAGTAACTATCAACAAGACAGAGAACTCCTTCTCAAATATGAGTAGATGAAGCCAGTCTTGAGCATCTGGTGTGATTAAAAATTCAGAAGAGGCTTAAAATGTTTTTAATTTAAAATAATCAGATGAGTAGAACTAACAGTAAATAATAAAGAAATCTTCAGAATAAAATATATTTTAGGGTTTATTTATAAATGAAAGTATACGCCTGCTTTTTCCTTTACTGAGGTGTTTCAGACAAGGTAGAAAGATTTTTTTTAATAAGTAGCCAGTGGATTGTACATTTATCTTTCTTTTTAAGGAAAATTACTCTTTCTACAAAAACCCTTTGGTATCTTAGTTTGCATCCTTTTTTTTTTTTTTTCTTTAAAAAAGCCATGTTAATTTGTGGATCATTACCTGAGGAAATGCTCCTCCCACCTACCCAGACAAACTCTTAAACAGTGATTTATGTTATGAAAAATGCTCCCTGTGACATATACATATACAAAAAATAAAGTGTAGGAAATAGCAAATACTCCGGGTTCAAATGAGTATAAAAATCCCTTTAGCAGAGAGTGTGGTGATGGAGGCACAGGTGAGGGAGAAATACAGATAACAGAAGCTATTTTTCCCTAAGACAGGAGCTGGGAGGGTGAGCCAGCAGTTTAGCACTGGTAGCCCCCAATTCGCAACCATATAAGATGGTATGGTGATATAATTTGGATGCTCAATATACAAATATTAACTGTAGCAGATGAAATAGAATCCAAACTCTAAGAAGTGTACGATGGATGCATGGACCTTTTTTTCTTTTCGGTAAACATTGGCTCATTACCCTATGAGTAATTTATCCAACTTACCCACCAACCATTTTAGTTTACTATTTCCACTAAAATTTTATGCTGAGAACACCTGGAACTGCGAGTGCTCTGTCATTCTTATTACTTGGGGTCACAACCACAGAACTTCCCAGTTAGAAACACACACACACACCCCCTTATCATCCAGAGCAGAAGTAAAAGGTGAAAACAAAGATGAATTCACGCAGGTTATTGTCTAAAGGCAGTTTAATATTTATGAAATGTCTCACACACACACACTCACACACACACACAAACGCACGCACACACACCACAAAGTCTTTAGGCTCCAGTTACAAGCGCTGCGTCATCTGCCAGATCACATGGTAATTGTTGCTATTTCAAGGATCAAGTGGCATAAAGCTCTCCCCTCCACCTCCACCCCACCCCTTTCCTTTGGTACCATACAGCGTGCAAGAGTGATTATTATGTGATGAGGTGAGACCAGGCTCACTGGTCTAACCCTCCCAGCTAGAAAGCAGGCTCTCGGTGGGGTGGCGCGCGCGCCGTGTTCTCACGAAGTGATTGGGAAAGGGGGACGGGGGAGGGGGTCTCAGGGGAGGAAGGGCAGCTCTAATTGGTTTCTCAATGAAAGATAATCACCTATTCCCCGGAGAGACTGGCGATTAGCACTCTGCCTCTCCTCTCCTTCGCTTTTAGACTTCTCATCCTGCCCTCGGTGCTTTTAGTCCCTTCAGCAGAGGCGGATCGAAGAAAGCGGCTCCTCGCGCCGCACTAGGAGCGGCACCGCTGCGCTCGAGTACTTAGCGCCCGTTCGCTCGCTCACTCCGCGCTCGCCTCGCCCGGCTGTCGTCCCAGCCGCCGCCGCCGCCGCCCGAGACAAAGTTTCGCGGAGGGGCTCAGGGAAAACATGAGCGAGCTAGAGGAAGACTTTGCCAAGATTCTCATGCTCAAGGAAGAGAGGATCAAAGAGCTGGAGAAGCGGCTGTCAGAGAAGGAGGAGGAAATCCAGGAGCTGAAGAGGAAGCTCCATAAGTGCCAGTCGGTGCTGCCCGTGCCCTCGACCCACATCGGCCCCCGGACCACCCGGGCACAGGGCATCTCGGCCGAGCCGCAGACGTACAGGTCCTTCCACGACCTCCGACAGGCATTCCGGAAGTTCACCAAATCCGAAAGGTAGGCGCCGGGGCTCGGCGCGGAGGGCCGGAGCGGGGCCACCCCTCGCGGCGGGCGGGCCGGGTGGCCGTCCTGGGGGGGATGGCGCTGGGGGCTCCGGGCCGCGGCGGCTCGGGGGCTGCTCGACGCAGGGCGCCCCTATAGTTCTCCGCAGCGGGCCGAGTGGGGGCTGGCCCTCGCGGGCCGGGAATGGGAAGTGTTTATTTTTATTTCTGCCCATCACGTGCTGTGCTCGTCTCCGCCGGGCTGGGAAAGGCGAGCTCCTCGGGGAGACGCGCCCCTGCGGCGGGGTGAGGTGGGGTGGGAAGAAGGAGCGTGGAAAGTTTTGTCGCGCCCGCTAACTTGGCCGCTCCGCACGCGGCTGCAGTCGCGCGGTCTTTCCTTCGCGCACCCCTGGGGGGGGGCGCCCGCGGGGGACAGAACCCGGCCCATCCCGGGGCCCGGAAAGTTTCCCGGAGGTGACCCCCCAAACCCAGGCCACAGGGCATGCTCAGTGCGCGCTGGAGCCTCTTGGGAGCGGCGACGGGAGGCTGGACAGGGTTGGGTTCAATTTAGGGACTGAATTTGCCCGGAGCCCAAGCCCCGCTGGGAAGGCGCGGGGGGGGGGGGGCGGGGGGAGGCGGGACTGGGGTGCGTCTCCGCGGCAGGAATCAGCCTCTGAGGGTCACTTTCCAGGCAGCAAGCGATGTCAGCAGGAGACTGTAAAGAAACCCCACTTTCTGGATGTTCTTTTGCTCAGTTTGTGTCCCTTCCAGAAGCGCCACATCTTGGGCTGCCCAGGGCTTGGAGGCGGTTCGGTGACCTTGCACCTGAAGCAGGTTTGGGGCTACTGGTCAGCCCTGTCCCAGGGTGGATAATGCCCCCTCCTTGTTTGTCTTCCTTCTGAGTCTCTCCCTGGAAAAGCTGGGATGAAGAGGGAGGGGAGCTATTTCTCTGGACGCCTCCAGGCTCCTTCCTTTCCTTCTCCCGGCACGTTGAGAGCCAAGTCCTGACAGTTCAAAGTTGTGTCGCTCTTTCGTGGTGTGCAGAGGAGGCCGGGCGATTTTGGCCACAAGTAGGAAGCTTTTGCTCTCCACTGGCCGCCTTCACCGGAGAAGGCTGATCGATTGGCTGCAGCATTAAAGCGCCTCTGGACATTAGGGAGAGGAAGTGCAGACTCCAAAGCCCATTACTGGCTTTTAGTCTCTGGAAGTGCACGGCCGAAAGTGCATTTCTCAGGATATTGAATATTCCATTAGGCGTGCCTTCATGCCCACCTACCTCTTACCCCTTCCCTGTTGTTAGATCACTTGGCGTCTGAGTTTGGGGCCCTCAGGGGACCCGTACATTAGTCCTTCCCCCTAAGCTCTCTGACTTTGAGGCCAGTACTTCTAAAGAGCATGTCCTCTTGTATGTCTCCATCCAGGCCAGTTGCAGGGCTCTGGATGTCCCCCACTCCTCCGCTGCACCCCTTCCTTGTCTGTTTCAGTTGTGTACTGATTACAGTGTTTGTGTGTGGGAGTCGGGGAGAGGGGAGCAAAGGAGTCTGGGTAGGGGTTGAGAGCTGTTGGAAAAGGGCCAGGAGCTGGGAGTGGGTTGGGGGAGAACAACAGGAATCAGGAAGAAAGGATTCACCTTGGGAACTGCAGGCCCACTCTGAACCAACGTCTCGAGGGACAGCTTTCAGATTTCCTGAGCGACGCTCCACTTCTAAAATGACACCGTGCACATAGCACCTTTTGGCCCAGGCTGCCTTGGAAGTCCCTATCAAATGGAACAATGGCATTCTTACTTCTCTCAGGCCAAGACTGCAATCAGAGCTAACATTTGGCCTTGCCCTTGGTTGGGAAGCTGCTGTGTCTTGCCTCAGCTGAGCTGCGCATTCCTCGGCCGCTGCCCTGCCCCGCTCTCAGCAGCTGGAATCAATCTGCCCATCTCCTGAAGAAGCCACTTCATCAGCGGTCACCCGGCAGCTGTTCGCCTCCTAGGGCTGACCGGCTGGGGCTTTATCGCATTTTTGAAATTTCAGATCTCTGTGTCTGGACTGTTCCCCTCAAAGAGTAACCAGCACCACCTCGTAGCAAAGAGGAGATTTCACCGGGGTCTACAGAGGACAGGAGAGGAAAGTGTCTCTCCCAGAGTCCACTCTCATTCAGGAGCTAGCTCTCAAAGAGGCACTTTTATTTTCCTTGATAAGAAATCTCTCAAGGAATGAGAAGCGTTTTTGTGTGTACTGAGAGGAAATGGCTGATCTTTCATACGTACACATCATCTTCCTTTTTTTTATTCCCCCCCCCCGCCCTCCCCCCCCCCCCCCGCACACACACTCCCGACGTTTTTGGGTTAGGGGTAGGAACATTCATCAAAAGAGTAGATCATGCGCAGTAGAGGTCGGTCGGGCGCGTATTTGTGTCTGCAACAGCTAGCTGAAGTGCTTTTCTACTTCCTCTGTGCGCTGATTTACGCTGGGACTGAGTGTAAACTTTTTCCCACTCAGCACTTAGCTTTATACTTTCAAATGGAAGCGTGCAGTGTATTTTCAGCAAGCTGACTCATTAGAGTTTAAAGAATTTTGACAGGTATAATATATGGGCATAGTAACCTCTGGAATTAGGTACTCATCCTAGCATTTAAAGAGACAGTACTAACTTAATTATCATTGGTGAGACACCTTATTTTGGCCAAGAAAAGAAATAATTTAAAAAGTATATCTGGGACACAACATTTAACAGCAAACAAGATGCTTTCAAAATAAAAGTGTATTTGCTAATTTTCAGATATTTGGATTTGGGGAGTAGACATTCCATCAGCTTGTGCATCCTTTGTTAAAAGTTGTGCCATCCTGATGCCCTTACTGGGGCTGAAGGAGACTGCTTTATCACAAAGCTAATGTTCAATTGCAATTGCTGTAGGATTTAGTGATAGCTATTCATGCTATGGGTTTGTTTCAAACTTTACTAGGACACCCAGTTTTTATACTAACAAGAAAAGAAACATATTTTGAAAGTGTAGGAATTGTTTGGTGGGCGGAATGATAAAAGAACTTTTGCCTGTAACCACTGTTTTAGAAAATGATTGTAATCTGAAATATTTACATAATCGGTGGTAAAAATATCTTCAGCATTTATTGCAGTGGAAGGAAATGGGAGAATTCACCGACTGTTGTAATCAAGTCAGTCCAATTAGCCAGATTTCCATGCGTCCACAGAGGGTATAATGCACAATCTCCATTAAGAATGATCTAAGTATCTAAGGAATGCTTAGATGAAAATTATACTAGGGAAAGGGAAGATCTGAGCTCACAGCGTAAGTATCAAGTGTACAGTATGATGATCATGTTTAAAAAGAAAACATCCGACTTATTGCAGCCGTCATTTTCAGGCCCCTTAGAAATGCCCAGTAGAGATCAAGTGATAATCACTGAAAACTGTAGGCTGTTTTGGATGACGATGATGACACTTTACCGAATAACTGAGTATTTCACATGGTTTTCTGTGAACTTCTGATTCCCTGCATGCATATATTCCACATCAAGAATTACCTAATATCCTAATTCTCCCCCTTAACTTTTTATACACACCTAAATTCCTTATTTTGACCACCCAGTTAGCTCTGAAGACTGCATACAGTTGTTGTTTTTTTAAGTTAGCTTAAGCAAAGGCTGGAATCAATATTAATCTGTTACGGGAATAATATATTGTATTCCAAGCCACTTGAGCTATTCCTGTCACAAATCCCTTGATTCCTGATGATGTAAATTCTTCCTCAGGAACTTGTACCTTCTTCCACTGGGACATGGATGCTTTGGAATGGATGCCCCAGAAAACTCTTTGCCTTTTGCATCTCTGATTCATTTCAGCTGGTTTAACCTTCAGACTAAATCAAGGGATTTGGCCTAATTTTGATATAAGCAACTTCAGTGAAATGAGCGGGTACCGGTGGAATTCTGGGCCCAGCTTATTAATTGTTCACATAGAAAATACACAATGCTTTAAAATAGCGATGCTAAGAATAATAAAGAGAGCTAATCTTAGTGATGTTAACACAGTGCTAAGCTGTTTACTTTCAGTAGCTCGTTGTTTTCTCCCAGTGGTCCTAGATCACATACGTACTTTTCATGTGAGGACTCTGAGGCTTGAAGAAGTTAATTCACTTACCTAAGATCTCACAGCTAGGAAATGCCAGACATGTTTGAAACCCCAATCTTGCAGTTTTTAGAGCCCCAGTTCTCAACAGTTATATTCTATAGCCTTGGAATCTGGCCAGTTCCATCTTACTAACTGGTGAATCCTTCCAAATAGGAAGAAAAGAACCTGCCCTAAATTAGAATAGGATTTTTTTTTTTTGAAAAGTCTTAGAGCCAGCACGAAACTGACCTTATGAAAAAGTGACCAATGAGCCCTTGTATCCAGCACGTATGCCTTGGGTGTGCTGTGCCAGGCCAGAATTTCCTCAGGCCGTCCCGCTCTGGGGATTGTCATTTCCTAATCATTCCCTCTTCTTCCTTCCTCACTCAACTTCTCTAGCTCAGTGTCATGTCATAGGTGGCGCCGATGAATAGTGCAGTTAGGAAGGATGTGAAAAGGATCTTGGGTGCTGCCTTTGGATATCATTCACTGTACCCTTTGCCTTTTGCCTTACAGACCCCTCCTGCTGATTCCTTCATCCCTACCAACCCTTCCATCCAAAGGAATTTATTACTACCTGACAACATACCAATATGTTAACCAGTTATCCTTTCTGGATTAACACAGTAATGTTTTAACAGGAGCTTCTGGGAGAGGACATTCGTTTAGTTTACTCAGAGGAGTAATATTTATGATGAGAGTTGAAAGGGAGAAAAGCTGAGGAGGCGAGGGGAGGATTTTTAGGCAGGCTTGCTTGTCAAGATCCTTGTATCTTGCCGCGTGTAATTTGAAGAGGACGGGTTCCAAGCATAAGCACCTCACACCTACATTCAGTCAAAGAGGTACAGGAGGTAGATACTACTCTGGTTTTAGTGATGCGAAAACTGAGCAAATCATTACTGAAGTGCCTTTTAAAAGATCTCGGAAATGGGACCAGAAAGACAATGTAGGTTTCTTAATTTTGCATCAGTACCGGAGTTGGTCAATTGATATCTCCAAGTTATTATCTATTTATACTTACTATTTAAGACATATCCACTTTGCTTTGGTGTTGGGTTGGGTTCTGGGATCAAGTACATTTTCCAGATATATTTGTAATACACCAGGAGTTCTTGTTCCATCTGAATCCTTGATACATGTATAGGTTGCAAGTTTTCATTTAATCATGCGTTCATTAGAGATTTGACTGACCCTCGTGAAAATATTTCTAAAAGACCTGAAAAAACAAAAGATGTTCTATCTTTTTCCTCTTTCCTTACTGAGTGGCTGTTGCCCAGTGCCCTTTCCCCACACTGTGTAGGAGATGCTGAGGGTGCATTAAAACCCTTTCTTTTGATAAGATTTTCAGGTGATTTTATAGTTGCTCTGAGTAGGAATAATTATTTTCATTTGCCACTGAGAATTTGCTTATCAGAGTTCAGGACCCTCTGTTATCTCAGATTCTTGTAGCTCTTGGAAGTTACTGTGAGTTCTGAGATAAACCAGGGATAGCATATCCTGTTTCACAAAAGTGAAAGCTCAGAAGTTTGGAAATTGTCAAAAATGACTACTAGCTTTGTTAGTGTCCTGTGCTGTTGGATCCCTGAAGAGAAAAGGGGCTATATGTTTATGTTTATGTGTATGAGTAATGTGTATGTATATGAGTATGTACATATATGTATACACACAAATTGCCGATTTATTCAGTTTATGATTTTATACTTCTTATGGTAGTTATTATTCTGAACCTCCTCTAGTTTGGCCCAATCAGTTTCTTGGGGAAAGGAGGATTTACTTCTTGGTCTATTATCATGAAATAGATGACAGCATCTTGCAGCTTGTCAAATGCTTGTGCTTGGTATTAGACACACAGTCCAATACTGTCTCCCAGAGCAGGGTACTAGGATCAATCTCTGTTGCTTCTTATGGAAGTACTTACTACCTCCTGCTTTTACCCAGTGATGATTTTTTTACCTTCTTTTTCTTTGTTCTTGGATCTGCCTGTGTTGTGCATCTCTCTTTTGGGTCCCTGGTTCCTCTCTTCTAGCTTGACATCTGGAACTCCTGCCAGATCTCTCATTTGCAAATCTCATACAACCGCAAACGTAGAACAGAGGTCTTGTTCAGAATAGTACTCTAACCTTTTAAAATCTTTCATGTCTTCAGATATTTCAGATTTTTTAGATATTGTACAATTTGAATTTCCTAAAGTTTTAAAAATAATTAATTGCTCATATCGAAAATATACAATGCTTTAGAATATTTCTCAATGAAAAATAGATATTTCCAGAAAATGTGTATCTTTGAAATAGATTTGTTTTATTATATAAAGGCCGATAGAACTAATCTCTTTACTGTTGTTCTGAACAACAGATTCCTTTTAAAAAACTCTTAACCTTACTCTGCACTACTCCCTAAACATTGCTGGTGGATCGCAGACTTCAGTGTACGTTATGTTGCTTTTATTTTAAACATTTTCATATTGGTTTTTTGTGTGGGCATATAATAGAAACCCATGCTACCTTAGAAAATAGTGGAGTTTTAAATTCAATCAATATAAAGTTTATATTAGCTAGAAAGTTGTAAAATACTTTCTGTAATTTGTCCTGTCTAGTGTGTTGGCTGTGGGGTTAACCTTTTTTTTAGTGCATGTTGATTTGACATATTCTTGGAAATTAGTCCTAAACAGTCAACATGTTGATACTAGGAGTCGATTTGGGTTGATTTTATTACGTGAATGAGCATGCTGATAACACTTTGGTGTGTAAGGGGATAACATGCTGATTTCATCTGAGTGTTTATTTAATAAATGAATTTGCCTTAATAAGGCAAATCCAGTAAGACATCTGCTGTAATTACCTTGTTAGGACTTAATTTGAATTTTTTTTCCTTGTGATAAAGATTCTACAAGTACAGTTCTTTTTTTTTTTTAATTATATATTTATTTATTTATTTATTTATGGCTGCATTGGGTCTTTGTTGCTGCACGTGGGCTTTCTCTAGTTGCGGCGAGCGGGGGCTACTCTTCATTGTGGTGCGCGGGCTTCTCATTGCGGTGGCTTCTCTTGTGAAGCACAGGCTCTAGGTGCGCGGGCTTCAGTAGTTGTGACACGTGGACTTCAGTAGTTGTGGCTCGCGGGCTCTACGTGCGCGGGCTTCAGTAGTTGTGGCATATGGGCTTCAGTAGTTGTGGCTCGCGGGCTCTAGAGCACAGGCTCAGTAGTTGTGGCACACGGGCTTAGTTGCTCAGCGGCATGTGGGATCTTCCCAGACCAGGGCTCGAACCCGTGTCCCCTGCATTGGCAGGCGGATTCTTAACCACTGCACCACCAAGGAAGTCCCAAGTACAGTTCTTAAATTATGCTCTCTGACTTGTTGCTAATTCAAACTGCTCCTCCTTTCTAGGTCAATTTAGAGAGCGCTTCAAAATGTGTTTTAAATCCTCAGATGTGTCTTTATTTGAGCACTTTGACCTCAAATGCTGCAAAAAATGCTACTGACAAACCTTATAGGGAATCGTAAAAGTACTTGTATATTTGCCTCTTACAAATAATTGTAGGTCTGTTTGTTCAACTGTATTGCCTGATGAGCAAATCCAAAGCCTTTGGGTAAATGTTAGTATTTTTCTTGATGACTTTCATTGCCCTCCCGGTGTGGGTAATGTTAATTTCATGTCTCACAGGACCACCAAGGAACTTCACTACATATGCTAAAAATTCTCAAAATAGAAAATTCTTTTATATGTTAGGCTGTAAACCCCTGGGTAGAAACCAGGTCTGTTTATAGTAAAAATTCCAACCCTATACAACCCTCAGCTTACCATACATTTCTCTTCCCACGTGCTAATTTTCAGAGGCAGGGTAAGAACAGCACATATCTAGAATGTATTAAAAACAAACAAATTAAAAAAAAAAAACCTACCCTGAAACCTTCTAGAGGATAGAACCAATTCATATTCAATTCAGTCTCCTCTCAGAGAATAAGTTCACTCTAAAATATTCAGGACAAAATTTCATGTCTTACTTCAGCAGATTTCAGCTGTGGTGTCATGGCGCACAGTGGTGTGTGTTTGATTAGTTGTAAGCTTAAAATGAGTGAATAATAGGTTAAAAATCAAACTTCATGAATTATTTGCTTCTTAGGAAATAAGGTTGAGTGCATTCACAGGCACCTCCCTAGGGATGGTTTTTGACTTGCATCTGATTGGCTTCCCAGACTGGGAAGATGACAAATATATGGCAGGAAATTGCACAGAACCCACAGTCGGTCTTTTCACAAGAGTGTGTTGCACGTGAGAACTCATCCATCCCATGAGTCACTGCAGAAAAAATGTTTGAGAACTTCTGATCTGAACTATGGCTCTAAAATATCAAAATCTTGATGCTGTGACACTTAAAGCTACTTATCTATAAATAATGGTTGTTAGATTTACTGTACTCTACTTAGCATGTATACATCAGAGCCCCATTTCCCAACGTGTAATGTTCACATATTGGTGGCGTCAGGGATGCTTCTGGGTGGCACACAAGTTAATTTATTTTATATTAACAGTAAGGAATTTTAATGTACTGAGGGAAAAGATGTAACAATCACATTAAATCTATGCCATGTGGCTACTGTTGCTTAGAATAATGCTTCATTTTAAGGGTTCATAGATTTTAAAGGAAAATAAAGAAAAATACAGATTGTGAATAACATAGATATAAATAACACAAAAGAGGGAAAGATGGTTTTTTTTTTTTTTAATTTATTTATGGCTGTGTTGGGTCTTCGTTTCTGTGCGAGGGCTTTCTCTAGTTGCGGCATGCGGGGGCCACTCTTCATCGTGGTGCGCGGTCTTCTCACTATCGCGGCCTCTCTTGTTGCGGAGCACAGGCTCCAGACGCGCAGGCTCAGTAGTTGTGGCTCACGGGCCCAGTTGCTCCGCGGCATGTGGGATCCTCCCAGACCAGGGCTCGAACCCGTGTCCCCTGCATTGGCAGGCAGACTCTCAACCACTGCGCCACCAGGGAAGCCCGGAAAGATGGTTTTAAAGTCATTTTCAACAAGGAATGAAACAGATTGTTTCCATCCTCATCTCCTCCATGTTGTGGAAGATTCTGGCTAATCGAGTTCTCACTATACCTGTCTTTGGGTGACTCCTTGGATAGCTGTCTCTAAGTTTCTTCACAGGAATTGGAGTGGGGACATAGAGTTAGATGGAAAAGGTGGTTTTTATAAAATATACTCTTGCTCTGATGGTAAATCAGTCTGGTTAAGAATTACTCACTTTAATATATCATCAGAGAAATGTGTGATTTACCCCCAGATGTATGAATTCCTTTGCCATGCCACAGCAGGGCCCATAGGTGAAGGGGACAGTTGGGAAGTAATAAAGGGATGCCAGGCCTCCGGTCTCCATACAGCCTGGGGTTGCTGGGAAGCTCTCTCTTTCCAGAGTGTGTCCCCAGGGCTCCTCCTTGGATCCTGAGAATCGGTATCTGTGGCTGTGTGGCATCTTGTAGCCAGAAATACAGGGTGCTTTTTTTCTTTCTTTGTAAAAGTACAATTTGGAAAAAGTTTGGAAGGCAAAGTCGTTCATAAAATACGCATATATTTTCCTATAATCTGTATTCCCTTTACTTGTAGGAAACTAGATTAATCTAAAAGATAAATATTTGTTTAAAAAGTATTATTGTTAAAAAAATGGTTTTGTGGAAAAATGAGAAAAATATAAGGAGAAAGGAGGGAATATATTACAGGCAGGAGGAGGAATTGGCAACAATCCGTTCTTCTTTCAGAATATAGTGCAGGTTGTCTCCCTACCTACTTAAGAAAGGGACTCATTAAGGTTTGGATATAGGTACCCTCCAAAGGGTAGGGGGAAAAGGAAGGTGGAGGGAGAGGAAGGGAGGGAGGGAGGAAAAGAGATCAAGCAGGAAGATTCCAAAAATTACCACAAGATGGCAGCAGGAGTATAATATTTAGCAATTGTACAACTAGTAGTTTGGAACGTCCTTTAGTTGAATATTAAAATATATTCTCAAACATTTAACTTTCTTTTTTTATTGAAGTAAAATTGATTCACAATATTATATTAGTACAGCATGGTGATTCAATATTTTTAGAGACTGTGCTCTGTTTAAAGCGATTGTAAAATACTGGCTATATTCCCTGTGCTGTACAATATATCCTTGTAGCTTTTATACATAGTAGTTTGTGCCTCTTAATTCCCTACCCCTGTCTTGCCCCCGCTTCCCTCTCCCCACTGGTAACCACTAATTTGATTTCTCAATCTGTGTGTCTGTTTCTGTTTTGTTATATTTGTTTGTTTGCTTTATTTTTTTTTAGCTTCCATATATAAATGAAAACATACTTTCTTAATATGAGGAGTCAAGTGTTTGGAAAGTGTATCATTGAATACATATAGTATTATAGTTTTCCAATTAGTAGTGATTTTGGGGAATGTGCTTAAAAAGCCATGGTGCAGTGTTCTTCTTTAGTGTTTAGTCTAAACCAAAAGAGAAACCAATAGTGCACTTTGCATAGAGAGCTCTTTTACATTGATATTGGCCTGAGGGAGATTCCTAAAACCCCCGTGAGGAAACCTCTGGACTCATATTTGGCGGGAGAAAAGAAAACTGAGAGAAAGAATGGAAAATTAATAGTAGTACAAAAATATATGTGTGAGGAGATAGAGTAAAGGGAATGGTTTCCTACTCACTGTCTCCCCCCATAACTATTATTAAAAGACAATTATAAGAAAAAATCAGCTATTAGATGAAACTTCTAATAGCTTCTAATAGGTCATTTGATCTCCTTGATAACTCTGAGATTCTAGAACATAATTAGGTAAATCTTAACATGGCCTGTTGCAGTCTGAGGTCCTTTTTAGAAAAAAATGTTAATACTCTCCAGTTAATATGATTATTTACATACATTAAATATTTTTTAAGAGAAAAGCCAAATGTTTTATGGGATGCCCTAAATATAAACTGCCTTTCAATTCTAGGGTAAAAAGAAATGAGTGTAGTCTGAACTACCACAAAGGAATAGATTGTGGATCGTACTTAACGAACTGTAAGTTTTTGAATCAATATTCCCTTGGAAAGTGCCATTCAGTCTTCCTGTAAAAGGCTATTTCATTCAGTCTGTGACCCCTCTCATGTGAAAGCCCCCAGGGGACTGGAAGTGAAGTAGTCTTGCTGATGACAGCATTTGTGATTTAACACTGAGGAGAGATGTACTTATTTTGGTCTGTCCCAGTAACCAAGGGTCAATGCCAAAATGAAGTTGTACTGTGCATAAAAAAGAATTCACGTGTGATCACATGGCCTCTTTCATGGGTTTCTTTGCTCAGATATTACGTTATATTGTACTTAGATAAACAAGCAATAGGGGAAATAGAGAATATTTAACACTGCCCAATTTGATACCCTATTTGACAATAAGCTGCCTTTGTAAAAAGTGTTTCAAAACTCTGAAATACGATTATTTGAAACTGTCAGTATACAAAACTGCTCTTTGGGGCAGTCATTTATATTTTTCCTAGGATAGGAAAAAAAATGTTAAACAGTCTATGACTGCAAGAAAGGATCAAGGGTAGATCAAATGTAGGGTATGCTTTCTGTTGTCTGTAGGGCTAAGAAAAAGGAGGAAATCTAGTCACTGTTAGACACGGTGAAGCAAGAGATAAGTAGCAATACATTTTGTTTTTTTCTGGTTTGTTATCAAGGCAAGACAAATTTCTGAAGTGTGGAAGCAGGGTTGGAAACATACTGCCTTGAAATCCTCTGGTTATCTAGCCTCTCCAGGGCATTACCAGGGATGTCCACACAGGATGAGACAGGCCTTGGACTCACTGAGCTTCTTGATATTAGACCAATTTTTAAAAAAGTATTCCTTTATTAATTTTATTATTTATTTTGGCTGCGCTGGGTCTTAGTTGCAGCACGCCGGATCTTCATTGCGGCGTGCGGGCTTTTAGTTGTGGCATGCATGCGGGGTCTAGTTCCCCGACCAGGGATCGAACCCGGGCCCCCTGCATTGGGAGCGTGGAGTCTTACCCACTGGACCACCAGGGAAGTCCCTATAGCAATTTTTTTAAAAGTTTCTTTTGTGTGGCTCTGCACCCATATTCACCATGTTAAAATCTGGACATGCTTCTTGATATTTCAGATTTGCTGATTTTAAGCTTTCCTCGGACTATGACTACTCCCTTGGTTGTTTTTTAATTGGCAAAGCAATGCATGCTGGTTGTCAGACAAGAAAAAGATGTACAAAATTTGATCTTCTCCTCTCAGTTTTTCCCACCTATCCTTCAGCAGGCAGCCAATGTTAAGTTTTCTGTATGTTTATGCAAACTTTTTTATATAGAGAACTTCTCTGCTCATTTGGAGTTTCTGGTTTGTTGTTTGTTTTTCTACCTGAAGTAGAATCATCCCGTAACAGTCCTCAACAACCTGCTTTTTTTTTTTTTCTTTTCCTTAACTATAGCTCCTTTCTTTCCAGATCAGTCCGTATTGGTCTAATAACCATGTACTGTGCTATTGTTTCCATGTACTTCAGCTTATTAATAGTGATAGTTGTTTGTTTTGTTTGTTTTTTGTAAGCATAAACCACACTGCAGCTAACATTCTTGTACACATTTTCTCATATGTCTTTAATTTATATACGGGATAAATTCCAAACAGTGAGAGTGGTAGGTCAAAAACGTTGCTAATTTTCAGTGTGACTTTTTTAGTTTGTGACTATGCATAAACTTTCTGTATCAAGATAAATGATCTCTAGCCTTTTCAATTAAAAATAAAAGGCATGTGAGTGGCATTTACAGAATCAATTTTCTACATTAAAGACAATTTTTTAAAAATCAAACATACAACTATAGCAGAAACGTGGAAAGTTATTTCTTTTTTACACTTGAGTTGCATTCATGAGAACACTCTTTTTTGAAGTCATGTTTACATGCCCTTTTACTTTTCAGATTTATAAAGTCCATATTGTGTTTTGGCTTGATTTTTCTAAGTTGAATAAAACTTTTTAATTCCTACAATGTGATATTGAAAGTAAGGATAAAATTGTTCGTATATACTGCTCTTAAATAGCTAAAGTCCATCATCAAGAATCACAGTGGTTTGTTTTGTTTTTTTTTTCATCAAAATACATTTTTGATACTTTATAGATTCTGGGGAACTTGTTCCCACTTGGGAAAATAACAAATTCCAAATCTCTCAGCTACATTTTTTTAAAAGGCCAGTGGGAAGATTTGGACATATATGGTATTGGAACTACTCAGTGGAGCTTTCTTTTTATAGGATGGCGACTTCTGGGAGAGTTTTCTTTCCTTTTTTTGATCATTGTTATGGTATTGAACTAGATTTACTGAAAGGTAATTTTGCAAACATTTATTTCGATCAGAATTCAGTCATATCACATATAATTAATCATGAGGTTGAAGCCAAAAAGTGAAACTGATTTTGGAAAGTAAGAGGAGTAATCTGAGAGATTTTAGCCCAGTCTTATAGAGAAATGACCTGAAACTGTCATGATGATTAAAACAATGGGCTTTGGAGCCACAGACCTGAGGTTGACCTCTGACTCTTCCTGCACATCTGGCTGTGTGATTTTTTTTTTTAATTAATATGACTGTTAATGTAATCTTTATATCCTCTTTTAAATTTTATTTATTTATTTTTGGCTGCGTTGGGTCTTTGTTGCTGCACGTTGGCTTTCTCTAGTTGCGGCGAGCAGGGGCTATTCTTCGTTGCGGTGCGTGGGCTTCTCATTGTGGTGGCTTCTATTGTGGTGGAGCACAGGCTCTAGGCCGGTGGGATTCAGTAGTTGTGTCACGTGGGCTCAGTAGTTGTGGCTCGTGGGCTCTAGAGCGCAGGCTCAGTAGTTGTGGCGCACAGGCTTAGCTGCTCCGCGGCATGTGGGATCTTCCCGAACCAGGGCTCGAACCCGTGTCCCCTGCAATGGCAGGCGGATTCTTAACCACTGCACCACCAGGGAAGTCCCTGGCTGTGTGATTTTAAACAAATTGCTTTACCTCTCTGAGCTTTAGTTTCTAATTTCTATAAAATTGGGATTATGCTACTTCCTCCCCTAAGGCTTTGCATACAGGGATACTCTCTCCGTACGTGTTTGTGGAATAAAAAAAGATGAGCGTAAAGTGCTAAGTAAGAGTGCTAGCAAATGTATAACAGTGAAAGGTTTGAAAAGTTGTAGAGATTCTTTACGACGTTAGTTCTGGTATTAACACATTATAGAACCTCATGCCTAGAAAGGATTTTAGGAGATATCCTTGTTCATCCCCTTTGATGAACAAAACAGTAATGACAAAAAAATTTTTTTAAAATCTAGAGGTTCAGAAATATTGTGATTTTCCAAGGACGTGAAGCTTATTAGTGACAAAACTGAGATTAGATCCCCCTGTGTCTTATTTGCCATTCTCCTTAAATCCATTGTAAACATCTTAAGTGACGAGTGAAATGAGGAAAACTAGATGTTTATAAATTGGAACAATGGGACAAGTGGAAATGAGATGGTTAGATGCTGTCTGCATTTTATAAAAAATATAAAGTATACATGTATGATCCGGCAAAGGACTCAAAATGTGCTGTTACCCAGTTTAACACCCCAAGCAACTCTAGAAGACTGTTTGTGTAAGTTTCTTAGAAGAGCTGTTTCTTAAAGGCCCTGGGTTTAAATGAAACACTGCCGTGAATTGCCCAGAAAGGATGATAATAAGGCAGGAACGCTCAGGGGACCAGCTGTGTCAGGCTCAGGGAAAGACACTGAAGGTTCTGCACAGCGGGAACATCTCCATGGCTAGGGGTTACTGACAGGTTTCATATTCCATCAGGCTGGAAGCCTTATTTCCCGGGAGCTTTTCTGTTCCTCCTTTCACTGTCTATTGTTCAGTCCTCATAAATGATGAAGGCATTACTTTTCATATCTAGTGGAGCTGTAGATCTAGAGGTTTGTGTGGAGGCTCTTTGTAGGTGTTCTAACAGCCTGTAGGCTGGAGAGGAATGTCACTAGACATTCCTGTGCCCGTTTCCCCAGGTCCACATTAAGCTTAGATATCTGTGTATTCTCAGTGCCTGTTCGCAACTTAGAGGCTGATTTGACTATGTTAGAGCTTTTCAATTTGGGCAAATACTAGTCCAGATTTTATTTCTCCCAGGGCAATTTCATCTGTCAGTCAGTCAGCTCAGATGGGGGAAGATATATGAAGTCACATACGTCATAACCAAAGCCAGGTTCTTTCCTTACCAGCCTGACACTGTCATGTGAAATACATCCAAAGCCTCAGCCTCTTCAATTGTTGAAAACCCTGTGAGGTTGTTGAGAGGCGAAAGTGAGCTCGCTCATGTAATAGATTTAGCTCCCTGCGTCCTAGAGTACAGTCATGCAGTAAACTTTAGCTCTCATTGTCATTATTTACTGATTCTGACTTCATTCACAAAATATATCATGACTTCTAATGCTGTGCCAGGATATCCATGCATAGTCTTCCCATATTTCTACTCCATTCTTGGCTCTAATTCTGTTCATTGAAATAACTCTGACCCTATTTTCGGAGTCATTTCCTGAATCACAGATGGCCCTCTGACAGAGGCCGTATTTCGGAGTTACTCTCCTGTCTATTTTTCATCTGCAGCGTAGTCTCTGTTTTCTTTCTACGGATTTTACACCCCTCCCCCACTACCCCATCATATTGAAACTTGCCACTCTTGTACTGGATTTAGCTGTGTTAAGGTCCCCTCTGTAGCTCTCTGCTCTCCGAGTTAAATAAGCCCAGGGCTTCTCAAACTCTAAATTGCATTTGAATAACCTGGGGAATCTTAATAACTGCAGTTTCTCATTCAACAGCTCTGGGAAGGGGCCTGAGAGTCCGCTTTTGTAATTAGGTCTCACGTGATACTGATGCTACTGGCCTTCAGATCCTTAAATAGCAAGGGATTAACCAGTGATTTTCTCTGATTCCTTCCTCCTTTCTTCTTTCTTTCTTTCTTTCTTTTTTTGTTTTTGCCATTCAAGTCAAGTTTTCTATGCAAATAAAGTACAGTCAGACGCACTAATGCAAGTTAATGTGTTAATAATACATTAACATGGATTGCATTTTAAGATTAACTCATTATCTAGGAAAGCCTAGAGGAAACATTCTAGTATTTTTCCCCCCTTCTGGACAATAGGGACACACAGCTGTATAGTGTAAAGGCTGAGCACAGAGGCTGTGGAATCAGATAGGCTTGGGTTTCAAGCCATTCAAATCTCTGTCATGTTGCTTAACCCCTTGGAACTTCAGTTTCCCATCCATAAAACAGGGATAAGAAGGCCCACGTAAAACCGATGCTGTGCCGAAGACTTGTTGGAAACACGCAGTAAATAACAGCCAGTGCTTGTGCAGTTTTAGCACTGGTGTTCTGGAGGCTAAGTCAAATTTGTCCTCAAATGAAAAATGTGATCCAGGAAGAATTTTAGTTCAGATAAAATGGGAAGGTAAGAGATACTAATTCAGCATTGGTAAGAGCTTGCTCTGTACAAGGTACTTTGCATGAACTCATTTGCCCTTTTCAGCCATCCCATGTTTTCTCGTGGTGCCTCCAGCAGGACCTATTCCATATGCTCTGCATAGATGGGGAGACTTGGTCCAAACACCAATGAAGTGATTTATTCAGAGGCTCTCTGACCCAGGACTGTCTGGCTCTAACACTGTATTAGATGACCATCACAGCAGGTACACAGGGAGAACTATGAAGAAACAGGCATTGTGAAGACACTTAGATCATTCCAGTGCCCAGTGGTTCTTTTTTTTTTAACTTTTTATTTTATATTGGAGTACAGTTGATTAACCATGTTGTGTTAGTTTCAGGTGATAAGGAAGTGATTCAGTTATATGTATAGTATGCATGTATCTATTCTTTTTCAAATTCTTTTCCCAATTAAGTTGTTACAGAATACCGAGCAGAGTTCCCTGTGCTATACAGTAGGTCCTTGTTGGTTATCCATTTTAAATATAGCAGTGTGTACATGTCAATCCCAAACTCCCTAACTATCCCTCCCCACGCACTTCCCCCCAGTAACCATATACAATGGAATATTACTTAGCC
Source organism: Balaenoptera ricei (assembly GCF_028023285.1). Classification (NCBI taxonomy): domain Eukaryota; kingdom Metazoa; phylum Chordata; class Mammalia; order Artiodactyla; family Balaenopteridae; genus Balaenoptera; species Balaenoptera ricei. The sequence goes on from NC_082654.1 coordinate 40,037,167, forward strand.
ATTAAAAAGAATGAAATAATGCCATTGGCAGTGACATGGATGGACCTAGAGATTGTCATACTGACTAAAGTAAGTCAGACAAAGAAAGAGACATATGATATCTCATATGTGGAATCTAAAAAAAATGATACAAATGAATTTATTTACAAAACAGAAACAGACTCACAGACTGAGAGAACAACCTTATGCCCAGTGGTTCTTAAACTCTAAGGCATGGAAACATCTCATGGAAACTATTTGTTACAATAAAGATTGCTAGGCTCCATCCCCAAAGATTCATACTTAATGGATTTGAGAAATTTGGAACCAGGACATTTGCCAGACCATCATGGAGAAACATCTCTGTAGGGGTATTCTGTAAGGAGGGTGACCATATGAATTAGATTCCCTGGGCTGCTGTAACAAATTACCACAAACTGGATAGCTTGAAACAACACAGATGTATTCTCTCACAGTTCTGGAGACTAGAAGTTTGAATTCAAGGTGTCAGCAGGGTCATGGTCTCTCTGAAGACTCCAGGGGACAATCCTTCCTTGCCCCTTCCCAGCTTCTGGTGGTTGCCTGAGCTCTTTGGTGTTTCTGGCTTGTAGGTGCATTGCTCCAAATCTCTGCTGTTGTTCGCATGACTGTGTTCCCTCTGTGTGTGCCTGCCATTGAATTTAGGGCCCACCCTCATCCATAATGACTTCATCTTGATTACATCCACAAAGACCCTATTTCCAAGTAAGGTCACTTTCGCAGATTCCCGATGGACATGAATTTGGGGCGGGGGGCAGTATTCAACTCAGTACACCATGCCATTTGTTTTTTTATCTTCTTTCAAGCCCAAGGTACAAAGTTGTGACTTCTGAAGTCCGCTGAGCCCTGTGGAAAAGAGGTTTATGGATGAGATGAGGGGTGAAGGACATAGCTAGATAATGATGCAAGGTTTTACAGAGGCTTTTTCACCTGCCATTTCCAGCTGCCCACCCCTCCTCCCACCCCTTATTTATCAAAGGAACGGTGTTGATTGATAGTTCTTTGGTTCAGATGAAAGTATTAGTCTCTTGTGGTTCCATGAAATGTCACACATCTCTGGTGGTTTATGGTTCTCTTGTTTTCGAGGTGTTACTTGTGTAAAGATTTACAGGAAACCAAAATTGGGCTTAAAACCAGAGACAACTAGTGATTTTCATTTCTGTAGGCTGTAGTTTTCTTACCTGTAATTTTAGGGGGAAAGAAACTTTTATGCTATAATTTCAACACTTCCCTATAATTTTGGTAAATTGTTTCCTTAGGGTTACAAGGAACAAGTAGAATAAACCTCAAATATATGTATTACGATAAAGGCAATTTTTCTTTGGCACATTTATCTAGACAGTGTCAACGTGCAAACTCATTTAGAAAATCTCTAAATGTTTCAGTCAATTAGAATTATACATTTTAAAACAAAGGGTTATATTTAGGTATAGACTATTTTTTAGGCTGACATTGTTTTATATATTTTAAAGTAGAATTTAAGTAGTTCTCTCACTTATTATTATTGTTTTAATTTATTTATTTTATTTATTTATTTTTGGCTGTGTTGGCTGTTCGTTGCTGCATGGGGGCTTTCTCTAGTTGCAGCGAGCAGGGGCTATTCTTCATTGCGGTGCGGTGGCTTCTCTTGTTGCGGAGCATGGGCTCTAGGTGCGCAGGCTTCAGTAATTGTGGCTCGCGGGCTCTAGAGTGCAGGCTCGGTAGTTGTGGCGCATGGGCTTAGCTGTTTCGTGGCATGTGGGATCTTCCCGGACCAGGGCTTGAACCCGTGTCCCCTGCATTGGCAGGCAGATTCTTAACCACTGTGCCACCAGGGAAGCCCAGTTCTCTCACTTCTACCCCAAGCTAAGGTGCACACACACGTACTTTGTAACCTAACTAGAGGGTTTTTGTTAATGTATCCTGTAATAGAAATTGTATTCCTACCACTCAGAATTTAAACTTTGCCTTAAACACTTAAGAAGTGTTTGAAAGACAGTATGAATTAAACAGTCTATTGGAGATTCGGTTTTATATAAAATAAATTATGTAATAAAGGAAGTCCACTTATCATTTGAAAATATAATTTAAAAATGTATGATAGGGCTTCCCTGGTGGCGCAGTGGTTGAGAATCTGCCTGCCAATGCGGGGGACACGGGTTCGAGCCCTGGTCTGGGAAGATCCCACGTGCCGCAGAGCAACTGGGCCCGTGAGCCACAACTACTGAGCCTGCGCGTCTGGAGCCTGTGCTCCGCAACAAGAGAGGCCACGATAGTGAGAGGCCCATGCACCACGATGAAAAGTGGCCCCCGCTCGCCGCAGCTGGAGAAAGCCCTCGCACAGAAACGAAGACCCAACACAGCCATAAATAAATAAATAAATAAATAAATAAATATTTAAAAAATGGTCCACATCAAAAAATCTTTAAAAAAAAAAAATGTATGCTAGCATGGGTCTATTTCTGTTTGAATATATTTAATTCTCAAACACTCCTTATCCAAGATGCTTCAAAGAATCCAGGTTTCTAGGAATGGTTTGGGGCTTATTGATGATATAGAATATTTAATGATGTATTGCTCAGTATGGACTCATTGAGACTTTTTGGAAAGAAAAACTCTGTCCGAACACTTGTGCTCTCCAGATATATGTACCTGTTCTCCTCGAGATTGTGTGTTTCTTTGCTTTGCTTGCTTCCTATCCATCTGCCATCTGATTTTTTTTTTTTTTTTTCTTAGAAAGTTTGTCTTCTCATTGCTGGAAGAGATCTTAGGAATAATTCAAATGGCCATTTCATTTTATAGAAACTTTACTGGAAATATCCTCCCAGTAGTGGAAGGAGGGGTCAGCAAAGGGTGGCTTCCTTGCAATGGGTAATTGGCTCCTGTTTTGTGGAAATTTTCAAGGGCCATCTTTGGTACTTAGTTGTATAAAAGGTAATTTAAAAGGTAGATCGGAAATTCCATGGCGCAAGTGCAGTGAAATGAATTCTACTACCTAACTTTAGTCATTGGCTCTGTGATGAACATCTTTATCAGTTATTTGGGTGAAAATATCAATGGCATCTTAGTCATATTTGCAGAGAGCAAGATGCTGTATGAGTTGGTAATTATATTGGAAACAGAATCAAGATTCCCAAAAGGCTATGATGAGCAAGAGAAATGGTTTATAATCCTTACACCCAAGGCTCTCTTCTTCATGTCAAGTATTCCCTAAAACTCCCTGACTATCCTGAAATGAAATTCACAGATAATATAATCCATCCACACACATAATTATGTGTGTGTATATGTGCATAGTATCCTAACAATAATATTAAGCAAAAGAGAAAATAATGTATAATGAAATAATGTATGGCTTAATAAGTAAGTTTTTGGATTGTCTAAGTTGGAGATGACCACAGGACAGGACTACACAGTAAGTTGAACTAAAGGTGTGAAGGGCTTGCACTTTTCCTAGAATCATTTCATGTAACAACTGAAAACAGGTAATTGGTACTGGACACTCCAGTGTCACTAATGGTGTTTCTGTCAAGGGACCTAATTTTCCAAAATGGTAAACAAGCCTCTGTAAAGTTTCTTACAAAATAAAGTATCTACTTCCCTTAATTTACATGGTAGTTGTACTCCTGGCAAACAAAATATAATAAAAGCCATGCAAAAATAAGTATTTCATTTACATGTAGTAAAACAGATTTAGGTCATAGGCTTAGATAATTATATATGAATTTTTCTTCCGCATGAATGAAGAATGAAATTCAGAGCTGTTTGGATTGTAGAATAATGCTTCAGTATGTGGTTTTCTGTGGATTGCGGGACATGGTGATAAGCATAACAAAAAAGCACCCCACCGATTTCCAGAGTTCCCACAAGGGGGCAGTACTGCTCCCACTGAGAATCACTGGGCTAAGAGTTTCTCTCTTTGTAACTATCAACTTTTGCGGGGGGATAATTCTTTATCTCGGGTGGGGGGGGGGCATAAGAGTGTGGGAGATGGTGCAGTCCTGTGCATTGTAGGATATTTAGCAGCGTCTGAGCCTCTCGTAGATGCCAATAGCGCCCCATCCTCACCACCAGTTAGGACAACTAAAAATATCTCCAGGCATTGCCTGTCACCTCCTGGAGGGCATATTCACCCACAATGGAGAACACTGAACTGAACAAAAATATGTTTTAATGGGAAACTGGGGGAAAAACTTTTCCCTGGAAGAAGCCGTGAAACAAATTTCACAATTAAAAGTGACCTCATGGAAGCATTTGTGAAAGATTTAGGGCCTGTCTATAAGTAATTTAGGAATCAACCAGCAAACAGTGTAGACAGGCCACTGAACACCTGAAGAGGATTTGTTTTAAAACACTTCAGTCAGTGGTGCCAACATGTTTTCTAGGTTTAAAAAAAGCCGTCACAATAAGCAGAAAGGGATACTTGCATAATAATAAAACCTAATTATTAGGAATAAGCGTCTGGGTCCCTAAAAATAGGAAATTTTAGACATTTTAAAAAACTATGGGAGCATGAAAGACCTTAACTTCTTTTGACTGTGAACATGGCTAATGTATGTTGATTGGGTTTCTGTAGGACTGCATCCTTAGTTATGTTACATCCTCTTCTCTTCCTATTGCTTTTGGTTCTGCTTTGAAGTCCTTGATGTTCCCTTTCTGATGGAAGTGTGCCAGGGCGTTAGGTTATTGATTACTGTTGGTGGAAGAAGGTAGCGTGGCTCTGTGGGAACCACCGCTGGGTGCAGGCATTCTCTCCTTCAAGTTCTGAGATGCCCCAAAGGGCACTATCAGTTTCTTATCCCATCAGCCAATGGAAGATGGTGTTTACTTTTATGAACCAGAATTATCTGCTGCAGCTTGAAGTGAAAGATAATCAATCCTTAAAAGATTAACAATAGTAATCAAATCCTAGCTGTAAGTAATAGGGTTTTGGGAGGGAAAAACTATCTTGGAAACATTTTTTTTTTTTGCAGACTTCACATCTCAGGGGCACTACCTATCAGTGACGAAGCTGTGTGTGTAGTTAATGCTGGTCACTCTTTGGTCTTACTGCACATATTACCAAGGGCGGTGGACACTAAAAACATGAAGGACTGAGAAAGCTGATCTGTGACCTCACACTTACTTATTTAATCCTGCACTTCTGACCAACTCCATAGTGCAGTATGACTTAGATGTGGCTCTGGGCTAAAAATAAACCAAGTACAGAGACTGGGTTGAAATATTTGGCTCCTGTGCTTCCTGTTTTTCAAGTGATGTAGGGTAAGGCTGATATTTACTTCTTAGAGCAAGAAGTATCTTTGATGATTATATGATCTGAACTCAAATAATTTCCTACCAAGTATGTTTTACTACCTTGAGAAATTGTTACTAAGTAATCCAGCAAAAAGACCACACTGGTATTGCTATGGAACAGTGTCTTCTGGCTGAATAACATTTCTTTTTCATTGAGAAAACATTTTCATTGCAACCCTTGTTGAAAAAGTTTCTAAGGACAATAATATCTTTACTTAATTGTGAAAGAATGTCCAGATTGCAGTTAAATTGTTTTCCCAGGCTCTTGCAAGAGTTCTAACTACTAAGCATTGTTTCTCACTTTATCTTCATCAAATATTTATTTAATACCTACTATGTTCAAGATATCGCCTTGTTCTCTAAGACTGTTGTACATCAACGGTCTTAGAAATTTCATCGGTAAATTATCCATTCCAGTTGGAGGTTAGGAAGAGAAGGACTCCCTTTATCTCTGAAGTCAAAGAGCCATTCCTTAAGACCCCAATCTTAGTTCTATTTTGGGTGAGTGTAGCTCAGTAAATGTTTAAATAAGTGTCTACAACATTCCAGGCACTGTGTTAAGATCCGTGGGAACAAAATCCAGGCAGTTGCAGTTGTTGAGGAACTCAGAGAAATGGGTGGAGAGAGCTTACTCAAGAGAGTATTTTTATAGGCTAAGTATTATGATTGAAGCACATTGGCGGAGGGGGGAGGGGACTAGGAGGAAAGAGAGCATGTGCACTAGCAATGAGTGGGAGTCAGGAAAGCTTCCTGTAAGGGATCATCATCTAGGTGCTAGGTATTTCCACATATGTGTGTGGAGGACATCAAGCTTCCAGAAAGTAATTAATTTCAAGTCAACAAACATGTAGTATACATCTTTTATTGAATGCATTTTATTTGACAATGGGACAGGGACATAGGTTTAGAGATGAGTGAGCCAGGGTCCCTCTGTTTCATCTTTTAGTTAAGCATTAAAGCATTATCAGGTTGTACTGTATTCAGGGCTCTGCTAACTTTATGTTTCACTTGCAAGTTTTAAAACTTATATTTTCTGTCTCTCTTCTCAGCCAGTGGCCCTGTCTTGCTTTTCACTGTTAGTAAATCTTTGTTGTTATGATTGAGTAAAATTATTATTTTATGCTGACAGCAATGAAGTGCATATTTCAGGCTAGAATAGTTAACTAAAAATTCATTTCAGGCTTTTATAATAAATGGAAGATGCTATGTTACTTCTCCACTTTTACTGAATATCATTTGTTTCCTAGCGCAGTTCAAGGGCCAATGGGCAATACCTTTTGCCAGTATCTGTGTGTTACCGCCACATAGGGCTTTACAGTTTTTAAAGCAATTTTCTCTCACTTCATTTCATTAATTCTAACCACAGCTCTGTGAAGAAGATACTGTCTCCTTTTTAAAGCTTAGAAAAGTGAGGCTCAGATGGATCAGATGACTTGCTCAAGATGCCATAAGAAACTGTCTTCCTTTAACTTTTTGAACCTCCAATCAATTTTGACTAAATTATTCTTTTTGTTGTTCAGGCTACTGCTTAAGTGCATCTCCTCTAAAAAGCCTTCCTTGGTCCCTCAACACTGCTTGGATGTCCCTCCTATGTGCTCCCATAATAACCTGCACTTGCTCATATTGTAGTGCTTGCGATTTGATGTTTTATTTGCACGTTTTTTAGTCTGTCTCCTGCACTCTCTCTCCAAACAACCTGAGAAGTAGTATCCTGTCTTGTTCTCACGGGATCCCCAAACCTAGTAGAGTACTTGCCACAGAGAAGATTTCCAATAAACATATATTGGATGAGAAAACTAAGTATTGGATTGACCAAAAAGTTCGTTCGGGTTTTCCGTAAGATGTTACTGAAAACCCCAAATGAACTTTTTGGCCAACCCAATGATTAAAACCTTGTTATAATTAAAATGAAATAGTGTATGTGAAAGTGTTTTGTTAATGACTTACGGTATGAGATATTCTTTGTCAAATCATTGAGGACAAAGCATGATACTAAGATGTAATTTCAAACTTTTGAAGAGTTTACTTTTTCGTTGAATGGACCCTGTTTTAGACTGAATGTTTGTATCCCTTCAAAATTCATATATTGAAACCCTGCCGTTCAATGTGATGGTGGGGTAGCCCTTAGGGAGGTAATTAGGTTAGGAGGGTGGAGCTCCTGAATGGGATTAGAGTCCTTATAAGATGAGCCCTAAGAGCTAGCTAGCTCTCTTTTTGCCAAGTGAATGTACAAGACCCTGGTCAGCAGTCTGCAACTCAGGAGAGCACTCTCACCAAAACCCAACCATGCTGGTACCCTGATCTGAGGCTTCTAGGCTCCAGAAGTGTGAGAAATACATTTTCGTTGTTTATAAGCCACCTAGTCTGTGTACTTTGTAGTTACTATTGGAGTGACCCAGATATAAAACAAACAGTTGCCCTGACCTCCCATTCTTACTGTCTTTTCATTGGGAAATATGCCATTCTAAATCACCATTTTTAGATCACAAGATAAAAGAAAAGAGTTGGAAAAACTTCATTTGCTTATTTTAGTGTAAATTTTATTCTTAACGTTAGCTGGCTTATTCTCTGCCCAGACATTATCTGGAGTATTCCACATATATTAAGTAACTTAATACCCATAACAACTATAGGAGGTAGGTGCTATTATTATTTACCTTGTCCAAATGAGAAACGTGTCTCTATTTCCCCTTGATGTTTGAAGGATATTTTTGCTGGATATAGAATTCTATGCTGGCTTCTTTTTTCTTTTAGCACTTTAAAGTTGCTATTGCATTGTCTTCTGACTTGCAATGTTTTTTTGACACAAAGTCTGTGAAAATTTTTATATTTGTTCCTCTGTATGCAATACGTCTTTTTATTTTTTTCCTTCTCTCTGTCTGCTCTTAAGATTTTCTCTTTGCAAGGGTTTTCAACAATTTGATTATGATGGCCTTGGTGAGGTTATGTGAATTTGTGGAATTAAGATTCAGCTTCACGCAGTTTTTCCTAATGGCCGCGCTCTTAACTATGCTGCCTCTTTAAGGTTAGCCATCAGTATTTTGATAAGGCCACTGAAGCAGAGAGAGGTGAATTTGGGTCTCCTGATTCCCAGGTCATTGTGCTCATTTCCATTAAGCACTGAGAATGGGATCATACCTGACTTCTTGTATAAATATTTTTTGAATGTTTTGCAAAAGGTCAGGACAGTTGTTTCCAATCCTGTGTTCCCCTGATCTGCAGAAAATAGGGATCTATTAGGAAGTTTGAGAATTTAAAAATTGTAAATCATAAATTGACTTGTCATATAAATATGGAAACATTTGGGATCAAAACAACTCAGTGTGCTAATCTAGTTTTCTCTTGTACATCAGCAGCTCTGATTGGTAATCACATATGTATTTGGGTGTTGAAATAGGGAAATAAAAAATTAAATTTTACTTAAGAAATGTGTTTTGTAGGACAAAACACTTTCAAATAATGGGATTCATGAGTAAAGATTTCAGAAGGGATCCTTGATGGTGAAAATACTGGAAATTAGTTGTCTGGAATCTTACCTTCTTATTATAAACTCTATAAAGTTAAAAGATTATATATTTAAAAAGAAAATTCAGCCCATTTACAGCTCCTCTCCCGCAACAGTCCTTCTTTCTAGTGGAAAAAGAATACAATGCTATGAAGGAATTGGAAAAGGAGAAAATAAAATATTGAAGTATGAGCCTGTGTTCATGATTTTATGTAATAAAAATAGACTAAAAATAGCTCTGTAAACTTTCATATGCGAATTTATATGTTATGCAGCAAGTTGTTTTAGCTCACATAAATTCATAGGTTGTTCATCGCCAAGAAAGTTATGGTCAATTAAAATTGAATGGGTGGGTTGAGTGATAGGTATTATTTATAGATTTGCAGTAACAGTAGGGTTATAGATGATACATTGCATACCTGTCTTAGAAACTAATAATTGGAAAATTATGACTTAATGTCTAGTTACAGTCATATATGCATCATTGCAGGATTAACAAAACAACCCATCACGAATGAAATGCACAGTGATGATGTGTTCACAATGACAGTAATTTGTATTAAAAAGAACAGCAGTAATTGAAAACCATGGCCAAGTCAAGGCAGCATTTTGCTATGCTGTCTTGAAGAAAATCATAGAAATTCCAAGTATCTGCATGTTGCCTGTGCAGCCGAGCTTTCCAAAGTTGCCAAGCATTGAATGGCAAATTTCATGGTTAAATACTGAATGAGAAAAGTCAATAAATTCTCATAATGCACTAATTTTAGTTCATTAATACTTAGTAACCTTAATAATTCACTTGGTAAGTTACAAGTAAATAATCCTTAATCATATCATATATTAAATACATCTATGAAGTCAGGTTACTCACCTATCTTACAAAACTAAAGATAGGCTGACTTTTGAAAAAAATTAACTTGTAAAATACCAAGGAGCCTCCTGGGGCTATGGTCTACACTTGAGAAACATGTAATGATGAATAATTTATCCAGTGCTTCTTAGTGAATTAAGAAAAGGAATAGACCTCCAGCTGCCCTCTACACCTATTGTGTCATTTCTCTGCACTACGGAAGCAAAAGCTGTCTTTATTCCCCAACCGGCTATGAAGTCTAAAGAATTTTCTCACAATGATATCACTTTGATTTCTTCTTTTATCTTAGTTCACGTGCTTTGTCTCCTCCCTCTGCCCTCATTCATGCACTCTCAAAGGAGTGTGTTCATTATGGCTTGTTTTCCAACCTCTGCCGTGAGTGAAAGAAGATGTGCCCTTTAACTGCAATGCTCTCACCATGTTTCCTACCCCATCAAGAATCAGCTAAATCTGTGAGAGCATTATTACTTCCTAAAATTATTTCCCTGTGCTGTGCAATATATCTGTGTTGCTTATCTATTTTATACATAGAGGTTTGTACCTCTTAGTCCCCTATCCCATCTTGCACACTGTTGGTGGGAATGTAAATTGGTTCAGCAGCCACTACGGAAAACAGTATGGAGACTCCTCAGAAAACTACAAGTAGAAATACCATATGATCCAGCAATCCCACTCCTAGGTATATATCTGAAGAAAGTGAAAGTACTAATTTGAAAAGATACATGCTCCCCAGTGCAGCAGGATTTACAATAGCCAAGATATGGAAGCAGCCTAAATGTCCATCAATAGATGAATGGATAAAGAAGATGTGGTATGTGTATATATATATATACACACACACACACACAAGAATGTTACTCAGCCATAAAAAAGAATGAAATTCTGCCTTTTGCAACAACATGGATGGACCTAGAGAATATTATGCCTAGTGAAATAAGACAGAGAAAGACAGTTATGTTATCACTTATATGTGGAATCTTAAAAATGAAACAGACGAATGTATATAACAAAACAGAAAAGACTCACAGATATAGAGAACAAACTAGTGGTTACCAGTGGGGAGAGGGATGGGCCCCTTACTTTTAGGGGCCAAGAGACATTCCATTTAAGAAGTGGAGTCAGGAAGTGATTTTTATATCTCAGCATCTATAGCTCCTTATAAGAGATTTATAGTCTCTTAATCAGTGCTTCCTTCTTCAGGGCAGTAATTTCTCAGCATTCCCCATTTGCCTTTAATACTAAAAACCTGCCTGTGTCAGAACTACTCCTGTAGGGGTAATGACACCTGTGTCCACCAATTAGTTTTCATTCTCAAATCTAAACAACCTTAATTTCTAGAAGGAAGCTTTCTTCTTCTCCAGTGTCTAACTATGAAGGAACTATGATGCCTGGCTTCACACTGGCAGCAAGTAAACCTTAAGTGAATCCCAAGGCTGCTATATCATATTTCAAACCTTCACAAATGTTTATACTTAAATTTTTTTTTAAATCCAAAAAGGCCATTTAAACAGAAAAGCAAATTGGACAATCACTCATATGTTAAGGTTTGAGGGTATTAGAGCGAGGTATGGCCACATTAAAAAAATTCAATAACTTAAAATAACCACAACATTTATTTTGCTCACAAATCTGCACTATAGCTCATCTCTACCCATTTATTGTGAACTGGGAGTTGGAATCATCTGAGACCTTGCTTACTTACGTGTCTGGCCATTGATCCTGGATGTTGAATGGTTCCTCAGCTGTGGCTGGTGCTGGAACACATAGCTGTGACCCTTGCATTTCTGCTTCACTTCCTCACAGCATGGTAGCTGGGTCCCAAAGGGGTATCATCCCCATAAGACCAGGCAAAAGCCTTAGATCCCATCTCTTAATGGAGGAATGTCAGTGTCACTTCATAATAAGAGCATGAGAGAAATTTGGAGATCATATTTAGTTTAATGAAGTGTTTCTTGTGTCCCTAAACTGTTCCTATTGAAATACCTAGGTGTGTGTGTGTGTGTGTTAGTGAAAATAGTGGATATCCATATAAAAATGTATATTTTATTATGAGGATCCCTATAGCAGTATATGTTTTATTGAGTTTAATCTGTTAAATCAAGACCAGAAGTTATCAAATACAGTTTATTTATTCAGATTGTTTTGCAGGGTCCTGGAAGAAGAGGTAAATTTCGAATAGAAGGAAGAAAAATAAAGTCCAAAGAAATCTTATGGAGACAATGTCACTGCAGGATTAGTGCTTCTGATGGGAATCTAACAGGGTAGAAGAATCCCGTAGAGTTAGGTCCTGATGACAAACTACGCTTCATCTTTGCCAAAGACCAGTCCAGCCTCTTGGCTCCCATTGCATTTCTCAGCAAAGATAACTTCTAAAACTTGCTACCAAATCTAGGAAACTGCCCTATTTGTTTATTCAACATGTCTCTCCATCACAATTTTCAGTTAATAATTCTGATGTGTTTCCAAAAAGACAGGACAAATTCTTGCCAGCTTGGTCAAGTGCCTTGGTTGGAAGTCTTTTATCTTTACCAGATTTGGCAGGCTTCTTGGAATACATAAAACATAAAATGGTTTCTTTTTCTCCATGTCTAATTGCCTGCAGATCTTCTATCTACTAAAAAGAAAAGCCTGGTTCGTGTAGTGGGTATGAATCTTACTTCACAAACTGAGGTGTGCAAGAAACACATCTCTTTATTTTTATTAAATCAATACACATCTGACCTCGAGCCCCTGTTGGGATATTCACTCCTAGTCATTACCAGAGTTCTCTGTTCCTCGGGGTAGTGCCAAGGTCCTAGGATCTTGACCCATCACTAAAACATTGGAGAGGTCCTTCCAGGCATCAGTAATCAGACTGTGTTGGTCATTGCTGAGATACCCATTGTCCGAGTTTGCATGAGGACCTCAGGTCTGGGGCTCTGCTGTTTCTGGGCCACCCTTAGGGCTCAGGAATGATTGGTGTGGCTGGAACCCCCTGTGTCTGGGTTTCGCCTCCCAGGCACACCTTATCGCTGGACATCTCCTCTTTAGGGCGCTGCTTCTCAGCCTTGTGCAGATCCCTCTCTCCTGTGGGACACTGATTTCTCTTCCCTGCCAGGTCTGAGAATGTCTCCTTCCTTTTGCTGCCTCTCCAAGGTCCTCCCTTCTCTCCCTACTTCTTCCTGGGCACTTAGTATGATGGGATTTCACCAAAGATAGGAAGAGAGTGTCTGTACTCTCAGCACTTTAATATAAACCTCCTCTGAGCCCAGGTGAGCTGCTTGACATTTGAGAAATGAGCACAATATAGGAAGAACATGCACACTTTGATATTTGAATTAATTTTTTTGCAACTGTTAGAAAAAAAATGATCCATGTCCACTCCTACTCTGAATAACAAATACAGTGGTATAAATGGATTGATCCAAAGTAGAACATAGGATTTAACATATATGCCGAAATAACTTTGGATAAGCTAAGAGATAAAATATGAGTATCCATAAGCAGGCATTCACATAACCAGTGAGGCAGCCTGACTAAGTGGACCTCAGTTTGGGACCTCAGTTTCCACCGAGGTCAAACGAGGTAGTGAGACCATCTCTAATGCCCTAATGGTTCAAACCCTTTATGATTTTAATAGCTGTTCTACCGGTATGAACATCATATGCTAAATAAAGGCACTTGCCTAAATTTGCCATGTGAAAAATTCAGCCTGAACACTGTGCCTTTTATATACGCTACACAACCCTATGTAAGGACTTAAGGAAAGCTGCAGCCTCCACAGTGACCCTTCCAATGGGATTTATCTATAAGGCATTGAGAAGTTTGGTACAATAATTGTGTCAAAAGTCAGGCTTATGAAAGCAGAGGTGAAACCCAGGAAACTAGAAGAAATCGTGACCTGGGTACAAATACCATCCTGCACTGACTTTTCTCTTGTTACTGGGTAAATTCACAGAGATGGTTTCCAGTAAATCAAATCATATGGAGTTGTTTAAATTAATCTCTTATATCATACAAAAAAAGCAGAAATAGAAATAATGCATAACCTGGGCATTTTCTATGGGCTCTCAGAATTCACTGCTTTTCATAATTTAATTCCAATTTGAATTTAAGACAAGGTTTTCTGCTGGTATTTACCAACGTATCTTTATAGTTCTGATACCCCTGGTTGTGCAGTCAGGAAAACAAACAAAAAGAAAGCTGCGTAGCACAAAATAATTTTCACTTTAAAATTTAGCCAAGAACATTCAGAACTGGCAGAGATTCTGCTATTCCAAAGATTTCCAGGCTAATATTACATGTTTTAAGCATTATAATTTTAAATGGTGAAACATTTCTGTCCTTTTAATTGACCCTGTTATTTCCAACATATTAGGGTAGTAGATGATATTCAAATTTTAACATCTCCACTGATCAAACACAACTTCTATATCAGAACTCCTGATGTCCAAGCAGCTGTAACTGCTGGGTATGACAGCATCAATCAAATGGTGTTGATTTTCATTTATACATAAAGGAAGTGCTTCTAGATTTAAATCAGGATCTTCTTCAGTATTGGTTATAATACAGTACTTATAATAATTTGTACCTTTAAAATAAACCTTTACTTCTATGAGTAATCATTGTTTTCTTGTTGAAACCCAAATTATAGCCAATTATGGATAGTTAATTATGTTGGGGGTCAGTGTTAAATAGAGCAGACTTTTATTTCCTCTCCTTTGTCTGGATCATTGGTAGCAAATGTACCTTCCCCACATACTTATTAAGATTGTGCTAAGTTTTACACATTTTATTTAGATTCTATTTAATTTGATTTTGTAATAACCTGATGATATGGATACTTTTTAGGTGAAAAAATTGAGGCTGAGGGATGAGGTAATTTAAAATATATATATATTTTGTGTAACCATAAACACGGAGACCCTACCTGACGTGCTACCCTTCCCCCCTTGAGCACTGTAAAGCCCAGGTACCCAGGTGATTGACCAGCCGGACTGATAGGGTATAGGCTTACAGGCCATTTAAAAAAATTTCACCATTCCCTTCTAAACTTGCTCCATAGATCTCTCCATAGATCCCTTCTTCCTCTTTCCTGGATGACATCTGGCGTAGGTGCTATACCTTTCTAGTCTCTTTCAATCACAAGAATAGTCCCATTTTAGTCAATTAAAATTTCCCATCTGATGGAACATCAAAATTCCAAACTCACTCAAATTTAAAATTTCTCCTTCCCCCATCTGTATCCTCTATCAGGCTTGAACGTTGCATTAAAAGGCATGCTGTGTCTGGCTTGTTTTCTCGCTTGCTCTCCTCTGCTGTACCCATTAGCTGCTGGATCTGATGGGGGAGGGGGGTGCGGAGCTGACTTAACTGGCTGGTTCTGGTGCCTCGGGATGTTGACACCTTCTGATGAAGGCTGATAACCAAAGCTGACTCTTTCTGTTTTGGACACTTGTTCAGATTCCTCAGAGGCACTCTGGCTGGGAATAGCTCTTTTCATTGGGGCACACTTCTCCTTTGGTTGATTGCTTGCCCCTGTCCTGATCAAACCCTTTGCTGGCATCCCTCTGCCCCTCCAGATGATATTGTTGGGCTGGCTTTAGGTTACGTTCAAGTTTGGTCCCCTGAAAACACTCCCCTTTGTCCTGATGTCAGTGGGAGAATAAGTAGATCCCGATGTAGCCACCTTTACTCTGTCATCGGGTCAGACCTGCTCCAGGCATAGCTTTAGACCTCAGAGCATCCAAGTCCTTCAAACTACAGAAGACAAGAGCAAAGTCTTTTGAGCCTCACAAAGCAGACTGTCATACTTGGCTTGAGGGAGGATGTTGTGGGTTGAATGTTGTGCCCCCAAATCCATATGTTGAAGTCCTAACCCCTGTTACCTCAGAATGTGACCTTATTTGGAAATAGGATCATTGCAGATGTAATTAGTTCAGTTAAGATGAGGTCATTCTGCAGTAGGGTGGGCGCTAAGCCAGTATGACTGGTGTTCTTATAAAAAGAAGAAATTTGGACACAAACATGCACACAGAGAGAACGTCATGTGGATATAAAGGCAGAGGTCCGTGTGATGCATCTACAAGCCAAGGAATGCCAAATACTACCAGCAAGTTACCAGAAACTAGGAGATGCATGGAATAGATGCTCCCTCACAGTCCTCAGAAGGAACCTACCCTGCCAACACCTTGATGTTGCACTCCTAGCCTCCAGAAATATGAGACAAGAAATCTCTGTTGTTAAAACCATCCAGTTTGCAGTCTTTTGTTATGGCAGCCCTAGGAAACTAGTACAGAGGGAAATAAATATCCTGTCTCTTTCTCATGACCACATGGGTAGGGATGGAATAGAGAATGCCAAAAGAATTCTCTTTCAGTCTACACATTCAACCTCTTACATCAGTTTGAGGTGGGGGATTAGCTGAAATGAACAGAACAGATTTTAAACTCTCCCTTTAGAAGTCCCACCTAGATGGTCTGGCACCTCACTTTACAATATGAGAGAACCTAAGGCCAATCGGCTACACTAGTTTCTTCATTCATGGGAAGGATAAGTGCCAGGTGACAGCTACTGATCCACATTGCGTTGCATTCAGGCTGTATGTTGAGATGTGGCTTAAATCTGATCTCTGTTTTCTTTTATCTTTCCAAGTCAGGCCAGCTAGTTGATAACTTCAGGATACTGACCTTAAGGACAGATCATCCTCACAGTAACATCCTTGCAATAGTTTTCAGTGATGGTGAGGAATTAAACAGGGTGGAGGAGAAGACAGAGAACTAACATTTATTGAAGACTTTTGTGTGATAGGGGCTGTGCTGCACATTTTATATGCATTATCTTCCTTAACTATTACAACTCTGAAAGTGGATATTCATATTTCCCCCAAAGGAAATGGGGGCTCAGAGATTGTGCAGGTTCACCCCATTTTACTCAGGCAGTGCTAGACCCAGAATCAACTCTTCATCTGTCTGAATCCAAATCTCTGGCTCAGGACTGGCTTCATAGATTGTAGGACCAAGTACAAAATGAAAAGGCAAGGCTCCTTGTTAAAAAATTATTAAGAGTCTTAGAATGGTGACTGTAGAGCATTAAGCCAGTTGGTCCTATGTGTCTGCCCAGGTTACATGCCCAGGCTCTGATGCTTCCCCAGCAGCCTGCTGGTGAAATAGTTGACAAATCTGAATGTCTCACAAATTCTTCTTAGTGGATTGAGCATCTCATTGATCCTGTGTGTTTCAAGGGAGAAATAAGGTGGTATCTGTATCACTACACTTCTCAAAGGTATATTGACCTACTGTTCTTTTTGAAAGGTTAGTGTTCCATGGATTTTTCAATGGGAAGGCCATTTACCTAGCTTGTTTATGGGCCATCAAGTTTTCTGAATACAATTACTGCATAATCAAGTTTGGTACTTACTCTTATTCACAACCCTTTTGCAGCCCCTCATTGATTTTGTTAGCATTAACCTAATTTTTGTTGAGATCTATTTAAAATTTAATATTTAGGAACACGTTCTAATAGAAATTAAAATGATCACATCAAGATCGTTATCATTAAATCTTGCTATTTTCAATATTTTTCCAAGATGAAAGCAAATAAAGCTTTAAAAACATGTAAGAGAATCCTAATTTTTACTGGATCTCCTTAGGGTTACCATAGGACAGGAAAAGAATCCCCAGATTTTCAGAGATCGTTAAGTCAACCAGAACAAAATGGCACCACACCAAATGGAAAGTGATTATTTACTAACCATATTTTGCTCTGTAAGGCTCTTAGTTTCTTGTATGCAACCCAGGAATCAAACTCCTTAATTGTCCTCACTGTCAGCTTCTTTTGACAGGGATTCATTTTTTAAAATATCAAACTGAAGAGAAATGATCGCCTGGTTGTAATAATTATATACAGTTGATTTCTCTTTGGTAGCTAATGCTAGACAAAGACAAGGCATTTATCACAGATAAACACACTAAGGCAGGACTGAGACAATCAAAGTGAAAGATCTTTTTTCTTGTGAAGCAGCTTTATTCCAGTGACCTTATTTCTGTTATTCAAAACCGCTAAGGGGAAACTAATGAATATTTGAGAAAGACCCATAGCTCCGGTGGTCTGTATTACTCCTAAAAAAAAAAAAAAAAAAAAAATCCTGGGTTAAAAATCAGATATGCTAATTTATTAAAATACAGGATTTCCAAATGAGAAATGTCTTTGAGGAATCCTCGAATTATTTTCCTCCTGGCTTTCAGGAATGAAATCCAATGATTAAATATCAGAGGGCATAAAAGGACTTTTTCATATTTTTTAATCCAGGTCAAAAAGCCAGGGACCCAGCGAAAATTAGTGGCACTGCTTCACTGTGTGCTTACATGTAAGTCGGCCAGTAACTATCTGTTGATTTACTTTGGCTGTATTCTCAATGAAAGCCTAGAGCTTTAGAAATGAATGAGCTTGGCAGGACTCTGGGGGGACTTAACAACAAAATTAGAATACCCTGCTTAATCATGTCACTAGGAGAAGAGAGGGAAGAGAAGTCAGAAGAATAAAAAAAAAAACAAAAAATTGAAAAACCAAGAAGAATTCAGGTGGTGGAATGGAAAGACAAAGAAATAAAAGGAAATGTAGAAAATTGTCAGGAAAGAAGAACAAATAAGATACCAGATCAAACCCACAGTGGGTTTAAGCTTGTTGGCCCAAATAAGTGAGAAACTCCTACCCTGGAAGACTGGCAAAATGAGACAGAGTACTTTTCCTTTAGAAATATATCTGGTCGGTTGGTTGGTTATTTTTGCAGCGATCTTCAGTTAGATGTTTGATCATTCTAGAATGATCTGTAATCTTTAACAATCACCTAAACTAACTTGCCTTATTAAATTTAATTCTTTGTTTCAAAGCCCCATAAGTAGGATCCTATCTGTGCTTATTTTAATCAAAATTTTATTTAATATAATCAATAGATTATTAGCAGCTGCCCTTTCAAAGGATGCAAGACAACTTCCTTTCTTCATACTCCCTCTGTCCACAGACAATGTAGGAGTGGAAAGATACCATATAAAGGCATTTTATTATTTCAATTTGGTGTCAGATATTAGATTTGCAGTGTAAGGTTACAAAAAGCACAGGCTGCCAATTCACTTTGGGCAAATCTGCTTCAAAATAATGGCTAGGAAAATGAAGACTCAACCTTTATGGCAACAATTCAATAAAAGGGAGGTGAGCAAGGTCACTGGACTGCACCAGCGTCCATCACACAGCATGATCGCACAGGTATTATTCATGTGGCATCAGAGAAATGAAATCATTATCACCAAGGGCTGTGTCACCAGATCAGCATCTGCTGCTCTGGAAAGAAGCTCCTCATCTTTGCCTAATGGTTTACATTTGAGAAAGGTCTCAGCACCCAGAGTTTAACAATCCATATCATTAGCTCATAACTATTTTTAAAAGCCAGCTCTTCTGCTTCCTTTATTGCCATATTTCTTAAGCCAGAACGTCAGAAGTCATAAACCTTGTGAGATTTTAGAGGATGTGTTATAAGAGATGTGAAAGTTTGCGCTCATCAGATTCAGCTGTAGGAGAACCTGCTGAAGTTACAGCTGACCACAGAGCAGGATTCCAGTGCCGACTGTGGCATAAACAAGTTGTGACCGTGGATGACTTCTTCCAAACAAGCGAACTTTCAAACAGACACACTCCTTTGCCATTTCATTCATTCCTTGGGAGGCTCAAGTGAAATCATGGCTTTGATGGAAGTCTAAAATGTTTATGCAGATGTAGGAGTGTAAGCACAGGAGTTAAAACTGCCACGGTTCAAACCAGGACCCCACTATTTGTTGGCTGGGGAACCTGGGGCAAGTCATTTAACTTCTCATGTGCATAATGGGGATGATAATGATTCTGATGAAAATAATAATAATGAACTTCTGTCTCCTAGAACTATTCGAAGATCAGGAATCTGCCTGTCAAGTAATTAACACTCTCCTGACAGAGAAAGCAGCCAAGAAATATGAATTTTTGCTGTTGTTGTTGTTGACAAACAGAAATACAAGTTATTCAGTGCATTTAGTACACTTTTTTCTATGATGCCTCCCTCATAGTCGATGTTCAATAATTAAATGTTGGAAAAGTAGTTAAGTTGACCACTGTATTTATCTTTGGGTTCAAATGAACACCAATGACAATATGCACTTTTTTTTTTTTTATAGGAAGCCTTGGGATCAGTAATTCATAAGTTACATTTCTCAAACATAGGTTCTTCTCTTTCAAAAGATGATAGCACTTCATACTATTTAGAGGAATTATGAAGGTCTAAACATGTGGACCATTGTCACTTGTTCTTGCTTACCTGCTACTGCATGGGACTGCATAACTTATAATGGCATTCCAAAATCAGAGAAGAAATTGATTCAAAGCATCATGTTTTACCCCAGAAGATGACTTGTCCTTTAAAGTTTGCTTAAATTATTTATGAAAGAAAGTACTTCCTGATGCAACTTACTTTCCATAATCAAAGAAAGAAACATATGTGCAGATTTCTTCAGTTGCACCATCCTTCAGTTTTGGAAGGTCCCATTTGATCCACTGGTTTTAATCTGTTTACCAACTAGAGACCCTGATGAGATGGGACTCAAGAGGTCACCTGGCTCCTAGATTGCCTCCCACCTTTAAGAAAAATCAGACTTGACTCTAATTCCATTTTCAAAAGTATTCATTGATGAACCTTCTAAAATTTTCCTTCAGAATTCAGTTTTGCTTCTTATAGATTCCTAGCTGGTAGATTGGGATTCATAGGGGATGAATAAAAGGTTATTAGGTATTCTCCAGGTCCAACCATGTTGCTGCAAAGAAAATATTTCACTCTTTTTTCTGGCTGAGTAATATTCCATTGTATATATGTACCACATCTTCTTTATCCATTCATCTGTTGATGGACACTTAGTTGCTACCAGGTCTTGGCTATTGTAAATAATGCACTGTGAACATAGGAGTGGCTGTATCTTTTCAAACTAGAGTTTTTGTCTTTTCCGGATGTATACCCAGGAGTGAATCACTTTGCTGTACACCTGAAACTAACACAATATTGTAAATCAACTATACTTCAAAAATAAAAATAAAAAGGGTTATTAGAATTAATTCCCTGGGCTGTTCTTACATAGAGTCATATTTATCCTGTTTGTAAAATGAGTCAGCTCTAACCCTTCAATTTGGGTGATGTTGATTTCCTCAACTAAATGCAAAGTTTCTTGAGGACAAGTTCTTCTTCATAGACCTTCTCATAGATCTGAGACTTAGCAGAAACACAAAGAGGTGGCACATTTTCAATAAAGACTTTAGAATGGTTGTAAACAAAGAGCCTCTAAATATTTGTTTTCTAGGCACAAGGGTTGGAGTGGAGGGTATGGGGTGGATGAGGAAGAGTAGAAAAGAAGGAAACTAATGTTTATCAAGTGACTTCTATGTATCAAGCATATCATTCTTTACTATCTACATGCGGTATCTCATTTTATCTTATCAGCCCTGAAAAGTAGATCTGTGACTCAATTTTGTAGGTAAACTAAGGGTCAGAGAAGTTAGGTGACTTATTCACGATCACACAGCTAGTATGTGGCAAAATTAGAAGTCAAAATGCAGGTTTGCCTCCTACCTGCCTATGTTTTCTTGTTAACACAGGATTATACCATATAAATGTGTATTGTATTGTACATCTCATCATATGACTATAAAACTACTGGGGATGTTAAGCAGGAAAAGATACAGTGTTAGACCCTGAACTATGAAATTAACTAACCCTGTGATTTTTCTCAATTGAACAGGAAAGCCTAAAGAAATGTTGAGGTCTCTATTGTCATAAAAGGGTTAGAAAGCATTACAGAATATTATTTATATAAATCAAGTTTATTCCAGAGCTGGTCAGATACTCCGCATAGGAAAAACATTAAAATTGGTGGGCTTCACTGTAGTGCAATTCAGTGGGGGAAGTGGAGGTTTTGTTGGGAAACCTTTCAGCTGTTCAGTGACTGCTGAGAACATTCCAGTCTCCTGAAGCAGCTGCCAGTGTTCTTAGAGCTGAGCAGAGAGACAGCAGACTGGAGCGGCTGGGTCTACCTGTTATCTCTGATTCCTGCCCCTCCGATGTTCTTTGACTTGCTGCTCATTGGCGCCGCCCTCTGCAGGTATTTGGTATTGGCATTCTCAGTTCTGCTGCTCTGCTAATTTTTCTCCCAAAGTTCTGCTGACAGCTTGCTATTAATTATTATTATTTCCTCTCTCATCTTCTTTGCCCTTGCTGATTTTGTTTTTAATTTCTATACTTTAATAATTTTATTTCCTGAGACAGTGGAGATAAATGCATGTGTTCAATGTAATATATACATACATACATACTCAGACACCGAAAAAATTGTGTGTGTGTGTGTGTGTGTGCGTGCACTCATTCTGAGGTGTCTTATTTATATTAAAGTTCCTAATTACTTGTCTAATTACTCTGTATTCTTTCTCCTCTTCCTGTCCCCTAACTGCCACGTCTTTCTATTTTCCCTGTCTTAGAACCCTCATTGTTCTCAAAGCTTACATTCTCATCTCTCCAAACTTACTCTTATTCTGATCTTTGAGTCTCAGACTCCTATGTCCAGCTACTCATAGGACATCTTCATTTGGATGAGCTTCTCTTGCCTTAAATAGCTAATACTCTCTCCATCATATCCTTACAAAAGTGCCACCCCATTTCCATTTATGTATTGTCACTTCTCAATAATAATAATAATAATAATAACTAATTACAGTAAACATTTACTGAGAGCCACTGGACCAGCCATTAACCTAGCCTCCTTTTCTAAGGAAACAGCTAGTAAGTCATAAGTGATGGAGCTAGAATTTGACATTGGTCTGACTATATGACATGTGCCCTTATCTGCACTACTTTGCTTTATCCTTGTCCTTGAATGAGGGAACTGAGTACCATTGTCCCATGTCAGGGTGAAAGGCATTTAAGCTGGTTAATTTAGACACTGCCTTGCGCATGGGAGATATTCAGTTAATATGTGTTGTATCCGCCACACAGTCCTCTAGGCATATTTCAGCGTGAAGAATGGTTTTAAACCACATATCTCGTACAGGTATCGTTTCCAAACATTAGTAATGCAAATTGCTGCAGAAAATATCTGTCATACAGAGAGCTAGGTTTGCAAAGTAAACACTGTTTTTATACTAACCTAATTGAGTACATGGAGGAAGGAAAGAAAGGAAATACCCCCAACTCATTGCGTTTAAGCATTCCATCCCATTATACCCTTTTAATGTTTGCTCTTATTTCAAGTTTGTTCATTTATTTTTATGGCTCCCAGTATCCCTGTTGTCTCTTTTAAGATTTAAATCTTTTGAGAGGACCTCTTCTCTTTAACTTACTTTGAGCGTTATATAGGGCACAGCATTGCCTCACACCAGAAGCAATAAAATGCTTCTAGACGATGCTTAGAAGTCAAGTAGAGGAAAAGGGATGCAATGATTAATAAGTGAAATATAAGAAAAATCACATTTGGAAATTAAAAGTGTTTAATTTTTTTTATTATGTAGCAAGTACTCTTCAGGGACCTAGGCATTAAGACCCATAATAGATTTGTTTATACTTTAATTACTTTTTCATCAAGGTTTGAAAATGGGATCCTTTCTCTGTTTCTGAGCAGCGGTTAAGTTGCGGAGGGCATCAGGACAGGAACTAATGGAAGTGACTTGATATCTTTATTCCACAGGCAATGAATAATGAGGAGTTTGTTGGTGACTTATGTTAATCTAAATGTGAGACAGACAGAATATTATCTCGCACTTCACAGTCTGTGCCAGCAATGCTGCCATTTCTAGAAATATACAATTATCCATATGTCTTTTTCATGAAAACCTTAATTTATACAGTCATTTGATGGCAACTTAGTTTTATCCACAATTCATAAAATTGACTTGTCATAATGCTCCAATAAAATCTGTCCCAACTGAAAAAAGTTTAAGTGCTGTCTATGCTGACTAGAGGAATTTACACTTAGCGTTCACATCATTTTTACTCAAAATAATCAAATAAGCAATTAACTTTATATAATATATATAATATATTTACCTTTAGGATTACTGTAAAATTGGTATTAAAATTCAGAAAAATATAGATTGAAAATCCTAGATAAAAAGACCTTTCCCTGTTCTACACTTGTTTTTTAGAAGGAAGAGGAAAATATTTTTAAAAATTAAACTGATATTGGGACTGGGAGGGCTTCAAAACTGAATGTCTTTCTGCATCATTCATACAGCAAATTATTTATTGAGCTTTGTTGTGTCCCAAGCTGGGTGCTGAGGACACCAACCCTGCCCTCAGACTGTTCTCCCTAAACTTCTCTCTCTAACGCCAGCTCTATGTGATGGCTTGTTCTTATTTCGAATTTTGAAAGTAGGTATGTGGCAGGAAAGGGACAGATATGATGCTGATGGTCATAAAAGGGAGACAGTAAAGCATAATGATCAAGGGTTTGGGCTCTGGGTTTGGGCTGCTGGCGTTCAAATCTTGGCTCCTTTATTTGTCAGCAGTGCAGCTTTGACCTTAACCTCTCTGCAACTCAGTTCCACATCTGTAAAATGGGAATAATAATGCTAGTTAATTCATAGTATTGTTTAATTATTATGTGAAAGAGTACTCAATTAAATCTGGTTATCACAGTGTAATGAACAGTATTAACAGTTTCCTTCTCCAAAGAAGACATACAGATGGCCAAGAGGCACTTGAAAAGATGCTCCACATCACTAATCATTAGAGAAATGCAAATCAAAACTACAGTGAGGTATTACCTCACACTGGTCAGAATGGCCATCATCAAAAAATCTACAAACAGTAAATGCTGGAGAGGGCGTGGAGAAAAGGGAACCCTCCTTCACTGTTGGTGGGAATGTAAATTGGTATAGCCACTATGGAGGTTCTTAAAGACTAAAAATAGAGCTACCATATGATCCTGTAATCCCACTCCTGGGCATATATCTAGAGAAAACCGTAATTCAAAAAGATACATGTACCCCAATATTCATTGCAGCACTATTTGCAATAGCCAGGACATGGAAGCAACCTAAATGTCCGTCGACAGAGGAATGGATAAAGAACATGTGGTACATATATACAATGCAATATTACTCAGCCATAAAAAAGAACTAAATAATGCCATTTGCAGCAACATGGATGGACCTAGAGATTGTCATACTGAGTGAAGTAAGTCAGACAGAAAGTCAAATATCATATGATATCGCTTATAGGTGGAATCTAAAAAAATGGTACAAATGAAACTACTTACAAAATGGAAATACAGTTACAGAGGTAGAAAACAAACTTATGGTTACCAAGGAGAAGGTGGGGGGAGGGATAAATTAGGATATTGAGATTGACATATACACACTACTATATATAAAATAATTAATAAGGACCTACTGTATAGTATAGGGAACTTTATTCAATATTCTGTAATGACCTATATGAAAATAGAATCTAGAAAAGAGTGTGTATATGTATACATATAACATATAACTGATTCACTTTGCTGTACAGCAGAAACTAATATAACATTGTAAATCAACTCTACTCCAATAAAAATTAATTAAAAAAATAATTACACCACCCTGTTAAAAAAAAAAAAGTTTCCTGATGATTATAGATGTTAGAACAGGGGACAGCAGAAGAGTATTTTCAACAACCTGTTGTTTCATAATTTGTTGATCACAAAACTCAAAGGCAGCATTGACTTCCTGTTGTCTCGGTTGTAGTGTTTAGGGAACAATCAGTTCTGGGTAAATAATCAGGCGTTATTAACATAATATCTGGGCAATATCTTACTGTGGGTATTTACTGCATGTCTGCATCCCAGTGCTGGGAACTGCACCAGGGCACGGGACATTCCTTTTGTAGCTCTGTGGCCCCAGCGCTTAGCACAGTACTTTATATGTGTGGTAGGCATTTGGTAAATGTGAGTTGCTCAGATAAACTTTAAAAAAATATTTTAAATTAAAAATGTATCTTTAATAAAGTACCAAATTACTCTGTGTTCTTTGTGGATAATTTAGGAACTATAGACAAGTTTTAAAAAGTGAAATTACTTATAATCTCGCTACCCAGAGGTAAACCACTAGCGTTTTATTATATATCTCTCTACTATTTTCTACGCATACACACTTTTATTTTAAACAAAAAATGGAATAATACAGTAAAGACTTTTGCTACTTAACTCATGAAATAATATAGAATTTTTTAAAAAATATATTTATTTATTTATTTTATTTTTGGCTGCGTTCGGTCTTCATTGCTGCGCGCAGGCTTTCTCTAGTTGCAGTGAGCGGGGGCTACTCTTCGTTTCAGTTCACGGGCTTCTCATTGTGGTGGCTTCCCTTGCTGTGGAGCATAGGCTCCAGGCATGCGGGCTTCAGTAGTTGTGGCATGTGGGCTCCGTAGTTGTGGCTTGCAGGCTCTAGAACACAGGCTCAGTAGTTGTGGTGCACAGGCTTAGTTGCTCCACGGCATGTGGGATCTTCCCGGACCAGGGCTCAAACCTGTGTCCACTGCATTGGCAGGCGGATTCTTAACCACTGCGCCACCAGGGAAGTCCAATAACATACAATTAATATTCACCCTGTAATCACATATTCTTCTGAAATATTATTTTTAATTAATGTAATACAAGTTACCTAATGTTTATTCTTCAGCATTTAGATTGTACTCCATTTTGTGCTTCTGTATTAATATTTAACCATTGTTAAATATTACCAGATGTGCCTCTTGCTGTCCCCTCCTCCCTGCCAGTGTGTTCCCATAGTACTCTTCTCTTGGCTTATCAAAGTCCCTATTACACCTACAGAGTCTACTTGAATAATTATCTGTTGATCTGCTTGTCCTTTCTTTTTCCACCAGGCCCTTTCTAGTTTCATCACTGTAACCTTAGTTTCTAGTATACTGCTTCACTCTTAAAGGGTGCTCAATGTATATTTGTTGAATAAGTACGTGAAAGGTACTGTTTTCATCTGATAATGCTAAAAGATTGATTCTGAAAGTTCCTATGAAGGTTTGTTGTTGGGAGCTGGGTGTGTTTGGGATATGATCCTTCAGGAACGGTATGAAGCTGAGAGGTGGGCAGGGCAAGTTGGGGAGAGTTCCGAGGCTGAGAGCTGATAACAGAGAGAAAGACTCTGGGAAGGGGAGTGAACAGTTTTCTGTTGACTCATCTTTTACCTTCACACTTTCCATCAAGAGCTTCAGTTCGTCCCCCTGACCTTTAGAATAAAATTCTTGGAAGCAGTGGGAAGGGAAACAGAATCATTTATTTATTGGGGGATTAAGTAAATGGAGACATGTATACTCCTGCCCTAGATATAGTCAAAGAATCCAATTCCAAGCTTCTGACTTGACTGAAAATATTCCAGCTCTCTGTCTGGCACATGGTAGTAGGAAAGGGAAGGGACTAATATTTATGGAGTGCCTATAATATGCTAGTGACTTTCCTACATCATTGCATTCAGTCTGCTCAACAACTCTGAGAAGTAAGAATTATTGAGGAGGGACCTGAATTCAACCCTGGACTATGTGACTCCTGAGTCTGCTTTCCCATGTCAAAATATTAGAATGAATTCTTGGATGAAATGAAGGAATGACTTATAGCGAATGTAAACAAATTCTAAATTCTGTTTCACCAGGAAACTTTTTTAAGCATGTCTTGAATTCTGATTTATGAATTAGTTTAGAAAGTGGTAAATTAAAACATTAATATATAGAAATAAAAACACTTAAAAACCCATTTTACCGATACCCGCAGGAGATGTATAAAAAATTAGAAGAATTTTTAGACCAAAAAGATTGTATTTATGAAGAGTTCATTCAAAGGTGATTGATTAAATGGCCTTACACTTTAAAAATTTAGTAAGAGTGCCTTTTTCATATTAACTTTATTTTATTTTAATCAGAAGTCTATGAACCTAACAGGGATTATAAAATTTTGACTTCATTATTTTTCAATTCAGTAAGAGTTTTTATTTCTTAGTTACTAAATTTCAGGCCAGAACCGAGGTTTTCTTACCCCCCTTGTTGGGAAGTTGCCAGTTGACAACACAGAGTTTTTCAAGCCTGTTTCTGCTTATAGGCTTTAATAAAACCATTTTTTTTTCCTGTTGGGGTTCTTACTTTACACACTGTGGTCAACTTAGCAAGATAGTTACAGACACACACTTATAAACTCTCAATTCTCAAATCATAAGTTCATTTCTAGTCATTACTACCATTTATATGGTATGAAAGAGGGTGCTCAGGTGTTTTGCATAAATCTTACTAGTAGTTTATTGTCCACTCCCCATATTTGTAACATCCTTTTTGGTAACTAGAGATGAAAATTATTAGTAGTGTTATTAGAGTTTTGCTTTTAGCTAGGAGACGTCAATGATTTTAACAGAAGAAACTATAAGGATCATATGTCAAATTAAATAAGTTGTTCTGTGTTTTGAACATGATCCCATTGTTTTTCATTTATTTTAGTCTGACTCTTTTTCATATTTTAAGAGACCCTTCTGGGTGCATCCTAAGTATAATTTTAAAACTCACTTTTTAACCTTACAATTAGTCTTCATCATAGTCATAAGCAGTGACCTAATTTTTATAATCTTTTAAAACATTATCCTGGTAACATGTTGTACTCACATTGGATTTTATATTTGGTAACTTGGCATCATTTTATGTTTTTTTTTCTTCAGAATTTATTGTTTCTTTTATTCTCAAGCAGGAATAAAGAGTTTGCTTTCTGGGCCTTGGTCTTGAAGAACCTGTCTTTCACGTTCTTGCAGAGCATGTAGTAGGAGATGAATAAATATTGTCTGTGGGTTGGCTGGGGTTCCCCTGAGCTTCACCGAGGGCTTGGCTTCAAGCTTGGGAAGGTCTGCTTCTCACTGAAAGTCCATGTGTCCATCGGAACAGTTCTGTTCCACATGACTCTCCTGGTGATAGTGGAGATAAGAGTGCAAGCCCCAGTACGCATGCATATTTCAGGTTTCCCATTACATTGTATCTACTAACATTCCATTGGCCAAATCAAGTCAAATGGCTGAATCCAAGATCAGGAGTCAAAGAAGTACACTCTGCCTTTTAATGGGAGGAACTGCCAAGTCATGTGGGAAAGGGCATGGATACAAGGGGTGGTGCCACCTATTTTGGTTTGCTTCGAACAACTTCATATTTTTAACACATAATACCTTGAACACATACAGTCTCAAGTGGAGAGGGTAAGTGGAGTCCTCACACCCAGTGGTTTTCAAGCCCTTCCGCTCACTTATGGTCAAGGTACCGCTGCTATTGAGTGGGAAGGAGCGGAGGAGGGGAGGCAACCCCTCACCTGAACCAGAGCCCCATTTTTAGACCATGTCCTCTGAGCCAGTACAGTGGAGTAGGTAAGCGGTTGTCCCCTTTTTATACACATTGACAGACTCGGCTTGTTTGGCCAGGAACTCTGTACATGGTGCTCTCAGTCTCTGAGGTGTTTGTTCTTCTCTTCTCTTTTAATCGCAGCACACCATTCCCTCCTAGTATTTTTGACTCATAGAAAACAATAACTAGTAATGGGTTAATCAGAAAAAAAACCAAAACAAAACCCTGGCAATCCCTCCCTCCCTGGTAAGAAAATGCTTTCACCCATTAAAACTATGCCTACAGTATCTAATTTGTCATGCTAAAGCCCTTAACCAATCATCTGACTCTCAATACTTCTAATACTTCCCACTGCCTCAGGTTAAAGCCCTAATTTCTTTTTAAAAAAATTGTATTAACGTATAGTTGATTTACAATGTTGTGTTCATTTCTTCTTTACAGCAAAGTGACTCATATATATATATATATATATATATATAGTATATATATAATATATTCTTTTTCATATTTTTTTCATTATGGTTTGTCATAGGATATTGAATATAGTTCCCTGTGCTATACAGTAGGGCCTTGTTGTTTATCCATCCTATGTATAATAGTTTGCCTCTTAAAGCCCTAATTTCTTATTATGACATGATATAATTCAAGACATGGTTTACCTTTAGCCTCCTCTACCTTCAGATTTTGCACTTTAGCTATACTGAGCTACTTTTATTCTCTGAATGAGCCATGCTATCTCGCCCTCAACAAGTTGGTTTAATGTTTCAAACTTGTTTTCTCATCCCTAAAAGAGAGATGTTGTCCCAGATTCGCAAGTGAGAACTTTATTGGGGGGGGGGGGGTTCTCAGGATCCACATCTGTAGAGGAGGGAAGAAAACAGGCTTTGACTGAGCCAAATGTCTCCTGCCTTGCAGTTAAATGAAGGCCACAGCCACTTCAGAGTGGGGGACACTTCAGAGTGTCCAACAGGGACCAGGGCACCAAAACTTTGTACTCCTCATTGACCAATCAGTGGATGTGGCAGCGCTTGGGAAGCCAGGGTGACCTTCAGTGAGGCTGTTCTCTTCAGCTGAGGGCTGGTCCCAAAGAGGGACTCAGCTGAAATCTGTTGGCACCAATGCCCCCAGCAACTGGGGAATAAGTAAGTGACTGTGTTCTGAACCAGGGGATCTGAGGGTTTTACCAGTACAGATATAAATAACTATCTCATAGGACACTTGTGATAAATCTAACTCACATGCGTGCATGCGTGTGCACACACACTCACACACACACTCATACACTCATTCTTTAGGTCTCGGCTTATATGTAACCTCCTGTGGAAAACTTTCCCTGCCTGTGGCCTTCCTACCTTAAAGTAGGCTACTATCCACCCCTTTTGCTTCCATAGCACTGTATACTTAATCCTGTTGTAGCAGTTATTATAAAATATGCAATTTCCAGTGTTTTCCTCTCTCCCCATTAGACTGCAGGGGGCAGGAACCACATGCCTTTGTACTTGGCTTACTATAAGCATTTTTCCCACTATATTTTGATTGGCTGCTTAGTCACCTATCTTACCCTTTATATTACAGACTCCACAAGAATAGGGTCAAGATCTGTTTTGTTTACTACTTTTATCCCATTGCACAGTACCAGGAATGTAGTCAGACTGATAAACACTTTGCTGGGTGGGTGAATGTATGAATGAATGAATGTTGAAATGTCCCCGAGGAAGGACAGTAAGGACAATGGCATGGAATAGGAAGGCTGTCCAGAGACCCCCAGACTCCTGATAGCATTCACTCCCAGGGATCAGAGCTCCCGAAGGAGGACCAGTCAATTATATGCCGTGCAGAGTAACACTAGCTACCTTTACACTCTACCCAGCGTTTATCAAAGCACTTCAGATGCAGTAATTCATTCAATCCTCATAACAAGCCTATGAGGAAAATAACTATTGCTATTTCCAATTTACAGGTGGTGAAACTGAGGTGTGGAGAAGTTAAATAACTTGCTCAAAGTCACACAGTTGCAATGGCAGAAGTGATAGACTTTTATTCTCCATGACTTTTGTTCTCCCCAAGGATAAGATCAACACACTCACTCTTGTATCTTGCACCTTTCTTTCAATAGGCATTCTGAATCTCTCAGATTCTCTTTATATGTTCAGGTCCTTACCGGTGCTTGATTCTGTGTGGATAAATGTGCCTAAGCTGGGTTGTGAGAAGGTCACGTGGATGAGTTAACTGAAGATCTCTAGCTCTCAGAATAGTTTTGGTGAATATATTCCTGTGGATACTAGAGATGCTGAACATGTGATAAGTCCTGTGATTAGGCATGGAGGGAGGCATGGGGACGGGTGGTAGGGGCAGTGAGATCACACAGTGGAGCTCCCCAGGCACTCATAGGCTCTCCCTCCTGCCCTCTGGAGGCTAGCCCCTTGGAAAAGTTACAGGAAATTCTTACATCAAAAACCTAACCTTGGGACTTCCCTGGTGGTCCAGTGGGTAAGACTCTGCGCTCCCAGTGCAGGGGGGCCAGGTTCGATCCCTGGTCAGGGAAGTAGATCCCGTATGCATGCTGCAACTAAAGAGTTTGCATGCTGCAACTAAGAAGTCGGCACGCTGCAACTAAAAAAAAAAAAAAAAAAAAAAAGATCCCGCATGCTGCAACTAAGACCCACCACAGCCTAAATAAATAAATAAATAAATAATAAATAAATAAATTTTTTAAAAACCCCAAAACCTAACCTTAAACATTTTCAGTCAGAGCTCCATAGGCAAAGGGAAAAATATTTTTTTTTTACTGGAGGAGACGGAGAACAGGAGAGCTGTATTCTCCACAAGGGATAGCTCAGAGACTCCCCTTCTTAGGGAAGGTAGGCTGTGATGCTTTGGGTCAGTCACTGACCGATGTCAAGCTGTCCTAGCACCTATGAAGTGTTGGGCTGGGTGGGATTGTGGTGAGAGCCCCTTTATGGCTGTTTCTAAGCATCCCACTCTCCTCCAAAATGATAACCCTTAAGGAGATCCTAAATTGTTTTATTTCCAGGTAAGACTTTGAAAACTGGATGGAGTTTGAGTGCCTGATGATTATGCCATTTAAAAAAAAAAAAATGGTCTTGGAAGCCGAATGTCTGGCGATGGATTTTAGTTGATTTGCTTCCAAAGAAACACCGGAGACAATTATTGGGCTGTGCTGTGATAGTTTAGTGCATTTATTTGGTAGCTCTTCCTGTGGAAAGGGATGTATGTTGTTTTGAAAAATAGACATTTTTATTCTTGGCTGAAAATTGTCTCCTAAAACACTTTTAATATGTTTAGCTTTACTTATTTTTACTG
The DNA here is from genome assembly GCF_028023285.1 of Balaenoptera ricei. Classification (NCBI taxonomy): domain Eukaryota; kingdom Metazoa; phylum Chordata; class Mammalia; order Artiodactyla; family Balaenopteridae; genus Balaenoptera; species Balaenoptera ricei. The sequence goes on from NC_082654.1 coordinate 40,069,552, forward strand.
CTTGGTGAAATAAACAGTAAAATTCACAGCAGTGAATAAAAAATTCTTCTAGGTCATGCTTAGAAACTGCTAGAAACCTGATTCTGAACAATTAGATTGAAGACTGTCAGACAATCTTTTATTTAAATTATATACACATATTTAAAAAACAATTCTTGGTATAGAACTGCTGTAGAGGAAATATTTTAAGGCCCTACGTCCTACCACTATAAATGAGCTGGTTTCATTTTCCATGTTTTTTTTCCCTGTCCTGGTCCATATGCACCTGTACCTTTCCACAAATGTGCTCATAGTCTCTGTAATACTTGGTGCTTATCTTAAACTAAACGTCATGTCATAAAGTTATTTCTACATTATTGTGGTCTTTATAATTATAATTTTTAAAGGATTCATAATTTCCGCTAAATCAATACGCCTGACTTAATCATTCCCTCTGGCCTAATTTATCTATAATTTAAATATATAATTTTAAATCACCAACAAATATATAATTTTTTTCTACATTTAAGACTTGAAAGAATATTCCTAATGTTGAAAAGTTGTAAAACACTATATGGCTACAAAGGCACTAAAGCTATTCTTTTACTAAGCAGCGTATTTAGAGGCAGACACTAAGCTTTCCTGGGGGTGGTAGCACCAGGATGTAAACCCAGTGTCAGACATGCCACCAAAGCCAACGAGTTTGCAGAATAAAAGAGCCCATGAAACTGTCTTCCTATCTGTAACAATTGTTTACAAAGGAACCTTGCTTAAATTAAGCTCTGAAGCTTGTTCTTCATCAACATTGGGTTTAATAATTTTAACACAGCAAATAAGTGCAATCCGGATATTTGACTGAATTGCTTTCGGGGGTCCTCTGTATGGAGACCCAAAGGCCAGGGCTGCTCATTGAAAATATGGGCTCTGCTGATGGAAGTTTTGAATCTGAAAATCCAAATTGTCCTGCAGTGCTTCACTTGGTTTAACAGATACATTCTGAGAAAAATCTAAGCAGAAAGGCAGTGTTGGGCCACGAATTAGGGTGTTTCGTTGATAAAGAATGGCCAACATAAATCTCACTTGACTCTGAAGAAAGCCCAGAGTATCAGGATGAAAATCAGGTTATCGTCAAAGAATCTGGGCTAAATCTTTTCTAGGAAAGAAAAACTAGTTTTACTTTGGCAGCACGTCTTCAGTTTGCACAGGCTTGAGCTGTGACTTTTGCAGAAAGACCACAGGTCTTAAGTAGATGCCTGCTGCAAGGTTCACTACACACCGCAAGACTGTCAGACCAGCGGAAATGAAAACGGTTTCCATATTCAACCTGTGGGATTTTGGCCAGTCAAAGCCCATGGGTGCAAGACATGTGTCAACCCTGCCAGACAGCACAAACTGCCATTAGGCTTGACGGGGTCTTTGTAGAATGCTGGGAAGAAGAGTTGGGGAATATTAAATGCTCTTATTACTGTCAGACAATTCATGCCTCTCTAGGTTGGCAGTTCTCATCCTGGAGCAAGCTCGGAATGTGCTTTAATCGGAAATGTCAGGCTGCTTGGATGGAGCAGATGCTCCTGGGATGAGTTGGTGCTCGGAACTCAACCAGAAATACCCATGTTCTTTCTCTGACATTTTTGATAAAATGGGATAACAATGTAATATTCTTTCTGGAAAAGCAGACCACAATATTATTTTTTTTCAGACCACAATATTTAAGTACAGAAAACAAAGAAAGGGAAATAAATGTTTCTCTCACATGCAATGTAGGGTGTTTCCTTCTCAGTAGTAAGTTCTCAGTCTTTAAGCTGATACCGTCTGAAGGTGACAGTCTCAAGGTCTGTGGTCTGGGATATGCACCTAAACAATGTGAGAGGTGGTGAAAAGGCTGGGCTACATCGGGGCTAGAATCCCCACTCCGATCACTTACCTTGACCTTAAAGCACATTTCTGGAACTCTGTAAGCCTCAGTTTTTTTGTTTGTACTCATGGGGTTCTTGTAAAGAGCAAATAAGAACATTTATGCAAAGCACTTAGCCCGCTGCCTGGCACATCATGTGAAATCCATGATGCTAAATGATTTGTAGGGGGGTAACCTGACAGTTTTCTAGAAAGGTGGCTAAGAGAAGTGGGGTGTCTGGCTCATGAGCTAAATCGAGCTTGTGGGTTATTTAGTTTGGTCCTGACTTAAAAAAAAATTGAATAACATACTAAAGTTGACAGATTTCACATAAAACCGTATCTGTTATCTTTTCCTCAAAATATGGGAGATGTTGCACCACCAGATTTCAGTCCTCCGTGAGAGCCATCTTCCCTCCCTTCCTTTCTCCCTCCCTTCCTTCCTCCCTCTCTCTCTTCCTTCCTCCCTCCCTTCCTCCCTCCCTCCCTTCCTTCCTCCCTCCCTCCCTCCCCCTCTTTCCCTCCTTTCTTCCCTCCCTCGCTCCCTCCCTTCCTTGTACATATGTATGCATTTTAGTACTCATAGTTCAATTGCTCAATTATATCTTCCTTCTCAATTTGTGTCTATTATACAAAGAGGCTAACAATTAAATAAAACTACCCCAAATCCCACCTCTAGAGCACTGTTTTCCATCTTGTAGGCTACTTTCCTTTCCCTAATTCTTTTTCGGTGTCTCAGTGTTTTAAATAAATCTTGGTTCCTATGATTTGAGCTTCAAATCAATGACGTAACCACACCCGCTGTCCCAAAGGGTATTGAACTTCATGTGGCTCCTTCTCTGGAAAAGGTCCCTTTCTTTTACTTTAGCTGGGATCTACTAGTATTTTGTTCAAGGTGCTAAGAACATGGGTATTCAATTAGACATGTCATCCATTAAATCAATGCTTGCCAAAGGAGAGTGATAATTTCCACTAGACACATGGCCAAAAGTGATAATTAATTTGCTTTATTAGTATGTGTGCAACTTTGTAGGAGGTGACTGAACTGAGAAAAAATGTCAAAACTAATGGGGGAGAATGTAGTGGCCTTTTTTTTTTTTTTAACAAGTTTGCGATGGTGTTAACCGTGACCTGCGTATCAGTCACTAAGGCTAGGCTAGGGTGTGGTAACAGACAATCCGAAATTCTAAGCCACTGGGCTTAGAACAGTCTCTAATTCTGGAGAATCATTCCCTCTATTTGTCTCCCTTTTTCATTCCCTTGCTTCTCTGAGAATGATGCTCATTTATTTACACTTGGCTCCTGCATATCTTGTCTTACTTAATGTAAATACTGAGTTTCTAGATGGTTACCTACTAGTTTGATTTAACTTTCAAACTCTAAACCACTCTATACAAGTGTCTGGTTTTGTTGCTGCTATTGCTGATAATAACAAAAAAGCTGTATCTTCTGTTATTCATTTTACCAATCAGTGACACCTTTCACAGTGTTTTATGCCCAGTAAACAGGATAATTACTGATTATAATTGGCATGGATTTTTGTGTATTGTCCATTTCAATATGTTTAACATTTTTATAATAATATAATTCTTGCTTTATTTATATTAAAATAAAATTCAGAAGTACCTATATGCCTGGCATGGGTATTGTAGGTTGAACACATGGTAACATATTGTAGACTTTAAAAATTTGAGCTCAGTTAAGCATATCACTTCCATTTATGAAAATATGTGGAAGCCTCCAGTTTCCTTACCTGTCATTAAATTCAGGTCATGGGAGATCCTCTGCCACTTGGTTCCCCCAACTCAAATGCTCTCACTTTTTCTACAAATTATTTATTCTCCATCCCAAAAGGGTAAAAAATGTTTATAGTCTTCTACGTGTTCTCTTCTAACAGCATTGCAAACTCGTAACATATTCCATTATGTTAAAATGAAGTATTATTATTTAAAATGAAGTATTATTTAAAATGAAGAATATTCCATTACTTCATTTTAAATGTATTCCCCACTTTGCTGTTTGTCAGTCAGATTTGTTTTCACCATCCCCAAATCTTTTCTCTTCTACCATCTCAAAGTAAGTCCTACTCGATCCTGTGATTGCAACAGATCTGTTAACACGTACGCATTTTCTTGTTTAGCTATCAGTGGCCTCTACTTAAAAACACTGTTCATGGGGGGTTTTTTGTGGGGCTTTAGGTTCATTGTCCAGACCTTCTATTCTAAATAAACTAAGAGTCTACTTCTTTTGTAATTCCTCAGAATACATTGACCTGTTATTACCCCTTGACATCTTGCATGAAGAGTAAGTATCATTAACTCACATTGCGAAGTTACACTTTGTAAGGCTTTTACATATAAACCTTCAATAGCTTATTTCTAAGGCCTAAGAGAAATCAGTCTAGGATGATAACACCACAAATAAGTAATAACCCAAATTAACCCATTTTAGCTGATGTGAAAATATCTTAATAAATAAAAATAAATACCTGAAATTTGAGTTCCTATTATTGGTAATAAAAATAAGACATAGGATTTATTGAACTACACTCATTTGAAGGATGTTTTGGAAATGGTTTGTAACAAAATCACTGTGGATTTTATAGCACAATAAAAATAAAAGGCAATCAGCACATTTTATAAATTATATTATTTCTCAAAACAGTTTCAATGAATAGATTTATATTTCTTTCACCAGAGTTCAGATAGATTCCAACCACTAATATTGGACAATAGTTCTTTTATTTCTTTTATGTACCGAGGGAAGTAAATCAAATATAAAATATAGCCAGAGATAATTTTTGGAAAAGAAAACATCTCTTGGCAAGAATCTAACCTGGAATTTTCTTATTAATAAACGAGCAATGTGTTTGGTGGGCTGGATTATGTTGTGCAGGCTTTCCCATGGACTAATGCCCAGCTTGAATATTCTTTTCCTGAATACATAAACAGATGTGCACAAATTCTTTTTTGCCATTTTCTTTACTCAGAAGCTTTCAGAAGAAAGTTTCCCAAATTAAATATTGAATGTAGAAAATTTATTTAGAATGCAAAATGTGCCCATTTGTTTTATTTTCACCTAGCCTTATAACCCTACTCTGTATTCCATGTTGGTTTCGATTTAGTAAACATACAGCTGTGTTTAAGTGTAAAGAATTAATGGCAACCCAAATGATAGAAAATAAATGGTTATTAGAGATCATTTTTAAAACTGAAATCCGTTCTATCTATCTTAATCAATAATATTTCTATTTTCAATTTAGAGCTTTTTTCCTTGTGAGAAGAGATTTATTACCAAACAAGTTAATTTTTCACAGTGCTTTTACCATTTTGTCTGAAATTGGGTAGATAAAAGGTTTGGACCATCAGATTGACAGGCTTTAAAAACTTTTTATAATAACTAGTAGGTGGTATTTAAGATCATTAAAATGTAGGTATTTTTATGTTAATGATTTCTACCCCACCCCACCTCCTAATTTCAAGCAGTAATTATTGTGCCCATGTAATAGTTGGTATATGCTGGGATATACTCTCCAAATAAAAAAACTGGAGGCACATAATATGACTACAAAACAGGCTTTTTGAAAGTGGCTTTGTCCTGGCAAATTGGGGGCACGTGGGATCTGTGTGGCTGGCACTTTTTAATTGTCCTTGTTACTAGGAATGTCATTTCTGTGGTATCTTGGACCTTTCCCATCTTCAGAAGTACATGTCCTTAGCTTCCTGCAGTAAATCCCCCTCCCAATAATTGCCAATATGTTTATATATGAGCCTTCTTTTCATTTAGTATCTTCGTGACTAGATTTTACTCTTCACAAGGTATATTAAAAAGTATATTTCCTTTTTAAAAAAGTAAAAGTTAAAGATTTTGGTTTAAAATCTGAGTAATTTATGGAAAAGATTTAACTATCAGGTAGTAGTTTAAGTTCTGTAACTGGAGGACCACACAGCATGTGGTGTTTACTAGTTCATGTCAATTCTTTGTGTGTTTCAATATATTGAGACATCATGGAACTAAAGTTTGGAAAAGTTGGTGGTTTGTGGGTTTGTGTATTGGCAGCTGATTCTTCTCAACCTCTTGGTGAAATGAAGTATTTATAACTGCTTCTTTAGTGTACTGTCTTATGTTGGGTCCAACTTAGTTTCCAAAGCTAAGTACAGTAAAAATGATGTAACCAAGTTTAAACACTTTTTAGCAGAAGAATATTTATGAAACAGTCATTTTTTTAAAAGTTCCTCTTTTAAAAAAATCTTACCTTGCCCCTTTGAGCTTTAACTTTTGATCTTAAGTCCTGGTTTTGAGAAGCGTTCTCATCCTGAACTAAGCCTCGTCTTGAACTAAACCACACATATACACGACTTCATTTCTCCACTAAAATTTCATAGGGGGAAAAAAAAAATGTCCATGAAGAATTCTTGCTCTGAGAAATGTGTTCCTATTCTGTTTTTAAAATGCAGTCACATAGAAGGTGTCAAAAGAGTCACAAAGCTAGCAAAGATAATTCAAACGTTTTCTTCTGTGGAACAATAAAGTATGAAATAAGTTCCTGAAAATGATTTAATTTTTTGAACTTTCTCTAAATTCAACACTTAGACTAAAAATTCACTGTTGGTAGCGAGGTTGGGGCTATGTAGTTATATAATTAGCTTCATTAGTTGATGCACATCATGAGGTAGATGCCCTCCTCCAAGAAAGTTGGCTCCAGAACTCTGAGGGAGGCCTCTTGTGCCTTTAAGAATGAAGCTCAGTCTACATTATGGTGAATGTTGTTATAACCTTTTGTAGAAGTCAAATCCTGAGAAGACAACGCTGTAACATATCCAAAGCCTGGGTTTTAGTGATGGGCCATATCTAGATGTGCACAGAGTAGATATTAACAAAGTTTCATTATTATCATCATTATTACAATTGCTGGAGCATCGTAGCATAGTTCTAAAAACTGTGGCTCTGGAGTCAGGGGTTCGCGAGTTTAAAGCAGAGCTCTTGTACTTACTAGCCCTATAGCTTTTGACAAGTCACAAGTGCTAATCATTCTCAGTTTTTTCACCTTTAAAATGGGGATAATAACACAAATACCAAACTCAAATATGTGAGGCTTGAGATCATCTATGAAGAGTATTTAGCACAGTACCTCATACTCATAAGTATAAGGTAGTATAATAATAAGCATTCAATAAATGTCAGATATTATAATAATATAAAGAATGATTATTTATATTAATTGTTGTTCATGATCTCCTTCCTTCAATTTCCCCTTGTATCACTGAGTATAACCTGGGTTTGAAGACTGTAATATACATACCTACCAAGAGCTGCATGAATGGAATGCTTTGTTTGTCCCCTTTTCTAATTTAGGAGGCTCTCAGAAGTGGCATTCGATATCCTAAGGGGTCTGCTGCCATGTGAAGCTTCATCAGTGCTCAATGCTGGGGTTTGGTTTGCTCTTCTTAGAGTCCTTCTAACTACTTCTGTGGTTCCTGCCCAAATTGCCATTCAAAATCGGGGTTGGAGAAATCAGAGTGGCCACCTCCTTTCGTGGGTTGATTTGAAATGCAGCTGAGGTTCTCTATTAAGAAAGTATCTAAATTGCTTTCATGTATCATTGTAATTGCTTTAGGTTATTATATTCACTGTAATCTTATAAAACCAGAATTCACTTGATCCAGTGCAGGGTCAAATGAATAGGTCAACAAGCAAAAGTTAGTTAAAAGAACTTTGGATTTTTTAAACATCCCAAAGGAGGTACTTATCCCATTTTTTCTTCCCCTTGGTTTACCTACAACTGCTGTTCCCTGCTCTCCATCCCATATCTTAGTGAAAATTCCACCATTATCCCAAGCTCCTGTGTCTCCTGTTCCTTTCCTCTTCATTCTGCATCACATAAAGGCCAACTCTTGGTCAAGTAAAAGTCCTCTCCTCAAAAAGTGATGGGATGGGAAGACAGAGCCAACTAAGTCATGCATCAGATAACTAGAACCTGTGACTTCACTGGCCTCGAATAGTTTATTGAGGAATAAAAGGAATTACGTGGAGCTTTAGGCACTGAGACAGGCCTGTGTGGATATGAAGGGGCAGTATTTGTCATGAAAGCACTTTAAAGGTTGAATGGAATTATGTATATAGGGTGCCAATAGCTCTTAACTAATATTCACTTATTCTCCAGCCAGGGGTAGGCACGGTGTTTGTGTTTAGTGGGATTGTAGGGAGAGCACCTTCTAGAAGGGAGCCCCGGCTCTGTAAAGATTAAGTATGCTCAGAAATGCTTCCCGATAAAAAGAGTTAACTTTCTTAAGAAGTTGCACCTGGTTACACAGGTGTTTGATCTCTGTTTACAGTTCACACATACAACAGTTTAAAAAATGATTACTTGGGGAAACTTGCAGATTATAGGAGCAATTAACGCTGATGTTAAGGAATGAAAGATGTTTTCAACAGTTACTGTTGGCGTGTCTTCTCTTCTCCATCCTCAGTCCCATATCATGATGGACCTTTAGTATCGCAGCGGCTTCCTAAGCAGCATACTTGACCCGTCTTTTCAATCTTCAATTCATTCAACACCACACCCTTGGATTAATTTTCCAAAGACATAACTTGGATCATGTCACTGCCCTGCTCTTCCTTTCCATGACTGAGTGCACGTGGGCTACATTAGTCAGCTCAGCATCGCAGGACTCTCTTTAGTCTGGCGCTCATTTGCATTCTCAGATGTCTTTTTCCCACTCACCTCTCTGCTTCCCAGAGTTCTCTGCTCCCCCCAAAATGAACGCCTGAGTCCATGTCTGCTTTCCCCACATTGTACCTTTGATTGTGCTTTTTCTTTCTCTTCCCTGAAACATCTTCCTTCTGTTCTTTCGTTTATTCAGATCCTACTTTATCCTTCTTACTCCAGTTCTTAACACACATTTCTACCAAAAGTTTTTTTTTTCCTGATTGAGTTGAATATAAATATATGAAAATTATGCCCGAGCTATATACATTTCATAAATTCTTGTATTGAAACATTTAAGGCTATATTAAATCAAGATATTTGTGAAATCTGGAATATATACATTACATGTATATGCATATGAGTATGTATTTGTATGTACACACACATATATGTATATACACACACATCATGGTACAATGTCAGTTTACCTAGATAATCCTGTATCTGTCTTTTTGAGGGTAGGATGTTCCTTTTTTGTCCAAAATATAGCAGTTGATTGTGCAATATAAATATTTGATAGTGGAATGGACTTGGAATCTTTGATCACCTAAAACAGTTCCTTGAACTTTGTAGGTGTCTAAAATAATATTCAGTAATTCTTTGCCAACTGTTGATCTTCATGAACTAAATAAGGCTTTTGTCTTAGCTTTCTTAATAAGTTATAACACAGAGAAAAGTACATAAGTCATAAGTTTAACTATAAACTTATGACTTATGTGAGTTATCTGAGCTCCCACTAGTATAACCACTACTCAGATCAAGAAACAGAACTTTCCCAGCACCTCGGAAGCCTTCCTTATACCATTTCCTGGCCATGACTCCTGCTTTCTGCCCCCAAAGTAACCATTATCTTCACCATAAATTTGTTTTGCCCAGTTTTGAATTTTTTAAAAAGAAACTATACAATGTATATCATTTTATGTCTGCCCTGTTTTGCTGAATATTGCTCATGAGTTTTATTTCTGTTGTTGCTTGTAGCAATGCTCACTTATTTTTATTGTCTTCTATATTTTATTATATAAATGCAAAATATATTCTGATGTTGATGAACATTTGTGTTGTCAGTTTTGGTATATTATAAATAATGTTTTCACAAATATTCTTGCGCACATCATTTGATGATAACATGTACCTATTTTTCTTGGTATATCCCTAAGATTGGCATTTCTAGATAAAGGGATAGCCATATGTTCAGTTTAGGTAGAAATTGCTACAGTTTTCCCTAGTGGCTATAACCGATTTATACTCTCACTGGTAGTGCATGAGACTTTTCATTGTTTTACAAACTCTCTAACATTTGTTGTGATTTTTTTTTTTTTTTTCAATTTTAGCCATTTGGGTAGGTATGTAGTGATACCTCATTGAATTTAATTTACATTTCCCTGTGAATTAATGAAATTGAGCAATTTTTCATATGTTTATTCGCTATTTGGATAACCTATTTTGTCAAAATACTTGAAATTTTCAAGTTTTTTGCCACTGTCTCTACGGGATTATCTGTCTTCTGAATTTTAGGAATTCCAGATGTAGTCTGAATATAAACTTTTTGCTGATTAAATATATACTGAAAATATCTTTTCCTATTTTGTAGTTTGCCTTTTAACTCTCTTAATAGTCTTTTTTTTAAATAAAATTTATTTTTTAGAGCACTTTTAGGTTCACAGCAAAATTGAGTGGAAGGTGCAGAGATTTCCTATACACCCCTTGCCCTCACATTTACACAGCCTCCCCTACTATCAAAATCCTGCACCAGAGTAGTGCATTTGTTACAACTGATGAGACTACATTGACACATCATTATCACCCGAAGTCCGTAATTTACATTAGAGTTCATTCTTGGTGTTGTACATTCTATGGGTTTTGACAAATGTATAATGACATGTATCCACCTTAATGGTGTCTTTTGGTCAAAAGAATTCCCTAGTTTTAATATGGTTCATTTCATGAAATTTTTTCCTTGTGGTAAGTGCTATTTGCATCTTAAGACATCCTCTCCTAGTCTAAGTTGATGAATATGCTTTTCTATGTTATCTTTTAGAAGCTTTGTATTTTATCTTTCACATTTAGATCTACAGATCACCTGGAATTGAATTACTGTGTATGGTATCAGGAGGGGTACAAGATTCATTCTTTTCATATGGATAGTTGATTGATACAGCTCTATTTATTGAAAAGACTATCATTTGTGTAGTGACACATTTGTTGTAAATCAAATGGCAAAAATATGTAGGTTTATTTCAGGACTCTATATCCTAGTCTGTTGAACCATTTGTTTATCTCTACACCACTACCACACTCTCAATTATGTGGCTTTATAGTAACTCTTGATATGCAGTAGTGTATGTCCTCCAAGTTTGTTCTTTTTCAAGATACTCTTAGCTGTTCTTATTGTTATGTAATTCCTTATAAATTGGGGAATTTCCACAGAAAAAGTTAAAATTTTGTTTGAGATTGAACTGAAACTTTGAATCCACCTAGAGAGAATTGACACTTTTACAATTTTGAGTCTTCTAATTTATGAACATGGCATAACTTTCCATTTGTTTATTCCTTCTTTAATTTTCTCTCAATAATTTTTTGAAGTGTTGTGTGTAGAAATCATTTAAATATTTCATTAATTGCATTCCTAGATATATGTTGTGTTTTGCAGATATTAAAAATGGTATCATTTTGAAAAAATGTTTCTTTGCTTATTGCTGGTATAGAAAAATATTATTAATTTTTAACATTAACTTTTTATACACTGACCTTGCTAAAGTCACCTATTCTAATACTTTGTAATTCTATGTACTTGAGTATGTAATATTCTTTCCTAATCTTTATGCATTTTATTTCTCTTTCTTACCTTATTTCAGTGGCCAGGACCTCATTTATAATGTTGAATAAGAGTACTGATAATGGGCATCATTTCTTTTTGTGATGTGAGGGGGAAATCTTTCAATATTTCACCAGTATGTGATGAAGTTTCTTGTAGATTTTTTGGGTAGATATCCTCCATCAGATAAGTACCCTTTTATGTCAAACTTTTCAAGATTATTTAAAAAGCATAAATGGATATTGAATTTTATCAAATCCTTTTCTGTATCTGAGACAATTATTATTGTTGATTTCTACCTGAATTCCACTACAATAAGAGTACACGATTTCAATCCTTTGAAGTTTGTTGAAACTTGTTTTATGGCCTGGAATATGGTCAATTTTAATAAAAATTGCTTAGGCACTAGAAAATAATGTGTTCTGTAATTTTGGAGTGAGTGTTCTACGTATTACAGTTAAGTTTGTTAAATATATTGTTCAAATCATCTATATCCTGATTAATTTTCTATCTCCTTTTCTATCAGTTATTGAGAGCAATAAGTTGAAATCATCTAATAGGATTGGGAATTTGTCTATATCTCCTCTTAGCACTAGGAATTTTGACTTCACATGTTTTGAGGCTGTTATTGAGTGCATATAAATTTAGAATTATAATTCCTTCATGATAAATCAATCCTTTTATTATTGTGACATGTTCCTCTTTATCTCTAGTAATACTTATTTTCTTAAAATTTTCTTTGGTATTAGTAGGTCTACATCAGCTTTTTTTTTTCAGTTTGTGTTTAGTTTGTACACGTTTTTTACTCTAAACCATTCTGTTTTCTTATATAAAAATTGTTTCTTGTAATGTGTATATACTTGTTTTATTTTTAATTTCATGCAAACCATCTGTCTAGTAATTGGAGTATTTAATCTGTTTACATTAGTTTAGTTACTGGTACATTTTAGCTTAAATCTATCATCTTACTATTTGTGTTCTACTTGTGTCTCCTTTTCTATTTAAGTTTTTCTCTCTTTTTTGCCTATGCTTGAATTAATAAATTATTTTTATTATTCTGTTTTCTATTCATCAATATTTCATTTATGCATTTTATTTCTTTTAGTAGTTGCTCTATAAATTACAACATGCAATGCATCCTTGAAGTAGCAAAATTAAAGTTAAATTAATGCTTTTATTACTCCTCAGGCAGTACAATGACCTAACAACACTCTTAACTCTATTGGTCTCCTTCTATCTCTCATATTATTGTTGTCAGATGTTATTATTGTTTTGTACAGTAATCATTCATATAGATTTAACATATTTATCCTGATACTTATTTTTTCCTTCTATCTTCATGCTTTCATCTAATTTCATCTGATTTTATTTTCTTTCTTCCTGAAGAATGTTTTTTAGTGTCATCTTTAGTGTGGATCTGTTAGTGACAAATTCTATGGTTTTTGTTTCTCTGAAAATGTATTTACTTTTTTTTATTTTCAAAAGATATTTTTGTCAACTATCAAATTCTAGGTTGGCAGTTTTGTTTTCTTCTAACCCCTGGAGACTACCATTCCATTGCCCTGAGGCTTTCATTGTTTCAATGGAAAAATCAACTGTCATCTTATTGTTGTTCCTTTGCAGGGGATGAGTATTTTTCTCTGTCTGCTATTAAGAGTTTTCTCTTTATTATTTTATTATGATTATAAGTAGTTTTACAATGATATATCTAGAGGTGTGTGTGTTTGTGTGTCTCTTTGTGTTTTGTATTTATTATGCTGCTGGTTTACTGTGCCTCTTAACATCATGGCTTGATATAGCTTTAATCAGTTTTGGAAAATGCATAGCCATTATTTCTTCAAATATTGCTTCTGCCTTATTCTCTCTTTCCTCTCTTTTTGGGACTCTTATTATATATAGAGTAGAGCTTTTCCCTATGCCCCTGCATCTCATATCATTTTTTTCTGTATTTTATTCATTTTCTCTATTTAACCTAGCTATTTTCTTTGGACTTTTCTTCTTATTTACTAATTCTGCCTCCTGTTGTTAAATGTAAGTGCAGAATTATGAAAATTTAGTTACTCTTTTTTTCAGTTCTAAAATTTCTTTCATAGTTTTCAGTTTTCTGGTAAAATTACCAACATTTCCATCATATTTCTAAGGCATATTTATCACAATTATTTCAAAGTCCATATTAGATAATTCCAACACCAGGATCTCCCATCAGTCTGCTTTTGTTTTTTTCATAGCTTTAGGTTATGTGGCATTGTCTCTGTATACCAAGCTTTTTTGATTGAATTCTGGATATTGTACATGAAAAATCATAGAGATAATTTGAGGTTCTGGGTGATGTGATCTTCCTCCAGTGAGGATTTACTTTTGCTCTTGACAGGCAGGCTGATGAGGGGCATGTCACCTTAGTCCAGTTATGGATTGAGAAGATTTGAAGATGAGTTTCCATCTTGATGAGTAATGGAATAATGCCAGTTAAGATTTAGCCTTATGGTTTGGAAATGGTTGGGCTTGGACTCCAATTTTTGTCCCTTTGGCTCCATGAGACTTTTAGAACCTTTGTTGGACTTCTTAGCTTCAGCTTCTCATCTGTACTGTTATTTATCTTCTTAGGAGTGTTTTGCATTGGTAAATGCCTCTAAAGGGCGCTGAATGTTGGCTTGAGCGCTTTTTTTCTCTGAGATATTAGCCCTTCAATTCCTTACTGCTTAGAAATTTTCCAGTGCCTTAAACATTTTCTTTTTTTTTGCCCAGCTTTTCTAGTTATTCTTGGTAGGAGGGTTGGTCAGCAACAAGCTAATTCTTTATCACTAGAAGAAGAGATGATAAAAGCTTTTAATAAATATCAAACAACTACTATCTAATTGAAACATGAAAGGTTTAAAAGAAAAGAACAAATAGGCTATTAATTTTGATTCATGGTAGTATTTTAAATTTTGATAATTTTGATAGGAGGATCTCAAAACTAATTTTTTAGAATATCAATGTGCACTTTTAGAGAAACATTAATATTTATTTGAATTCTAACTTTAAAAAAATTGGGTACACTTTATATACTGTTAAGAGTGTGCCAATTGTTGGCTCTTATGACGATATTTTTCCTTGTTAAGACTAATGTTAAAAGGTGATCAACATTGCCATTTATTGTCAGGAAGTTAATGAATACTTCACATTTCAAGTGTCTTGCTAAGAGTCATTATTTTCTAAATTAGTTTAGTTCCAGTAACTGTATAAATGTCAAGTTTCCATTTGTATTACTAAAGAAATTCTAACAAATAGAGCTTATTTGAGGGTCTGCTAATTAATGTCAAAGGAAGCCAATGTGATTTACCTGCCAATATGATTTACTTTTATAATGAATATGTTAAACATATACAGTGCTCTGCTCATATGGAATAGAAAATGTGAACAGTAGAGGGTGCAGTTGTACCTTTAGTTCTGTATTTTAGCCCTTAGAAATTAGTGTTTAATAGCTGAGAGAAAAATTTGAAGAATGTACTGTTCGCTGAAGCTGTACACTATTTATGGAAGTGTGTTTAAAATAAAATAATCCATGTAAAGGAGAAGTATAAATTTCACAATCATGTAATACTTTTCTTAACCTTGCCCTTTTAGAAAGTGACAAATTTAAATCTCAATTAGAAAATATTTTCTAAAAAAATATTATATTTATCTGAATAAAGAATGTTTTTTTAATATATAGAGAGGTAAGGCATACATATCTCAATAAGATATTTTTCTTTTATAGAGCTTAATTACTGTTAATCATAGATATTTTTTCCTCTTGGGAAATACTGCTTCTAAAAGGATTATGTCTATTGATAACTGCAGCACCATGAGACTCCTATTTCTTAAGAAAAAATATAAATAAGACCCACTAGAAATAAATGATGCAATGTCAAAAGAGTTCTTACATTCAAATAGTTATTAACACAGATTTTATTGAAGACCCAGAAGTTTCAGACAGTTGCAAATCAGAAACTTAGATTTCTATTTCGACCCTGAAGCAGCATTATACTATTGCAGTGCAAAGCTTCATTTATATAGATTTGTGGGGGATATGTGTGCAAAGCTTTGAATCTGTATCTCCAGGTTAGACTCTCTTCCATAGCTAGGGGTCTCCTTTTGTTTTTTCATAGGAAAAGTTTGGGCTTAGGTTTCTGTAAATTTGACAAAAATTAGCTTTATCACAAAACCTATATTCCAGTGCAATAAATTTGAAGAACTTAGGAAACCTTCTTGCTGATTCTTTGAACTTATAGGAAACATCTACCAGAGAAATATTCCTTTTTTTTGCATTAACAAACTCTATACTCTTGTCTTTTGGTTCAATTGGAAAGCAATTTAACATTTAGATTATTGCTAACACCCAAAGGTTAGCACTTCAGCGCTTGGCTAGTTAATTGTGGTGTTCAGCTTATGCTTTTGTTTGAAGGGCCTCTCCTGATATTCTATAGAAAGAGCAAAAGAAAGAACAAGAGAGAGGAGAGGGAGGTGAGTATATCACTTTAAGAATTAAGTTATTGAGTTAAAAGTATTATTAGAGATAAATTTGCTTTTTGAACTTCATTTCAATCTGAACTTCCAAAGCCATTGTAAATGAGGTGATCAGACAGAACGTAAGTCTTGGTTAATAATCACTGCATAGGGTGAATACAAGTACTTTAACTGGAAGTATCTGCTTTCAAAATAATATCAACTGAGTTTTTTAAAAGATGTAGGTATTAAGAAGGACTATTAAAAACAGGCCAAATCCAAATAAAGCAGTCAGCTTTTTGAAGGAGTAGCTCGAATTTGTGAAGAAACAAAAGAAAAAAATTACAGAATTGCTGATGCTATAGATGCTGCCAGTGTTATATGAAAGAACACTGAACCTTGAAGACAATATATTATAAGCCTCAAGTAAGCAAGACTCTGAGATTATAGCAATTTAAAAGTGCATTAAGAGAGTTGATTGTGAGGTGTAATTTGAAAAGGTGTTTGGGTATCAAAAAATATCATTTCCTAGAAATATTTCAAGGTGGAGGTAGAAAGCACAGTTATCATGGGTCTTAATCAGGCAAATACGTGGTTCAAAGAGTGATGTAAATGTTTTTATTTTTTCCTGAGGAAGGAAAACACATATTTAAACTAAGCCTCTGATTGATTTGATTTATTCCACACAGAACATGCAGAATTATAGAGAGCCAAAGTATCAATTTTTGGAAAAATCACCGTATCATATTTTTCACATCACCTTTTGCTACCGTGTTATAGAGAAATTCATTACCTGTTTTCACTTCTAAGCTGCATTTACTACATTAATATTGGTTATATATACACACACACACACACACACACATACACACACACCCCATATATCACATACACACACATCTATACACACTGTGTATGTGCACACACACACATATTCCAGGCTAATTTTGGTCATAATATTTTAGTTTCAGAGGTTTTACCTAAGTTGATTATTTTAAGTAGTTAGACCCAAATTTGAACTTCCTGTCTAAGGGCAACACATATCACAAATCTTTGCAGGAAGAGCGTAGAAAATCAGTGCTATTTAGAACCCAGACAAACACTTGACTTGCAGAATTCCTGATTGAGACTTGAGATTTAGGACAGCTGCTCCTCAAGGATAATTATACTGAAGTTTCTGAGGCTTATGATACGTGCATTTCTGAACGACACCCTAGTGAGGGGTGCAAACTCTGAAGCCCATCTTCGCATTGCATCAAAGGATATTTCGTTCAGCTTGTTGGCTGGATCTCTTGGTGGAGAAAGGGGAGAGAGGGACAATTTTTCTGTTTATTGATGGTGGTGTGTTGTAAATACTAAATAAATATTTGCTGAATTCATTTAGTCCTACCTTTGTCCATTCAATGCAGTTAACAAATATGTAGGAAGGGCCTACTTGTTCTGAGTGTTGGTGGACAAAATTGAGTTCCTTGCTTTCTTGGAGTTTACAGTCTAATGGATAAAGTAGCTATTTAACAAATATCCTTGCAAATAATATATAATTAGAAATGATGAAAGTGCTATTATAAGGGAAAATATTATAGAGATGATTCAGAAGGGTTATCAGAAGAAGTGATATTTGAGAAAAGAACAGAAGAATGAGTTAGTTGAGTTACTGACTCAAAAGATGGAATGTGGTGATTGGGAAGCAGTGGGATTGGGATTTTAGGGTAGTGAAAGGGGTTAGGAGAAAGATTTTCCAGGCAGGAAGAGAATGACCAGTGGAAAAGTTCTAAAATGTTAAAATGAAATTGCTCGGTGCCTGGAGATTTATAATAACTAAAAGGTTAGTTTAACACTTATATAATTCATTATTAATCAATTGCTCTCCTGATTGCAGTCCCATTGTAATTTTCCCTTGAATATTTTCCAACCTGAGCAATAATCCTATGACCCAGCCTAATTTTAAAGAGAGGAAATGTGACTGTGGGTCAAATGGCAATGTTAGTCGTTCCTGTAAGCACCAAATTTGTCATATGCTCATGGTTTTCTGTCATGTCATTGGCTGTGGTGACAGGCTGGGTAAATTGTGGTTTTAAAGGGGAGATACTGGTGGTTGGCAGTACTGTTGGTGGTTCCAGAACTGTATATTCTTGTCCCTGATACTGCTGTGTATGTAAATACTGATAAGGAATTCCACAAATGGGGAAGGTGCTTGTAGTTTTTAATAAATTGTCTAATTTATGTTTAAACATTAAATACCATATACATTCAGGTTCATCACTTAAAGTATTAGAACAGAGAAAGTCTAGTTGTTTAAATCAACTGTATATATTTACTATATATTTATTTTGGAGATTAACAGTACACATGGGAAAATTAAAAATTCTGAAAAAATAATAGAGAGAAATCTGTTTTATTGAATTTTTTCAGTGTCTCCCAAACATTTTTGGCCATGGAACCCTTTTTAGTTATACTAATAACCATTTGAAGGAACTAGTATTCTTTTAGTTCGTATTTTGAGGAAATACTGGGTTGTAGTGTATGTTTTGATGGGTGAGGGCTCTCAATTAGAGTTACTGGGTTGCTAACAAAGCTGTCCATTGACCACTGAGTTGAGCTTTTGTACCAGCTGTTACCATATGCTTTTTCTTGGTTATTTGTGTTTTCTTCATCAATTATTCCAATTTCTCACAATTGGCTATTCCCTCATTCCAGAATATGAAAATTATGTAATGTGTTAATAATTTGCTTGTAGATAGATTAGTGATTAAAAGATCATATACTTAGAATATTAAAGTACAAAATTATTTTATTTGAAAATATTAATGTAATACAAATTTTAAGTGCTATGTATTTCAATGCATTTTAAAATACATCTTTACTATCTTTGTTTTTTTTCTTTGCAAAAGTTTTGTAGGGTACTCCAGTAGAACATACTAAATGAATAAAATCACATTTTGGCATATTCTAAAGTTAAATGGTCAAAATGTCATTGATCATTAAAAATGTCAAATGGTCTCAGACCAATTATATGATTTGAGGGACTCAAACAAGTGTCACTGTTTGAATTCTGAGAGTTCACAGTTTAGGTGTTACCTTTTAATTTCTATGAGTTGCAGACAAATTTTCTCTTTCTTGGTAATGATGTCTTTCGTATTTTAAGGACTTTTAAAACCCTGTAATGTGAGGACACCTGAGTTGTGTGTCTGGAAAGAGAAAAAGAGAAATGGTTTACTCTATTTCCTCATATAGATCTTTGTCAAATAAGGTGGATGCAAAAAACGCATCCACCTCATGTACCTACCTTTACTTTGACATAAACGAGGGTTGATTTGGAGAGTGTGGTGGTGTGGTTTAGATTTCATATCTGTGAGGCATGTGTGAACACACACACACACACACACACACTCTCTCTCTCTCCTTCAGGTAATGTAGATCCCCAAAGTAGCAACAAAAGTTCCATATGGTTTGAGTATATGGAGAAGCATACTAGAACTAATTAGACATTTCAAAGACATTTTATTACATTTTGTTCTCTGCAGCAAATTAAAGTGTTCTGAATTGACTTTAACAACTATTAATTTTTAAGAGATAAGAGGATTTTCATGTGAACTGAATCAGGCTTCTATGTACAGTATAAATAAAATGGCCAGTGAATGCATATTATAACTTTCAGAACACTATGCTGAGAATTAGGAGACTTGGGTTTTAAACTCTGCCTTGGGTGAGTCATTTAACTTCCTTGGCCTTTAACTTTCCTGAAATTTGAAATGAGGAGGTTGAATTACATAATCTCTCTGGTACATTCCAGCTCAAAATTCTGTGATATCCATTATTAGTAAAGAATAAGACCTTTGCTTTGTTTGTTTAGGAGGTGAGGAAGGGTGGGATGTCAAACCATGGCAGATGTTGTCATCAGTCCTTCAGTTCTTTGTATTTTGGGAGTGCCCGTGAGAGGGGCATAAAGTAACTGAAATAATGGGCCATGTGTGGAAATGCTGCTACCATAGGGGAGTTTCAGTTCTGTGACAGCTGAGAGTTACTTGCTGGGTACTGAGAGAGGGTCTGACCAGTGGACACTGCAAAGTGGAAAGGAGCAGTTTTCACCAAGTTTTCTATGTGCCTAACAGCAGCAATTGCTTTTAACCTTCCACAAATAAATTTTTGAAGGTTACCCTGTCATTTTTTCCACTTAAAATTGGTATTTAACATAGATGCTTTTCTAAGGAAGATAGATAGATAGAATTTTGACTGTACTATATTCTATGAAAAACTTAGATGAATTTTTCATAATAACTCCTTAAATTAACTCTGATCTTTGAGTAAAAACATTCTTACATATTACAATGACTCAAACAGACACTAATTCTTCTGCTTAATACCAACAAAAGTGTAGAAATCCCTATTTTTTATTTATTTGTATGGGGCATTAAAACCATATGATACTTTACATATTGCTGTTTTGGGCAACTTATTTATTGTATAGGTGTTTGCATGTTTGTCTGTTAAGTTTAAATTTGAGCAACTAATATTTAAAGTATTTTTACCTACCAGTCTGTGCTTTGAAAAATGAATTTAAAAAAATCTAGTCTGGACAAGGGAGAAATTATTCTTTTCTAGAAATATACAATGGGCAAAATGACTGATAATTTTACATTTGGTTACAAATACATTGCAAATAGTGTATGCATCCTTGTTCCAAGGGTAATGCTTTCATAAATATCAGGTACCATATTTTGGCCCTAGAATGATATCTATTTGTTTTACCAGCCTACTACTTCATTTGCCTATCATTAGAGGTGGATTTCTGGATTTCCACCTCATGATTATATAAAAATCAAATATCAAGAGTTTCTTTAATTTGAAGCTAGTTAAGTTCATGAGAGTGAAGATTTCTATATATGTCCCTACTGTATCTTTTTGACTGCAGCTTCCCCTCTCCTCCAAATCTCTGACATTCTCACAGTCGAAACAAATGTCTTGCCATCTTTCTCTTGCCCAGTTCGTTCAAGTTATTTACTGATAAAACTCCGATTCACTCAAACTTCTATTTTATTGTTTTTCTTACATCTTCAGTACTTTCCCACCTTACTAATTTTAATAAGTTCGCTAGCAAAGTGTGGTTTTTCACTTTAAATTTTGATTAAAAACAAGTGGGAAGAAAATGGCCAAGTTATATCAGCTGCTAAATGCTATTTAAAATAAAAGCGACAATAGAAAAATCATTGATTCAGAGCTATTCTCCTCTAAGTCACATGCTGTCAAATATGTTTTCAAATGCAAAATTACTTTTGCAAATATTTTTGAATGTTTTGTGGGAAATATTGATGCACTGAGTTAGGAAATGATGTACATTTAATATGCCAGAAAAATCACTGAAATGGAATTGAGAAACTAATTTATTAATCAGATACAGGAGATATTATTATGTTGCATTCTCATGCATATATTCACTGGACTTAAAATACAGTAAAATATTTTGTGAAGAAAGCATTTTAAATGCCGTTTTACGCATTAAAAATGTTTCCATTTATGAAAGAACCACGGAAAACTTAATACATTTCTTCTTAAAAAACTTTTATTTCTTTTGGTCTTTGGAAATGGTCAGCTGAGTAAAGAGTACAAAGAAATTGTCTTCTTGGTAGATAGTGCATGGATTTCCATGCACATTAGTTTAGGCTGGGGTCCAATAATAACTTACCATCATCTTAAGCAGCAGAATATAAGAATTCATTTCAAGTAATATTAACTATGACACTAATTCGGTATTAAACTCTAAGCACATTAGCAAGTATGGTATAATGCACTATTACTTTCCAAGTCTCTGCAGTAAGTTTTTCATCATTAATGTTTTAGGGTTTTTTTTTTCCTTTTCCATCCAGAACTTATCATTTCGGTAGTATGACTTCTAAACAGCTCAACCATTAGAATTTTTACTTATATTCATTTAAATATGCATTCCTGGTGGCCAAATCTAGCCACCAAACACAGTAGTAAGAATAATCTAATTTTATAGGACTTAATCAAATAGCAGGAGCTTGAATTGTTGTGCTTAATCTATAGGAAGCCAATCTGTCTAACTTCTAGATTTTTATAAGAAAGATAAACCAAAAAGAGAGCCTTGAATCCTTGTCTAATTTATCAAAGTATAATTAAAATTCTATTGTCTGACTCATCTCTCCTTACAGTCCAAAGACAATTCCTGTGGTGTATTATTATGCATTGAAATGGGATGATTGCTTTCCTAAAACACATTCACACAAACAAATGCATAAGTGGGTTTGTAATGTGCTTAAAATAATAGGTATTATTATTACAGATCTTCCTTGGTTTTACTTTTCTATCAGTAACTTTGAACACAAAATGTGAAAATATAAAATAGAGAGGTTCTGTTCTGCAATCCTGAATTATATAGGGCGACCAACCATCCTGGTTTGCCCAGGACCAAGGGGTACTTAGGACTTCAGTTTAAAAACTAGGACAGTCCCAAGCAATTTTAATATTAAAACCAGGACAGTCCCAGGCAAATGGGTGCAAGTTGGTGACCCTAAACCAAGATGAAATGGGGCTGAAGTGGAGACAGTTTTGGGAAAAGGAACTTTTAAAAAATCTTTTCCTGCTCTTTTAGGATTTTCCAAATTTCTCCTCTTTCCACATACCCAACCCCAAAGTCAGGCTAGTTAATGTTAAGTAATGTCTTATATCTCAGGATCCAGAACAAGGCATTAGCAACCCTTGGAAGTCCTGCAGAAGGCAATGAGGGGCAGGGGGTATGGGATTGAGCTCTGCATCAAATGGTCTTTATTTGAATCCAGGCTTTGATATTCCTTGGGTGGGAGATCCTCTGCCTCCCTTTTGTCAAATATAAATGGAAATAATAATAATGTCCAACTCGTAGGGTTACATGAACAGTGCCTGTCATGCATTAAGAGCTCCAGGAAGTTAGTTATTTTTCTTGTGGTCTTGATTAAGAAGAACAGTTTTGAGACAGCCAGTATGTTTACCAGTAATGGTAACCTTCATATCTAGATTCTTAGGGTTACTTGTTACTTCCAGCAATTTTCTGCAAGGGGAGGCTTCCATGACCCAAAACATAGCTCATCTATGTTTTGTTTGTTTTTGGTTTTGGTTTTTGCTGTTCAAGACATGTACATGAAATGGCAGAAGAAAATTTCAAACTTAGGACTCCTGCAGGAAATGTAGCACCAGTGGAATGGGCAACTGGATGACAAAATTATCAGAGTTCTTTTGAGGCTAATTATGTTTTTAGTGTAGGATAATAAATTCTAAAGACTTTATTTTTTTTTAACGGCCAGTATTATGATAAAGCTGAATTACTGAACGTCTCATTAAGTGATTCTGAGATTCCATTAAGGAAGGTGTGATGATATTTATTCTCAATCATGAGGGTTGCATGCAAAATTGAAGAGCATCAATATGCCACAGGTGGGTCTGGCTAATGGTGGAACTTTGCTTCCATTAGAGCTACAACAAAGAGAGACTGCTGAAAGTAGGTTGTGAGTTGACTATGGAATTCTAGTGTATAAATTAAGTTCCTTCAAAATTGCATTGTTCTGTGCTTCAGCATCTCACATCAAGACTTCATCCCAGAAAGGCAGTGGGAGAGCTCAATATATGCAGTTCCACTCCATTCCAAATTTGTGGTAGCCTAATAGCAGGAAGTAGGCTTGTGCCTGATCTGTGATATTATAACTTAGCCAATTAAGTTTGCTATAAGACATATAGTAAAATCTGTTGAAATGAAACTACAAAACCTTGATTATTTATGTAAAATTTGTTTCCAGCATTTACCAAATACAATGCAAAAGATATTTAAGAAAATATTGGAATCACTCAAAAGGTTGAGATAGAAAACCAGGGTCCCTCAAGATTTAAATAAACAGTCAAGAACATCATTGAAAAACTTACTTAAAATATTTCTTTTGACTTTAAAAATGGAAGAGAAAAGCCTAGAATTCTGGATTTTGCATATACAATTATAAAGTATTTAAGGGCAATTTTACTTTTTCATTGTATAGGCTAATACAACCAAATATGTTCTTACACCTTGAATACCTTTTAAAGTGTAAGTCAATTGTAATAGTCATATCTTCTCAGCTGTTTAGTTTCTTTGCGTTTATTACAACAGATTCCTGACTCTCACTATGGGATTCATCAAGGAATATATTTTGTATCACAAGAATTCCATTTAAAATGAAAATGTAACATGGATAGATCCTATAGTGGCATGTAGATATGATAGCTTAAATAATGAAAAATATTTACATAACAGTGGAAGAAACTTCACTTTTGTTAAAAAAAAAAAACCTTTTTTTTTGGTTGAACTGCTATTTTTTATTTTGGGGGGAAAATGCTTTAGTTTCTTTTATCCTTTTTACATGTAGACAAGCTTTCTACAAATGAAGAAGAATCTTCTCTACTTTGTGCTGCTCAAAGACATTAAGTAAACCCCATTTAAGCCTCAAATGAACCTTAAAACATAACTCTGCTTAGCAGTTGTCTAATGATGTCCCCTATACATTGCTCCTGATATATTTTTAGACATAAACTCTTGGGCTCCTGGACCCTATAATAGATCTATAGGGAAAAAAAGTCTCATTTAGTTTTAGACATTTTGCCATGGAATTAAAGAATTCCCATAGGTTAAATAAGATAAGAATTTGGCCTTTTTCCTGGGAGAAGGAAAATGTCACGGAAGCTCTTTTAGAATGGAGTCAGTTATACAAAGCCAGGGCACTTCTGCTTGGTTTAGTTTTAATTAAAACAACAATAATTCAGAACTCCTACTTGCTGCTATCAGTATCTGTAAGTTATTCATGTTTATTTTGGGGAATTATCCACTTTATATATTACATTCTGAAAGAAATGCACTTCTGAAAATATCCATGTTGGAAAGCAGAAAAATTAAGTGTCTTATATCATTTGTACTGAATTAAATCATCATCTGGGTGCAAGAATGTTTAGGACTATATATCATTTTTCATTTATACTTCTAATTACAAACAAGTACACTTTAAGTCAAAAAGCTTATAAATGTGACATTGGCTAGCTGGTTCTGTTCTTTTCTTTCCTCCCCTCCCCCTCCCCATTCTTTTCTTCTTCTTCTTCTTACTTAGAACAGGCTGTGTATTCAATAGCAAAAGTGAGCACTTTTTTGGGGGGGACTGATATATATGTCCTTGGCTAAATTTAGATTCCAGTGAATAGTTCTGGATTGCAATTCAGAATTTTAATCTATTTTCTACCTACTTTGTTTTATTTGGTGTTAAGGAATGGCCAAATAGAGCCTCGAGGATTATAACATTGAGTTCTCAAGAACAGTAATTAGAGGACTGCAGTAAAGATGCTAAAATTTTAAATGGTTTGGTGAAGATTTAGGTAAATATGAGGAATTTAAGTAAGTATTATGGAGGATTCTAAACACGATGGGAGAATTACCCTTGGACAGAAAGGATGCTACCTAAATTGTCATCATTTTAGGAAATATTGAGCAGGCAGGGATGGGGTTGGAGGTGGGAGTAGGTGGAGGTGGGGCGGCACTTTACCACAGCCCGTCTAGGGTCTTCCTTTTCTTTAAGATTTTCCCTCTTCGAAGTTTGTGTCTTGCCATTCAAGTGGAAGGATACAGCCCTAACGGCTTGGTTGTTGTCAAGGAAGTAATTTCAAAGATACGGTTCCATTTCACGATGAACTTTTTGGAACTCTGCAATGATTTTGACCCGCCCTGCGCTCCCCGCCCCGAATTCAGCACAGGAAAGGGGCAAGACCCTTCCATAAACTATTCCGCAGACACTGGCTTAAGTGGGAGGGGCAGTGGGGGGAAGCTGAGCAGCCCTCTGGGGCCCAATCCCGTTTCGACCCTTGCCCGAAAAAGAGTTCGTTAATCCGTGTTTGAAAGGAGCGGAAAGGGAAGTCATTTGTAGGAGCTGGCAATGCTTACTGGGGAGAAAAAAAAATCAGAAGCTCCCTCCCCCATCCCCAGAGGCACCTGGATGTGACTGGAAGTCCCTCCCCTGCACGGATACGCTCTGCTTCCCTGAGAGGCAAGTTTGTTTTCAAGCGTTAGCCACCTGTGTGAGGCGCTCCCCGTGAGAAAGGCTGCGTGGAAGACGCGAGAGCTCAGCCACAGGCTGGGGAGCCTTTCTTGGTGAGGCTGGCGGTCCAGACACCTGCAGAAGTCAGCGCGCCGAGGATGCAGAGCCCGCTCGGCCCTCCCTCGTCGCCGGGAGTGTAGCCCCACGTCCTCCAGCCTGGTATGCTCTGGAGCCGGCTAGCGCTTCCCGAGTTTGCGCGGGGTCCTCGCGGTCCTCTCCCGCCCGCCTCCCCGCCCCCAAAGTACTGCTCCCGCCTCGCTCCGCCCGCGCAGCCCTCGGCGCGCTCAGAGGTTTATCGGGCTCCCCACACGCTCCGCCGGCTTCCTCCGGCGCCCGGCGTGAGTGACCCGGGCACACCCGCCGCGGCCTCGGAGCCCCCATCCGAGTCCCTTCTCCCGCTGCCCTGCCGTCGCGCTCCCGGCTCTTCGCCCTGGCGCCGCGGCGCCCACCGCGGTTCAGGTTGAATCCCGGTTCGACCTGCCTTTTGGCTCATCCCCGCGCTCAGCCTCACAGCCCGGAGAAGTGGAATCTGCCCTGAAACTCTCGGTGGCTGGAGCCGGGAGACTGGGCATGCTCAGAAGCCAGGGCTGGCTTTGGTCTCAAGTAGGAAGCTTTCGCACTCGGGAGGCAGCAGCGACTTTGGGGAAAGTTGATCGGAGAGGGGAGGACGCCCCAAGACGCGGAGCAGCGGCAGGAAGGAGCCCCCGGCAGCCCGGAGGAGCATGGGCACCCTGCGGGATTTACAGTACGCGCTCCAGGAGAAGATCGAGGAGCTGAGGCAGCGGGATGCTCTCATCGACGAGCTGGAGCTGGAGTTGGATCAGAAGGACGAACTGATCCAGAAGCTGCAGAACGAGCTGGACAAGTACCGCTCGGTGATCCGGCCGGCCACCCAGCAGGCGCAGAAGCAGAGCGCGAGCACCTTGCAAGGCGAGCCGCGCACCAAGCGGCAGGCGATCTCCGCTGAGCCCACCGCCTTCGACATCCAGGATCTCAGCCATGTGACTCTGCCCTTCTACCCCAAGAGTCCACAGTAAGCAGGGGTTACGCTCCGGGTCCGTGTGGCACCCTGTCGGTGGGGAGCTGCGGGTCTCTGTGTTGTCTGTCGGCCCCCGCCCCTCCCGCTTGCCGTGTCTGTCCTCATCCTCAGAAATGTTTCATTTTAACGGGCACTTCTGGCGGGGCTGTGCACGTTTCTCAGAGTCAGACTCATTGCACCTACGTTGCCTTCGTGTCTTTGTCAGATGTCAAGCTATTCTTTCTTTCTTTCTTTTTTTTAAATAAACACATACATTCATATAGGCCACCTACCGTACGTAGAGTTTGAATGCGCCCCCGGTGTGTGTCCAGCTGTGTATGTGTGAGTATACAGAGAAAGCCCCGTCTCCCAAATGCCCTGGCAAACCTGCCCAACCGGAAAATCCTAACTGCAGGCTCATCAGACTTGAAATGAAATGCGTCTGCTATCACCCTTACTTTCTATGCTTTCGTGGCGCTCCCGGATTTCTCTACATGCCGGCGTTTCTCGCTGGTACCGTTCAAAGCTGATGTTCTGGCATCATCAAAGTGTCCAAAATCAGCAAATACACATATAAAAGGGAAGATTTTTTTGATTTCCAGAATTCGACGACATTTACAATCCACAAATGGAAGCCTAGTCTGTAGATTTTTTAAAAAAATATTTTTTTAATAACATCTGAGGGAGAATATTGCTTATTTTCCTTAAAGAATGTATATAATGTTGTTAATGGGGTGCCTCTGTCTCCCAAGAGGGTTGCAGGTTTCTAGGGTCAGATACAGAGAAGTACACTTATCTTTACTGACAACGTGGACACATTGTTTGCCTTACTCCTGGCTTCTGAAGCCACTACTCTAGTATTGTTCTAGCATTTTAGACAGCTGTGTAGTTCTGATGTCAGTGGGCTTCGCAACTTGGGTGGGAAAATTGAATGAAACTTGTTATACTCCACTCAACTCAGAGTTCTTATGGAGAGTAAAGTGGCAGGAGCATGAAGTTAATATAGAATGAGCACCCAGATGAATGGTATTTTAAGTTAATAGATAATGACATAATTGATAAAAGGAAGGGTTTTGTTACTCTATTCC
Source organism: Balaenoptera ricei (assembly GCF_028023285.1). Lineage (NCBI taxonomy): Eukaryota > Metazoa > Chordata > Mammalia > Artiodactyla > Balaenopteridae > Balaenoptera > Balaenoptera ricei. The sequence goes on from NC_082654.1 coordinate 40,097,618, forward strand.
TAACAGCATCACGTTGGCTGGATGACACGTGTTACATAATAATATGAGGTCCCTGGGAACCCTTCACTTTATAAACACAAAGATTTAATATAAGGAGAAAGAGTATTTGATTGTCTCCATTTGTATTTATTGGGTGTGTGTGTGGGGGGTGAGTGGCTTGTGAGTATGTACTAATGATACTTTTGAAAACTTAGACGTGTAACTATCCTTGTTGGCTGCAGTAGAGCATTTGCTGTTCCTCATGCAGGTTTAGTTTAAGGAGAAGTTTGTATTCTGTGAGTGTGGGGAAGAGACAATAAGGATAAACATTTCTGAGATTCTAACCTCACAGAGTTGCCCTAATAGTTCAGTTCAGTAGATTTAGGTCTGTTTTCGAAACCTGAATGATCTGAATCCACTTCAGCTTTCTCTGGTAAGTTAATTTGCAGTCCTGACATGCTTGCCTGTTTTAGCTAATGAGGTACATGGCCATCTCTCCAGGGCCAAGTTTTGCATAATGAAAAAAAATAAGTCAAAGACAGCTCTCTGCATCTTTCAGCATTCCATAGGATCTCATTTTAGTATCTGCAGGAATTTGGAGTAACTCAGAGCAAACTCTGCTTTTATAAAAAGACGATTTTAATAGGTTTTATTTGAAGCATGATCAAGCCAGCTGATAACTGCAGTGAAACATTCTATCAGACAAGATCTAAAGGAATCTAGGCAGTAGGGACTGAGCTGTATAATGTGGTAAGTTTTAGAAATCTCTTAGTGCTTGACATGTAGAGCAACTAGATTTTTTAAAAAATCTATGGTGGAAGATGAAATTAGTGTGGCAAATAATTCACAACATTCTGTCATAATAAACATTTTATCTATTGAACCATACTGTGCGTTCTGATATTTATTTAATAACTTGTGCTTTAAGGAAGTCAACTATTAAGGTATCACCGTGATGGTTTTGGTGATTCTGAAGGATTATATTGAAGAAAACGATAAAATGAATGTCTTCCAAGCTTAAATAATTTTGGAAAAACATCTGTTCTTTTTTCACACTTACACATAGAAAACTAGAATAAAATTGGCTTAAGTGTAGAGTGTACCTTTGGTAAGAGAAAGAGAAGTATATTGTATGCAAAACGGTTATTCTTATGTCACTTGCATGATTGTGCAAGGTGGTTCCACAAAGAATTAGGAATTCTTGCCAAAGTGAAGGAGACTTGTTTGAATTTCTGTTTATTTCACTATCAATAATTTGATTATACCAACTTACTGGCAACAAGTGTTTATATCTTTATATTTTATTTTTAGTACAAGTTAAATTTGGTCATCATTCTTAAACTTACAGATTATTGGGAGTTTGAGTTAACATGAAACCATCTAAATAGTCCAAAATTGATTTCAAATTCATGGTCATGTAGTTTTCTATTCTCTTTCTGTTGGCTATAGGTGACTGCCCAGGGAATGTCCTATTCAATTATCTATGTGTGCAAATATGTTTGTTTACTTTTTGCTTACCGAGGTTATCTTCTGAGGATTAGAATCTTTCAAAACTTATTTTTTTAGTGGTTTTTTGATCATTTGAAAAACAGTGTAAAATATAAATTAACATAACATATTTGGTTTGGAATTTTCCCTGTAAGCTGGAATTGGAGGGAAGGCTGTGTCAGATTCTAGCACAGAGCTGGGGCACTCCTGCTGCACCTGTGAGGCAGGGGGGTTGTTTTGGTTTGTCTCTTTCACACGTGTCTAGAAATAACCCTTAAGTCCTTTTTCTGTTGTCATTTGAAGAGCAAAGAACTGATTAGCAAGTTGGAATCTATATTCTACTGCTACCAAATATCTATAGGAGAAGGTAAAACTATTAGACTATATGTTTTGAATTAAATTAAGCAAATAAACCCTTAAAAATGAAAACTATATAAAAATATTCATTTTATGAGATCAGCCTGTTGATTATGTATATAGAGTGGTTCTTATGGATTCTTAAAGTAATTTTATTTCATGCTATTTTATTCCTGAAAATTGACTCTGTAATAGATTAGAACATTCTGTCACTGGTATGTTGATCTAAACCCTTTACCTATTGTAAATATTCTCAAATCCTTTCCATTTTGCTGTCATAGGGCTCTGTGTTTTTTCAGTTGCTCTATAAAGACTTGAGTTCCTATCAAAAGTTGTTAGTGTCTCTGTATTTTTGTTAAGCTGTTGCTTTTCACCCTAGAGATAACTGAATTTCAAAGAATGATGACATATTTTGACTTGTAATGTTACGCCTTTTGATCGTGAAGTACTTTGGAGAGCTGAGGATAGAAAGAAATATATTTTCTTATTTTTAGGGAGACATTAATTTTAACAAGATCTTATCTGATTTTTTTTTTAAACCTTGACATTAGCACATTTCAGGAGAAACAGAATCTTCCTAAAGGCTGTCTGTTAAATTCTGTAGGAAGTTGGGAGAATTCTAGGATTTTAGTGTAATCATAGATGGCATGATATTAAAACATAGATTTCTTTCAAAGGTAGCAGTTAAATTTCAAATATGCCGTATAGCTCAGTTCCGTACTTTTATGGGATGTGCCATGTGCAAGTTAGTGTCATGCATTAGAGATGAGAATTGTGTAAGTCCTATGAAGGAGTTAACCAGGGGTTAACAATACTGCACAAGTAAATATTCTAGAAAGTAGAGTAAGGTAAGTCACAGAGGAGATACCTAAGACAGGTGGCAAAATATAATTGAGCCCATTTAATTTTATGGTATCAGAAACTCTTGTGGAAGTAGAGGTATTTAAAGTAAGTATTTGATCGATGGCCATGATTTAGGTGAGTGGTGATGGGATAAGAGGGGTGGGGTTAAGGTGAGGAGGGCCATCAGCAAAGGGAAAAGACAGCAAAAGAAAGCAGAGGGTACAGCTGGGGAACGACAGCAGCTAGTGGCTGTAACAGAATACCGTGGTGGAAATTGAGGAAGAGCAAGTTTAGGCCAGAGAGAATCAGGATGAGTAGGTGAGAGGGCACTTCCGCTTGTTGTTAGAATAATTGAGGTGTGTGTGTGTGTGTGTGTGTGTGTGTGTGCGTGCATGTATGTGCATGCACGCAGGTGTGTGCACACAAGCGTGCACTTTATACCAAGGACTAATTGCTACCTGTTAATAAAGCTCTGAATCTCAGATGTCACTCCAGTCCCCCATCTCCCACCAGCACAGTCCTGATAATAGCTATAACTCTTCTGACTAGGTAAGAATATTTAATTTAACCAAGCAGCAGATGATTAAAACTCTTAAAGAAACTGAGTTCCACTCTTAAAGAAAGCAAGCTCCTCTTTCCACTCACTTCTAAATGTTCCCACTGGAAACAATCTAATTTTGTGCCACAGGCTAGCATGGCAGTTTCCTCACATACCCAGGCGAACCGGACCCAGATGAGAATTGAACCTGAAGTCGAGTTTTGAAATTCATCTCTCTTGTTCTTGTGGAGGAGTTCGGTTCCAACTTAACATTATTCTAATAGACTTTCCAATTTGATTGTTAATTTGACATCATAGTCTATGCAGTAAAATTGAAGTTGTGGCAGCCTTTATAAAAATAAAACCAGGCTGCTAAAACCCTATGAGGGTGTTTTGAAGCATAGTTGTTTGCCCCTAAAATGCGGCTTATAATGAAAATACTGATAAGCCCTTCAGTAGAGGAGCTCCAGAGACTGCCTGAGAATATAAATGACCAGCTTCCTTGCTCTACTGAGCCACATTTCCAAGCTCCTGCTACTTGTTATTTCACTGAAGAGTTGGGTTTGGATTCCTAATGGGAAAGGGTAGAAGAAGGCAGACGATGTTTCTATTGTTGCTGTTTGCAGGTTAGAAGGCATATGGACACATTTTTTTCCCCCGTCTGCCTAGCAGTGGAGGGGCTCCACAGTATCCTAGCAACCAGTTTCGAACACCAGGCTGCTGGTCCTTCTCCCATCTCTACCATAGGTGCTGCTGCCCATCCCAGAGAACTGGGTCCGATGCTAGCACTCAAACCCTCCGACTTGAATGTTCCACGTTCTGAGAATGCAAGACGATATGATAAATAAGCACATGCTGAAAGCAGCATTTACCAGTATGCGCAACAGCTTATTATGCAATCACATCTGTGGCATTTTGAATCCTAATCTGAACTGTTGGGCTGGCGCTGTTTACCACCCCGTGCCTGACAGCCCTTCTCCACTTCCTCCCGCCCAGCCTTCTGACACCGATTCCCCTTTCCTCTCACCATCTGACTGCGTTCCTCGGCATCTCCGTCAAGTGTATTTTCTGGGAAGTTAAATACGTACAGCCTGTTTGAACTCTCTGAGTATATTTTGTTTGTAAGAGCGGAGGGATGTTCTCCCTCCAAAACTGTCATGTAAATATCAACAAGGGCTCAAAATCTGTAGCTACACAAAACAGATGTTGTACAAAAGGTGCGACTACTAGTATACGCTCAGAAGTGTCTTGTTTCTGAATGGATTTTATATTCAGAGTTATTAATAGGAAAAAAGCAGGAGAGAGTGGGAAGAAGAGATGTGTGTCAGGCGGACAGGAAAGGGCAAAGCGAGATGACTATTGTGAAAGCTATGCCATGTTTGCAAAGAAGTTGGAAAGGAGCGATGGGCTTTGTGGGCAAGTGAACAGGCAATGAGACTGGAATGGAATTTGCAAGTAAGATAGTACTTTGTGACCCCCAAATTGGAATCTACCAGAGGTTGGCCTCCTCTGGGAGTGGGAGCCATCCTGGGATTTTGACAGAAAATCATTAAGATGTTTCCCTTTAGACCAGTGCTTGTTTTGAATGCCTTGTATTGTCCCTTTAAAACATTGCTTAGTCTGATACCAAGGAGGGCTTGGTGGTCTTCATACAGTCCACTGTGCAGTGCAGAAAAAGGAATGAGGAGGGCAAGTCAGTGCATCACTCTTTCTGAAAGAATAGGTCAGAATGGCTAACATTTATTGAGCACCTACTCTGTGGCAGGCCACTGCTCCCTGTGCTTTACACAGATTGTCTGTTTTTATCAAACAACCTTGTGAGGAAGACTCCAGATTATCCTATTTCATAACAGCAAGGAACAGGACACTAAAACTCAGAGAAACCAAGTAACTTGCTCAAAGTCACACACTTTATAAAAGGCTGAATCTGAATTTGAACTTGCGAGCCATTCTCTTTAGCCACTAGGTTCTTCTGCTTCCCAAAGGGATGTGAGGATTAGGCAATTGCATGCAATCCTAATAAATACCATATAGGCTGTTCTCAGGCGAGTATCTGTTCTCCAGTAGTTAACTGGGAAGCAGAAGAACTTTGGGAAAAGTGGAAAAAATAAGATAGGACCATGGTTCCCAAAGTTTGCTGCACATTAGAATCATCTGGGGAGCTTAAAAAAAACCCAAACCAATTAAAATCAGAATGTCTGGGGGTGGAAGCCAGCCATCAGTATTTTTAAAAGATTCCTCAGATAATTGCAATGAACAGCACAATTTAGGAAACACTCTGATAAGAAGACAACAGGGGTGTGAGTGTGTGTGTGTGTGTGTGTGTGTGTGAGAGAGAGAGAGAGAGAGAGAGAGAGAGAGAGAGAGAGAGATTAAAGCAACAGGATAAACTTTCCACTTAAAGAATTGAATGTTTCTATTGGCTAAAACCTTTAAGTACTAGGGACTTAAAAAAAGCAGACTTTTTTTTTGCAAACTATAGGTGTATACTATTTAGTTAATGCCTTATTGTTTATTCTCCCAGGTAAGCAATCATTACCTTACCTGGTCTATCAGTTCTCAACCCTAGGCTGCATATTAGAATCACCTAGGGAATTTAGGAAACATCTTTCCTGGGGGGGGGGGGTGCCACCTCCAGAGATTCTGATTTAATTGCTATCTGGTGGCCCGGAGGTGGAGGTATATTATTTGAGCTCCCAAGGTGATTCTGATATGCAACCAGGACTGAGAACCTTTTCTGCGGCCCGTTCCATGTCAGCCGTTACAGGCTCCTTGAATTCCCATGCTTTGGGAAAGCAGTTTCCTTGGTTCCCTTTTACCAATCCCAATGCCCTGCTTGCAGTGGAGCAAGGCAGCCCCAGCTCCCCAATTTCCACAGCAGCCGCACATGTCAGTTTCACTGTGCTCTCTGGGGTTACCCGCAAGGACCTGGGGCACAGAAAGTGGCAGCAGCTCCCTTCAGTGGGTAAGTACCCTTCCTCTTTCCTGCCAGCCATGAGCCATGGCCATGGTTCAAATCTGACACATCAGGATCAGCCATCAACCCAAGTTTGTTTTTCCACTCTCACCGAGGGGAGTTGCTGTGTTAGCCAATAAGACTGCTTCCTGGTGTCCCAGATGCTTTTATGAAATGTTCGGTGTATAAAGGTGAAACAGTGACCAGCCTCCCTTGGACGAGCGGTACAGGGCTCGTAGCACTTCTCCTTCTGGTATGTGATGTCTCTGTAGCCAGCTACAGTTTTTTTTTTTCTCCTACAGATATTTTATCCTTTTAAGGCAAACAGCCTGAGCTCAGGCTGAAGAGTACTTTCCAGGGAGGCTTCAGAGAAAGCAGAGCTACCACAACAAGCTCTCAGCCCCCCTTCCAGACGGTTTGGTCTGAGTGAACAGATATGGGCACTGCAGGCAGACGAGAGGTCTGATGTGACACCTGCAGTACAGAATCTCGGTGGGTCCCTCAGGAAAGCTCCAGAGGGAGCTGGGAATTTCTACGCCCTGTGGTCATAACCTCACTGCTGCCCCTATTGCCAGCTTTTTTGTCTCTTTCTTGCTCTCTTTCCCCTTATATTGTTAAAAACTCCTCAAGGTGTTCCTAATTGTCTCTGATGGGAGCCTATTTACATTTGTAATTTAATCATTATCTTCTCAGGTGAGGATCAGCCAACAGAGCACTTTATATAAGTGATGAAAATAGCTAATATAATTGCAAATACTTTTTGGTAAAAATAATCTCTTTAGAATGGGAGTCAGCGAGAAGCTTTCTTGTTTCTTTCCACCTCCTTCTAAAATATGAAAATATATTCAGCTGACAGGTAGCATGTAAAAGCAGAGTAGATGTCATAAGACTGCCCAGAGGACCTGGGGCATTAATTACACAGGGAAGTTAATCATAAGGAAAGTAAACACTTTCATGATGAATCCAGGTTCATGTCATGCATTTGATTATGGGACTTGAATGGGAAGCACAAGAGGAATTAGCAACAATAAAGAAACACGAACAAAAGCATGTGTTCACTTATATGGCTTAGCAGTTAGAAGCAGAATGATGGGTAAGAGTTGGTGGTAGGACACTAGGAAAGTATCTGTGTCTTAGAGTTCTTATAATCCAAGCTATGAAAGGATGGGGGAAAGGTATAGAAAAAGAATCAGTGACAATTTAGTGTCAACATATACTACTTCCACCTGCATCAAAACATTTTTAAAAATGTTAATTACCTTTACCTGTCTAAAGATCATAAGTGCTAATTAAACTTCACCAGAATTCCTTTATGAAAGATGCAATTTCATTGCCTTCCGTATAGAGGTGGTGTAACTTAGGGCCTGCAAAAGCATAGGTAAATAGCTTAAATTATTAATATGTGTCAAAAGCAGATCTCCTAATGCTATTGGCCTTCTAATGCTCAGTTATATTTTCTCACTTCTAGACCATACCTGCTCTTTTCGAGTAGCGTTGTATTTCTTTGAACATGAAATAATTATAGTATCAGCCAGTCAGTTTAATTTGGTTCATTGCATTCCATGTCAGTGATGACAAACCTTTAGTTAAGCAAAATAATAATAAACCCTTTAGTTAAGCAAAATACTTTTGTTATTTTTCTGAATCAATTGTATTATGGTACCATCAAGCTTTCACCAGATTTGGGCCAAGGAATAATGAGATAATGTGAGGGAAAAACATATCCTTTCTGGATATACTGTGTATCATCTATTTAATGGTCCAACTCCATCAATAAATTATGGTGTTGACAGTGCTTCAAAGTCTGGACTGGGAGGAAAGAAAAAAAAGGGTTGTCGTGACAAGCAAGAAAAATGGGAATTTAAAATTTTGTCCCTCTGGAGTTATTGTTACTGATGGACTGCAAGGTGGACGGGCCATTCTCTCTGGCGTCTACAGGTGCCTGGCGAGCAAGCTTTACAAGCCAGCACAGCTCCACACTTACATCTTCCTAAGATGCATTTTGTCTAAATCATTGGTGACTGAGTAACACATTTTACATTATGACGAGGTCTCATATTCGACTTGTGCTGGTTTGACAGGGTGTTACGATACCCTTTACAGAGTAATATTAAACATCTGAAAGTGACAGGTACTATTTTGCTAAGCCTGTAGTGGCAACTCATTATGCCAGTGGGAAGAGAGAAAAAAGAAAAGGTGTAGTGGAATAAACCCTAATGTCCACTGCCTGCACTGTAGAGCATGGAACTCTGTGTGAATCATGGTCTTTGCTCTTCGTAATTGCTACCGTCTTATTTAGGAACTGTCCGAGGATACCAAAGCTTAGAAAAGGAAGCCCACAGACACTCAGAGACGTAAGAGTTGCTTTTTGGTTGGAAGATCAATTTAGCGAATCCCTCTTTATTTTGAGTAAATGGATTTTACTTCATAGAACTTCTTCAGTTCTGAATTTTTAGAGGAAAATCTTTTTTTCCCCCATAGCATTTGGTACTGTGCAATATAAAAGAGCTGCTCAAAGTTTCTAGTCATTCACTTAATACTTAACTTTATAACAATGTAATATTCAACTCCATTATCCATTTGTATGAACAATGTTTCTTGTTGTAGATCTGAAAAGCTTTAGAATATTGTGAAAGAAACTCTGCTGTGACTTTTTTTTTTTTAACAGTGGTAGCCTTGATCAGGGAATAGTCATTTTTCTTCAAAATCTAACTTCAGACTTTTTGTTGTTCTTCACAAAAGAAAAATAATGACATGAAAAATTGTAATCTGCCTGACTCTGCCTTCCAGATGTTTTAGCATTACTTAGTATGGAGACCTACACTCTCTTATTGAAAAAAAAAAGAAAAAAGAACTAAATGATTTCTCATTCATGTAGCACTAAATGACATAAAACTGAATGATTTTAACTTTGAAATAGTCCTCATGAAAAGGAATGGCAAATAAATACAATAAAAAGCCCGCTGTGAATGTAGCATCTTTTATTAACTTCTTGCCACCTCTTTGCATACTTCATGAATTCATCTAGCCTTTGCCTTTTTGATGCTTTGCTTAAGGCATTAAGACGTTCATTTCCCCCTCTTTTTGAGTTTTGGTGGGAAATAACTAGCCTATAAAAAAAAAAAGAGGTAAAAAGAGGTTTTTTGGTTTTTGTTTTTGTTTTTGATAGGCAGCCACTAGGAGAATATAGTCTATGGCATTTGAAATAATAATAATTACAGAAAAAAATTCCAGAAGTGGAGAAGTTAGAAACGTTATATATGTGTGAGTGTTTGTTTACATGTTTATGGGTAATTATAAGATATTATTTCAGAGAATTCTGATATTTAAAGAGATTCCTATTATTTCCATCAAAAGTGATATTCCATCTATAATATACTCATGATTATTTTAAGCAATCCAGAGTTACTCTTCTATACCCTCAGAAATGAAGAGGTCAAAAGAACAGATATTAAAATACTTTGGTGAAGATCCCACCACTGAATGTGCAGAGAGGTAAAAAAAAGTGAAACACATCATCAGAACCTTTATCCTAAAGTAAGAAACAAAACAATGCTCATCACAGAGAAGGCTACCTTTCTCAGGTGACCCTTTCTCTTCTGTGACTTGTCTTATCTTTTGGTACCACCGCTGAAGTCCTGTGCCGTGTAAATCATTTATCATCAGAGAGCAGTGCTCTGTCTTCTGATGATAAATGGGTTAACTGTTCCTAAGGGTTACTGTCAGTGTGACAGATGGAAAAGAACTCAAGTATACATTTATTTGTCTTGGCAAGAGTGGCATTCTCTGCTAGGTGAACTTAGAGGTTATTAAATAACATCCAGGTGAACCCTTGCTAGTGAGTTTTTAAATCATCTATGGCAGATTTCCCCCCTTCCTTCTTGACTCCCATTACTATATTTCAAAGGTTCTTTTTGTAGTTCAGTCTATTGCTTCATCATGATTAAGGGGGAAGATTTTCTTGCTCCAACTAGCCTCACTTTTTTTTCTTTACCTTTTTTCTTTTTTTCTAGACATAGAGAGAAATTTCTCTCATCTTTACTGAAATCCTTTATAAAGTGAAGGTAATAATTGTTACTTTTTAGCCCTGTCTTTCCTGGTCAATTCGTGATGCTTCTGCTGCTGCTAATTATTACTAAAAATATTTGTCTTACTGTATACTACATAAGCTTTCTCATTTAATTCTCACAGTAATCTGATAAAGTAGGTACTGTTCATCCCATTTCTTTAGATGGAGAGAGTGTGGCACAGAGAAGGTAAACAACTTGCTCAAAATAAAACAGTGGGCTGAAGCAGGCAAAAGCAGGTGTGAGTTACCCCAGAGCCCGTGCGTGTTCTCTGTGTGCCATGCTGCTTAGCTAATTGTCCCAACAACTCATTTGTTTTGTATAAGTCCTATTTCCATTCTCTTTTACGGTTGTGTTCCTTTAATATAGTTCTTCAGTAATTTTTCATGTACCCACATTTTTTCATGTGCCATATACTGATACACCTATGGTGGCCGTGAGTACATTCTCTTTTAGAGACTAGCAAACCTTAGTATCATGGAAGTTCTTCTTACAAGAATACTGTATTTCTGCTGTATTCAAATTGTTATCTAATACAGTTGCTCACACCTAAGTATTTTTTTGTTGTATCACACCCAGCAAGCTTTCTCTGTCTTGTACTTTCATATTTTGTTTTTGTTTGTTTGTTTTTGGTTAAAAAATTTTAGTGGCCTGTACCACTAAATTTAAATTTAAATTCCCATTTTAAAGAAACATTCCCTCAACTTACCAATGCTTTATTTCCTTATTTATTTTCCCCTAAGTATTAGCATCTTAATTTAACTGAGTATTATTAGAAAGTTTATCAAATACCCTCTGATTCTTTTTTTCTGGTAACGTAGTCTATGGATTGGTTTTCAGTTGTTTATGTATTTGTTCAATCTTTACCAATAAATTTAATATTTATTAAATAACTACTCTAGTGTAGGGCTCTACTAGATGCATCTCTTTTTCACCCCCAAATTATTTAATGCCAGAAAATCTGTGGTTTTAGACTATATGCTAAAAAAAGACATTGCCTTTTCAGGGGTTCTTCCAACATGGATTGAGCCCAGCATACCTGGGCTGGAGATAGGTTCCCAGCGCTCAGAATCTGACTTTGTAGTGCTGTGTACTTTGCCTTTTTCATGTCCATCCAAGTTTGAATTTCTATAGGTTGGTCATTGTTTGGTTAACATCTCCTTCTCCTAGAAGATGGTAAATTCCCTGAAAACAAAGCCAGTGTCTCTTTTGCTCCATGTTGTGTCCTTGGAGCCCAGACAGGCCTGGCACACAGTAGGTGCTTAATAACTCTTTGCCAGAGGAAGGACACAATGAAGCCTCTTCATGTTCCTGGCCCTCAGATAGTTCATCTTTTAAATTTAAAATTTTGAAAATGGGAAACTTATGTTACTGGGCTCGGAATAATCTGTGATTCTAAATGATCTTTCCCAGGAAGCATATTTGTCCTCCAAGTCAAATAAGTGTCTTGTCTTAAGCTCTGTGACATAAGACCTCATAAATTGGTTAAACTTGAAAAGTAACTGGGTTGATGGAGAAATACTTGCCTGGAATTAATGGAAATAGCTTACAGATAATCTATCAAAATTTTAAATCCTTTTGTGGACACAGCCAGAACTCTCACTAACAAAATCCGGTCAAGTTTACAGTAATAGCTTGCTGATTTTAATTATCCAAATAGTCACATAGATTTTAATATTGTGAGATGGTAGAGACCATCAAACTCATGATAAAATATAAACTCATTAGGTGTTTACTTCAACGTTGATCAAAATAAAACAGGGAACATTTTAAGGCTGATTTTGTTTGCCATATTGTCTCTTAGCTGTTCAGGATGGAACCTGGGAACTCCCAATCCTGGAAAAAATACTTTTTTTTTTTTTTTTTTTAACCCTATCTGACCATACGCTTCTGTGAATGTCTGAGGTTAAATTCCTGAAAGGCCTATGTGCCAATGCAGCTGTATATCTTGTATCTGATAAAAGTGAGGCTTAATAACAACATATATTAATTGGCTGGAAAAATGAATGTATGTGTGATCTCATTTACGCCTCACAGTATCTAAATGAATAAAGGAGGGCAGATCATTTCCATTTTACAGAAGAGATGATTAAGGATCAGAGAGGTGAGGTAACACAGCCCAAATCCAACAGCTCATAAGTGATAACTCTGTAAATACAACAGGCCATCAGACTCAGTTCATCCTTCTTTCCACACTCTGTTCAACATCAGTGCATCATGAGATGGCCTTGAGACTCCACTGAGTCCTGTTGTTCAGCAATGCATTTGTGGAAAATCCAAGCAGGTAGGCTCAGAACACAGCATACTCAATGGATAAGGGCATGGGCTCTGATTCAGTTGCTACTTTACCACTCACGAGGTGTACGAGGTTGAATCTGTCTGAGCTTCCTTTTTCTCATTATGAATGAGGATTATAACACGTGCCATGATTAGAGATCATGTTTGTGGGTCCCTCAGTACAGGATACAAAAAATAGTATGGGGTTCTACAAATAGCAGAAAACATAAGCTGTTGGAATTATCATTACATTTTCCTTGTTATTGAATTAACCCAATTCCATTATTCAAGTGCTATAAGCATCTCTTAACCAAACTGAAAAGCACGAGGTGGAAAGACAGGACCTTTCAGTCTTGACAGGGTCCTAGAGAACAGCACAATGCAACCCAGCCTGGTTTTGCTGGGTTTGACTCAGGAAGATTGACAGCAAGAATCCTTTGTTGACTCCTGTGGCTGGGGTAATCATGGACAAGAAAGGGCAAACATAAGCAAGCTTGAAGGTCTATAATGATGCCATTTAGTTCGTTCAGTAAGCAGTTAGAGGCCTACAGAGAAGTGAAGAATGGATTGACCAAGTTTAAACTGAGTGCCATGTATTGTAGTTAATTTACATTAGGAAATCGTAGTGATAATAGTTGTATAGTATCTGAAGGAAAAGCTGTCTGTGGTCTAATGATGCGAAGACTATTTGGTGGTCATTCTTTGGAGGTGCATTTATGTGACATTGTAGTAACATTACTCTTAACATTCATTTTAACACGTAGGCCAATGTACTTGTAGACTGGGGCACCACTGCCCTGGAGTACTGTGCATTTTTAAAGACCCACTGCTTTAATGATGTGATTCCAATCCATCAGAAATATTTACAGCAAAATGCCTTTTCTCTTTCCTGAAATGTCTGCTTAGAACTTATGCGCTGATAATGGATTTCTATTTGAAAGCCGTTCATTCCCAACTTGAATATTTGCTGTCCAGGCTGAGAAGCTATCAGCTGCAGAACATAAATGTAGCCTATAAGTGCTTTCTGTTAATGACTTTTATACTGCATTTCAAGGTGTCTTTTCAAAAACATTGTGATTGTGGGTGAACGCAATGATAACAGCCCTGTTAGTCTATGGAGGAATACATTAATTGCCTCGGACAAATTCATGACAGTTGAGGCGATGAGCTGATAATGGAAAGCTTGAGAATTAGAAAAAAATATACTAGTTTATTCTGAAGCGTGTCATGTAACAAAAAGATTATTTTTAACAGCTTTGTTGTGATATAATTTACATACCATAAAATTCACCCACTGTACATGTATATAGTACAATGATTTTTAGTACATTTATGGAGTTGTGCAGCTATAACCACAGTCTAGTTTTAGAATATTTCTATTATGGCCCAAATTACCCGGGGCCCCCTTATGGTCAGTCCCTGATCCACCTCTAGCCCCAGGCACTCACTGATCTGCTTTCTGTCTTTATAAATTTACCTTTTATATACATTTCATACAAACAGGCACCTTATTCTGCAAATGACATCAATTCACTTGAAGGACTATGTGACATCAATTTGTGGCTTGTTCAATGAAGTTTAGAATGTTAAGATTGTACTTGGACCCAGGGTATTTGTTGTTCACATTAAACATTAAGTCTCATTCGTCTCAGAAAAAGTTCAACAGGACTGTTTTTTGGTTGTTGTTTTGGAGTAATGCAGAAGCTGAGGAATTGAGTTTTGTACCCAGATTCAGTATGTTAGTGTCATAATGACCTGAGTAACCATAACAGCAGCAATAATAGTAGCAGCTTGTCGTTTATGCAGTGGATTCAGGCATTGTACCGGGGGTATGCATTTCTTTCCTAATCTTCATAGTAGTTCTGAAAGGTAGAGACAGCAAAAGTGAAGCAAGCTCAAAGAAGTTAAGGAATTTGCCCAAGACCATACAATGCTGCCTGAGTCCAAAGTCTGTGCATTTGGCTACTATACTAAGAGTTGTTTATCTGGAGGAGCTGTGTAAGACTGTATGTTTTATAACTTTCTACAGCTTCCCAACTCTCTCCATTTTTTTTTTTTTAGCACTAATATATATCCTTGAAGTTAGCCTCCCACTTGCAATTTTGACTTCCCATACATATTCTGCCAAGTAATAAAAGAAGAGAGCTGGATGAGATAAAGGCAAGCACCAATGCCCGAGGCGAATATAGAACTGGTTAGGGAGCTATTTGTGAAATGAAAGGGACAAAGAGGAGGTATTTGAATTATGAAATCAAAAAATGGACAGGAGTACATGAGAGAAATATAAGACAGAAGAACTTCATAAGACTTGAGAGGAAGGGAGGAATTTCAGTCACCTTTAGGTGATTCTGATGTGCCCTAAAGTTTGAGAATGCCTGGAATAATAGGATGGGAATTTAAAACTTAATGTGGGAGACTGTACCATAAACTGTACCATAAACATTACTGAAGGCATTTCGTCCCAGTGCACAGAACGGGCTGTCTCTGCTTGCATTCTGCTGCGAATTGGGATGTTCCCTTTTATTCAATTCCCATCTGCCTTTTACTTACAGGAAACTTTCTTCAGCCCACACCACTCTGAAATGATTTCTCTTTGAGAATACCTATAGGTTTGAATTCTTTTAGCTCTAATGTTCTTTTGGTACTTAATATTAAACCTTTTTTAAATTGTTATTACATGTATACACACACACACACACACACATACACAAATACACACTCAGGTACCATACCACCTCCTCAGAGATGCCTCTTCTGAACAGACTATGGTCACTTTCACTCCAAATATTCTCTATTACATTACTTTACTTTGGTTTCTTCATAGCACTTCATTATCTAAAATTATCTATTTATTTGTATTCTGCTTTTTGTTTGTCCAGAGGGCTTCACGTAAGCTCACCTCTGTTGACCCAGGCCCCAGGTCCCAGGATAGTGCCTGGTACATGGTAGTAGTTTAGTGAATGAGTAAATATATGTCTGTCCTCATCTAGGTTGTAAGCTACCAGGGGATAGGGCTTGTGTTAAATTATAAATACAAATGGAAAGAGACTAGTGTAGTATCTGGGGCATAGAAGGCCCTCACAGAGCATTATTATTTTTTCCATGCCTTTCCCCTCTCCCTGTTCTTATCGCTCTCTGCTTCTAATAGTTGTTTGCACTGAATGTGTGCTTGGGGAGAGCTGAATGTAATAACTGAGACAGAGTATTAAAGCTTAATATTAGCAATTAGAAAATAAATTGGAATCTATCAGTATTCTCCATGTTTTGATTAGTATGAATTATTGATTAAATGGCTAACAGAATTTCTAAAAATTGAAATATGAAACTTCCTATTTTCTTCAGCACTAAGATATATCGTTAAACTTACCTTCATACTTTATTGCTAGACAATTAAAATCTGTAACATAATATAGGTTTATATTTCTTACCTGACATCTTTGGGTTCCAAAGTACTTTGGAATTCAGGTTTTTTCCCATATTTTTGAAAGATTTGCACCAAATGTACGCACAGAGTGGATTCTGTAACACCCGTTAGGGCTCTGGAGCAGCGCTCCTAAAATGAACATATCTGCATTTCTTCAGCAAACTATATGAATATTTACCTAAAGAGGGAAAATAAAAGCTAGAGAACTTCTCGTGGTCAGTTCAGGTTGGCCTTTGTGGCAAAGTGAGTTTCCTGTAAACTTGTAAGACTCTGGTCTTTAGAGTCTTTGATTTTGAATTTATACATAGGGGTTTATGAATCTGTATCATCTATAAGGGGAACCAACATTTACATTTTAGATTTTTCATTTTTGAAAGCTTTATTAGTCCACAATTAACATTTGAGGCACTTGAAACTCAGAGAGGTTAAGCACCCTGATCCAAATCACAGAGCTGTATATACAAGTGAAATGAGAACTTGTACCCAGGTCTGGTTTAAAAAAGTCCATAAGGATTGCTTAGTGCACCCCATTCATTATACAAGTGATAACAAGAGGTCCAGAGAGTTTGTGGTCTGGGGTAACATCACCGGTGAAGGGCAGAGTCCCGATCCGGGTTTCTTAATAACTAATTCTGTGCTTTCTTCATTTCCCATGGTGACTTCTAGTCTCTAGATGTTTTTCAATTATTGTTCTTGGAAATCATAGTTGTTGAAGATGTAAATTCAGTTTACTAATAGTTTCTGTTTGCTGTAGCAGCTCCCAGAATGTTTTGGTCAAACAGTTTGGCTCTCTGTATTTTTGTAATCAAATACCTAAGTGCTGGTAATGCCTACTCTTTCTCAGGTTCAAGCGGGGGGCTTTATTTACTCGGGCACAACCAGTGTATTATAATTCCCCACTTCAACTTAGTTGCCTTCAAGAGTAAAATAAGCAATTTCATTTAAATTTAATAGCTCCAGTCTTATTTCTCCCTTATTCACTGAGGGAAACCTTATAGTTAACTGCAGTTTCAGTTATTTTCAGTGCAACTTGGAGGGAATTCTTTGATAGGTGCCAACTAGGTTGTGTGGCTTTGCTGCCTTTAGACAAACTCATGTATTGGAGCAGAGCGATACTGCAGGAACTGCATTCTGAGTCAAAACCAATTACCTTGCTGCCTCAGTACTTTACAGATTTACACATCTTCCCTACAAGATTTGTAGGTATCAGATTTTTGTAAATCAGGGGCTTGAAGCATACTAGAGAAACTCACATTTAAAGTAGTCACTGGATTCTTCTTTTTTATTGAATGCAACTGATTCAGGGAAAAAGAAATTGAGGGCTTTTGGCAGACTCTAAGGATCTGGAAAACTTTAGGTATATTGTTTTTTCAGAGGTAGAAATGCAGTGTTTTTAATTGTGAGGCTTTTACGGTTTGTTTGTGCCTAGATTTATACGCTATGTACTTCTATAAAGGATATGTGCATGATATCATTATATGAGAATTAGAAATAGGTAATGTGTCATTTTATTTAATAAATTGAGTAGCTTATTTTTTAAAAGGGAAATAAAATCGAGGCGCAGTAGCTTGAGGGAGATAGAGTTGAAGGGAATGGAAAGAAGGAAAAAATGAAAGGAGAGATGGGGATTTCACACTGATCGGGGCTGTGTAATGATGCTTGGTCCCTTAGCCCCTGTTCTTCTAATCACTGAAGCTAAAGAAATTAACCCTTACATTGCATTTGTCTGTGGATTGAAGACTAGGCCTGTGCTTAGACACTATGAATAGGAATTTCTAGATCTGTGGTCCGGTCCACATTCCTGCTGGTCCCACTCTGACAGAATATGGAGAGTCAATAGCATGGTGATTTAGTGCTTGGACTCTGGAGTCAGAGAGAACTGAGTTCAAATCTGGATTTTGCCGCTGGTTGTATTTTTAACTTCTCTGTGCCTTGGATTTCTCATCTATAAAATGGGAGGCAGCAGAGTGTACTGGTCAAGAGCATGGTGTCTGGAAGTAAACCTCCCAGTTGGAATCTCAGATCGACCAATTATGTGCTGTGTTACTTTAGGCAAGTTGCTTAACATCTCTGTGCCTTTACTGTCAAACAGGGATAGTAATAGTGTCCATCTCCTATCTGTCGTAGCATAATTACACAAGGTTATGTTTGTAAAGCAGTGAGAACAGTGTCTGGCGGGTAGAAAGCACTCAGCAGGTGGTTGGTCTCTTCGTCAGTCCTCTAACCCACTGGCTCTCAACTGGGAGTGACTTTGCCCCCCACCCCCATGGGACATTTGGCAGTGTCTGGGGGCATTTTATTTGTCATAACTGGGAGCAAAGTAGACACTGGGGCTGCTGCTAACCATCCTACGATGTACAGGACAGTCTCTATGATGAAGAATGATCTGTTCCCAAATGTCAACAGTGTAGTAACCTCACTGGCAGCCCAGTTCCCTTAGGACTAGGATTCTGCTCCAACTCCTCTACCCGAGTCTGGACCGTCTACCCCGGGTTCCATAACTGTCCCTGTGGTACCCATAGTGGGTCATCCTCTGATGTAACTTTTCAGTCTGGCTGGATCTTCAGCTATTGCTGACGGCTGGGTGGTCTTTTCTCCAGTGTCTGTTCTGGCTGGCCCCCATCCTGCCATGAGTACACACGATGCTGACTGGCTGTCTCAATTCTGACTTTCCTGGGGCCAGGCTCCGTGTTGGAGAAAACCACGCAGGCTGCAACCGGGGCTGTTTTTTTTGTTTTTGTTTTTTTTTTTCATCTTAGGACTGCTAGTGTCAGAGTTTGTGGCTGTCTGGCACAGACAGAATCTCTACACCAGTTCCTCCTCCTCACCACCTTTTGTCTCCTTTCTGTGGTGTTTTCCTCTTTGTCCGAAGTTCTCTTTCTTGCTTTCACCACTGCAGTGCTCACCCTGCCTCAGAGCAGTTCATGGCCCAGGAACTTTTGATCCAGACCACCCTCCTGGTGGACATAGAAGTTGGGTTGAGTTCAGCACTGATCTTTTCGGAAGGTCCGCAGGCAGGAAGGGACAGAGGGCACTCTCTTCTTCCTGGGGGCTTTTTCTCTCTTAACTTTCGATGCTGGAATTCCCTCTTGGATCTTGGTATGAGTCCTGAGAGATGAATAGTGATTTGGCTCTTCTGGATCTCCTCCACCCCTGATGGACTGGGGAAAAGCCAGCTTTCTTTTCTTGGAAAGTATCATGAGGGGAGCTTGGGTACGGGGGTCCTCTGACCAGAGTTCAAGTTCCCACTATGCCCCTTATTGGCTATGTGAATGTGGGCAAATTCATTTTAATTTCTTTGAGATTAATTTCTTCTTTTGCAAAATATCAAAAAGAGCACCTATCTTAGAGATTGTTAGGAGAGACAGTATGTATAGTGGTCAGGACGGAAGCTGCTGAGGCCTGGCTATGTTTGAAATCTACTACTTTCTAGTTGTATGTTCTTGGGTAAGTTCCTTAAATTCTCTGTGTCTTACTTATCACATCTATAAAGTGTGCGTAACAATAGGACCGACCTCATAGTGTGGTTGGATGAATTCCGTGAGGACTTGTATCTAAATGCCTTAGAATAGCCCCTCTATTGACATAGTTGTAGGTAGTTATATTAAATTGGTTTTGCCTTAAATACTAGCATTCAAGATAAATACATATATGTTATATATACATATAATATGTATATTCCATTTTAATAACTAGCATTGTAACAATGTTAGTATTTTTTCCCTCTAGTTTTCAGTGTATAATGCTTTAGTTTTATAAACATTAAGGACATGTTTGTGGACATGTTTGGAAATCAGCTACAGTTTATACTCCTCATCCTCTGGGAAAAATGTGTCCCTAGCTCCAAATACTTAACCTGAGGAGAATGACTTCGTAAGATAATAGAGAGAGAGGACCTATATTAAGGAGTTTCTGACCTGGCATTCTGTGGAATAAAATTCGTGAGGAATCCACTTATATTACAAACATTTATTTTTGTGCCAGGCACTCTGCTAGATCCCGCTAATAAAGAGACTGCCATTAGAATATATTCTTCTGTCTGGAAACTTGTAAGATGTTTTCTTTTTCCCCAGTGTCCTGAAGTTTTATGATGATACACCTTGTTGTGAGTATAATTCCCTTCATTGTGTTGAGATCACTGTGAGCCTTTTCAATAGGAAAACTTAAGTCTTCAGGTCTGGAATTTTTAAAAAATTACTTAATATGTTTGGTTAGATAAGAAAATGAGGCATTAGGAAGGTGAAAATAGAAAATGTCATAACTAGCCTTAAAATGGATCCTGTATGTGCTTGAAATTCATAAGGGAATATTATGGAAAACTTTTTGAATGTCTAATGTTTCAAATATGGCAGTGATTTAAGAAACCATGCTCGGTCACTCAAATGTAAGTTCCAGGAGATATCTATTTCCTGTTTTGTTTGCTGCTGAATCCCCTGCATTTTCCAGTCCAAATCCTACAATTTGCTTCAAAATGAGGTGAATGAAGTACAAATACTTTGTTGGTTGATACAATATCAAGATTCCTGCAACTGATATCATCGTGACTGTCAGTAAGTGTAGCCCTTACTTAATCTGTATGTTCCTATCAAAGAAAAGGCGTTCCTTAAAATACCACACTTCACTACATCCTAGTAGGAAAGAAATGTTTCTAACCTTGGGGATTAGGAAAACAGAGTAACTGATGGAGGAAGTGGCCAATAAATTTGTTACTCAGATTGTGGTGAGAAAGGAGTGTAAAAGAAAATGGAGACAATCACTAAGAATTCTACAGTAGTTCTTAAAAGTGTTGCAAGTAAGAAAAATTACATCCCCTGGAGGTTAGCCCAATGCTGAGGCATTCCTTAAACAAGCTCCTGGGACTGTGGACAAAGCATGATTCTGAGTCTGTCTGCTCTTCTTTCTGTGACTTCAGTCACAAACTGGTTTTGATCCAACATGAAGGTGAAGAGTTTTTGGCCAGGGAGTAACTCCTGGCTCAGTTCTATAGCCTGATCCATCTCCCTAGGCACCAAGGAAAGGTGGAAAACTACCTTCCTATTATGGACTAAATGTTTGTGTCCTCCCAAAATTCATATGTTGAAGCCCTACCCTCCCCACCTTCAACCATGTGAGTGTGTTTGGACACAGGGTCCATACGAACGTGATTAAGTTTAAATCAGGTTATGAGGATGGGGCCCTGATATGAGAGAATTAGTATCCTTGCGAGAAGATACCAGAGAGCTCTCTTCCTCTCTGTCTCTGCCATGTGAGGACACAGAGAGAAGGTGGTCATCTACAGGATCTCGCTCCAGAAACCAAATGGATAGCACCTTGATCTTCGACTTTCAAGCCTCCAGAACTATGAGAAGTAAATTTCTGTTGTTTAAATCATCCAGTCTATGATATTTTGTTATGGCACCTCCAGCAGACCCATACAATCCCCAGACACAGACTCCAGATTACTTGTCCCTTGATTCAAGAAGTTTGTAATCTGCTTTCAGGAGTTGAAATCCTATCATTTTAGTATATTACATGATTTCCAGTTAAAGATGAAAGATTCAACAGATACATAATCTAGAAAATTGAACAAATGACAAAGAATTGGAAAGTAGGAAAAAGAAAATGAAGATTCTTTCAGGAGGTGCAATAGAAAGAGAGAAGGTTCATGGGAGGGAATCATTAAAGAAAAATTCAAGAAAATTTCCCAGAATTGAAGGACATGAGTTTCCAGATTGTAAAATCCCATGAAGAGCCCAATACAGTGATGAATTAGACCCACTAATGAAGGCATTTAATCATTAAATTTTAGAATACTGACAGACCTCTGGTTTCAGAGGAGTGAGGTGGGGGGAGAAGGTGGATAGATTTCTATCCAGAGGATGATCAGGAATCAGAGAGCAGCTTTATATTACTTTGAGTTAAAAGAAATTGAGTAATGCCTTTGAAATTCTAAGGAAAAATGATTCCTCAACATAGAATTCTGTACTCAGTAAAATCATCACTGCTTGTGATGAAAGACCAAAGACATTTCAGATATTTGAGGTCTCAAAAATTTTATCCCTTTATACCCTTTCTCTGGAAGATACTGGAAGATGTGCTCAACCAAAAGAGAGGAAGAGGATCAAAGTGAGACTCACAAGGCAGGTGAGCCAACACAAGAGTGGGGTGACAAGAATTCCCAGGTTAATTTGGCAGGGAGACCTTATGATGAAAGCTGCACATCAAGCTTAAAGAACTGCTGATCTGGACTGAAGCAAGGCGTTGTCTTTGGGAGTGATTTCACCTGGATGAACTTGATAGCATGCCTGATATGTATGAATGTATTGAGAGGGATTTCCATACCTAGGGGAGAGTCTAAGGTAACTACATAAAAAAACTAATTACCTAAAAAGAAATTAACACAAAAAGCGACAGGTGTTAACAATCAAAAAACAAAATGCTCTTCAGAAAAGAAGTACATGTGATGTACTACAAAAAATCAGCTATGGAGAGCATTTATATAGTCATGACAATGTAAGCATTCAGTAATGATCTGACAAAATGTATTTTATAACATTGGGTGGAAGAGGTAGATGAGAAGTGTGTGTGTGTGTGTGTGTGTGTGTGTGTGTGTGTGTGTCTAGTGGGGGTAGGGTGGCAGGACAGGAAAGAGGGCTGAATTGTTTTCTTCTACAGTAGGAAGTGACTTGATAATTCCTTTACTGAAAACAAAAAAGCAGCAATATAATTATGTTCATTAGATATATGGAAGAAAAAAAAAAGAATCATCTAAAGAAACCTTTAAAATGGTTGGTTCTAGGGATCAGAAATAATTCGGGTCTAGAATGGGAAACTGCTGTTGTAACAAGCCTTGTAGAAGAATTTGACTCTTTAAATCACCTTCATGTATAGCTTTGCTAAAAATAAAATCCAAATAAAATATATCATGGTACTGAAAGACATGACTGGAGAAGTAATGAATGACAAGAGATAATTGCATAAGTTTGACAAGACCCTAAGAGGAAGCAGGAAGCCTTTGGAACATCTTTTTGATGCATCTGAATAAAACTGCACTCTTTTCTTTCTTTTTGGAAAAACGTGTTGTGTTTTATTTAATGAAAATTTATTCAATGGTAATTTATGGATAAATTGAAAAGCATTTTGGAGTGAATAAAGATGTAGCAGAAGGATATGTACAATGGAATAGTGTTTATGTAAAATCCCCAAACACAAAATGATGCTACTTATTGGCTATGGATATTTATATATGCAGTGCAATTATAAAAGTCTACATCAGAAAGGAAAAGAGGGAGAGGAGGCAAATTACCAGTGTCAGGATTGAGAATGACATTCTATGTTCTACATATATTAAAAGGATAATAATAAGGAAAATTTTTGAACAGCTTTATTTATGCAAACAAATCTTACAACTTACATGAAATGGATAAATTATTTGACAAACACGTACTACTAAAACTCACTCAAGAAGAAACAGGTAACCCGAACAGTAGTATATCTATTAAATAAATTAAATTTGTAGTAAAAAATCTCCCCGTAAAGAAAACTACAGGCCCAGATGACTTTACTGGTGCATTCTACCAAACATTCAAGGAAGAACTAATGCTGATTCTATACAGATTCGTCCAGAAAACTAAAAAGGAGGAGATGCTTCCCAAGTTTTTCCCCTAAGATCAGGAGCAAGATGAAGAAGCCTCCTCTCTGTATTTCTATTCAAATATTGTACTGGAGGTTTTTGCCAGTGCAATAAGGCAAGAAAAATAAAAGACCTCCAAATTGGAAACAATGAAGTATAAATGGCTTTATTTGCAGACAATATTATCATCTATGTAGAAAATGTGATGAGATCTACAGAAAAGCTGCTATAACTAAGAAGTGAATTAAGCAAGGTGCAGAGTGCAACATCAGTATGAAAATATATTTCTATATATAATCAGATGTTGAAATAAAAATACCTTTTACAATACCATAAAAGTATGAATGCTTAGAGGTAAGTCTGACAGAAGATGTGAAAAACCTATAAACTGGAAACTATAAACAATTGCTGAGACAAATTTAAGAAAAATAAATGGAGAATATACTGCATGATTCATAATATTAAATTGTCAGTTATGCTCAAATTAATCTATAGTTTCAAGACAATACCAAATCAAAATCCAAGCAGGCCTTTTTGTAGAAATTGACAAACTGTTTCTACAATTTATATGGACTTCAAAATGGCAAGAACAACTTTTTTTTTTTTTAAACATCTTTATTGAAGTATAATTGCCTTACAATGGTGTGTTAGCTTCTGCTTTATAACAAAGTGAATCAGTTATACATATACAATATGTTCCCATTTCTCTTCCCTCTTGCATCTCCCTCCCTCCCACCCTCCCCATCCCACCCCTCTAGGTGGTCACAAAGCACCGAGCTGATCTCCCTGTGCTATGCGGCTGCTTCCCACTAGTTATCTATTTTACATTTGGTAGTGTATATATGTCCATGACACTCTCTTACCCTGTCACATCTCACCCCACCCCCTCCCCATATCCTCAAGTCCATTCTCTAGTAGGTCTGTGTCTTTATTCCCGTCTTGCCACTAGGTTCTTCATGGCTTTTTTTTTTTTTTTTCCCCTTAGATTCCGTATATATGTGTTAGCATACTGTATTTGTTTTTCTCTTTCTGACTTACTTCACTCTGTATGACAGACTCTAACTCCATCCACCTCATTACAAATACCTCCATTTCATTTCTTTTTATGGCTGAGTAATATTCCATTGTATATATGTGCCACATCTTCTTTATCCATTCATCTGTAAAAACAACTTTTAAAAAGAACAAACTTGGAAGACTAATACTATTTCCAGATTTATTATAAAACTACTTGAAGTCAAAGCAGTGTGGTATTGGCATAAATGTAGATAAATAGATTAATGGAACAAAATAGAGTCCAGAAACGAACATACACATTTATATGCACAACTGATTTTTGACACAAGTGCAGAGACAATTCAGTGGAAAAGGGATACTCTTTTCAACCAATGGCCCTGAAACAATTGAATATGCATCTGCAAAAATTTGATCCATACCTCATATAATATATAAAAATTCAAAATGGACCATTGACCTAAATGCAAAACCTAAAACTATAAAACTTTTAGAAGAACACAGAAGGTAAAATTTTTGTGCTTTTGGGTTAGAGCAGGCAAAGATTTCTTAAATATGACACCAAAAGTGCAATCCATAAAAGAGCAAATTGATAAGTTAGACTTCATTAAAGTCTTCTGCTTTTAATAGAGAATGAAAAGGGAAACAATAGACTTAGAGAATATATTTGCAATAATATATCTGATTAAGGACTTATAGCAGAAAATGAAAAGAACCTCAAAATTCAAAAACAATCCAATAAAAAATGGGCAAAAGTTGAAACAGACTCTCTACCAAAGAGGACATATGGATGGCAAGTGGGCATATGAACAAATGCTCAACATCATTAGTCGTTAGGAAAATACAAATTAAAACCACCATGTGATATCACTATGTATCTATTAGAATGGTTACTATTAAATGGCTGGCCATAACAAGTGCGAAGGAACTCGAATTCTCATACACTGTTGATGGGAATGTAAAATGGTACAAATACTTGGAAATCATTTTGACAGTTTTTTTTTTTTTTTTAAATGTTAAACATACATCTACCGTATCATCCATCTATTCTACTCCAGGGTAATTACCGAAGAAGAATAAAACAGATGTCTGTACAAAGACTTGGACGTGAATGTTCATAGATGCTTGATTTAAAATAGCTAGAAACTGGAAATAATCTAAACGTCCATCCATAGGAGGATGGAAAAGCAAACTGTGATATATCCATACAATGCAATACTGCTTAGCAATAGAAAGCCATAAACTGTTGACACCCACTACGACATGAAAAAAATCTCAAAATATGTGGACAAAAGAAGTCAGACACAGAAGAGTACACATTGTATTATTCCATTGATATAAAATTCTAGAAAATGCAAACTACGATGACAATCAGTGGTTGCCTAGGGTGAGGGGAGGGATGTTGGAAAAGGAAACCTTTGTGGGCAGTAGATATGTTCAGTATCTTGATTGTGGTGATGATTTCATGGGTGTATACATATGTCAAAACTTATAATATTGTACATATTGTATGTTATGTATTTCAAATAGATATAGTTTATTATATATCAATTATACCTAAATAAAGCTGTTAAATAAATAGAAATAAATCATTCTGGAGGCTGAATGGAGAATGAACTATGGGAAAGAAGGTGAGACTGGAAGCCAAGAGCCCAAGTGTCCACATAAGAGATGAGAACAAGTTCAACTTGGGTGGGGGCAGGGAAAATGGGAGGATGTGGACTTGCCATGGTAATTAGAAGAGGAATTAATTTGTCTCCATAGTGGCCTCTCCAACCATATTTGGAAGAGTATACGGAAAGGGGAGTCTTGTCATCCCTGTGTTGGATTTACAAGTACACTTCAACTCTAAGGAAAGGAGCAGAGAGATAAAGCCATATGATATTTTGGGGAATCAAGAATATTTCAGTTCTTTTGAAGTACAGTGTTGATGAGGACGAGGACTAGGGGAATTTGGAAATACAGAGCTGAGCCCAGTTATGGAGAGCCTTGCATATCACTAAAGAATTTATGACTTTCTACACCAGGTGAGCAGTGAAGAACCCTTCAATAGTTTTGGATAGGGCAGTTACTCTGTAGATTTTTGGAGAAGATTAAGCTGTATCTGTTTTGTAGGATGATCTGAAGTTTGGGGGATGTTTTAGGTAGTGAGACTAGGCAGGGAAAGCTAATGAAGTCTTGGAACTGTTGAGATAGAGATAGAGATAGAGATAGAAAGATGATTGATGCAGAAAGGGACTGTTGGTAGGGTTGTCGACTGATACTGATTGAGTTGGAGGATGGGACGAGGGAGAGCCTTCATGGTTGGGCAAATGGTAGGGTGTAGGTTGCTCATAACGTTAGCTGAAATCCAATAATTTTGTGCATTTCTAAGATCCTTGACTGCTCCATAAGTTCTTTCATATGTATTTTATAAAGAGATATTTGCAAAACTCTCTGATATAGGCAGAGCATGAGGAAACTGAAGTTCAAAGAACGTACGCTTTTTACACAAAAGCAGAAAATTGCAGAGCCTATAGCAGAGTTCTCTTTTTTTCCTTCGGATCTCAAGCTCTTTCTTGTAAAGCTACACTACATGCAAGAATGAGAGGTAAGGGTGTTATTTTCTCTTGCCATGCTGCAGTGTACCACCTACAGAGCCAAGCTGAATTGTTGTGGTTTTCTTTATTTTGCGCTGAAAGCATTGTTTTACAGATGGAGGATGGAGAGTAAGGCAGGAAGTAGATTAAGTACAGTTGTATATGTGTTTTTTGTGTAATACCAACAAAGAGCCTTTCCTATAGGAAAGGACTTGCTCCCATCGTATTTACCTTTCCTGGGTTAAGGGGCTCTGGCAGTGGAGGTTCCAGATCATTATTGTATCATAGTGGTAATAAGCATTAGACTTCTTACATTTGATATTTTTAAAACATTTGCTGGTTTCCTAGGAAACCAATGCTTGAGTACTGTGTAACCAAACTTTACCATAGATACTGGTTACACAATATCTCAGCAGAAAAAGAGCTTTGGGTTTTAAAACAGGAATAAAAATGTGGGTTGTTGGAATAGTATATGCTGCTTTTTTCTTTAGCCAACAAAGAAGAAAAAATCGCAACCTCGAAATAGATCTTCTGCCTTAAAGAAATGTTGCACGTGTGTGTATAAAATATATGTGTGTGTGTGTGTGTATATATATATATATATATATATATATATATATATATATATATATATATATATATATAAGATCTTGTCAGATTTTATAATCTTGGTGAGCTTCTGAAGGGGTATTTCCTTTTTTGCTTTTCATTAGATTCAAAGCACATTTGCCAGAGATGTTGCTAGTTAAAATGTATAAAACTGTTGTGTCGTTTGAGGCTTGAACCAGATCTAGATGTATTATGGAAACAGATATGATGATTAAAGTGCTGGACCAGTGTGTTTTGTTCAGTTATTTTATTTTTATTGTATATTAGGAAAATTGGAATGAGGTGGAATTAGAGAGTTAAATGCAATATTTCAAATGTGCAATCTCTTGTAGTTCATAAACATATTTATGCCCACAGTAATATGACTTTAGTGTCAACCAAGTTAAGTACTTTTCATTTTCCTAATTCATATTCAGTACTATACTAGGTTAACATGGTACATGGATTGATTTTTTAAAATACTCTCAGTATATTATGGTGCCATTCAGTACATACCAGGTTGTATTCAACAGAAATTGGAATCAAAAATTGCAAAAGCTCTATGGGGTTCAACTTGGCAGCACGAGAGCTTAATTTTGATTCAACAGCTACCAAAATGCCTCATTGATTGGCAACATGGAACAATGATTTTAGACCTCTGTGCCAACGTCTCCTTTTGCTCAAAAACTGCCAGACAACCGTAGGCTCTGTTTTTCATAAGTTAAACTATGATGTTCAGGACAATGTGGTAGAAAGAGCATTTGGCTTTGCAATAAAACAGTCATGGTTACTGATTCAGTCACTAGTGAGTGAGGCCCAGAGAGGTTAAGTGACTAATAAGTCAAAGATGTATAGCTAGTCAGTGGCATAGCTAGGGAAAGGAGATAGTTTTCCTGACCCTTCAGGCTAGTGCAGTTCCTACTATATTTTTCCACCTTTCTATTCCTCCAAAACTTTTCAATTGAGCATAGAGAGAGTGGTGTGTTATGCATGGCATTAACTCTGAATAGTTGTTATCCTAACTATGAAGCCAACCAGAGACACCTATCTCCCCTTCCTGCTTCATCATTTTACTCCCCTTAACATATTTGGTCCATCACAGGAAAGTAAAATCATCAAGTAAAAACTGTACGTTAAATGATTTTTTAAAAATCCTTACTCATACATACATGGAGAGCATGGGGTTTTTATAAGAGAGATCCTATTTAAAATACAAAACAATTAAAACTTGCAATTTGCATAGTCAAATTACATTAGCATGTTATAAGTAGAAAGAAACTGCTTTAAGCATAAACCAGCCACAGCAGTAGGAATATTTTGAACATTCTATTTCAAAACATTGAAAAAAGAAGAAAAAAAGAAAGCCTCAATAAAAAAATGTCATTTTTGCCAAACATAACTCCATTTCATTGAAAGTAGCTATTTCTGTAGTAGCAGTTGGCGTTGCACCTATGAGCTTCACACTCAGAACATGGAGATGCATTTAGGGAAGGGGAATTCCAGTGGAGCATTTAAGAAGTCAGCTTATAAGTATATAACACAGTCTGCTTTGATCACTTTACCTAAAACTGTCTCCCTCCTGCCCCATAACTTACAGTTTAATTCATCTATTTTTTTTGAGCCCCAGATAGTCTCTATAATTTAACATCCTCCAGTACTTAGCTTCAGTTCATTTATTCAACTCTGTTCCCTATCTTTCAGTGTGGAGGTTCTACTCTAGTCAACTTCTTTTAATACCGTATTGCTCCTATATGGGGTGATTTAGGTTAGATATGCAAAAGGACGTACTGATATGAAAGCCTGGGAGACTGTGCAAACTCTTTGTTGAGAGTTTTTTTAGGATGAAGAAAGGTGGCTTTTTTCTCTTCAATGAAGAAAAGGAAAAACCACATTGATTTTTTTTTTTAATGATTTTTTTTAAGGGAACTTTATTTTTATTTATTTATTTATTTATTTACTTTTGGCTGCGCTGAGTCTTCATTGCTGTGTGGGCTTCCTTCAGTTACGGCGAGCGGGGGCTACTCTTTGTTTCAGTGCATGGGCTTCTCACTGCGGTGGCTTCTCTTGTTGCGGAGCACAGGCTGTAGGCGCACGGGCTTCAGTAGTTGTGCCTCGCGGGCTCTAGAGCACAGGCTCAGTAGTTGTGGCGCATGGGCTTAGTTGCTCCGTGGCATGTGGGATCTTCCCAGACCAGGGCTTGAACCTGTGTGCCCTGCATTGGCAGGTGGATTCTTTTTTTTTGTTTTGTTTTAGCATCTTTACTGGAGTATAATTGCTTTACATTGTTGTGTTAGTTGCTGCTGTATAACAAAGTGAACCAGCTATACATATATCCTCATATCCCCTCCCTCTTGCATCTCCCTCCCACCCTCCTTATCCCACCCCTCTAGGTCATCGCAAAGCACCGAGCTGATCTCCCTGTGCTACGCAACTGCTTCCCACTAGCTGTTTTACATTTGGTAGTGTATATATGTCAATGCCACTCTCTCACTTCGTCCCAGCTTACCCTTCCCCCACCCTGTGTCCTCAAGTCCATTCTCTATGCCTGCGTCTTTATTCCTGTCCTGCCCCTAGGTTCTTCAGAACCATTTTTAGATGATGGCCATTCTCACCGGTGTGAGGTGATGCCTCATTGTACTTTTGATTTGCATTTCTCTAATGATTAGTGATGTTGAGCATCTTTTCATGTGTTTGTTGGCAATCTGTATATCTTCTTTGGAGAAATGTCTGTTAGGTCTACCACCCATTTTTGGACTGGGTTGTTTGGCTTTTTTGATATTGAGCTGCATGAGCTGCTTACATATTTTGGAGAGTAATCCTTTGTCAGTAGCTTCGTTTGCAAATATTTTCTCCCATTCTGAGGGTTGCCTTTTTGTCTTGTTTATGGTTTCCTTTGCTGTGCAAAAGCTTTTAAGTTTCACTAGGTCCCATTTGTTTATTTTTGTTTTTATTTCCATTTCTCTAGGAGGTGGGTCAAAAAGGATCTTGCTGTGATTTATGTCATAGAGTGTTCTGCCTATGTTTTCCTCTAAGAGTTTTATAGTGTCTGGCCTTACATTTAGGTATTTGATCCATTTTGAGTTTATTTTTGTACATGGTTTTAGGGCGTGTTCTAATTTCGTTCTTTTACATGTAGCTGTCCAGTTTTCCCTGCACCACTTATTAAAGAGGCTGTCTTTTCTCCATTGTATATTCTTGCCTCTTTTATCAAAAATAAGGTGACCACAGGTGCGTGGGTTTATCTCTGGGTTTTCTATCCTGTTCCATTGATCTATAGTTCTGTTTTTGTGCCAGTACCATACTGTCTTGATTACTGTAGCTTTGTAGTATAGTCTGAAGTCAGGGAGTCTGATTCCTCCATCTTGGTTTTTCTTTCTCAAGATTGCTTTGGCTCTTTGGGGCCTTTTGTGTTTCCATACAAATTGTGAAATTTTTTGTTCTAGTTCTGTGGAAAATACTATTGGTAGTTTGATAGAAATTGAATTGAATCTCTAGATTGCTTTGGGTAGTATAGTCATTTTCACAATGTTGATTCTTCCAATCCAAGAACATGGTATATCTCTCCATCTGTTGGTATAATCTTTAATTTCTTTCATCACTGTCTTATAGTTTTCTGCATACAGGTCTTTTGTCTCCTTAGGTAGGTTTATTCCTAGGTATTTTATTCTTTTTGTTGCAATGGGAGTGTTTCCTTAATTTCTGTTTCAGATTATTCATCATTAGTATATAGGAATGCAGATTTCTGTGCATGAGTTTTGTATCCTGCTACTTTACCAAATTCATTGATCAGCGCTAGTAGTTTTCTGGTAGCATCTTTAGGATTCTCTATGTATAGTATCATGTCATCTGCAAACAGTGACAGCTTTACTTCTTCTTTTCCGATTTGGATTCCTTTTATTTCTTTTTCTTCTCTGATTGCTGTGGTTAAAACTTCCAAAACTATGTTGAATAATAGTGGTGAGAGTGGGCAGCCTTGTCTTCTTCCAGATTTTGGTGGAAATTGCTTCAGTTTTTTACCATTGAGATAGATATTGGCTGTGGGTTTGTCATATACAGCCTTTATTAGGTTGAGGTAAGTTCCTTCTATGCCCATTTTCTGGAGAGTTTTTATCATAAATTGGTGTTGAATTTTGTCAAAAGCTTTTTCTGCATCTACTGAGATGATCATATGGTTTTTCTCCTTCAATTTATTAATGTGGTGTGTCACATTGATTGATTTGCATATATTGAAGAATCCTTGCATTCCTGGGATAAACCCCACTTGAATATGTTGTGTGATCCTTTTAATGTGCTGCTGAATCTGTTTGCTAGTATTTTGTTGAGGATTTTTACATCTATGTTCATAAGTGTTATTGGCCTGTAGTTTTCTTTTTTTGTAACATCTTTGTCTGATATTGGTATCAGGGTAATGGTGGCCTCGTAGAATGAGTTTGGGAGTGTTCCTCCCTCTGCTATATTTTGGAAAAGCTGGAGAAGGATAGGTGTTAGCTCTTCTCTAAATGTTTGATAGAATTCGCCTGTGAAACCATCTGGTCCTGGACTTTGGTTTGTTGGAAGATTTTTAATCACAGTTTCAATTTCAGTGCTTGTGATTGGTATGTTTATATTTTCTGTTTCTTCCTGGTTCAGTCTCAGAAGGTCCTGCTTTTCTAAGAATTTGTCCATTTCTTCCAGGTTGTCCATTTTATTGGCGATAGTTGCTTGTGGTAATCTCTCATGATCCCCTGTATTTCTGCAGTGTCAGTTGTTACTTCTCCTTTTTCATTTCTAATTCTGTTGATTTGGGTCTTCTCCCTTTTTTTCTTGATGACTCTGGCTAATGGTTTATCAGTTTTATTTATCTTCTCGAAGAACCAGCTTTTAGTTTTATTGATCTTTGCTATCGTTTTCTTCATTTCTTTTTCATTTATTTCTGATCTGATATTTATGATTTCTTTCCTCTGCTAAGTTCGGGGACTTGTTGTTCTTTTTTCTCTAATTGTTTTAGGTGTAAGGTTAGGCTGTTTATTTGAGATTTTTCTTGTTTCTTGAGGTAGGATTGTATTGCTATAAACTTCCCTCTTAAAACTTCTTTTGCTGCATCCCATTGGTTTTGGGCCATCGCGTTTTCATTGTCATTTGCTTCTAGGTATTTTTTGATTTCCTCTTTGATTTCTTCAGTGATCTCTTGGTTATTTAGTAGTGTAGTGTTTAGCCTCCATGTGTTTGTATTTTTTACAGGTTTTTCCTGTAATTGATATCTAGTCTTGTAACGTTGTGATCGGAAAAGATAAGTTGATAGGATTTCAATTTTCTTAAATTCACCAAGTCTTGATTTGTGACCCAAGATATGATCTATCCTGGAGAATGTTCCATGAGCACTTGAGAAAAATGTGTATTCTGTTGTTTTTGGATGGAATGTCCTACAAATATCAATTAAGTCCATCTTGTTTAATGTATCATTTAAAACTTGTGTTTCCTTTTTTATTTTCATTTTGGTTGATCTGTCCATTTGTGAAAGTAGGGTGTTAAAGTCCCCTACTATGATTGTGTTGCTGTCGATTTCCCCTTTTAAGGATGTTAGCATTTGCCTTATGGATTGAGGTGCTCCTATGTGGTGCATAAATATTTACAATTCTTATATCTTCTTCTTGGATTGATCCCTTGATTATTATGTAGTGTCCTTCCTTGTCTCTTGTAATAGTCTTTATTTTAAAGTCTATTTTGTCTGATATGAGAATTGCTACTCCAGCTTTCTTTTGATTTCCATTTGCATGGAATATCTTTTTCCATCCCCTCACTTTCAGTCTGTATGTGTCCCTAGGTCTGAAGTGGTTCTCTTGTAGACAGCATATATATGGGTCTTGTGTTTGTATCCATTCAGCCTGTCTATGTCTTTTGGTTGGAACATTTAGTCCATTTACATTTATGGTAATTATTGATATGTATGTTCCTATTACCATTTTCTTAATTGTTTTGGGTTCGTTATTGAATGTCTTTTCCTTCTCTTGTGTTTCCTGCCTAGAGAAGTTCCTTTAGCATTTGTTGTAAAGCCAGTTTGATGTTGCTGAATCCTCTTAACTTTTGCTTATCTGTAAAGGTTTTAATTTCTCTATCGAATCTGAATGAGATCCTTGCTGGGTAGAGTAATCTTGGGTGTAGGTTTTTCCCTTTCATCACTTTAAATATGTCCTGCCACTCCCTTCTGACTTGCAGAGTTTCTGCTGAAAGATCAGCTGTTAATAACTTTATGGAGATTCCCTTGTATGTTATTTGTTGCTTTTCCCTTGCTGCTTTTAGTATTTTTTCTTTGTATTTAATTTTTGATACTTTGATTAATATGTGTCTTGGCTCCTTGGATTTATCCTGTATGAGATTCTCTGCACTTCCTGGACTTGATTGACTCTTTCCTTTCCTATATTAGGGAAGCTTTCAACTCTAATCTCTTCAAATATTTTCTCAGTCCCTTTCTTTTTGTCTTCTTCTTCTGGAACCCCTATAATTCAAATGTTGGTGCGTTTAATCTTGTCCCAGAGGTCTCTGAGACTTTCCTCAATTCTTTTCACTCTTTTTTTCTTTATTCGGCTCTGTGGTAGTTATTGCCACTATTTTATCTTCCAGGTCACTTATTCGTTCTTCTGCCTCAGTTATTCTGCTATTGATTCCTTCTAGAGAATTTTTAATTTCATTTATTTTGTTGTTCATCATTGTTTGTTTGCTCTTTAGTTCTTCTTGTTCCTTGTTAATGGTTTCTTTTATTTTCTCCATTCTGTTTCCAAGATTTTGGATCATCTTTACTGTCATTACTCTCAATTCTTTTCCAGGTAGACTGGGCAGGCGGATTCTTAACCACTGCACCACAAGGGAAACCCCACATTGATTTTTAAAGTGATGCTTCACAGCTCTGATTTCCTAAAGAGAAGCAGTCAACAATTTGTCAGCTGTGTTAATTGATGGACTGAAACCCATATGTGTGTGTGTGTGTGTATGTTTGGTGCAGGGGAGGGGGTGCTGGAGGGTGGCAGGAGGAATGTAAATGATGCTCTCCTTTTTTCAGCTATTCCTTAGTGGCCCAAAAACATTTTGGAAAGGGAAAAGAAGAATCGAACAGATAGCAGCAGCTAAGATGGGTAGAACTGGTGTTCTAGGTGGTCATTAAAATATAAAATGTTCTCATTTTCATGAGAATAGAGAAAGAGGCAACTTGAAATGGTTTATTTATTTATTTTTTAATGAGTGGTTTATTCTTTCCGAGTACAAATGAAGTGGATTGAGAGGTTAGATAAAGCTTATATTCAACCATTTTATTGGTTACCACAAATGGTTTACAGCTTAGGTAGGTGGGTGATTAAATTCAGGATTTTAAGGATTTACCAATAAAATGATACTTTCTTCTGAAAATGTATTTATGACTGCTAGGTTAATGGAAACTAAAACTTATTTCAATATTTGTGTGACTCTTTCCATAGGTATTGACTGATGTGTACAAAGTACAGCAAAGCATAAGTTTAAAAAGTGGGAGATGCTATAATAAACATT
This sequence comes from Balaenoptera ricei, assembly GCF_028023285.1. Lineage (NCBI taxonomy): Eukaryota > Metazoa > Chordata > Mammalia > Artiodactyla > Balaenopteridae > Balaenoptera > Balaenoptera ricei. The sequence continues at coordinate 40,132,858 of NC_082654.1, forward strand.
ACTTTAAAAATTTATAAAAAAACAAATTTGAGAGAGAGAGAGAGATCATTGTCCACTGCTCTTCTAGGCAGATTTGATTTGGGAGAGCTGGGACATAGATACTAGATCCTAATAATACTGGGTGTGAACTCGAAAGATCTGGAGTTCTTTCTCATCCCTGCTGGTGGATAGCTAATTGGGAGAGGTGGGTGATTTGCTTAAATATTTGAGGCTCAAATTATTTAACAAATGAGGCATTATCTTGCAATAGATGGGGAGGGCATATAGGCACTCTGCCTGTCTGAATTACAGTTGACCATTGAACAACATAGATTTGAACTCTGTGGGTTCACTTATATGTGTACCTTTTTCAATAAATAGATACCTGTATTTTTATTTTACTAGTCTTTAAATTAACTAGGTGTGAGGAAAAGTTTGTGTTTAATTAGAGATCACAATAAGTGGAATCAAAAGAACCAGGGTTTGAGTCCTGATTGTATCCAAACTGTTCAGCTTCCTGCCCTTGGGTGAGTCCTTTATCAATACTTCTGATTTTGAGGCAGACATAGCAGTACACGGATTTTTGACGGCGCATGGGGTTTGGGGCATTGGCACCCCTAACTCTTGTATTGTTCAAGGGTTAACTGTACTCAAACTGTGTTTCAACTATGTATCCCCTGCCTCTTGCAGAAGAAAAACAAAACAGAGGACACTGGGATGATTTTCACCTCACTCAGGAAGAGTAGAATGTCATTCTAAACCCTTCAAAGAACTGGAACTCTTCAGACTCTCAAGTCACAGCTTGCTGGACTTGTGTATAAAATGAAGGACATGGGCTAGTGCTGAAAGGGCATTCCAGGGAGTTTAGGATAAACCATATTCATTCATCATGAAGATTAAAGCAACAGAAAAGGAGGTTAATGTTAACACAGTGCAAACAGAATACAGAAAAGCCAAAGGAAAGAGAAGGAACAGTAAAATTTTATGCAGGAATTGAATTCTAAGCTAGCCTTGGAAGAGGAAAAGCAGAAACTGGTGGGTTAATGGTAGGAAGCAATTCCACTGAAATTTTTGAAGGTGGCTGAATTTTAGAAGTAGTTAATGGACCAGAGGAAGATGATGGAAGAGAAGCTGAAAGGCCAGACCAAGGAGATGAGGTCTGATGAGAAGAGCACTAGGGACCAATGTGGAATTTCTTTTTCTTTTTTTTTTTTTTTTTTAAACTTATTTATTTATTTTTTGGCTGTGTTGGGTCTTCATTTCTGTGCGAGGGCTTTCTCTAGTTGTGGCAAGCGGGGGCCACTCTTCTTCGCGGTGCGCGGGCCTCTCACAATCGCGGCCTCTCTTGTTGCGGAGCACAGGCTCCAGACGCACAGGCTCAGTAGTTGTGGCTCACGGGCCCAGTTGCTCCACGGCATGTGGGATCTTCCCAGACCAGGGCTTGAACCCGTGTCCCCTGCATTGGCAGGCGGATTCTCAACCACTGCGCCACCAGGGAAGCCCCAATGTGGAATTTCTGAACAAGGCAGTGGCATGATGGAGTTGATATCTGGGGAAGATCATTATACCATCCAGCATCTCTGTGTAGGATGAATAGAGAGGGGAGGCTGGAGAATCAGGTAGGAGGCTAGTGAATGCATGTGGTAATAGGGTTGATGGAGGCTGTGGCATCATAAAAGGAAATGAGTGGGTAGATCTGAGAGACAGTGGAGAAGCATACTTGACAGGTTATTTCTGTTTTTAGTTAACCTGTTTGTGGCAATTGTTCTCCCTCTTCTTATGGAGCCAATTTTGAAGAAGTAAAATTTCTGTGTTATCATGGACAAAGAAATGCTTCGTGGAAATTTCTCAATTTTCTTTGGTCTGTATCCTGATTATAGACAACCTGAACTATTCAAACACAGTGTGGTCTTTAACTCTGTTATAAAGCAGTAACAGATCTGGTTATGCCAGGAGTCCCATCAGGCTTCTGTATTCCTGGTCAGTGAAATATTCCTTCTTATCCAGAAGGTCTGTATGATGTTGTATTCCTGTCCTACTATATCAGCATTTTAACCAATTCTCTTGTTCTTAATATCTTAGGATTTGTCGAGCTTTATTTTTTGGCAGGCAATAATTGAGGTTTTTGATAAAGAAACAAATGGCCTAATGAGTAATAATGATGTTTTTGGAATGTACACTTTGTGCAGGGCATGTTTCTGCATGTTTCTAGGCACTTCCCAGGCATTATTTTTAGCACCTTACTGCCATTTGTTGAATGCTTACAATGTGCCTGGCTCTGAGTACTAAGCATTTTACATGGATAATCTCATGTAATTTTCCTAACAATTAGAAAGTAGCTAGTGTTCTTCCTTCCATTTTACAAATAAAGGAAAGCAAGACAGAGTTCTAATGGAGGCATTGCTTTACTACAGCAGAATCAATTCTGGATATTTTTGTAGCTGGACTATGGTCACGTAACATACCTTATTGATTTCCTAAATAAAGCACATTATATAAAACCCTCAATGGAGTCAAGATGAGATATGGCTAAGCTTTAAAGTTCTTTTTCTTAGGTACAATTCCTGTTCTGTGTCCAGAAATGAGTCAGGAACATCTCTTTCTTTCTGTGGAAGTATCTGATGGCTTCTTAACCACGCCTCTAACATTTGCAGCTGTCCAACAGTGAGCTGCCCCTCGAGCTAGTAATGTCTTTATCACTGGGGAGTTTTCACTAAAAGCTCAGTGACCGGGCTTCCCTGGTGGCACGGTGGTTAAGAATTCTCCTGCCAATGCAGGGGACACAGGTTCGAGCCATCGTCTGGGAAGATCCCACAGGCTGTGGAGCAACTGAACCCGTGTGGACAACTATTGAGCCTGCACTCTAGAGCCCGTGAGTCACAACTACTGAGCCCGCGTCCCACAGCTACTGAAGCCCACGTGCCTAGAGCCCGTGCTCCGCAACAAGAGGAGCTACCGCAGTGAGAAGCCCACGCACCACAAGGAAGAGTAGTCCCCGCTCGCGGCAACTAGAGAAAGCCCACGCGCAGCAGTGAAGACCCAACGCAGCCAAATAAAGAAATAAGTAAAAGCTCAGTGACCATTTAATGCAGATGTCATAGATGCTGGATGAAAGGAAGGGAAGTAGTATGAAATAGTATTTGAGATCTCTCCCAACCCTGAGATACTTTAAGATTCTAAGTTCCATTAAAATTATTTCAGGACACAGTTAAGAGTAGAGCAGCAATTCTTAGGTCAGTGTTTTATAGCTTTTGGCCAAAGGCCATTCAAAGGTTAACAGAGCAAAGAGAAGTGGATATAATAGGATTTGGAAAAAAAACTTTTAAAACAGAAACCAAGTTGGAGTAACTTTCTGTGCAAAATGTAGGTAACTTTTAAGGATAAATTTCAGAAAAGAAATCCTCAGATCAGTATAGTACCATGCCATTTTAATTTTAGAGTATAAAATAAATTAATCTCTGAATTTTTAAAAAGCCAATAAAAAAGTGGGTCTTAAAAGTGATGTTTAAAGTCAGTGAGTTTCTATAGTAGCTTAAGTTCTCAAGGAAGCATTACACATGATAATAATAACTGCTTATTTTCACTACAGAAAGCTTTTATTGAGCACTTTTACCTACGCCAAACACTCTACTAAATGTTTTATGTGGATTTTTCTCTATAATTTTTACACTAACCCCATGAGGTAAGTATTATTATTGGCATCAGTTTTCTTTTTTTTAATATTTTTAAAAATTTATTTTATTTATTTATTTTTGGCTGTGTTGGGTCTTGGTTGCTGCCCGCGGGCTTTCTCTAGTTGTGGCGAGTGGGGGCTACGCTTTGTTGCGGTGCGCGGGCATCTCATTGTGGTGGCTTCTCTTTTCGCAGAGCACGGGCTCTAGGCACATGGGCTTCAGTAGTTGTGGCACACAGGTTCAGTAGTTGTGGCTTGTGGGCTCTAGAGCGCAGGGTCAGTAGTTGTGGCTCATGGACTTAGTTGTTCTGCGGCATGTGGGATCATCTCGGACCAGGGCTGGAACTCATGTCCCCTGCATTGGCAGGCGGATTCTTAAGGCAGGCGGATTCTTAACCACTGTGCCCCAGGGAAACCCATTGGCATCAATTTTCAAATGAACATTTCAAGGCTAAAGAAAGTAAAGAAATTGCCTAAAGGCAGTATCTGGATTTGAACACAGATCTGATTCCGATGTCTGCTCTTTGCACCCTACTATTTTTCTCATTGCCTCTGCAGAATATGCAATTTCATCTATAATAAATGACTGTATCTGTTGTGCTTATTTATGTTGTAGCGTGCCATAGAGTTAAAGCATCCTTGCTTGGATAAGCTAGGTTAATTGAGGGGAGGAGCAACCGAATATTGGTTCTGAATGTTAAGCTTCAAATTATTTTGGAACCTGGTCTCTTAGTAACTGAATGGGTGGCTGTTACATTTTAAATAAAATAAAAAGAAAATCATGTGAAATCCTAAGCCATATCTTAGACTTGAATATAGATTACTTTGGTCAATGAATAGTTGCTTTTTGAAAAATTTTTCATTTCTTAGCTCCAAAATCAGAAAAAGCATAATCTCTTAGTAGTCACAAAATACAGCCTTCCTGGTACTTACTTGTAAAATCTATATTATTTTTTAAATAGAGGCTATGCTGTCCCTATTCAGCAGCATGGCTCACTTGTACCAATTGTCTTAGGTAAAGTAAAATTAAATTTTCAGTGAGTGAGGGAAAATGAAAGGACATATTCATACTTTGAGTTGTCTATCTTTGTAGTTTTCACGCTATTGTACTTTTGCCTGAAAATAGAAATGCATTTTGTAAATCTTAATTCTCTCAGTATTTAAAATAAATCTTCCTAATTATCTAGAATTCCCAATTAAGTTTTGAAGGAAAATCTGGAATATCAGATATACAAACTTTTGACTTACGATACAGACATGTGTACAGTTAAATATGCACATCTAGGAAAATTAATCATGGCTCTGTCTCAAAAACTCATATTTTGATAGAAAAAATTTTGGTGAAACAAAATACATGAAACCATTTTCTACTCTTATTAAATGACCCTGTTCATTTCCTGTTTTGATTTTGGACATTATTCCAAGATGATCTCTCTAGAGAGTGTTAAAATTCATGCTCTAAAAATATAATGACAATTTTAACCTCACCACAAGGCAAATCTTTCCATTTTACAGTAAGTTCATGTTGATGTACTTAAAAAGAAACCACTTAGGATTAATATAAAGGTTTTTGAGTTTTTAAATAGGGTTTTTGGATTCATATTGACAATTATAGTTTTTACCAATAATCTAGGAAAGTTATCATTTATGCCCATCAATGGAGAAGTAAGTATCCATTTGCAAAAGGAAATTAATCTCTCCTTTAATGGGAAGAAATGGTCATCATGAACTTGAACATGGAAATTTACAAATAAGCACAGGTTCCCAAGTGTCAGAGGGTTCCCAATATATCAGTGTCAATAGGCCTAACTGTAAAAATTGTCCTTTAGCATTTGTAATCTTTGGAAAGTTTATTGAAGAGTTTTTAAAATCGTCTTTCAAGAAAAAGTTTTGCAATTTTTTTTATGAAAGTTAGTTGTGGAATAGAGTAGTGGAACTTGCTCTCTAGAATTGTGAACCTTATTTATATCTCATTAAAAATAGTAGCGATTAATTCCATTTTATTAGAGAAAATTACCTTAAGCTAAATAATGAACTATATAAATATTAGGAAGGGTGAGGTTGTCAAGGGGGTAGAGATTCAGATTTTTCTGACGTTTCTAAAATTACAACAAACTGTGAGGCCCACTGCGAAGAGGGAAAAGGTGTACAAAAAGATGTTTAAAGTCCTGAAGTCAGTCTTTACATACACCACCAGTTTTCTTTAGGCTCAGTGTATAATTTTTTTCTCTCTTTCCTCCTTTGGAGCATACTGATATTATTTTCTTAGTGCATTTTCTGGTTCCTGTTTGTTAGCTGCTTGCCAACTCTGTCAAAATCAGGGAATTTCCCAAGCACATATAGAAGAGTTTGTATTAGATGATTTGCAATGTTCATGCAGGTATAATGTCTATGGTTTAAAGTTTCTGTAATGAACTTGTTATGCTTGGCGTAGATATATAATAGACCAGGCAGAATCTTCAGTAAATGCTATCATTTTTTCCTATTAACAAGTATGCTGCACATGTACTAAATGCCCCTTAAGTATTTTGCAAAGATGATTTAATAATGCTGAGAGACATCGCGCCAATTTCCTATTACTACTGTAACTACTACAAATTTAGTAACTTAAAACAATACAAATTCGTTATGTTAGCATTTTGTAGGTTAGAAGTCAGATGAGGGCCTCATTGGGCTAAAATGAAGGAGTAGGCAGAGCCTTTTCTTGTAGCTCTAGGGGAGAATCTTTTCCCTTGTCTTTTCTAGCTTCTAGAGACTCCCCACATTCCCTGGCTTTTGACTCTCTTCCATCTTCAAAGTCAGCAAAGGCTGGTCCAGTCTTTTCTGACACTGCATCACTCTGACTCTGGTTCTTCTGCCTCTCTTACTTACTAGGACCCTTGTGATTTCATTGGACCCACCTGGATAATCTAAAGTACTCTCCCCATCTCAAGGTCCATACCCTTAATAACATCTGAAAGTGCCTTTTGCCATGTAAAGTAATAGATTCCCAGGTTCAGGGATTAGAAAGTGTACATCTTTGGGGAGCCATGGTGCTGCCTTCTGCAGGCATGGACAATTTTTGTTTAATGGTTGAAAATGGTCTTTTTTAGAGGAAATTATTATATACCATTTTTGCTGATAGATTTAATCATAACTTTGGGACCATGATTTTTTCTTTCTCTACATTCTACACTATTTGGGGCATATTCAAACTATCCCTAATTAAATAACTACAGTAGAGAAATTCATTACAAGTAATAATAGATAACAGTCATTGAGTACTCTACTCAGAGCTGGGTACTTTTTATGCCTTATCTCACTGAATCCTCAGAACTCTCTGCAGAAGGTATTATTTTTCTCCTATTTTATAAATGATAATATTGAGGATTTGAAATTTTAAATAATTTTCCCAAGGCCACCAAACTAGTGAGTGACAAGTGTGATAAGAACATAGGTAATGTGTCACCAAGACTGGTACCTGTATGTACACTCAAAACTGCTTGACAAGAGGGATATTTATTTGCACATCTCATCACTTATGTGTACACATCCACAATGGGTACCTTTAAATATTCATTGGATTCATGAATGGTCTTACACAGTGATATACTCCATTGGTTTTCTGACTGGTCCCATAATGGGTAAGATAAATATGGACTTAATGGAACAGTATTAAAGAACACTGCTATACTTATTGTACTTAATGTTTTCCATGATGATTGTTCTCCATGTTGGCACCAGCCTCAAGAGCAGGCCCTCATCATTGTCATCCCTCTCTTCCTGTTATTGTACGTACCTCTGTCCTACCTTCTTCTGTACCTCTTCTGTCATCTCCCCACTAAACATTTAGGCAGCAACTTTAGAAACATCTGTCGCCCTAGCCTAGGAACAAACTAACTGCTTTCTATCAAATGAGGGTGGCACTTGGCAGTTCATGCTTTAATCTTCTTCAGGAGACCCTTTTGTCTAAAGGCATAGAACTAAATCCTTGGAGCCCTACTATCCCACGTGTGTAGCAAAGGGCAAAACCCATGTGAAAGGCATATGGTAGAATAAATTGAAATTATACAGCCTGACCTTCTCCCAAATGTTAGTGAGGCATCCATCTTCCTGGGATGTCAGCTGTGGACAATTTCAGTATGGCACCAAGAGGCTTTTGTTCAAACATCAGTTCCAATCGCGATACTGCCACGTGACAGCTGGGTGATGCTAGGCAAGTTTCTTAACCTCTTTAGGGAGAGTAAAGACCTTGATGTGTCTTGGTTCACTCTTGCGGGTATACACATATGATTAAGATTCAGTCACTGATCTCTAAGGAAACCATAATTTCCTGAGGGAAAAGTCACATGTAATAACCTAATTCATGTAAATCAAAATTACAGGCCATGGGTAATCATTACTAGACATGTCCTTCTTGATTTTCTTCTAAGAAAAAAAGCAGCCCTGACATTCGGAAACTGATTTGATGCTCAAAGTTAGACCTCAAAGTTCTTACAAATGGATGCGATGCTTTAAAACAAAGCCATGTTGTTCTCCTGCTGGACATAAACCATCTTATACGTTGTCCATTTCAGACTGGGTCACTGGGCAAGCAGCAAAATATCAGACGTCTTCCTCTCTCTCACTAAATGTGTGATGGCTGCTTTACCAATTACAACTTCTGGCTTGCTCTAATCTGTAGATGAGACTTATTGAGATATCCAATTGTAGAATTGCCCCTGCTTTTTGACAGTACCCAATTTAGAATGAACCTTCAGCTCCTTAGAAACTCCTTAAAATTATCCAATAATAGCCCAAATCCTATAATAGTTTCTTTCTAATATCGCTTACTGAGATGCCTCACAGCTCCCTATGGGGTGCATTCTGCCTCTCTGCAATGAATAACAAACACAACTTGTCAACCACAGCTAAGATCTTTAGCTGAAGGGCATTGACATTTCTAAAAACTAATTCAATCAATGACTGAAGTCAGATAGTTGTGAAAAATCATAGAATTCTACAACTGTCTTTAATTTGGTTCTTTAAAAATAAATTTTATTATTTTTATCCATGTACATGGTTTAAAAAGTCAGTAAGACTAGAAGGGCTTATAATGAAGAACAATATCCTTGCATGCTCTTTCCATCCCAATCCCAAAAGGAAACATGATATGGGTGTCATTACTCACTTTAGTCAGAAGCTTGATTACTGTATTTAACTTCCAAGAACTCCTTCCTGTTCTCTGATTAGCCTTTCTTCATTGTATCCTCTTAGACTTTTTTTTGATGTAATATCCTCTTGCTTTTCTCCTCTGTAGACATGGATTTGATGTCATTATATTCTCATTATTAATATTAAGTAATTTTTCTGTCTCTGAAATACTGTGTGTGTGGGTTTGTGTGTTATATATTTTGCTTTCACCTGTGTGTTAAAGAAGTGATCTTAGCTTGCTTGTGTATATTGACAAGAATGAGGATTTTGGAAGGTTGACCCATGTTTGCTGGGGTGGACCTTCATAGCACAGATAGCCCTCACACTTCTGATCCCTAAATGCCAGAATGCTAAAGATTTTGTTCTTATCTACTAATTTGTAATTCTGTTCTAATTGTAAGCAGTCATATATGAAGATTTTATGTATGAAATTTGTTTTTACAAATTTATACTTTGTGTAAATATATAGCTTTGACCTATTAAAAAAAAACAGTATGGCTTTAACCTGATTGTCCTATCATCTTTTTGTTTGTTCACAGAAAACATAGGGAAACTCCAAAAAGGCTCTCTGACCAATCTATTTTGCATATTATTGTTCTCTTTGACCTCTTAGGCAAAACTACTCAAGACAGTCTATTATTGTGCTCATCTTTGTTCTATAACAGAGAAGCTCTCCATTGAGTTTATTTATGACCCCCAATATTCTAAGTACTTTATGTATCTTAACTTATCTAATTCTCACACCAGCCCTGTGAGTTGACTTACACATTCTCCATATAGTTTTCAAAATATTGCCATTTAAAATTTTTCCTTTGCTTTAAAAATAATGAAAAATTTTCATGATAATTAAAAACCCTGGTTAGAGTTACAAGCATAGATATTGATTCCCTGTCTAATTTAATTTTAGTTAACCCAGATGTGCACATATAGCCAACTGTTTTCACGTATGAATTTGAACTCTGACATCACTCTGTTCGCATGGAAATCAAAAGCTCTCCTAATATTTTAAGAATAAGTTAGTTATTTTTATCAGTATCCTTGTGTGGGACATTAAAATTACCTGTATTTACATTTACTGTCTCTTGTTATAAGTTATTTCATCTGCTTTGCATCTGTGTCTTTGCTTTGGAAAACTAAATGCTATTTAAGCTTTTAAATCCTAACTTTCAAAGTAAGCGAAAAATTAAACAATATGGAAAATTCATGGCAGCAGCGTGACCCCCCTAGGCTGAAGAGAATTCAAGCTGAATTGTCTGTCTACACTTAGAGCAGGAAATATAGGATTGCAAATCAAATGCATCTAGTTTTCTAGGGTCTGATAAAAAGCCTTTTGTAAAGTCTTTTAATTGACATGGGAATATATTCTGCGTTCACAGTCATTGAAATTAAATACTTGGTAATTAGAAGTTAGATTTTATTGCTTATTTAAAAAGAAAGAATAAGATAGAGTGCTTAAAAAACAGTGAAATTTCAATAGTCGTGTCTCAAGCTTAGTGCTAATAAGCATTGATTCAGCGGCAAAGACTTGATGAAAGTGTATGCCGATATAATGAAAATAAATACGTTTTAATGAGAGTCTGTTTTAGTTACTGGTAATGATGGCCTGCGAGATGCCATCTTGACTTCCAGGTTTTAATACAACTTTCACTCTGGCCTTTTGGTTATCTGGAGTGAGTCTTGGTGAAGTTTTCAGGGGATCTCATAGTGATGATGATGATGATATCAACATTTCACTATTTTAAGCGCTCTGTGGCTTTTGACATGCTTTCATATGCATCATCTCGTTACCTTTATGACCACCTCCAAGTTTTCAAAGTAGGAAAACATATTAGAAAATATACACAGGAATGTGCTTAAATGTCTGCCTGCAAAAGCCTAGAGGTCTCTTTGGGTGACAGATCTTTTTCCATTATGGTGACACTGTAAGGTAGAGTCAGGTGAGAAAGTCAGGCAAGTAGTCAAAGAGAGAGCCTCACAAGAGCTTCAGAAATTTATACTTGCAGGTGTTACAAACTGGACATCTACAAGCCGTATTTGAACCATACATGTATTTTATTTTGCCAGCATGATATTTTGAAAATTTAGAATTTAATGCCTTTTGGTAGCCAAGTAGCCCAGATCCTCACCAGTCTCCATTCCCTTTCACTTGGCATGTGCTTACTGATTTGTAATGACTTTCCTAGTTCTGAAGGAAAGGCTACCTTGCTCCCTATCTCTGGAAAATTCCAGCCACATTATGTTCTATGTGAACAGGGCTCCCAGGAGCAGTATAGGCCATTCGGAAGACATTTGATTTTTTTTTTAATCTGTGGTGTGAAAGGTGGAGAGACCCCATCTTGTTGGGTGCAATTAGGAAAGACTTCAGGAGGATGTGACTTCTAAGATGGACCTTCAAGAATGAACTACATTCTAATGGTTTTGCTCAGATGTTCTGACTCATAGGAAACAACTGGAAAACTGGGGACCTGGCTTGTCTAAAACTTGAGTAAATCACTGCTTGTATATACATTACTTAGTCACCAACACAATTGCTCAAGTCAGAAGTCTGTGAGTCATGCAGAACCTCCTCTCTTCTACCCTGTTTGGCTGTTAGAGACTTCTGTGGTTTCCCTTTCTAAATAGTTGTCCAGTATCCTCTCTATTCTCCATCATTATTGACTCAATCATGGTCCAAGCCTTAATCATTTTATAACAAGTTGTCTGACTCTCTGACTATGAGACCACCTGCCTAAAAGCCTCCAATGTCTTTCCATAGTCTTCATATTGAAGGGAAAGTTCCTAACATGATATAAAGAGTCCAATATGGCTTAACTCCTGCATCTCTTTTCATTATAATCTCTTGATGTACACTTTCACTGTCAAACTGTTTATAGTTCCCTGAATACATCATTCTATTTTATGTCCTTGGCCTTTGGTCATATGATTCCCTTTGTTGGAAACAATCTTTCTGCACTTGGCTGGCAATGCCTTACTTTTAAGGTTTATATCTAGCATCACCTCCTCAAATAAGTTTTTCCCAGTTATCATTTATTGATGGTATTCAATTGAGACACAGTGGGGAAATGCCAAGATTTTTGAAGAGATTACCAGAATCTCTTGTGCCCATCTTCACTTGCTTTCTGCCCATCTTTTAAACCATTGGCTATTGTTGCAACAATCAAATGTGCATAGGTGTAACCTGAGAGCACCGTGTCTTGGCCATACCTCACCTCTCCTCACTTCTGAGGTCTACTAGGTGTGTGAACTTGGAAGAGGATGGTAGTTAACATTTTGTGGGGAACCCTAGACCAATGGGATATGGATGCCATATACAAATATTCTCTGCTTCTGTGTTTTCCACAAACAATTCTGAGGCACATTCTAAAGAGTCCCCACTGGCATTGAGCCCCAGTTGCCCACGTAGGTCACTAAATCAATGACTGCTTGAATTGGCTCTCTTTCCTTCCCTGCTTCTCTCTTCTTTTTCTTGATTCTTGGGACCAATTCCCCGAAGAAACTATGTGCCTGCAGGCTCTTTTCTCAGTCTCTGTTTTCTGGGAGATCCAGGCTAAGACAAAAGATATAAGAACATGGATATATGTAAAATAATCAGATTCTCAAATTGCATATGTATTTTCAGAATTATCAATTTCTAGATGTATTTTTTTCTAAAACTGACCTGCCTGAGAATATATGTGAAACAGCAATCAATAAAAAAACTTCAAGTATTAAAAACTTACATTCTGGGGCTTCCCTGGTGGCGCAGTGGTTGGGAGTCTGCCTGCCAATGCAGGGGACGCGGGTTCGAGCCCTGGTCTGGGAGGATCCCACGTGCCGCGGAGCAACTGGGCCCGTGAGCCACAATTGCTGAGCCTGCGCGTCTGGAGCCTGTGCTCCGCAATGAGAGAGGCCGCGATGGTGAGAGGCCCGCGCACCGTGATGAGGAGTGGCCCCCGCTTGCCACAACTGGAAGAAAGCCCTCGCACAGAAACGAAGACCCAACACAGCCATAAATAAATAAATAAATATTTAAAAAAAAAAAAAAAAACTTACATTCTGTGGGGGAATTAGAAGAGAAATATAGTTTCATTAAGAAGGAAAAGGAGTGATAGAAAGTTTCTGAGGGGCAAGAATTTATTCATGCACTTTTTTGAAGAAAAAATGACCCACTTTTAGTCAATATAATGTTTCATGGTTTTGTCAAGACAAATGCACAGTACTTAATTATTTAGCAACAACTCTTGCTGTATGCCTATAAGCAAATACTAATCTATTGCGGTTGGCTAACCTTGTTGATTATTACTTGTTTCCAAACCACATGCACTTTTAAAAATGGATGATAGGGGCCTCAGATGTAAAACCGGGGTCACTGACGTAAATGCAGGGCCTCAGACATGAATCCGAGGTGCAGATGCCTGTCAAGCCCAGACGGAGTCCCTGGTGTGCTGGGTGGCGCGGGTGGCGCAGATGGCCCAGCTCTGACCCCGATGACACCAGGCTGACCTGTGAGCCACAGGCCACCACCTGGCCCCTCCAGCAGCTCTGGGTCCCCATCACCACACACCAGCCATGCGTTTCAGGGATTTGGATGTCTGTGTCTTTGGGAGACCATTACTTTGCCTGCCACATGCTTGTGGGATCTTTGTTCCCAGTCCGAAGGTTGGGCCCAAGCTCCTGTGGTGGGAGCTCTGACTCCAAACCGCTGGACTAACAGAACCTCAGACCCCAGGGAATATCAGTCAGAGGAAGGCCTCCCAGAGGTCCTCATCTCAGCACCAGGACCCAGCTCTATCCAACTGCCTGCAAGCTCTCAGGCCAAACAACCAGTAAGACAAGAATACAGCACCACCCATCAAAAAAAAAACCAAATGAAACGACAAAAAAATATGTTACAGACGAAGGAGCAAGGTAAAAACCTACAAGACCAAATAAATGAAGACGAAATAGGCAACCTAGCTGAAAAAGAATTCAGAGTAACGATAGTAAAGATGATCCAAAATGTCAGAAACAGAAGGGAGAAAATACAAGAAACATTTAACAAGGATCTAGAAGAACTAAAGAGCAAACAAACAGTGATGAACAACACAATTACTGAAATTAAAAATACTCTAGAAGGAATCAATAACAGAATAACTGAGGCAGAAGAATGGATAAGTGACCTGGAAGATAAAATGGTGGAAATAACTGCCAGGGAGCAGAATAAAGAAAAAAGAATGAAAAGAATTGAGGAAAGTATCAGAGACCTCTGGGACAACATTAAACGCACCAACATTTGAATTATAGGGGCCCCAGGAGAAGAAGAGAAAAAGAAAGGGTCTGAGAAAATATTTGAAGAGATTATAGTTGAAAACTTCCCCAACATGGGAAAGGAAATAGTCATCAAGTCCAGGGAACACAGAGAGTACCATACAGGATAAACCCAAAGAGAAACAATGAGACACATATTAATCAAACTATCAAAAATTAGATACAAAGAAAAAATATTAAAAGCAACAAGGGAAAAGCAACAAATAACATGGGAATCCCTGTAAGGTTAACAGCTGATCTTTCAGCAGAAACGCTGCAAGCCAGAAGGGAGTGGCAGGACATATTTAAAGTGATGAAAGGAAAAAACTTACAACCAGGATTACTCTACCCAGCAAGGATCTCATTCAGATTCGAAGGAGAAATTAAAATCTTTACAGATAAGCAAAAGTTAAGAGAATTCAGCAACACCAAACCAGCTTTACAACAAATGCTAAAGGAACTTCTGTAGGCAGGAAACACAAGAGAAGGAAAGACCTACAAAAACAGACCCAAAACAATTAAGAAAACGGTAATAGGAACATACATATCAATAATAACCTTAAATATAAATGGATTAAATGCTCCAACCAAAAGATATAGACTGGATGAATGGAAACAAAAACAAGACCCATACATATGCTGTCTACAAGAGATCCACTTGAGACCTAGGGACACATGCAGACTGAAAGTGAAGGGATGGAAAAAGATATTCCATGCAAATGGAAATCAAAAGAAAGCTAGAGTAGCAATTCTCATATCACATAAAATAGACATTAAAATAAAGACTATTATAACAGACAAGGAAGGACACTCCATAATGATCAAGGGATCAATCCAAGAAGAAGATATAACAAGTACAAATATTTATGTACCCAACACAGGAGCACCTCAATCCATAAGGCAAATGCTAACAGCCATAAAAGGGGAAATCGACAGTAACACAATCATAGTAGGGGACTTTAACACCCCACTTTCACCAATGGACGTATCATCCAAAATGAAAATAAATAAGGAAACATAAGCTTTAAATGACATATTAAACAAGATGGGCTTAACGGATATTTATAGGACATTCTATCCAAAAACAGCAGAATACACTTTATTCTCAAGTGCTCATGGAACATTCTCCAGGATAGATCATATCTTGGGTCACAAATCAAGCCTTGGTAAATTTAAGAAAATTGAAATCATATCAAGCATCCTTTCAGACCACAATGCTATGAGACTAGATATCAATTACAGGAAAAATACTGTAAAAAGTAAAAAAACATGGAGGCTAAACGATATGCTACTAAATAACCAAGAGATCACTGAAGAAATCATAGAGGAAATCAAAAAATACCTAGAAACAAATGACAATGAAAACACGACGGCCCAAAACCTATGGGATGCAGCGAAAGCAGTTCTAAGAGGGGAGTTTATAGCAATACAATCTTATTTCAAGAAAAAAGAAAAATCTCAAACAACCTAACTTTACACCTAAAGCAGTTAGAGAAAGAAGAACCAAAAAAACCCAAAGTTAGCAGAAGGAAAGAAATCATAAAGATCAGATCACGAATAAATGAAAAAGAAATGAAGGAAACAATAGCAGAGATCAATAAAGCTAAAAGCTGTTTCTTTGAGAAGATAAACAAAATTGATAAACCATCACCCAGACTCATCAAGAAAAAAAGGGAGAAGACCCAAATCAACAGAACTAGAAATGAAAAAGGAGAAGTAACAACTGACACTGCAGAAATACAAAGGATCATGAGAGATTACTCATGATCTCTCATGAGTTATAAAGCCAATAAAATGGACAACCTGGAAGAAATGGACAAATTCTTAGAAAAGCACAACCTTATGAGACTGAACCAGGAAGAAATAGAAAATATAAGCAGATCAATCACAAGCACTGAAATTGAAACTGTGATTAAAAATCTTCCAACAAACAAAAGCCCAGGACCAGATGGCTTCACAGGTGAATTCTATCAAACATTTAGAGAAGAGCTAACACCTATCCTTCTCAAACTCTTCCAAAATACAGTAGAGGGAGGAACACTCCCAAACTCATTCTACGAGGCCAGCATCACCCTGATACCAAAACCAGAAAAAGATGTCACAAAAAAAGAAAACTACAGGCCAATATCTCTGATGAACATAGATGCAAAAATCCTCAACAAAATACTAGCAAACAGAATCCAACAGCACATTAAAAGGATCATACACCATGATCAAATGGGGTTTATCCCAGGAATGCAAGGATTCTCCAATATGTGCAAATCAATCAATGTGATACACCATATTAACAAATTGAAGGAGAAAAACCATATGATCATCTCAGTAGATGCAGAAAAAGGTTTTGACAAAATTCAACACCCATTTATGATTAAAACTCTCCAGAAAGGAGGCATAGAGGGAATCTACGTCAACATAATAAAGGCCATATATGACAAACCCACAGCCAACATTGTTCCCAGTGGTTGAAAACTGAAACCATTTTCTCTAAGACCAGGAGCAAGACAAGGTTGCCCACTCTCACCACTATTATTCAACACAGTTTTGGAAGTTTTAGCCACAGCAATCAGAGAAGAAAAAGAAAAAAAAGGAATCCGAATTGGAAAAGAAGAAGTAAAGCTGTCACTGTTTGCAGATGACATGATACTATACATAGAGAATCCTAAAGATGCTACCAGAAAACTACTCGAGCTAATCAATGAATTTGGTAGAGTAGCAGGATACACAATTAATGCACAGAAATCTCTTGCATTCCAGTACACTAACGATGAAAAATCTGAAAGAGAAATTAAGGAAACATTCCCATTTCCCATTGCAACAAAAAGAATAAAATACCTAGGAATAAAGCCATCTAAGGTGACGAAAGACCTGTATGCAGAAAAAGATAAGACACTGATGAAATACATTAAAAATTATACAAACAGATGGAGAGATATACCATGTTCTTGGATTGGAAGAATCAACATTGTGAAAATGACTCTACTACCCAAAGCAATCTACAGATTCAATGCAATCCCTATCAAACTACCACTGGCATTTTTCACAGAACTAGAACAAACAATTTCACAATTTGTATGGAAACACAAAAGACCCCGAATAGCCAAAACAATCTTGAGAAAGAAAAACCGAGCTGGAGGAATCAGGCTCCCAGACTTCAGACTATACTACAAAACTACAGTAATCAAGACAGTATGGTACTGGCACAAAAACAGAAATATAGATCAATGGAACAGGATAGAAAGCCCAGAGATAAACGCACGCACGTATGGTCACCTTATCTTTGATAAAGGAGGCAAGAACATACAGTGGAGAAAAGACAGCCTCTTCAATAAGTGGTGCTAGGAAAACTGGACAGCTATACGTAAAAGATTGAAACTAGAACACTTCCTAACACCATACACAAAAGTAAACTCAAAATGGATTAAAGACCTAAATGTAAGGCCAGACACTTTAAAACTCTTAGAGGAAAACATAGGCAGAACACTCTATGACATGAATCACAGCAAGATCCTTTTTGACCCACCTCCTAGAGTAATGAAAATAAAAACAAAAATAAACAAATGGGACCTAATGAAACTGAAAAGCTTTTGCACAGTAAAGGAAACCATAAACAAGATGAAAAGACAACCCTCAGAATGGGGGAAAATATTTGCAAACGAAGCAACTGACAAAGGATCAATCTCCAAGATATACAAGCAGCTCATGCAGCTCAATATCAAAAAACAAACAACCGAATCCAAAAATGGGCAGAAGACCTAAATAGACATTTCTACAAAGAAGATATACAGGTTGCCAACAAACACATGAAAAGATGCTCAACATCACTGATCATTAGAGAAATGCAAATCAAAACTACAATGAGGTATCACCTCACACCGGTCAGAATGGCCATCATCAAAAAAATCTACAAACAGTAAATGCTGGAGAGGTTGTGGAGGAAAGGGAACCCTCTTGCACTGTTGGTGGGAATGTAAATTGATACAGCCACTATGGAGAACAGTATGGAGGTTCCTTAAAAAACTAAAAATACTGCCACCATATGACCCAGCAATCCCACTACTGGGCATAAACCCTGAGAAAACCATAATTCAAAACGAGTCATGTACCACAATGTTCATTGCAGCACTATTTGCAATAGCTAGGAGATGGAAGCACCCTAAGTGTCCATCGACAATTGAATCAGTAAAGAAGATGTGTCACATGTATACAATGGAATATTAACCTTAAAAAGAAATGAAATTAAGTTATTTGTAGTGAGGTTGACGGACTTAGAGTCTGTCATACAGAGTAAAGTAAGTCAGAAAGAGGAAAAGAAATACCATATGCTAACACATATATATGGAATCTAAAAAAAAAAAAAAAAAAAGGTTCTGATGAACCTAAGAGCAAGATAAGGATAAAGACACAGACGTAGAAAATGGACTTGAGGACACGGGGAAGGGGAAAGGTAAACTAGAGTGAAGTAAGAGAGTAGCATTGACATATATACACTACCAAATGTCAAATAAATAGCTAGTGGGAAGCAGCTGCCTAGCACAGGGAGGTCAGCTTGGTGCTTTGCGACCACCTAGAGTGGTGAGATAAGGAGAGTGGGAGGGAGATGCAAGCAGGAGGGGATATGGGGATATACATGTGCATATAGCTGATTCATTTTGTTATACAGCAGAAACTGACACTGCACTGTAAAGCAATTATACTCCAATAAAGATGTTAAGAAAAAATGGATGATAGTGGGTGATAATAGAGTGATAGAATAGTTGTATTTTAAAATGTCAATATTTACTTGTTGCAGGGAATTACATCTATTGCAACTACTTAATCATACGATGAAAATTTTTGGATGCCAGTTAAAAAATATGAGTTGAGGCACATAGTTCTAAAAAGTTCTTTTAGAGGAAATGTGAGCATAAATCTGAAGATCCTTGGTTTAGATCAGAGGTTCTTAACTGTGGGTCACAGTGGAAGCACCTAGGCAACTTTTAAAATACTAATTCCTGAGTCCCACTTCAGGACATTCTGATACAGTTGGTCTGGGGTGGGGCCCAGGAATTGTTTTTTTTTTTTTTAATTTTTTTTTTAATTGAAGTATAGTTGATTTACAGTGTTGTGTTAATTTCTGCTGTACAGCAAAGTGACTCAGTTATACAAATATATACGTTCTTTTTTGTATTCTTTTCCATTATAGTTTATCCTAGGATATTGAATATCGTTCCCTGTACTATAGAGTAGGACCTTGCTGTTTATCCATTCTATATGTAATAGTTTGCATCTACTAACCCCAAACTCACAGTCTGTCCCTCCCCATCCCCACTTCCCCCTTGGCAACCACAAGTCTGTTCTCTATGTCTGTGAGTCTGTTTCTGTTTCGTAGATAGGTTCGTTTGTGCCATGTTTTAGATTCCACATAAAGTGATATCATATGTTATTTGTCTTTCTCTTTCTGACTTACTTCACTTAGTATGATAATCTCTAGTTGTAAGGAATTGTTATTTTTTAAAGGCTTAGCAAGGGAATATAGCGTTAGCCTGAGGTGACCTCCATTGTCCAAGACTGCTCTCACCCCCTTAGTAACCCAGACATAGCACCTACCACATCGTGCAGAAATAAGGTTAACTTAGGTGCCGACAGGGGTCAGGTAGGATCTACAAATGAGTCAAATGGACCAGGTTGGGGAACTGGAATGAATTAGAGAGCTCATGCCCCCTTCAAAGGAAGCAGCTCAGACTTGGTTTCACCCAACCCTTGACTTGCTGGTAAATGGGCCCAGAGATGCCAAACACGCTCATTTTTCCAGCAAAGCAGGAAATCCAGTTCTTTTTTAGATGTGAAATACATGATTATAGAGCACTGTCTAAAGTTTTCGTCACTTATTCCTCTTTATTTCATTTTTTTACAATGCCACTGCAGGCCAAATATAACTGTTAGTCAGATGACATCCATGGACCCGCAGTTTAACAATCACTGGAAACATTACATGAGAGTCTTGGCCTATAATCTGTAGGGTCTCCTGTACAGGGACAAGATGTCACTCTTGCTTTGCTGACACTTGGGATATGAGGGATGAGTTGTGTACTTACAAAAATGACATTATTTAAGTTTTTGTTCAGGGTTCTCAAAGAAATTTGGATAGCTGAAACAGCCCACTATATCCATTTATAGATTGTTTACTCCAAAGATGTACAATTTTCTCTTGCCTCTTCGTTCTTTATGGGTAGAGAAAATTATTTCATTGTTATTCTAGGAAAGGTGAGAGACCAGATGTTTATTAGCAAAAAATTCTGAACCTTCCTCAGAATGTTGAAGAATGAACTTTACAAAAAGATGTTTCATTTATTTTTTGAAAGGTTAGCTCAGATAGGAAATAATTCTAGATATTTCTAATCGTACTTAAAGACATCATTTGGTACTTGAAGATCAAGAGGTAGAAAGGAGACTAATTTTATAAAGGAAGGAAATTGAACACAAACATGCCATGTAAGTGTTTAAGAGGCTAGAAAAATCTACCAGGAACATTAATCATCACCAAAAAGAATTAACACTTTGCTGTTAATTGGCTAAAATGGTATATGAGAAATACTCGGATATTAATGAAACTCGTTTGTATTCATTATTCTTTTATTTCCTCAAGTAGAATGTTGACATGTCCAATTCATCCTTTTAGCCTTTTCTATTTTAGTATTTAACCAGGAAATTGAGTGGGTGGCACATGGCCAAAAAATGGTCAGTTTTACATTTCTTGTTCTGAGGTGTATTAAAGCGGGTGTTTCTTGAAGTTTTAAAAATTTCTTTTTCTTCATCAAGGGCCTAATCATCTTTCTATATGTAAAATTCCATACAACAAACTCTGCATGACAGTATTACAAGTGACTTCACTGTTTTCCTTAGAATTGGCATATATATTATGATTCATGTAATTTGTTTGACCTTTTCACATGGAAGGATAAGGTCCGGTTGATTTATTTGTTTAGAATGCACAGGATACCAAGTTGTCAGTCCCCTGGTGGCTGTTTAGAGTGTGTGGTTCTTCACTCCTTTTTCATTCAAACAATTTATGTTGAGCACCTGCTAGGTATGGTAAGAAAGGCTCAGCTAAGTATTTAGAGACTCTGCTACTCTGTGCAGGCTTTCTTAATAGACTTTGAAATTCTTTTGTGTGTTTGCTGGGAAGGGGAGATGGACAGATCTGGCAGAATTTTTATGTCAGAATTGTAAATGTTGTATGTAATAAGTTTTTCCAAGAAATGATTGCATGATCAAATATACAATAAATGGCTATTTTCTTTAAAGATCATTACAAAGATATCTTATTACTCTTTTTTTAAAAATTTTTATTTATTTATTTATGGCTGTGTTGGGTCTTCGTTTCTGTGCGAGGGCTTTCTCTAGTTGTGGCAAGTGGGGGCCACTCTTCATCGCGGTGCGCGGGCCTCTCACTATCGCGGCCTCTCTTGTTGCGGAGCACAGGCTCCAGACGCGCAGGCTCAGTAGTTGTGGCTCACGGGCCCAGTTGCTCCGCGGCATGTGGGATCTTCCCAGACCAGGGCTCGAACCCGTGTCCCCTGCATTGGCAGGCAGATTCTCAACCGCTGCGCCACCAGGGAAGCCCAATGGCTATTTTATTCAGCTTAAAAGGACCCACTTCACCGTCCCCTCACTTACCCCAAGGAATAAACAAAAATCAAAATTCCCTGTAAATTTCATGAGTGGGTTTGAAGTAAAAAAAAAAAAAAAAAATTGAGCTGAAACTCTCTTGCATAGAAGGATATTATATAGGTCTTTCTAAAATCAAGGGTAGAACCTCCATCATTTGTTCTTATTTCCACTTTGGTTTATCTGAGTTTGGGTCTCATTAGGCCAGATAGCTAGTTGGATATTGTCTGCCTGAGGCTATTTGCTCTAAGGCATGGAGATTCCTGGTTTTCAGAGTCAGCTGGCCCAATGACTTAATATATATATCAAGAGTGATATATATAGATATATATATATATATACACACACACACACACAGGCACATACGCACATATCACATATATAAATATAACTTATATCCCATCTGTTTTCAAATAAAAATGTTAAGGCAATTTGTAATGAGACATCTATTTAATAAGATTAGTAAAAGGACATTGTAAAACATAAGAGTCAACATTTTACATGTTATAAATGTTGTCATCATAGGGCTGTTTCTTATTTCAACCCTTCATGAAAGCCTAAGGTCTATTATTAAAATGTAGTTTTTTGAAGACGTTTTATTGAGGATGTTAGAGTAATTTTCTGAGAGACAAAACTCTATGCTGGTCCGATTTCATGCGGAGTTTAGACAATCTAGAAAAGTGTTCCAAGTGTGGTCTGTGGACATCTGTAGACATATAATTTAAGGTACTTGTTAAAGAGGCAGATGGCTGGGTACTAGCCCAGATCTACTGAATCTGAATCCCTGGGCTGGAGCCTTGGTGTCTGCACTTTAACCTGTTTAGATAAACCTTACAGTAAAATTTGAGATTAGGAGAGTGGATATACCCTCAATTATCCCTCTTTCATATGGATAAATGCTCTCCCAAGAGAAATCCACAGTGGTGGGGACCAGAGTGCAAGTGCTCTTAGTTGTCTAAAGGCGATCTGCATGTAGGTGGGAAAAGCAGCATTCTGCCACTACCCCTCTTACAGGCTTACAGGCTTGCTTGCACCAAACCCTCCAGCCACTCATACCAGCTACAGCCCCAGGCTCCCCCAGGAGGCTCACTTACACCAGGACTGTGCCACTCTTGCAAAGGAGGACACCTTTCCTCTTTCTGCCTTTTATGCACTGCCCCTGCATTTTGAGGACAATTGCCATTGATTTTGTACTTATTACTTCCAGGCACTTAAACTATTATCCCATTTCCTGTATGGTGATCTTCACAGCAACCCTAGAGGTAGGTGTTATTTTCATGCTCATTTTACAGATGAGAAAACTGAGGTTTGCACAGGTGACGGTGACGCAGTCATGGCCCAAAAGTGAGGAAGTAGCGGAAAAGAGACTCAAACCCAGTTCTTTCTACAGCCACTCTGCTGCACTGCTGCTGAATGTTTGCTGCCTGACTTTCTGGACAAGAGTGTGGAGAGCTTTGTTTTCTAATACCTTAGCACAGCTAATATGAAAAAGAGATGGCCTAGTTTTTTTCATTTACTTATCCCCTACAAGCTTTTACACATGATTTTAATATCAAAGGGAGGATATTAAATCCCACTCAAGTGAATTATGATGAACAGTAATTTACAGACCAAAAAAATCTGTGTGAATGGGTAGATAAGATAAGGATTGTGTGTCTTTTGTAGGGGAAAAAAAAATTACCATTAAAAAGATAAATGGTACGGGTGCCCAGTGAGAGAGACAGCACATTGTTAGAGCATTAACATGAACAACAACAAAAAAAAATCAACAATGTCATAGCTCTTCTTTTTCCAATGAATTCATTCCTGGATCTTGACATAAAGCTTTCTGTGGCTTTTATCTCCCTACTCCCTCATTTAGAAGCTAATTTAAAGTGAACTCATATAAAGATGCAGACGTAGAGAATGGACTTGAGGACACGGGGAGAGGGAAGGGTAAGCTGGGACGAAGTGAGAGAGTGGCATGGACTTATATATACTACCAGATGTAAAATAGATAGCTAGTGGGAAGCAGCCGCATAGCACAGGGAGATCAGCTCAGTGCTTTGTGACCACCTAGAGGGGTGGGATAGGCAGGGTGGGAGGGAGATGCAAGAGGGAGGAGATATGGGGATATATGTATATGTATAGCTGATTCACTTTGTTATAAAGCAGAAACTAACACACCCTTGTAAAGCAATTATACTCCAATAAAGCTGTTAAAAAAATAAATAAATAAAGTGAACTCATAAGAAAACAAAACTTAAGAATTCAGTTTTGAAAAGTCTTAACCATCTCAAAACTAAATTCAGAATTTTGGTGTTACTCAATTGATTCTTACATCTGCCACTATCAGAAATCTTTATTGCATTCTCGTTGCTTCTAGGTTTAAAAGTTATTTGTACTTTTAAAGACTTCAGTAAAAAGGAGGTTTAATATGCCAGATGGAAATATTTGCAAATTAATACACTTCTTGAAAAGTCTAAAATCTGTGTGCAAGTGTGGGTGTAGTTTTGTCACCTAGATTCTGGCAACCTATATTCTGATCCTGGTTATAAGCATTAAGTCTGATTTTATCAGCTTCCTCATTTTTAATTAATTAATTAATTTATTTATTTTTGGCTGTGTTGGGTCTTCGTTTCTGTGCGAGGGCTTTCTCTAGTTGCGGCGAGCGGGGGCCACTCTTCATAGCGGTGCGCGGGCCTCTCACTATCGTGGCCTCTCTTATTGCGGAGCACAGGCTCCAGACGCGCAGGCTCAGTAGTTGTGGCTCACGGGTCCAGTTGCTCCGTGGCATGTGGGATCTTCCCAGGCCAGGGCTCGAACCCGTGTCCCCTGCATTGGCAGGCAGATTCTCAACCACTGCGCCACCAGGGAATCCCAGCTTCCTCATTTTTAAAACCAGGGGTTGAATCACTAACCGATGATTTCTTATACTTGGAAATTTTTTGATTCATTGTGACATATAGTAGACTTCACAATTCTTTACAAAGACACTGAACACTCTGTGTTACTGTATACTGCACTGGGAATGAGGAAAGTTGACCACATATGGCAGGACACCATAATGGAGAAAATGATAGTGAATGTCAGTCTTTTGTAGTTCCTCTTTTGTCACATACTTGATTGAATGTTAATCTGTAGATGTCCTATAGAGCTCTTTCTAGAACAGAAGTATATATTTTTAATTTCTTTCCTTTACTAGATATTTAAATAACATTACAGTTATATCTCTGAACTATACTCGGGTCTTATTTAACATCTGGAATGACATATCACTTCCCCCAGAGTCTGTAATATTTATTATACTATCACCCTGAAATCTTGGTTCATAAATTATTGTAAAAAGTATTGTTAATTTTAGAAAAGCAAATATCTCTCAGTAACCAATGTGTACACAGTTCAGAGACTCCTTTGAGGAATGATGAAATTGATGAAGAATTTGGATTTTAGTAGCAGTTTTAAAAACCCATTTATTCAACAAATATTTTCTTGCCAGACATTAATTTCTTGACCACCCTGGGTTTGTGGATTACTGAGGTGAGGTGAGATATTGAACAAGAAATTTCAAGTATGATGAATTTTAGCAAAGGAGAAGTAAAGGATGCTGTGGGAACCTGAAAGAGGGTGAATTCATCTAGTTTGAAGGGATGGATCAACAGAAAATGTCTGGGGAAAATTTTTGCAGGGACATTTAGCAGAGATCTGAAGAACAGGCAGGTAATGAGACTAACAAAGATTTGGGGAAACTGTTATGAGCAGAGGGAATGACTTATTTGTAGTTTTTAAAGCAAGAGAAAGTATCCTTTTTAAGAAATTAAAAGAGGACTAGTATAGTTGTAGTGCAAGTCCAAAAAGGAAAATGGAGCATGAGGGAGGCCAGAACTTGAGTGGGTTTGAAAGTGAATGTAAGGATGTTGGTCTTATTTAAGGGAAGTTATTTATAGTTTTTAAGAAGGGGTAGGACAGAAACCAAAGAATATAATCAGAGTTGTATTTTTTATAACTTTTTATGTTGTAATAGTTTAAGATGCACAAGAATTTGCAAAAATAGTGTAGAGGGTGTTTGTCTCCTTTTCACCCAGTTTCCCCTACTGATACTATGTTATAAAACCACAGTATAGTGTAAAAACCAGGACATTTATGTTGGTGCAGTGTTACTGACTCAGGTATAAACCTTATTTGGATTCAACAACTTTTACATGAAGATTTCTGTTTTGTTTTTTGTTTTTAAAAGATTACTACAATGTGCAGAAAAGACATGAAGGGATTAAGTATGGATGCAAGGGACCAGTCTGGGGATTAAGACACAAAGTTTAGTTTAGATGATAGATGAAGATGCCTTAAACTAAAAGTGGCCTGGAGATGACTGGAAGTAGACAGATTCAAGAAAAAATTAAGAGGTAGAAATGATCAGTGTGTCTTGGTGATTGGACATTGAATGTTAGGGAGGGGATAAGGTCAAAAATGACCTCTAGATTTCTATTTTGAGCAACTGGGTGGGTGGTAATGCTACTAGTCAAGGTTGAGAATCCTACAGGAGGAGCAGATTGGTTGGGAAGGAAGATGCATTCAGTGGTGACCATGGTGAGTGTGAGGTACTTAGGCAGACAAGAAGCCTTTCAGCTGGAGCTCTAGAAAGAAGTCTGGTGTGAGATATAGATTTAGGCCTTGTCAGCATATAGATAGTAATTTCAGTATGATTATCTAAGCAGAGTACGTTACATTAAAAGAGAAAAAAAGACTGAGAAAAGAACTCCAGGAACTATAAATGTTAAGTGGGTTGGCAAGAAGGAGGAGCTGGTAAGGAGACTGAGAGAGAATAGCAGAGAAAGAGACAGTGGGAGGGGGCGGGGGAGGGGGAGGGAGAGAGGAAGGAGGGAGGAGGTGGAGGGAAAAGGAGAAAAAGGAGGAAGAGGAGGAGGAAGAGGGAGGAAGAGAGAAGAGAGAGAAAAACTGGACAGATAGGAAAAATTAGTAGATTGCATCATATAAGCAAAGGAAAGAGAGTATTTCAGAGAATAAATATCCTGGTGACCTCTGTCTCTTTGTTCTGACTTCATGTAAAGTCATACTTGAGAAGTTTCTTATGATTCTCTATGTGTGCCATTTCTTTTATTTTTAAGGTTTAGTATTTATGGTTTTGCAAACTGGACTTCGAGATAAAGTGTGATATTTTCTGCCACATTTTTTATGTCTTACAAAATATTATTTTGAATTGATGATACTTGGGAGAAAAAAACTGGTAAATATGCATTAAAGCTTAGGTTTCATAAAATCAAAAATATTTTTACCTGTGAACAGGTAGTTAAGATATATTTCACGTGCTATGACATGTGTATGCTACTGCATACATCAGACACCCAGGTCGTACCCCTAGGCCAACTGAAATCACATTTTTGGGTGGGTCCTGAGTATCTTTACAAAATCTCCCTGATTGACTCTAATGCCCAGTGTGGGTGGAGAATGGTCAGAACATGGAAATACTCTGATAATGTTAAGTGCGAGCGTTCTATATAATGACTTAGAGAAAGATATGACCTAACAGAAACCTTATTGTTACCACTATTAGGAAGAGTGTGCTACATAAGTTTCTCTGAAAGAGAAGTGGCAGCAGGTAAAGAAATAGAAGATGAGAAATTTGGAGTTAACACACTGAATTGGGAAGTGCTCATCACAAATCCCAAAGAAGATTCAAGGTGGGAGTTAGTGAGGCAGGGGTTTGATTTATAGTAGATTTATGCTATGACAAACTGAGTGACAAGTTCAGAATAAACAGCTGGAATAACATCTCTTAGGACCATTTAATATTAGATGGAGAGGAAAGGCCATACTCATTTAAGTAAGAGCTAGCTGAAAGCTGAGCTAAGGCTTTAGTTAAGGAATGATGCAAGGAGAGGTTGGTGATTAAATGTTGTGAGAGGAAACACCTTTGGGTTTTGCTAAAGGGATGATGGGGGACTATAATAAGTTGAAAGTTACTTTTGGAACTTCCAGTAGGAAAGGAAGTGACATATTGGTGGTTCCCATAATATACTATGGAAGCTGATAGTGGGTGTGTCAGGGAGAGGGTAAGAAAACTGTATGCTAAGTTTTGTATAAGAGAAATACAACATCTGGTTCCATGATGTCTCAGCAGAATTTCAAGTGGATATGAATTGAATATGGATAAACAGGTAGCTTAGCATGTCCCAAAAAGTGGGTTAAAATTAAAATTATAACTAAAAGTATGTACTTTGTATTTATATATGTATTCCCCACCATGTTTTCAAAAGGATTTAAGGTAGTTAAGAAGCTGGATTTAATGGCTAAAATTATCCATGAATGTGAGGAATAAATAATAAACATGATAGTAACTAAAGAGTCAAAAGTGAAGTGAAATGGGGTATTCATTTTATTAACTATGAGCAAAAGCTTTGCTTTATTGACATTTAGAACTCCCAGCTACTATATTCAGTACAGAAACCTTAACGATCCTTATGGTGCAGTCATTTCTCTGAATGGTGTTGTTTACAGGACAATTCTAAGCTTAGGAAATAAATGGAGGGGTGGGTAATGAGGCTTACATGATGTCAAATGAGGCTTATATGATGTCGAATGAGTCAACATATGATTAATACTGAGTCATTTTCATTTTCTCTCTTGCCTGCCTTTCTGCTTAATGGCTTTTTATCTGCAGTAAGTTGGTATGAGAATCAAGTCTGTTCAACAAGTTTCTTGTCTGGATTATCCTATCAGATTGCTAACAAGTGTATTTCCTCCATACTAAGGAATCCTTCTCACTCCAAAGATGGCAGTCTGATTTTGATTTAATTCCTATTGATTGCCATTTGCTTTGATACATGAGGAGGAATCCAGCCTCTTAAAATATTCAGGATTTATTTTTAAACTAATGTGATCTCCTCTCTGTGTAACCTTACCACAGCAAACTTTGCAGACTTAGTATATATGTAGAATGTGTGGTATTTGTGTGGTATGTGTTGTTTTTTAAATGTGAAGGATGAGAGTCAATCTCACAGGCTTTCTTTCAAGTAATTCTGTTTCCAAGCAAGTGTCAGTTGCTGTGATACAGTTACACTTAAAGTAATCTGAGGAATAAAGCCATAGTTGAGTATTTTCAAGTGATTTTTGAAAAAATTTAGCACAATGGAGAGCAATGCTTATTGTTGCTAAATTAAATCACAATGTTCGTTTATAACAATGATTGGATCATGTCAGAGGTAGAAAGGTCGATGATTTAAAACTAATCATATTGAAAAGAATATATATGTATATATATAACTGAATCACTTTGCTGTATACCAGAAACTATAGTTGATTGTAAATCAACTATACTTCAATAAAAATAAAATAAAATGAAACTAATCATATTGGAAAATATGCCTCTGATAAGAATCAAAAGTTAGCCATTCCTTCTCCCTGAAACGCTTCCTTCCATTACCTGCCTGACCAACACTTCCCCATTTCTGGTATTTCTCATTCTCTTTTGTGAACTACTCTCCTTCAACCCCACCCCTAGGTTTGTTTGGTCCCCAGGAACTTGTAACTTCTCCTACTTTAACCCATCTCAGTAAACATTCAGTTGCTTAAGCTGGAAACCTATGATTGTTCCCTTTCTCTCCTCCCCACGTGTCAATCTACCAGTAAGTCCCATAACTTCCACTTGCAAAACATACTTTCCATTTATTCACACTTCTGCCCATCTCTACTGTCACTCTCTTAACCTAAGCCATTGTATGTCTTGTGTGAAAATAGTGCACAGCATCTTTTCTGACCTTTCTTTCCCTTCTCCTTCCAGTTGCAATTGCCCCAGTTTATTCACTGAAATCTTAAGTGGTCCTTTTAAAACATAAATCAGACAATGTCACGCACTATCCTTGTTTCACCCTGTGAACAGCTTTCCGTTTCACTAGGAATCCAGTTCTTTCCCACAGTCTGCAAGGCCCTGTCTCAACCAGCTCCTGCTCCCGTCTCCAAATTCATCTCCAGCCATCCTTTCCCTCAGTCAAAAGGCTCTAACTGCCTTTTCCAAATTGAGCCTGAAAACATTGTGTTCCGCCTGCTTCAAGTGCCCTTCTCTTAGATCTCCTATAGGGTGGCTCATCTCATCCTCCAGTCTCAGCCTGAATGTTACATTTTCAGACAAGTCTTTATTTCAGATCCCAAATAGATCTTCCCCTTGATTCTACACTCAGCACCCATTTTGTAATGTTCCAAATCTTTTCTCTATTTTAACAGTGTTATTTGTTTGTTTGCCTCTGTGTTATCTGGCTTCTACTGCTAGAATCTGAGCTGTGTTTCAGTTACCCGTGCACACTCAATGCCATATAGGAAGCACTCAGGAAATGCTTGTTGAAGGAAAGAATGAATGAAAAATGTAAGGGTCAGGCTGAGCAGACTGCTGTATAAAGGCTAGCTTGTACATCTGGAGCAGGATGGTCTTTTTTTTTTTAAGGCTGAAAATGAAATAACTAGTAACATTCATTACCAATCAAAAATGTATTTGCACAGAAGATATACTTACAGGAATTATTCGAATATAAAATCACAGTTAAGAATGGAATCACTGCTGATCAGACACATCAATCACTTTTTCAATGGTATAATTCCTTTAAAAAATTTCCTCATCTTCATGATTATGTAAAAGGCATGCTTTAAAAATTTTTTTTCTTTTATTAATATTTTTACTGAAGTATAGCTGATTTACAATGTTGTGTTAATTTCTGCTGTACAGCAAAGTGATTGGTATACATATATATACATTCTTTTTTAATATTCTTTTCCATTATGGTTATCATAGAATATTAAATATATTTGTCTGTGCTATACAGTAGGATCTTGTTGTTTATGCATTCTCTGTATAACAGCTTACATCTGCTAACCCCAACCTCCCACTCCATCCCTCCCCCAACCCCTTCCCCCTTGGCAACCACCAGACTGTTCTCTCTGTCCATGATTCT
The DNA here is from genome assembly GCF_028023285.1 of Balaenoptera ricei. NCBI lineage: Eukaryota > Metazoa > Chordata > Mammalia > Artiodactyla > Balaenopteridae > Balaenoptera > Balaenoptera ricei. The sequence goes on from NC_082654.1 coordinate 40,163,533, forward strand.
GTTTCTGTTTCATAGATAGGTTAATTTGTATCATATTTTAGATCTCACATATAAGTGATATCATATGGTATTTGTCTTTCTCTTTCTGACTTACTTCACTTAGTATCATAATCTCTAGTTGCATGCATATTGTCGCAAATGGCATTATTTCGCTCTTTTTTATGGCTGAATAGTATTCCATTGTATATATGTACCACATCTTCTTTATCCATTCATCTGTCGATGAACAATTAGGTTCTTTCCATGTCTTGGCTATTGTGAATAGTTGGAGCAGCATGCTCTTGAAGAAAGATGTGGGGTGGAAGTTAAGTGTTCTATCAACCATTTTTCTAACTAGCATGAATGTTTCACTTTTGGAAATTTTTATTAAGAAGAAAAGGCGAGATAACATGTCCAAAAGGACCTCAAAGAAAAATACTCAAAAGACTTTCTCCTGAGCAGCTCTCCATGTACCTAGACTCTATCCATGAGGAAAGTTAAGGGTGTCATCGTGGATTACCTCCCCCTCTTCACGTCTCTTTATCCTTCTGCCAGCCTTCCTCATTGATTTCAGAGATTGACAAAAATGTGGAAACCATGGAAAGGCTGTGTGCAGAGTGTTTGCACAACAATCCCTGCATCTTTAATAGCACATTCACATCTGTGGGTAGGTTATAACCCGACCATTCCAGGAAACAGTCCCCTGAAATCCTGGGACCCACTGTCCCAGAAATACTCGGAAGCACTGCATCCTGTTGGTCCTCTGAACACTTTTGTTCCATCTCCTTGCCACAGCTTGAAGAGCCATTGCCTTGGGCTTAGTTCTGCCTTAAATGCCTTTGGCTGAATTCTTTAAGCTACTTATCTCTAGCCCCACTTTTACTTGGTACCCTACAACCTCAGGGACCAACTCTCCTCCATTCTGTAGCCTGGCTCTGACTTCCAGAAACTTGACCTGGCAAAGCCCTTGAGTTTCCCCTTTGAGTGGTTCAAGGCATTCAGACAGTGTTAGGTCATGTACCTGCAAATATGTTGTTTGCAATTCAAGTGCACTTTGTGTTATGAACCTCATGTCTTCTGCATTTATTTATTATACTCATCTCCTTGGCTTCATGGTCTGCCTGAACCTCTTTATGGCTTCCCTGTTTCTTTTGTCCTTCTCTCACTGATGGTTGTGACCTTATTTCACAATGGATGCATTTTCAGGACTGATTTTGCAGGTTTGTACGTATGGTTTACTTCCATAAATACTGCACTCATGTCAGCAGCAACTACAGGTCACTTTTTTTTTTTTTTTTTAATGCTAATTGTAACAAATCTATGGCAGACATTTTTTTTTGAATTTTTTTAAAATTAATTAATTAATTAATTTATGGCTGTGTTGGGTCTTCATTTCTGTGCGAGGGCTTTCTCTAGTTGTGGCAAGTGGGGGCCACTCTTCATCGCGGTGCATGGGCCTCTCATTATCGTGGCCTCTCGTTGCAGAGCACAGGCTCCAGACGCGCAGGCTCAGTAATTGTGGCTCACGGGCCTAGTTGCTCTGTGGCATGTGGGATCTTCCCAGACCAGGGCTTGAACCCGTGTCCCCTGCATTGGCAGGCAGATTCTCAACCACTGTGCCACCAGGGAAGCCCCCCAGGTCACTTTTAAAATCATGTTGTGGGGACCCTGAACCAAGATGGCAGAGTAGAAGGATGTGCTCTCACTCCCTCTTGTGAGAACACCAGAATCACAACTAGCTGCTGGACAGTCATCGACAGGAAGACACTGGAACTCACCAAAAAAATACCCCACATCCAAAGACAAAGGAGAAGCCACAATGAGATGGTAGGATGGGCGCAATCACAGTAAAATCAAATCCCATAACTGCTGGGTGGGTGACTCACAGACTGGAGAACACTTGTACCACAGAAGTCCACCCACTGGAGTGAAGGTTCTGAGCCCCACGTCAGGCTTCCCAACCTGGGGGTCTGGCAACAGGAGGAGGAATTCCTAGAGAATCAGACTTTGAAGACTAGTGGAATTTGATTGCAGGACTTTGACAGGACTGGAGAAAACAGAGACTCCACTCTTGGAGGGCACACACAAAGTGGTGTGTGCATCAGGACCCAGGGGAAGGAGCAGTGACCCCAGGGGAGACTGAACCAGACCTACCTGCTAGTGTTGGAGGGTCTGCTGCAGAGGAGGGGGGTGGCTGTGGCTCACCGTGGGAACAAGGACACTGGCAGCAGAAGTTCTGAGAAGTACTCCTTGGCGTGAGCCCTCCCACAGTCCGCCATTAGCCCCACCAAAGAGCCCAGGTGGGCTCCAGTGTTGGGTTGCCTCAGGCCAAACAACCAACAGGGAGGGAACCCAGCCCCACCCATCAGCAGTCAAGCGGATTAAAGTTTTACTGAGCTCTGCCCACTAGAGCAACAGTCAGCTCTACCCACCACCAGTCCTTCCCATCAGGAAACTAGCACAAGCCTCTTAGATAGCCTCATCCACCAGAGGACAGACAGCAGAGGCAAGAAGAACTACAATCCTGCAGGCTATGGAACAAAAACCACATTCACAGAAAGATAGACAAGATGAAAAGGCAGAGGGCTATGTACCAGATGAAGGAACAAGATAAAACCCCAGAAAAACAACTAAATGAAGTGGAGATAGGCAACCTTCCAGAAAAAGGATTCAGAATAATGATAGTGAAGATGATCCAGGACCTCGGAAAAAAGAATGGAGGCAAAGATGGAGAAGATGCAAGAAATGTTTAACAAAGACCTAGAAGAATTAAAGAACAAACAAACAGAGATGAACAATACAATAACTGAAATGAAAATTACACTAGAAGGAATCAATAGCAGAATAACTGAGGCAGAAGAACGGATAAGTGACCTGGAAGACAGAATGGTGGAATTCACTTCTGCGGAACAGAATAAAGAAAAAAAGAATGAAAAGAAATGAAGACAGTCTAAGAGACCTCTGGGATAACATTAAACACAATAACATTCTCATTATAGGGGTCCCAGAAGGAGAAGAGAGAGAGAAAGGACCAGAGAAAATATTTGAAGACATTATAGTTGAAAACTTCCCTAACATGGGAAAGGAGATAGCCACCCAAGTCCAGGAAGCACAGTGAGTCCCATATAGGATAAACCAGAGGAGAAACATGATGAAACACATAGTAATCAAATTGGCAAAAATTAAAGACAAAGAAAAATTATTGAAAGCAGCAAGGGAAAAATGACAAATAACATACAAGGGAACTCCCATAAGGTTAAGAGCTGATTTCTCAGCAGAAGCTCTACAAGTCAGAAGGGAGTGGCATGATATAATTAAAGTGATGAAAGGAGAGAACCTACAACCAAGATTACTCTACCCGGCAAGGATCTCATTCAGCTTTGACGGAGAAATCAAAAGCTTTACAGACAAGCCAAAGCTAAGAGAATTCAGCACCACCAAACTAGCTCTACAACAAATGCTAAAGGAACTTCTCTAAGTGGGAAACACAAGAGAAGAAAAGGACCTAGAAAAACAAACCCAAAACAATTAAGAAAATGGTCATAGGAACATACATATCAATAATTACCTTAAACGTGAATGGATTAAATGCTCCAACCAAAAGACACAGGCTTGCTGAATGGATACAAAAACAAGACCCATATATATGCTGTCTACAAGAGACCCACTTCAGACCTAGGGACACATACAGACTGAAAGTGAGGGGATGGAAAAAGATATTCCATACAAATGGAAATCAAAAGAAAGATGGAGTAGCAATTCTCATATCAGATAAAATAGACTTTAAAATAAAGAATGTTACAAGAGACAAGGAAGGACACTACATAATAACCAAGGGATCAATCCAAGAAGAAGATATAACAATTATAAATATATATGCACCCAACAAAGGAGCACCTCAATACATAAGGCAACTGCTAACAGCTATAAAAGAGGAAATTGACAGTAACACAATAATAGTGGGGGACTTTAACGCCTTACTTACACCAATGGACAGATCATCCAAAATGAAAATAAATAGGGAAACAGAAGCTTTAAATGACACAATAGACCAGATAGATTTAATTGATATTTATAGGACATCCCATCCAAAACCAGCAGATTACACTTTCTCCTCAAGTGTGCACAGAACATTCTCCAGGATAGATCACATCTTGGGTCACAAATCAAGCCTCAGTAAATTTAAGAAAATGGAAATCATATCAAGCATCTTTTGTGACCACAACGCTATGAGATTAGAAATCAATTACAGGGAAAAAAACATAATAAACACAAACACAAGGAGGCTAAACAATACGTTACTAAACAACCAATAGATCACAGAAGAAATCAAAGAGGAAATCAAAAAATACCTAGAGACAAATGACAATGAAAATAGGACAATCCAAAACCTCTGGGATGCAGCAAAAGCCGTTCTAAGAGGGAGGTTTATAGCTGTAGAAGCCTACCTCAAGAAAGAAGAAGAATCTCAAAAAAAGTCTAAACTTACACCTAAAGGAACTAGAGAAAGAAGAACCAAAAAAACCCATAGTTGGCAGAAGGAAAGAAATCATAAAGATCAGAGCAGAAATAAATGGAATAGAAACAAAGAAAACAATAGCAAAGATCAATAAAAGTAACAACTGGTTCTTTGAGAAGATAAACAAAATTGATAAACCATTAGCCAGACTCACCAAGAAAAAGAGGGAGAGGACTCAAATCAATAAAATTAGAAATGAAAAAGGAGAAGTTACAGCAGACACTGCAGAAATACAAAGCATCCTAAGAGACTACTACAAGCAACTCTATGCCAATAAAATGGACAACCTGGAAGAAATGGACAAATTCTTAGAAAGGTGTAAACTTTCAAGACTGACCAGGAAGAAATAGAAAATATGAACAGACCAATCACAAATAATGAAATTGAAACTGTGATTAAAAATCTTCCAACAAACAAAAGTCCAGGACCAGATGGCTTCACAGGTGAATTCTATCAAACATTTAGAGAAGAGCTAACACCCATCCTTCTCAAACTGTTCCAAAAAATTGCAGAGGAAGGAACACTCCCAAACTCATTCTGTGAGGCCACCATCAGCCTGATACCAAAACCAGACAAAGATACTACAAAAAAAGAAAATTACAGACCAATATCACTGATGAATATAGATGCAAAAATCCTCAACGAAATACTAGCAAACAGAATCCAACAACACATTGAAAGGATCATACACCGTGATCAAGTGGGATTTATCCCAGGGATGCAAGAATTCTTCAATATATGCAAATCAATCAATGTGATACACCATATTAACCAATTGAAGTAGAAAAACCACATGATCATCTCAATAGATGCAGAAAAAGCTTTTGACAGTATTCAACACCCATTTATGACAAAAACTCTGCAGAAAGTGGGCATAGAGGGAAGCTACCTCAACATAATAAAGGCCATATATGACTAACCCACAGCAAACATCATTCTCAATGGTGAAAAACTGAAAGCATTTCCTGTAAGATCAGGAACAAGACAAGGATGTCCAGTCTCACAACTATTAATCAACATAGTTTTGGAAGTCCTAGCCACGGCAATCACAGAAGAAAAAGAAATGAAAGGAATACAAATTGGAAAAGAAGAAGTAAAACTGTGACTATTTGCAGATGACATGATACTATACATAGAGAATCCTAAAGATGCCACCAGAAAACTACTAGAGCTAATCAGTGAATTTGGTAAAGTTGCAGAATACACAACTAATGCACAGAAATCTCTTGCATTTCTATACACTGCTGATGAAAACTCTGAAAGAGAAATTAAGGAAACACTCCCATTTACCGCTGCAACAAAAAGAATAAAATACCTAGGAATAAACCTACCTACGGAGACAAAAGACCTGTATGCAGAAAACTATAAGACATTGATGAAAGAAATTAAAGATGATACCAACAGGTGGAGAGATATACCATGTTCTTGGATTGGAAGATTCAATATTGTGAAAATGACTCTAGTACCCAAAGCAATCTACTGATTCAGTGCAATCCCTATCAAGTTACCAATGGCATTATTTACGGAACTAGAACAAAAAATCTTAAAATTTATATAGAGACACAAAGGACCCCAAATAGCCAAAGCAGTCTTGAGGGAAAATAACGGAGCTGGAGGAATCAGACTCCCTGACTTCAGACTATACTACAAAGCTACATTAATGAAGACAATATGGCACTGGCACAAAAACAGAAACGTAGATCAATGGAACAAGATAGAAAGCCCAGAGATAAACCCATGCACCTATGGTCAACTAATCTATGACAAAGGAGGCAAGGATATACAATGGAGAAAAGACAGTCTCTTCAGTAAGTGGTGCTGGGAAAACTGGACAGCTACATGTAAAAGAATGAAATTAGAATAAAAATTTAAAAAAAAAAAGAACAAAAAAAACAAAATTAGAACACTCCCTAACACCATACACAAAAATAAACTCAAAATGGATTAGAGACCTAAATGTAAGACCGGACATTATAAAACTCTTAGAGAAAAACATAGGAAGAACACTCTTTGACATAAATCACAGCAAGATCTTTTTTGATCCACCTCCTAGAGTAATGGAAATAAAACCAAAAATAAACAAATGGGGCCTAATGAAATTTAAAAGCTTTTGCACAGCAAAAGAAACCGTAAACAAGATGAAAAGACAACCCTCAGAATGGGAGAAAATATTTGCAAACAATTCAACGGACAAAGGATTAATCTCCAAAATATATAAACAGCTCATGCAGCTCAATATTAAAAAAAACAAACAGCCCAATGCAAAAATGGGCAGAAGACCTAAATAGACATTTCTCCAAAGAGGATATACAGATGGCCAAGAAGCACATGAAAAGCTGCTCAACATCACTAATTATTAGAGAAATGCAAATCAAAACTACAATGAGGCATCACCTCACACCAGTTAGAATGGGCATCATCAGAAAATGTACAAACAACAAATGCTGGAGAGGTTGTGGAGAAAAGGGAACCCTCTCGCACTGTTGGTGGGAATGTAAATTGATACAGCCACTATGGAGAACAGTATGGAGATTTCTTAAAAAACTAAAAATAGAATTACCATATGATCCAGCAATCCCACTACTGGGTGTATACCCAGAGAAAACCATAATTCAAAAAGACACATGCACCCCAACGTTCATTGCAGCACTATTTACAATAGCCAGGTCATGGAAGCAACCTAAATGCCCATCAGCAGACGAATGGATAAAGAAGTTGTGGTACATATATACAATGGAATATTACTCAGCCATAAAAAGGAACGAAATTGGGTCATTTGTTGAGACGTGGATGGATCTAGAAACTGTCATACAGAGTGAAGTAAGTCAGAAAGAGAAAAACAAATATCATATATTAATGCATGTATGTGGAACCTAGAATAATGGTATAGATGAACCGGTTTGCAGGGCAGAAGTGGAGACACAGATGTAGAGAACAAACATATGGACACCAAGGGGGGAAAGCGGTGGGGGTGGTGGTGTTGGTGGTGTGATGAATTGGGCAATTGGGATTGACATGTATATACTGATGTGTATAAAATTGATGACTAATAAGAACCTGCTGTATAAAAAAATAAATAAAATTCAAAAATGAAAAAATAAAATTATGTTATACAATTAGCCTGTGATCTACTTTTCACTTAACAATATACCATGGTCATTTTTACAAATAATATTGATCCATTCTCATTCTTAATAGCAGTCCAAAATTTCATAGTACAAATGTGCTATAAATTATTCAATCACTCCCCTATTGGTGAACATCCAGGTTGTTTCTAGCAATTATTCTATTGTCAATAATATTACAATAAATGTCTCTGTAGATACACTTTTAGAAACCAGTGCTTTACCTTTGTGGGATGTATTCCTCAAAGTAGGATCATAGGATCAAAGTGCATGCTCATTAAAACTGGGAACAAACTAAGTTTCCAAGAGTAGGAGTTTGATTAGCGCACATCTCACACAAAGGAACATTCCTTACAAATAATGACAAATTTCTATTGGTTTTGAAAAGTGTTTGTTAGAAGCTATTTAGAGAAAAGCCATGTTATATAGTATTACCCTATTTTGTAAAAATATGTGCATAAAATAAAAGACTTTAAGATCACTGAAAAAAAATCACTTTGTGGATAATTATTGTTGTATTTTAAACCCATCAATCACTTTTGCTTGTATTTATGTGCAGTGGTTAAATTTGAACCTAGAATTGTCATGTTGGAAATACAATAAATATTAACTCTTTGCCACTGAAAGGGACAGATCATTAAAGGGCAGCATGGTACAAGATGATAGATAATGGATTCAAATTATAAAATAACATTTATTTATCTTCCTTCTTCCCTTCCTCCCTTTTATCCTACCCCCTCTGTCTTCTTCAGTAAAAATTTGAGATAGCTAACTCATTAGATCATAATGTATAATCCATTATGCTAATGTTTTGTTAAGTTTATAAATTCTATATTTTAGATATCTATTGTAAAAATATCAATACATATATAGAAAGCATTTGATGTTTAGATTCTTATATTCAGACTTCTCAAATATATATATGTTACAGATCATTAATTACATTAGTTACAAAATGGTGACTTTGCAGTTTTTCTTGGAATATTATATTTTTTATCCTATAAGCATAATGAGAGCTTCCTTTTTATTTTGAATTCAAATACAGATATTTACCCAAAATAACAGTAAATTTTTGTGTACTTTTTTCCCCTCCATATGTATATCAAGTCCATCTGAGGCAGGGTCTGTAGGAAGGAAAGGAGAGAGAGAGAGAAAGGGTGTGTGCTCAAGATAGAGAGGAGAGAACAAATGTGTGAACACACTGGAATCAAAACAAGTTGAATTACATTGCTGAATTCAAGAGGTGTTTCTATGTGAGAGGGTATCTCTCTGTAAAAGCTACAAGACATGCTTAAACTTCTGTAATGTGAAGAATGAATTAGATCAGAAAGGGAATCGTTCTGAATGAACCATCACAGAATTTTTAAAACCGTAGAATTATTGTCAAATGGCCGGAGTTCCCTGCTGATACTGGTGCAGTGGATTTGTTGAGTCTTTGTCCAAGAGAGTTTAAACATTAAAATGGCTAAAGGTATGTGAAAGACAGAGAGACAGAGCTAAAGTGACAGAGAGACAAAGAGAAAAAAAGGCATCAAGAGACACAGAGAAAATATGAAAGTGCGTGTAATGAAGGAAGGTCAGAACAGTGTTTATTTCATGCTCGTAGGCAGTAGACCTGAGTTCTGCTTTAATCTCTTACTTGAACTTGGCAGCATCTAGCCTGTTGTGTCTCTGTTTTCTTATCTGTCAAATAGGAATAATAGTAACCTCTGTTCTACCTACTGCACAGGTTTTTGGCAATAATAGAATGAAATGTTAGATGTGGAATTGTTTTAAAAGCATGAAATGCTCTCTGCAGATAAAAGGTCATACTATCCAAGCATAGCATTTTTACTTTTGCAGAATTAGAGATAAGTGAGAAGAATATTTGCTTTTAGATTTTATAATTGGGATAATTTATTCAAATTATGAATACAATTAAGTATTGTGTTCTTATAAGTCAAATGATCTAGTAGAGTGTGGCTCGGAAGTCAAACAGGTTGATCTTTAAATCTTGCATCTACCTGTCACGTACTGGCTGTGCAATATTGGGTAGACTACATAACTGCTCTGAGCCTCAGTTCCATGATAGCAAACTTAGCAAGTCATTGTGAGACTTACATGAGGGGTGGCTTTTCATTGCAGAACGTGGAGTAACCCCTTAATAAATATTAGTTGTAGTGGTATTAGTACTATTATTATGGTGATGACTCATGTTGTCATTATTGGTTAATTTTTTCACTTTGGTTAAGAAGCCTTGAAACTTCAGAGCTTTCAGAACTAGGGGCATGATTGTTTGGTTTTTAAATTTTAGTTATTTAAAAGATTTTTCAGTATATATGCCATCTCCCTTCAGGCAGACTCAAAGTATAATGTATTGAATGTATTCTAATGTATTAAAGCCTAATGCAAACTAAGCTGTTTGAAGAAGAAATTGAACCAAGTTCATCAAAGTAGAAGATCTGCCTTCCTAAGACCTGTAGGTCACTGTAACAAGGCTAAATTTGGCTCTCATTTTCTGGAAGCATCACTAGAGGAAGTGATGAATGACCCAACTCATAATTTTCAGCCAAGAGAAAGTATACACATTTAGGGCTTGGGGGGTTGGTAGAGAAACATGTTATTTTCCTCATGCTGAATTCAGACAAATGTAAGGTAATTTAAAATGAAAGGTAATTTATCTCAGAGATTAAATCTGAGAAGCAACTGAATAAGAGAATTTTTTTAAAATGATGTCTTTAATGATCAATTTTAAAATCAAGCCATTACAATAATTGAAATGACAGTGCATAACACATGCTGATGACGTGAGCTATTGGGTTTCAAAGGGCTAGACAAAACATCATGGCTCCCAATCTATTCCCCGCAGGCAGGGTCACCCTGGGTGATGAGGAACTTAATGGATGTTCATAGTGTGACCGTGTTGACCTTATTGGGAACAAATGAATGCTAAGAGATCTCAATTGTTTGTGTGCTTTGAAAGATAAAAAAGAAATTGCTTTGAAATGTCGAATTGAAATTAGACATATAAATATATGCCAAATGTTTTCTTCTCCATCATTGCTCTGTTTTTGTTTTGCAGTTTAGATCTCTGACTTCAAAAATAGAGTTAATTCATAACAGATCCAGCCACATGGTTCTTACATTCTGGAATGTAATGTGTGTAGTCTTATTCTCCTGGAATTCTTATGGTCATTGTTCTCATGGAAAGCTGTTTACAGTTCTTCGATGAAACCCCACAGTTCTTCTTCAGTGATATGAAAGAGGAGCTTATAGGACAGGAGTTTGATCTGGGCTCTTGGAGACTGCTCTATTTTGAGTTAGGCTCACTAGTGTGAAGTAACTGTTAAATGCCTCTCTGGAGCACTGAATGACTGCAGTAGTTGAATGGGAGACTTGAATATTGATTTTTTTGGAAGTTGATGAACACCTGCAAAGAGCAATATCTTCTTTTTCTTTCATTAATACAAGTTGCTTCATTTGTTAACATCTAACGAGTGATTTCAAGAGCTACTTAGCATCATTCCTAGTCAATGAGAATAAAATAAAAGTATTAGTTAAAAAGAAGGCTTAAGTGATACATCAGCAAACAAATACTTTATGGATTAGCCATCTTCTCCTTGACCCAAATCATCATTTATCTTTAGAGTTATAATATCTAAATTTCATTTAGATACTCATCTATTTTAGTACTACAGAAAAAAAGAAGAGAAATGGCAACTGGGAATTATTTGCGACCCATGTAATAGACAAAAGATTAATATCATTGACCACCTAAGAACTATGTTGCTATCATATATTTTGTCCCAGTGATTCACCTGTTTTGTATCATATACTCATTATAGGTGTGAATGCTGCAAGGAGTCTTGATTTCTTCATGACTTTTTGTGATAAGATTGGGATAGCTATAGCAGAGTTTGTTGATGTGAAAATCTCGTCTGAAACCTGTTGAAAACTGATTTTCAGTTTTGAGGAAATATCTCAATTGGCCAATAGCTTTGCAGGATTAAATTTTATCTTTAAAAAAATGTGGGCTGGTTGATATTTCTTAGCTCTGTACCTACAGAGTTCACTCAGGAAAGCTGTTAGGCTAGAAATAGGACCTACTGTTTGGGCAGAATCGCAACAGTTGGGGCAGTGAGAGGACTACTCCATGAGTTTTTCTTATTTCTAGATGATTCATTGAATATTTCACAGTATGTAGATGGAGTTATCTTGCCACAGTGACGCCTGGAATTAGACGCTTTTAAGGGGCCCTGCAATTACTGTATCTGCGTAAAAGAGCCATGAATTACCAGTGCGGGTTTGGATTTCTGAGCTGCCAACTGAAGATACTCTACTGTAGGTTAAGGACCTTGAAAGTGCATTTACTGCTTCTCCTGACATTTGAGCCTAAGACTGACCTTTGAGAGCTAGAAAGATTTAGTGAGAGTTTTTTTCAGTCAAAAAGTTGATTATAGAAATTTTGTAAACCATTTTTAAATTGCTTTAGCTGATTTCCATTCTTAGTAATAATTTCGACTATTTTTTAAAGTGCCTAGCAGTCTTTGTTGAATGAAGAGATCAGATATTAATTCTCACATTTCTGGCCATGGCTGTTTTGAGCATATTTACGATTGCTTGGTATGTGTTCAGGGGGAAACTAATCTAAAGAGAGGCTGTGAAGGGAGAGTGAATTGCTTTTATGCCACTGGAGATAGCTGGAAATTGGAGATGAGACCGCGTTCTCTTCTAACATGCAAAAGTTGCATGAGAGTCGGTGATTTGAAGTTCAGGTAAATGTAAGAGTTGTGAGACAGTGGTTCCCGAGAGGTTCAGTTATAAGAACTCATTAATAGGATAATAAGTGATGCTTTTAGTATGTGTTAAGTGATGAAATATGACAGAAGCCTCTATGAACTCAGTAACATTTTAAAGTAAATTTATATTATTTATTCCTTATGTCAGGTATATTACCTGTAAGTCATACCTCTTCTTATATTCAACCCTTCACTGTATTCTTAAGGCTTTAGAATGAAATAAAACTCTTTACCACAGCCTTCAAGGCCGTATGAGACCTGATTCCTGCTTCCCTTTGCAATGTCATTCTCCTTTCCCTTTCCTTCTAGCTCTCTCTCTGCCTCAGCCACACAGGTCTCCTTCCTGAACCGATTGGACAGATCAAGTTCCTTCCAACCTCCGGACCTTTGTATGTGTTTTTTCTTTTACCCAGAATGCTCTTCTCCGTGATCTTTGCTTGGTTGGATCCTATTATCATGCAGTCCTCAGCTCAGAGAAGCCTTCCTGACACTTCGGTCTGAAACAGCGTTCCCCACTCTTTGAAATAACACTAGTGCTACATAGATATTGCAAGCTACTACATGATAACCACAATGTAGAATAGCCTTTTATTAATGTCGAGAAAACTAATGAGGCTTTGTTTATTAATAGTGAATAATGTCATCTCTCTTGTTAGAGAAGTAGCTGTATATTTCCCTATGCTCACCTCAGAATTGCCCATTTTTATCTAAGATTGTGTAGAAAGACAATTAGTCTTTGAGTCTATTCAGGAACTTTCTCTGCAATAAGTAAATGGGGAAGTGGGCTCTCCAATTCATTTTCTTAAAATTGAAATTTTGGAAGACCTGTTGCTAATCCTGGCATAAAGTTATCTGGGGATATTATACCACCTAATAAAATTTTTAAGGAAGGAAAGAATCATCATGTTAGTTTTAGCATTCATAAACTAAGGCACAGTAAATTCTTAGGGTGTTAGAAAAAGAATCTATATCTGATGTGTTGGAGCCAACGTACTGGCTCGTATAAGAACTGCTTGTTAAATTTTCAGGAATTTTTTGCAAGCAGGTTGACTTTACATTAGTAGTTTGAAATTGGCTATAGTGGGAGTATTTATACCATGGAAATTGGCAAACACTACAAACCAGGGCTTTTTTTCTTTTTTTCCTGGAGAGTGCATTTAGCAGCTCACCATTATATATAGCCAATATTTCAGAGACTGACAATTGGATGATGACAAATCAGTAGGGCCAACTCGAAATAACCAAGTTAGTTTTACGGTTGTTTGCATTAAAATGTCACAAATTTTGGGCATGGAAGAAAAAGTTGTTTTTGTTTTTGTTTTAAAATAGATTATTTGTACACAGAAGCAGACAGGAAGGATAAAAAATCAAGATCTTTGTATTTGCTTCTTATGCCTTTCAGGTCAGCCTGCTGAATTCTTGCAAAATGTTCTTAAGCTCTATACTTGGGTTAGGGCAGATAGCCACCTTCTGGAACTTGCGCTAGCAGCTCTCCTCAGCTCTCATACTGATAACACAACTCAACTGATCTCATATGTAGCGTCATGTCTTAGTTACAGTGAGTGTGTTAGACTATTTCTTTAGGGAAAGGAAAAGATTCCAAGAAGAGTTAGGTGGAGACTCTGATTGATTATGCTTTATAATGTTGGAGCAAGTGGACACTAATGAGAGTTGCCCTAAGATTTTGAGCCTTCAATGGGAAATGACTTAAAGGAAAATTACACGAAGAGGCAGGGCTTTAAATATTACTCACTGACAAGAACATTTTTGAGTTACACTACTCTGTGAAGGCAGAGAGGGATTATTCGGGATGTTTCAGAGGCAAATGTCATTGGACAATATCTCTGTGAAGGGATATATGATTAGACGTAGGTCCTATATTTCTCAGTTTGTTTTAAAGTAACACAAAGGCATGTTTGAAAGCCTCCAGTTTGTTTCTTCAGGGACTTGACATTGAATGTCCTCCATTTAAAATGAAATTGGAGAAGTAAGAGCATCCTGAAATTCCCCCCTCCCCTCCAGTTTGTGATAAGCACTTGGAAAAGTTGGAAAATTTTAAGGGATTGTGTAAGATTGTGTTATGTCATCTTTTCTGATATCTTTATAAAACAGGTTAGTTGTACCGTTTATGAGAAGAGAGAAAGTGGCTTTCTTCAATTATCTTTGGATGTAGCTAATTATCTTCTTGGAAGAGGGCTTTATTTTTAATGTTGCAGCATTTCTAGGACTTAGATTTTAATGGAGCACTATTATTATTTACCAAAGGATAAGATATCATCTGTAGCTAAACAAGTTGGGATTCTGGGACTGATAATATCCAGTTTTTATTATATTAAAAAATATGAACCCATTGATGGCCTTACTCTCTGACTCAATGAAAATAAAGGAATATGTAGTAAAGAGAATATTATGCAATGTGATTAAAATTAATTTCTTAAAGACCACATAAGTCCTGTTATTTGGAAAAGTAGATCATTAGTAGAACAGTAGATCTCAGGAGTCACTACGAAGTTGCTACTGGTATTCTCGAGGTCAGGAATGGTAAAGATAATTAAGAAAGGAGATTTTATGAAAATCATATATGGGGACAAAGTTTTGCATCTTGTGTTGAATACTCAAGGGAAACAACTCTTTGCCTCAGGAAAAATAAAGTTTTAGCAAGCCAGAATTAAAAAAAAAAAATTAAAAGAAACATACAGTTAAATAGTCCTATCAAACTAAAGTAAAAGTCTCACAAACAGGACTTTTTAAATAGAGTCTATTCCGAAGACTCTGAAGTTCTTAACCACTGGCCATCCCTCACCATCTGTTTAATAGGTGAAAATTCCTGCCATTAGTATTTAGACACAGGCCATGTGAAAGGGAATTTATTGAAAAGAGTAGTATTGAATATGTCAATAACGGTCAACCAATATTAAGTATCTAAGTCATTATTTAAATGAGAAATAGATTATTATTTTTATTTTTCCTTATAGCAGAGTCACTTTTCATAAACTGCCTTTGAAATTAAAGAGTTTTTTCCATGTAAAAAAGCATGCCCATTCTAGAAAATTTTATAGAGAAAAGTAGAAAGAAAAAATATAATTCTGTCACCAAAGGCAACCAATGCCAGCATTTTATTTCCTTCTGATACTGTTTCAAGTCATGACTGTATACTCTATTACTACTCTTCCTATTACTGCAACTGCAGTTACTACCACCACCTTTTCACCCACCATTTACTCAAAGTAACATTATATTTTTACCAGTCTTCACATATTTTTTCCAGTTTTATTGAGAAATAATTGATATTCATCACCATATAAATTTGAAGTGTACAGCATGATGGTTTGATTTACCTATATTGGGAAGTGATTACCACAGTAAGTTTAGTTAACTTCCATCATCTCATATAGATAAAAAGAAAAAGAAAATTCAAATAATTATCCTTGTGATGAAAATTCTTAGGATCTACTCTCTTAACAACTTTCCTTTGTATCATACAGTAATGTTAACTATAGTCATTATTTTGTACATTATGTCACTAGTACTTATTTATCTTATAACTGGAAGTTTGTACCTTTTGACCACCTTCCTCAGATTCCCCCCCCACCCGCCTCGCCACACCGCCTCTGGTAACCACAAGTCTGATCTCTTTTTTCTATGAGTTTTTTTAAAAATTAGATTCCACATAGAGTGAGATCATACAGTATTTGTCTTTCTCTGTCTGATTTATTTCACTTAGCATAATGCCTTCAAGATTCATCTGTGTAGTTACAAATGGTAGGATTTTCTCATTTTTTATGGCTGAATAATATTCCATTGTGTATCTATATTTATATCTATATCTATCTATCTATCTATCTATCTATCTATATATATACATGCCACAACTACTTTATCCATTCATCCATCAGTGGATGCTTAGGTTGTTTTCATGTCTTGGCTACTGCAAATAATTCTGCTATGAGCATGGTAATGCAGATATTTTTTCCAAGTTAGTGGAAATTCAGAAAAGTAAAACAACCTGCTCAAGGTTTTAATACATGACAGGACTAGGATTGGGACCCAGATATATCTAATTCGAAAGCCTGTTTTCTTTACATTTCACACACACATGCTTTTGTGTTCTAGAAACAATTCTGTTTCATGCTTTTTCACTTAAAAATAGTATAAGATTTTTTCCATGCTGTTAACACTCTTCATAAACAATTTAATTGCATCATAACCGTCCATTCTAGGTATATTTTTCACGTTGATAAATTTTATATTGTTTTAATTTTTTATGTATACCTTTTTACTACTTAAAACCAAATCATTACAAAACATAATGTGAGAAGGCTAGGTCAGTTAGACTGAGGTCTAGAAGAGACAACAGGAAGAATTGAGGAGTGCTAATGCCGTAGTCAATATTCACTACTGCAGGTCACTTCCCTGAAAGCCACTCGTTAAGCAAATGTGGACAAGGACCAGCTTGTAGTCAGATGCTTTCAAATTAAGACTTTTAACATGAAATTCCAAATGTGTTGCTTACGCTCTGTGTTGCTAAGGACTTTGCTTTTGTCTTATCCAGTTTCTGACTTATCTGACAGTACTCTGATTGTACAACTCCTGACAAAATATTTCTCAGTTTCTCTTTCCTTTGAGTTTTGTATCCTTAGGAATTTATTTGGAACTTCTTATCCCGGAGAATCAAATGATCACCGTATTTCTAGTTCTGCAAAACTTCCCTGTTAACCACTGAATCTCAATTATAGAATTTGTAAATATTTTTCCTGCTGACTACCTGTTTAATCCCATGTGTAAACCATATTGTGTTTAAAACATCTTGTTCAATACAGTTTTATCTGCCTAGTTACCTCAATTTAAGCTGCTTGAAGAAATAAATATTCTCTAAAGAAGCATGAGGTATGGATAAAGAACTGTCACATTTACACCAGTTTTTCCAAACAGCTAATTAAGTCTCCAATTCTTTACTATTTTTTTAAATCCAACATATTTCTTGAGCACCTATACTGTAACTGGCATTGTAGTAGACACTGGGCGTATAGTAGAGAAAAAGCTAAAAATGATCCCTGCCCTCACAGAGCATAAAGTCTAGTAGAAGAGGCACACAAAAAAATAAGTAAACAAATTGTGTTTTACTGTAATTGTGTATCGTACAATACATCCTGATATTCTTTTATAATATATAAACATAGTAATAATAGTGTTTCTTCTATAACATTTTGTTGTATTTTGTTCCTATTCATTCTTTAACTAAGTTGCAAGCTTCAATTTACAATGTTTGTCCATCAGTTTGCCCGTGATCTTTGGGTTAAAAAACATCCTAAAACAAAATGGAATTGTATGGTTTTGCTTGTTTGTCGGTCCCATATTCATGAAATTATATTTTACTTAAAGGAAAATTTCTTAATGTCTTTCCTGCTGCCATGGAATTACTTTGTTCTCAGGTCTGTCAGGAAATTATTGGCTTCCTAACACGAAAATGCCTTTGTAGTGTGCCTGAATGCTATCTGGCTCTGCTGCGAACTGTGAAAGCGCTTGTCAGCTCTGCCAGTAAATCTTCCCTCTCTTACCATAGGTCCAAGGATCTTATAAAGGAAGCCATCCTTGACAATGACTTTATGAAGAACTTGGAGCTGTCGCAGATCCAAGAGATTGTGGACTGTATGTACCCAGTGGAGTACGGCAAAGACAGTTGCATCATCAAAGAAGGAGATGTGGGGTCGCTGGTGTATGTCATGGAAGGTATGGTTTGTAACTATGTTCCTCTGACATTCAAATATTCTCTTTTCATCTTATCAGCCTGCACACAGATGGCAATGCATTTCACGATACAATTCCGTTTTTCCTTTTTGTTGTTGAGAAATGGTTTGAAAAGAGGTAGAACACTGCTTAGTGGTTGATTAATCGTTTGACGTGTTTGTGTTTAGAATTATTAATATGAGAATCTAGTATTTTTTCAGACATGGGGAAAGGATGATAACGTGAAAGAAAGAATTGCTATTTATTGCGCTGAATAAGACCACACACTGTCAGATCATTGAGCAAACTCACAAAGCTTCAATGAAAGCTTAAGTCTCTTGGAAGTATTTTTGGTCAGATAATCAAAGTGTCTTCAGCTCTACTTTTACCTCCCAGTATATGACTAGGTTTCCTGCTATGATGCTTCTATAAAAAGAGAATGTTTTCAGTGTTTCATATGTGTCTGATAGAGGCAGATCATAAAGGTTGGATGGTATATTAGCCACCAGATTAATAAGAGCAATAGCTTGCTTCATAAATCTTGCACAAACTAAGATAGAAACTGCTTTGAAAAAAAACCGAGGCATGCACTGTGTAAATATGTTTTGCACTTACGTAAATTTTCATAATGTGTATTTCTAACTTGAAATTTATAATGGCATGTTTTCCGTTTGGAGGAAGAAAGAAGCCATGAAGAAATCATGACTGAATTAGCTGAGAAGAAAGTGAGTTCAGACATGTCTGTAATAGAAGATGGTTGGCATAGAAAAATCACAGTCGATTTATTTGATGGCAGTTAGTGTTTTACCCAAAGCATTCATGGCAGTGTCCTATAACTGTCAGGTTTCTAGGTCATTCAGAGGAGGAGTGTATTTGGGCAAGTCAATCAACTTCACTGAGTTTCACCCAGCTTATAAAAAAAGAAGATACTATTTCTTTCTGGCAGTGGTTTTCAACTGGTGATGATTCTGTCCCCCAGGGACTTTTGGCAATGTCTGGAGATGTCTGATTGTTACAATGTGAGTGAGTGTGGAGGTTGGTAAAGACCAGGGGTGCTACTCAACAGGGCAGTGACCCACAGCAGAGAATTACCTGTCCTTAGTGCCTATGCTGAAAAACTTGCTTTCTAACTTCTTTGTAGGATTGTTATGAAGTTAGTAGGGAATAAGTTGTGTGGATGTGTAATGTAAAGTGTAAAACATTGTAGAATAGCAATCAGTATTATTCATATATGTAGCTGATTCACTTTGTTATACAGCAGAAACTAACACACCATTGTAAAGCAATTATACTCCAATAAAGATGTTAAAAAATAAAGAAAGAAAGAAGAAGAAAAAATCAGTATTATTATTTCCATTAAATACTTGACAGTATGTAAGAAGTGTTCTTTCTACATTAATTTTTCTTTGTGGTCTTTTTTGACATATATCAGGCACTTGATATTTAAGTATTAATTTCTGTCATTTTTATTTCTTTATAGTTTTCAGCTTTTGTGTCAGTGTTACAGAGTTTTCCTCAAGCCAAAAGGACATAAATGTTCAGCTAGGCTTTCTTCTGACAAAAACAAAATACAATAAATAAAAACACAAACAATATACACTTGATAGAGAATTGCAGGGAAAGGAGGTGAAATTATAGGGCAAGGGTATATGTGGGTATTGAGCAGGAAGGATGAGAGAAATAGAAGAAATATATAGAGGCCAAGTGAAGGCTATAAATATAGAGGCAAAATGTTAAGAACTATTAACAGTTAGAAACCAAGTTTAAAGTACTTATGAGATTATAACATATCAATAGTTTCATATTATTTGATTATTTATGTGTTTTATTGGCAGGTGTGTTTTTAAGAACACAGCTATTGTATAAAGCAGGGTGTACTTCACTTCAGCGATTTTCAAATGTTCGTTATTGATATTCCATTCAAGAAATGAGTATTTTGAAAACCTGTATGTTGCAGTTTTCCTCGTATATTTTTTCTAAAAAAATTCTATTTATTCACGCCATTTGTGTTTTCTAAGACTAACTGCAACTTTACTAGCTATATTAGAAGAAGCTTGGAAATCATAGTTAATATTTATTGAGTTTTTAGAACTCAATGTCCAACATATAGAGCATGCTTTTTCTAAACAGTTTCCATGTATAAAATTTATTTAATTCTCAAAGTAATCCCGTGAGGTTAAGGGCTAATATTTATTATCCCCTTTTATAGATGAGAAGACTGAGGCCCAACTGGTTTAGAGTAGAGTTAGGAGTGAACCCAAGTAATCTGGATTCAGAACCCACACTCTTAACTATAGGGCTATGTATTAGTGAGGGTTCTCCAGAGAAAAAGAGCCAATAGGGTGTGTGTGTGTGTGTTTGTGTATCTGGGTATTGAGAGAGAGGTTTATTTTAAGGAATTGGCTTCCGTGATTGTGGAAGCTGGCAAGTCCAAAATCCGCAGGGTAAGCCCAGCAGGCTGGAGATGCAGGGAAAGGTTGATGCAACAGCTCAAGTCTGAAAGCCAACTGCTGGCAGAATTCCCCTTCCTCAGGGGAGGTCAGTCTTTTTTCTGCTAAGGCCTTCAACTGATCGGATGAGGTCTACCAACATTAAGAAAGTAATCTGCTTTAACTCAAAGACTAATGATTTAAATGTTAATTCCATCTAAAAAATACCTTCACAGAAATGTCTAGTGTAATGTTTGACCAAATATCTGGATGTCATGGGTTTGCAAGTTGACATGGAAAATTAACCATCACAGGTCCATTCCTTGTCAACTTGACACCCGTATACATCTCCTTAAACCATACTCAGCCTCCGAGTAAAGACAGTAACAAGGTCATACTTCTGCCTAACATGACATAATGATCCTGCGTACAATGAAAACAAACAAACCCTTTTCCCAGAAAAGGATGCAAAGTCCTTGGGTAGTGTTTACTCTTCTCCTTAATACCCCATAAATCAAATACTATGATGTAAAGTTAACAATACTTAAATACTATGATATAAAGTCAATACATCTTATGTTACATGATAAGGACTTATAAGAGAGAAGGAAACAAAGATTTTATGCACACATGCACTCACTCATACATACAGACAGACAAACACATTTGTAACAAAATAAAGAAGAAATACCCGTGGCAGACGTCACTAAGTAAAGGTAAATATACTAATTTTTTCCCCATTGCATCAAGCTAATTTTAATATATTTTATTTATCTTCTTTTTATTGCTAGATTGACTAAATAGCAAGTCATCTTAATTATGGTTTAAAAACAGTGTACCAATATTCAAAGTCACAGATTTTGCTATGATGCTGTTGGTTGCTTCAGTTAAACTCACTAAATGACCATGATCTTATAACCTGATGCTGATCTGTCCCCAAGCCGTAATTCTAATCAGTTCCATGTAACTTTGGCTGATTTTATGCTAATATTCTCATGTCAAAATAATTTTTAAAAACCTATCATTTAAATTTTTATAAGTTTTAATTGAGGAAATGTTTCATTGCTTAATTTTTTTTTTTAAGATTTATTTATTGATTGATTGCTATGTTGGGTCTTCATTTCTGTGCTAGGGCTTTCTCTAGTTGCGGCAAGTGGGGGCCACTCCTCATCGCGGTGCGCGGGCCTCTCACTATCGTGGCCTCTCTTGTTGCAGAGCACAGGCTCTAGACGCACAGGCTCAGTAGTTGTGTATCACGGGCCCAGTTGCTCCGTGGCATGTGAGATCTTCCCAGACCAGGGCTCGAACCCGTGTCCCCTGCATTGGCAGGCAGACTCTCAACCACTGCGCCACCAGGGAAGCTCCATTGCTTAGTTTTTTATCAACACATTTAATCTTCTCAAAATTTAGATAGCACTCTTCTTGATAAAGATGGATTCTTTTTCATCTGTGAACATGATTAATATTTATAGAGTATACCACAGCAACAATGGATGAATAGGCTATAGAGGATCTTTCACAAACTTGCTTATTATCAAAACATTCAGAAAAACACCCAGGAGTTTACATGAAAAATCAGTCCAATTTTTCCTGTCTCTCTTCGGTTAAATGAAATTTTCTTCATAAAATACTTGTTTAACCTGTGCCTTTAATGATTTTTGTTTTAGCTTGGGCAGTGTCCCAAGTATTACTGCATACCTAAATGCCAAATTTTCTCATCGTTTTAACAAAAGAGAATGGTCATATGTTAAGACTTTATTAATTAGGATGACTGAGGAAAAATCATCTGGAGGTAGTGTAAATATATCTTGTATTTTCAAGCAAAATGAGTTGTATGACTTTTAGATATTTACAGTTACTGGCTAGTGGAAGTTTCATTTCAAGTTTTGATCAGAATTGTTTTGGTATTAGTTACTTAAGGCAGCAGTGGATCAAGTTGCTAAGGCTTGATTTATATTTTAATTATGTTTTCAAATATATAAATGACTCTTACAAAATACTTGAATACAGCTTATTTTCTTAAACCAATAGATATTGGCCTTAATTATGATGTAATATTTGTTAATATCTTTACACTCTTGCCCTCTCTGTGTTTTCCATAAACATAAACGTCTGTCTACTGTCATCCAAAAGAAATTCTGATTTAGTAATCGAGAATTGGTTACGTAAATCAAACACCTTCTTTAGGAATCTAATATTTTTGTAGTGAAAAATGTCTAGTTTATATCCATTGAAGTGGTTGATTTGCTTAGAGATATCTTATTTTCTGTGATCTTTCATTGTGGAAGCAGATAGATTATATTTTGTTTTCTGAAAATGGCAAGTATCTGTTTAGTGTTCTTTGATTATTGGCTATTTTAAGTTAAACTTTTAAGTGAAACCATCAAGTTGTTGTTTTTCACAAGGTGCTTGTTAATGATAACGGCTTTTATTAAGTCCTTATATATGGTCTCACATCCATCCCGCTCCTCTTATTAGTTCCTTCTTTCTTTCTGCAAGCATAGCTGTGATTTGGTTTAATCTTGGTCCACCTCTGAGTCTTTATTGTTTAGGACTGTGCCATGTACCTTGAAGGCCCTCTTTTTTCTGTCTACCATCAATATCATTGATTTTGTTTTCCTCGCAGTTTTTTAAAAATACTTTTTTAAGAAGGAACAATTCTTCAACTCATCGCACAAGTGATTTTTTAAATAGCCCTTTTGTACACTAATTCTAAGTTATCTGTGATTATTCGCATCAACTCTCAAGTTTCTGTTGTTATTGCATTGAGATTTCCCTTTTGTCTTCTGAAGACTGGTCATCTGCTTCCCTTTCCAGCAAGTCGGTTGATACCAGGTCTGCTTGTTAAGCTGATGTCCAACACTATTTATTCTTCAACATGGTTATCTATCATGCTGGCCACCCACTATCAACAGTAAACTTATACAACTTCATACTGCAAGTTCTCTCCCACCCCCACCCCATCCCCTGAAACATTTTTACTGTTTTTATGATTAAATAACATATGAAAGCTGACATTCGAAGAGGGGTTTTTATGTAAAATTGAACATTAATGAAGAGCTTCACCATGTCAGCTGGCATTCAAAACACTACCTGAGAGTATGAGGGAGTTGAATGCATTTTCATATGAACTAGTTCAGTAAATTTAACATGAGAAACAGACCATTTTATTCTCCAAAATCAGGTGTTGCCTTTTGGCAACTCAAAACTCTTTTGAGTTTTTCATGTTCATCTGAAAGCTATGGTTTGAATAGTTAAAATATCAATGCACTTAAAGTTATTTTTGCAGTCCCTTTACAGGACCAAGCTTATCATGTTAATGATGAAGAACAAGCTGATGTGCTGTGTTAAAAATAAGACAACAGGCCCTGAATGCATCCACTTATGCTAAGCCCCATGTCACCAAATTGAGACTCAATAATAGTTTTGGCTCTCCCAGAAATGGAATCTTAAACCAGTCAATCAGGAGTCACCTAATTAGCAGTAGTTAGGTAATCTGCCTGGTAGGCCCCTGACACCCCCTAAAAGGAAATTGACCTTGCCATAACCAATCCACTTTTTTGTCTAATATCGCTTCCTTGTTCCTGCTCCCTTCTGCCTATAAAAGCCTTTTATTTTGTACAGCTCCTTAGAACTTCTTTCTTATTTACTTGATGGAATACTGCCCAATTCATGAACCATTAATTAAAACCAGTAAGATCTTTAAAATTTACTCAGTTGAATTTTGTTTTTTAACAACTGCTTATATAAAAACAAAACAAAACAAAAAATCTATTTAGAAAAAAGTTATAAGTAAAGGGAATCTGGAAGTTTTAAATGTGAATATTAAAATGTATTTCAGTTATGGAGTTAATGGCAAGAACAGGGAACTGAGATAGTTAGATGCCCCATTGGGTATCATGTTTATTTTGGGGTGCCAACCTTCCAAAAAGACTTTAATATACTTGAGCGAGTGCAGGAAGCATAACATTTATATTTAGCAAGTTGCCATATCATGCACAGATGAAAGGTTCAGGAGGAAAGAATAGCTATTTTTAAAAGCTGAAAACGCTATCACATGAAAAGGGAATTGGTCTTCGTGAATCTAGATGACCAAAGAAAATGCAAGTTTTAGGGGGGCTTACATTGGGTCTGCTTGAGAATCAATATTCTGCTAATTAATACGTTCTAGAAGTGATGAAGCAACCTGATGTCATGGCAAGAACCCCATCTCAGGAGGCATTCTAGCAGTGACTACATAGCATCTGCTTGGAGAAAGTTTGTGTGGGTGGGGCGGGGGGGTGGTTCCCTGTGGCTGAATTGAACACATCTCCTAATCCCTTTCCCAAACTCCAAGATTCTGAGTCTGTGTTTCTCTGAACAAGTACCTTACAAGTTAGCTTATGAGAACCCAGCCCTCCAAAAGTTTCTTCTTAAAAACCCACCCTGTATACAATGTGCATGTTTACTTTGGAATGTTTTTGTACTTTATATTATATAAATCTAGTCATACTGCACGTATTCTTCTGCTACTTCACTTTCTTGTTCAATATTAGCTCCCACTATTTTATACCCAATTTCTTTATCCTTTCTGCTATTGATTATATTTGGATTGTTTCCAGTTATTTTGCTCCTGATTACTAATGAGGTTGAGCATCTTTTCATGTGTTTATATGCAGTTTGTGTTCTGTGAAGTGTCTGTTGGAGTCTTCTGCCCATTTTTTTGTTGGTTGGTTGACTTTACATATTTTGGAGTTTAATCCTTGTCAGTTACATGCATTGCAAATATTTTTCTCCCATCTATATAGCTTGTAGTTTTACTACTTTGTGAGTATCTTCTGAGGAACAGAAGTTACTAATTTTAATGTAGTCGAATATATCAGTCTTCTTCTTGGTTTGTGCTTTTTGTATCTTTGTAAGAAATCCTGGAAGGCAGTGTTTCTCATGGCCACATATGTATGTATGAGTATGTGTGTGTCCCTGAAGGCATGTGTGTAGTAGGTTAGGCAGGTGAGGTATTATCTTGAAGGAATATATCCACATTTGTAATCTAAAGGAGAGTTGTCTCTTTCAAAGCAGGAAGCTGGAAAGGCAGTACATTTTTGCTTCTGTGTTCTTTTTTTCCAACATATTTAAAGAAGTCTGTATAAGTTGTCCTTAGGGGACAGTAAATATGTTTTTGAATATGCTTGATGATAGTGATTTCTTTTCCCTGTGAGGGTAGATTTTATATTTGGAAATAATCACAAGCCATTTAGTGACAGATTTGATGAATAGGGGTAGGTGATTAATATTTTTTTTGGCTAAAATTTGTAAGGGTGTATGTATATGTACCACTATAAAGTAATGACATTTTTTGTATAATTCAAGAAAAATTAAAGAACTTTGATCAAGAACATCATTATCCAAAATGACATATTTTGAAGGATAGTATTCTTAATACCGATTTGGCTACTGAAGTCCTTGTTTGATTTTGTAAAATAAGCCTTATCACGTTGTGGTTATACTAATGTATAGTTCTCCATTTTCTTTCTAAATTATTAATGGTGAAAAAGAAAGTGAAGAGTGTAGCTTTTCTTATTTTTGAAGACTCCTGAAAGTCAAAATAATTAAAACTTGCTGTGCTTATTTTTTTGAGATGATAGTTGAAAAGCCATCAATTTTTTTCAAAAAATTAATCTGAAATTGGTACAACAGATCATAGATTATGTTAAAAAGGTAAAACTATCTTTTTTCTTCACAACAGTTATGGGATTTACTTCTATGCTGACTCATTTTGCTAAAATATCAGTATATCCATTCTTCAATTTTGAGAGAATGGCAAATTTGAAAGTTTAAAAATACATTTTTGATGAAAACAAAACCAAAAACAGCATACCTGAAAAACTGAAAAGAAAATGTGGATTAGTACCTCCTTGACAATAGTGTATAACACATTGATTTCTTGCTAATGAGGTGAAATTTACTTCAGCCATCCTTTCATGGAACTGTTGAGTAGTTTGCATGCTGAACAATAAACAGGATTCTAAAATTGTTGAGGGCTCATTTTAAGAACACACAGATGTATTTCTTCAGGGACTTTAACAAGATTTCCAGTGATTTTTGTGGGGGGCTAGATAGACTAATGCTTTTAATATTCATCCCTCTAATGAAAAATCCTTGAATGGTTAGTAATCGTTTTGGCACACTCTCAAAGGGCAGGGAAGATGGGCGCTACTTCCCAGCACAGTGAAACTGCCTGGTGTGACTACCATGGCAACAGCCCACCCACCCCCACTCCAGGGAAGATTGAAATGGGTCTCTGAAGTCCTTATTGGAATTCTCCCATGACTCCGCATTTGAGGAACGCAGCCTGTAATTGCACATACTTTATCTGAATTTAACTACTGTACCTTTGGAAGGTTGCGGTCTGAGTCTGATCTTTATGTTTTGATATTTATATTTAGATTTATATAATGATCTTTATATTTTATATTTAGACCCTTCCATAAACTCCTTTCTGATGAAAATGAAAATATTTTTGTATCAAAGCTCCTGCAGAAGTGCACGGATTTAGAATTATGATAGATGACTTAAAATGGTATTAAAATCAATTCCTGAGAATCCACATTTCATGCATATTTAAAGTATCAAGGACTTGTTATTGAGTATATTTACATTAATGATTTATTTAATACCATTTTTTTGCCTAATTTGCCCAACTTTACCAAATTAAGTAGCTTTCTTTGTATCCAAAACTATCTTATAGTTATTCATAAGAATATATGTGAGCTAATGCTTTTAAACCCAAACATTTACTTTTTATTTGCTCTTTGCAATCTTGTGTAACTTAACAAGAAGAGTTAAGTTATTCTGTACACTTTTCAACATCAAAGCAAGTTACTCTGTTAATTTATCAGTAGCAAAGCCATGTTAGAAAAAGCATCTAGTGAAGGTGGCCAAACTCTTATGAAAGGTGGTTTTCCATTTCACAAATACACAATGGTGTATTTTCAGAGGAAAACCAAAACTTTTCATAAAATCGAAATTAATAGTCAATGTTTAAAATTTTCCTTCAAAAATCGAGTATGCTTCTTTAAAAGATCATTTATTCCATACTGGTAAAAAGAAGAGAGTGAGTGAGCATTGATTCCCAGTAGAGCTTAATTAATAGCCTATTGTAATAACTTTCATTAAAAGCCATTCACATACTCATCAATTTTTTTCATTTTTATGACTATAAGAACATAATTCAGTGTTACATTTTATATTTGGCTCATGTTTATAGACCATCATTTTACATTACTCTTTTATTACATTGCATTTCATAATGGTTTAGAATATTTAATACCTTCAGCATATTCTTAAGGTAGATCTGTGCTCTCTCCGATGGTTCATTCAATAATGGTACATGCCCTCAAATTAAAGCCATATTTAAAAGATTTCTGGTGCAAAGATTTGTACTGACTCACCTTGTTGGAAATATACACACGCACATATTTGTACGTTGTGCCCATGTACGTGTATATGAATTTACATGAAGTTATCCATTCTCAGAGTTCAGCTTATCTTCCAGGAGATGATGGGGTGGTGGTAGTATCATATATAGGATTCTATAAATGGTTAAATTCAAATTTACAAGAAAAGCAGAAGATTAATGATAAGTATTGTTGATAAGGCTCTCATGTGATTTAAAAATTAGTCTGCAAAGAATAAACATTTGGTTTGTAGGTTTTTGAGCACCATTGTGCAGACCATTCTCTTAAAAGCAAATTTAGATGACTTGTACAGGAAGTTTTGAAATTTCATTTAGTCCTATGAATTTGAATTTTTATATAGTATATCAATTCTAAAGGTCAAAGGCATATGAAATAGGAAAAATGTTTCAGCAGATTTTTCTTTGTGTTGAGAATTAGGTTACATATATACATAGCAGGCATTGCTGAACTACCATACTTTCTCTCCCTTCCATATGGTGTGTTTCTACAAAAGTAGAAAGGGTGTTATAGATAAAGCAGAGCTTAGATTTGACTGAATGTAGTTCATGAATATATGAAATTCTTTGTATTTCCCTCAACAATTGGGAATAGCAAAGAAAGTTTTCAATGAAGTTCTTCAATAGTTTCCTTACTATGATTTATTAACTCATTTATTTGATTATTCATTTCTCAATTTCGATTCCTAGAAACTGCCTCCTCGATGCTGACTATATCTCAGTGGGCACTGAGGGTGTAACAGTTAACAAGACAAACACAGCCCCTTCTCTTCTAGAGCTTCCATCCTGGTGATGGTAATAGGGGAAAAGGACAAAGAACAAGCATGGAGGCAAGCAAATACATTCAGATAGTGATCAGTGCTATGAATACATTAGACACAACAGGATGATGTAAGAGAGAATCATGAAGGTGGGTCTCGTAATGATTGGGTGGCTCAGGGAAGGTTTCCCTGCGAGGGTAACATTTGAGTTGAGACCTGAATGACAAGACGGAGCCAGATGCAAAAGTGTGGATACAGGATTCCAGATGAGGTCAGACAATGGCAAGTAGTAAAGCTACAAGGTGGGGAAATGTTAGAGACAGAAAGAAGGCAATGGCATGAGTTAAGGTTGGAAAGGTTGGCAGAGGCAAGGTCACATGTGGTACCCTATAAGTAGCTGATTTTTTATTCCAAGAGATTTAGGGGTTTAGGTTGATGTGGGACCTGGTTTGATTTATGTTTAATAGGTAAAAAAAAAAATGGATGGCACTAATAATCAGAAGTTGGAAAAAATGTGTTGTAAAGTGGTGGGAGGAACAGGGGTACCATTTGGAGGGCTATAGCAGTAATCCAAGCAAAATATGATGTTGGCTTGAGCTCGGATGGCAGTGTGGGAGATGCGGGAAGTGTGGTATATTCTGCAGCTCACAGTTGTGATATGGGTGAGAAAGAAAGAGAAATTGGGATTGACTTTTAGGTTTTTGATTTAAATAGTTGGGTGAATGGTGGTGCCATTTTCCAAGATGGGAAAAAGCGAGAGGTGTTCATGTTTAAGAAAGTAAATCAAGAATTCTGTTGTGACAAGATGAAGTTAAGGTGCCTATTAGACCTCCCATTGGAGATTTCAAGTTGATGACAGTGGATACACGTCTGAAAGCTCAGTTAAGAGGTCAGATTGTGGAGGTAGAAGTATTATAACTACACCAAGCGTAGGAGGAAGATTGATGAAAGTAGTTCTCTTATAATTATAGTTGTTTTACATGCAGCAGATTAAGTAGGTAAATCATAGATATAAACATTCATAAATATTTTAAAATTATCCATGAAAAATCCTCACAGAAAACTGAAAATTTCTTCCTACTTTGTGCAAACTAGTATCCTTAATGCAGCGATTCTCAAAGTGTAGTCTGTGGACCCTTTTAGGGGCTCCTTGAGGTCAAAACTATTTTCATAATAACATGAGCATGTAATTTGTCTTCTGTCTCATTCTCTCATGAGTGTACAGTAGAGTTTTGTAGAAGCCACATGATATGCCATATAGCAGCAGGTTGAATACAGAAGCAGAAAATGCAGCTGTCTTCTATTGAGTCAGACAGCAATTAGATTTCCAAAAAGTATAAAACAGTGGGATGGTTCCTATTAAATTTTTTGTTTTTAAAATGTAGTTAATTTTATTTAAAAATATATTTTAACATGTAATAAGTTTATTACTTTCAAGAGAATGACTATTTTAAAAAATTCTCAGTTTTAAGGTTTAATGGAATAAATATCGATAAATGCAGTCCATGTAAGCAAAAGCTTTTTGAGGTTTTCAGTAATTTTTCATAATGTAAAGAGGTTTTGAGGATAAAAGTTTGAGAACCACTGCCTTAAGCTATATGACCTGAAGACAAATATGACCAATTGGATGTTTGTTTCAGAAAACAATCGAGGATTAGTTTAAGGTTCAAAATATCAGATATCAACACACCAACCTTCAAATAGCACAGAAATAGGACCATGTTACAAAACAAATGTTTTTTAAATAAAGTCTTGGTACATTAGAAACAAAATTTTCTGTAAGGGCTGGCATTTAAATCTAGAGCAAATAGCCAATACGTATCAACAGTGGGCGAGTAAGTTCCATTGAAGTGCTTATTATTCTGTTAATTACATTCCATTTCACAGTTTTGAAAGGTATCCTTGAGCCATTTTGTGGGTTCTGTTTGCACACTTTCTAATGTTTAAGATTTGGGAATCGAATTGAGTTCCCCAGTGATTATCCTGATTTAGTGTAGTAGGATACTGATTTTTTTTTTTTTTTTTTTGTAATTAGACTTTAAATATAGTTCTAAAGGAATAAAAGAATCAAAATTTTTTAATCCAATCAGCATTTTTGGAGAAGAAAGTGGCTTTTTCCTGTGCTTATTTCTCACTTAAAAACATCCTTGAAGATGCAACATTTTGTATTCTGAAGGCTCAGAACAACTTGTCTGATACCTTAAATGTTTTCCGATTTAAAAAGAGAGTGCATCAAAAATTCTAGAAACAATAAACGCTGGAGAGGGTGTGGAGAAAAGGGAACACTCTTGCACTGTTGGTGGGAATGTAAATTGATACAGCCACTATGGAGAACAGTATGGAGGTTCCTTAAAAAACTAAAAATAGAACTACCATACGACCCAGCAATCCCACTACTGGGCATATACCCTGAGAAAACCATAATTCAAAAAGAGTCATGTACCAAAATGTTCCTTGCAGCTCTATTTACAATAGCCAGGACGTGGAAGCAACCTAAATGTCCATCATTGGATAAATGGATAAAGAAGATGTGGCACAGATATACAATGGAATATTACTCAGCCATAAAAAGAAACGAAATGGAGTTATTTGTAGTGAGGTGAATGGAGTTAGAGTCTGTCATACAGAGTGAAGTAAGTCAGAAAGAGAAAAACAAATACAGTATGCTAACACATATATATGGAATCTAACGGAAAAAAAAAAAAAGGTCATGAAGAACCTAGTGACAAGACAGGAATAAAGACACAGACCTACTAGAGAATGGACTTGAGGATATGGGGAAGGGGAAGGGTAAGCTGTGACAAAGTGAGAGAGTGGCATGGACATATATACACTACCAAACGTAAAATAGATAGCTAGTGGGAAGCAACCTCATAGCACAGGGAGATCAGCTCTGTGCTTTGTGACCACCTAGAGGGGTGGGATAGGGAGGGTGGGAGGGAGGGAGATGCAAGAGGGAAGAGATATGGGAACATATGTGTATGTATAACTGATTCACTTTGTTATAAAGCAGAAACTAACACACCATTGTAAAGCAATTATACTCCAATAAAGATGTTTTAAAAAAAAGAAAAAAAAAAAAGAGAGTGCATTATTTTACATGTGGTCCCAGTTTAATACTCTCAATGCACAGGTAAACCTAAACTGTCAGCTTATTGCTTGGTTATCTCTTTTAAAATACTCGTTGCTAAGTAAATGTTTGAAATCTCTACTTATTTGTCTTGTGATACATTTTGCAAAGAGCTTTTTCATTTGCTAGTGCATTTGCTTGTTCTTGATATCTCACCACCAAGCATTTTCTTGGGATGAGTTAAAAAAAAAGATGCTGCTTTCATTTATTGTTCTTGGAAAGACAATGTTCTTCTTTCTACTCCGCAAAGCAGCTTTTATGAGACAAGTAACATTGGGAGATGAAAGACTTATTCCAACTGTGAACACACATGATATTATATTGTGATGAGAAATTAATTTTAATATTTGTTCTTTATGCAAGTTATAGTTCAGTGTTTTATACAACAGTACATTTTGTTTCCTGTTCTCACAAAGCACAGACTATTCTTGGCATAACCAGACGACTGAAGTAGGTTTCTGTCTCTTGTGCTTTATGTTATAAGCTTTGGCCATTTGGTCTCAGTTGTCTCGTAGAGAAATGACCACTGGACTAAAAGCTGTAAATTCTAGGAGTTTAATCCAGATTCATCCCTTAAGCAGCCATGTGACCATATTGAAATAATCCTCTCTGTACTTTACCTGCTCTATTCCCAAATTCATGGATGATACCTCCTTTTCCCCTGGCGTTAGATCATGCTTAGAAACCCAGGAGTGGTTCCAGGCTCCACATCTGTTGATCTGCAAATCTTCTTCAATCTATCAGCTTATCACTATCCTGTGTCCCTGTTTGCTCCTGCTCTGGTTGAGGACTATTATAACTCCTTTCGAAATTTTCCAACAGTTACTCTAGGTCTTTCTGTCTCTAGGCTTATTCCACTTTCATACGTTCTCTACACTACCATAAGCAAGATCTTACTCAAAGACAAATATGTTTATGTCATCTCCCTGTTTGATGTTTTCCAGTGCCTTCCCATGGTAAAAAGCCAAACTCCTTCTGGCAGATGACTGTACAGTGTAATGAAGAGAGCTGGGTTTTGGAACTTAGCAGATGCGAACTTCAATCTTGATTTTGCCATCTAACTAGCTCAGTAACCTTGGGGAAATTCTCTAACCTTTTCTGGACATCGCTGCCTCATTTGTCAAGTAATATAGTATATGTCAAGCATCGAGTCCTGTGTCTGGCACCTGGGGTTGCACCATTGCTTACTGATCTGCTTCTGCTTCCCTGTTAGATTCCCTGCACTCAGCACTCCGTGGCTCTGGCTCAACCTCCTCAAATAGTCGCTTGTCTTTCTGACTCTGTGTTTTCCTCTGACTGGAGTATATACACTGAAATATTACTGCTCTTCAGAGTCAATGTAGATGTTGGCTCTGCTAAGAAGCCTTCTCTGACACCTCCTAACTGGGCTGGATTCTCTTTTCTGAAGTTCCTAAAACATCTTCTGAGTCCCTCTATACAAGAACATTGGTCAGACTGTGTTTTGTTCATTCATCCAATTTATTCATTCAGGAAATACTTATTCTGCATGTATTATGTGCCAGACATTGTTCCAAGTGTTTAGGTTATAATAGAGACCAAAGGATACAAAATTTCTCTACTGCTTTTATCCTAATGGGGGAGATACACAACAAATACTATGTATAATGTGTATGTGTTGAGTACAGACATATATATATACATATATATATATATATATATACACACACACACACATATATACATGCACACATATATATATAGTGTGTGTCTGTGTATGTGTGTGTGTGTGTGTGTGTGTGTGAGCTATATATAGAGATCAGGTACGGTTAAGTGCTTTGAAAACCAAAGCATGGTAAGGGGACAGAGAGTGACAAGCAGGATGGGGAAGGATTGGTATATTTTGCAGGGTAGTCATGGAAGGACTCTATAAGTTGAACATTCAGCAGAAGCAGAGACATGAATGAGGTGATGATGGGCCATGCTAATATCTGAAGGAAGAACATTTTAGGCAAAAGGAATAAAAATCTGTCAAGCCGTGAGATGGGGTCGTGGTTGACATGTTCAAAGAACAGTATGGAAGCCAGTGTGAATGGAGTGGGATAAATGATCACAGGGGTGCAGGTGAAGGAGTTAGGTAAAGAAAGCAATGATAGAAGAGTTTCAGTGGCATTGTAGCCCTGGTAAGGGCTTTATATATATATATTCTTTCCTTGCTTTTAATCACGGTGGGAATTCCTAGAAGGGTTTGAGCAAAAGAGCAACGTGCTTTACCTTAGAGCTTTTTTGCAGCTATGACAAACTCTCTAGTAGCAAAAGGAAGCTGGGATATCAGTTAGGAGGCTATTGAAATAGTTAAGAAGGGGGATAACGATGACTTGGACTAAAGGGGTACAAGTGGAGATGGTAAGAAATGGTCAAATTTAGGAGCTGTTTTAAAAGTTCCGCCAGTAGTATCTGATAATGGGTTGGACTGGAAATTGTATGTGAACTAAAGAGAAGAGTGAAGGATACCGAATTTGGGGCCTGAACAACTCTAGAGCAATGGAGTTTGCCTTTCACAGAAATTAGGAAGACTGTCTGAGGAGCAAGACTGTCAGCAGATGTCTCGTGTTGGCTTATTTATTGTATTAGGGATTCGCTAAGTTGGAGTATCAAAAAAGCCCTCAAAATACAATGGTTCAAATAAAATGTAAGTTTATTGCTCTTTGATGTAATGTCCTTGAGGTCAGTGGAGGAGGCTGGGAGCAGCTACACTCCATGTGGTTATTCAGGCACCCAGGTTTCTTCCATCTTGTTGCTCTGGTATCACCCAGGTGTGATCATTGTATAGAGAGCTGAAGCTGGGTCATCACCAGGGACTACTAGGTGTTCCCACGTCTGGGATGGGGAGGAGAGGAATGACAGGGCAAGGAGCTTCAGCCTCAAAGGGAAGTTACACCCTTCACCTGCTCTCATCCTCTTGTCCAGAATGTAGCTACAAGAAAAGCTAGAAAAAAGTAATCTCTACAAAGGTAGCCATTTGTCTAGTCAAAAACTGGGGAGGGTGGTTCTCTTACTAAAATGAAGGAGGGAATGAATTTTAGGGGATAGACATAAACATATTTCGCTCTTTCTCAGTAACTTAAGGTCAGGAACTACTTGTGTTCTCTATAACCCCAGTTCTCTAACCATAGTGCCTACACACAGTACATATTCCCTGCATGTTGACTTCATTAATACCAAACTAATTATATGGGACAGAAATTATTATATACTGGATGTTGTGTTTCCTCCTAGGAACTTTCTAATTCATTTCATAAATCATTTTTTACATTTCAGACTATATTGTTAATGTGTCTTTATCACTAATGCAGAAAAACTATCTTTAAGTCAGTGTTTTACATTTATTTATTATCCAGGATGAACAAATGATGATGAGCCATTACTTATGTTTTTTAAAAGAGTGTTTACCTCACACATTTGCTTCCAGATAACGATTCCAGAAATCACACTCGGTGGTGAAAGAATGAGTCACTTCCATGTAATAAAATTGCATCTCCTATTCCAAACTGCTTAATTCTCCAGACCTCACATAACATTCCACTTAAGCTACATGCTGCTGCTTCTTCCTAGTACTGTTTAGCTTAGGAGTTAGAGAAGATGTATTTGGGTTTAAAGATGTTTCTTTTAATGAAAGAATCGTAAACCATATAATGTTTAAAAATATGTTTTGGAATAAGGAATCTACTCTGAAGATAAAATTTAATAAGACAACAAGTTGGAAATACAGTAAAGTATTTTATAATCAGGTAACTGAGGCGACACACAGGAAATATGATGTCTCTTTTGAAAAGCTTGAGGTTGAGCTACTAGTATGAAAGAAAAATAGTTCCTATTTCTTTGTAATATGCCGTTTTGAAAATTGGCCCTATCTTCTGTTCGAGATCTGTATGTGTGTGTATGTTTCTTGTAAGGTCATCCTATTTGTGGAATACCACACACTATTTTACAAACACCGTCAGTGGGAATGATTGAATTCTTTGGTATTTAGTTGGACGTCTCCAAACCTAGGTCTATGTATCAAACATGTTTTCTTAATTTATTAGCAGAATTTTAGTTCAAAAGATTAAATGAAGACATGGGTATTGAAGAACCTCTTTAGTCTACCAGACTCTAAGTTCCGTGTAGGCAGAAACCTTGTGGATGTTCCCCAGTGCCTAGCCCTGCGCCAGCACCTAGTAAGTGTTTCATTCATTTAGCAAATAATTATTAATGGAATCTTGCTTGCTCCCCAACACCAAAACTTTACAGTATATTTTAGGGAATCCATACACATACCCATCCACATGCAAAAATGTATAACACACACAGACAAATCTGTATCAAATTCCCTTCAAATCTAGAATTATCTTCTCATAGATAATGAAAATGGATAATAAGCTATTAGAGCTTCTGAAAAATTTTAAGAAAATAATTATTAAGCATCTACTTAATTCTGAAAATTATCTACCTGTTTTCCCTCTAGGTGAAATTTTTACTTATTTATTTTTAAAATTAATTAATTTATTTATTTATTTATTTTGGCCGTGTTGGGTCTTCGTTTCTGTGCGAGGGCTTTCTCTAGTCGTGGCAAGCGGGGGCCACTCTTCATCGCGGTGCACGGGCCTCTCACTGTCGCGGCCTCTCTTCTTGGGAGCACAGGCTCCAGACACGGAGGCTCAGTAATTGTGGCTCACGGGCCCAGTTGCTCCGCGGCATGTGGGATCTTCCCAGACCAGGGCTCGAACCCGTGTCCCCTGCATTGGCAGGCAGATTCTCAACCACTGCGCCACCAGGGAAGCCCGAAATTTTTATTTATTTAATATTTAAAATCCCCTGTTGAAATTTAATAAGCCAAAGGTTTAAAAACCTGTTTGCTTGTTTGATCTAACATGGTATTATTTAGACTGTGCAGACTTTCTATTAAGATCCTTAGAGGTGAGCCCTGCGTGTGTGTGTGCGCATGTATGTGTGTGTATACATCTATAAATTTTCAACTCTTTAAAGATGAAAATTTGAAGGGCACTTGGTATATTTAAGATTCCAAAAATATTATTAGATGGTAGTAATAGAGACATTCACAAAACTGTATATAAATCTTCCATCAATGTGGAAGCGTATCCCGTTATGCTCAAGAGATAATTTGTTGAGCTAAACTTTGCCCTAAGGAAAGCAAAAGATATTAGAAACATTTTGAGCAAAAATATTTAGCTTCTCATATCTTATAATGCTTTGCCTGTGGCTAAAATGAAACTGAGTTTAATAAACTTTTACCATGAATGACAAATGTCTTTCATCAATTCATCATACCAAATATATTCATTTTTAAAAACACCCAACCATAAAAACACACAGAATTGCTAAGTTTGAAGTAACCTTTAAAAAATGATCAAATATTTCTTGAGGCTTCATTAGATGAACTATGTAAGGTCAAGCTTCATGTCCTAAAATATTTGAGAGAATTGAATTTCATAAAATCTGTTACTATTGAGAATATTTCCCCTGTGTTTAAATTAATGCAACCTTAACACTCCCTTTTTAAATTACATTATTTTATATTGTTCAAAATGGATAACTTAGGTTCAATTATCCTTGCTTCCAAGACTGAAGAGGAAAGAAGAATCCCTCAAGTATGTTTTTGACTTAGGGAGACAGTCATGTATACTAGTCAAGAATAAGCCTTGGGCAAGTTATTTTACCTCAATGAATCTGTGTTTCACTCCCTATAAAATGTAACTTAATACCTTCCTCAAAGGGTACTTGTGAGGAGGAACTGAATGTGAAACATTTAGCACTCATTTAAAGACACTGTAAACATTAAAAAGTATATATATACTAATTCTTCTTCTTAGCATAGGAAATTCAAATATTTAACTTTCTTTTCATCTTCTAATGGTGTGCAAA
The DNA here is from genome assembly GCF_028023285.1 of Balaenoptera ricei. Classification (NCBI taxonomy): domain Eukaryota; kingdom Metazoa; phylum Chordata; class Mammalia; order Artiodactyla; family Balaenopteridae; genus Balaenoptera; species Balaenoptera ricei. The sequence continues at coordinate 40,201,317 of NC_082654.1, forward strand.
TAATCAGAGTTTTAGTACCTTAGCCTCAAGAAGCAGGAACTCACAATTGAAAATGGCAAATGTTTAACAATCAGCTCTGAAAAAAAAGAAGAAAAAGAGATCCCTTGCTTGTAGTCTTTGCAAATTTTCATGGTGTATATACTCCTATCATCACTAATTTCAGATTACCAACATGATGTCTGAATGCAGAGTTGCTAAATCTGTTAAGAGTCCACTCTGGCACACCACTAGGTATGCCAGCTCATAAAGAACTGCTTAACCAATCATGTCTATAATTACAGAATTGGAACATGAATTTGACACATTATACTTTTATTAATTATTCATGGATGGTATTTTCCATCAGTGCAGTTCATTGATTATACTTCTGATGTCAGTTCCTTTTAGCTCTGAAATTTCAGATTTTCCTTCACATTTTACCTTTGAAGTTGCAGCTGACTCAGAACCTGCATTTGCCCTACTTGGGAATAACACATTGGGTGCATTAAGCTTCAGCCATTCCTCAAAGTAACATGCTGTGTTACATGTGTGCAATGTTTTTATTTATATATTTTGAGTAATTTTTTTCTTTCAGTGAAGGATAATGTAAAAGGGCTTACGAATTCCCACTCTGTTTTAACCTGTAACCAGCTATTTCTTTATCAACTTACCAGTAATGCTTCAGAGAAAATATGCATTTTGTAGAATAGGCAATTTCTGGAATTAAAAACCAGAAAACACCAATGATGTAATAGATAATACACTTGGTCCCTTAGGCCGGAGTCAGCATGGTACCATAATGTAGATTGTCTCATTTAACTCTTTAATTCATGCAATATTAGTTATAGATTCAAAATTTCTTTAATAGGTTTTCTTCATACTGGTATATATTAGTTTCTACCGATAAATCTATATCATGGGTTCTTTTGATATAATAGTTGCCACTTATTTCCATTGAACAGAATTTTATACTTTCTCTTCAATTTGTTTTCATTCTTGGATTATCAAAACATCTGCTGTCATATTCATTCAAACATGATCATTTGCACCCAAAAGGTAAAAATCATGAAACCTCATTCAAATCCTTTTCCATCCTTTAAGGCCAGAGCTCATGCCATTTTCTCCATCAAACTTTTGGGATTTTTTTTTTTTTTAAGTAATTTCTTCCTTCACAGATTTTCTACTTCTCCACGGGCAAATATCACTATATTCTAGTTCATTGGTTCTCAAAGTGCGATCCCTGAACCAGCGGTGTCAGAATCGTTGGAGAACTTGTTAGAGATGAAAATTCTCAGGGCCCACCCCAGACATACTGCATCAGAAAGTCTAGGAATAACTTCCAGCAGTCTGTGCTTTAACAAGTCCTCTGAGCGACCCTGATTTTGAGTGACTGATGGTATAATTTGGCTTCCTATTTAGTTGTGTGTTCCATGATAACCAGGGTTTATGAGTAATTATATCTTTTAAATAGTAGGTACCCAATAAATATTTGCTGAATAAACTGATAAGTCAATGAATAAAAGGACAATTTAAGAAACACAAGCTAATTAACTGGAGGAATAAAGGACAGGATATTTTGTTTGAAAGGCTATCATTCGAAGGAGAAATGAGATATGTCCTTTAAACATCCATGGGCTGGAATTAAGGTAAATGAACACAAATTAGGAGGGCTTATTAGGGTTAGGTTATTTTGATTACCTCAGTAATGAACTCATTCAATCCTAACAATAATTCCATGGAGTAGGTGTTATACTCATTTCACTGATGAAAAAATGAGACTTAGAGTATATATATGTCTCTATCTATATCAGGATTATATATTTAGGCAGGTTTCAAACCTAGTTCTCTCTGCCTCACTTTCCCCATCGTGTCCAGAGAGTCAAATTTCAACTGTAGGTTGGTTCAATCAATTTATTCAATGTTAACTGTATATAAGTATGAACCAGACACATGATAGGTGTTTAGCATTTAACAATGAGCAGCAAGTGTCCTTATCTGTAAAATGTGGAAAATAAAAGTTCCTAGTACTTCTTAGGGCTGTTGTGATGATTAAATATGATAGACATCAATCATTAAAGAAGACAAAATAATAAATTGTGAAAAGTGCAAAGATGGAGAGAAAGAAAAGCATCAGGTAGAGATACCTGATATAGACTGAGTGGCAGGGGAAATTGCTCTAAAGCAGTGACATTGATGCTGATCCAGAGTGACAAGTATCCTTTGGCTCGATGACAAACCAAGGGAAGAGCACTTTAGACATAAGACCTGTGTGTGCAAAACCCTAAGTGTCAGGAGCTGACACTCTGGAATGGAGTAAGACCTCTGTCACTACAAGTTTTTAAGTGCATCATTCTGAAAATAGTATTTGGAGTATGATGGAGATGAAACAGCCACAGAAGAGCAGTGTTACACTGCATGGCCTATCAATTTCCATCCAATCCTACATATTTGTGTTTTCCACATAAGTCTATAAAATATCATTGATATAACAATAAAGCAAAGTATATATAAATGTACAACTAGGAGTAAAAGCTTGTAGTAAGTATGACATCAAATAAGTATTTGTTTAAGAGTGAAAACTAAAAAAGCTTAAAATCTGAAGAATTTAGAGATTATTAGTAAACTTGAATTCAGTACAATATCCTCTAGTTTTTTTCCCTAGCACTCTCTAAGACTAACTGAGGATGCCAGATGGCTTGGAGCACTTTTGTTCATAATTAATGTGTTGAACTATTCTCTAACTGGATTATAGTGTCCTTTATAGAAAATCTCGGATTAGATTCCTTCCCGGTTATACTTACATTTGATATACAGTCTACAATTAAGATAGGATGGAAATGGGGTGGTTTGAATCACTAAGTAAAATGGATGGATTTTAAATGAAATTAAATTGTGGTAAAAATCTTATGTTATTTCTAAGTAGCTCTTTGGAAGATATTACCAAGTAGAAATGTAAATATTTCAATTTAATTGGATTTTCCTATTAACAAACTTTACTTATTCCTTATTTCACTATAAGACTAGAAAATGGAGGCTGCTAGTTGCTGTATTATGAAGACTCTAAGCCTCTCAATGATCACGTCATATCATCTTTTGTTTTCCTGGAACTAATACAAAACCCAACAATAATTAGCACCAGTGATGTTTGTTGAATGAGTGAGTGAATGAAGTAGAGATGAACATATCCAGCAAGTAATTGTGAGTGACATTAAAGTAACATAAAGAATATATTTAATTTTTATTTCAGAAATCTTAGGACTGATATTAATTCTCTCTCTCTCTCTCTCTCTATATATATATATGTTAGGTATCCCATAACTGTATTGCCCATAACTATCAAAAGTGTAGTATATAAAAAAAGAATCTTAAGAAGCTAATATGGCTACATTGCTTTAAAACACCAGTTTAAAGTCATTTCTGGGGACTTCCCTACCGGTCCCATGGTTAAGACTCCGCGCTTCCACTGCAGAGGGTGCAGGTTCGATCCCTGGTCGGGGAACTAAGATCCCACATGCCTGCCATGCGGCCAAAAAAAAAAAAAAAAAAGTCATTTCTGTTTGCAGCATTATTGAGACATAGTGTAGTTTGGATTCACATAAAATAAAATGGCCAGCAAAGACAATTGTTGTGAGAAGGCAACCCTCAAATGTCTTTTTCTACCATACATCCATAGTTAACAGAAGGGAAAAATGTCTCTGTGTAGATATAATTTGGGGTGTTTTTTTAAAAAGATAGGCTTACATATTAAAAATTGCATATAACCTTTAAGCTATAATTGCAAATTATAGTAATATGTAATATAAATCTTAGGAGTAAGCTCTAAGAAATATTTGTATTTAAAGGAGAAACAATGCAATTGACAGATTATAAATCTATAATATGCCTCACATAATAGATACATTAAAAAATACATATTTGGTATTAAATACAAATATTCTTAATCCTTACTCCTTCTGTTTTCAATGTGATTATGCTGTGGAGGAATTTGTGTCTTCATGCATATCCATGTATCAGTATTCTTTATAAAATATAAATTTGCTAGAGTGAGAGAATTAATTGAAGAAAAAATGAAAGGATAATAGATATGATATTCTTCTATAAGGTAGACAGCTTTTAATGTAATTGTTTATGATCTGATATATAGAAAAAAAATACCTTACACACATACCTTCTACCAAGCAATATAAGTTTTTTTTTTTTTTTTTTAAAGTTATACAATTTTTATTTATTTATTTATTTATTTATGGCTGTGTTGGGTCTTCGTTTCTGTGCGAGGGCTTTCTCTAGTTGTGGCAAGTGGGGGCCACTCCTCATCGCGGTGCGCGGGCCTCTCATTATCGCGGCCTCTCTTGTTGCGGAGCACAGGCTCCAGACGCGCAGGCTCAGTAATTGTGGCTCACGGGCCTAGTTGCTCCGCGGCATGTGGGATCTTCCCAGACCAGGGCTCGAACCCATGTCCCCCGCACCGGCAGGCAGATTCTCAACCACTGCGCCACCAGGGAAGCCCTAAGTTTTTTTTTATTATATAAGTTTCAAGTGTACAACATTTTAATTCACCATCTGTATTACACAAAGTAATCACCCCCGAAAAGTCTAGTTACCATCCATCACTGTACAGTTGAACCCCTTCACCCCTTTTGTCTACCCCTCAACCCTCTTCCCCTCTCGTAACCACCAATATGCTCTCTGTATCTATGAGTTTTTGTTTTGTTTGTTTATTGGTTTTGTTTTTTAATGTTCCACATATGAGTAAAATCATAGGATGTCTTTTTCCTGCTGCCTTATTTCACTTAGCCTAATACCCTGCACCTTCATCCATGTTGTCACAAATGATGAGATTTCATTCTTTTTTATGGCCAATATTCCATTGTGTGTGTGTATATACATGTGTATATGCATATATATTCATATATATGTACATATTCATATATATATATACACATACATACCGCATCTTCTATATCCATTCATCCATCAATGGTCATTTATTTCCATATCTTGGCTATTGTAAGTTATGCTGCAATGAACTTAGGGGTGCATATATCTTTTTGAATCAGTGTTTTTATTTTCCTTGGATAAATACCCAGAAGTGGGATTGCTGGATCATATGGTAGTTCTATTCTTAATTTTTTGAGGACTCTTCATACTGTTTTCCATAGTGGCCACACCAATTTGCATTCCCACCAACAGTGTATGAGGGTTCCCTTTTCTCCACATCCTTTCTAACACTTGCTATTTCTTGTCTTTGTGATAATAGCCGTTCTAACCGGTGTGAGGTAATATCTCATATTGGTTTTGATTCGCATTTCCCTACTAATTAGTGATGTTGAACATCTTTTCATGTGCCTGTTGGCCATCTGTATGTCCTCTGTGAAAAATGTCTATTCAGATCCTCTGCCCATTTTTTAATTGGATTGCTTGGTTTTTTTTGTTTGCGTATAACATTTTGATATACAGTGTTAGTACACTAGACTGACTAAGAGAGCCTAATGCAATCAAATGAAAGTCACTGATGGCCTCTCTATTTTTATATTGTTGAAATGTATTTTTTATTATGTAAGAGCAAATGTATCTTGCTATTTCTATAAAACACTCAGAGATGCTTTACTGTAGCTTCATGAGCTACCAATGGCTTGCACTTAAAGGTGTCAAATTTCAGTCAACTAGGGGTTATGAATATGTAAATTGGAGTTTAGAATTTTATTGTGAATTCTAAGAGTGAGGTTACTATTATCAAAAAATACGTTAAAAAGTAAATTCTTTGGACTCTACAAAATACGTACTAGTTTTATTCAATATCTGTTTTAAGACTAGCCAAGAAGACAACCTATCCTGCATCCAATATTTCGCTTTCTTAAAAATAAGTTTTTTGAATAGAGAAATATAATGGCCAAATTTAATATATATAATATATTATATAGTATATTGGAATATATAATAGCCAAATAAAATTTAAATGAAGATAAAAGTTATGATTTAGGTAAGGTTATAGAACGACGGGGTTTACATATGATAGTTCATTCTCAGCTTTATCCATACATATCCATTCAAAATATTCACCTAAATAATCTTTTTCATATTTTCTTGTACTTTTAGATATGACAGAATATGACTGTTGGGGAGGATTAATAGTCTGAATCACAGAACTAGTGAAAGGTTGAAAGTCTTACTTTTGATTTTACTCAACATGCCAACTGTGAGATAATAGACTGGTCTTACTTCTTGAATCTGCTTCCTTCCCTAGGAGTTACAAACTATAGTAGACTGACTTGCTTATCCTTCAGTGCTCTAATCCCACAGACACATGGTGCCCAATAGCGGTCTGGATGTCCCTTTTAGTCTTTACTCTTTGGAAAATGTTTTTCCACACTGGAATTTTCTTGGGCCCTCTCCTTAAATCTAAATGTGCTTATCCAAATGCTAGGATAGTAGTCAAAACTCATTCTCTTGAGTTTGCCCCAAATCCAAATCCTTGCTCTGCCCATTACTAGCTATGTGATCTTGAGTAGATTACTTTTCTGAGCATCTGTTTATTTATTTGTGAAATGAGGATAATAATAGTCCTTACTTCGTACTAACATTCCCCGCTATGAAATCATTTCATGTAAATGGCCTGGCATGTAGACAGCCTTTCATAAATGTTGTTCTTCTTTTACCATTTTGTCTCATCCCTCAGAACTCTGTAGCTGGCCGTACATCTGTTCTTTTAATTTACTTCAAATGAAGATTATACTAATTGACAAGGTCTTAATGTGTTATAATCTCCCTGCTGCCCCATGGCATTTGAGTGAGGACTTTCAAAGATTTAACGCATAGGAACAAATACTGCAGGAATTTTCAATGCCACTCACAGACTCGCTCTGAGGGGACATTTATGAGAGGGGTGGATTCTGTCAGAATTCTTCAGATCATCCTGTGGAGGTTTATTCTCTGTACATGTAAGGGCAACTTGGTTGATTCTGTCACTTGTGCCTGTTGTCTGATTCCTTTTCACTTCTAACCTCAGGGCTGGCCTCAAGACAAAAATAGTTAAGTAGACTTGGTTTGCCTTTGCTCTCTGCCTTCCTCCCTTTGAATATACTTTTCCCATATACTAGTATCCCAGAGATCCCCATCTTTGAACTTTAAAGACAGCTGATATATAAGATATAAATCGTATTTAGTAGACAAAGAAACCCAGTCAACATATATGGAAATTTCAGTATGATATTCTAGCATGTAATTTCAATCTAGTTAAACCTAATGAGTGGGTGTGCTTTTTTAGTAAACAGGAACCCAAGTAAAATGTGTGAATCTCCCCCTATCTGCTCATCATGCTTAGACCCCTATTAAGATGAGTCTGCATGATTTCAGAATAAGTAGGTCTGTACATAGACACAGCTGCCACAGCAAAATCTGCCATTTCTCATTAGGGGTCTTTCTCTGGCAGCGACAGTGCTCCTAGACAAACTTTACTTCTATTCTTGTTGTAAATAGCTCATTCCCATATTTAAATAGAGATTGGGAGAAGGCGAAGGTTTCAGTCTGCCTTTTTCTCAGAATTTAAGGAAGATTGTTTTAGGAGTTCTTAATTTAAGGCAGTTTACTTTATGGAAGTACTCGAAAACAAGTAAAAATGAACTCTCTGGAACTCTGATTTCTTTGACACATCTCCTTTTTTATTTTGTGTATAAATTCTCATTTAAATGTTTATAACATTTTTATCTTATTTAAAGTATGATTCTTATCAAGGATGGCATTTATTACTTTGGATCAGGGGACACAATACAGACTATACTGAGGAGAAGACAGGGATGCTGAGAGAAATAGGGTCTCCTCCCAATTCATTGCAAAAAACAACAATAAAGTCTTCCTGTTCTGTTTCTAGAAAGAACACTTTGCAAATAAAACTGTGATTATTGCATAGAATATTTTTAAAGGAAATTTTGTAATTATAGTTTCTAGGGAGTTTTTTTATTTTAGGTGAGGGACAAAAAGCTGTTCTTAGAATATAAAAATAGGACTGCACTTAATAATGCTTACCTTGTACCAGGCATTCTCTTCTCAGCAGACACATATATTATCTAATTTAACCTTCGCAGCAGCCCTAAAAGAGGTAGGTTCTATTATACCCATTTTACAAGTGAGGAAATTGAGGTTAACTTGCTCCCCACTGTATATCTGTTAAAGGTTCATAAAAAGGAGTTCAGCACACGTCTACATGACAGTGGAGTCTGTGTACTTAACCCCTGCATGATATTGCCTCTTGGAGGTATCTTACATATATATAAAGATTGGATTGCAACAGTTTTGTCTGTCTACTAAATAATAAAATTTAAATTTTTACTGAAAAATGATTTTGATGTAGCCTTATCCATAGTTGGAACAATACCCTTTGTGAAATCCCATTTTGTTGTGAGGCTTCTAATTCCCACGACTGACACAGTCATCTTTTATTTTTTTTCCCAAAGCGTTATTTTTATTATTTAGATACCAACAGAATATAACATATCTCTTGTATAGAACACAAATCCTTTGAGCTGGCTACAAAAAAAAAGTGCTTCTCTTTCAAACTAATGGTGTTTCAGGTCATGCTTTTTTGGTATTGAAGACTCTGCTATAAAGAATGAGAATTCTGCTATGCAATTGTTTCTTTTAAAATCAAAGTACTTTCTTGATATTTCATACTTACTTTAGCTCTATCAAGAAATGTAAAATATGCCTGAGAATAAATTTAGTTGGTTATAAGGATTTCATTTCAAAATCTCCAAGGGCCAACAAGTTTCTCTGTTTCAGAACAGCTGTAGTGGTGACCATTTCATTCCATTCATACTCCTTTAGCAATGGGTCTCTGTTAGACATTTAGGCCGGGTCTCTTTGTGGCCAGCAAGACAGATGCAAGCCCTCTCACCATAGTTTGGGGCTTACTGTTACCAATATTTATAACTGATAGTGTGTCATAGGGGAGAGAGTGATTCATGGGACCCAGCTTGGCTAGAAGTGTGTGCATTCAGTTACCCAGTGGCTTCTAGCAGATAGTATAGAACTAGACAGGCAGTGGGTCTTAGCCAGGATTTCCACAAAAACATCAAAGAACAGATTTGCATGCAATATCCAGCAAGACCACCAGGTCTAGAGTCTGCGAGGTGCAAAGTCAGCATGTGCAGCAATTTTAAAGTGCAGGGGACATCACTCTTCTTGATTTCCAGCAGCCCTCAAGGAGCACTGAATTTATTCTTAGCCAGAAGCCCTTTATTCTTGGCTTTATTTTATCCTTCCTCCTGGAAATGGGAAGCTCTGGGAATAGAGGGTTGAACATAAGCCAAATGCCTATAGAATTATAAAAAAGTAGAATAGCAACAGTTCTACTGATTGTGGAGGTATTTTGTATTGATCAAGAAGAGTGACATTTGTAAACTACTTTATAAGATATAATCTGGTAATGAGAAAAGATGAATAACCTTTTCTCTGGTCTTTTTTCACCCTTAAATTGTTGCTAGTTGTGTAATGAACTTTTTTGGTAGAAATATTAAAAGTATTATTAAAAAATAAAATAATGAAACAACAACAACAATTATCCTGCTTCATAAATAACGATGATGCCACACAAAACCTGCAAGCTCTAGCACAGTGTGCAGTTAATGTTGGGTTGTGGGAAAGCATAGACTGTGCATAAAGGAATTCATTACTGAGTGAAATGAATCATTTTGCTTTTCCCTGAATTGTTCTATATTAAACTTTGGAGTTCCAAGGCTTACAAATTAGCTAGTACTCTGGATCTCACCCCTCAAGTCCCCATGGAGCTCACCTTAAGCATTCTTCTTCCGGTTAGGCATGAGTTCTGAATATCTGGCACCATTTTGCATTATGTAATAGCTACCATTTATTGTGCATGATTACATTTGATCCTGTGAGAACCTTTGAGATAGGCCGTATTATTATTTGTGTTTTATAAGTGAGTAAACTTCAATCAAGAGAGGTAAAGCTGAGATGACCCAAGATCTTGAAGCCTGGACATATCAAGATAAGCCAGGGACTGATTCACTTTGTTATAAAGCAGAAACTAACACACCATTGTAAAGCAATTATACTCCAATAAAGATGTTTAAAATAAAAAAGATAAGCCAGGGACACTGACATTCCAAAGTCTTGTTTCCCCATTTGCCCATATCTATATATTAATCTAACAACATGCCTTTTTCAGATGTATAAATACACACACACATTCTTAATCTGAAAAATATGTTTTAGTCTGCCTTTACTGTTCTGATACTAATTCTAGCTGTGTTTTCCTTGTCTACCTAATTTACTAGTCTAGGGATGCCAAATTCATAGCTTGGATTTCACAGTGTGTTTATTCCTTGTGCTTGGCAGACATAGCCAATCAATCATAACAATCTTCTCTGAGCCAGGTTCAGTCTCCTTGTCTCTTCAAGCCATCTCTCTAGACAGGCGTGGCTAATGGATTGGTACTGGATCCCAAGTTAAATCTCTTTGCCATTCCTGTACCATATATTTTTGTCTCAATCATGTCCTCTAGCCCAGGCACACACAGCATTTACCTCAATCTCCCCTCAGATATCCATCTCTTATGACACCTTTATTTCCAAAGACCAATGGTATTTGTGAACAAGTCTGTTTCATGGTACTTTGGATTCTTTCCATCAAAATTCCATTTCTTTAATTTAACATTCATAAGGTAAAAGTGATTTATCTATAGTCTCTCTCCAAAACCTTTTCTTGATGGACCACTGCTCATAGACAATGTTACATCTTACCTGTTATTACTGAACAATTTGGTCTAACCATATTTGAGAAACTTTATCTGAATTTTGTGCCTTTTGTTTCTTTTTTCTCCTTTAAGTAAAATATTTAGTAAATTCATACACTAATAAGAATCACCTTATTTTCTTATTAAACATTTCTGAAGTTTATATATCTTTATCCTGCTGTAGCCATGGTAATTTAGGCAAAAATGAGCAAGTGGGAAGTTAACCTATACAACTCATAATTGCCTTACATGTCATGCCATTTAGTAGTGACTGGGGTGAAACCAATGAGGAGTTTCCTGTTCTTATTTTAAGATGATTACCTAGATCAAAAAAAATTCATCAGGTTGTGGTTTTATTTTTATATTTTACTCCTTTAAATCTAATCTAATTAGGCAATATCACTTAGCTAATTCCATAGAGTTCTTAATCCTAATTTGTGCAACTCTGTGGCCAGTCTTTTTTGGAAGTTCACAGTGAAGAAGTGTTGTTTGCTGCTTACCTCACCGAGGTCAAGAGACTGATGTTATTAGGTTTGCCACTTTTCAGATACAGAAATGCAGCTCTGGCAACTCTCTGCCAGGAGGTTCAGGAGAGAGGCCAATGGATCCCTCAGTGTCCAGAGACTGCCAGACCCTTGCTTTTAGCATTCAGATTGCTGACTTTACAATCAATTTTACAAAATCCTAAAATTGATTCTGATAATGATGACACCTCACATCATCAATTGGGGATTTGACAAATATCCTGCTTGTTTTATCAGTATGGACACTGTCCATACATAGTAGCCGTATAGAGAATATGCAGGAGAATAGCTACATCTGCAAACATTGAGTCCTGGCTCTGTCATTTTGCAAACAACATGACCTTGAAAAAGTTACTTAACCTCTCAAGGTTTTTTCTCTTCTGTCAAATGGGACAATAACATCAACCTCAATGGAATATTGTGAGAGTTAAATAACACAGTTTAAAGGAAGCATTTATAAGAGTGTGTGGTGAATATTAAGTCTGTAATAAGATAATTATCTTCAAGTTCAGGCCAATATTTTCATTTTGTAGCCTGACTTTACTTACATTCTGTCATTCTATTCATAAAGTAACAGCAAGACAAAATATATTGTACATTACCGCATTTAAACCGACATGGATTGATGTTTATTTTACCTTGATGCTTGATTCTAAAATTTTTAATTTATAAGAGAAATATATGTTCGTTTTAGAATATATGTTAACAAAACGATGAAAATTAAAATCTATCTTAATCCTATGAGCCAAAAGAAGCCATTATTAACTATTTTAGTCTATAACTTTTGAGTCTCATCCTGCGTATGTATAAGGATATGTGTACACTCTGTAAAAAATGGGATTATACTGTTCATGATGTTTTGGAACTGTTAAAGGGTAAACTGAAGCAATTAAAATGTACAAGATTTTATTTGAGCAAACATCTATTCAATTTGGACAGCACCAAAACAAAAGTGGTTAGGAGCAGTTGTGCCAGCGGGAGCTGGGGGAAAGCTTTTTATAGAAGACACGGAAGCAAAGCAAAGGAATTGTTTGATTGGCTAAAGCTTAGGCTGTTGCCTTATTTGGGAAAGTCTGGTTGGCTTTTTGTGATTAGCGGTCTTAAGTTTTGTTTTCTCAGATTCCAGTGCATTGACTCTGCCTTAGATTTCATTTTTATTTATGTAGGCTGCCAAGGCATTAGAGCCACCCAGGCCAATGGTCTCCATGTGTAATTACCTGAACATAACCATAAATATATGGTGAACATCTTTCCAAGTCTTTAAATATTATTTTACAACACAATTATTAATGATTGCATAATATTCTGTAGTGTAAATATAATGGCATTTATTTAAGTAATTCTATACCGTTGGGCATTTGAATCATTTCTCTTTTTATCTCTTTATCTCTCTCATACTCACAATTACAAGCTACTCTGCAATGAGTACTTCTTATCCTTATGTCATTGTGTACATTTAAATCATTTCCTTAGAATTAATTCCTAAATATAGAATTATTTGATCAAAGAGTATGTGAATTTTAATGTCTTACTTAAGAATGATTTTTTTAAAGGGTACTATGTTCATGGAATACCAAAATTAAAAAAAAAACAAAAACAGACTACAGAAAGGTAGATACAGGTAAAATTCTTTCTCTCACTATAGTCATCAATTCACTCATTTCCAATCCATCTACCAAGTTCTCTACCTGCTTCCTCACCAGTAATTCTTTTTCTACCCTGCAGGTTTTTTTTTTTTTTTTAACAGTATATTCAAACAATATAAACCTACACTGTCTACCTGTCCCTATCACAGAAATGGACACATATAAGATACATGTACTGCTTTCTTCTCTCAAAGGCATATCTCATTCTTATTTATGCCTGCAATACAATTCTACTGATTGGCAGGATGGTTGGTTTTATCTTTTACTATATAAGGAATACTGTAATAATTATAACAACGTACATACATTATTTGCACTTTCTGAGTGTATCTGTTGAATAAAATTCCTGGAAGTGGAATTGCTGAGCAAAAAATATATAATTTATAATTTGCTAAATATTGCCTGCCTTAGAGATTTGGCCAGTTTACACTGCCATCAGCAGTGAATGGGTGTCCCTTCTTCCCTCCAGGCTTGCCAAAAGAGGGTGTTAATCAAACTATTGGATTTTTGTGTAGTAGATGAAAAATGTTACCTTCAAAGTAGATATAATTTGTATTTCTCTTAGCACAAGTAAGATTGAGCGCCTTATTCATAGAAGCCATTTGCATTTGTTGTTTCTCTTTAAAGTATTGGTTTTGTTTTTTTGCCATGAAGATTAAGAAAACACTTTAGATATTTTTATAGTTGAATTTTTCATTCTTTCCATTTATGTAGTTTGGATTTTGGGGGGTATTGTTACAAAGGCCTTCCCCATTCTGAGATTATAAATAAGTTTCTCATATCTAACCCTCCCCCCCTTATGATAACAGTGGTTCCTCCTCCTCTTCCTTCTTGCATTTACATCTTCTATCTATGTGGATATTATTCTGATGTAAGCTGTGAGGGGTGGATCCACCTTTATTTTTTTCCTGAAGTCCTTAGCTGTGCCAGCACCATTTTCTCTCCTGTTCTGAAATGCTACCTTCATCAAAGACTAAATTACAGTTTTCTTGGCTCTATTTCTGGATTGTTGTTTCTGTTCCATTTTTCTGTGCCAGTGCTACATTGCTTTTATTATTAAAGATTTAATACATTTTAATATCTGGTAGGTAAGTCTCTGCTTATTTCTTTTCTATTTTAGAATTATCCTGGATAGTCTCTTGGTTTCTGTTCATGTAAACTTTAGAACTAGCTTGTTTAGTTCCAAAATTCGTTTAAAAAGAAAATACCTGTTAGAACTTTTTATTGGAATCATATTACATTTCTGAATTACTGTGAGTTGAATTGACAAGTTTATAATGCAGGGTCATCCTCTTTCAGGAACTTGTCCATGGCATGTCTTTCTATTGGGATAAATATTCTTTGGCATCATTCAGTAGTGTTATAGTATTTTCTTTATATATGTCCTGAACGTTGCTTATTAAGTTTATTGCTACTTTTTACATTTTTTCTGTTACTTTCTGTAATTTTTTTCTCTTATTATATATCTAACCCTCTAATTGTAAGTATACATGGAAGCTATTGATGTTGATATTAACTTTGTATGTCATTATGTTAGTGAAGTCTGTCATTGCTTACAGTAATTTTTCAGTTAGATTCTCTTGTTTTTTCTGGGTACTGATCAAAACCTTTACAAATGTGAATAGTTTTTACCTCCTCCTCTCTAATCTTCATGATTCAAATTATCTTCTTTTGTATAATTGTATTGTTCCCCAGTTGCTTGCCTTTACTGGGAATTTTCTCATTAAGCATAAAGAAAATTTTGTTAGGTGAATATCCATGTAGTCCTATGTTATCAAGTGTTTTGTGTTTGGTTTTTTTATTTGTTTTTTTATCAAGAAAGACTGTTGAATTTTATTAGATGCCTTTCAGTAGCTTGCAAAATGATCGTATTATTTTCCATTTATATGATTATTTATATTATTAACTTCCTAATATTGAATAATTCTTGATATTTTATATTTTAATGCTGCTGAATTCTATTTCCTAATATATATATATTTTTTAGGATTTTTGTGTAGATTGTCTTAAGTGAGACTGGGCTCTAGTTCCATGTGTGTAAGTATAGACAGTGTTATGTGAACTTCACGAAAATGATTTGGAAGACTTCCTCCTTTCTCTGTGCTCTCAAACACTAAATAGACTTCAGTTGTTTATTCTTTGAAGATTTGTTAGAAATCTGTGAAGAATTTTGGCCTAGTGCTTTTTTCTGATGGTAGCTGTTGGGTAACTTACCTTACATCTTTTGCGGAACATCATGTGTTTTCATTTTCTATTTCTTTGTGTCCCTTTTGTGAAATTACATATGCATATTTTGCCTGGTAGCCTGAATAATTCTTTTTGTACCTTTAAATTTGAATAACATTAAGAATATGTCTCAGTGAGAACTATTTTTATATGTAAATCAAGACTTTTTCTTATTTCAACATTTTTTCCCTTGAGTTCTATTCTTACCTTCTTGTATTTTAGTGGTTTGCTTTCAGGAATAAGGAAATTATACCTATCTAAGATCTTCTTTGTCTGTCTTTTATGTATATAATTTTGTCTGTTATCCTTCCTAATTCTTTTTTTTTTCTGTTTCATTTTCTTTATTTTCCTCCCTCATTTAGTCCTCTATTTCCCTTATCACGTCTTCTACAATTTCTGTTTTCTCTTTGGCTCCTTCTAATTATTTCTTCATTTCTTGGATGGCTTTGCTTTATCCTTATAATTCTTTCATGAATTCTGCCAGATCACATTTCATCTTCTCCTTGTGTCTTACCACATCACTTCTGAGGTCTTGTGTTTCTGCTTTGGGCAGCCAATGTCTCAGGATGGAACAGGAGTTGGGGGTGGGGGAGGATTGGGAGAGTACAGTGGGGGAAGAGTCCAGGATATTTTTTCAGTCTTTCCAATTTCATAACATAGAGGTTCTCTTATATTATATATGGAGACTGTGTTCTACAAATGTACCCCCTCTGTGTGATTTTGTGTGTATATCCTTACCTATTCTACTTCTATGAATAATTATTTCCATTAATCAGCCTTATTTCTGCATCTCGGGGTATGCTCCTCACCTTCAGAAAGCATTATCACTTTCTGAGATCGCTTGGTCCTAGACCCACTTGCCACTGCAGTCTCCCTGTGCTTGTTTTCACTTTCTTCCATGGCACCCTTTCCTGATTGCAGTCTTTACACAAATTTTAAAGTCTTCAGACTATACCAGTTTCCTACTTTTGCTAAAAATGAGTCTTACAGGGTATTCTTTTTTCATTGTCCTTGTTGCTTTTAGATGCATTCCAGGAGGAGACAAGGAAGATTCTGATTTAGACAGTCATGTTTATTATACTAGAAGTCCAAATGGATATTTTCCTAGTTATTTAACCAGAATTGCCTTGAAAAAATATTGTTATATATGATGAGTTTAGTGTGAATCATAAGTTCATTTGAAAAATCAATGTTTTATTTATTTATTTATTTTAGACTGCATTGGGTCTTCATTGCTGCCACGGGCTTTCTCTAGTTGCAGTGAACAGGGGCTACTCTTCGTTTCATGCGTGGGCTTCTCACTGTGGTGGCTTTTCTTGTTGCAGAGCACAGGCTCTAGGCACACGGGCTTCAGTAGCTGTGGCTCGCAGGCTCTAGAGTGCTGGCTCAGTAGTTGTGATGCACAGGCTTAGTTGCTCCACGGGCATGTGGGATCTTCCCGGACCAGGGATTCTTAACCACTGCACCACCAGAGAAGCCCCCCCAAAATCAATATTTTTGAAGTTAATTGCAAAAGTTCTAACAAGGAAAACCCCCCATTTTTCCCCCTTTTTACTGGCAATATGTAAAAGGAACTTTTAAAATAGCATCTGGGGGGCTTCCCTGGTGGCGCAGTGGTTGAGAATCTGCCTGCTAATGCAGGGGACACGGGTTCGAGCCCTGGTCTGGGAGGATCCCACATGCTGCGGAGCAGCTGGGCCCGTGAGCCACAATTACTGAGCCTGCGTGTCTGGAGCCTGTGCTCCGCAACAGGAGAGGCCGCGATAGTGAGAGGCCTGCGCACCGCGATGAAGAGTGGTCCCCGCTTGCCACAACTGGAGAAGGCCCTCGCACAGAAACGGAGACCCAACACAGCCGTAAATGAATTAATTAATTAATTTGGAAAAAAAAAAAAAGAAAATGAATTTATGATAAATATAAGCTCACTCATTTAAAAAAAAAAATAGCATCTGGGACTTCTCTGGTGGCACAGTGGTTAAGAATCCGCCTGCCAATGCAGGGGACACGGGTTCAATCCCTTGTCCGGGAAGATCCTACATGCCACAAAGCAACTAAGCCCGTGCGCCACAACTACTGAGCCTGTGCTCTAGAGCCTGCGAGCCACAACTACTGAAGCCCGCGTGCCTAGATCCCATGCTCCACAACAAGAGAAGCCACCGCAATGAGAAGCCCACACACTACAACAAAGAGTAGCCCCCGCTCGCCACAACCAGAGAAAGCCCGCGTAGCAACAAAGAGCCAATACAGCAAAATAAATAAATAAACAAACTAACTAACTAAATATACAACTACCTTAAATCTTGCAGTTGCATTCCCAGGCCTTTATCCCAGAAAAATGAAGACTAAAATAGGATCCACGTCTAAATAAGAGCAATGGATTAAGTTCCATTTAATTTTAAAATCTTGACCATTCTTTCCTTGAGAATAGAATAACTGGAAGAAAATATAATTTTAGTACCAAAAGAACAATGTTGAAACTTTAAGAATGCATAAAAATAGACTAGAATTATTTGCAAGTTGACATTTCCTTCTTAGGTTGGTTTCCCTCAGACATTGAAATTTTACAGTATTTTTGCTCAAGAACTTTAGTGTAGTCTGAGGTTTGTCATAGCACCTGAAGACTTGAGTATGCTTCACTGTGTTTGGCTACTAAGTGAATAGCTTGGGCAAAACAAGTTTAAATTATTTAGATAGAAAGTAGAATAATTTATTGTCATATCTCAAAGAAGGGTCTAAATGTTGGCCTAGTTTTCACCACATAAATTATCCATCTTGTGAATTTCTTGTTACAGTTATATAGACTTTTATTGCTTCTCAGATAACAAGGCTATGGTGTCTAAATATCCTAGTTGTATATAGCATTTAGAGTGAACAATGGGAATTTTCCCCCTTCTGTGAAAATATGATTTTTTTTAAAGTGTCTGAGAACCACTAGAATGGTGAAAACTACCGGAAGTTAGTTAGATCTTATTTTGGATTCTTGAATACATTTGACCTATGAAACAAAAGTTATTCTGCTGATAAAAAAGGAAATTATATAATTAAGCTTTCATTTGTTTCATGGTTCTTATTGAGGCAGTGCTCTTCATGCTTCTGTCTTCTGTTGCTCCCAAGTTTAGTACAATGTGAATGGGAAATTAGGAGTATAGAATTTTCCTAGTTGATTTAGACTGAGGCTCTAAACACTTAATGCCATTTTCTCCCACCCTATGATAAGCACTGAAGAGGAAATGCAGGGCTAACTGAGCCAGCTGTGTTTATTCACTACTGGTGGCCCTCAGTCTTGTCTCTATGAAGGGTATTTTAATTATAACTAACCTCATCTAGCCGTGGGCTATTTTTTAATGACACAGATTCTAAGAAGAAAGACACACATGAATAGCGTTAGAAGATCAACCTTTTCACGTCCTTTTTCATCTTGACAAACAACTCCACACCCCAACTTTGGAATGTTTTATTTCATAGTTTCTTTTATGTTAATAAAACCAGCCAAAATAATTCTTTCAATACCTGTCTTATATGATTGTTTAGATCAAATATATATTCAAATATTTTTTCCTTCCTGTTTACTCTTTATTTTTTCAAGAGAGTTGGAACAAATTGAGGAATAAAATCATGACAAGATGGTCCTTTTGAAAGTAACTTGAAACACAGTCACATTTTTTAAGGACAATTTATTTAATACCTGGAACTTGTGGTAGACTGGGTGTTCCTGGTCAGGCCAGACTTGGCATCCTAGAAGGTGAACTGTGGTCGATATCCTAACCCAAGTATACAGATATGAAAAGATCCCATAGGATGAGTCTGGGTCAGATCCCGTAGAAAACCCAAGGCAATCAAATATAGACATTGCATTCCATACCTCTGCTCATCATGTCTGCCTTTGTGGTATGTCCTCCCATCTTTCTTCTGTTCATTTACACTGTACCCAGAGAACTTTGAAACTGAAAGGGGTCTTAGTATCATGGACCAGCATTTTGTAGATGTCAGAACTGCAGCTTGAGGGGGGCACCTTGATCAAGGTTAGACAGCTGCATGTGGCAGAGCTGAAGGGACAGTCTCTTGATTGTACCCTGCTGCTTCATGCTTATCCAAACAAATATGGGAAATCTTAGTTTTTCCCACAAGACTCAGTTCCAGTCTCCCTCTTCAGTAGAGCCATCTCTGACTATGTCACAAGGGCACTGATTTGAATCTAGGCTACACTGCCCACTTGCTCTATGATCACGATCAAGTTCTTTTATCTCTATTGTCTCAGTGTCCTAAGTAGTAAAATGGAGAAAATAACAGCTCCTAGGGTTGTTAAGAGACTCGAATAAGTTAATATTCATGAAGCACTTAGAATAGTGCCAGGCCATAGTAAGGGCTCAATAAACATTAGTTGTCATTATTATAATTGTCCATATGAATCACTCTTTCTCTCTTATTTTGTATTTTTCATGAATACGACCCAGACCCAGGTAGCACTTACTTATTTTCTAGCTGTTTTATATAAAATGTTAGTTTATTGAAGTTTTCTCTTCCCAGATCAAGTCATTTCAGGGCAGGGACTATGTCCTGTAGTTTTTCTTTGTACCTCAATAAGACCTGAACAATGTTTGATGCAAAATAGAAATTTTGAAAAAAACTATTTTTTTTTCTGCTGGTTGATATAAAATTAAATAGATTTCTAATAGTTGCAACTCTGGCCAACTTTTAGATGTTCTCAAAGAAAATGGCAATTAAAATGTGGAAGCAGTATAACACGGCAGTGTTCTGTGTAAAAAAAGCAAAGACCGCTGCATTTAAAGGTACATAAAGAGGTCCTCAGAATACATGTTGGGGATGGATTTAGGAGTAGTGGGTAAAAAGATAGGATATTTTGCATTACTACCAGGGCCATTATGTAAGATGCTCCTGGATACTTTCAAACTGTATATTGGTACCATAGTGATATGAATAGCATTACTCTTAGCCCTAAATTCTAGACAACGTTCTACTGACACATTTTTAATGCACATTGATGGCTGCATATTAGAATTGCTTGGTGGTAGGCTTTGTTTTTAATTGAGATATAACTGACATATAACATTGTATTAGTTTTAGGCATACAGCAGTATGATTTGATAGGTGTATATATAGTGAAATGATTACAAGTTTCATTTACAGTTGATCCTTGAACAACATGGGTTTGAACTACAGAGGTCCACTTACACACAGATTTTTAAAAATAAATACATGGGAAATTTTTTTGAGATTTTTGACAATTTGAAAAAACTCACCGATGAACCACGTAGCCAAGACATATCAAAAAAATTAAGATAAAGTTGGCTATGTCATGAATTTATAAAATATATGTAGATATACATATAACATACAAAATATGTGTTAATCTACTGTTTATAAGTATGGCTTCTAGTCAACAGTAGGCTATTAGTAGTTAAATTTTAGGGGAGTCAAAAGTTATATGTGGATCTTCCACTGTACTGGGTTGTAGAGAGGGGGTTGGCACCCCTAACTATTGTGTTTTTCAAGGGTCAATTGTATATCCATCACCACACAATAGTGTCAGTTTTTTTTTCTTGTGATGAAACTAGGTGTTTTTTTTTTTTTTTCAGTCTTTTTACAGTCAAAATAACACCTTGTATTTGAAGATCCCAAGTTTTCTGATTTCTATTAATCAAAGAAAAATCTATGTTCTTATTAGGGACAAAAAAAGATATATAGGTAAGAAAGATGGAACTGAATTAAAGAAACAGTATTTGTAGGCAGAAATATAGATATTTTATCCATTTGGCCTTAAGGTGCTAACAAATTCCTGCCAGTAAGTGGGATGGTGGAGAATGTAACTTGTTCCGTGTTGCCCATGGAGCTCACCCCTACTTTGTTTTAATATTAAGACTCTAAAACCTATATTTATAAACAGTAAATGCAGAGTTTGCATAATAAACTCTTGGGTCATGGTTGTTTGTTTGTTCATTCAACAAACATTTATTGAATGCCTATTATATACAAGCCCCATTTGAGGACATAGCCTAAACCAGATAGTTTTTCTGCACATCTGGAATTAAAATATTAAGGATGTAGATTTGGAATTAAAAGGAGAATGAGACCAATATATTAACACTAAGTGGATATATATTGAGAGCCTCTGTGTTGGACACTATGCTATGCACTGCTTATTATTTATTAGCTCACATTATCCACACAACTTTGTAAGGGTGGCTTATTGTGCCCATTATATAGATGAGGAAACTGAGGATCAAAGTTGTAGAATGACTTACCTAAGGCTACACAAATAATAATAGGTAGAATCAGGATTTTAGCCCAGATCTTCTGATTTTTTTGTTCAGTGACCTATCACACACAGATCTGAGAAATGTGTAGTCAAAGCAGTTGGTTATATGTGTGAGCCTGTGTGTATATAAGTCACTAAACACTTGGGCTCATAAACCACCATGTTGTATTCAGGTCATATCTACAGTCTATCTTCATCTTTTGTGTTTTTATTTAAATTTTCTTTTATTAATAACTTTACAACCAATTGATCAGTTACTTGTCAGCCAAGTTAAGTAAAATTAAGAATTGAATAAGAAAATAAGAAAACAGAAAATGCAACACTTGAATACCTGAAGCCAGTCTACAGATGATGGACCATAAGAGTTACTTTCATTGAGGTCTGTAATTGGGTAAACTGGGCAAATGAATGAAACAGCATTAGGAGAAAAATCTAGGCAAGAATAAATGCCTGTGAGCAAATGGTACAATAGAAAGAGATTAGCAAGGCAGATGGACGCTAATGGGAGTCAGAATGCAAATAAAATACAGAATAAATGTGAATAGCCGGTTCATAGGTCCAGTGAGAGAAAAGGCAATAGTGAATGACAGGAAGATATTCTAAAAAATGGAACCTCAATAATTGGATGTACTAGGTTATGCCATTGCATGAAATGCTGGACAAATATGGGAATACCCAGGAGTTCGCCTCTCCTCCTTTGTCCTCCCTTTCCTTTGTATACAGGGACTCCTGTTGTGAAAAGTTTTGATTCATGTATGTGACTATTTTGGAATAAGAAACCTTGACAGAAAAAAACATCATCTAGACCTTTATTTAAAAATTCATCCTAAAATATTCTCAAGACTTAATGACCCACCAAAAAAATTAGAAATATTGCAGGGGAGTTAGGAGAGTGAGCCTGAGGCAGAAGGCAGTCTGATTAGAACCTTCTATATTGCAGTAAAGAACCTGATAAATATTTTACCTTGTAGAGAGATTTTCATCTTAAAGGCAATTAACCCAAATTAACTTCTAATTTAATGGATTATCTGTCAATATGATAAAGTGAAGTAAAAAAATTCTAATGTCCTTTTCCTGTGAAAAGTGATTGCTTGGGAACAGGAGGATTTGGGGAGGTAAAGCCCCGATAGCATCACTTAAACAAGCCCTTCACACCTGGAAGTCCACTTTTGAAGTCAGTTCATTCATTCGCTCACTTAGTCTTATTTATTTAGAAGTATTTGTTGGAAACATCTGCTTTGTACCAGGTCCATAGTTTAGTGGAGGAAACAGACAAGTGTACCAATCATTGTCATATAGCTATTTAAATATCAGAATAAAGCTAAACGCAGGGTTCTTAGTGAGGAAAAGGACATCTAATTTAGCTGTCATTTAGTTGGTATGGACTATGAAATTATTACCAGGGAACTTCATGCTTGAATTAGGTTTTGAAGATGAATAGGAGTTAGCCTAGACTAGTGCCGAGTAATGATTAGTTGAATGACAGCAATGGTGGAGAAGGAAGTCATGAACCATCAGAGAGCATGGAATTTGGGGAATGTGCCTTACGCATAGGCATATTATGCGTAATGCTGCGTATGATAAAAAGATACACATTTTATCTGTGACTCAGGAACCACCTGCCTCCGAATCACCTGTAAGTACTGCTTAAATGTATACATTTCTGGGCCTCCCTCTACACCCTCTGATCAGAATAAAAGGGTAGGGTCAAGAGAGCTTGGCTTTTTAAATAAGCATTGCATCTCAGTGATTGTTATATATGATAAAGTTCAAGAACCACTGGTTTAAGAACCACTGACACTGATTTTATATTAGAAAGTGATTGAAGGTGAAGAAGAACTAGGAAGGGGCCATATCGTGACAAGTTACTAAGAATTTTGCCTTGGTTTTAAATGAAGTGTTACTGTATTTGCGTCTTATCTTGCTATGCTTTGAGACCATTGATTGTCCCCACTGTTAACTTCATATATGTTAACTTTCAGATACGGCAGTGGCAGGAGTTGTCAGTCTTCTGTCTGAAATGTTGGTTTGTAAATTCGATGTTTAAAAATTAGGGGAACTCTGCCTTTGGGTAAAAAGCTAACTTCCAAAATCAAACATCTAACTATTTTATTCTAATCTCCAAACCCAGCTCCTCTGTGGTTGGTCACCAGAGATCTCATGCCAAGCAGAAAGAGGTTACGATTCTTAAAGTGTGCATTAACTTCACCCTGTTCTATCCATTTACCCACAACCCCTGCTCAACCCATAACTCCCATCAGCCAATCTGCATATTTGTGGGTCTAGGCTAGAACAGGTGGGAAGGAGGGCATAAAATGACAAGTGTTCCTAAAGGAAGCAACACCCTGAAGCATCACTCAGACTGCTCCCAGGGCTGGTCAGGAGCACTGCTGTGAATTGTTCAGAATGAAAGCTGATTGCTTTCTACTCATCCTTATTCATTTCAAATATGACCTTTACTCTCAGTTCAAATCCATTACTTTCAAATTATTTTTCTATACTTCTTAAGTATATTATTATGACTTTTTCCCCACTACACAAGTAATACTTTTTTATCCTTTGGTAATATGTGAGATTGTATTTAAGAAATTATATCTCAAACTCTACAACTTATAGTGCATTTTGGGACATACAGTGAAAGATTAAAAATGCTTATCAGGGTTGAACATTTAAAAAAATATAATCAAGTTTCTGTGTCTAAATTTTCTGGAAGTTTTGGTCCTCTGTTGGATATTATAAAACCTCCAGTCTTTCATTTTACTCAGGATTTTTTTTTTAGGTAGGAAAGAATTCCAAAAGTCCTAGGACTGTCTGCCTCCCTAGGTTACATCAAATGGAAAAAGGTGTTTGCGCTTGAATTAAGTGTCATATTTCAGTAGTTTCATGGCATGTGTGTCAAAACCAGCTGCATGTATGTTTGCCCATTCAGGAAACCCAGAGCCTTCAGCTTAGGATTTAGAAATTGATGGAAACTTAATTTAAGAAACAAGGTACTATATTAAAAAAAACCACCTCAATTCAGATGGATCCAAATTTGATTCCTGGGCTCATTAGCTGCTGATAAGGACATCTTATTCATCAATTGATGCTTCTTTTAGTTATCTTCATGCTGTAATTAAGTATCTTTGAATTGGGCCCATTCATCCCTGAGGCAGGTTAGTGTTACTTGCATTTGAATTGCCTCCTTAATTCATTTCAAACATCAGTTTTCAATTTTCCAATTCTTTTGCTGTTTAAATTAATCAAACAAATTTAAGATGAATAATTACTGGCTCTGTTCTTATAGTAACAAGTGTCATATTCTGACAACTTCAGAAACAAGATTGGTTATTTTGAGCTCTCTTTATTTACACTCTTTAAAAACAAGACTAGGCAATGTGTTTTATTTTCTTTTTATTAGTCAATAATTCCTAAATAGGAGGTAAAATCAGAGTAATCTGAAGGATAAATTAGGGTCCAAAAAAGGTCATTTTAAGATTGGCATCTATGTTAACTTTAGACCATGGAAGTTTGGATATATAATTTCTTTTGTATCTTTTAGGAAAGTGTCGCAGGTCTTAAGTTTTTCACTTGAATTAAATGTGGTGACAGCAGCAGAACAATCAGAAGTAGTTATTCTACTAAATTAACTTTCAGCTAATAGTTATTAAGTACTTAAAGTGTGTCAGTACTGTGATAGGAGCTGGGGATACAAGTTGCGTGGAGAAATTCAGTTTTTGTGATGATTTTACATTAGAGGTCTGGATTAGGTGGAGACATTTTCTGCTTGGGCTGCAGCAAGATTCCAACTCAAAACATGCTAGGGTCTTATTAACTCAGAATTTTCCACTGTCTTACCTAAAGATTAAGGGTAAAGGAAGAAAAGGGACAATCCTTGCTATTATCATTGTGAAGAAGGAAAGAATATAAATTGGCCTGTGATAGGATAAGATTGGTATTTAGCACCGTTGTCTTTGCGTGAGGTTAAGAATCATTCTTAATCCCAAAAGGGAGTTAGTTGTGTCAGTCATATTGAAAACTGATATGTGAGAGGGGGGTGGGCAGGAGAGAAAGACATGTATGTGTGTGAAGGCTTATATAAAATATACTTATGTTTTATACACTTTTTCAAATAATATGCACATATACAGTCAATCTTGCGATTACACGACATATGCATTTCTAAAAATCACCACATTATGCAAATTTCACAAAAACAACCACAGGCCTTGTGGGAAAAATGGAGTTAGAGACACAACACTCAAACACTTTTTCAGTGACACATACAAGGAAGACAGGGACCTAGTAAAAATGGTAGCACGCTATTACACATGTAAATTGGTTAAGAAATACATAAATACTATAATAAACATGGTACTTAACCTTGCAAAAGACCTGAAGTTTGCTAGTGGAAGTCAGTGTCAGAAGGATTGCAGCTTGTGAGTTTTTGCAAAAGGAGAGAAGGAAGAGTATCTGAAACTGGACAGAAAATTTTAACTCTAGATGTTGATAGGTATGATTCATAACACACTGAAGTCGCTGGTAAATATTTGAGGTGTTTGCATGTATGTATTTGTTGTATTCTTACACAGCTCAGTTCAACAGGGTGCAATATTCTATAGATGAAATTGTGTAGATGAAAGTGTGAACTTTGATTTATGCTTAAATTGTTTCCTAATACATGAATTGTACCGGAATAAATTTGCATTTCATAATAAGTGTGATATATGTGGAGATCACATCTCCATTTTGCCTCAGAGTACTTGACCTGTGTCTTGATTTTGGTACTTATATTCTGCTTATAACTGAATTATTTATATATATCGTTTCCTCAGTTAGATGGTAAACTCTTTGAGGGCAAAGCATGTCTCTGATAGAGCTTTGATTTCTATAGTACCTAGTGAGGTTACTTACTCCTAAAATATCATTATAAATACCTGTTGAATGAATAGTGGTAACTGTATGAGATTGAGGCATAGATGAGTAGATTTCAGGAAGGCAAGAAAGGAGAGTTTCAAAAAGGAGATAAAATATCTGGTGGTATGTTTTGGGGAGTTGTGTTTATTATGAGGTTGTAGTGAATCTACAGGACTGAGATACAGCTATGAAGAAATATACTCAGTGTGTATACTCAGGACACATTATTAGAGGCTGTTTACCCCCTGATGTACTTTTTGATGGAAATGAAATAATGGGCTCTTTGACAGGAGAAAATGAGTGACACAGGAGCAGCTCGAGTAGTAGGTTTAGGAGGTGAAAGTGCTATAGCATCCTTTTGGACAAACATTGGATTTTAAACTGGTTTTGATGAAGCCCAAGATGCTTCCTAGAGTCTTCTCAAAGCTGTCCTGAAGGTGGAGGACAAAGACAAGAGCTTTTAGCACCCTTGCCTTCATTTCAAATTTAGATGATTTTGTTTGTGAAACACATGGTTCCCTGGACATCGAAGGAAAAAAGTTTGCAAGTCTGTGGCTGTGGCTTTGGGCAAGATAGTCCAGATAATAGGGATGGTGGCATTATGCATCATTTGTGTGCAGATGAGTGTCCTGACTTTCTTCGTTCCAACTGGTATCCTCTTCTCTTCACCCCTTTCTTTCTTCTCTGCATGACAGTAGAACTCCTGCAGTAGGAGGAGGGCTCTCAAGTGTACAGCTTGGGGGAGCTGCACATGTTTGATTAGGGCCAGTGGTTTAAGGGGAGATATTTGGGCTGCATCATGTAAAAAGGTGAACTCTTCCATTCAAATATAATAAATATGCAGTCAAATTCACAGTCTTAGATCTAAAGACTTAAGAGCTGTTTTCCCATAAATGGGTATAAGTTAATTTAAAATGTTCACAACACAAGTAGGAGCATATTCTATCTCAAAAACGGTGCTCTGTTACAAGAGTAGTGATTTTTCTGTACAAGTGACAAAACAGCTATAAAAATTGCATTAAACCACTTATGGGAAGAGGACTCAGTAACGTACACTTGGCTCAGTAGTTCAGCTACTGATTATCCAGTTTACAGGTGATTTAGACCTTTAATTTTTCCTATGTTGTCTGTTTTTTGGCCACTTCCTACACCAGCTGTTTGACAGGAATATTCAGGTTGAAAGTTAATGAGACCTCAGTCAGTCAATTTTGTTAACAGTTAGTTGCATTTAAAGGTTTGATAGAAGAGGGTGATGAAACCCTTAAGTAGGATTTAGAGTCATCTGTACATTTCATTAATCCATGATCTTTCTCTAGTAAATTGCCATCAAAAAAAGAATTATTCCATTAGCACTTCTGGAAATGCAATTCAAATTCTTTGCCCTGGAGAAGGAGGCAAAATCATTTCGCAAAATCAGAGGTGCAAAAGGATGATGGAAATCAAATTGTCAAAGCATCTTTTTTATTTTTCTGGGTTAAAATTGCAAATGGATGAATTACACATGAAACTATTTTCCATATGAACCAACTAACCAAATGGCTGTACATATCATCAATTCTGAAAAAGTCAGGAAGTGAGGTATCAGCCTCACTGTTTTGCTGAATTACTACACCCAACGGTTAGGATCTTCAATATAGGTAACAGCAAGGAATGGTACTTGCTTTCCTATGCTCACTTCCCTCAGTCAGATATAACCTTGTGCTCTTCTGAATACTGGTATCCCTTAACGCTGCTTTTGTAATGCAACATCCATTAAGAAAGTACTTAATAAGCATTTATGTTCCAGATGCTGTCTTAAATACCAGGTTATATTGCAAATTCAGACTCAGACTTTAACTTTGAAGAATTCAGAGTTTGGAAAAGGAGGCAAATGTATAAGTGTGGCAGATTTCTTTCCTTTGCCCCAGCAGCTCTGTTGTTCTCTACCCTTACCCACCACTTCATCTGCCCCAGCACAATGACCTGCGTGGATGACTACAAAGGCTCCCTGGTCCTCACGGTTTTGGTGGGATTCAGTCTATTGCACCCCAGCAGCGGATGAGAGTGAGAGGAAAGTGAGGTTAAATTATTCCTTCTCCCTGTGAAACTCCTGGGGTTGGCAGTGTTCCTCTACTGAATGTCACTGCTCCTCTAAAGGTACCCCCCTCTGCTGACTTTCTCCTCCTGGATAAGGGTGATCGTTCCTTCCTTTTGACTCTTTGGAATAGTTATGGTGACAGCACCTCTGCTACTGTTCCTGGGTTATGTGTTTATCTTTGTGTCTCTTCTCCATCCTGCCAACACCTCTGTTAATAAATAAATGCTCCTCAAAATGATTCTAATGCAAGAGAGTTGGTTCCTCTTCGGACTCTCTCTGATACAGTAAGTATTGCTTATTCAATCATATAAGTTGTTGAGGAGGAAGAAATTTTCCTCTATTCTTCTAGGTTCTTCTAGGTGGTTTAAGAATGAACTAACATGAGACAGATCAACAGGAAAAATCAAATAAAAGTTTAATAGCATGTCTACATGGGAGAGACCCAGAAGAAGAGAATAACTTGCCAAAGTCCTCACCTTAAATACCATCTTCAACCGAAGACAAAAGAGGATGTTGGGGGTAGGGTTTGGGACTGCAGAGGGGAGGAAGACAGTTCACATGGAGATGGAAAAGCACATGTTTAGCAAATGAATGTTTGAGACAATGGGAGGCCAGTGGACTCTGACCTAGGCCTTGCTGAGTTTTCCCCCCCAAAACCTGGCCAGTATTCTTTGCGGTACCTCTGGTGGTAGCTCTATGTCAGGAACAGGCCCTTTATCTAAATTCTTTAGGCAGCTATGAAGGAGATAAAAAGAAAGACTTCCTGTGTCTGCTGTTTGTCAAAACTAATCAGCCTAAATTCATGCTCATACCAAAGAGACACAGTTTGGGGTGACAGATTTTGCTGCCCCACAGTGTCAAGTAAGAGAAAGGCTGCAGTGAACGCGACAGATGTACAAAGGAGAGAAGGACCACTTCTGAATAGTAGACACCAGGAGATATAGTTTAAAATGGTGGCATGTGGACTAAAATTTGAAGGATTGGAAGATTTACTGAGAAAATATGGAAAAAGATATACCAAGTGGGGAGGAACCACTTTGCAAAATCACAGAGGTTGAAAATTCAGTGGCCAATTCTGGGAATGATTAGGCATGTGTGTGTGATTGGAGTGTAATGTGTATGAAAGGGAAGAGTGAGACATGTAAAGATGACAAACGCAAAGCTGGTGTGTATCTTGTCTACCAGTAACCTGGTACTTAGCCCAAATGTGGTGCTCAGTAAATAATTTATTGAGAAAATAAAATCAATAAATAGAAAGATGAGCAGGGGTGTGATCTTGAAGGATTTTGAAGGCTAAGGAATTTGTATTTCACAATGAAGGTGATGGAGAAATAAAGATTTTGAGCAGGGGATTGATGCATTTTAATAAGTTAATTATATCCTTCCTTTTCAATATCAGTATATTTATTATCTCCCTTGCTAGATTGTAACCATCTTGAGAGCAGGAACCAAGTCTTATTCACCTACATACTCCCAGTATCTCCTAGTAGAATGATTTGCATATTGCTGGCATTCAAAATGCACTTGATGAATTATTGCAAGCATAAATTACATGGTTAGAGTTTCCATCGTATGTGCATTTTATTTTAGCCATTTTTTATTAGAGCTTTTAAAATGAAACCATACTGATTTTATCCCAAACATTGATTTAAACACCATACAGTTGAAGGCAGAAATACAGTGCAACTGATGAGTTTAATATGCTGCCTACAGAAGTATTGTTTATTTATTACTCATTGATCCAAAGAAGACCTCAACTTGGAAGATGATTGACTACAGCTAAGAGGCTCTCTTGGGGTTTGTAGGGAAAGATTTGGCTCCTTCTGCAAATATTCATCACCATAGTCAGTGGCTTGATGGGTCAGTAGTAGACATTCTGTCCTTAAGAATAAAAATGATCATTTTTCTCAGAAATTATCCTCAATGTTTCTACTGATCTTCATCTTAAATCTCTAAGAGTTGAAAACTGTTCAGTTTTTCATGAGTGTGAATTAATTCATAATTGAATATATTAGCTCAGACTTGCTAGTGAGTCCAAACATTTAAATTAGGGAAATGCAATATAACAATTCCATATATTTTTCTTTCTGTTTGCTTGTTTGTATACCTGAGGGAGAGTTAAGTGTTGTGGACTGAATGTTTGTGTCCCCCCACCAGCGAATTCACATGTTGAAATCTAATCTCTAATCCCTAATGTGAAGGTATTTGGTGGTGGGGCTTTTGGGAGTAGTTATGTTATGAAGATGGAGCCCTCATGAGTGAGATTAGTGCCCTTATAAGAAGAGGCCAGAGAGCTAGCTCCCCCCTTTCTGCCATGCAACCATACAATAAGAAATAAGCCATTTGCAGCCCAGAAGGAGGCTTTCACCAGAAATCAACCATGCTTGGTATCCTGATCTCAGACTTCCAACATCCAGACTGTGAGAAATAAATTTCTATTGTTTATAAGCCACCCAGCCTATGATACATTGTTATAACAGCCGGAATGAAGACAATAAAGTAAACAAGTTGCAATTTGTAAGAATATAGTAATGTACTTTCAGTAGGAGAATAAAGTCATTTCTTCATGTTGGCAGTTCTTTTCAAGAGGCATTTACTGAGCATCTACTATTGGCTCTTAGCTATTAGAGATGTTATAAGGGATTCTGAGTAGGTGATATAGTATACTCTCCAGACCTCCTTTACTGGGTGGGTGCACCTGTTCCCCAGCTGTGGTGGATGTTGGTTGTTAAAAGTTCACACCTATATCTCCAAATTATTGCCTGCGGCTTAGGGGAGTTTCCCTAGCCCAGAGATGCCTGGGAAGTTATACCACCCTCCAAAGGTGGCCCATGACCAGTGAGTGACTGATGCAGTATATGAGTCCAGCTTTCTCACTTCAGATGGGACAATCTCTATGGTACATTCTCTTTCAGAGCTCTCATGGGCTCAGACTGAAGCTAGACTTCTCTTGGAAGTACATCTTTGCCTCGCTTCTTCTTCTTCCACTGTTTATCCTGCTTTCCTCACTCTCCTACTTTCCCCTGAGAGCACTGCTTCAATAAGTATCTTGCAGGAATCCCTGTCTCAGGCTCTGCCTCAAGGAAACCCCACAGAGGACAGATACAGAGAAAAAATAAGGCATAGGCTCTTTTCAAGAATGCATAATTTAGTAGAAGTGTATATCAAGTTTGCAAATAATTTAAGCTAGAACATAATATGATTTAAAAGAGATACAAAGATAGTAGTGCTATGGGGATTTAAAGAAGAAATTCTTCACAAATATTATGACAGGGTTGTAAAATCCTTGAAACAAGAGAACTTGAGGTTTGAGAATTGCATTCTCCGCATTTTGTCAGGGAAATAAATGGAAGGTAATGATGGGGCCATATGAAGCTTCTTCATGCTTTGAAAGCTAGAAGAAGGGGTTTGTTCTTAATTTGAAAGGCAATGGAAAACCACTGAATATTTTTGAACATCACAGTGATTCTGTTGGAACTGTACTTTTGAAGATATATCTAGATGACTATGTAGAATACATTTTAGTGGGGAGAACTAGGAATTGAAGAGACCAGTAAGGACGCTAATCGTCATACGAGAAAAAAATGATGTTCCACAGTGATGATGGGGTGAGAAATAGATGTGAGAGACATTTTGGAAATAGAATTGACAAGACTTGGCAAGTAATTGGATATAGAGAGCATTGCATACAGAGAGAACAGTGACTCAAAGCTTTTGGGCTTGTCTAAATGATAACCTCTTAATGCTTTCCCAGAAGTGGAATTGTTACATTGAAGGATATGCACATTTAAAATTCTGTTATAAAATGCAAACACTGAGTTTTGTCCCTTTTTAAAAACCTGTGCCGTTTTCATGATGGGGGAAATGATATCTTATTGTTATTTTCATTTATTCTGAAAATTATGAATAAAGTTGACAATACTACCTAGGTTTTATTGACTGTATCTGTCATGGGCTGAGAGAGGGAAGCAAATATTCCTTCTACTATTGTGTTTCCATCTCTCCTGTCATTTGTAGTAGTTCTTGTTATATGTAGTTTGATGCTATGTCAGTAGGCCCATGACAATTTATGATAGAGTCCTACACAGACTGTTTTCTGACTACAAGCCAAGAGGAAATAGGGTACCCAAGTGGAATTTTGCATGCAAATAGGAAGGGCTCACCTGTTGTGTGGTGATGCTAAAGAAAAGCCTTTTCTGCACATCCTCACACAGTACTGGGGAAAGGTTTTAGGTCAGAAGACCTGGGTTTGAATCCTGGCTCCACCAACAGCTGGTTTTATATACTTGGACAAATCACTTAAACTCTGTGGGCCTCAGTGTTCCCAATCTGTAAGGCAGTACTTTCTTGAAAGTGTTATTCTGAGAGACAGTTGCAATAATGGAAATAATTTTTCCTTATACTCACAAATGAATGTTGGTGGAGTTTATTCCTGCTGGTCTTACCTCCTCAACAGCAACAACTATTTTTCCATATTTCTTTGCCCAGCATCTTTCCTGATACATAGTAACTGTTCATTAAAGCTGGTCATATGGATGGATGAATGAATTTTTCCCTTGGGTGAGATAAGTGACATTCTATATACTTCATTCTCTTTTGCTCTCTGAAATAAGAAACAAGAAAGAAGAGGTGTATTGGGAGGGTTTTGTTATTAAAAACTATTTGCTTCTCCATCTGTTGTGGCTTTGTCTGGAGAAGTAGGTATTTCATTTCAGATGAATGAAATTAGTTTCCCCCTCTTCATAAAGTGTTGTATTATTTCTGATGGGCCTCTGGATTCTACTACTGTTACTTAAACAACAGTGTCCTGTTAAGGTAGTAGCAGCTGGCCTAGCACATGGAAAAACTGTTGTTGCATCTTTTATTTTTACTTTTTTTGGCATTTCCTAAAAATGATAGGAAGATGAAAAGTGACCTGTTCTTTGGTAATTTTTTTTTTTCTGTTGGAACAGTTTGTTCAGATTATTTGAGCAGTTCTGGATGTGGATATGTGTGTGTGTGTGTGTGTGTGTGTACATTCTTGTACTCCCAAATTTCCTTTCCCATCCTTCAGGAAAGGATTTTGATGCTTGATAATATTTTTCTGAGTTTGATAGTATATTTGTCTTAAACTCTTGGTCAGGCCATTTTCAACATAATCATTTTGTGTTTAGTCTCTTTAGCCTCATAGCTACCCCGCTGCAGGTAGGCTAGACACGTATTAGAGTGACTTCCACTCTACAGGTGAAAACACTGCGCACCGGAGGAACTGAATGAGTCGCCAAGTGAATCAAGACTGGAGATTACTTTCTGGCTTCACCTGGGGGTCTCTTCATAAGACCCAAGGGAACCTTTAAATATTTATATGCCAACACCTATAAGGGAGTCGGTTGTCCTTGAGGCATGCCCAGATGTGAATGTGCCTGACTCTCCTTCAGTTTGGTTTCATGAGGCTGTGCAACATTGAGTCCATCCTCCCTGGGCCTGAGGGGATTGGCTGTGGGTCATTCACAGCTAAGATTATTAGCACATGTACTGTCTGACCCAGTGTCCCAAACGAGAGACTACTTGCCATTTCTGAGCATGGTCTGTACTTGCCAGTGCTGAGGAATTTGCTTCCATCATTGCCATCCTACAGTACCTATCCCGTACCCGCCCTGAAATCCTAGCTACTTTAAAGCCTAGCTCACGTGTTATCTCCTCTGTTAAGCCTTTCCCTGCTGTAGCAACCTGAATTTTCATTCTCACCTATGCTTCCATAACACTTTTCCCCCATTTCATATGACTTTTCACATTCTGTATTGTATGATGGTTAATTTTTTGCATCTTTTTCTCACCCATTCAATTTTAATTCTATAGCATTTCTATATCTTCCAGAGCACTCACCCCAGTGTATAAACCTCAAGTAGGGGACTGATAAGCATTTGTTGTTGGCAGGTTAAATTGTCTGCCCGAAATGGAATTACATTGATAGTTTTCATTTAACTCGTTTTAAACTTAAGAAAGCAGCTGGGGAAATAGTCATATTTTAGTTTCTCCATGTTCTATCTTCTGACTTTTATTGTATTTGGTCCAGTGAATGTAGCTCACACGCATACTTTATAATTCTGTTTTTAAACATACGATCATTTCTGGGGACTTCCCTGGTGGTCCAGTGGTTAAGACTTCGCCTTCTAGTGGAGGGGGTGCAGGTTCAGTCCCTGGTCAGGGAGCTAAGATCCCACATGCCTCAGTGCCAAAAAAAACCAAAACGTTAAGCAGAAGAAATATTGTAACAAATTCAATAAAGACTTTAAAAATGGTCCACATCAAAAAAAAAAAAAACTTAAAAAAAAAAAATACCATCATTTCTGATGGGTTACTAGCTTGTCAGGAATGTACCCATTACCAAAGATGGAGCCATAAAAGTGTTTTCAGTTCGTTCCAGTCAGGTTTAGAACCAAAGACCAATCTCCTCTTCTTTTTTTAAAAAATTAATTTATTTATTTTTGGCTGTGTTGGGTCTTCATTTCTGTGCGAGGGCTTTCTCTAGTTGTGGCAAGCAGGGGCCACTCTTCATCGTGGTGCGCGGGCCTCTCACTATCGCGGCCTCTCTTGTTGCGGAGCACAGGCTCCAGACGCGCAGGCTCAGTAGTTGTGGCTCACGGGCCCAGTTGCTCCGCGGCATGTGGGATCTTCCCAGACCAGGGCTCGAACCCGTGTCCCCTGCATTGGCAGGCAGATTCTCAACCACTGCGCCACCAGGGAAGCCCCCAAAGACCAATCTTAATGCCAAAAATATACTCCCAAAAGATAGCTCATTGAGCTACACAGGACGGGCAGCCACTCTACTGTGGAGAACAGAGACCCACACAGAGCTAGTGTTCGTGTCTAGTTTTTCTTGGGATACAGTCAGAAAGATGCACTGACCTTTCCCCAGATCACTTTTTTTTTTTGACTCAGAAAACAGTCTCTTAAATTGACAGCAACTTTTTCTAAAACTGAAACTCAACTTCAGTTGCAACTTTTTGGCAGAACTTTTACTTATTGGGACAGGGAGAAGTGATTCGTTTTTCTAAAATAATGGAAACAGAAAAAAAGTGATAGTGTATGAGTTCATATGATGAATACAGCCCATATCTATACATTTTGTCCTGGATATGTGAAATTTCACTTTTCTCATTGGAAAACTTGAATCAAGTTAGTTAATTTTTTGAAAAAAATATGATTTGTAATTTTAGAGTCATATTTCTTACAGAATATTTCTGAGTACATCTTATGAAGAAGTTTCTATACTCTTTTCTCTTCTTGGTAAGTTAAACCATTTCTGATTTCAGTTGCTAGAGAGTCTCAAGCCCTCAAGCAGAGTGTGGGAATTGGCCAGGGCACGGTGACTGGAGAGAAGAGATTACGTTACAGGTCATGAATATCTATTTCCAGGCTTTATAATATTCTCTAGGCTGCTAGTTGTCTCAAAAGGAAAGGAATTATCCTGATTAGCTCTCAGCGATTTCCCTCCTTCCCTATGTTAGTGTTTGTTTCCTTTTCCCTTAAAAGGAAGATGCATGGGTGCCCAAGGCAGCTCTTGTTCACCACATCTCTAATTACTCACCTGGGTAGATGGAATGAAAAGAAAGGATGTCCAGCTCCTTCCCCAGCACCACTTCCTGCCTGGGCTCTGACTGTCCCTCAGGACATGTCTCAGCAGATAACATTCCTGGTTACCTAGTTTGTGTCTGTATTTTCTTATCCTCTCAAGAGTACAGACTTGATGTTCACAGACCCATCCCAGAGATCTCCTGGAATGCACCCAACTCCACCAAGGCACCAGATTCTTCTCTGGAAGGTATATGACTTTGTCTTCTCCCAAAATACTACCTGCATTTCCTCTCCATGTGATGGGCCAAATATTCCTTTAGATTTAGCTTGCAGGCAGATCTCAGGTGAGTTGAAGCCAGTGGCAGCTTCACAACATTTTCCTACTTTCTGGAATTCTTACAGAATTTATGGGTATGCCCTAATTCTATTACTTGCTTATTTTCAGTATACTGTCTTATATTCCTACCACCCCAAACCCCAGTCAGAAGTAATTTCTCTCTTCCATTCAATTTACTATTCCTGCCTTGCACGATAGTTACAATATAGGCATCTTACCTGTGACCTCCCGTCACCCACCATCAAAGGTAAGCTTTCAAAAGGGGCTGTTTCTTATTCATGGTGGTCTCATCAATTCAGTGCCTTTCATGCAGCAAGAACTGAGGGCTGGGTGAACAAATTTTAAGTCCTATTAGAACAAAACTCAATTTTCTTTGTTTTTTCTACTTCACAAAGTTTCAATTATCTAGATAAACAAGAATTTAAATGTATATTATCATTTTCTTCACCAAAGAAGTAGAAGATATAATCTTTGGCATCAGGACTTTGCTGGTAGAAAAATAAGCTAACTGTAGAGTGTGTGTATATGGAGTTCTTGTATATGTACATAATCAACAAATAATATGAGACGTTGTTTAATTAGTGCAAGACATGTGACACTAGTTACAAGCTCTGTGGTAATTCAGAGACGGTCAAATTATTAGATTTAGGGAAATTGAAGGAGGAAACAGTGTAATTACTAATGAAAGAAGGTTCCGGGGTCTTGTACTACATACACTTATAATTTTTCCTAAGTAAACCTGGACTCAGGATCAAGCAAACACAGACCCATTGTTACGAGTTGTCAAGTAGGCATGTATATTTCTTAAACAGATGGGCAGACTCCTATCTGCAATGTTAAGGACAAGGAAAAGGCTGTGGAGTTTGGAAATGAGAGAGAAACCACTTATTTCCTCAAATAATGAGAAGGGACTTCAGAAAGCCAAGGGCTTAGTGGAGTTTTGATTTGGGAAGGTACAAGAAGGGAATAGATCAGATTCAGAGTACAGAGGAGGGTAGGCAGGAAAACCAAGGCAGAGCCTCGGGCTGGGGCAGTGGGATTTTTGCTACCACAACTTGGACACGCTCTACCAGTGACGCCTTTGACGTGTGTTGGTATTTTGACATTCTGGGACATACTCCTAGGGTTTTATATTCTTCTCACTACTTGCCTCAAAGGGAATAAGACTATCGTGTAGAAAATGAGAAAGGGCTTATGTGTTAATATTTGACATTAAATTATGTACTTTCCCCTTCATGCCCTCATCCATTCATTTTTCTCCTGAAAATATTTGGTGACTTATAATCACTGCAGAGTTCACCAGGCGTGTGTGCACTGAGGCAGGCAGATTTAGAAAATGCGTCTGGAAATCAACCCGAAACCCCTCCAGTAATGGAAAAATTTGGTTTTTCTTAAGACATCCATGATATATTCACTTTCAGGTTTCTGTGTTTATGTGAAAGAGAGAAACAGAAAGATATTATTTTGACTAGTGTTGGCAAACTGACGAAAGCTATTTTCTGTCTGAAATGTTTTTCTCTTCTGCAAAGGGTGCAGAAACATATCCCTTTACTGGTTTGAAAGTGTGCAGATATGCATTGACCTCATACTCATAGCTGAATTGCCAGCCTCATCTAGCTTATGTTGTAATCTGTATCCCCAGGCATTTATGCAACTGCCCAGGCTGAATCCAGTGAACATATAAGTGTTTGGAATAAAACATCATGACTTCAGCTGAAGCATTATAGCTTCCACCTGGTAAAAAGTAAAGGACTCTACGAGTACATAAACTGTTGGCCCATGAAAGGAGTTTCTCATTCTAGCCACAAAGGCAGTGTTTATTGCCCAATGTATGTTCTTGTTGTAACAGTTATTAACACAATTGATTGGTAGTTAGAACTGCTCCTAGTGTTTGAAAAAGTAGCATTGGTTTAATCTTTTATTTATGTTTTGTTTTCTTGGAATATTATTCTTGATGAATTTTGCCTCTTTCTCAGGGCTGGTTAATTATCACAAATGAGCGGATCAACATTAATGAGGCGTGGAAGCAAAAAAAAATAGTATTCAAAATTTTGGACGAGTGCTATTTCATTCTGACTCAGTGTTTTCAAAAGGGACTGAAGTGTTCTCTAAGAACAATTCCCACTTTCCTCAGATTCTCTCTGGATATATTCAGGTGCAATTTTCATTGAACTTGAAGGCAGTTGAAGTGATTAGTCATACCTATTACTTTTCCTGGACTTAATTTCTTGAGGACAGCAGAAGTGGGTCCTGAATTTTTCACATCCTATTATCTTTGTAGTGTAGTGTTTGAAAACCTCTTCCCCCGCCCTTTTTAATACATCAGGCACAATTTTCTTTCAATAATAAATTAATAGTTATACGTGTCTTTATAGTCATGAGATTTTGCAGAAGACAACTGAAGTATCTCATATGGAGTAACCACTCATTTGGAATTGCTCACTGTCTGAGAAGATGTTAGAAGAATATGCAGTATATTAAACAGCCATACCTGGTGAAGTCATTGTTGTAATTAGGTTGAAACTAATGCAGGATTCTTTAAAAATATTATGTCTATGAAGATAACAGCTTATTTTTTAAAAAGGCTTAAACTGAACCTGTAGTTTTGATTAAAGCATTTTGTGAATGTGTGTGTGTGTGTGTGTGTGTGAGAGAGAGAGAGAAGGAGAAAGAAAAAGGGAGAAGATGGGGAGAAATATGAGGGGAAAGAGAACATTTGAAGAAACTCAAGAATAAGTCACAGAATAGGAAGTTGTTTTATTCATCCATTATTTGAGGGGATTTTTCCAGTATTTTGAAGATATATCCCTAATATGTAGAGACAGAAGAGTGGTCTGAAGGGCCTAGGACCCTCATTCAGGGTCAGATTCTTTATTATTGTATAATATCAACAACAAAAAAAGAAACATAGTATTTATACCTTTTACTATAATGATATGGTAGGTAACATTTTTACAGCTATGTTCAAAGAATTTTTTAGAGGAACTAAAACATCTAGAATTATTTCTGGTGTTGAAAGAATGTCATGTTGGCCTTATCACCCCCAAAAGCTTTTTTTTTTTTTTTTCAAAAGCTTTTTTAAAGATACAAAATATGTGACATAAATTCCTTAGTACCCTCATAAAAAAAAAACCTCAAGATGGACAAAGGAGCATATGAAAATAAAATGTTCCACCATGATTTCAGAATATGTACAGATTTGTTCCTCCCATGATATTTGTTTCATGATATTCCAGTATCATGACTGAAATAGCTAGTCTATGGTACTGATGGAGTGAGGTCAGCAGTATGAGTTAGCTTCCATTTTGTGTAGACACAGATTCTACTCCTCTAATATATTCAGGCAGGATGAACCAGGTATTTCTGCAGGACAAAAAAAAAAAAAAAAAAAAAAAAAACCTCTCAAATGTCAGTGAATTAATTGAGCCAAGGTTTATTTTTCAGTTACTTTGCATGTCCCCCGTGCCCACCCTGCCCAGCTCATCACATGGAAACCCACACGGATGGGGACTCCATCTTGGCACGTAGCTCCAAGTCACCACAGAAAGGGCAATGAAAGGTCACCACTTGCTCTGAAATCTTCTGCCTTTAAGTGACAAATGTCACTTCTACAACTCCTCTCATTGGCCAAAGCAAGTCACAAGTCCACATCCAACCTCAAAAGGATCAGGGAAGGCATGTTCTGGCGAAAGAGGAAAACCAAAATAATTGTGAATAGTCTAATGCCAATCAAAACTACCATAAATGATTAGAATGGTACCAGGAAGGAAAAGGTTAGTGTAAATTCATTACTCTTATTAGAAAAGAAGTTCAAAGCACATTTCCTGCTAATTAATGATGTCATGTTTGAAGAAGGAATCCAGAAATGCATATTTTTGACAATTGAAAAATAAGAGCTTTTTCTTTAATCATGAATTAGTCTGTGGTAGTTGGATGATAAATTACAAATCATTTCCACTACCACTGATGGTGCTGTGAAATTATAACTCTTCAGCATTGTTGTGAATGAAAAGGAAAGCTGGTCTCCCTGGAGGTCATATACATCTTTTTCTTAGGAGGAGAAAGAGCAGGTGTTGGAATTCAAATGGTGCGAGACATAGGTTTGTAGGGAGGACAAGAAGAGAAGCTGAGGAATGCCTTTAAGGAGCTCTCCGGAATTTCTGCAGGAGGGATGGGGGAGAGAGGGAGGGGATGAATATCAACGTGCTTTTCTTCATGGTGAGAGGTAATTTGGACAAGATGGGATGGAAAACATATTCTTCTTTATAAAGCATTCATTGCTCAAAATTCTCCTGGCCCCTCTCTTTTTCCTCCCTCCCTCCCCCTCTCTTTCCCTCCCTTCTTCCTTTTCCTTCTTTCACCAGTATAACAAATATTTACTGACCTACTCTTCCAGATTGTGGATATAGAATTGGCAATCCCGGTCTATACGGAGCTTACAGTCGAGTATGTATGACAGTGATAAGTAGAAAATATAAAGCAGGATAAGAAAATACAGAGTCCTAGACAGCACTACTTTGTTTAGGGTATTTAAGGAAGAGGCCACTAAAGGCATAACAGTGGAGGAGAGAGAATATAGTGAGGAAGCAAGCCTTGAAATTATATGGAGAAGAGGTTTCCAGAAAGAGGGCACAGTTAAATGCCAAAGCCCTGAGGAGGAAGTGCGTCAGTCTGGGTCTAACTGTACTGGGTCTTGGGAGCTGAGTGCTTACAGGGCTTGGCATAGCACTTTGCTCACGGTACTCGTTCAGTGACTAGTTGTGGGATGAATGAGTGAACAAATGAATGAATGCAGACCTCATCCTCAAGGGATTCACAATGTAGGAGGGGACAGAGGCTTAGCTAAAAATAATTGTACTTGGTAACAACAGCATTCAGTACTGCTACGCACTGGGCATGGTACTAGGGTCTTTTCCTGAATGATCTGAC
This sequence comes from Balaenoptera ricei, assembly GCF_028023285.1. Classification (NCBI taxonomy): domain Eukaryota; kingdom Metazoa; phylum Chordata; class Mammalia; order Artiodactyla; family Balaenopteridae; genus Balaenoptera; species Balaenoptera ricei. The sequence goes on from NC_082654.1 coordinate 40,242,515, forward strand.
TTAATTTAGCAAGCAGTACCATGGACACATACTATTGTTCCCATTTTATAAACAGAAAATCAAGAGAGATACCATGGTCTAATGATTAAGCATTTGGACTCTGAGGCCAGCCTGCCTGGATTTGAGCAATGACTCTTCCACTTGCCAGCTCTGTGACTTTAAGCAAGTTGATTAAGTTCTCTGCGCCTAGGTGTGAGGATTTCATGAATTAACATGTAAAGTGCTTAGAACAGTGTCTGGCACTCCTCCTGGGAGCATTGTTGTAGTCATCATTATTTTCAAAACTCTGAAGGGACTTGACTACTTGAAAATATCATAGAAGGCTTTGTGGATGAGGTGTGTGAGCTGAGACTTGAATGGAAAAGTACGAATTCTAAAAGGGTAAAAAATATATATATATATATTCAAGTATGTGTGTGTATATTTCAGCGTGATTTTTCAGGAGGTTTTAAGAAACATATATTTGGTAGTAAAAATGTCTTTTTGCTGAATATCAGATTACTGTAATATAAATTCCCTCTTGCTCTCCAGAATGCTTCAAGGCTCACAACTTGGAGACATGAGAATTAAATCATTGTTGTTTTCTATCTTACAAGACAAAAAAAATAAATTCAAATCACTTTAGTGTTTTTTTTTTCATTAAACATAAAGAAAGAAAATGATGTCCTGTGTAGATAGGCAAATTGAATAGGTAGTGGTGATAGTTAAAATTTAACATTCACTGAGGATATTTGATTTGACTGTGTAGGGTTATGTGTGGATGTATGTGTACATTTGTGTTAGTTCTCTATTATACAATCTGTTACTGAATCACAGATGCGATGCCTTCTTTTAAAAGCAGACAAAAATTAGACCTGGAAATATTCCCTGGGTTTATAGAAGAGAAGAGAATGGTACATTTTTGTACACATATGAAAATTTGCATATCTTTACAACATCTTAATCAATTTTTCTCTTTGGAGGGACTTGAAATATGTCAAGAGTTCATTCCCTAATGAAGCTGTGACTCACTTTTCAGGTTAACTCCTGAGGCTTGCTTTGCATTGTTGAGATGACCAGTAGGCTCATGAGTTATGTTGAAAATTTAATCCAGTAATAAAAATTAAAACTACATGATGATAGCAGACAGCTCAAGTGTAACGTGGCAACCAGGTGAATATTTATCTGCATGATAACCAAGTACCTACAAAATAAACTTGTATGCTTATTCACATAAAATTTTGTGTAAAAAAAATGCCTGAGAAAGAAAGCAAAATCTATCACCCTCTCTTTTTAAATAATAAATATGCAACTGGATGATTAAAAATGGGAGAGCTGGTGGTGACTGCAAAAGAACATAATGAGGATGTTGGATTATTGGAATTTTTAGGTACTAGAATTCAGTATCTATTTTGAGAATGTAACACGTTTTTCCTATTTATATTTACTTAAATAAAATTCCTATAACTACAAACAGCCTTTTTATGAGTTAGGAATAATTTTCCTGTGCTACACATTGGTACTTCTGTTTCTGGCCTTAGCTCTGGGCTCACACAAATGGCCATTATAAACATGATTTATTATTTACATAAATTGCTTCTCTCTTCACCCCTTGTGAACATTCCTTTGCAGTCCTTTGAATTCAGACCTGATTATGAGTGGCAAAGTTATAGCAAGAAAAAATGGGAAATCTAATTCGTTTAACATTTGGATTTCTTTTTGTAAAATGATTACCAGGTATTACTTTGGAGTTTCTTTACGAGGATGATAAATTCCTCATTTCTTTCAGAACCCTCCTTCCTGTAAATCTCAGGTCTTGTAAGTGATTAAAATCTCATAATTCACGATAGTTTTAGCAGTTGTACTTTCCAAGGACCATTTTAAGAATGGCAGTAACTCATGTTTATATATTTTGTTTTGTAAATGAACTATGATACTGATTTATATTGGTAAATGTGTGAATTTAGGAAGGCATTTATTTCCTAGCCACGTTAATACAGTATCTGCTGTAACCACGATGGGCTGGCTTTGAATGTTGCAGTGGAGGCCCTGAGCAGTAAGATGTCATATATTTGAACATGACATTGTTTTTATAACCAACAAACTGCTCTAAAGCGCAGATCCTCGCTTTGGTGAAGTTGAAGTCCCTAAGGAACATGTGTGGCTTCTTCATTCTCACCATCTGTGGTTCATACAATGTCCCTAGCTATGATGAGATCACAGTTGGGCAAGATAGAATTTCCTTGTTTAAATTTTCTCATTGGATTTTCCCACACAAATTTGCTAATGACTAGCATATTATAAAGTGTATTTTCGTTATAGTTCACATGTCTTTGCAAATATGCGGCAGTCACATAAAAGCAAGATTAGTAATGGATGATTTTAAGTACATATTAAACATAAATCAGGTATAATATTATTTAATTTAATGAAGTAATGGTTTAATTTTGTGTGTGCATGTGCAGAAAGTACTGTGAATACATATGATAACGATATTATTTCTAACAGTATTTTGGGGGTCAAGTCTATTTAATGAAAATGTTAGCACAATTCCTGGCACGTAATAAGTGTTCAATAAATATAACTATGGAAGAAAGGGAGGGAGGGAGGAAGGAAGGAAGGAAGGAAAATAACATAGGGGCTCAGCAGCCATAGCTTTACTACTTTGTAGATGTTTGACTTCAGGCAACTCTGAAGTCTCAGTTTTCTCATCTGTAAAATGAAATTGTTTTGATTAAATGAGATAAAGCAGTTATCACAGTAGCAATGTATGCTTAATAAATTTTCAAACGTTTTTTTCAAATTATTTTTAATGAATGTAAAATTCGGATTAAATGAATAGTATGGTGAGCTGAGAATTTTATCTATGATACAGATTGCTCATTTATAAACACTTAGAAGTAAATACACTTCAGTACTATATTTACATTGAACATAAAGTATTTCTTCTTTGAATTTAAAGGCACATACAAATTGTTCAGCGTGCATTTATCAGATGAGCATCTTTATGTTGCTTGGCACTGGCTTAAATACTGGGGTTACATAGTTACGAAGTCTTCTAGAATGACAAGCAAGCAAACGGACAGTGTACTACAATGTGATGAATGCTTTGATTGAGGTACACAGTGGATGCTGTAGGAGTACAGAAGGGGCTCCATGCAAGTAAGGAGGGAGAGAAGGCCAGGAGGAAGAATGAATGTGTGGACACCCAAGGTTTTCTGTATGTGATGAAATTTTTGTTGGAACTTTGTAGTAGGCACAGTTTCTAGGAACACCCCCAAGATTTCGTGCCTGATCTAATCAAAGAAGTCCTTTAAAAAAAAAAAAAGAAAAGAAGTCCTTTAGAGCAGAAACTTTCACCAGCCCCTGGCAGAAGAAGAGGGCAGAGAGAATTGAAATGCAAAAAGGATTCAGTGTGCTGTTGTTGGTTTGAAGATGGAGGGGACGACACAAAAAAGGAATGTGGATCCCTAAAAGAGCTGAGTGAGACCTTTGGCTGAAATGGAGCTGTCAGTCCGATTGAAAAAAAAAAAAAGGAACTGAATTCTGCCAACAGCCTGCAAGAGCTTGGAAACAGATTCTTCATCAGAGGTTCTCCAGGCAAGACTCCAGCCTGGCCACCACCTTGATTTTGGTCTTGTGAGACCTGGAACAGAGAACCTAGCCAAATCCACAGAGAATTTCTGACCTACAGAAACTGTGAGATAATAAATGGGTGTGGTTTTAAACCACGAATCCTATGTGAATTTGTTACGCAGCAATAAGAAGCTAATGTAACAGTGAAGGATGTGTTTTTAAGAGTTAGCCAAGAGACGAAACAGAGACAAAGAGGCCAGTTAAAAGGCTGGTTGGAAAATCTAACAGAGAAGTCAAAAAGGTTTTAAAAAATGCAGAAAATCATGGCACAACACACAAACATTAGGGATAGCAATTACCATATACCAAGAGCTATGGAGCTGTAGATAAACATGTATTATCTAGAACAACAGCAGTTTATTCATGGTCTGGTGTGTTTGACTAATAGAATGGCTAACTTTCATGTGGAGGTAAAAACTGTTGTTCAGTCATATCTATTCTAAGTATCTATGTGTAAAAATGTTTAATTTTGGAGAGGTGGAAATAATGTACATTGAATAAAAGATTATTAAAAGTTGGTCCAAATTAAAATATATGAGAGTAATTTCAATTTGGGAAGAGGGAATGATAGGTACTAAAATTCACAATAAATTCAAATAGAGGAAAGAAGATAAAGGCAAGCTGGAAAGAGTGGAAAGAAATAGGAAGTGTTTTCTGTAGTGAGACTTCAGTATGTGGAAATTTAGTCTTAGAGTATATTTGTAAATAAGGTGCTTAGTTTCAGTGTGTTTCAGTCTCCACTTGGTTATTAAGTTTAGTACCTTTCTCCAATGATGAGAGAAAATGTATTTTTATATAAATAGATGTTCTGAGTTAGATGATACACTTGCTTTAGTAGTAAACTAAAATCAATATATTTTTGCCAAATATAATTTCTCTTAATTTTTCATATTTTGTAAAAAATGTAGGATATATTTAGTATAACTAACCACCTAGTTCTCTACTAAATAATGTTTTGAAGAAATAAGGACTGCTCTTCTCCTGATGTAATTTTTATAAAATTGTCTCTTATAGCACACAGTAATAAATGCTTTAAAATTCTCAAGTGACTAAGTGGGGTTTACATTAGTTTTACATTATTATGTCAGTCATCTAGGTCTATGACATCAAAATATATTTATTTAAAATGTGCACAATTTAATTAAAATGATGAGTCCCTTGATCTCTCTGTGTATAAATTCAGAGAATTATAAAATAGCAATATTAACCATTCACCCGGTTCATGGAAAATTTTATAAAGTGTGTAAATGTGCTTACAGGCCAGCGTTTCTACGTGGTTCTTTGGTTTACAACTTCAGCCGCCATGATGATTTCAGCAAGTCATAGGGTATATTCAAAAAAGAAAAGAAGATGGATGAAAATGTGCCATTTTTTCCTACCCTATGTTTTCTGCATTAGTTAACTTGAAAGTTGAGCCCATCTTCCCACACTGGCAAATAATAAGTAGTAAACAAATCTCTTTTGATAAACTAACAACAGTGAACGGAAGGTAATTATCTAGTCCAACTAGCAATGTCTAAACAAAGGCTAAGCATCAGAGTCAGAACACTATAAAAGAGAAGTGAGCTAAAATGTATTTTTCTTCCCCTTATATCTTACTTCCATATTTTCCTATGGAAAAATTGGACTGTATGGGGGAAACAGAGGAAGAGTTCACTCCCACTTTGACTTTGTCTGTCCTAAGACCAAAGTTACTTCACAGTAAAGGTGTTTTGAGCAAAGTTGTCTGTCGGCTTCTCTTTTTCAGCAGAACTAAAATAAAATGTGATTTCCAAGTGGAACATTAATCGATGTTGTCTCCCTTTATCTTGGTGGTTTAATTGGTCCAAACACTGGCATTAACTACCTGAGGATTTTCTAATTATGCCTGTGGTCAGAAATGTTTACTTGATTTCTGCTCTGACCTTTTCATAGATGTTCTGACCCTTTCTTTAGTAAAACTTCCTTGGTTCATTTCTTTAATGAGGTTGAGAAATCTTGCCTAGTCTGTTTGTTTCGTAAATAACTTTTGTCCAGAGTTTATAGAATGGATTTAGAAATAACACTGAGAAATTCACAGAAGGAAGTTGAATGGCTTCGTGAAGATAAGAATTATAAATTCTAAAGATAAGAATTATAATTCAGGCATGGTTTATACTGCTCATGTTGTAGTGGCCATCATAAGTATGAGAATTTCATGAGAAGAGGCCAGGACAGTGAGATTTATGGAATTCCCGTCCATAGATACCACTGTTAAATTTTCTAAAGTCTGCCATTTAATTGTGTTTCAAGTAATCTGGGAAAATATAGAACATTTTGCAGTTATTGAACAGTTGGAAAGTATTATTTTTATGTCACAAGTAATATGTGCCAGACATAAAGATACAATTAAGAATAAAGTATAAGCCCCATGAGGACAGAAGTTTTTGTCTTCTGACATCAGTTAATGTCAGTCTTTGACACCATACTGTATGCTCTATGTGGGTAGAAGCCATATGTGTTCTTGTTTACCAAATGCTTAGCACCATGCCTGGTACCTTTTTATACACATCCACAGGTGAATATCTATACTATACATGTATACATTTTTTTTTATATGGGATCTTACCATGCATAAACTCATCTTTTTGCTCATTATGTCATAAATATATACCATGTTAAGATATACATTTCTAAAATATAATTTTAATGGCAAATAGGATTTAACATAATTTACTAATTCTTTATCATTGCTCTTTTGGGCTCTTTCCGTTCTTTAATTTGTTATTATTATAAAAACAATGCTTTGAGAAAGACATCATAGTTTCATATTACACATATAGCTGTTTTCTAATGACAAATCCTTAGAAGTAGAAGTGATGGATATAAGTGTGTTGGTTCACAGACATAGTGCAAATATTCTACTGAAGAATAAATTGAAGGAGTCACTCATGCCAAGCTGAAAATTAAATGTATTTAACTTACTTATTTTCCTTTGCATATACTGCTGAAATGAGTGGCCCTGAGGAAAAGAGTATTTTGATTGGGAGCAAATTCTGATAATTCTCCTCTCCCTGCCTCTCCTGCAAAGGTTATCTTTGGATAAAAAGAAGCATAAGGACACGTAGACTGGATCCCACACATAGAGAGAGATTCGGGAAGGGGTAAATAGCCAAAACGATACTGTTGGAAGACAGAAGATAAACCGCATTCTGCAGTTTTGCAAAGGTCTGCCTTTGCCTTCACCTAGACCTGTTTCTAAATGTGTCAGGTTTGGGCATATTTGGGAAGAGTTAACATTGTCAGTGGGACGTTCTGTATTTCAGGTCCTTCTATCTCGTAATTCAAGTATCATCAGCATTACCATTAGAATTACTAAGGAGTCAGGGAAAGGTGTGACCACTTCACTGTAGAGCCTGAATGCCAGGTAGACTCTTCGTGGCAGTGTGTTCCTCAGGATCTCTTCAGCCTGTACCCATCCACTTCGCTTTAATAAGAAGTGGTCATTGCCTAGCAGTGGATATTTATTGCTCAGAGATTTATCAGGTAGTATTTTCAGACATCAAACTAATTTGCATTTGTGCTTAAGAAAATTCCCAGGTGGTACAATATTTTACATTTTGATGTGACTGAGAAGGTTAGTTACATACGTAAGAACAAATTTGCTTTTTAATAGTTTTCCACCTATAGGGCATCCTACACATTCATAGACTGTATTACAGGGTACTTAGAAGGATGCAGCCTATTAAATAAAATGCAAGCCTTATCTCCACCGTCATGCTTATTCAGAGAATAGGACTGAAGAGGCCCACATACTGCTGAAATTATAGAAAGGGTCGAGGGTGGCAGAATCTGGCCCAGTGGAATCATCCAACTTGAAAACAGTCTATGAAAACTATTTGGCAGTTTTAGCCATGCCCCTATCCCCTCATCCCCACCAAAACTGTAAAATCAGTGTTGGCAATAAGAATAGGAAGAGAGAACTTTGATTTGCAATGTGTATGAAAAGGGATACACACTAAATTTTTAATCAATTTTATTAAATATAGTTTTATCATAAAGTTCTACTAGGCACCCAGATTTGTTTATTGATTTGCTTTTTTCACTTCTTCAAAGCAAAGATGAGCATACTTTAGCATATTTTTCCTCTTAAATCTTTTGTTGAGGGTATTTGTTGTTGCTAAAGTAGAAAACTGGGTTCATTTCATGTTTTATTCAATTATACATGTTATTACTAATATTTATAAATATAATGTGTAAGTATTCTTCTATAGGTTAGAGGTTGCTTTCTAAGTGAATGAATCTATAGGCTGATACTTTCTTAAATGTAATTATCATTTTAAAAACTCGATGGTTTAGAAAAGTTCTAGGTTCATTGTGTAGAATTCATGGAATACAGGAGAGTTGCTAGAGCACAAAACTTGGTCATGTTTCAATTTCTAAGAAAAAGAGTCAGACAAATTTAGATTCCTTCATCTCCAGATAAGTAACTGAAATTGGTTCTGGCATATGGGGAAGAATTTTTTACAAGATCGATTTTTAGAAAAGGAAAAGTTGATCACTAAGAGTCAGAGTAGGTTCACTATGATCATGTCATGCAGTCAGACATCACTTTTTTTTTGAATGAGTTACTTTCCTGAAAGATTACTGGAATGTTGTAAACACTGTGCATCTGGATTTTAGGAATATGTACATCAGAGTTATCTATGCTCTCCTTATCAGTGGGGGGAGGGTTGTGAGCTGAGTGATAATCTTTTTAGGTAGATCTTTGACTGAATCATTAACTATAAACAATGTCATTAATGCCAACTTGGTGGAAACTTTAGTCTGGTTCAATATATTAATAAATTCACAGAGAGGCTTAATGACTAATAAAATTGAGGATATTAGAAGCTGGGAAGGTTAGTTCATATCTTGAATAAGGATACAGATCCAGAAATAACTCAACAGAAATAAATGATAGATAGATAGAAGAAAGCTTAAGAAGAATGTCAGTTATTTAATATTTTCAAATAATAGATGTGAAAGAGGAAATGAATTAACTCTGAAAGTTACCAGAGGAAGACAGAGGACTGACAAATAGAAGTTTCAGGAAAATATATTTTGGTTCAGTGAAAGAAAGAAATTACTAACTTGTGTAGCTGTCTGCAATTGAAATGGACTATTTCAAGAGGTACCCAACAACATATATACACTAATATGTATAAAATGGATAACTAATAAGAACCTGCTGTATAAAAAAGTAAATAAAATAAAATTCAAAAATTCAAAAAAAAAAAAAAGAGGTACCCAACAAGGTGTTCCAGTAACAACTGGATGAGCCCAGGGACCACTGGATGAACACTTGGTTAGTATTTATCACTAGGCATTCAGTATCCAATTCCTTAATGGTAATAAGGTAGAAGGGTAGATGATATGATATCTCCAATGTTTAGAGGAACCCTCTGTCATTTGAACTCTCACAGGACTTGATTGACCTTAAGTTCTTGGACATAGAGACTTGGCAATCATCAGTATGGCTAATAGTTCCTACTATAATATCTTGCACATCACAGATAGTGAGTAAACAGTGGATAAATAAATGAATGAATTAATTCTATATTTTCCTCCATAGGAGTCAGGACAGCCTAAGGCCTTGAGTATACTATGTATACCCTGTGTTTATACAGCATGGTACACACTAGGACTTCAGGTTCTTGCTCTCTTTTTGGGTGATAGTACACTGAGTTTATTATTTTTGTCTAGATATAACCAAGTTACTTTGTTTAACCTTATTTATTAAAGACAATTTCATAGTCACTGGGAATGTAAAGACGTATAATTATGACCTTCTTGGGGACAAGAATTGTGGTTTATTCATCTTTATATCCCAAATGCCTGGTTTACAGCTGGTTCTCAAAAATGTTGAATTGCTCCCTGACTGTACATTAGAGTTTGGTTTGAAAAGATGAGTCAGAGTTCTGCAACAAGAAAGGGCATTTTATTTGGAGAAAGCAGTATGAACCAAGAGGTGTGGCATAGTGTCATTTGGATTAGGTAATCCATGTAACCGGACGATAAGGTATGACAGGGATGAGGGAGTAAGAAAAAACTGGTACAGATATGGTTGTCAGCACAGCTGCGACTGTGGAGGAAGGGTCTTGAGAGCTGTGCCAAAGAATGCATCATGGGACTCTGAGGACCCTGGAAACTTACCTATCTCACGGACATCTCTAGGTTTCTCGGCTCTTCTACTTTAGGACAACTCTGAACCCTTCTGAGCATTTTCCATCACTGGATCGTATTCTTCAGGAATTGTTGGAGTGGGATGGGGAGAGTTACAGGGGAGCATCCGTGTGGTACCCAGCATGACCTAGACTTTGAGTATTTGGGTTGGGGGCCCCATAGTACCACATTGTTGAGATCACACTTTCATTCTTAGGCACAGAGGCTAGCATTCCAGATTTCTGTGCACACAGTTTATGTCTGGATTATTCTTTCAGAATGTTTAAAGGTCTGAGATAGACATGTTTAGGCAAGAAGTTATGTTATTGTGTCTGGCTGTTGGAAACTTGACTTTGCAGTGGAGCCTTAATGCTTAGAATGCTTAGAGAGGCTGAGGTTATGGGGTTAGTGACAGGGTCCCTTTTCTGAGGCAGGAGCCACACTCTCGCCGCCCTAAGTGGATTCTTCCTAAAATGTGCTTCCCCAAGTGGCTACTTGTACTGCTTATGCAGTTGGTTAATTTTAAATTGATGTCAGCATTTGCTGCTAAGTTGATTAGGAAAGCTCTCTAATTTAACTCTGCATGTGTATTGCTGTCCCCTGATGATGATGGTGATAATTTTCATTGCAACTTCAGATTTTACAATATAATTTAGGTAAATTGCTTTTTAAGAGAGAGAGGGAGAGAGAAAGTAAGTCAGGTGTGGTTATTAGACATGTGGAGTTTCTTCTTGGGGAAGTTGCCTTCAATTGCATGTGTATTTCATATACTGATGAGCTTTGCTTCTGAGAGCTAAATAATCATTTTCCAGTCTGCTGCCACTGTGATTTACACCTTCCTTAAAACCTTTTGATGCTTTCTCTTTTACTAATGATAACATTCCTTCCCTAGATTAATAAGGCCCTACAGGGCCTGCTTACATTTTCTCCATTCTTCTCTTAGGACCACATGGGCCTTGCTTCACTTCTTGGAACTTGCAGTGTTTCCTCCCACCGTAGCTTTTTTTTTTTTTTTTTTTAATAGATCTTTATTGGAGTATAATTGTTTCACAATACTGTGTTAGTTTCTGTTGCACAACAAAGTGAATCAGCCATATGCATACACATGTCCCCATATCCCCTCCCTCTTGAGCCTCCCTCCCACCCTCCCTATCCCACCCCTCTAGGTGGTCACAAAGCACCGAGCTGATCTCCCTGTGCTATGCGGCTGCTTCCCACTAGCTATCTATTTTACATTTGGTAGTGGATATATGTCGATGCTACTCTTACTTTGCCCCAGCTTCGCCCTCCCACCCCATGTCCTCAAGTCCATTCTCTATGTCTACCTCTTTATTCTGGCCCTGCAACTAGGTTCATCAGTACCATTTTTTTTTTTTTTTTAGATTCCATATATATGCGTTAGCATACGGTATTTGTTTTTCTATTTCTGACTTACTTCACTCTGTAATGACAGACTCTAGCTCCATCCACCTCACTACAAATAACTCGATTTTGTTTCTTTTTATGGCTGAGTAATATTCCATTGTATATATATGCCACATCTTCTTTATCCATTCATCTGTCGATGGACATTTAGGTTGGTTCCATGTCCTAGCTATTGTAAACAGTGCTGCAGTGAACATTGTGGTGCATGACTCTTTTTGAATTATGGTTTTCTCAGGGTATATGCCCAGTAGTGGGATTGCTGGGATAGCTCTATTTTTAGTTTTTTAAGGAGCCTCCATACTGTTCTCCATAGTGGCTGTATCAATTTACATTCCCACCAACAGTGCAGGAGGGTTCCCTTTTCGCCACACCCTTTCCAGCATTTATTGTTTCTAGATTTTTTGATAATGGCCATTCTGACTGGCGTGAGGTGATACCTCATTGTAGTTTTGATTTGCATTTCTCTAATAATTAGTGATGTTGAGCATCTTTTCATGGGCCTCTTGGCGCTCTGTATGGATTCTTTGGTGAAATGTCTATTTAGGTCTTCCACCCACTTTTTAACTGGATTGTTTATTTTTTTGATATTGAGCTCCATGAGCTGTTTGTATAGTTTGGAGATTAATCATTTGTTGTTTCATTTGCAAATATTTTCTCCCATTCTGAGGGTTGTGTTTTTGTCTTGTTTATGGTTTCCTTTGCTGTGCAAAAGCTTTTAAGTTTAATTAAGTTCCATTTGTTTATTTTTGTTTTTATTTCCGTTACTCTAGGAGGTGGGTCAAAAAAGATCTTGCTGTGGTTTATGTCAAACACATACATTTCCTCTGCCTGAAATGGAATGTGTTTTCCTTCCTTCTTCCTGTTATTGATTCCAAGCTCATACTGCTCACCACATGACAGACCAATAAATTGAGAGATGAGTTCTTGGGGCAAGGGGTAGTGACTTTATTTGGAAAGCCAGCAGACCAAGAAGATGGTGGACTAGTGTCCCAAAGAACCATCTTGCCCAGGGTTTGGATGCTAGTTTCTTTTATAGAACAAAGAGGAGGAGGTGAGGAGGTAAAGTGAAAAAGGTGATAAGTTGTTGCAAATATTTCCTGGCTCTGACCAGACTCCAGAGGGGATGTGTTAATTTCTTCCTTCCTGCAGCCATTCACAGGTGGGCCTGGTCAGGATGTTTCCTGTGAGCTAAACAAGGGTATTTTAGCTTAACGCTCAGGCTTGGGAGGCAGGGTTCCCGGAGATGGGTCATCATATATACTTTAAGCTATAGGCAACATCCCTTTAGTGATAAAACTTGTAGCAAAAGCAATAGAATACTTGTAGCAAAAACAGTAGAGTACAAAGTTTAAAGTAAAAGAAACAGATCCAATATGGAGTCAGATTTGTTCTTCCCCATCTTACCTCTGGTTACACCCAGTTGTCCTATAGATTTCAACTTAGTTGACATTACCTGGAAGAATTCTATTCTGAGCCCTTGCCTACATGAAATCCTGTTATAAGCTCATCTATCACTGATACGATTGTACTTGTCAATTAGAATATTACATTAATTTTAATATGATTTGGTTAATGTCTTGGGTTTCCACTAAAATGTAGAAACCCTGTCAATCTTGTTCATCATGGGTCTCGATGGTGTAATACTATGCTTACCAGAGAAGAGGTGCTCAATTATTATTTTATAAATGAATGAATGATATTATATTTAAATATTCTTGGAATATCATTTTCCTGGTAAGGAAGAAATGATCAATAGTTTGTCTCATCCTGGGTAAATTTTTCATTGTCCATGCGGTACCAAACTGACTCTATTCCTTCTAGTAATTTAAGAACTACATATTAGATTATTTATTAGACCTTTAAGGTTTTAGGAAGTCAGGTGACAAGGGTGAAAATGGTGAAGCTTAGAGCCAGATAAACCTGATTTCAAATCCTTGCTCTGCAACTTTGCTTACCAGCTTTTGTGACCTCTGCAATGTATCTTAACTTCTCTGAGCCTATTTTCCCACAGAATAAAATGAAGCTAAAACCTTTGCTTCAGAAATTTAATGATGTATATAAAAATTTAAGCTGTCCCTAATTTTAACCAAGAAATATCAATATAAATATTATATTCACACAAGTACACAGATATTCTCTGAATCATTATTAGTAAAAGTAAAAAACTAAACACTAATATTGAGAAAGGTAGTATAAATGATATTAATGTCTATCCCATGGAACATTATATAGCCATGAAAGAGAATGCAAATGAATTAGAAGTGGGAAATTAGATATGGGAAAATGAATTTGATATGGGGAATGTGAATAAATTAGATATGAGGAGATGTCCAGGATATAGTGTGAAATGAAATGTTTCAGAAGAGTATAAAAAAATGCACACAAAGACAAATGCATAGAAGATTTCTGGGAGATATCCAAAGAACTGGTAATAGTGATTACCTTTGGGAATTTTGATGAGAGCTCCAGCTTATTTGTGAATAGGGGTAGTATTTACTTTTCACTTCATAGTTTTCTTTACTGTTTTTACTTTTAAGAAAAACTTATATTGCTGATGTAATTTTTTAAAACATCTTAAGATATAATATTGACCTTTTAGGTTCTTGTGAGAATTAATAAAATCATGTGAGAAAAGTGTCTGGTTCATACTAAAGATTTAAATAGTCACTTTAAAGGAGAAAGCACTTCTGAAATGTACTCACGGAGGGCTTCCCAGTTTGGAAGAGTTTCACCAGAGTTTCAGCTGCCCTGAGTAGCCTGGTAACCATTAGCTATGAAGCCTGGAATTTACCTATGCAGGTCCTGGCCATCTGGGTAAGGTCTGCCTTAGCCCTTCTTCTTGGGAGTGAAAAGGGAGAAAGAGTCCTTTATTCATTCCAGGAGGTAAAAAGTCTCTAGGCTGGGTCTGCTGCGTCCTGATTACAGCAAACATATTTTGTGCTAAAAATTGCTGAAGTTAATTTTCAGAGAGCAATCCCTAGTTGCTTTCTTATTAAAGTTGTATAATTTCCTAATGAAAAAAAATAACAGAAACATTAGTGGCAAAAGGGAAGGTAACATGAGTTCTGGAACCAAATTCTTAGAGCACTGAAACAGATCGAGTCAAAGAAGCGCCCACCTTTGGGACTCATGAATGTTCAGTCTTTATTGCCATGTCAGAGTGAGTTGTTAAACTGTGTGTTTGTGTTTCTTATCTGTCCCTGCGGAAGCCTAACTTCTAGTCTCTTCGAAGCATATTTCTTCCCCACCACAAATACATGGTCATTTCTTTGCTACTTGAACCTAGATTTCTTTCAGTTGTATTCAGTGGTGTATGGAAACTGCCTTTCATTGGAACCATCCATTTTTGTTGAGCTCTGCCCTTGAACATGAGCTGACCATACATGCGTGCGCACACGCGCGCGCGCGCACACACACACACACACACACACACACACAAACTGAAAAGCCTCATCTTGAACTGGACCTTCTAATGAGCTCAGATCATTCTGGAGCTATTTGGTGAGGTCTAAGATTTTTTTTTTCTCTACAGGTTTTTGGATTTGATGTTTCCTGGGGAATTAGTAACTGATCCGATTGCCCTTAACTGGCTTTCAAGCTAAGTTTTACATCACAGCATAAATATATATTTTCCTTGTCATATAATGGCATTTATTAGAGAATCTGACAAAACCCCAGATAAAAACACTGCATTTTATCCTGGGTAACAGCCTGAGGTTTTATGGGGTTTTTTGGCAAGGTCACAGTATACCAGTCTTATTTTTACTGCCTCTATTCTTGAAAACAGTAAACACTCATACCTTTATAGTTCTACATGATGCCACAGACTGATGCATTGTCAAGTGATTTTGATTGACTGCTTTTCACTTGGTAAACTAAAGGTAATAAAAGGGGTTCACAGTGGAGACTTATGCAGGGAGGGGAGCAATTTCTGAGGGCATGTGTGTGTGTACAAACTAAATCTGTGAGCTCCAGCAGAGCTGTATCCAAGGCTCTAAAAGTAGAACAGACTGATTTATCTGTGACAATGTACTTAAGCCGAACCTCTGTGCTGGTTTGTTGGCAAAACCTAACATATGGCCTTTTAATGACAGACACATTAATAATTGCAGGTATGAGTAATTTAGCAGGATTGGTTGTGCTGTGTTTAATTTTGATAAGGAATTGGAGTTGGTTACTCAAGAAACAGCTGTTTACCAGGTATGGCATGCTCCTGTTTGAAATATAGATACTTTAATGCAAAAGGGGACGCTAAATGGTATGTACTTAGAAAAAATGTATGGAGTATGTGTGTTTGTGTGTGTGTATGTTTTATGCTTAATTTTTTCAGGCTCTGTAATATTACAGTAAGCATTTCACACTTCACACCCAGATCATTGTTCTTCCATACCAATTGTCTTGTGAAAATCTACAGAATCAACAGTGATGATATTTATTATCTTATTGCTCTTTGAGGGAAAAGACTGCAATGAAACAGAATAATAATTCTTGACAAAAGGATCAAACAGATGTGATGGCACAGTTTCTGGAATATAGGGCATTATTCAAGAACTGATTAAAATCAAGTGCAAATTCTTGTCCTGACCTGTACTAAACATGTTTCTTTGCCTGCTAGAGTCCACAGCCCCTTCTAGAGAATCAGCCTCTCCCATAGCTCCTGGCAGTGGCAACCCCCTTATCAGGTGACCCATTCCCATTCCTCACCACGATTAATTGATTAGGGGTGAAGCCCTAATCAAAAGTGAGGTAATCTATTCATTGGACAGAGGTCAGTCAGGTTATTTCTCTTAAGAACTTGAACACACAAAGACTTAAGCCAGTCAGTGATGAACCCCAAAATTAGAATGTTATATGCAGAATGGTCTGTGTAGGGGACCATGCTGCACGTAAACAAGACACGTATGCTTAGAAAGTGAAGGGTGAGGATGGGATGGAAGTGCAGTGGAGCTTATAGAAGCAGAATTGAGTGAGAGAGCTGGCAGGAGTGACCTTGGTATCTGACATTCTCCTTCAGTTTTTCTGTGACCATGCTTGACATTGTTATGTCCACCTAATAAACTCCTGTTTACCTAATCTACCTTGAGTGAGTTTCTGTTTCCTACAACCAAAAGAGTCTTGATGAGAACATCCCATTTTACAAATATAATCCTGTGTCCATGTATAATTTGGAATTAATTTCTACATTCAAATATGTAATATAAGATCATTCTAAGTAAAACCTCTAAGACAATCAAAAACTAGAAGGGATTCAGTAATATGGTGTGATAAAAGTAGTTAGTATCCCATTATGGGAAATGTATTCCAGGTAGAATGTTATTAAAACTTGTAAGTCTAGAGTAAACATGGACGTGTTCACCAAATTCTTGATTTCAGAATTGATATCAGAACAAGATGGCATTCTTTAATACTTGAAAAGGATTATTTTCATTAAAATAAGCAACATCACTTTACCAAACAAGAAGGGGATGAATGAAATTCTTTAACTCAATGTGTATACTTAAAGTATCAATATAAATGAGGAACTCAGATAATTCATGTGAGCAATAGCCATAATAGGTGATTGAGATAAATTAGGGAAGTTTGAGAAATATTATTATACTATTACAGGGAGAATGATTTTGCACCCCAATAAAATATCCCCTTGATGTTAGTATCAAATCCTACAAGGTGTACCATTTCTTCCAGTGTTCTCTATGAGTAACAGTGATAAATTTGCCCCATGACACTCAGATATCTTGTTTCTTTCTTCTTATGAATCATATAAATCTGATTCATCCTCTTCTCAAGAGTCTAGAAAAATAACACCATCCTGAAAGTTTGAGGAAGGGTTTCTTTAAGTTCATCAGAGTCAGAACTGAGATGCATATTTTCCAAACCCACATGGGTCATTTCAAGTTAGGGGTCTATTTAGTGCCGAACCTGCCCATGGAGCACTTTTGACCAGCTATGCGACTTGGGACAGCTACTTAACTTCTCAAAGCCATGGGCTTAGGTCAGTCTGTCTGAAATCATCAATGGTTATCAAATATCCTCCTACCCTTCAAGGTTTTATATGATAGTAGAACCCACTTCCCTACTGTGATACCCACCAGACTTTCTCAGAGTAACACCTTCTGTTTCTCTTTAACCAATGAATCCCTTTTCCAGTTTGGGATGATTATTCTTTTCTACCCCAATTGCACTGAAAGGCAGAAGATGTTTGCTTCTTCTTTGTAAGGAAAATTCAACCCTTTCAAAAATATAATGTTAGAATTTCCTTCTTGGAGTGATAATGGAAGAAAATATCAGTGATAATGGAAGAAAATCTCTCTCTCTCTCTCTCACACACACACACACACACACACACACACACACACACACACTTTCTCTCTCTCTCTCTCTCCTGTAAAATGTCTTAGAACAAATATTGCTACTAATACATTCCAACGCAAAAATATAAAAATAAGAAGCAATCTTAGCTTTGTTTCCTGGGTTGAACTTGAACTTTTAGTTTTTCTTACCAAGCACGATTCATTTCTGCTCTATGAATATATAGTTTTAATTTGTCACTTTTACTCTCCACATTAAGTACAAGGATAGCACAGGAAGATAAAATAATTTTCTTTTAACAAAAGGGAAGTAAAGCAGTAACAGGCAGCAGAGAAAAAATGTCCTTTTAAATAGTAGTTAATCAATAAAAGTCTACAGCCCTTTTTTGTCATTTTTTTTCCCTCAATGAGTCTTAGCCAAAAAACATTCAAGTCAGCCAAAAGTTTCATTTCTGAATGGAAAAGGAAAAAATTAGAAGCCTATCTCCAAAAAAAAAAAAACCCCACAGAAAATCAACTTATGTTCTTTGCCAAAATTGATGACCAGATACATTGGACAAACTCTTTTTTCATGTTTCATGGGCTATGAATAGACACATTTTACATAACTAATAATATATGCCATTCTTAAGTAGCTTGAAGGAAGATCACTAGAATTAATTTTGATTTTGTATTGAATATGACCTGGATCTGGAAATTCAAACCAGTCCTTTCCATATGATCTGATGAGTGCAAACTACGTATTCTTCCTGAGATCGTATTCCATGCAGGAAGTCAGGGTTGTCTCCTATACCAACACAAACTGCTTAATCAAAGCAGAGGCTCCAAACCACCAGCTAAGTTCTGTTTGAAATGACTTTGCCTTTGTCTTACTTACTGGGGAGCTGGAAAGGCAGATATTTTCTTCTTTGTTTCTCAGTTTTAAGACTAGGTATTGCTATTCTATTCCTCTTTGTCCAGAATGGCAAATTTTATCTCACTAAATATTTACAGAGCTCGGTTATGTTAAGTCACTGCTGCACAATATGTTCTAAATCAGTTTGCGTCTTTCAATATAAAACCAACTTATATTTTTGGAAAATACTAATAATTGTTATTCTAAATATTATCTCATAAATCACCATCTGCATTTCATAGAAATTCTTTTAGTTTTCTTCACTTAACTCTCCGGAGATAGATTTCATGAAGCCCCACTGCTGAAGACATACCTTTACAAAGTTTCTTTCAAAGTCTTGTGATGACTTTAAAATAAAATTCCAGAAGCATAGTTTTCTATTTTCTTCAGAAGATATCAGAAAAAAAAATACTTCCTGCTAGAATAAGTGACAAGGAGACATGAAAATGAGGAGATAGATTTTTAAAATAACTATATATCATCAACATGCTGAAAATTGATTAAATTATGTATGTAATGTATCTCTACAAAAATAGGAAAGCATGTAAAACAAATTAGAAGAATTTCCATCAGAAAGGGTTAAAGCTGAAAAAAAATTACATTTCTAACATCTGGGAGGGAGAGGGTATTTGCAGATGTTCATTATTTCCCTAGGTCAGGGGTTCTCGATTTTGAGCACATCAGAATCACCTAGAGGGCTTGTTAAAACACAGATTGCTTGCCCCACTCCCAGAGTTTCTGGTGGCACTTTGGAACAAGAATTTGGATTCTAACAAGATCCTAGATGGTACTGATATACCTTGAGAACCACTGCTCTACGAATAAAAGCAGTTGGTTCTAAACCCGTAGTATGACATTGCGTAGCACATTTGACCCATTAGTCTCACTTTCTTCATCTGTACAAAAAGCATAATTCTTAGCTGGCTACCTCACAGGCAATAAAGGACCAAGTTATTCAATAAATGTGATAACTTTTAAATTCTAGGCAATTATAACCTGTTACACTGATAATTCAAATATCATTAAAGTAGTTCCCCCTTATCTGTGGTTTCAGTTACCCATGGTCAACTGCAGTCTGAAAAGTATTAAGTGGAAAATTCCAGAAATAAACAATCTATAAATTTTAATTTTTTTTAGCATCTTTATTGGAGTATAATTGCTTTACAAGGTTGTATTAGTAGCTGCTGTATAACAAAGTGAATCAGCTATACCTATACATATATCCCCAAATCCCCTCCCTCTTGCGTCTCCCTCCCACCCTCCCTATCCCAACCCTCTAGGTGGTCACAAAGCACCAAGCTGATCTCCCTGTGCTATGCGGCTGCTTCCCACTAGCTATCTATTTTACATTTGGTAGTATATATATGTCCACGCCACTCTCTCACTTCATCCCAGCTTACCCTTACCCCTCCCCATGACCTCAAGTCCATTCTCTACATCTGCATCTTTATTCCTGTCCTGTCCCTAGGTTGTTCAGAACTTCTTTTTTTAGATTCCATATATATGTGTTAGCATGTGGTATTTGTTTTTCTCTTTCTGACTTACTCTGTATGACAGTCTCCAGGTCCATGCACCTCACTGCAAATAACTCAATTTCATTTCCTTTTCTGGCGAGTAATATTCCATTGTATATACGTGCCATAGCTTCTTTATCCATTCATCTGTTGATGGACACTTAGGTTGCTTCCATGTCCTGTCTGTTGTAAATAGAGCTGCAATGAACATTGTGGTACACGACTCTTTTTGAATTATGGTTTTCTCAGGGTATATGACCAGTAGTGGGATTGCTGGGTCGTCTGGTAGTCCTATTTTTAGTTTTTTTAGGAACCTCCATACTGTTCTCCATAGTGGCTGTATCAATTTACATTCCCACCAACAGTGCAAGAGGGTTCCCTTTTCTCAACACACTCTCCGGCATTTATTGCTTGTAGATTTTTTGATGATGGCCATTCTGACTGGTGTGAGGTGATACCTCATTGTAGTTTTGATTTGCATTTCTCTAATGATTAGTGATGTTGAGCATCTTTTCATGTGTTTGTTGGCAATCTGTATATCTTCTTTGGAGAAATGTCTATTTAGGTCTTCTGCCCATTTTTGGATTGGGTTGTTTGTTTTTTTGATATTGAGCTGCATGAGTTGCTTGTAAATTTTGGAGATTAATCCTTTGTCAGTTGCTTTGTTTGCAAATATTTTCTCCCATTCTGAGGGTTGTCTTTTTGTCTTGTTTATGGTTTCCTTTGTTGTGCAAAATCTTTTAAGTTTCATTAGGTCCCATTTGTTTATTTGTGTTTTTATTGCCATTTCTCTAGGAGGTGGGTCAAAAAGGATCTTGCTTTGATTTATGTCACAGAGTGTTCTGCCTATGTTTTCCTCTAAGAGTTTGATAGTGTCTGGCCTTACATTTGGTCTTTAATCCATTTTGAGTTTATTTTTGTGTATGGTGTTAGGGAGTGTTCTAATTTGATTCTTTTACATGTAGCTGTCCAGTTTTCCCAGCACCACTTATTGAAGAGGCTGTCTTTTCTCCATTGTATATTCTTGCCTACTTTATCAAAAATAAGGTGACCATAGGTTCATGAGTTTATCTGTGGGCTTTCTATCCTGTTCCATTGATCTATATTTCTGTTTTTGTGCCAGTACCATACTGTCTTCATTACTGTAGCTTTGTAGTATAGTATGAAGTCCGGGAGCCTGATTCCTCTAGGTCCATTTTTCTTTCTCAAGATTGCTTTGGCTATTCAGGGTCTTTTGTGTTTCCATACAAATTGTGAAATTTTTTGTTCTAGTTCTGTGGAAAATGCTGTTGGTAGTTTGATAAGGATTGCACTGAATCTGTAGATTGCTTTGGGTAGTATAGTCGTTTTCACAATGTTGATTCTTCCAATCCAAGAACATGGTATATCTCTCCATCTGTTTGTATCATCTTTAATTTCTTTCATCAGTGTCTTATCGTTTTCTGCATACAGGTCTTTTGTTTCCTTAGGTAGGTTTGTTCGTAGGTATTTTATTCTTTTTGTTGCAATGGTAAATGGGAGTGTTTCCTTAATTTCTCTTTCAGATTTTTCATCGTTAGTGTATAGGAATGCAAGAGATTTCTGTGCATTAATTTTGTATCCTGCTACTTTACCAAATTCATTGATCAGCTGTAATAGTTTTCTGATAGCATCTTTAGGATTCTCTATGTATAGTATCATGTCATCTGTAAACAGTGACAGTTTTCCTTCTTCTTTTCCAATTTGGATTCCTTTAATTTCTTTTTCTTCTCTGATTGCTGTGGCTAAAACTTCCAAAACTGTGTTGAATAATAGTGGTGAGAGTGGGCAACCTTGTCTTGTTCCTGATCTTAGTGGAAATGATTTCAGTTTTTCACCATTGAGGATGATGTTGGCTGTGGGTTTGCCATATATGGCCTTTATTATGTTGAGGTAAGTTCCCTCTGTGCCTACTTTCTGGAGGGCTTTTATCATAAATTGGTGTTGAATTTTGTCAAAACCTTTTTCTGCATCTATTGAGATGATCATATGGTTTTTCTCCTTCATTTGTTAATATGGTTTATCCTATTAATTGATTTGCCCATACTGAAGAATCCTTGCCTTCCTGGGATAAACCCCACTTGATCATGGTGTATGATCCCTTTAATGTGCTGTTGGATTCTGCTTGCTAGTATTTTGTTGAGGATTTTTGCATCTATGTTCATCAGAGATATTGGCTTGTAGTTTTCTTTTTTTGTGACATCTTTGTCTGGTTTTGGTATCAGGGTGATGGTGGCCTTGTAGAATGAGTTTGGGAGGGTTCCTCTCTCTGCTATATTTTGGAAGAGTTTGAGAAGGATGGTGTTAGCTCTTCTCTAAATGTTTGATAGAATTCCCCTGTGAAGCCATCTAGTCCTGGGCTTTTGTTTGTTGGAAGATTTTTAATCACAGTTTCAATTTCAGTGCTTGTGATTGGTCTCTTTATATTTCCTATTTCTTCCTGGTTCAGTCTCGGAAGGTTGTGCTTTCTAAGAATGTGTCCATTTCTTCTAGGTTGTCCATTTTATTGGCATATAGTTGCTTGTAGTAATCTCTCATGATCCTTTGTATTTCTGCAGTGTCAGTTGTTTGTTCCCCTTTTTCATTTCTAATTCTGTTGATCTGAGTTTTCTCCCTTCTTTTGTTGATGAGTGTGGCTAATGGTTTATCAATTTTGTTTATCTTCTCAAAGAACCAGCTTTTAGTTTTATTGATCTTTGCTGTCGTTTCCTTCATTTCTTTTTCATTTATTTCTGATCTGATCTTTATGACTTCTTTCCTTCTGCTAGCTTTGGGGATTTTTGTTCTTCTTTCTGTAATTGCTTTAGGTGTAAGATTAGGTTGTTTATTTGAGATGTTTCTTGTTTCTTGAGGTAGGATTGTATTGCTGTAAACTTCCCTCTTAGAACTGCTTTTTGGTGCATTCCATAGGTTTTGGGTCATCATGTTTTTATTGTCATTTGTTTCTAGGTATTTTTTGATTTCCTCTTTGATTTCTCCAGTGATCTCTTGGTTATTTAGTAGTGTATTGTTTAGTCTCCATGTGTGTATATTTTTTACAGATTTTTTCCTGTAATTGATATCTAGTCTCATAGCGTTGTGGTTGGAAAAGATACTTGATACGATTTCAGTTTTCTTAAATTTACCAAGGCTTGACTTGTGACCCAAGATATTATCTACCCTTGAGACTGTTCCTTGAGCACTTGAGAAGAAAGTGTATTCTGTTGTTTTTGGAGGGAATGTCCTATAAATATGAATTAAATCTATCTTATTTAATATATCATTTAAAGCTTGTGTTTCATTATTTATTTTCATTTTGGATGATCTGTCCACTGGTGAAAGTGGGGTGTTAAAGTCCCCTACTATGATTGTGTTACTGTCGATTTCCCCTTTTATGGCTGTTGGCATTTACCTTATGTATTGAGGTGCTCCTATGTTGGGTGCATAAATATTTACAATTGTTACACCTTCTTCTTGGATTGATCCTTTGATCCTTATGTCCTTCCTTGTCCCTTATAATAGTCTTTATAAAGTCTATTTTGTCTGATATGAGAATTGCTACTCCAGCTTTCTTTTGATTTCCATTTGCATGGAATATCTTTTTCCATCCTCTCACTTTAAGTCTGCATGTGTACCTACGTCTGAAGTGGGTCTCTTGTAGACAGCATATATATGGGTCTTGTTTTTGTATCCATTCAGCCAGTCTGTGTCTTTTTGTTGGAGCAATGAATTCTTTTACATTTAAGCTAGTTATCGATATGTATGTTCCTATTACCATTTTCTCAGTTGTTCTGGGTTTGTTATTGTAGGTCTTTTCCTTATTTTGTGTTTCCTGCCTAGAGAAGTTCCTTTAGCATTTGTTCTAAAGCTGGTTTGGTGGTGCTGAATTCTCTTAGCTTTTGCTTGTCTGTAAATGTTTTAATTTCTCTGTCGAATCTGAATGAGATCCTTGCTGGGTAGAGTAATCTTGGGTGTAGGTTTTTCCCTTTCATCACTTTAAATATGTCCTGCCACTCCCCTCTGGCTTGCAGAGTTTCTGCTGAAAGATCAGCTGTTAACCTTATGGAGATTCTCTTGTATGTTATTTGTTGCTTTTCCCTTGCTGCTTTTAATATTTTTCTTTGTATTTAATTTTTGATAATTTGATTAATATGTGTCTTGGCTTCTTTCTGTTGGATTTATCCTGTATGGGACTCTCTGCACTTCCTGGACTTGATTGACTATTTCCTTCTCCATATTAGGGAATTTTTCAATTATAATCTGTTCAAATATTTTCTCAGTCCCTTTCTTTTTCTCTTCTTCTTCTGGGACCCCTATAATTCGAATGTTGGTGAGTTTAACGTTGTCCCAGAGGTCTCTGAGACTGTTCTCAATTCTTTTCATTCTTTTTTCTTTATTCTGCTCTGCGGTAGTTATTTCCACTATTTTATCTTCCAGGTCACTTATCCGTTCTTCTGCCTCAATTATTCTGCTATTGATTCCTTCTAGAGAATTTTTAATTTCATTTATTGCGTTGTTTATCGTTGTTTGTTTGCTCTTTAGTTCTTCTAGTTCCTTGTTAAACATTTCTTGTATTTTCTCCATTCTATTTCCAAGATTTTGGATCATCTTTACTATCATTACTGTGAATTCTTTTTCAGGTAGACTGCCCATTTCCTCTTCATTTGTTTGGTCTGATGGGTTTTTACCTTGCTCCTTCATCCACTGTGTGTTTCTCTGTCTTCTCATTTTGCTTAACTTGCTGTGTTTGGGTCTCCTTTTTCCAGGCTGCAGGTTCGTAGTTCCCATTTTTTTTGGGTGTCTGGCCCCTGTGGGTAAGGTTGGTTCAGTGGGTTGTGTAGGCTTCCTGGTGGAGGGGACTGGTGCCTGTGTTCTGGTGGATGAGGCTGGATCTTGTCTTTCTGGTGGGCAGGACCATGTCCGGTGGTGTGTTTTGGGGTGTCTGTGAACTTATTATGATTTTAGGCAGCCTCTCTGCTAATAGGTAGGTTATGTTCCTGTCTTGCTGGTTGTTTGGCATAGGGTGTCCAGCACTGTAGCTTGCTGGTCTTTGAGTGGAGCTGGGTCTTAGCATTGAGATGGAGATCTCTGAGAAAGCTTTCACCATTTGCTATTATGTGCGGCCCGGAGGTCTCTGGTGGACCAGTGTCCTGAACTCGGCTCTCCCACCTCAGAGGCTCAGGCCTGACACCCGGCCAGAACACCAAGACCCTGTTAGCCACACAGCTGGTTGGCGGGAGGAGTCTTGGTAAAAGGCAGTTTCTGGGGATTCCCTGGCAATCCAGTAGTTAAGACTCCGTGCTCCCACTGCAGGGGGCATGAGTTTGATCCCTGGTTGGGGAACTGTGGCAGGTACCCGACACTTGAGAGAGCAGAAGGGTTTAATGTGAGAAGAACTGGATGAAGTGATGCCTCAGTTACTTGCTGGTTGTGGAACCCAGGCACAGCCAAAATCTCTGTGAGCCTGTTTCTCACCTCCACTCAGCCCCAGGGCTGTTCAGTGTCATCAGGGCTCCGCCTGTCACTCGGGGCTGGTGCACCTCCTCCCCAGTGTCTGCCCCTCAGCTGACCCGGAAGCAGACTCTATAAATTTTAAATTGCATGCCTAAGTAGCATGCTGAAATCTGGAGCCTACCTGCCTAAGACGTGAATCATCCCTTTGTCCAGAGTAGGCACCCTGCACACACTACTCATCCGTTAGTTACTTGCTTAGTAGCCGTCTAGGTTATCAGATTGACTGTTGAGGTATCTCAGTGCTTGTGTTCATGTAACCCTTATTTTACTTAATAATGACCTCGAAGGGCAAGAGTAGTGATGCTGGCAATTTTGATATTTTCTTACTGTGCCTAATTTATAAATAAAATTTTATCATAAGTGTGTATAGGATAAAACATAGTATATATGTTTCAGTACTATCCAAGGTTTTAGGCATCCACTGGGGATCTTAGAACATATTCCTCGCAGATAAGGGGGGACTACTGTGAATTATTATTACACATAGTATAGAAATGTTAGTTATTTCCAATGATATCAATTAACTTTGTTGTCAGTCTTTGGCATCTATTGTGTGATATTTCTTCCAACTCTCAATATACTTTGAAATGAGGGAAGTAGTTTACATTCTGAACACAAATTTGGGCCATGGTATAGATGTTAAGCTATCTAAAAAAACAGGTTCTTTTGAGTTCTGTAGGATTCTAGTATAACCTATTTGAATTAATTAACCTACATAAAGCAGCATGACAATCAGAAAGGGTTTGGAAAGTCCTTATCCCAGCAGAGTTCTTCTGGTCAAGAGGCTATTCCCAATGTGAAGATGAACTTGGAAAATTTTAGTCACGACGACCATACTTCCTAGTTTGCCTGGTTTGGTTGTTCCAGTTCAGGCCTGTTGTTCTGGCATACCTATTAATAATGTTCTCTTTACTTTCAAGAGTGTCCTGTTTACATAACATTTTATGGTGTCCCAAACTCTAGGCAACAAGCTTTGAATATATGCATCCTTATGGGCAATTCACTCCTAGAAGGTAGGAATGAATCCGACTTTCTTTTCTTGATGACATTAGTTCATTTTTACCAAACGATCTTCTGATCCCCACATTTATGTTTCAGTATCCTCAGGGCATGGGGTGGCTATTTGCATAGAAGAGTTGCTCAGAAATGCATGTTGCATGAAAGCATGAGGCTTCAAGGGCACTTACTGGGGGAACACCCAGAGGGTTGCCATGGATGTCATAGTGGTCTACTTCCACAGGCCCAGGGCATATTTACATAACCGATGGGGCCTGTCAGTTAGGCAAGACTAAATGTTTTAATGGTCCCTGAATGCTGGAACACTGAAACTGAATTTGGTGCTTTGGGAGATAATGGAGCCCAATCCCTGCAAAAATCCTTAATACATGTACCAGGAGGTGAGATAGACAGTCTTGGCTAGCAGACATGAGCAAAGCATGCTTCCCCTAAAGACAGGAGACACATGTGCATTGAAGTCTTAAGATTTTTGAAATATTTGAAAGACTAAATACAGGAGAGTGTTTTGATAAAAAGAACATGCTTGCCACAGCACCTCTCTATCTACGAAGAGAGAAAGTTCTGGTTCTGAGTTTGTAAGCACTTCTGACATGCGATAGTTATTTTTCTTATTATAAATTCACAAAAGAATGAAATAATATCCAGCTGTTGACTTCAATGTTTCAGGGCCCGATCCCTAACGAGTTTTCAAGTAGTTGGTTAGATGTAGTTTTAGATAATATTATTGCTAGAAATTGAATTCCAGATTTATTTCACTTACCGATATCTACAGTGTTATCTGCACATATTCTTAAGTATTTTCCATGTGGAGAAAGTAAGATCTCACTGGAATTGATCATTGTTAAACCATAAGACAGATAATTATATTTTTTCTTTTTAAAAAAATTATGAGTATTCACCTAAGACTCCAATGTAAGAATTATTTTAACTCATCTTCCGACTCAGGCTGCTTTAGTTAGGAACATGATTTTTTTTTTTTTTTTCACTATAGTCTGGAAAGCACTGATTCACCTACAAGTAGTAATAGAATAACAGAATCATAAAATGTTAGAGAGTACCCAGGTTTCATTGCTGGAGTTGTCAAATCACCATAGACAATTTCATTGCTACTTTAAAATGTTTTTCAAGGAATCATATAGAATGTAGTCTTGAGTTTAGCTTCTTTTATTTAACATAATGCACCTGAGATTAATCTATATTGTGAGTATCAGTAGTTGTTCCTTTTCATTGCTGAGTAATATTCTATTGTATGGATGGATATACCACCGTTTGTTCATCCATTCACCTGTTGATTGACATTTGAGCTTTTTTCAGTTTTGGGTGATTATGAATAAAGCCATTATAAGTATTAAAAAAATGTTTTTCACACATAGTTTTAACATAGGGCTTTCACATTTAAAATATAAAGAGCTGCTGTGAAAATTCTGGAATATGGTCCTCAGGTTTAAATACATTTATAATTAGACACATCATTTGTTTATGTTATAACATAATTTTTAAATGTTTTCCACATTTGGTATGTGTACCCCAAAGTTAAATGGTAAAATCATCAAGAATATAACAAGCTTAAGATAAGGAAAGAAAAATTAACAAGAAAGGATATGGGGTTATAATAATGGAAAAAATCTCTCTGGAAAATAACTCTATGGTTTTAGAAAACATGATAAACATACTAGCAAATTGGAGTTTGGCCAGCTGCTCTGTGAAAATACATTAAAATAGAATTTATGTTCTTAGCTAAAATCTCAGCTCACACCCTCTCTAACCTTGCCAGAAGAAACCAGTTCTTAAATAGCATCTGTAACCCAGAAACTAGAAGTAAATAATAGAAATATTGGAACATGTAAAAATAATACAGAAATAAGCCAGATTTCATGAGAGATTTTTTTCAAGAAAATATAAAAATAAATAGCAGGGGACCAATTTTAGCACCTTCTAACCTTAAATAGCACACTAACAAGTATATATAAAAGTTCAAATCAGTGCTTCCCAGATATTACTTTTATAGAACAGCCTGGGTAAGGAGGTTATGAAAAGCACACTTTGCCAAACAACTAAATAGAGGCATTAGACATTTAGGTTTTTTGCACATTTGGATAATGTGTGAAAATATTTCCATCTTTAAAACTATCTTTACACCTTCCTCTGTGTTGAGAGTGAGGGTGAGGGTGATGCCTTGACACGGGTGCATGAAAGCTGGACAGGCCTGCGCTGGAGAAACGAGAAGCTGAGAGTGAGATTCTCACATCCTTTTCCTACTTCTCTATAATTAAGGGGTTTTGGTGTTTTCATGGGGTGAAAAGTGGTTAAGAGAGGGGACGTAACATAGTGGCTGAGAGTAGAATTCCAGAATGAGACCAACTTGGGTTTGACTTTGGTTTATGTGATTTTCTGGTATAAAATCTTGAGCAGGTAATTTACCATTTAGGAGCCTCAGTTCTCTGGCTGTCAAGTGGGATAATAGTGCCTGCCTCATAAGGCTAGTATGATAATCTAGTTATTTTTCAAAAGCATGTAACATAATTCCGGGCATATAGAAACTTTGAATAAATGTTGGCTATTAGAAACTGAAGACCTAAGGAAGCTAAAGAATGTTTCTGAGACTCACCACCCACATGGCCCCTGTCTCCCATCTGAGCAGGTATTATTTCAGATGCTATCACAAACATTGTCATTTCTATATTAAAGACCCTCACTTGCCTGGCATATGATAGGGGCTCAATATACTCTGCTGAACAAATATATCACTTTTGTCCATCTCAGGTCATATCCTCCAATGCTTAAGAACATTTATTGGATCTCAGTTTTCTACTCTAATGAGTCCAATGCACCCACATTGAACTACTACTGACTTACAAGCATGGCAATGCTTTCTTATAGCTATATCTTTGTTTTTGCAATTCCTCCTTCTCAAGCAGCCCTCCCCTATCAATTTTGCCTGATAAAATGTTACTGATTCTTCAAGAGTCATCTCAAATGCCCCCTCCTAATACAGTAGGCTTTGTAGCCTCATAGCATTATGCACTTTAAATATGTCTTATTTTACTCACCTTTAACACATCCACATAGCTGCTAAGGCCAGCTGTGTCTCTGTGTCGTCTTCAGTGTGTAAGAAAATGTTTTCACACAAACGTTCAGTATATATTTAATTTAAGAAGTGCCTCTACATAACATAAAATGATGTAGGATCCAGATAAATATCAAAAGAAATACCATCATGAACTTCAGGAGAGAATTTCTTTGTATAACCTGGATGGAAAAGGCCAGAACGGCCTGGCTAGTAAGTTGAAGGAAACTCCTTGCGTAAAGGACTAAAAGGTTGGGACAATGAAAGTACTGACCTCTTAAGGATCTAAGGAGAAGATTCTGAACCAGAATTAGGCTAGCTTTGGGGTGGGTCTCTTCTAAAAGAATAAGAAAATAAGAGTCTACGTCTTTTCTATGTCTGGCCCATCAGAGATTCTTAGTAATTCTTCTATAGTAGTTCCATCTGTAGTCATTCTTACTTTTACAGTTATGTTAATATTGCTACATCTATTGAGAATTTACCACATGGCACTCACTGAGCTGGGTGCTTTACATGTGTTTTTTCTTTTGACCTTCACAACAATCTCACAGAGTAGGTATTATTTGGATCCCAATTTTACAGAAGAAGAAACAGAGGTTCATGCAGCAGCATGGATGGACCTAGAGACTATCATACTAAGTGAAGTAAGTCAGAAAAAGAAAGACAAATACCATATGATATCACTTATATGTGGAATCTAAAATATAACACAAATGAACTTATCTACGAAACAGAAACAGACTCACAGACATAGAGAACAGACTGGTGGTTGCCAAGGGTGAGGTGATGTGGGGGAGGGAAGGATTGGGAGTTTGGGATTAGCAGATGCAAACTATTATATATAGAGTGGATAAACAATAAGGTCCTACTGTATAGCACAGGGAACTATATTCAAAATCTATGATTAAACTATAATGGAAAAGAATATGAAAAAGAATGTCTATATGTGTGTGTATGTATGTATAACTGAATCACTTTGCTGTACAGCAGAAATTAACATTATAAATCAACTATACTTGGATAAAATAAATTTAAACAAAGGAGAAAGAAACAGAGGTTCAGGCATGTTTAGCCCAAGTTCACCAAGCTAGTAAATGACGCAGTCAGAATCTGAACCCAAATCTGCCTGATGCTAGAACCATATTCTTCATTCATAGGCTGAATACTTTAAAAATAAATAAATAATATAAAAGGCCCTCCCCTTGGACAATGGCCATGGTACAGACACCTGTGGAAGTATCTCATTACTCTAGTCACAAAAAGTACCACCTTAGCTACTGGTTTCTTTCAGGGAATCATTGAATGTCAGAGCTGGGGAAGATGTTAGCAAGCATTTACTACAGCTCACATAATTTTAAGAGGAGGTAGCTGAACCCTAGGGAGATAAAGTTTCCTGCCTTAGATCAGTGAATTAGTGGCAAAATTGGGACCAGAATTCTGTTCTCCTTCCAGTAGCCCAGTGTAGTGTCTCATGAGGCCGGAATAAACAGCTTTACAGAGTAACCTTGCAAACCCAAACCTATAAAGTGACAGCGAATGTCACAATTCACATAACAGATGTTGTTTTAGGTTACAATTGTTATCACTTACTCTTTCTGCTAGATCCTTTCTTTTTAGACATCACAGCCCAATCTGACAACCTGTAGAACTTCAGATGCAGAGAAGATAATTCTTCCTTCTCCCAACCCCGTGCACTTCTCAAACTTGAAGAGGTTATGTCTGAGCTCATGAAAATGCCCTTAAAAACCAACTTTTCAATAGTCCAAAGTCGATTTTCTAAACAGCATTATTTACATGAGCTGTACTCAAAACCCTGGATCCCCGATCCATATCATTGCCAGTGGAAAAGAGTTTTTTGCCCTCTGTGCCAGAAATGAAAGAAAGAAAAGAAAAGAAAAATCAGTGGATAATACAGCAGTTTGGCCTGAAACAAAAAGACTGCTGAATAAGTTGGAAGCTCTCCGAACTGAAATTCAAGTAGAATAATAGCTGTGGATTGTGATGGGGAAGGGAAGGGGAAGTGGCCCTGTGTATAAATGACTGGATGAAGAGTCCTTTAATGAGTTCACAGAGGAACAAGGACATGGTGTTGGGAGAAGAGCCGGATAACCCGGCTGCAGGTGCAGGTGTCCGAGGCCTGGAGGAAATGTGTCAAAGGCTGAAAATGCAAAAGAGAAGAAGAGCTTTATAACTATGTTGAGAAAAAGAAGATGGAAGATGAAGGGATGGTCCTACCAGAAGGCCATCCCAGAAGCATGTCACACTTTACTTGTCTTCCCTCAACACATGAAAGTTTCTCTATCAGAGGAGGTAAATATTAGATTGCACAGGATCTAATCCTAGTGAGAGGAAACCGAAGCCCAAGGATATGAGGAAATTTACAAACACCACATTGGTGCTTTAAATTCAGTTCCGCAAACGGTTATAATATGCTGACATTTTGCTAGGTGCCAGGGATGTCAAGATGAGTAAGGTATCTTCCCTGCCCTCAAGGACTCACAGTCTAGGGGGTAAAACAACCACAAGATAAGTTAATTATATAGCAGGGTGATAAGTGCAGTATTATATTGATTTCTGGTTACTTTGTGGAGCTTGAAGAAAGGGAGTGGAATAAGAGATTATAATTGGCCCAGGGTGGTGATTTTTAAAAAGAAGCTCATTTCCCTGATTTATAGATGAATTAGATTGGTAGTTTGATACCAATCATGAGCAATGATATGGAATCAATTCATGAAAACAGACAGTGGACCTTAATGCAAGTTGGAGATGATTCTGAGAATCACTGCGGATTTACTAAGAAAGACTAGACTAACGTGACTTCATTTTCCTTTTAAAAAAAAAAAATGTAGATTGGGGGCTAGAAGCACAGTGCAGACATACATACCGTAGACCTCATATCATCTACTGGTTTTCTGTGAGTATTTGATTCCATCTTCAATAACACACTTGTTGAATAAGAAATACAGACATGATGCTAATACAGTGAGATGGGCTTGGGAATGCCAGTGAATTGGCAGAGGTCAGTGAGAAGGGAGGTTTCTGGTGATGGGTTGTAGGGTCCCTTACTACGGTCTGGCTGCGTTGATCCTTTCATTCATCACTTGGATGATTGATGTGTCAGTAAGGGACTCCCCAGGAGACAAACAGTAGACTTAAGCAGGGACATTTGAGGAGAGTTTAATAAAGGACCTATTCACAAGCAGGCACGCTTTAAGGGAGCCGATAAAGGATAGCACAGAGTCTCACCACTGCCCTAAGGAGCTGAGGGGAAAAAAAGACCAGTCCCTGGAACCTATAGATGAAGCCAGAGTAGCAAGCAGAAGTCTCCTGCCCTGGCCAGGGCTTTGGATGACTTTTCCTTCCATTGCACTTGTTGACCTGTTTCTTGGTCCCTGCCCTGGTGTTCCTGCAGGCACTTACCCACTATGCCATGTACTTCCTCCTCCCTGGACTCCTTGCCTGTGCAGGGACCTGTGGAAGTTATGTGCTCCTCTGTTTATAAGCTGTATCCTGTCTTTGATTTATTGCTTGTGAAGCCCTTAATTAGTCAGATCTCTCCTGATGTACTATAATTGTGGCATGGGCAGTTTTGATCCCCATCATGCCTGCGAGCATTTGGCAGGGTGTCTTCTGATACATCTGTGAACGAGGAGAAATCTGAGCCTGACACTAATATTTGAATGGACTTGGAAATGCTAATTAAGTGGTAGATATCAATAGATATGCTCCTAGGGAAGTAGGGATGGGAACAGCGATTGTACTTGGAGGAGACTGAATTCTTATGTTACTATCTCCCATCTTTCTTCCTGGTAAATTTCTAAAGGTTTTCTTTGTATTGCTTTGGTAAATAAATTATTCTGAGAACAAAGACGATCAGGGTATGCATAGTTGTTCCCAAACAAATGTAATTTTTAAATTTTTTTTTTTTTTTTAAGCAGTCACATCTTTCTTAGGCCAGTATTCAATTAACTTTTTTTCTTATTTGAGGACACACTACCACAGAGTTGATAAAAATTTCACAGGAAAGAGCAAACTAAATATTTCTAAAATGTATCATAGGTACTTTATATAACAGATAATACTTATGGGGCTAATCAAGGCTTGTTAGTAATTTAATGAAACTTTCCATGTTTTATGTGTCAGACTGAAATGAAGAAAACAAAGCATTTGAATTTGATCTAGGAATATTCCATTCCTTCTTCACCATTTATATTGCCAAGGTGAATCCAAGATAATAGTTTGTTGCAGGTAGACTGAAATTTTAATATCGCTCCTGAGTTCACCCCCCTGTCTAGTGGGATGTGCAAAATAGATCATATTTATTTACAGATTACTCAGAGAGGTTTTCTCTCTTTCTTTCTCTCTCCCTCCCTCCATCTGCCTGTCCCCCTTGCTGTGGGGGTCTCTGTTTCAAAGAAGCAAAGGGACCCTTTTAATTTCTTTTACCTCAGGATGTCCTAAAGGACCTTTCCGGGGGTTGAAACACTGTAAGTTTCCTTTATTCTTTCATAAGTTTGAAACTTACATATATTTCAATTACTGAAAAAAAATGACTTCACATTTTAGCACATTTGTCATGAAAACCTTCTGAAGATAAAAGATGATGTTACCCTTCTTTTAAAAGAAATTGATATTTGACTGGACATGATTTTTCTATTATGTAACTGTCTTATAACCACTTATTGGAAAAAATGTCTGAGAGCTCGTCGAGGCTGCTTGAGGTTACCTTATCATTTCTTTCCTACAACTGAGATCGTATCTTTTTAACTGCACACTTCACAGTGGAAGCAGATTCCTTTGTGAGCGCTGGGACACATTCCTGAGCCTTTGGACACCAATTCAGACTGTAGCCTTCCCTCCCCTGCCAAGTCAGGCAAGCAGAATGCCAAGAGGTGATTAGAATTTTACTGCCCCCATCCACAGACCTTCAGCTTTCCCTGTCTCCCTAACTTCCCTTTGCTTAGCAACAGGAATGTGGCAAGCACTGGATTGCCAACAGATTTCTTTTTTGCTCTCTCATCGAAAAGAACTTAAGGGTATAAGACTGCCAGTAAACCATCACACATTTCACACGGGCTTCCCATTAGAATTTTATACTCTGAATACCAGGAGCTTCCTGGGGCCACAGGATTTTCCCAATATTTCTGGCTGAAATTGACTTAATCATATAACAGCATCTAGGCCCCTGTTACCCAGTGAATACAGCAGAATATCAGCAGCTAAGGAAGTGCCAATGCCTCTTTCAACTACAAATCTGCCCTCTTTTCTCCCCCAGGTACTAATTTTAGAAATTTAAGTCATCCAGGTCAGGAATTAAGGCTGTCGTAATAGTAGTTAAAAGGAATTTAGAGGTGTGCACATCATCTTCATTACTCTGTGAATGCTGAGGTTTTTAAAATTCAGCAGGTCAATTCAACAGTATTGGTTCCTCTTCTCTCAGCAAGGCATTGTGTTAGATACCCGGTGAGTAAGGAGATGAACGATACGCAACCCCTGCCTTCAAGGAGTGGAGTGGACCTGTTTATTTATATAGCATTAAGCAGAATATGTTAGGTTTCCAATATCCGACCATTTTTGGCCTAAAAAAATGGCAATTTCTTATGATATAGCCTAATAATAAGTGCTGTAGTCATGCTTAAGGAACACTAAGGCTTGAGAACCTTAAATATAACTGATGAAATTCAGGAAGGGCTTATGGGGAATATATGATTTCAGTAAGTTCTTGAGATTTGCGTAGAATTCGATTCCCGTTAAACTAATCTCCTTCTGTCCTAGGCAGTAGGAAGCTTGATCAAAGCAATGGAAAGCAGAAAGCAAGAGTTAATACTTAGAAAATATCAAGCAGTCCAGAATGACTGGAGCAAATAATTCATGAGTGGGGCAGTGGAGGACAAATATAGCTCAGACAGTAAATAGGTGTCAGAGTGCATTTTTTTTTTTATCAGGCTAGAGGGAAGCATGAAAGATGCTGAGGAAGGGAACAGCAAATTCATAGCAATGTGCCTACTATTCCACTAGTCTTGATACCTACACTTGTCTGCTCCCCAGGATGGGCTGACTTTCTCTGGCACAGAAAGTTAATATACACATTTGACAGTATCTTTTAATGGCTATTTTGAAATGAATGTCAACATTAACAAAAGGAGTCCAAAGTGAAACTGAAAACAAGTTTTGTGTGATAGACAATAAAGCTAAAAAGGATAGGGCAGAGGTCACATGCATAGAGCATCCAGATAGATAGCATAAAACAAACCATGACTCAAATTCAGCCAACTGCCTGTTTTTGTAAATAAAGTTTTATTGGAACACAGGCCCGTTCTTTCTCCTGTTGCCCGTGACTGCTTTCGTGCTCCACTGCAATTGCAGAATTGAGTATCTGTAATACAGACAGTATGACTGGTGAAGCCTAAGGTATTTTTCTATTTAGCCCTTTGCAGAAAAAGTTTACTACCTCCTGGCACTTTAAAGAAAAAATAGTCTGACTTGGTTAATCTGTTATTTTCAACTTTTCTGACAGATATTGGGAGAGGAAAACCAGCAGTACAAGTATGACGATAAAATGGTAACTGGTACCCTTGGCCCCAGGGTCAGTCATCAGTAGGAGAGTTGGGGGCTGGTGATTCGGTGAACACTTGCTCACTGCTACTTATGCGAAGTTTCAGAACCTTCATTGACGCCTTATAGCCAAATCTTCCCAGCTTTCAAGAGAACCTAGACTTTGGGACATTTATATGATATCACCCAGTTTTTAAATAATGTCTGTTAATACAATGGGAAGTTTTTAACCTCGGGGATCAAAAGCAATGTTTCGATTGTCTGGATTCAGTTCATGACCACGCATTTGTGGCTCTAGATTTGAGACCAAGAAGAAGACGTCATTATGAGAAGGGAAGGGTGAAAAGTTAGGGGGACGTAAGTGATACAGCAACAAGATGGAACAGTGAATGATAGGGTTCCCATGTGCCCTGCCGGACTTGTGAACGAGAGTGGAGTCGAGGTCAGGAAGAGGAAAGGACTGTGTTTATTCCTATGTGTCAAGTTTGCTTTAGAGCACAATTTGTTTTCAGGGCACTGGTGAAATGATCCAGATATACTGACAGTTTTTATGACTATGTTTATTGGACTAATTGCCCCTCCCTTACCCCTCATATGGGACTCTAAAATGCGAGAAGAAAAAGGAGTTAATTGTGCATCTGGAACTTAGATGCCTGTGTTAAATCCGGAAAAAAAAAAAAAAAGCAGATTAAGAAATTACATGGGGAAAACATATTTCTTGGTCTTCTTCAAATGTCTGTGAGAAGAAGAAAATATTCAAGGGACAAGAAAAAGTCAATATTATTTTTAGTGAGATGTTAGGTTTAAATAAATATCCCCTGAACTGTATACCCTTGACGATTGAATATACACAGCAAAACTTGTTTGCCTTCTTAATGGAAGTTAATACCCAGCAGACAGAACCTTGTTTAACTTGTTTGCTCCCAAATCCTCTGGCCCTAGCACAATGCAACCCCATCGTACTCAGCTGCTAAGTTTGTTGAATGAATGGATACAGGAATGAATGGACAACTGGGGCCCCACATAGATCCTGTCTTGCACATCTCATGTCTTCCATTTGTGGCCTCTGTTTCTGCTCTGATGACCTTCTCTTCTCTCCTGTGTCTCTTGTCTTCCTTTTTCAAAACAAAATTCTTTTTAAAACCAAATTGAATTATGTTTTTCAAAAATGTATTGAAAATATAAACCTGGAAACTGTCATTTCTTATTTTTTGTTTATGATCGTTGTTCCTAATGACTTGGCTGTGTAAGGTAAATTATAATTTAATTGCTGCTTTTATTCAGCCGTATTTCTAAGTGGTGCCTTGGGTTCTGATAAAGTGTAGACTCAGATTTTACATTTTTATTTACAAAACAATTCAGTTTTTGTTATTGAAGAAGGCAGAATAAATGAGAATATGTGAATGTTTATTATAATAGTCACGTAGCAGCATATTATAAATTGCTGTCTTTAACAAAGAATAATATTAATTTATTCACTCAACAGTAGCAGTTGAGCATCTACTATGTGTGAAGTGTTGTTCCAGGGTTTACATCGACCAGTGAATATAACCAATACCCTTACAATAGTGAAGCATACATACCAGGCACCAGGAATATTTATCGTCTTTGTATTCTTGGAGAGACATTTATAATTACAGACTCTGAAATGTCACATTGTGCTTAGGTGGATTTAAAAGAGTAAGTGATACTTTATGGGGGACAGTGCTTCATAATTTAGAATATATTCATATTTGTTCAATTCTTAAACATCTGGGGTATTTGGTTTTTCAGAGAAGAAAACGGAGACCCTGAAAGGTTGACTGACATCCTTGAGTCTCACAGGTAGTAAATGGCAGAGATGAGGTTTGTCCCCTCTCTTTGCAGGGCTGTACTGGTTTTACTCCCCTACTCTGCCCTGCTCAGCATTTTGATGGAAGGCCACGTGCAGCCGTGGCAGTGGGCAGACATCTAAACCTGTCTTGATTGTAGCAAAAGAGATAAAATGAATGTTTGGTGGATGAAAAAGACCACAGATGAACAATACTAGGAAAACCTAATACTTAGCAGTGATATCAAGCAGTCAAGTATCAGTTCATGGCATTTGAAAGAATTAAGAGTGAGTAAGTGCCTGAGACCAA
Organism: Balaenoptera ricei; assembly: GCF_028023285.1. NCBI lineage: Eukaryota > Metazoa > Chordata > Mammalia > Artiodactyla > Balaenopteridae > Balaenoptera > Balaenoptera ricei. The sequence continues at coordinate 40,280,704 of NC_082654.1, forward strand.
TGGAGAAGCGTGAAGGGTGCTTGGGTGTGATGGAGTAACCTGCCGTGGAAAGGCAGAGAGGCCTTTCATGGAGACCAGTGAATCCCTTAAAGCAGTCTTGGGCTGCGATGGATGACTTGTCAGCTGTTTTCTCTCTGAATGCACCGTGTCTCCCTGCTTACTACAGAGGTCAAGGAGTTTTGCGGGAATTGCTTTCACAAGGTGGTCAGGAACATACCTTTCCTTCTCTCTGGAAGTTTGTGCATTTCTCAGCTTAGAAAAGCACTCTGCCTTTCCATTTGTGACAAGTGACTCTGCAAAACTCCTTCTAAGATAAGGTAGGATCGTGAGGGTGAATAGCGAAAAGATGGGAAACACATGTCCTCTGGCAGGTCATTCAAGGCCCTATACTCACTATATTGTGGTAGCAGCTGTAAGAAGAGGGGAAGAAGTGCAAAGTGTGTGCTAAGCTCTCTAGATGCCCTATCCCTTCCAGCCCCCACCACACACCTGTGGGGAAGGTATTGTCATTGTGCCCATTTTATAGATGAGAAAGCTGAGGTGCTGTGCTCCCTTTTTACATTATTGCCTATGCCCTCCCATCTCTCTCTCTAGACAGATTCCACTTTTCCTGAAATACTCAATGTAGCAATATGTCTCTCTTTTATCCTATTATAATTTTTAACAGCTTTATTATTTTATTGAGGTAAAATTGGTATATAGCATTATATAAGTGTCAGTTGCACAACATTATAATTTGACATTTCTCCATACTACAAAGTGATCACCACAATAAGTCTAGTTACTATCTGTCACCCTGCGGTTGATCCCTTTCACCCATTTTGCCCACCCCCCAACCCCCTTCCCCTCTGGTAACCACCAATCTGTTCTCTGTATCTATGAGTTTTATTTCATTTTATTTGTTTTATTTTTTAGCTTCCACATATAAGTGAAATCATATGGTATTTGTCTTTCTTAGTCTGATGTATTTCACTTAGCATAATACTCTCAAGGTCCATCCATGTTGTTGCTTAAGGGCTTTATTGAGGTGCCTTGATACAGAAAAACTGCACATGTTTAATATGTAGAATTTGATGAGTTTGGGCATATTCGTAAAATAAAATAGAATCAAGATAGTAGACGTAGCTATTACTATTGAAAAAGTGACAGTCAAGATACTAGACATAGCTATCACTGTCAAAAAAGTAGCTTGTGTCCCTTCTTTTGTGTGTGTGATAAGAACATGCATGAGATCTACTCTCTTACCAGATTTTTAAGTGCATACCTAGTACGGTCTTGTTAACCATGAGCACGATGTTGTATAGCAGACCCATAGAACCTTGCATCACTGAAACTTTATACTAACTGAACAACTCCCCAGTATGTCTTAAATAAGGGATGGCTTTTTTTACTGCTTCATGGATACACCTGAACCCGTGTGTCCCACCTTTTAGTACAAGGTGGACAACTGATCAATATTTGTTGCATGGAATTGTTTATAATAATTTGCGAGTGGGGACAACTTTGTATTACTTGCTTTTTATGCGTCAGTATAGAGTTATGTTTCCCTCCAACGCAGACCAGGCATCTATTTCATAACTTGGCAAGGCCATCTGCAGGTTGTGTCTTTGCCCTGGCATAATCAAGCCAAAACTTGGCAGGAAGTTTCGGATTGCTTTTTCTCTGTTAGGTGTTGATCCTCCTAAAAGTGTTTGATCAGCTGTGAACTTTTTGTGGGTATAAGTTGACCTACAAAAGAATACCACTTGGAAGGATGTGTATAATTCATTTCCATTTGGATGGACCAGCTAATTGCATCTTCCAAGCCCCCAGCCAAACTGTGCCGCATTCCCTTATATTTGCACGTTTTAAATCTAAACCTTTTAATCCAGGTCTTTAAGGCCTCTCCTATTAGGGGTGATTGAATAGTAATTAAGTGGAGTCCAACTTGTATAAAAAAATCTTTAGGGACACAGAAAAAAAAATGAGAACATTACCATTTTCTTACGCTACAAGTTTTTTACCCCATAAATGTCTTAGGAACTCACTACTTGGGAACAGAGAACATAGGACTTCATGGGTATCCTTTAGAAAATGTGCACATATAATTCTGTTCGGAATCAACCTCTGGCTTTTAAATACTTGAAATGACTCTACTCAATGTGTTTGGAGGTGCTGTGGTTCACAAATGCAAGTGATTTTCCCAGATTTTGAGCTATTCAGTTGCCAGATGCTGAGAGTTTTCTCAACTTCTAGGTAATGGGTTATAAACATGAGACACTGTCGTAGTTAGTTTCCTGCTGCTCTTGATAAGTGAAGACTCAGCCAATAGCATATAATTGTAATATTACATATAAATGTGTTGATAGCGTAGTTTGTGTGTGTGTGTATGTGTGTGTGTGTGTTTCTCTTTTGAGGAAAACTCCAGCTGTGTCAGAGCAGGCCATATATTGGCACACTGAGTCCCACAGATGAGAGAAGCAGAAAAGAAAGGAAAGCTTAGAACCTGAATGCTCTGTGTATAGTGTTTGTTATCTTCCAGACTAGGAATTGCAAACCTTCAGATGCTTATACTTTTGGTGTATTGAATAAATATGATTGATTTTAGGCACTGTTTTTACTCCAAATACACACCAATCCATAGATAAATGCCTATTAAATGCAGAGTGTTGCTTTTTAAATACACACATAAAAATTATGCTTCTTTTAAATAGAGAGTAAAATGTCACGTTAAAAGAAAAATATTTTGTAAAATATAGTAAATTCTCTAGAAACAGATCAACTCTATATCTGTTTGAACACAAGCACTTCTCAAATGATTACAGTGCTGATAAAGCAAAAGAAAAATCATAACTCTCAGTAAGTTCCAGGAAGTTTCTTTTTTTCCATGAAGTAACGAGAGTTTAGTTTACTATCCTTTCAACTCTTTACATGGCAATTTGTTCGATTAACTTCAACATTTCTTGGCGGTGTAGTGTAGTCGGAGAAACGTGGAATTTGGGATCAAATCTAGTCTGACCACTTATTAGCTACTTTATGGTGAGCATTTATGAATTGCAGGTTCTTTATCCTTTAAGTGGAAATTACGAGGGCACTGTAATAATGTGATCTTGAGAGCTAAAGAGAAAGCATATTGAAGCTCCCGGTGTAATATCTAGAATAAAGTAGAAGCTCAAAAATGGCAGCTGTTACTGGTTGGATTGGAAACAGCAGAAGACAGAGGAGAATGGGCCTGATCAAGTGAAAGGAATCTGGCAAGAGATGAGCCGTGTGTGGTGATCAGCCAACCCACCCGTGAGGGCCCCTCACGGTTAAAATCACTGGCAAGCATTTTTCTGTCGCCCCATACAGATCGGTTTGGTGAATTTCACTTGGAAAACGCTGCTGCTTTTAGGTTTCTAAAGAGAACTTACAGGCATCAACATTGATATGGCAAAGCAGAGAAAGTCTAGAAATCATTAAAAGTATTTCCCTCATTTAGGTTTGTATAAAGAACAGCACCGTATCGCTGATGGTTATAAAAAGGGGCAAGTCCATCATTTAAGAAGTTAATTAACCTTTTCAGACCACCATTTTGTGAAAAGCAAGAACCATTTCACTAAATATTCCCAGTGGCTAGAAAACTACAGATCATGAGCAGTTTTATTCCTTATAAATCTTGTATGCTGATGAAATTCAGGTGAAGCCATTTGTAAAGGCTGGTTAGATTATCAGATCATCGCATTTCCCTCCCCTGAGCTTAATTTGTGATGGGGTAAAGAACTCATCATTTTTTCCCCAATAGACCTCTCTTTTTACCACCAGGGTGTCCAGTCTGATTTTGAGATCAAAGAATTTTAGTTAACCTCTGGGTTGGATGTTACATATTTCATTCATCTCCAAGCCAATTATGTGCAAATTCTACTTTCTGAACCCAATCAGTGAGTCTCAGAGAAGTCAAGGTTGGTCAGAGAAGGAGAGGACTTTTGTCAGCTGTATTGTACTTCATGTTTGCTTTGAAGCGTTCAAAACCATTGCTTCCACTCATTATCATCAGAGGGGTGTGGAGGTGGCACAGATCACAGACATCCCCATCAGAGTGGGAAGACTTCAGTGCTCACCTCCCTTTAATCTTTGTAAATGCAAAATGTATATTGTCAAGGAGATTTAAGATTACATATTATTCTGCATCAAAAGATTTGAAGTTATTTTTCTTCTCAGAAGGAGTCTCTGATATCAAGAGTTGCATATCGTTTCTGTGTTGCAAATCAAACAACTTGGAGGAAAAGTTTTGTCATGTTTTTGAAAGGGCAGCACAAACTATGATCATTATGGATCAAGCTGACAGTTCATTCTCATAAACTTTTAATGTTTCAACTGAGCGGCAGTTGCAAATGAAAGCAATGTTAAGATCAGACCTGTGTATTATGTGTACCACATTCAAGGTCTTACTATTTAGATTTGAATAGATCATTCAAAGAAATTCTGTGGTTGAAGCAGAGACTAATTTTTCCAAGAGTTTCTTCTGACTTGCAATAAGTTCCGTTGCTAGTTCGTAAGTATTATAACATACTTTTCCTAGGTTAGCTATTTTTTAAAGCACACCTATAAAACATTTTAATTTATATGTCTCAGTCATAATGGTATCCCAGTATATATATTTTTGCAAGGTATTACGCAAAAAAATCAGATTTTTTACTAATTACTAGTGAAAAGGAGAATTGTTGAACTATACATTAAATAATCTCAGTCTGATCCAAGTCTTCCTATGGAGCACCAAATTGGCCACTCTCTTCAACTTTTTCCTCAGGCAATTCAGTAAGAAGAAATAAGCCAATCTAAGGAATTGATTTTGTAATCATAAATTAGTAAACTAATAACAGCACCATACATAGCAGCAAAAAGCTATGCAATGCAACATTAATTACTGCAGTGCTTTTACTTAGGGAATGTAGATTTATAGTTAATTGAGCTAAAGTACCTGACTGCTCTGGGATAAGTTAATTTGTATTCATAATGATTTTAGGTATTTTATAAAGATAAAAAACAACTAAGTCATTATTTATTTCTTTAGACTGAAAGTATCATTGAAGATGTGACTTGGATAAAAAGCTGAACTTCTCATTGAAACCAAATTTGTATTCCCTGAGGGAGAGGAAGCAGTCAAAATGTAGATCGATGGCATGTTCCTTGGCTCAGATTAATAATATGGCAGACATTTGGATTCTGTTCCTTTTGACGGACTGAGGTAAATGTAATTCAGGATAGAATTCCCCAAATAATAACATCCATGTGGTTAGTTGAAGTTAGAGTAATTTTTGTTTTCACAACCACAGTTATAAGTGACGATTTTAAAATAAGAACATGGTAAAAGTTTTTTAAAATAATGTAATGACCTTTCACCATGTCTTAATGTTTTACATTCAATTAAATCAGCATTGAGTGCCACGTATAAGCAATGATAATAATGTATATAAACAGGCAGAATTTTAAAATAGAAATAATTAGTGGAATTCAATCTTCACATATTTTTTGGCTAGGAAAGAGAAATTAACTAATTCATTCACTTCACTTGGAAAGCAAGTATATTAATTTCTAGGTTTAAGCAATTGATTTCATGGCTTTTATCTTTATCCCAAAAGAGAAAATGTAAACATTCAAAAACACACAATTTTAGAGCTGCAAGTGTCTACATAGTCCAGGATCTCTCAGGTATCAGTCAGGATGCTTTTGGCTGCAGGTAACAGAAAAGCATGCTTCAAACTGTCTCAAATTGGCTTAAACAGAACATTTATAATCTCACATAAAAATTTCTGAGGTAGGCTATACCGCAGGTGTGGTATGACAGTGTCCCAGAAGTTCTCCGATTTGGATTTGGTTTCCACTAAGTGTTGGTTTCCTGTTCAGATTGGCAGCAAGATGGCTGCCAATGGCCAAGTCCCCAGTGTTCAGAGGAACCTGTGAGACCAATACTTTCTTAGGCTTCTTTTTCAGGAGGAAGTTACCCTTTCCCAGGTGTTTCCCAGCAAAGGTACTCTCATTTCTTGGTTGGGCCGCATGCCAGAGATGTGGAATTACCATGATTGGTGTAGAAGGATCCTGGCCACCTTTGGAGCTGGGAATTACTCCCTTCCCTGAGTCATGTGGTGTGGGATGGTCAACTGAATAAAACTGGGGTTCCTTTTGAAAGAAAGAAAGGGAGAAATGGATGTTGAATAGGCAATCATTATTCATTTTGCAGATAAGGAAATAATGGCCTGGAGAAGACATATAACGTGTTCAAGTTACAAACTGAGAGCCATTTAGTCCAATATATTGAGTCCACATTACTTACAAATTTTCCCCAGTGATTTAAAAAAAAAATGTCACTCTGGTCATAGTTGTACTTGCAAATGAAGAGAAACTTTACTTGAGTGTCTGAAGTTGAATGAAAGCTGAAACAAATCACTTTGATTTTATACTTCCTGAGGGAAGATATATCTGATCTTCCCATGCACCCACCAAAGACCACTCCTTATTAGAACTTTTCACAGAGTTTTTGTTTATTTGTGTGATTACTTCAAGTTGTTCCTTTTATTAAATACCAATAGGGACACTGCCTACTTTTTGCTTAGCACTCTGTTCTTGGTACATAATGTGACACTCAACAAAGGAATGCGTGAATAAATCCTGAGATTTTTTTTAATCCCCCAATCATGAAATATGTTTAAACTCTGTTGTGTGTTTCAGTATGAGTAGAAGGTACTACTAGCCAATGGGTAGACATGGTCCCATGTCCTGAGATAGTGGGAGTAGGTAAGATATACAAAAGACATGTAAAAATAACAGTACAAGATAGTCTATGCCAGATGAGCACTACAGATAATAAGTGCCATAATAAGACTTCAGGAAAGTTTAGTGGAGAGAGCAATGGTGTTTGGAGACTACTTCATAAAGGATGGAGAATTTGGACTGGAAATTGAAGGAAACGTGGAACTTACATAAGTGGAAAGGAGTGTTTCCTATCCAGGAAGGTGAACCAAAATAAGGATTCGCTTTCTTTTAGGAGCAAAAGATAGATGAGTTTGGTGAAGGTGTTTTGTTATTGGGAGCGATGGAAACTGTGGAGAGCCTTCAGCCCAGGCTGCGATGTTAGACTAACTGGGAAGCTACTGAAGCTTTCAGAGCAGGATTTTGACATTAAAGAATCAATATTTACAGAGATTAACTTGAAAACTATGTGTAGGATGGAACATGAAGGAGAAAAAGCAGTCAGGTGGTACAGTAGCCCAAGTATAAATAAAGATTCAAGAAGTAAATGAAGGAAATGAGTATAAAAGGAAAGATGAGACAAATTCTGAAGAATTAAAACAGGACAAGATAAGTGATTGGATATAGGTGCTAAGATAGTCCCAAGCAAAACTCCCAGGCACTGAGCCTTGAAAAATGGTGGAATCCACTAAGTGAAATAGTGAAACCCAGAGGAGAGTTCTGTTTTTCAGAGAAGATGATTAGTTTTCTGTTATGTGGTCTGGGTTTGCAGAGTCAGTGGGACACTTAGCTTCTAGGCAACTAGAGATGTGTCAATAAATTTCAAAATTAGCGGAGCTGGTGCTACAGATTAGTGAGAATGTCATGCACATTTAAAAGTCAGAATCACTTGAGTTGGAGAGTTGCAGCACTTAGCAAAACCCTTGGCATATATGTATCTCAATACGTATTTGTTGAATTGAAACTGGACTTTATTAACTAGAATACTTTGGGTTGGCAGTGGCTAAAAAACATCAGATATTGACCTAAAAATTGAATTTGTGGGCTCATGTAACATAATAATCCAGAGACAGGGCTGGCTTTAGGAATGGCTGAATCAATATGTTTACATGGTTAGGGATCTCTATCTTTCAACTCTACTTGTTCTATGGTAGCGTTTTATCAGGTGGGCTCTCTAATTTTATAGCACATTCTCCCAGCTTAACCTCCTTTGCAGAGAGAGAGCTCCTTTTTTTCCACCAAGTCTTGAGTAAGCACCTGAATTTACTCTGCCTGGAAAAAGTTGGAACATGCCATCATCCTTGGAACCAATTGCGGTGATTCTGATTAACCAGGCCCATCCCTAGAATCAGAGGTAATGTAATATCCTCCAGAATACACTTAAAACCTGAAAAGAGGTTAAGGATAAGGATAAATTTATAGAAAATCAAGTTTCTTTTGCCACAAGAGAGGAGTTAGGATGCTAGACAGGTAAATATAATACAGGTCTACTACAGGCTTTATGGTGAAATCCTATAGTAAGGCTGAAACCTGGGCCTACGATATACTAGGTTTGTAGGGCAGGAGGGAGTTGGGACCAGTGAAGGAGAAACAAATGAATCAGCAGGGGAGGCTGAGCTGTGACCGTGAAGCACAGGTGGGAACTAATCAGGCCCATTTCCTGATACACCATTTTTGTGTAAGGCTTCTGGGGACATGACTCCAAAATGGTATATTCCCCTGGACAAAGCATAAGAATGCCTCTATCCCTGCAGGGAAGGTTCTTTTCAGTAATTTAGAAATATAGCAAGACAGTCAAAAGTCCAGAGACTGTAGTGAAATAGCTACTTCTCACCTTCTTACATCTTTCGTTACCAGATTCAAAGCCTGTGACTTAGACATTTTAAGAAGAAAGAATATCCTACGCAAATGATGTATTGTATGGCTTTTGTAGTTCTGGCTTTTTTAAAGAGGTTTTCAGAAGAAAGAGAGAGAAGAGGACAAATGTCAGTACCTGGTGACTTAAGGCTTCAATCTCTACCTTTTCTTTATGTATTTTAAGGCCTATCCAATTATTGCTTAACTTCAGCCCAGCAGTAGGCTGGCCTTGCTCTGTTATCACTCTGGCCTCCACCTTCTGACCTGCAGTTTGCTTCCTCCCCTGGGAGGGTGGAAGGCCCTGCCACTGCTGAGCCAGCAAGGGACGGGGTCAGGGCTCCTGCTTAGTGACTGATGTGGCCACAGTCAGAGGATGATCTGTTCTCTCATCAGAGCTGTCAGGACCATCCCTGGCATAGAGTAAGTGCTCAGCAAATATATTTTGTTGTTATTACTATTACTGTGATGATGATTGTAAAAAAATCTATCTACTTGGCAAATGTCAGCACTTGGTACATTACTCTGCATAGGAACTCACCGATTTTGTCATCTTATTTCTCTCCATGAAATGCTTCTCACACCCCAAGAGCAGGTTAGTCTCTTTGGTGTTGGTCAGATCACTGTTGCTGGACCTGAACCTCACATTTAACAACGGTTTTACTTTCTAAATGTTCTTTCTTGCTTCTGATTTTAGTAATTTCAGAGCTTCTTGGTTGATTACACATTTTATAGTTTTTAGGGCCATAGTTTCTTTCCCCCCAGTGCTTATAGGTTTGGCTTAATTTTTGAGGTATATGTATTTTATGCAAACTGTAAAACCTACAATATAGTGTGTGTCTGTATGTTAGTATATTTCTATATATACATATACATACATAGACACATAAACCACACTCACATATGTGCAGTCATCAGTACTTGAAGCTTTAAGGAGACTGAAGTTGTGTGCATGCCATTTCTTGTCAAGAATAACCATTTAGCAGATACATCTGAAAGATATATTTTTTCTTGAAGCACATGTTCATAACAGCTGTGATTATTATCATTTACTGTGTCCTGGCCACATGCTGAGGACTGTGCTAGGTGATTTACATACATTATCTTATTCCATTTCACTTTGACAGTAACCCTATGGGGGTGGTGTTATCCTTATTTTATATATGTGGGAGCTGAGGAGCTGAGATGCGAATTAGAAAGTGGCAGAGCCAGGATCCACACATGGGTGCGTCTGTCTCCCATGACTGTGCTCTTACTTGCTGCACATAGCACACCTGTACATCCTTACACTTGTGAGCCAAACTAAACCAAACAAAAACCACTATTTAAAAAAGGTATCCCTCGGACTTCCCTGGTGGTGCAGTGGTTAACAATCCACCTGCCAATGCAGGGGACACAGTTTTGATCCCTGGTTCAGGAAGATCCCACATGCCACGGAGCAACTAAGCCCGTGCGCCACAACTACTGAACCCACGTGCTGCAACTACTGAAGCCCGTATGCCTAGAGCCCGTGCACTGCAATGAAGAGTAGCCCCCGCTCGCCGCAACTAGAGAAAGCCTGCGTGCAGCAACGAAGACCCAATGCGGCCAAAAAAAAAAAAAAAAGGTATCCCATGGAATAGAGAGCATTTATTACATTGCTATTTTGATTTTGTATCCTGATGCTTGGATATTAAATCAATAAACATTTTTATGAAGGGTTCCATTGTACCCAAATTACCATTTTATCCCTTTTGAAGATCTGTCAGTGTGCATATTTTACTCTCCTAGATGTTTTCTTCACTCTGTACCATAATTTTAAAAAATTCTTCTCATTCCTTTGAGTTGTACTGATAATTTTGGTCGTTTCTCTAGGGAATATATGCTATTCTGGATAGATATGTACGTATATATGTACGTATATACGATGTGTTTCCACAATAGGGTTACTGAGTGGGAAAATGTAGTGGCTTTGAAAGCATTCCCTGAAAAAATGCGTGTGCTGAGATGCAGATTGCTCTGATTTTCTGCTGAAATGTCCGTCTCTGCAGGGAGTGTTACTCTCCAGGGTTGAGCCATCAGAAATCAACTCTGCTCACGGAGATTATCGAAGATTAAGAGCAAATACCAAGTCCAGAATCAATGTGATATGATTATATTTATCTGTACAAGTACTGACAATTTTTGGTCCCTGAGAAATTATATGAACCCTAAAAATGGTTTAGGTGAGACTTAGCCAACAGAAAACTCATTTGATTTCTTTTCTAAGGGAGGATATTTAGAAAGTGAATTCCAGCAACTCCCATAGTATATAAAACAAGAACACTTTGTGTCTGTTTCTTATTCGATAAGAACTGTGCTGTTCTTTCTTTAAAACTCGGCAGCTTACAAAATATGTCATAACTTAAACTGGCATATATAAACAAGAAGTGGCAAATGTTCCTCAGCAAATTTTCAAGGGATTGGAGTATTTCCCAAGTCTTTTTGAAGGCAAGAGATTAAAGTATTTTTCTTTTGGACTCCCAAAAGAGGATACCATTAAATACAAATGCAGAGCATTTTGAAATGGCTCAGCAGGCCATTATTTTAATATGCTGCCTTTTTATCCAAAGCTTTAGTATTGTTTTCAGTGGGTCATCAGATTTCACAGAGAAAAATCAAGAATTTTTTTTTAAGTGTTGGTAAATTAAATCTGGAAAATTTTGGCTTGCTACACTACTAGATTCTGAGATATTCCTGGAGCCTGAAATCAGATATCTGCATTTCTCCAGATAACTTCTATTTGGGGTATTGTGAAATAATTGCAAGAAAAAAATACACATCCTATTTTTCCACCGTATTTTCTTTTCCAAAAGGGAAACCAAGAGCTGAAATTTAAGATAGTGAATAAACCTTCAACACTTTCAGTTATAAACAATATAACTGTTGAAACAAAGCCAACATTTACACAACCAAGAAAGATTCCTAAGCATGTGTCTATGGCCAGTCTGGTCTAGGCTTATCTCACTTATGCTGGGTGAAGATCAAGTTTTATTTCCTCTTGTTTTGATCCAGTGCAAAGAATGTTTCAGGAATATGCTCCTTGATGGTATATATGGAGTACACTAGCCCCTAAAGCTTCTCTGAAGTCTCACTGTCCTTTGAAGCAAGGGTTGCAAACTTAAATGTCTATGAGACTTGGCAGGGGAAATACATGAGAGAAGGCGGGACTGTTGTAAAACTGATCTTCTGTTTAGGAGGTCAGCTGCCCAATAAAGTGTTGGCCCATGGAAATTCGAAGCCAGTGTTATCAGAATTTCTTTTTTTTGTTTTTTGTTTTTTTGAAAAGAAAACAGATTCCTTTGTTATTGAGAAATATCCTGAATTCTTTATGCTATAGGCTAATTCTATTTAAAAAAATAATGTATGGGCAAAAAAACCAAACAAAACACATCTGTGAACCAATGAAGACCACCAATTTGCAAGTTCTTGACTAATGCACGACACCATCAGACATCTTTACCAAATATTATTTATTGAGAGCTTGGTTGAGGTCTCTGGCAGGGCTGCTGATGTTTGTTAGTAAACTGATGCTCTGTTTATTTCTCTCCTTTTGAATTTCACCATTTCCCTTAACTATTTCCATTTTATCCCCAGTTTGCACGTGAAATTCTTAGATTAAAAAAGGAGAATTTGACATAGCAAAAGGCCCACATTTTGGTTTTTAATCTTGTTACTAATCTAGTGTTGGTATCAGAGATTCTTTCTTTTTCCTGAGACAGTCTTTTTCTTGTATTCCACTTTTAGTCATGTGTTTTCTGCCTAGTTTACTGTATCTAAAATGAATGCCCAGAAACCAAATCTTTATAGGATTGGCCTTACATTGTTCGGTGTCTTCCATTATTTAACAGACTTCACTGATACTAAACTGTCTGCCTTCCTTAATCTTCACTGGCTCAGTCTAAAATTTTAATTGCTGTTCAGAACCTCTCTGTTTCGTTGTGATATCCCCGATACCCGTAACTTGCCTGTTCAAATTGTTCTGGATTCTGAGTTGTACCTGCCTGGCTGGATTTGCTCTCTTTAATTATAACTCTTTCTGCCTTGGTGGTAGATATTTTGGCTGTCCCAGTTGGTCAACTCTTGCTCTAATTAACCCTTCATGGCTGTGTGTACCATCAGGTTAAAAACCTTGGGAGAGTGGTGCTTTTGGAACTGCTTTTATCATAGAAAAAAAAAGGAGGAATAAAATCTTGCTATCTGTATATACTCATGCAATTCAAGTGGATTTTTTCTTATTCAAAGCTACTATGTATATATGTATATATATAGTATATGAAAAAATAGATTGGTGGTTATTTCATAAGTATAGCTAATTGATACAGGAATTGAGGTTTTAACTTCCTGCTGATTCATGAAAGAATAAATCCAGTGCTGGTAGAATGAGAAAGGTACCAACCTATGAAAACCCTCTTGTGGAGTTGAAAGAAAAGGTATAGGGGTTGCTGGAATGATGAAGGTATTACCTGTTAAAATCCTCTTTCAGAGTGTCACATCTCTTCGGGATTATTCTCAAAGAATATGTTAGCCCCTAATGTATTACTATTTGGATCAGTGAACTCAAACAACAGCCCCAAAAGGCTGAACATTGATATGGCAATTTCCTTTGAAAATCAGTTTCTCAATTCCAAATTCCAGAAAGCTTCAAGTTATTTTCCTGTAACCTCTACCACACTTGTCATGTTGATTCATTTTGTTTTTGAAGAAAGGAGAATATTATCAGTAACTTATGCCATCCCTCTTTTGCCCCCTCTCTGCCCATCTGTGAGACTGGGAAAGGTGAACAACAAAGTGCCAAATAGCTTTGAACCTGGAGTATCTCAGGAGCATAAGTAAATCCTCCGTTAAATATATTTGAAAGTTGGATCCAATAAGTTGATTGGGTATGCTCCAGGGATTTTAACTACAGTGAGGTAGAAAACAAATTGCTAAAATGTTGATTATAAATGCCTTCTCTGACTTCATTTATTATATACCATGTCCTATATAAGTCTGTTTCAGAAGGTAAAGAAGTTCCTATTTTCATAGTATTCCGATCTCAAAGAAGAGATATAAATAAATATGTAAATGATAATATGCATGCTCATGGAAATAAAATGTGATATGTAGCTAGAAAACACATACTGATATCACATATGTATGTATGGTATTCTGTGGCAAACAGAGTAACTGTTACTTGGTTTGGCTGCAAGTCTTTTATTTTGCTTATCTACGGAGGTCTTTGAGAAGAACCCATGGCATTTGGGTTTTGCTTCAAAGGGAATTAATGTTTGGTGGCGTGGGGATGTGGCATAGGTGAAGTCTGGAATCTTGAGGAAGGAGTGATTATAAGGAAATGTGACTTTTTAAAAAATTAAACAGAACCAGACTTGACACATTTCTTTGAATAACACCTTTGTATTAACATCTTAGAAGCTTATATATTTAATCCAGTGGACTTTCATGAACAGTTTTGTGTTTGTAAGGGAATTGCCATTTTAAGCCCTAAGTATATTTTGAAATTATTTTCAATGGTAGCAAGTAGTAAGCCTTTCAAGATAAATTTGACCTTCAAAAAGAGTAAATGATATTGGATGTCAATGCTGAAAAATCAAGTAAGCTATAAAAATAGTAATACATTTGGTGTATTTTTTAAGCACACACGTTTCAGATAATGAGGCTGATTTTCTCATGTAACCAATAGGAGAGCTTTGCATACAATTTAAAAAGTAATTTCAAACATATTTTGAGCAACATCAATATCAGTGAATAAGTACAAGTGTTTCCAAAGTGATTTTTTAAAGGAAAACATTTATTTGGGTTTATAAGGTTTTTTATTAAAAAGATTCTTGGTTATACTTCCTAGAGAATGACTAGCAAGAAGGTAAACCTGAGTCAAGAGACAAAGTAAATATGAACAATAGTGATAGGATTGTCAGATAAAATACTGGATGCTCAGTTAAATTTCAATTTCAGATAACAAATAATTTTTCCATATAAGTATACAAATTTGTCCCATGGAATATTTGGACCTAGTTATAAAAAAATTATTTGTTTATATGAAATTCAAATTTGACTGGGAGTCCCATATTTTTATTTACTAAGTTCAGTGACCTTAAATGCTGATCAATAGTTGCTTTTTTGGGGGGCAGGCACATGTGGAGTACCTTCTTTGTGACTATATGGCCCTATATCTTGTAGAAATTTAACAGCATTCATGTTGCCTACGCTCTAGCAGAGGAGATAAGAAATATGCGGATAACCATATACGAAAAGAAACTGCAGTAAATGCTCCAAGAAGGATACAGGCAATGACAGTTCAAAGAATAAAGTGGTCATTTCTGGTTGAGGAAACCAGGGAAGGGACAGCTGAGTTGATACTGGGTTTTGACCTGAAAGGTTTGTTGGGTTTTTACTCACCTGGAGATAACGAAGAAATTGCACATCCAGGTAAGAGAACAACACTAGGAAAAGTATTAATTTGGGGAAGTATTGGATATATTTAAGGAACTACAGTTTGGTTAGAGCGGTGGTTCTCCAACTTCAGAATGCATCAGCTCCCTGAGTCTGACTCCCATAGTTTCTGGCTCAGTAGGTTGGTGTGGACGGAGAATTTTCATTTCTATCAAGTTCCCAGGTGCTGCTGCTGCTGCTATGGTGACCAAACTTAGGTAACCGTGTGCTGGAGTGCAGCGGTGGGTGACTAGTGGCAAATAAGTGTGGAAATACAGGTTGCGCCCTGAGGGGCCCACTATCACGCTGAGGAGCTTGAATTTCATTTAATAGGCAGTGGGGAGCCTTTAAAAGGCTGGTGGGCAGAGTGACATATCATATTGTGCTTTAGGAAGATTTGTCTGGTGGCCGTGTGTGGGATTGATTGAAACGAACACTGACAGACCAAAGAACAAGGATAGTTAAATATCTGGTGCATGCACTATTTGCAATAGCCAAGACATCAAAACAACCTACGTGCCTGTTCATGGATGGATAAAGAAAATGTTATACACATACACGCACACACACACACACACACATAGCTAATAGCTATCCAATAAAAATACAATTTTACTCCATGTTTTTAAATGTTAGGTTACTTCCAATTTTCACTGTTAAATATTTCTGCAATATACATCTGTAATATATATCTGAACCTTTGTGCCCATCCTTAATAATTTATTTCCTTTGGATAGTTTCATATACTAAGCTGTTTTCCAATATAGGGAATCAAATGCTACTTTATGAAGATGATGCATAATTTAAAGTTAGATCCAACGTTTTAGTGCATAGTTTGGATCAGGGCTTTCTAACATGTTTCACTTTGGCACATAGAAAATCATAGAGGCTGCCCACAGCTTGAGGTGAAGGAGGTCAGTATTGTGATTGTCTGTTACATTAACTACATCTGCTCAGAGCAGCTCAGGCTAAGTTATCAAGGTTTTTTAATTATCCCCTGGGCCTTCATGCTTATTGATAATTTACAATTATAGAGTGGGAGACTAGTTTTATAGTATTGATACATCATTATAACTTGATCTGTAAGGTGTACTCAGACTTTACTTTGCATTAAATGGACAAAGTTCGTGATAGAAATATTTAGGAATGGCTAAAATATTGATCAGCAACGTATTCAGTGGGAAAATTAGCATACTAATTTGTAAAGTACAGATTATCTTCATGATAACAAGGCTCTGATTATTCATCTTGGAATCTTTGAGAGTAATTTGGTAGAGGTTCATCTAAAATATTTAGTTTTTGGATATTTTATGTCTTCAAGTACCTTTCTATAGTTAAGGTGTATACTGTCTTTAAAGTGAATCAGGTTTGTAGAATTTCCAAACCATTCACTAAAATCAAGTTCATAACGTTAATTGGAGGGATTTGGAGGCTGGATCAGGAAGTGAGTGATTCCTGGAATCCCCAGCAATTTGGAAAACCATGGATAGATCTCAGAGATTCACGCACTCAGTATTTCTGTCTTTCTTCTGCCTTCATTGTCCTGTGTTTTCCTCGCTCAGAAAAACCAGTTCCAGATGGTCTTTCTGTGACCATGCGCTTCCTAGTGATTTGCAGCAAGTGCACCCCGTTGCTCACCCTGTTGGTATCCACAGCTCTCCACTCCCTCCTGGTCATGGAACTTTGAGAAAATTCAGGAATTGTCTTTCTGAGGGAAAAAAAAGTCAAGGAATCGAGACTAGGAAGTTACAAGTAGCAGCAAAACATAATATTCCAATAATTCTAGTGAACATTACAAAATATTGAGGCAAAAGAAGAAGAGTGAGTTCTAGTACCTTCTTAGAAATGAGAATTGTTGGCTTTTAAAAGATTTTAGAGACCCTCCTTCTTAACCTTGTCATTTTGTCAATGAAAAATGAAAGCCTAGAGGCACTAAATTCATTCAAGATCACCAAGGTAGTTCCTGATGGGACTGAGCTGAGGGCTTAGGTCTCCTATATACCCATTCCGTTGTCATCAAGGGGATCGCTACACTTAAGAAACATCTATGGTAGGAAGAAAAGCTATATTTAACTGTAGATGGTGGGAGGAGTAGAAAAGTTAGTTAATTACTTATTTTTTCTCATTCAAGAAGAAATACAACTTTTTTTGCAATCCTTTTGAGCCTGGCCATTATCTAAATTTTTTCCTTGCCACAAGTGTTTAGTTCCATGTGTTTGATTTCTTCCCCCCGCCCCCGTGGATACAGAGCTCTAATTGTGTAGCAAAGTCCAAAGGGGAAATTGGGTTTGCTTATAGAAAATCTCTTCGTAACCAACTTCGTGGACAGTTTCTATCCTGTAAAGTGAGGTATGCTTATATTAGTAATATTATGGATGTAGGATGTACTGTCTACGTACTGAGCTTTGCCAGTGGCAGTTAACATTAAATAGGCTTTTCAGATCTAGATTGCTTTTACTCTCACAGAATATTTTTAAGAGATTTAAAAATCTGTGGTCTAATATGATTAGGAAAGTTCAAATATTAATTTCACTTGTTATTCTGTAGACTTATTCAAAGTGGTCTGGGTTAGCCAGAGGCTGTTCTCCACTTTAAGGGGTTGTGAATGAATGCCCCTAGAGTAAAATTGAATAGAAATGGAGAATGAGAAGTGAACAGGACAAATGAGTGCATGCTTGTGTTATGGGGCTCTCCACCCTCTTTCCTTGATGGGTGCACATCTGGAATCACAGGCGTCAGGAAATCCACTCAGTCTTGGCCGTCTCAGAGGACCCAACCCAGCCTCTGTGTGGGTTCTTCGCATTTTAATTAGATGGAATTGTTTCTAGTGTTTCCGTAGGGATTCTGCTCCCTTCTAATGAAAACAGCTTAGGCTAAACAGGATCCATGTGAAAGTAAACCAGAAGCCCTGATTCCACTGTTGGTGCAACCCTGTAATACTGTAATACTGTTATGACTTGTATTAGAATCCTAGTTTCGCCTTAGTTTAAACTGCAAGTACTCATCATAATTAGCCTGTACTGTGACAGGCAGGCAGGAAGTACACACCTACTCACTTTTTCCATCAACAGGCATAAAGTTGAATTTACTTTTTTTTTTTTTTGACTCATCAAAAAGTGCCTTTGACTCCATTTCATTGGGTTTGGAGTCTTACCAAACATTAAGGTTCACATTTAGAGTTTGAAAAGCTATACTTCTTGCTGCTGGTATGCATGACCGTTAACATCAGAAGCTGCAAACTAACAGCTGTTAGACCTGGTCCAACCCAAAGATGTGCTTGGGGCCAGCCCAGTAAAATGTAACTAGTTGTCAGCATTTAAACATTGGGACATCTCCCATAAAAATGTAGGTTTCTGACTTCTAAAACTTAGATAGTATGGCAGCCCAGAACCTGTACTTCTGCGTGATAATATCTGGCTGGAGGAAAGGAGCTGCGGGCCCCTGGTCAGATGAGTCATGTGCACCTTTGTACATTACCATTCTCTCTCTGGTCTGCTTCATGTATTTATACTTCCTACCTAACCCTTCAGGTGTGCTTGAGCCCCAGATTTGAGTAATGGTTTCCCAAAGTAGACAGGATGAGGCATGTGAGCGTGTCAGAGCTGTGTTCAATCCCAGCTTCTCCCTTTCCCAAAGCTGTGAACACGTGCCACTCTCCCACCCTCCGCGAGATGCGGCATCCACATCTGTTAATAGGGAATGTCTCTTCCTAAGTGTGTGGTGAGTTTTAAATAAAATAGCAAATCAATGTCCTCCTTATATTAGATGCTTGGTGAAAATTTATCCTTCTACCTTCCTGGTCACGTAAATTTTGTTTTCTGATTGTTTATACTGAAGTGAGAGTATTTGCTACTTTTAACTTTACTAATTTGCTCTGAAACGACTACCTCAAAGTATTCGTCACCCTGGTCATCCTTGAGAATTTGTGCTGCTCTCACCTTTTCTATATCCTGTGGACTTCTGGGAACTTGTTAATGGATATAATACTACCTTTTAACTTTCATGTCTACTGATATACATTCTGACTTTGATTTGGATTCCCATTGAAGTTTGGTTAATACACACTAAAAATATTGCCCTGAGGTGAAAATTAAGAGAAGAAAGTAATAATCATTCTAATTGTATTTGAAACATTGTGTCTCCTAGTCTTTCTCTCTGAACCTCAGTTTCCCCAGCCTTAAAATTAGAATATAGCATTTTACCGCTTAATAGTTAGAGTAATGCTGTCTACAATAGGAAATAGATCCCAAAGCATTAGTGCTAAACCCTATAGAAGTTGATTTCTCTCATTCATGCAAGAGTATCGAGTATTTGAACAGGTGACAGGACAGATCTTCTCCACACAGTGGCTGTTGCCATCTTAAGCACACACCTTAAAAGGTCAAAAATCTATTTCTGATGCCTGACAGTAAAAAAAAAAAAAAAAAAAATGGAGAAATACTGTATGAAAGGTTATTATGTGCCAATCTTGGAAGGCTTGCACTTTACTCCAGTCACACCGCTGCACCTGACTGCAGAGGGGCCTGGGCAGGGCACCCCACTGCTGTAGATAGGGGAGCAAAAACTTTTGGTGGAAGATAGCTGTCTCTGCCACGACCAGCAATGAGGATTAGGAATACTCCCTACAGCGCCTTCCACAGTACCTGCCCCTCACGGCTTTCAGCAGAACGGTGGCGGCTCTTGTTCTGTTACTGGTGCTGTGGCATTATCACTTGCCGTTATTGGACACCCAAATGCCATTGTCAAGTCATTGCATGACTTAGACTTTCTGAAAGTAAAATTGAAATTAAATTCTATAGACAGGGGCTTCCCTGGTGGTGCAGTGGTTGAGAGTCTGCCTGCCAATGCAGGGGACACGGGTTCGAGCCCTGGTCTGGGAGGATCCCACATGCCGCGGAGCAACTAAGCCCATGAGCCACAATTACTGAGCCTGCGCTCCGCAACAAGAGAGGCCGCGATAATGAGAGGCCCGCGCACCGCGATGAAGAGTGGCCCCCACTTGCCGCAACTAGAGAAAGCCCTCACACAGAAACGAAGACCCAACACAGCCATAAATAAATAAATAAATAAATAAACCCAAAGTTAAGGGAAAAAAAAATGTTGGTATGTTAAGGTGCTTAGTTACGAATAATTATTTTAAAAAAAAAATTCTATAGACAGCATCCTGGAAGTTGAGGTTACCTAGGAGTATAAAGGGTGAATGAAGTATCGGACATGGCATCCTTGTTCATCAGAAGGCTACACTGGTCAAGATAAAGTCCTGTGTTTTATTTATTTAGTCCTGTGTTTTATTTATTCCTTACCTACATTAGTAAGTTGCCTTTATTGTCTATCATCATTTTCCCCAGCTCTTATTTCTTAAAGTTTATAATTTTAATTTCATAGGCAGTTTTGAGTTAAAGACAAAAGCCAGACTCTGAAAATTACCTTAAACCCCATTTCTGTTAATACATTTTTTCTATTAAAAAATCATTTCAACAGAAAATAATGGATTTCTAATTTTGCTTTTGGAAAACATCTCTGAATAGCATTGAGTAATGTTTCCTTGCAGTATGGTGAATTGAATGCGAAGGGAATGAGCTTAAGGCTAGTGAGCTTGAGTTTGAAAATTGGTGAAAATACTCTAATGGATTTGAAATGTTGACGTGATACAAATACCTTTATTTCTAAATGGAAATCAATTTAAAAATATAATTCAATTTTATATGTTCTTGTAGATATTCACACAGTGCTTGATGAGCACATGTAAAAAAGCTGCTGTGCCAGGAGCTTTGTGAGACAAAAATAAAGGTACACAAACTGAGTCAGAGAAGGAAACTTCGGAACACAACCCAGAGGGGCAAATGCCCCAAAACAATGAGACCCATAAGGCTATAGAAGAGGGCATCTAATCTACCTTGGGTTGGTTGGGATGTGACAGGCAAGGCTTCTTAGAGTTAAGGAAAAGGCATGTAAAGATGATCCAGGTAAGGAAATAAAGGAATATTGCAGACAGAGGAAACAGCATATGCAAAGGCACTAAAGCAAGAGAGGAAAAGCCTCAAGTACAAAAATAGTTTAAATTGTCTGATAGTCTGTCATTTAAGGTGCCCATGATGGGAGCAGGAGGGCAGTGACAAGAGACGCTGCTGCAGAAATTGGTATGGACCAGATTGTGAGGGGGTCTTAGTAATCAGACAACAGAATTTGGGCTTTATCCTGAGAGGAGGGGGTAGTTTCTAAAGCAGTGGATTTCAGCACTGACCACTCATTAGAATTATGTGAAACTTTCTAAGCACTTTCCATGACTGCACCCACCTCAGACTAATTAAATCAGAATTTCTCAGAATGGTGCCCAGGTATTAGTATTTTTTAAAATCTCCCCCAGTGGTTCTAATGAGCAGCTACTTGAGAACTACTCTTCCGAATAGTTTTAAACAGAGTGCACGGTGATGTAATGCCAACACTTTCAACCAGAGGCTCCCCAAAACTGAAGTGACGTGACAGGCTGCGAACCTGACATGTTTTGATCATGGAGTAGAAGGAGAGAAAAATGGCAGGGATGATTCTTAGGTTTCTAGTTCCATAACCGTGGGAAAGATGGTGGTTAAATTCAGCAAAGTAGAAAATATAACAAGCACATGACTTAATGAGGAAGGCAGGATTTTGTCCTGGTTGAACCTGAGGTTCTGAGAGACGCATCCAGAAGGCTCTTAGCATACATGCCTGAAACTCAGGAGATAGCTGGGTTGTGTATGTAGATGTGGAAATTACCAGCACATCGCGGGAACTGACTCTACAGGAATAGTAAAAAGTGCTTAGGGAGTTTGTGGCAGGAGAATTAGGCAGATTATTGAGCCTTAAAAATCTCCAACATTTAAGGACCAAGGAGAGAAGAAAGAATCCACAAGGGAGAACAAGCAGGGGCCAAACTGAAGGCGAATGACATTAACTGTCTCCTTAAATGCTGCCAATGTGTGAATTTACAGTTTGTTCAATTGGAGACCATTTAAAGAATACAGAATTTTTAAAAAGCAAAATGTATTTGAAACTGCACATTAAAAACTAGTTTATATTCTTCTAGCAAACATTTCCCAATGGGGACAGCTTCCACATCTCATAAGTTTCATTTGATTCCATTCAGATTTTGTGTGTGTGAACTACATTTGTTTTACAAATAATACAAAAAGGTAAATCCCCTGGTACCCATTTTGACGACTAAACTTTTAAACCCAAGAATTTCTACCTTTATTTTCTCTTGGGCTGAATGACAAGGACAGACGCAGCTTCCTTTTTAGCAAGGAGAAAAAACGAAATCTCTTAGTTACAAATAACCAATATTATAAAGAGTCTCTTCTGTCCCCCACTTTCCATCTCCCAGTCCCCCAAAAAGAACAAACAAAAAGCTCCCACTGCTGGAACCATCACCGCTGCCATTTTGGGAGCTATTGTTAACAAATAAACAAACAAACAAACAAGCCAACAAAAACAGAGAGCTTTAAAAGGTGAAGAATCAGAGAAAACATAGAAACTATAAGAAGAAAAACTACCTTTGGGGAGACAGATTACTAGGCAAGGCTTACCTGCTTTGAGATGAAAATAGCCTGCTAGCTCCATGGAAATAGAGCTTTTCCTAATAAGGAAAAAATTGCTTCCCTTTTGTTACATTGCCTGCAGTTGTACCAACTAGATAATTACTTTTGGTGAGCAGGTTTATAGTTTTGAAAGCAGCAAAAGGTTTTTAAGGGTCCTAGAACTATCGGGCCTTTATATTTTTGCATGTTTATGAATCAGTCTGGGGCTCTCCTAAACCTTGACTGAGATCAATGGCAATGAGGCAGTGAGCATGTGAGGGGGTAAATTAGAGATTGCTAATTTGAGACCATTGAGCATTTAGGATGGTAGGACTAGATGGTGGGTACCTCAGTTGGAAGGTGGTGAACTCACGGGTCGTACCTTAGGCCGATGTACACGGGAACCTAAAAGGTCTAGATGGTGTCCATAAGCAAGGATAAGATTATGCCAAGAATAATCCAACAACTTTTAAATTGGACCTATGTCTAACCTGTTAAGTGAAAGAGTTGATATAACTTACCACACTCTATGACAAGCTACCCTTGTACCATCCACTCAAGACCCCAGCCCAGATGTTGGGTTAGGTCAAAACCCAATGTCATTTTTAATATCAACTGAAGTATAGGTTCAGTAAATATTTGCACACTGCCCCTGAGTCTGGTTTTATGCAGTCGTTTCAACAGGGAAATTAATTCTTGATTCTAAACAACCAGTTTATAAACATAGTGCCTCTCTAAACAGAACTGTGTCTGCTAGACTTATATACATAGATATAAAAATGCCAAGGCATGAAGAAAGAGATTTGACTGTCATGCTGGACTATAATACAAATGATTTGGAAATAAAATATTTATAAATTTTCTATGCCAGGTAGCATGAAACAAGGAGAATTTTTCAAATTGTTCATATTAAATCAAGAGCTACAAAATGAAATCCAGTGAAAAGTATATGAATTTACATTATTTGTTATAAAGTAAGAAATACCTTAAAACAAAAACCTTTATATGGCTCATAAAGGAAAAGGGAACTAGTTTTATTGCATGTCAGGCCCCAGATTGGTTAATTCTCCCAACAACCACATTGTGAAGACATTAAGACCATTTTATCTACTAGGAAACTGAGGCTCAAAGAGGTTGAATACAGCCCAAGAACACAAAACTGGTACCTGGTGCAACCAGGGCTAAAACTCAGGTTTGACTTGCCTCTGTATAACACTGGCTTGCAAATTATTGAAATGAGTTTATTGCGTTTTGCAAATGTATTTTAAAATAATTCTTTCTGATGTACTATCAATACTTTGTAGTTTTTATTATTGAGATGTGTTTGAAGACACTTCCTACAAAAAAAATCCGAGTATAATGCTTATGCATTTTCTAAAGACGGATGTTCTCATTATCAACTTGGGAGCAAAAGTGCAAATCAGTATCTCATTTCTGTCCCAACAATTTCATAAATAACTAGAGGCTTATTATGTTTCCATCCACAGAGTTCATGCCACAGGAGCATGTTTATAGAAGGTGGTATTTTCAAAAGATCCTTTTGGTATTTTTTTGTAGCCTTACAGTTGTATATCTGAGACAGACAAAATAATGTATTATATTGTGTTTTGTGTGAGGCTCTGGTGTGGATTTTTAAAAAATCTTCCTTTATTAAACCTTTACTAAGTTTCCATTGCACTGAACAATGGGCTTCTAGTTGAATGATGTGCTCTTTCAAGAAATAATTTCCATGTATTCTAAAAAAAAAAAAAAAAGTCTTTTAGAACAGAAAGCAGCAGAATTTGTATAGTAGGTCTTCCTAGCTTCACAACTCTCTCTTCTGTTTCTATTCCTTTTTAGTGAAAAATGAAGTTAAACTTTCCTCAGCCCTCATTAATACTAACTCCATGACTTTGGTTTGCATATTCTGTTCAGAACCTTGGGAGAGACACCTTTTCTTTAAGAAGACATCACCCATAGGCAGAGGCGACACGATCCATTAAATGGTATATTTTATTTCAAACAAGACAAGTTAATATGCGGGTTACATGAGATGACTTGATTCTGCCCTGCAGTGAGTGAGACCAGTAAGCTGCAAAAATGGAGGAACTGAGAAGGAAAGAGGGGGACGAAGCTGTAGCTGGTCGTGAGCACAGTGAGAGAGAGCGGGAGTGCATTGATGGGCGTGGTGGGGCAATCACCAGTAGCAGTGCACATAGACAGAGGTGACAGTGCTGAGGCCCAGTGATGCACAGACGTGGAGAGTTCTGAAGCCCTCCTCCTGGAATTCGAAGCTAGTGGGAACCATCAGGAAACAGAAACAGCAGACAACGCAGGTAGTGGTGTATTCTAGGAGACAGGATGAGGACTCCAAGCCATTGGAAATGTCAGAGGACCTGAGACAAAGGGCTGATGCAGAGGAGATTTCAGCTGATGGGGCTGGCAGGGACCAGCAAGGAATCTTTCAAAGGAGTTCTTTAAAATTCACAAAAATATGTATTTGTTGGCAGAGAAAATGAACACAGCATGAACAATTGTGTATGACCTCCCCTCACAACATCTCCAGTTATGAATCATCCCTGTCTCTTTTCCATTTTCTACTTTTTCCCCTTTTATAACTTTTATTTTTTGCTCCCCCGCCCCCCCCCCCCTTTTTTTTTTTCCTCTTTGGAAAATCTTACATACACTAACCTGAATTTCCTCTAATTCCTTCTGTGGCTTTTTCCCTTTTCACTATATTTTCACTCTTTGGCTTATTTGTAGATTTGCTTCTGAGAGCTAAGACAGCGTGGTTCAACTGGGCAAGATACAGACGGAGGCTCAAAACATTATGCTTTTAGTCAAGATAAATGGAATGGGCTCTTCCACTGCAGTGGCTGCAGTATATGAAGTATCGTAGGGAAGGGAAGGGATTGACATTGAAAATAGGTGGCCCTGGGACCAATCCTACCCATATTCATTCTTTTTTTGAACAAAAATTTACTGAACCCCTTCTGTGAGTCTGGTACATATCTAGGCCCTGTGATACAGCAGTGCATGAAACAAAGTTGCCCCAATGGAGCTTATATTTTCAGAGAGGAAAAGTAAGTAAGGAAAAAAAAAATAAGTGAATAATACAATTTCAGGAAGTAATACTAGTTGGGAAAAAAATGAAGGTGGAGATGGGACATGGCAGCACAGGGGGTGGTATTGGTGGTGACTGTTTTAGAGACAGTGGTCAGGGAAGGACTTCCTAAAATGAGGCGGTATGAATTCTTCAGGTGATCACCCCCTCTTGTTTCCTTCTCCCCTTCCTCCTTCAATTTCTTTGCTTTCCCACAAAGTAGACCCTAAGTAGGCTATCTGGTGTGAATAAAGAACTGATCCTTTGTCCTTTTTAAACCTTTCCTTCTTGGAAATTACATGATCACTTCTATTTGGTCATTAGTCATCAGAATAACTACTTTTTGCAGAATGTTATAGAGAAGGCTCAAGTTTGAATAAAGAGGTGGCAATCCTTTTCCTTGGAAAGACTAACACAGACATTTCCAATCTGTTAATCAAGAGAAATGATTACTTTGATATAATAGAAGCCCTAATGTGCATATCTATGTAGCTTTACACAGCTTTTATAATGCCGGGAACCCTTCATTCATTCATTCTTTCTTTCATTCATTTATTTGTCAATTGTCTACTAAGGTCCACCATCATGGCCTCAACATGAGGTCCTTGATTTGGCTTCAGAGAACCTGTGAATTCCCTGAAATAATTTGATAAAATACCCATATGTGTGCGTACATCTGGTGGCAGGAGCCATGGCTGTCAGTAATTTCTCCCCGAAGTTCCCATCATGCTTTTGGTTAAGTGTCCACTGCTTGAACTCATGCTGGGACCAGATGATGGGACAGAGCTGTGGACAAATCAGATGAGGGGTCTGCTCATACAGAGCTTAAATTCTAGTAGGGTGAAAAGAGGGAAGGAGATGATTAAGGTTAAGAAGCAAACAAACAAGAAATAAACAGAATAACTTCAGATAGTGATAAATCTATAAAGGGAGCATTCTGGATGGCACTACTGCCTTACAGAGGATGGTCAGGGAATGCTTATCAAATGCAGTCATTTGAACCAAGATTTGAATGGGGAGAACAGGGTCATTTTAAAAGCCTAGGCCAGGTTGAGATACAGATATAACTAAACCATGCTCCTCCTCAGTTATTAAACTAAGAGGTTTTATTATGTTTTCTCATTTGTTCACCTTTTATTTGTATAATTACTGTTAAGAACTTTAAAAATTATACTGTCACTTTTTAAGATGTGTTCTTTATTCCTATAGCAAGAGGAAGTTGGGCTAGATGATATATATAATGTTAAGTTTAAAAATACAGTCATTCTAACTTATAAAAGAAATGCAGCATGCCATAAGATAGAATTCTGGAACCTATGTATTTTGTACCCATCAATAATGAAAATAGCATGTGTTGTTTTGTTATTCTTCATCTGTTCTCTTTAATTTCAATCATAATATCACCCCAATTACATTTCTAGAGGATTTTTTTTTTTTCTTTCTTAGGCTTTCATGTATTTAGATGAATATATTCTCCGAGAGTGATCCTGAGAAGCCAAAATGCTATTTTTTGGTGGGGATTTTAAATTTCAAATATTGTGCACTGAAAAAGGAAATAAATGTATTGCTGAACAATGTGTTCTCCAAAACTAAGTGCTGCAGTAAAAGGTCAAGAAACTAGTCTGATTTTATACACTTGGATTAATTATTAATATTTCTCTGAATTCTGCTCCTTTAAAGTATGGTGTGAAGAACAGATTCTTTCTCAATGCAGTTTTAAAGGGATTGAGTCTTCAGTAGCTTCATGGTTCCAGAGTCATCAAATTTTTCATATTTCAAGGTTGTTGATAATTATGATAGTTCAAGGAGATTTCAAGTGAGTAAGAAATGAAATTCTATTATTGTCTTATCTTTGATTGTGAGGATATTGGACCACAAAATATTTAACTGCTTATGCATCTCAGTGCACACTCGTACACTAGAAAAATGATGAGTTTCAGAAGCTGAAAGATGTTTAGAAATAATAATGCTGCTTAGTAGTAGTACTTTCTGGCAGAAAGAATGAAAGAGGAACTAAAATATCTATATAGTTATTCTGTCAATCTTGTATGCTTATGTGATTTAAATGCTTCTAGTTTTATTTAAAAGTAGGTTTTTTAGTCAGGCACTGATTTATGGGGTATTTCTATATTCTTATGATGTATGCATGATTATATATGATGTATAAAATTATACATTGATTAATACAATATTTTGTGCATAAAATAAATTCACATGTTTAACAATAATAAAATCTCTATCTAGAGTGGAAAAGTTAGAAAAACGATTATCAAAAATATCATGGGTGTGAACAAGAAGAAAAATTTCTACTAGACAACTAACTTTAAAGAGATAAAAAGATAATAATACACTCACCCAGTTCAAAGCTACCTGTGGAATGTCTCTTAATACATCCTCGAGCAGCCACCCCTACTGCCGTGCTTCTCCTTCCTAGTGTCTACCGATGTCGCTAGACATCACTGGTTTTCTGCTTAGTGTCGCCTCTCTCACTGGGCACCGCTGGCTGTTACCATGATTTCTGAGTGCCGTCAACTCTTGGTGGCAATGCTATTGTTTTTGCTATTGCCATCACTCCTGTTAGTATTGTCACCTGCTGCCACGTCAGCCAGTTACTGTTGATGCTTCCCAATGAATCTTTTTTTTTTTAAATAAATTTATTTATTTTATTTATTTATTTTTGGCTGTGTTGGGTCTTCGTTGCTGCACGCAGGCTTTCTCTAGTTGCATTGAGCGGGGGCTGCTCTTTGTTGAGGTGCGCAAGCTTCTCACTGCAGTGGCTTCTCTTGCTGCGTAGCACAGGCTCTTGGTGCGCGGGCTTCAGTAGCTGCAGCACGTAGGCTCAGTAGTTGTGGTGCACGTGCCTAGTTGCTCCGCGGCATGTGGGATCTTCCCAGACCAGGGCTTGAACCCGTGTCCCCCACATTGGCAGGCGGATTCCCACCAGGGAAGCCCCCCAATGAATCTTGAGTGATGATGTTCCCAATGAACCACTGCCCATGCACTAGTGAACTATACCCTTCAAATGCTATCATTTCCAGTGATCTATGACAGAACACAGAGACCACTTCTCTTTCCTTCAATACCCTTAAGAACAGCTCCTTGTCCATATTAGGAGATTGCACTAGATCTATTATCTTTAACCCTGTGGACATCACAACCACCTAGGATACTTGGGAAACACACAGTTCCTTGGCATCACTTAAAACTTTCTGAATCCTAATCTCTGATGGTAGATTTCATGAATATGTATCTTTTTTTACCAGGTACTCCAAGAAAATGTTTATGCAGACAGCTCAGGATTGTTCTCAGAACACATTTGGGAGGCAGGAGTCTAGGTGATTGTGAGTTTGTACAATTCACTCTACAGCTTTGAAGGGAAGTTGTGATTGTCTCATTCACCTGAGGATTTATGTGATGTTCATATTTTCATTGTGGGTGGCATTCTTTTTCAGATTAAGTCTTTGAATCTGACACATTTTAAAACCACTCTAATCTTGGGTTATCTTTTTGATAATTTGCTGTTGTCAAGTGATTTGAAATGAATATATAGTGAGGGCTTGGTTATCTGCTTTGTGGAGATATAGATACTGGTGTGTTCATGTCTCACCCAGATGGTAAGATTCTATTGCTGCCGCCGCTGCTCAGCTTTAGAAGTCACAGGACTAAAAAGAAATGCTGTGGTGGGCACAGGTGTTCACTGTTGTCTCTGAAAGTATACAAGGCAGAGAGCTAAATACTTTCTCTCAGACTGAAGATTGATAAATAACTTCCATAGTTAATCTCAGCATCATCCAGCTGTTGTTATTGTGTTAGCCTTGGCGTCCTGGCTGGCCAAAGGGATATAGATTTATATGGATGTGAAAAATACAGGTTTCTAAAACTCTCCCGGGGGTAAATACCAGATAGAGCAGCTTTTATAGTGAACAAGATACCTTTTAACTTTTCCCCTCTTTTGAATTCTGTTCTGCCTCGATTATACCATTCTGTCTCTTCTAAAGGAGCTGTTGTGATTTGT
Source organism: Balaenoptera ricei (assembly GCF_028023285.1). Classification (NCBI taxonomy): domain Eukaryota; kingdom Metazoa; phylum Chordata; class Mammalia; order Artiodactyla; family Balaenopteridae; genus Balaenoptera; species Balaenoptera ricei. The sequence goes on from NC_082654.1 coordinate 40,310,366, forward strand.
GTGGGGTTTTAAAACTTTTGAAAAAGCAACTTCATCTTTGCTAGATTTTCTTGGCTACTGCTTCCTGTTGTGGAGCACTGTTGACCAATTCTCCTTTCTTTGTGAATTAGTGGAAAGAATATGGACTTTGGAACAAGGCAGCATTTGTTTCAAACTTGGTCACTTACTACAGACATGACTTTGTGCAAGTTATTTAACCTTCGTGAGTTACAGTTTTGTCATCTGTAAAGTGAACATACAATTCATGCAGGGCTATTGTTAGAGTTAAGGTATGTAAGTATGTAATACTGTACTCAGAACATAGCAAGAAGCAAGATCATTTTTCATCTTTCTTTTCATTACTCCAAAAATGTTTGCTTTCCCATTTCTGATCCCAATCCTCAAGCTGAGAATTTAGAGGTGTTCTCAAAGTGTAGTCTCTGGACCACCAGTGTGAGCATTCCCTGGGAACTTGCTAGAAATGAACATCCCCAGGCCCCACTCAAAAGGTACTGAATCAGAAACCATGGCATTGGGACCTAAAATGTGTGTTTTCTCAAGTCTTCCGGTGATTCTACACACGCTAAAGTTTGAGAACCTTTGAGAAAGCCAGTTCAAGATTTTTATTTAATCTGATCTTCTTCATCACGATATGCAGAAGTCCGTTCAGCTCTAAAATCTATGTTTCTTTCAAACATTTGTACACTTCAGGATGCAGTAGAATTAGAGCTTTACTTCTCCCTGACTAAAGGAAAGAAAGTTAATCTATTTGAATTTTTAAAAACCAGTAATTTAGGATCGAACCACCTGTGTCTCTTTAGGCCATCCCAACCTAGGAATGAAAATGAGGTGATCTGATCCGTCTCCGAATGACATTTCTTAAGCTCTCATCTTCACCAACTACTAATGAATTTTTTTGTCCCTTCTGAGTCTCTCTGACTTATTTCTGGAAGGTCACAGGTTCGGGAGCACCTCACATGTGCTCCTGAGCAAGTCCCTAAGTTCTCTCAGCCAGCACCAGACAATGAAGGTGAGCTCTCACTGTGAAAGCTCGTGACGGGGCCACCTTCTGATAGCATCTCTGCTGCCGGCACAGCCATCCATTTTCCTGAAGCTGCCCCTGGTGCTGAAGCCACTGCTCTGTGCCAAGCAGTCAGTATTGCTGGTGCTCTTGACGATACTGATGCAGGCGCTGGTTCACCGGTGTGGATGCGGATGCCATCAAGGGGACACCTCCCATGGTTCCCAGTCTCTGTCCTGCCTCCCTGTGCTGTTCAGGCTCAGGCTCTAGGCTATCTCCTGCCTCACAGCCCTGGAGGACTGCGGAAGGCCCCTGTAGTGAAGTCTTCCAAGTGTCTAGGCTGTGCTGCAGTTTTTGGGGTCTTCCATTATGCCAAAGCCATTCCACTCCATCCTTGTGCATTATTCCCAAAATAATACCATCTTGGGCATCTGAAGTCTCATGGAAACTTCTTTTTTTTTTTAAGTTTTTTTTTTTTTTTTTACTATTTGAAATGCATCCTCTTTATTTATTTATTTATGGCTGTGTTCGGTCTTCGTTTATGTGCGAGGGCCTTCTCTAGTTGTGGCAAGCGGGGGCCACTCTTAATTGCGTTGCACGGGCCTCTCACTATCGCGGCCTCTCTTGTTGCGGAGCACAGGCTCCAGACGCGCAGGCTCAGTAATTGTGGCTCATGGGCCCAGTTGCTCCGCGGCATGTGGGATCTTCCCAGACCAGGGCTCGAACCCGTGTCCCCTGCATTAGCAGGCAGATTCTCAACCACTGTGCCACCAGGGAAGCCCCTGGAAACTTCTTAAAAACATTTTTATTGAGGTAAAATGTATATACAGTAAAATATTGAAATGTTAAAAGTCTTCAGATGAATGAGTTTTGATAATTTTCTATGCCTAAGCCACCACCTCCCAAAACAAGATGCAGAGTATTTCCATCACCCCAGAGAGTTCCCACATGCTCTTTTTAGAGCCCATCACCCCAGCCCAGGCAACCACTTTCCAATTCTACAGCCATACACTAGTTTTGCCTACTCCAGAACTTCATGTAGGGGGAATCATATTCTTTTTAGTCTGGCTTCTTTCATGCAACACAGTGTTTCTGAGATTCATCTATGCAGTTGTGTGTATGAGCAGTTCTTTTTATTTCTGAGCAGTCGTCCATTTTGTGACTATACCTTCTGTTTATTCATTCTCTTTTTGATCTACGTTTGGGTTGTGTCCAGTTTTTCGCTTTAACTCTTTGTGTTACTTTTAGTGATCCTTCTAGAAATTATATGTATCTCTCACTTCTCAGAGTCTACCTTCAAAGTGTTATGCTAATACGTGAACAATGTAAAACCTTAAAAGAGTCACATTCCGTATTCTTCCACCTACGCTTTGTACTCTAGTTTTTATATAGTCTTCTTCAATATGTGCTATAAGCTATATTATGCATGGTTATTATTTTTACTTTAAATAGTCAGTAGTCCTTAAAAGAAATATACATCATAAAAATGCAGTCTTTCGTGAAGTGAGCCCTTTCTGGTTTTTCTTGTAGACTTATTTCTCCAAAGGACTCAACTCAGAAGACCAGTCTGAGTAACAGTCATCAAAATGACTGCTCTTTTCCAAAAGCTGAAATACTTTTATTAAAAGTTAATGTCCCGGACACTTTTATATGAAGATTCCTTCATCAGCTAGGAGTCTGTTGGAGATAGGTGAAAGGAAATCCAACCGCATTGACCTAAGCCAAAAGTTTGTATTGGTTTTCTTATCTGTTAAGTTCAAGGATAAGTGGGCTTCAGACATGACTTAGTCTAGAGGCTCAAAAATGATAAAAATGAATGAAAAATGAAAAATGAAAAATGGCTTTTCTTTTTCTCTGGACACTACTTGGCTTTCCTTTACTCGTTCATCTTCTCACGGTTGCATGATAATAGTAATTGTAGATCTCACCATAGTCTACCATGTAAGTGCAGCAGAAAAGAGAGAGCTTTTCTCTCTAAAGGCAAACCAAATTCAGATTCTGTTCAGAATCCTGTTGCCCGAATTCGGTCATGTGCCCACTCACTATAACCAGGGAGAAGGGCTTCCCTGATTGACTGAAGCCCCTGAAACAAACCCAACAAACCCACAGAACTTGAGAAGCAGCAGTGGCCTCCCTTAAAAGAAAGAGTGTTCTTTTACAAAGGGTGAATGGACGTTAATAGCTAAAACAGATGGTCATTAGAGTATTTATGCAAATAGATTCTTGGTGGCTGATATCATCAGTATTCTAAAAATGTTCAGATGTGCTTAGATTTCAGTATAGAACCTAATTTAGACCCTACTCCCTGCCCTGCCCTGTACTGCCCTGATTATTTTATAGCTGAGGTCTTTGGGACATTTCTTGATTGCCTTTAAGTGTTTCTAAGTCTGTCATTTAACATTTTTTGAGTACATCTCTCATTTTTAAGCCCTAAAACTTGTATTTTCTCTGGAGTCTCTGATTGATGTTGTTAAAGTCAATCTCTTCTTCTGGAGGGAGCCTGAAAAAAATCAAAGCTGCAACTTGGCAGTTATTAAATTTGGTTTTAAATTATCTTCACTATTGTGAAACAGAATGAAAAATGAACACAGTCTAAAACCCCAGCTAGCATTGCTCCAAGATGTTCTCAGTACTCTGACCCTTAAACTGTTTATATGTCAAGCTTGGGGTAACAGTCCTAAATTCTAGCTGGCTTTACTCTGGGCTTGGCCGTGGACATCTCCCATGGATTAAGGAAGAACTGTCCACGGTCCCGTCCTGCGTTAACACCAAACTTTCATTTGCTCAGACCTTATCCCACTTGCTCTCTGCTTCATTGCAGCTCACAGAATAGACGAGGCTCACTCGCTTTTCTAGTTTTTGTTTTGGTTTGGTTTTTTTGGTTTGGTTTTTTCTTGTAGGACAAGTGATATAGACTTGCTATTTAAATAAACAAAGAAAGGACATATTTTTTTACATTGTCATTTGTTTCACAGAACTATTCACCTCGGTGCTGCTTTGAGGGATTAAGAGTACAATATACCCGTGAATCCTGTTCAGTGTTAAGTCATGTTCATTTGTAAAGTTAGACTCAGTATTCTAAGCGGGATGGGATTTGGTTTCTCTGAATTAGCCACTAGCTCAAAATGCTACTTTAAAAATGTATTGGTTCTTTCCAACTGATCTTGTCTGTAGATATGCAAACCCATACGGAAATGTTTCCCTTTCTAGGCACAGCTGTGTATGTTTATGCACCTTGTATATACCAACATTTGTATACACACACAACACACACCTTTCACCTATACTATTCTGTATTCTTTGATTTTCTACTGTGAGTTAGAAGTCCTCTGAGCCTTTAATCAAGATTTTCACCCAACCCCTTTTTATCTACTCAGTTATTGACATCACCTTTCCTATTCTCATGTATTCCTCTAATGAGATTTGAGCATTGCAGTGTCCTAAGCATTGTGCTAAATACTAGGGTTACAACTGTGAGCATGAGGGGCCCACCCCCTGCCATCCGAGTATCTTGGCTTGTTGCATATTTGCTATTAGTTCTTTTTGTTTTGTGTTGTTTTCATTATTTGGTTTTTAAAATTTTTTAATTTAATTTTTATTTTATATTGGAGTATAGTTGATTTACAATGTTGTGTTAGTTTCAGGCATACAGCAAAGTGATTCAGTTATACATACACATATATCCATTCTTTTTCAGGTTCTTTTCCCACATAGGTTATTACAGAATATTGAGTAGAGTTCCCTGTGCTCTACAGTAGGTCCTTGTTGATTATCTGTTTTATACATAGTAGTGTGTACATGTTAATCCTAAACTCCTAATTTATCCCTCCCCCTGCCCACCTTTCCCCTTTGATTAGACATCTAGTCACATTGTCAACTCTGCTTTTTCCTATTTTTCTTAGTCTGTTTCCCTTTTAACCTCACCCTCGGATCTTCTGTCCTTTTTCATTTTGGAGCTCTTGGATAAATATCAAAGAATGAGCAGTGAAGCGGTTGGTCCGGTCCTTTTAAGGAGGCTTTTCCTCTGAGCTACCAAGTGTTCACATCATTGGATTCTACAGAACGCTGCAAAAAGGGAAGAATAAATACAAACCATTAAGGCCGAAAGCAGAGAAGAGCAACAGTTCACCTCCCCTGGCAACAGCATTATTTTCGGATTCAGTGAATCCTTTTCTCCTGCCCTTCAAGCTGTGAAATTAGCGGATTTCTATTAGGGAGAATAAGTGCCTGTTCGGAGGATAGGCATTTGGGGAAATTAAATGTCCTCGGGGATACTAAACTCTGGGACTCAATTTGTCTTTGAAGTTGGAGAATATACGACTTCTGAAAGGTGAACTTGTAGGTGTCCAATTGAATAGAAGAGTCTCACAAAATCTTCACTATCTGAGGTGTAATAAGAACACTGCTTTCCCTAACTGCTAAAATACCATCTGTTATCAACCCTTTGCGAATGATTTATCCCCTTTCATCCTCTTCCTCACCCCCACCCCACTAAAACATATAAATTTTTGGATTTTCATATTATGGTCTTCCTGCTCACTGTAACTAGTATTGAGAGGAAACTCTGACGATGCCTTATAAAAGAAATTTATTAGCTTGTGAAAATTCATACTGGGGATTTGGCAAGGGCTGGGGAGAAAGCAGAGGAAAGTGGGTAGCACATAGGTGACCCATGTGCGTTTCTATGCCTTGGACAACACAAATGGCAGATCATTTGTTCATCAAAAGTTGTTTCACAATCTACTTATACACCAGTCAAGCTACAAATGTACCTATATTGGTTATGTAGGTCTAAAAGAAACACTTTGTTATATGTCTCTTTTTTAACCTCAGTATCTTACTCATGCGTGTTGCAGGGGAGAGTGTTAGGCATTTGGGGAAAGTAAATGCCCTTGGGAGTTTATAATAAGTTTTTATAAATGTTGTTATACTTGATAATTTTGGTAATAATTATGATAATGCACATGCATCTCATTATTTTCTCTTTATTAAAAAGCACTTTTTTTTTTTGGCTTTCCCTGGAAAAAAATGCAAGCAGTTTTTAACCCAAAAAGTTAAGGATAACAAAGGTATCCTTACCTGTGAGTGATATATTTATTTAAAGAGATGTACTTAAATCCATTCATCCACTTATCAATCTACCTATTCATTCATTCCTTCATCGATTCTTTTTTTTTTTTTTTGAGCATAAATTGAAAAATCTATTGCCTTTTTTTTTTTAAACATCTTTATTGTAGTATAATTGCTTTACAATGGTGTGTTAGTTTCTGCTTTATAAAAAAGTGAATCAGTTATACATATACTTATATCCCCATATCTCTCCCCTCTTGCGTCTCCCTCCCTCCCACCCTCCCTATCCCACCCCTCTAGGTGACCACAAAGCATGAGCTGATCCCCCTGTGCTATGCGGCTGCTTCCCACTAGCTATCTATTTTACATTTGGTAGTGTATATATGTCCATACAACTCTCTCACTTTGTCCGAGCTTACCCTTCCCCCTCCCCGTATCCTCAAGTCCATTCTCTAGTAGGTCTGCATCTTTATTCCAGTCTTGCCCCTAGGTTCTTCAGAACCATTTTTTTGTTTTGTTTTTTAGATTCCATATATATGTGTTAGCATATGGTATTTGTTTTTCTCTTTCTGACTTACCTCACTCTGTATGACAGACTCTAGGTCCATTCACCTCACTACAAATAACTCAATTTTGTTTCTTTTTATGGCTGAGTAATATTCCATTGTATATATGTGCCACATCTTCTTTATCCATTCATCTGTTGATGGACACTTAGGTGGCTTCCATGTCCTGGCTATTGTAAATACAGCTGCAATGAACATTTTTGTACATGACTCTTTTGGAATTATGGTTTTCTCAGGGTGTATGCCCAGTAGTGGGATTGCTGGGTCATATGGTAGTTCTATTTTTAGTTTTTTAAGGAACCTCCATACTGTAATCCATAGTGGTTGTATCAATTTACATTCCCACCAACAGTGCAGGAGGGTTCCCTTTTCTCCACGCCCTCTCCAGCATTTATTGTTTGTAGATTTTTTGATGATGGCCATTCTGACTGTTGTGAGGTGATACCTCATTGTTGTTTTGATTTGCATTTCTCTAATGATTAGTGATGTTGAGCATCCTTTCATGTGTTTGTTGGCAATCTGTATATCTTCTTTGGAGAAATGTCTATTTAGGTCTTCCACCCATTTTTGGATTGGATTGTTTGTTTTTTTGTTATTGACCTGCATGAGCTGCTTGCATATTTTGGAGAGTAATCCTTTGTCAGTAGCTTCATTTGCAAATATTTTCTCCCATTCTGAGGGTTGTCTTTTTGTATTGTTTATGGTTTCCTTTGCTGTGCAAAAGTTTTAAGTTTCACTAGGTCCCATTTGTTTATTTTTGTTTTTATTTCCATTTCTCTAGGAGGTGGATCAAAAAAGATCTTGCTGTGATTTCTGTCAAAGAGTGTTCTTTCTGTGTTTTCCTCTGAGTTTTATACTGTCTGGCCTTACATTTAGGTCTTTAATCCATTTTGAGTTTATTTTTGCGTACGGTGTTAGGGAGTGCTCTAATTTCATTCTTTTACATGTAGCTGTCCAGTTTTCCCAGCACCACTTATCGAAGAGGCTGTCTTTTCTCCACTGTATATTCTTGCCTCTTTTATGAAAGATAAGGTGACCATATGTGCGTGGGATCATCTCTGGGTTTTCTATCCTGTTCCATTGATCTATATTTCTGTTTTTGTGCCAGTACCATACTGTCTTGATTACTGTAGCTTTGTAGTATCGTCTGAAGTCAGGGAGCCTGATTCCTCCAGCTCTATTTTCTTTCTCAATGTTGCTTTGGCTATTCGGGGTATTTTGTGTTTCCATACAAATTGTGAAATTTTTTGTTCCAGTTCTGTAAAAAATGCCAGTGGTAGTTTGATAGGGATTGCATTGAATCTGTAGATTGCTTTGGGTAGTATAGTCATTTTCACAATGTTGAAACTTGATTAACTATTTCCTTTCCTATATTAGGAAAGTTTTCAACTATAATCTCTTCCAATATTTTCTCAGTCCCTTTCTTTTTCTCTTCTTCTTCTGGGACCCCTATAATTCAAATGTTGGTGCGTTTAATTTTGTTCCAGAGGTCTCTGAGACTGTTCTCAATTCTTTTCATTCTTTTTTTCTTTATTCTGCTCTGCAGTAGTTATTTCCACTATTTTATCTTCCAGGTCACTTATTCGTTCTTCTGCCTCAGGCTGGAATAGTTATTCCGCTATTGATCCCTTCTAGAGAAGTTTTAATTTCATTTATTGTGTTGTTCATCACTGTTTGTTTGCTCTTCAGTTCTTCTAGGTCCTTGTTAAACATTTCTTGTATTTTCTCCATTCTATTTCCAAGATTTTGGATCATCTTTACTGTCATTATTCTGAATCCTTCTTCAGGTAGACTGCCTATTTTCTCTTCATTTGTTAGGTCTGGTGTGTTTTTACCTTGCTCCTTCATCTGCTGTGTGTTTCTCTCTCTTCTCATTTTGCTTAACTTACTGTGTTTGGGGTCTCCTTTTTGCAGGCTGCAAGTTCGTAGTTCCCGTTGTTTTTGATGTCTGCCCCAAGTGGCTAAGGTTGTTTCAGTGGGTTTTGTAGGCTTCTTGGTGGAGGGGACTAGTGCCTGTGTTCTGGTGGATGAGGCTGGATCTTGTCTTTCTGGTGGGCAGGTCCACGTCTGGTTGTGTGTTTTCGGGTGTCTGTGGCCTTATTATGATTTTAGGCAGCCTCTCTGCTAATGGGTGGGGTTGTGTTCCTGTCTTGCTAGTTGTTTGGCATAGGGTGTCCAGCACTGGAGCTTGCTGGTTGTTGAGTGGAGCTGGGTCTTGGCGTTGAGATGGAGATCTCTGGGAGATTTTTGCCGTTTGATATTACATGGAGCTGGGAGGTCTCTTGTGGACCAATTTCCTGAAGTTGGCTCTCCCACCTCAGAGGCACAGCCTGATGCCTGGCTGGAGCACCAAGAGCCTGTCATCCACACGGCTCAGAATAAAAGGGAGAAAAAAAAAGAAAGAAAGAAGAAGATAAAATAAATTAAAATAAAGTTATTAAAATAAAAAATAATTATTAAAAACATTTTTAAAGTAATTTTTAAAAAAAAGAAAGAAAGAAGAGAGCAACCCAACCAAAAAAACAAATCCACCAATGATAACAAGTGCTAAAAACTATACTAAAAAAAAAAAAAATGGACAGACAGAACCCTAGGACAAATGGTAAAAGCGACGCTATACAGACAAAATCACGCACAGAAGCATACACATACACACTCACAAAAAGAGAAAAAGGGAAAAATATATATATATCGTTGCTCCCAAAGTCCACCACCTCAATTTGGGATGATTCGTTGTCTATTCTGGTATTCCACAGATGCAGGTACATCAAGTTGATTGTGGAGATTTAATCCGCTGCTCCTGAGGCTGCTGGGAGAGATTTCCCTTTCTCTTCTTTGTTCGCACAGCTCCCAGGGTTCAGCTTTGGATTTGGCCCCGCCTCTGCGTATAGGTCGCCTGAGGGCGTCTTTTCTTCGCTCACACAGGACGGCGTTAAAGGAGCAGCTGCTTTGGGGGCTCTGGCTCACTCAGGCCGCGGGGAGGGAGGGCTACGGATGTGGGGCGAGCCTGCGGCTGCAGAGGCCAGTGTGACGTTGCAGCAGCCTGAGGCGCGCCGTGTGTTCTCCCGGGGAAGTTGTCCTTGGATCACAGGACCCTGGCAGTGGCGGGCTGCACAGGCTCCCGGGAGGGGCGGTGTGGAGAGTGACCTGTGCTTGCACACAGGCTTCTTGGTGGCGGCAGCAGCAGCCTTAGCGTCTCATGCCCGTCTCTGGGGTCCGCGCTGAGATCCGCGGCTCGCGCCAGTCTCTGGGGTCCGCTCTGATAGCCGCGGCTCGCGCCCGTCTCTGGAGCTCGTTTAGGCGGCGCTCTGAATCCCCTCTCCTTGAGCACCAGGAAACAAAGAGTCAAGAAAAAGTCTCTTGCCTCTTCGGCAGCGCCAGACTTTTTCCTGGACTCCCTCCCGGCTAGCTGTGGTGCGCTAACCCCTTCAGGCTGTGTTCACGCCGCCAACCGCAGTCCTCTCCCTGCGATCCGACCTCCGAAGCCCGAGCCTCAGCTCCCAGCCCCCACCCGCCCCGGCGTGTGAGCAGACAAGCCTCTCGGGCTGGTGAGTGCTGCTCGGCACCGATCCTCTGTGCGAGAATCTCTCCGCTTTGCCCTCCGCACCCCTGTGGCTGCGCTCTCCTCCATGGCTGCGAAGCTTCCCCCCTCCGCCACCCGCCGTCTCTGCCCGCGAAGGGGCTTCCTAGTGTGTGGAAACTTTTCCTCCTTCACAGCTCCCTCCCAGAGGGGCAGTTCCCATCCCTATTCTTTTGTCTCTGTTTTTTCTTTTTTCTTTTGCCCTACCCAGGTACGTGGGGAGTTTCTTGCCTTTTGGGAGGTCTGATGTCTTCTGCCAGCGTTCAGTAGGTGTTCTGTAGGAGTTGTTCCACATGTAGATGTATTTCTGATGTATTTGTGGGGAGGAAGGTGATCTCCACGTCTTACTCGTCTGCCATCTTGAAGCTCCTCCCTTCATCGACTCTTAATTAAGCACTTATTGCATGTCAGATGCTGTAAACATTTTATATGCATTATTTTCTTTAATTCTTACAATAATGCTGTATAGGGAAAGTAATATTATCCTATTTTATAAATGATAAATTGAGGCTTAGAGATATTAATTATCATGCCCAAGGTCACACAGCTGGTAAATGGTGGAGCTGAAATTTGAACCCACATAATCTGACCCCAGAGTCCCAATGTCAGTATTTTTTTAAATGTGCCTTATTTTATAGGCAAAGAAAAGTAACTGAATTAAATATTGTGACTAGATTCATGATCTTAAAAGATTTAGGTTTTGAGTTAGATCTAATTTAAAGTTCTAACCCCACCAGTTACTAATTACGTGAACCTGGTGGGAATTGTTCAATCTCTCTGTACCATAGTTTCCTTCTTTTTCAACAGTTATTGAGTGCATTAAATGAAACAGCTCTATCTAGTGATCACTGAACATAGTATACATTTTACGTATGAATAGCTGTTAGCTCTTGCTCTCAGGGCTACCATACTACTCCTCTCCTTCTCTGGAGGGAAGAGGAGGATTGGGTTTTATTTGAAGATAGTGAGCCTGGAGTCTGGGGGATAATGCAGGAGTCCAAATGTGAAATGTTTGGTTCTGAGCTGACAAACATTGGAGAGATGAGAGACTCTCATGGAGGTAGAATTAAAAATTGTTGAAGTATTTCATGTGGAAGTGAGAGTAAAAGAATTATTGGAAAACTTCAGCATCTACAGTTTGTGTGATTTGGGGAGAGGGCACCATTAAACAAGATAGGGAATAATAGAGAGGACCATCTGTGCTAGGACAATGTCTGGCACATAGTAGGCATGCAACAAATGGTTGCATGTACAATTGCTGTGATCTTTATACAGACATTTTTATGATGACATAAATTTGTTCATGTTGCTCTTTGGTAAGTATTTTCCAGGTATTTCAGTAGGGTGGAACACCAGGTTTTTGCTTAAATTGTAGTAAGTACAGCAATATGACAATTACTCCATCTATAACTTTCCCTGCTGTCTTTAAATTAGTCCTTTGCTCCAAAAAGATGGTCTTCTTAATGACCTCTTAAGGCCCAGTGAACATACATGTCTTTCTGCCTTTGCTGGATTTATTGCTTGAGAATATGACCACTGTGTATCCTTGCCGATTCTTTAAAGTAGAGACTTTGTAGGCATCTCACAGGCACTCTGTAACATATGGCTGTAGCCCTAGCTTGGCTGTAAATCCCGTAGTTTTATTTTTGAAGTGCATTGTTCTTTGTGCATGTGGGTGTTTCTGGCCTCTCAAGGGGCATTGTTTGCTACTTTTGTACCTCCTAAACCATATGATATACGTGCTCTGCAATAATAGGAACTCAATAAAGGACTCTTACACTGAAGTTGCAGTTAAAGTCAAGAATGAATTTTGTGGAAAACCTTGGTGCAAATGTACAAAAGAACTTCAAGAAAATGAGAATACCATGAGTCATATGTTTCCTGGTACTATTCATTCCTTTTTAGGTATTATCATTCTGCTCAACCTTACATTTCTACCACCTATACCTACCATCTGGAGTTATAGGCAAGGGGGTGTAAAGGGTGCCAAATCTTGAGAGGAAATTGCTTTTCCTCAACAGTTGATGAAACTACACCAGAGTTCCCTAGATTACCTTCTTAGGAATAGAATACATGAATTAAATGTCATAATTTTGTCTACTTGAAGATGACCATAAAGAATCATGGTCTGTGGCAAGTTACCATTTTGCTGAGACTTAAATTTGTTTTTTTGTGTGTGTATTTTATTTTATTTTTTTAAAATAAATCTTTATTGGAGTATAATTGCTTCACAATACTGTGTTAGTTTCTGTTGTACACCAAAGTGAATCAGCCATATGCATACATATGTCCCCATATCTCTTCCCTCTTGCGTCTCCCTCCCTCCCACCCTCCCTATCCCACCCCTCTAGGTGGACACAAAGCACCGAGCTGATCTCCCTGTGCTATGCTGCTGCTTCCCACTAGCTAACTATCTTACATTTGGTAGTGTATATATGTTGGTGCTACTTTCACTTTGCCTCAGCTTCCCCCTCCTCCCTGTGTCCTCAAGTCCATTCTCTACGTGAGACTTAAATTTAAATTGTGTATTGGTGAGTGAGCCTGGCTGCTGCACACCCAATAAGAGCAACTACGTATCTGCACAGCTTTTCTTTTCTTTGATCTCTGTGCCATACACAGTAATCCTGGTGAGTTATTCATGACTACTTCTTGTGGGGTAATAGTATATTATAGTGGTATCATAAATTTGGGGTTTATGAAAGTCTTGGGACATATCTCTTCATGAATGTCAATGGATTACTGTATTTAATGATTTGCTCTCTCTTTCTTGATAAAGAAATTCTTGCCAAGCTACTGAGTTCTTATTTAAATGTAATACACCCTTCTTGTTTCTCATAGCAGAAGTATAGCCTTACTGATGAATTTTGCTTTACTCTTGAGTATGGTTTACTTTTGCAACAGATATAAATTTAGAAAGTTGGATTTAAAAACCACAGTTAAACCCAGGTCTCCCCAGAGGTAAGAAGCCATAACAGTGTCTGTGGACACCAGCAGCAGAAATACCTTCTTTTTCAAAACAATGTTCTTTTTGTTCCACGGTCAATTAGACACTGAACCTCTATGTTATCTGGAAGGCAAGCAGCAGGACTGCTTTCCCCAGAATTATATCCAGCAGTTCTCCTCCCTGTTAGCATACCCTTTCCTGATGTGTTGATTCTTTTCAGAGGGTTCCAATCCAAATAAGGGTCAATTAACAGCAGCCTGAAAATAGTGTGTCTGCCTGTCTTTTACTGTATAAACCTTGGGAGTGCTAAGGTTTTAATTTTACTTTCCTCTTAATAACAACTGAAAGTGCCATATCTTTCTGTGGAATGTAGACTTTTTTTTTTTTTTTTTTGAATGAGATAAACTCTTATTATTCCATCTAAAGCTCATGTTTTGGTGACAGCATTTTGGAGAGATATTAGGAAATCTGACAAGGAGAGACATTCATGTATGACTGAGTCTAGCAACAGATTAGCAAAAGAAACTGGACATCCAAAATCATCACCATTCATTTCCTACTCTAAGTCAAAGAAATCACTGTGCTTTTGCTTAAGCTCCACGTTGAGTTCATTTCACTGACCCTTCCTTAATTTTGGCTGAAGGGTATTTTTAATAACTCAGTATGTTTGGGAGGCAAAGGAGGCCAAGTTTCTGGCTAGGCTCCGGAGAGATGAAATAGTAATGAAATGTTTGGGGAATTATAGGGAAAAAGTCTAAAAGAAAGACACCTTTTTTTAGATCTGTTTAATATAATTTACCTAATCATTTCTGAATGAGGCGGGGAAAGAAATACACAAAACCCTCTAAGGAAAATTAGTTTTAAAACTTAAAGACTTGAGTGAGCCACCTCAAAATATGCAGTGAATTAGTGCATATTTTATTTGGAAACTAATATTTAAGTCCAGTGGAACAGCAGAAATTCATACTAATCTAACTGAAAAATACCAGAGGATTGGGAGTAGGTCACGGTGGAGGCAGGACAGCCAGGGGAAGGGTAGCGGCCAACACAAGGCAAGTTGGCTGGACGGTCTGCTGACATGAGACCTGGATGGCTAGGGTGAGGCCACTTTTCTCTAAGAAGCCCTGTTCTAATTGTTCCTGTCTCCTGAGGCCCTCCCCCCTCCCTTTGGACTTTGAAGGTTTGACTTCCTGGGCAGTGGTTTTGCCAGTCAGAGGAGTTAAATTCAGCTCAACTCAATGTAATGAGTATGTATAAGGCACCATGAGAGAGGATGTAGTAAGATGAGTGGGTCCCTTGCTTTCTCTTCCCACATGTCATCTGTATGAATCCTTCCCATCCATTGGCCTCTTCTGAGACATGTCCTCCAGTTAGTTCAGTTCTCTGTGCTCTGACCTCTCACAAGCAATTTCATTCACATTGTTGATCACACTTTGAAACCGCAGTGTTATTAGCCATGTCTTTACTCTGTCTAGTCTGTATGTTCCTTGTGGATATGTGTCCTGCTTTTGAAATACACCCTGCCACTAGCACAGTGCTGAGCCCTAGTGGGGGATATAATTGGCAGCTGTTGATTAACTGGTAAATTAAGGAAAATAGGGCCGTATGGTAAACAGTCTTCTAAAGGTGCTTAAAAAAGTTTGTTTAAATTTTAAATGACATCTGCTTGCTAAACATTTATATTGAATATGATGATGTAGAAACTGAGCATTATTTCAGGTAAAATGTTAAAGTCATTTTAATATTTTGAGGTAAAGGGCTATTTACTCACTGTATTTCATTCACTTCACATGTTTATGAAGTGCCCACTGTGTGTACCAAGTACTGATGGTATAGTTGAGACCTAAGAGTTAGTAAAAATATGAAGAAAAATCATATTTAGGGAGAATATCTCCCTATTGGTTATTTCAAGCCAATCTTTGTTTGTTAAGGATTAATTGCAAGTAAAACCCAGAGACCATTTCTTTACCCAACAGACATTTATAACTGCTACTAAAAAATAGGGAGAGTTGGCTAAATATGGAGGTGTGAGCACATTGTCCTTATCTGGAAAAAACTTCCAGGCCAGAAGAGAGGATAAAGACAGGAATGGGTAACATTAGAAGTATATTTTTTTTAATTTATTTAACAAATACTCAGTAATAGCACCCACAATGCACAGGCTGTCTTCCAAGCAGCAGCTGATTGTTTAGAATCTTCCATAAATATGACCTCATTTAATCCCCATAGTAAGTCTATAAATTAGGTACTATTATTAGCCTCCTTTTATAAATAGGGAAACTGAAACCTAGACAGGTTAAGTGTCTCACCCAAGGTCACTCAGCCTGTGCTTGACAAAGCTGCTTTCAGAAGAAGTGTTTTTGGACCTTCACAGGATAGAGAAATTAATTCTTAGGGAAATAAGGGAATAAAGTAGGCTTCCGAGAAGGGATACCATTTCACCTGGGTCTTGAAACCTGGTTAGGATTAGGATGTTTGCAAATATGGGAGAATTAAGCATATACCAAAAGCTGTGTTCTATATGGGACAGAAAGGTAAGATAGCAGCAGAATACAATTTTCTGCCCCATTTTAGAATTTTGGAAAGATATTTCCTCTCTCGTCCTCCTCTCTCAAGCCCTTCCCGAGTTTTAGGTTTTCTCTGCAATATTTTCTTTAAATTCCTTCAAATATGAATAATAAAATATAGTTTGCCTGACACTTTCACGTTATTTAAATCTCAAGATTTTGTGATAGTTATATGTTCACCACCAAGCTCCACAGCAGTCAATGACCAACACGGTTCACCATGTAGGGTAATCAAACAAGCTTCTTCAATATAAGACAGCCCTCCTGGGTGGGCTGTCAGTAACATACGCCAAAACCCATACCTTATTGGCAAGAAATGCCCCAGGTCTCTGCTG
This sequence comes from Balaenoptera ricei, assembly GCF_028023285.1. Taxonomy (NCBI): domain Eukaryota; kingdom Metazoa; phylum Chordata; class Mammalia; order Artiodactyla; family Balaenopteridae; genus Balaenoptera; species Balaenoptera ricei. Next base: position 40,326,428 of record NC_082654.1, read on the forward strand.
TTGGAAAAATGATCAGTCTCTTTCACTCTTTAACTCAATGATTAGCAACTGTGGCTAGCCCAGAAGGCTGTGCTGCAAATTTGTATAATAATTTTCAGCTTACTGGGCATGACAGATCCGATTTGCTTTTTACCAGAAATATTAAATGTATAAATACATTTTTATTTCCTGGATAAGATTGTAATTTTAAATTTAAAATTTTGTTTCTGTTGTTATTGCAGTTTCTACTGGAAACCTCAAATAAAACATTATTAGTAATTTAATTTCTATTCAAGATATCACAAACTATTTGCCAATTTTAAAATAAAAGCTAAATCCAAAATATCTTAAAATACCCTAAACAGTGATTGGGTTTCAGTGGTCTAAATCAGAATTTTCTTTAGAGGAAAAATGTTGTGAAAATAATGTACCAATAAAAATAAATCAACGCAAGTATGTAAATAATAAGTTAGAAAAGAGGAATCCAAAGCAACAGGAAACACTTACATAATAAATATCATATAATGACATAATACTAAAAAATCAAGTTTTTGAAAACATGACATGGGCCTAAGTGTAAGGGAAAACATATTAATGACTGAGGTCATAATTAAGTTGAATAGCAAAGGATGATGTAAAATCTATTTCACTAATATACCAGGGATTGGACTTTATGATAAGATGCAGAGACACTTGAAATGTCTCTCAGATGAAGAAATGGAGGACCAGAAAGTTTAAGTCATTTCCCAATTCACATTATTTGTAGGAGGTAGAAGCAATGGAGTCAGTGCTTCAACGCAGGAGTAGAGGGAAGCAATGGGATGTCTTCATTGCTGTGCTGGTAGAAAAATGAAAAAAGACTTAGTCATTTGTGCATTCAGAAGCTTTGATCCATTGGTCAGTTGGCAATTGGGCATTCTCCGTTTGCCAGAGCTTTTGTCTAAGGACCGAAGACTCAGTGAGACATAGGACAGAGCTTGCATTCTATGCAAGACTCATCCCTGGAGAGGCAGCCCTTCTATTCAGGGCAATAGCTACAACCCTTGCTCTACCAATAGTAGAATGGCATAGCACAGAGCAACTTTATCTCAGTTCCCCAAAATTTCCTTTTAGAAATCAAATTGTAACTTTATGGGATAAGCCTCTTATACTCCTTTTTGCATTTTCAGAAATGCTTTCAACCGGCACATCATTTCATACTCTTGCTTATTAGCTTTCCGTCACCTTGGCTTCCTACACCGAAGAGCTGTTGGGAGTGGCTAGCAGATTTACTAGTTAAACAGCTAATTTAGAGAGGACCCCTACACAGGTAAATAGATAAACACATCAATAAATTTTACCGGAAATAAAGCTAAACTTAAAAGAAAGAAAAAACCTTTCTAGACATATTCGCCTTGTGGAAACCTTCCAGTTGGCTTCGAGGGCAATGAGAGCAGGATGTTCCGTTCACTGAACGTTCAGGGCCCTCAGAAGGCCGTGCTGATTTCAGCATCTTCCTCACGTCCATGTACACACCAGAATACGACTTCTTTTTCCCTCCTCCAGTTTTTGGAAGAGCTGATGGTAACTGTTTTGACTCTGTGTGAGGTATAACATTTTGCGCTGTGTCATGGTTTTCTGGATAAAAATGTAATTTTTTTTTCGTCGAGAATTTGACTTGCTAAACATGAACATTTGGAATTAATATCACGTTCCTGATATAGAGAGCATTAGAGATCAGAATAATTCTATCAGACATCGCAGAAGAACGTGAAGCCTCCTTGCAAATAGGGATGCTATACAGACCATCACTTCTTGGAAGCCATGCTGAGTGGAGACGAATAGGCACTGAACTAAGCGTTCTGTCTACCTTATGCAATGAATTATCTCAACAGCTCTGGAAAGGAGACCTCCTGATCCTTATTTGCTGATGACAACACTAAAGCAAGGATGGTTTCACGATTTACTTAAGGCCACACAGTGAGTGACAGAACCTAGATAGAAACCAAGTTCAGCCTGGTCAAAGTCAAAGTTGTTCCACTGCACGACACTGAACAGGCACTGCAGGGAGAATATGCCATTTGTACCCATTTTTTTGCATATTTTTAGAGTTCACTTGTATTTTAGGTGTTTTAACGAACTTTAACCAAAAGATAATGGCAAGTTGCGTATTCTCAGAATCTAAGAGTGAGATTTGGGCTTGCTAATTACTTATTTGAAACTACAATGCATATTCCCCTTCCCCCACTCTCCGTACAAAGCCAGGCTTTAACCCGTGATGGTCTTGGGTGCTCCCCTATACAGGACCTGGAGCTCTCATGGGTGTTATGTGAATGCAGGGGGTGAGCTGGAGTAATGTCAAATACCCCTTCTGAAAGCATTTTTTGAGAGTTGCTAATGGGTTTTCCCTCACTCCAAAGTACATGTCCAGTTCTGCATTCGTGAAGTCAGCAGTCCAGGAAAGAAGTTTGTGCTTCACCCTCTGCATGTAATGTCTGGTGAAGAAGGATCAGCCTCATCTTTCTTCTCTGGGGAGACAGGATTCATGACCAGCTGATGCCACTGAAGACAAGATTAGCATAAACTATGAAAGGAGCTTACAGAGCATTTTGCAAAGTTCATTCACAAACATTGCCAAATGTTATGTTATTTGATTGAATCCCTCCAAAGTCTCCTAAGGAAGTTGACGGCATCTCCATTTTCTAGATGAAGAAGCTCTGACTTAGAAAGGTCAAGGGGACTTGTTGGGGTCATGGAGTCTTCTGTCTCCCAGTCCTGGGTTCATCTGCCTTCACTCTCCTCAGTTGCCTTTCACATCTCAGAAGTGTGAAAGTGGGAAGCAGAGAGTTTCTCCTTGATTCTGAGTGTCAATTGCTTCCTCTGTAAAATGGGCAAATATAAACAAACTTTCAGTTCCTATATGGATTTGATAGTTGCTAGTAACAATGATAATGTATTAATATACATTGTTAATGTAATTATCCACCTTATTAGTATAATGCATAACTAATATACATATGTAAATGTGTTATGTATGTGTGCATACACACACACACACACACACACACACAATCCATTTATAACTCGTGTTTTTCACATAAAATGAGAGTTAACATTCATTGAGTACTTGCCACATTCCAGATATTGTGCTCAGCTTTTCAGTATGGGGATGTATTTTTATCCTCATTTTGTAGAAGAAGAGGCTGAGGATTGTGGAGGTTAAGTAACTTGCCTAAGGTAATGCAGAAGTAGTGGCACCAGGATTTGACCCCAAGATGGTCTACTCCAGAGCATGTGCTACTAACCACTCTTTCACTGACTTTCCCATATTTCTGATAATGGTGGTTAAAAGTTGGGAAGGCAATGTGAAATTTGTGACATCCTTTTTCAGTAGACTGGTGCTTAAATAATTCACAAGCATCTGACATTTTCCTCAGGTTCATGTTTAACCTGGAGCTTCTGGTCTCTAGGTTTACTCACCTTTTACGTAAATACGTAGAGACCTGTGGAGATAAAATACCAGAGACTGAAGTATGTTATATATGATTATTTTTGCCCATCTTTTATAAAGCTGTGCTATACTTTTGAGGTACTCTACATAATTTTTAAGAACTTTAATTTTCTGTGTCTTAATAGCATATCAATACAGCCCCCAGGGAAGAAGAGATTCAGTGAGAAAGTCTATTTTATCTTATTTTGTTTCACTAGGTTTTTCATTGTCAAAATGTAGGCATTCAGTCATTCAGTGAATACAAATGTAGATTTTATCTATCTGCACCTTTTCATTGATTTCCCTTTTAAATCAAAGGAAAATAATTCAAAATACAAATAAGAAAATGAAAACAATTAACAAGTGGGAATTCAGGTACCCAGGGTATATTAAATATTTATGTGCTAACTTATCCATGGAAACTTTCTACATCCCCTTCATCAACATGAATTTTTTCCCTTGTACTCTGTTACCATTTTTCAGCTTTGTTACATTACCTTTAATAGATTGCCTGTTATTTTGGTGAGTGATTGTGGTGGCAGGGAGACTGAGTAAGAATTATGCACCAAAGTGCTGAAAGCACTGACTTTGTGCATAGATTGAAGCAGGTCTCCATCACTGTCTCACCATTTATTTTCTGGTGAGCTTGAGCAAGTGACTTAACTTCTTTACGCTTCAATATTCTTAAATGTAGATGAGCCTATTGTTGCTACCTACCTCATAGAAACGTTGTAATGATTAAATAACACATTTCATACAAAGCACAAGGGCCTAGTGCTCGTTAAGAATTAGCTGACATTATTGTTAATTTCTTTTCATTCTTACTCTCATCTGCTGTGTTGGGGGGCTTATTACCTTGTCCCTGAACTATTGTATTAGCCTCCTAACTAGTCTTTTAACCATCAGTACTTTATTAGTGTCTGGTCAGAAAACCGGATCATACAAGTTATTTCAACAGAGAAGATTTAATATAGGAATTGTTTGAACAGCTTAGGGGGAGCGCTGGAAAGTGAACAAGGAATTAACACAGAGATAATAACTGCAAGAAACAGTTACACATTTAGGGCTGGGTAAATTCAAGGGAAGAGGTGGGCATTTAGAACTCAGAAGCTTGGAGAAGGGGCCATGCAGAGTGGGACCCAGACATTTGAGGAGAGAGTGGCATTGAGCTTCTTTGAATATCTGGGACCTCTGAGGTGGGGACACCACTGGCGGCTGCTGGTGCTGGGGGTATGCTGAGTCTGCTTCTGGGAGGGTTGAAAAGAGCCGTAAAAGGAACCAATAGCTGCAGGCCAGGCTGAAGTGCCATTGCAGGGGTAGTGCAATCAGAAAGGGTGCGCCAGTGGGAAGAAGCAAGCTTCTTCTCCCTCCTCCTGCCTCCCAGCTTCCCACTAGGTTCTCCCAGGCAGATCCTAATGGACTTCTGGCTGACAAAGGAGAAAAGTAGTTTGCTGAATTATGGGGTAAGCATCAGAAAACAGAGGACAGAGAATGGGATTAGAGCTGAGAGACAATAGCTTAGTAAGCAACCCTGATGTCTTCCCAATGCTAATCTCTTCTGTAAACTCCATTGACTTCATTTTCCCACAGTACCACTTGGAACACAGCTTTTACCTGCTCTGATAATCTTCCTGTCCTACTGAACAAAGTCAATTCAATACGCATTTTTCTAAAGAGCTTACTATGACCATTCTGCTTCGGGCTGTGGGGATATCCACATGAATAAGTTTTTTCGTCCTCACACAATTTAATGTGGTATGAAGTAAACATAAGTCATTGCACAGTGTAAGCAGAAAGTACTTGGAGAAACTGATGCATTCTAACTGGTGAGACTTAGCAAGATTTCATGGAAGGATGAGTATTAAGATTTCACACTCAGTGGCATGGCGCCAAACTACCCTACTTGGCTGATTTCTCACAGCTCCCCCTCCATCTTTATCTTTTAGCTATAAAGTGTAACTGATTCCTATTCCACCTTCAGTGTTTTTGTCTGTATACTTTTGCTCATGTCAGCCACTTAGCCCCCTGGCCCACCAAGGCCAAGTGCCTCTTATGTATGCATTGAGTATCTAGCTCTAAGGATCTATATTGAACAAATGAGACCAGGTTCCCTCCTCGTGGAACTGGTAGTCTAGAAGGGGAGTCAGTTCTTAATTTTAGAAAGTCACCCATATGACTGCAAAATTACAAACCATGGTTAGTGCTGTGAAGGCCAAGTGCAAGTTGCAGTGATAGGAGGGTAACCAAGTTTGGAGTTGGAATCACAGAAGGCTTCCTTGGGGAATAAGTTAGTGAAGAGAGAGGAAGGCTGTTTCCAGCGTGTGCGGAAGACCTCAGACAGGAAGAAGCAGAGTGTGAATTTGAAAGAAAGTCAATATTGGTGCAGAAAAGGGAGATGGGGAGCATAGGCAGCACCTTTTCAGATGTTAACCATCTCTCAAAGTCCACTTCAAGAAGCACCTCCTCCGTGAAGCCTTCCTTAAATTTTTCAGCTGAAGATGGCTGCCTGTTACTGAATTGTGTCTAGAGGGACATTGGTGGTTGCTTGACATTTGTGCATAACAGGTAAGGAAGTATTCCCTGGCTCACTTTGGGAAAGGTGTAGGAGTTTGGGATTTGAGGACCTAGACTTCAGCCCTCCGTGAATCATGGTGAATGGCTGCTTCACCAAAGTTCTCAGAAATCATTAGTGTTGCATAATTTATGCTCAGCCAATCAGATTTGCTTTATCAGTTTATTTTTTTTATTTTTTATTTTTTTAAATTTAATTTATTTTTATACAGCATGTTCTTTTTTTTTTAATTTTTATTTATTTATTTATGGCTGTGTTGGGTCTTCGTTTCTGTGCTAGGGCTTTCTCTAGTTGTGGCAAGTGGGGGCCACTCTTCATCGCGGTGCACGGGCCTCTCACTATCGTGGCCTCTCTTGTTGCGGAGCACAGGCTCCAGACGCGCAAGCTCAGTAATTGTGGCTCACGGGGCCCAGCTGCTCCGCGGCATGTGGGATCTTCCCAGACCAGGGCTCGAACCCGTGTCCCCTGCATTGGCAGGCAGATTCTCAACCACTGCGCCACCAGGGAAGCCCTTTATCAGTTTATTTTGCCACCTGTATGGCCCTGCTTTTGTTCTTCTTCTTATTAGACATGAAGAGGATGAGCATATACCCACGTGCAAACACTTGGATTCCACCAGAAACAGAGGTTCCCTTGAAAAATTAACTTACTGTAGAGAGGAGGACCTAGAGGGCTCAAGGTGCCTATTGGCCTTCTTCCTGATAACCTTTAGGTCTCTTTTATTAAGAATCTAGCTGTACATATCCCCTTATCTCTCTTGGAATATGGTCACTCATCAGCATCTGTGATGGAGAAGTGGGAAAATGGCTATGAAGTGAAAACTACAAAACTCTCACTAAACATTATTTTACAAAAGTGTTGGAGTTAATGGTTATGGCAGGACTGTGTCTACGTAGGAAGACCAAGCTATGACAAAGAGCCCCAGAGTTGGGAGGCAGCCAAGTCAATGCTAGGATGACCCAGAAGTCCTAGTGGGTAGAAATGGTCATTTTATGGAGGTTGTCAATTTGATTAACTTTCACTCTGAGATGAGGTATAAAATTTCATGCCAAATGACGGAGGGGGTGGGGAGGGAGAACAATAGAAACAGCTGGTTCTGAACTGGTCTGAAGGACCATATTGGAATTGTAACTATGTAGAGAGATATGTAAGCATAAATAGGAAAAGTTGGGATGGATATTTGTGTGTGGGTGTATATAAATATATACCTTAATTTATTTATGGACTTATGTCTGGTGAATTAACCTTCACTAGTAGACTGTTATCAGCCCCCAAATAATGGAGTACACAGTTTTGTTCCCACTCTAAAAATACATTCTTTGATGGGACATGTTGCCAAGTTGTTCAGTATGTGACTAATCTCAGGGCCATATGGTGAAGTGTAATTTATGGGAGATATTATCCAGCAGCATTTCTTTAGCAGTTGTTAATTACAATGTTTTATTATTTCATTTTAGTTATGTCATAAGTTTGAGACATGGGCTGATATCATTATTCCACATTGATATAGAAAGATATTTAGTGGCAAGCATAGTTCCTAATAAGTTGCAATGTGTGTGTGCGTGTTTGGTGATTGTGGGGGGGTATGCATGTGGGGAATTGTTTTTGAGTGATATAGAACATTCTTTCCCATAACTGATGATCTAGATTAAATCTTAATTTGTGGAGCCTTGGGCAAAGTCTAAATTTAAGTAATGTTTAGGAGAAGGGGCCAAGACGTTAGATCCTATGTCAGACTGGTCCTACAAGAGAGAGGAGAGCTTACTGGATTCTGGCTTCAGTATGTCTGGTCCCCATCCTGGATGAGTAAAGATTCTGACACAGCAACGCAGCTCCATGTCTCTCTTCCCCGCTCTTCCTTCCTATCTGGAGTCTATTCCATCTCATTTTTCACTTTTATTTTGGTGGGTGAATCTCACTACGGAGTGCAAGGGCCAGCCTGCTGTAGGTTAGGAAAGACAAGACCTCCGTGTACTGCTTGTTTGTATCCTGATTTCTCAGGGACATGAACCAGAAACAATCAGAAGAATTTCCTGGACCTTGAGAAAGGAGTATTCTTTTTCCAATAGGTTAAATATTGAGATAAAAAGGAAGGGAAACAAATGCTTCTTGATTCTGATTTAGGACTATTGCATACATTCAATCCTTGTAGCAGCTGGTAAGGGGCACAAGCAAGAAGTGTAATGAGGTCTAGTCTTTTCTGACTAGGGCAGGCTGGCCCCTCACCTCCTCTTAACAGATGAGAAGACTCTGATTCAGAAAATTTTAGAATGTTGTGCAAGGTCACAGAGCAAAGACGTGGTAGAGCCAGGACTTTAACCCAGGTTAGTGTAACTCTCAAACCTGCCTCAATGTTTATTAAAACCACACTGCTTTCCTCAGGGACCCTGAGAATCTCAGAATCCCTCTTTTCTCTGACCATATTCTCTCTGCTTTCCCTCCAACTGACCCTTGAAATGCTGGAGTTGTCACGGAAAATAAAAGAAAGGTAAAAATAATTAAGTGAGATCATGTTTGTGAACCCAATTTATAAATCGTAAGGCCTTACAAAAATTTTCTATATTGGCAATAGTTGCAATATGCTCATTTACGTGAATCACTTATTCACACCTAATTACCATGCAGTACAGTAACAATTATGTGGATGATTAAATACACAGAAGATCAACTCTTTTGCAAACTGTTTGAATTAACAATACTAAACTTTCCTCCCTTAGTTTCCAGCTTGGTATATACTGCATGGTGAGCTTGATCACCAAGTGACAACTGAAAAAAAAAAACAGTGAACATTTATCGTACAAGGAGTGAGCATTCCCCCAGAAAAAACCAAGTCATAAAAGGTGGGATTATATTTCTGAGCTCCCATCTGCTTTTCTCATAGGGACTGAATTTGTGGACTTTGCTGCATTTTTGTAAACCTTACATTGTCTAAGTCAGGGATGACCATTTAAGTTATTGTGAGAACAGCTGGCAGCCCATCATCAAGTTCTGTAATTCAGACTCTATGTCCTCTTTGGTCTCACGTTTGTGACCTTGAGTTGGTTTCTTTTCAAGCCATTTTTCTAAAATAATTTTAATGACCAGAAAAATTGGATAAGCAAATATTAACTTGCATGGGATATGGTTTTCAAGCTACATCACAATATAGAACAGTTTGTAATGAAATTGCCTACTCCCATTTAAACAGGAGAAATGAGTACTCATCTCTTAACATTCTGATATGTTCTTTCAAAATACTGTGTAAATAAAAGAGCTTTTTTAATGGGAAAAATGAGTAATTTATCTTTAGATTTCTTAATGAGAGACAAAAGAATAAATGGTCATTGGTGATCTGCCAGCAGATTCATAATTGTAGTGTATTGTAAAATATGATTGGTCCTGTGAGAAGCAGTTGATTGTGCTGGATATACATGGGGCAAATAAGCAGAGGTAACAGGTGCCATTTGTCGTTCTAATAAACTGTGCTTTAAACAAGTTCATTTTAAAGGTTATAAATGAATAAGGAGACTTTAAGAAAGGAAATATGTGACCACAGTGTCTTTATGGGAGTGTGGGGCATCTTGATCACTAATTTGGAATGTTATTGGTAGGAGGGCCCATTTATTGAGTTCTTCTATATTTTGAACTCAGACTATGTACTATTTATCCCATTTAATCCTTACAGCAACCCTGTGGGAAAACACAGCTTGGATTATCTAAGCCATTTGCCCAAGACCACACAGTCTGTAAATGCCAGAGATCATCTTCAATCGTGGATCAATTTCATTGCTATTTCCACTGTCCTAGAAGTTTTGCATACATATGTAATATTATAAGGAATTAAGTATTAGAATAGTTAAGTACAGAGATTTGAGAGAAAGCTATACAATTTGATGAAGATGAGCATTTCAGTCAAGAGGAAGCATTGATAAAATAATATGTAGAGATGAGTAGGTCCTATTTGGATAACTCATTTGTCTTCATCTGATCTGTATCTTCAGGGCTTTGTAACCTGTTTATATCACACTTAATTTGGTTTTCCCCCAAATTGCTATAATTGGGTTTTCCCTCCGTATCAGGAATAGATGATGTCAATCTGTCAATCACAAGAGAATCAATGAAAATACTAACCAGTAGCATTCAGAGGACACTTGCTATCTGCCTAAAAGAGGGATGGGTTAGTAATAGCTTGTCTATATTTCCAATGAACGTTGAAGTTTGTCTCATTTTAAATCCACGCAGGAAAATCCAAGACAGATTATCCTTAGGAACCTTATTCAAATGCCCCTTTGGGTAAAGTATGTACAGAGAGTCTGAAAGCTAATGTATAAAAATAATACTTTCATGGAAGAAAAAAAAAACAACTAGAGAAGTAGTTATGATGAATAAGTGAAAACTGTGTGTATATTCTTAAAGCTAAAAAAGTGTGGTTTTATTACTTTAAAGAGTTCTTATATCACATAGGGACTATTTCATTCTCTCTAAAGACATAGTTGGGCAAAAATGAATTGCAACGCCAAAATTATTGCTGATGCCTTAGAATTCAAGACACTATTAAATATTAATACATTTCAAAATTCCTTTTTGAGATCTTTTATAGAAAACTTTGAGCAGCAGTCACCAACTCATGACACGGCTTTTTTATTCTGTATCAGGCTTGGGAAATTATACAAAATGAGTGGGTAGTCAAACGTCTTTTGAGCTGGGTGCATAAAATGTACTCCTGGCTTTATCTGACAGCTGAGAAATCTTCCCACCCGCTATCTGCAGCCCCAGGTGGAAGGAGCTGGTGATCTCCGTGGTCAGGGTCATGTACCATGGAAATCCATGACAATTTTGATAAAGTACACAGTCTCAAAATTGGTTTCTACCAAATTCTTGTGAATTGTGAATTTTCTTCCTTGAAAACTTTCTAAGGAGCTCAACATTCACTTGGTCTCCCACTTGTTCCCTTGAAGGAGATTTTGAGTGGCTATTACCAGCTGGTTAGAGGACTTGGGCCAAGTCGGTGCACTCATTTCTGCTTCCATTTTATCACTTGCTGAATGGGATTCACTACCGAGCTCCAGGGAAAGTGCATACAGAAAAATGAAATGACGTATTTCAACTATTTTATATATCCCCAGAAGAAAGGAACCGAGAACATAATTGTTTGACCTAGTTAACACTTTCTGGCCTGCTTTGTGCTATTGGTGGATTTGTAGTGCTGTTGTTGTTTTTCCTTCCATCTGATTCCATGGACCGCCATCCATGTAATGCCACTATTTTAGACACATAAAACTGGTGAACAGAAAGAGGATTCTTTACTCTTAGTTATCAGACAATATCCATCTTTTAGAAACCTTGAAATGAGGATAGAGTTCAAGTATCACTGTGGGATTTATCTTCCAGGCATCTGCCTACTAAAATGTGTTGACTGGCTCCGTAATCACTACTCTCTCATAAAATGAAATAAGTATTCAAATAATCATGGCTTTGCATATTTTGCCAAGTGAAAAAGGAAAGTTGCCTGTCTAGCAAACAAAAATAAATAGGTTGCCTGTCTAGCAAACAAAAGTAAATAGCTTCAGAAATAAAATAAAAGGCAAAATGTATTTTATAACTCACCATTCTATCCGTAAATAGTTGGGAGTGAAACTTTTCTCTAACAGGTTCAGTTACTGACATAAGTGATTTAACAATAAATCAAGTATAATTGGATTCTAAGTACCTGCAGGTACAATTTGACCCGAGTTGTTTTATTCAATAACAGAAAAAAACACTTCACCTTGTCTGCAACTTGACTGCATTTTCTGGGAAGCAGGTAAGGTCAAATGCTTCAGAAGAACTTTTTATCTAGAAGAAGAAGATGTTCTTTTATCCCACAAAGATTTAGTGAGATTTAAGAAAAAAATTTTTTGTTTAATTTTTTTGTATATATGGTACAATTCAGTGCTTATTGATAAATGATTCATTGGGAGGCTGTGGACATAAGTTAGTATTAGGTAGTCTTTGAGTCAAACATACCTCAACATTGGCAGATTTGAGCTGTATAATCAGAAGCAAGTTACTTAAATCCTCTGAGGCTCAGTTAGCCCATCTGTAAAATGGAGTTAATAGTGTAACTTTTTATAGAGTGAGATTAAATGAGATAATGGATGAAACATGCTTTGCATAGTGCCTGGCACATAGAAAGCATACACTAACTATTAACTGTACTTATTGTTATCTAGAGAGTTAGTGAAATTACTTCTCTTTGGGGGCTCTGTGGAACTTAATCATTTCATAATTAAAAATATGCAGTATAAAAGCTAGTAAACCACAGTATGAAGAGTCTTAGGAAATCTCCCATCACATTAAATTCTGTTTTTTTATACCAAGGCTTTGCAATTCAGTATATATTTTGTACTTACAGCAGATCTCAATTGGACTAACCTCATTTCAAGCTCTCAATAGCTCTGTGTGGCTGCCATATTGGATACAATCACCACCTTTAAGCTCTCAGTTGAGTTAATTCTTTATCCGGAGATGAACTCAGCTGGAAAGAGAATCTCGGCTTTGCTTGTCAGTCCTGAGGCCAGGGACAGCTATGCTTTTCTGTGTTACTGAAAGCAGCTTTGGTGTCAATGTTAAAAAAAAACAAAACAAAATAACACACATCTCTCACCCTAAGAGAGTCGACCTGAATGTACGGTCAGTCACTCTTTTTCTCACCTTTGTGTAAATCTGGAAAGTGCTTCTTTCTTTAGCTTGGCGTGAGTCTGGTCTCTAGAATGTGAACAATATAACAAAACTGCCTGCCCCTGAAATATGACAAAACTGTCTTCCGTCGTCCAAGGACTTATTTCCTAGGCAATAGAGTGGTTCTTATTGTAGTGCGCAGGACAGCAAAGAATATACAGACAGAACAAGATAACAATAATAACAAAAGAATCGACAACCTCTACTATAACCCACCCACCTTCCAACATTTTCTAAGGACTAACTGTGTGTCAGGAAGTATGTTAAGTCTTACATATACATCATCCAAATCAATGGAATATAATATTTTAAAAACTGTATCTTCTAAGGGCTTACAGAAAAAAAAAACACTTTTTTAGATGAGCTATTTGAAAGCTAAGGTCAAGTATTATTTTATTTCTCAAAAGCACATTAGATGCAGTGGTGTGCACTTGCATCTTGGACCACATTAGGCAGAATTTTCTTAAGGGACATCTTCTTACTTCCAAAGGCTCATATACACTAAGCTTGCCTTTTCCTTACCCTGTTCCTAACAACTGGATATTATTATTGCTATTTTAATATTATTTTTAAAAAATATTTATTGAACAGTTCCTATGTGCTAGACACTGACATAAGCACTTTTTATACATTATCTCATTTAATCCCACGAAACTCTAGATAATAGACACTATTTTTATATTACTCATGTATGGAAAAATGGATGCTGAGTGAAGTTAACAGCAAAACAAACAAAAGGCCTCTCCCATTATCACACAGATATTAATTAACAGGGATGAAACTCAAATTCACGTCTGTCCAGCACCAAATCCTGGACTTTTATACATTAAACCACATCGCATAGGGTTATTGAGGCAATAATGCCTCATGACAGGTGCATTTTTATGTAAGAAAGCACAGACACATTACACTTTCCTGAATATATCTATATGGAGAGTCTTTTGTGACCATTCTATTACAAAATAAAATATTATTATGATGTGATATGTTTATGTATAACACAGTTATAATTACCTTTTTATCTCTATTGTGGAAAAATGTTTAGATTATTAAGATTGAGACAAGAAGCTGTTTTTCCCTCACCATAATTAACAGTAAACTTATTTAGTTAAGTATCAGTTAAAAGTACAGGCTCTAGAATCAGATAACCTAGGTTCAAATTTTAGCTCTCTTAATTGCCAGCTTGGTGAGTAATCAGGAGCAAGTTACTTAACTTCCCTAAACTAGTTTTCTCATATATAAAATGGAAATAATGATAGCAGTAGACTATGGTGAGGACTAAATGAGTTAGGCATGCAAAGCACTTAGGTCCATGAATGTTAGTTTTGTTACAATAATAATGATAATGATTAAACTTGCATATATTTCTGTATTCGACAAGAGGTCAACAATCCTTGGAAGAGAATGCTTTCATCCTTTAGGTTTTAGAGAAGAAAGGGAGGTAATGCTGTTTGCCAAGTCCTGGTTTTGATGAGGTACCAAGTAACCTGTGAAAGCTGCTGGGTCCTCTCATCTTGTGTCTCACGTCAGGAATTGCCCACCTGCACTTGATAGTTGCAGCTTGCACCTAAGTCACTGCGATTGCCTAAGAACATGCGACCTGAGGCAGTTGAATAGACATATGATTATGTGTTTCTATTACAGGACTAAGATCCTTATCTGAAGGGTAATAGTCTGTAAATTCTCAATTTTTTTTACCATTCACATTTTAAATTAGTTGGGAAAACTGGTAAAAGTTTAAATGCAACTACTGACCGACCTCATTTCAGTTTTCAAGTCAACTTGCATATTTTTCAAGTGACAGCACTATTTAGATAAAAGAGTTACTGGTTTATCATCATGGGTCTGGATATGAGGTCTGGCATTCCTATGACTCCTTAAATTTCTCCAGACACACATTTCCGAAGATTACGAAATATGGGAGTAAATAGGTTTCTGGGGCATGACTACATCAGTTCTGAAGTAATATTTCTTTATTAATATCCTGAAAATTATTAAATTAATGGGAACAAAATATTCAAGTAATTACTCCAGAGAGCCTGCAAGATACATTTTAAGTCTGCACGCTTTGTCTTTGTAAAAAATAGGTAATTGTATTTCTTGATATCTGGAAGAGAAGAGAATGGCTAGGGTAAAAAACAAAAATTACTTTCAACGTAAAGCTTTTTCTTTATCAGAAACATAAGCCTCTACTTCCTGACTTTCATGTGAGTTAGAAGAATAACTTTCCCAGTGCTTTTCCATTTAAGCATAAGTTATTGAGATACTGTGTTCAGTAACTTGAATATCTGCAGTCTTCTCTATGAATTAAAGACCTTGCCTTCTTTCAAAAAGTTAGAATTATTGCATGGAAGTAAAGAGTTGGTGGGAACTGTTTTCAATATTTTGTAATACTCTATAAAGGAAAACAATCTGAAAAAGAATATATATATGTGTGTGTGTGTGTGTGTGTGTGTATAACTGAATCATTTTTCTGTACACCTGAAACTAACACAACACTGTAATCAACTATACTTCAATTAAAAACAAAACAACAACAACAAAAAGAATTGGTAAAATATTTATAGTCATATTACATTGGCCAACTTTCTTGTTTACTTGGGAACAAATGTGTTCACCTCATATATTTTGTAGCTTATGAAAATAGTATTCACTACCCTGAAACATTACAAGAAAATTAAAAAGATAAGAATGAATACCTCATACGGATTTTGCAGACTATTTACCATTTACCGTATTTACTATTTAGATTCTCTAATAGAGAATCTAAAGAAATGTAGCCTAGCTCCTGAAAAGTAACATCTGTGGTTAAGTTGTCAAGGTAAAGAAAGTAGAACAAGATGGCCAAAACTGTGGCTTTCTTAAAATAACTAATTAAGAACTACTCCTTGCACTGGCTAGTTTCAGTGTGCCTTTAGATTGTCAGTGTGGTTTAATGGTTACTTTTGAAATATAATCCTGAAGAGGAACTATAAAACTGAAGAGGAACTATAAAAAGGTCACGGTTGTCATGCATTGTAATTATAATCACCGACAAATATTTACTGAACACCTCTTCTGAACAAGGTGCTCTAGTAAATGCAATCATGCCCTCAAATAAATAGTCCTGTGGTAAGCATTTTGTGACATAAACGGAAAGACTTTCCTCATCAAAGTGGATGGATATCCATTAAGTCCATTAAAGTAGAGTTAACAAATATGAAAACATGTCCGGTATGCTTGCAAGATCTTTTAAATAGTTTGTATCTTCTCTTCAGACCAGTCTTGAAATGCTTTGAAAATATTTTTTTTTTCAGGAGAAGAAAAACAAAGAAAACATTACCTAAATTCACAGGAGTTCCATGACAGAAAGCACATGCAATAGTGTCCACGATTTCAAGGGGGAAAATGAACCATGTTATAAAACCTGGTGCAGGACCTTGATCATGACCAATTCAAATTTCCTACTAAAAAAAATGTGTGTCACATTGAAAAAGGTGAAAAAGATCAGCTCTTTAAGACGTTTTAGTAAAATTCAATTTAGCTCTGATGAATGTATTTCAAAGGCCAAAATTTAGGTAAAACTAAGAACTGTTGAATGGAGAGTTTTGATCAGAGGGAGAATCGATTTATATGAGGATAAACAAGTCATCAAGGTTAGCTAGTGTTAAAGAAAATGAATGTGAAGTTAAGCCAGTGACTATAGGCAAACTCTGGGATTTCCTTCCACACCTTTTGCAGAGGGAGAGTGAGTTCCTGTGGATCTACTGTTTCTACCACCGAATCAGTGTAGTTTCTTTATCCACGTGATCTCACTGGCTCTAACCATTAGCATCTCTGCCACAATCTGGGAAAAGGTGAAGGACCGTTCTCCTGGTGCTCTGTGGAAACAGACCTAGGTTCTAAGTGACCTAGGCAGGCTGCTACTGGTCTCCGTGCCATCCCCATCACTCGGTAGTAGAACAGGGGGTCAGTAGTGATTAACATTTACTCAATACTAAGTAGATGCAGAGTGCTCTAATCTTTTCCATGTGTTATCTTCTTTACCTCACAGTGATGTAGGTACAGTTATTGTCTCATCTTATAGATGAGGATAGTGAGTTTCAGGCAGGTTATATAACTCTCCCAAAGCCACACAGTGGCAGACCTCATGGTCTTACCCAAAGATACCACCACATTTTTAACCACTCTGTCAAAGCCACCTCTTAAAGTTGCTGGTGTAAGTCCATCAAGTCTTCATGCCCATGGCTGCAGCAGAAATAACCTGAACTTTGGAGATAATGTGGACTCAAATCTCACCTTAGTGGCCTATTCAGTTTCTAACTTTGGATATCTAACTCAGCTTCTGAGTACTGGTTTTCTTAATTTCTGTGAAGGTAATAAAAATAGCTAATATTAAGTGCTTACTATAGACCAGGCACTATTCCAAGTACTTTATGAATGAACTCGGTAGTCTTTACAGTACAACTATAAGATAGATACTATTGTTGTTTTCATCATCAGCTTTATTTATTTATTTACTTTCCTTTATTTATTTTAAATTTTATTTTATATTGGAGCAGGGTTGATTAACAATACTGTGTTGGTTTGAGATGTACAGCAAAGTGATTAAGTTATACATATACACGTATCTGTTCTTTTTCAAATTCTTTTCCTATTTAGGTTATTACAGAGTATTGAGCAGAGTTCCCCGTGCTATACAGTAGGTCCTTTTTGATTATCTGTTTTAGATATAGCAGTGTGTACATGTCAATCCCAAACTCCCAATCCATCCCCTCCCCACCCTTCCCCCCAGTAACCATGAGTTCGTTGTGTTTCTGTTTTATAAATAAGTTCATTTGTATCATTTTTTTTAGATTCTGCATATAAGATATCATATGATATGTCTTTCTCTATCTGACTTACTTCACTTAGTATGATAATCTCCAGGTCCATCCATGTTGCTGCAAATTATCATCACCAGTTTTAGATGAAGGAACAAAGATCCAGAGAGGCTGAGTGCCTGCAGTCACCCAGCATCTAAATGATAGACCTGAGGTTCAAACCTATGTAATGTCTGGAGGGAAAACAGCTTGACACATGTTTACTGTCTTCACCACTAAGCCCATCCCATCCCCGTCCATCCAAAATGCTTGTATGAAAACATTCCAGCCCTTTTTCCTGGGTTTCTAAAAGCAAAAGAGTGCTAGACATACTGCTTCCATGCTCTTCAGACATCACTGAGCAAGCTCCCACTGAGAGGCATTAGAGATGATACAGATGGGGGACAGGAAATGTGAGCCATTCTGCCGAGTGGTCCTTCTCTAGGCCTTTCCCTACGGATCCTTCTCTTTCACCTTGTTCTCAGTAACTTGTCATTTCGTGCCTGCAACATAGGAACAGCCCCCTAACTAGTCTCTGAGCTGCCAGTCTTACTCTGCTTAATTGCATTTTTAAATTTCACCCAGTGTTATTTTTCAAACAAACCAATGGTGTCACCCTTTCTCTCCCCATCGTTAACTCAAAAAGTCATAATTGCTTCAGGTTGCCCTTATGATAAAGTCCAAACTCTTTACTATGATCCTTTATATCTCACCTGCTGCCTCTGGTCCTCTTCACGTGCTGGTCCTTCAACCTGTGACACACTTCTGACTTTTACACACACACACACACACACACACACACACACACACACACTCTCACCGTCTTTGCTTGAGTGGCCCCTCTTGACACCATTCAGATCTTAAAGACACTTCTTCAGGATATGTTTCCTCTAGTCCAAATCAGATACCTCCCTGAGTTATCTGCTCTCACAGTCAGAAGTTAAATTCTTCTTCTTCTAGAATATAATAACTATGAGAGAACAGACTGTGTCTGGGATATAACAGACACTCAGTAAACATTTATTAACTAGGATGGATGGATGGAAGGAAGGAAGGAAGTAAATCGTAATTTATGAAGCCTGAAATAGAAATGCCTCCTTTCAGAAGCTCTCTTGTGCCTCTGTGTTTCACCGTCTCATTTCTTCTCTTCCAAAGCCTCTTTGCAGCTAAACCAAGCTTTTGCTTCTTCATCCCCAATACAACTAATCAGTTTCCAAGAACCAACTTTTATCTGGTTAAGCACGCTGTGAACTCCCACACATTCCTAAAATCTGCCATGTTGAACGGGAGAGGGTAAAGGAGGAAACTCCTTTCCTTTTTGTTTTCACAGAAAAAACAGTGGGGTCAGAATTAAAGCAGCTCAGAAGGGAACCTGGTGACAAAGTGGCCTTGATTAGATGAGAATGGAGGAGTAAGGGATCAGGATGCCTAAGAGGTGATGTAAGAGAGGACTTTTACCTTTACCCAGACATGATGTCTAGACATTTGCCTTTTCTCTTAAGGAAACAACAAAATTTTACATATATATATATATATGTGTGTGTGTGTGTGTGTGTGTGTGTGTGTGTATGTACATATATGTATGTATATATATTACACACACACACCCCACATATATAGGTTTTATCCATAGCAAACATATATACTTGGAGTTAGCAAAAATTTATTTTCTGATAGTTTTCTTAATCCCCCGCAGTTTTAAAACCTCAGTCTAGATCTGTAATATTTCCATTCATCAGTGTTTCGTGACTAGTCAACTTTTTATGTATTTGCCATCTTGATATATTTTTGTTCTGTTATTTTTGCCACATTATATAAAAGGAAATTTTCCCAGGCCTAGGAATCTAAGAATAAAACTGTATGTTTAAATGTTTCTAAAATGTTACTTACCAAAATATTTTGCTGTTTATTCAAGCTATCAAAGTTTTTGTATGATTCTACGATATCTGTATTAAAATAGTTTCTTCAACATTTTTAACCAGAATCCCTGGAGAAATTCTCAATAGCTTTCTTTATCAGAGAGATTTATTTTTAACTGTTATTTTTTTAATCACTAAATCACTTCTGTTGCTGTTACTCAAAATTAAAGGAATAAATTTACTGTAGAACCATCCTTTAAGTATCATGTGTTTCATATATTGGTGTTAGGTTATTTTTATAAAGAGACATTTTATTTAGAGACATTATCCCCATAATCTTTGCAGAATGACAAAAGAATCAATCTGATTTAGGATTACAAATTAAAACTGGTCATCCTGGAAGATCATGTGAAATTCACAGGGACCTTCTCAACAAAAGCAGGAGGGAAGGTCAGGGAATACACAGTAGTTCTCAAAATTTAGTGGTCTTCAGAATTTCAGAATTAAAACTCGTATTTCTGCCCACACCTCCAGTGTTTCTGATTCAGTAGGTCTGGGTGGGTCCAAGAACTTAACATGTGTAACAAATTCCTGGCTGGTGCCGATGTTAATTGCTGTGAACCTCACTTTGAGTAGCACTGGTCTAGACAATTTCTGAAGATGTTCTCTGTCCAAAGTTAGCCCGTAAAGTTTGCAAACCTGTCCAACACATAGAAGCAGGATAATTTTTTCAACTGTTCTCTGCTTTTCTGAAGAATATCCAAGAAATACAAATTGATAGCACTGTCAGCTAATGGAAATCTGTGCCCTTTTTCTTATTTCTACAGTAGCAGTTGCCTTGATAAGTATATAATACATATATGTATATTAAAAGTAGCATTTATATCTTCTATTAAAATGTAAATCATCTACCTCTTGTTACAAAAATTTGACTTAATTTGCTTATCTCTTGAGCCCTTATAAAAAATTAAACCTCTACAAGTATACGCCACATAAAATCTGACCAATTCCACTGTCTAATAAATGCCTTTTGGAAAAAAAAAAATCACATTAAAAAAAGTGTCATTCCTGAAAAACTTAGTGAAGCAACAATTTCATGATTTTTAAGATATTCCAGGCATTAAATTTTTCTCTTTTCTGATAGGTAAGCTATATTTTACAAAATTATGGTAATAGAAATAGGAACCTTGGCTGCTATGATTTTGGAAAAATTTCTTAGTAAAAGCAATCATCATTCAATTTTCAGGTAAGTGATTAAAATTAAAATGCTTCATACGCTAATTGCAGAGTCCCTAGTTTGACATGAATCGAAGGGTTGCTGTTTGTCATTCTAAGTAGACCTTAAAAAATAGTCCTTTGATCTCAGGTGCTTTCATGAGAGATGCTAATAGGTATGGCCTTGTATGTCAGTGAATGGAAAACCAAAAAGACAGGTTAAAACTGGACTTCAGAGTGGTTTTGAGGCTAAGCATATGTTGGAGAAGTCCAGTTTGAAAGTATGCAAATAATAGAGGGTTCTGAGGCAATAAAAGGAAGGAGCAGAAAAGGTGTATGTAAATACAAATGTTCTCCAAGCTCAAATTTTGAGAATCAGGGTAAAGCAAAGATAAAATTTTGGTGATTTGGGTAGAGATTTTTTTTTGTTCTGTTTACTTGTTTATTTTTTAAAAAGTTATTTTATGTTGGACTATAGTTGATTTACAATGCTGTGTTAGTTTCAGGTGTACAGATAAGTGATTCAGTTACACATATACATATATTCTTTTTCAAATTCTTTTCCCATTTAGGTTATTACAGAATACTGAGTAGAGTTCCCTGTGCTATACAGTAGGTTCTTGTTGGTTATCTATTTTATTTTATTTTAACATCTTTATTGGAGTATAATTGCTTTACAGTGTTATGTTAGTTGCTGCTGTATAACAAAGTGAATCAGCTATACATATACATATATCCCCATATCCCCTCCCTCTTGTGTCTCCCTCCCACCCTCCCTATCCCACCCCTCTAGGTGGTCACAAAGCATGAGCTGATCTCCCTGTGCTATGCGGCTGCTTCCCACTAGCTATCTGTTTTACATTTGGTAGTGGATATATGTCCATGCCACCCTCTCACTTCATCCCAGCTTACCGTTCCCCCTCCCCGTGTCCTCAAGTCCATTCTCTATGTCTGCGTCTTTATTCCTGTCTGCCCCTAAGTTCTTCAGAACCTTTTTTTTTTTTTTTACATTCCATATATATGTGTGTTAGCATACGGTATTTGTTTTTCTCTTTCTGACTTACTTCACTCTGTATGACAGACTCTAGGTCCATCCACCTCACTACAAATAACTCAATTTCATTTATTTTTATGGCTGAGTAATATTCCATTGTATATATGTGCCACATCTTCTTTATCCATTCATCTGTCGATGGACACTTAGGTTGCTTCCATGTCCTAGCTATTTTAAATAGTGTTGCAATGAACATTATGGTATATGACTCTTTTTGAATTATGGTTTTCACAGGGTATATGCCCAGTAGTGGGATTGCTGGGTCATATGGTAGTTCTATTTTTAGTTTTTTTAGGAACCTCCATACTGTTCTGTTTATCTATTTTAAATATAGTAGTGTGTTTATGTCAAAATTTTCTTTTTGATCTCTTTGGCCTCCGATTTTACAGCTTACTCATAGCAATGTTTTACATCAGCATTTATAATGTTCTGCTTTGCTTGTCTTTATTCATAACTGGCAGCATTTAATGAACATTACATATATCATATTGAGTACAAGACAGGAGGGAATTGTCTGTGAGGGACAGGGGTGGAGGCTGTAAAAGACAAGAAATGGAAGAAATAAGAGATGAGAGGCAAGGAACCAAAGAAAAAGGAGGAAAAGAAGAAAGAGAAAGGAGAAAAAAAGGAGAAGAACCTAGCAAGGAGGAAGAAAATAAGAAGTGGGAAGGGACTAGAGGAAAAGAAACAGAAGTAGGAAATTCAGTAACAAGAAAGGGAACAAGAGAAAACAAAATGTCCCTGTCCTTACTAAGATGGGCTTGCAACGCCCTTACACCCTGGCTTTTTCCCGGGTTCCCCGCAATCATATCTCCTGCCAGTTCTGGTTTCTATCCATAGCAAGTAAGCACCCAGCTTTCACTGGATGAATTACTCCTCAGAGCCACTTACCTTTCCCCACAGACATTACATTAACTTCTGCTCTATTTCCTTTGCTTTGATCTTCCAAAACAGGATGAAAACTTAAAATGAATTGTTGGGTACCTTTTTATAAAAGTCAGGATTTGATTTAAGACTGCATAGAAACTGGAATAACAAAATGGAATACAGAAATTTCCCTAGAACAGCGGAGATGTCACCTTGCTTTAAAGGAGAATCCAACTTCTCTTTGACTCAATGTCATTCAACAAGGATAATTGAGTAATTATATTTATCTGGAACTATGGCTAGTTACAAAAGGAGTGGATGCAGCCCTCTGTCTGTGAATGGATTAAGTTCCAAGAATTCATTTGTGAAAATCAATTACTTGGAATTTCAAATGCATTTTCCCTCAGAAATAATGTTATAAATAATAGTTAGATTTTCCCATATTTAATCCATAATGTAGCCAAGATATATTTGAAATAAAGAGTAGTAAGGGCTACTGTTAGAATACCTAAAACCAATCAGGGAGATACAACAGTGTAACTGAATTAAAAATATGTCTCCACAGCTACATGTAGAAGAATGAAATTAGAATACTCCCTAACACCATACACAAAAATAAACTCAAAATGGATTAAAGACCTAAAGTAAGGCCAGGCCAGACACTATAAACTCTTAGAGGAAAACATAGGTAGAACACTCTTTGACATAAATCGCAGCAAGATCTTCTTTGACCCACCTCCTAGAGTAATGAAAATAAAAACAAAAATAAACAAATGGGACCTAATTAAGCTTAAAAACTTTTGCACAGCAAAAGAAACAATAAACAAGATGAAAAGACAACCCTCAGAATGGGAGAAAATATTTGCAAACGAAGCAACTGACAAAGGGTTAATCTCCAAAATATACAAGAAACTCATGCAGCTCAATACCAAAAAAAATAAGCAACTCAGTCCAAAAATGGGCAGAAGACCTAAATAGACATTTCTCCAAAGAAGATATACAGATGGCAACAAACACATGGAAAGATGCTCAACATCACTAATTATTACAGAAATGCTAATCTCTAAACTACAATGAGGTATCACCTCACACCAGTCAGAATGGCCATCATCAAAAAATCTACAAACAATGAATGCTGGAGAGGGCGTGGAGAAAAGGGAACCCTCTTACACTGTTGGTGGGAATGTAAATTGATAGAGCCACTATGGAGAGCAGTATGGAGGTTCCTTAAACAAACTAAAAATAGACTATCATATGACCCAGCAATCCCACTACTGGGCATATACCCAGAGAAAACAATAATTCAAAAAGAGTCATGTACCAAAATGTTCATTGCAGCTCTATTTACAATAGCCAGGACATGGAAGCCACCTAAGTGTCCATCAACAGATGAATGGATAAAGAAGATGTGGCACATATATACAATGGAATATTACTCAGCCATAAAAAGAAATGAAATGGAGGTATTTGTAGTGAGGTGAATGGAGTTAGAGTCTGTCATACAGAGTGAAGTAAGTCAGAAAGAGAAAAGCAAATACTGTATGCTAACACATATATATGGAATCTATGAAAAAAAAAAAAAGGTCATGAAGAACCTAGGGGCAAGATGGGAATAAAGACACAGACCTACTACAGAATGGACTTGAGGATATGGGGAGGGGGAAGGGTAAGCTCTGACAAAGTGAGAGAGTGGCATGGACATATATACACTACCAAACGTCAAATAGATAGCTAGTCAGAAGCAGCCGGATAGCACAGGGAGATCAGCTCAGTGCTTTGTGACCACTTAGAGGGGTGGGATAGAGAGGGTGGGAGGGAGAGAGATGCAAGAGGGAAGAGATATGGGAACATATGTATATGTATAACTGATTCACTTTGTTATAAAGCAGAAACTAACACACCATTGTAAAGCAATTATACTCCAATAAAGACGTTAAAAAAATTAAAAAATAAGAAAAAAGACACATGTACCCCAATGTTTATAGAAGCACTATTTACAATAGCCGGGACATGGAAGCAACCTAAATGTTCATCAACAGAAGAATGGATAAAGAAGATGTGGCACATATATACAATGGAATATTACTCAGCCATAAAAAGGAATGAAATTGGGTCATTTGCAGAGACGTGGATGGACCTAGAGACTGTCATGCATAGTGAAGTAAGTGAGAAAGAGAAAAACAAATATCATATCTTAACGCATATATGTGGAATCTAGAAAAATGGTATAGGGGACCTTATTTGCCAAGCAGAAATAGAGACAGACATGGAGAACAAATGTATGGATACCAAGGGGGAAGGGAATGGGGAGGGAGGAATGGGGAGATTGGGATTGACACATATACACTATTGATACTATGTATAAAATAGAGAACTGATGGGAACATACTGTATTGCACAGGCAACTCTGCCTAATGCACTGTGGTGTCCTAAAGGGGAGGGAAATCCAAAAGGGAGGGGATATATGTATATGTATGGCTGATTCATTTTGCTGTGCAGTAGAATCTAACACAACATTGTAAAGCAACTATATTCCAGTAAAATTAATTAAAAAAATATGTCTCCAAATTATATTAAATTCTGGTGCAAAAGCAGAGATTGACTAATTTGGGATGGAACAAACACAGTAGGCTACTACATCTCTTCCCTTCCTGTGGCATGAACTGCTAATTGGTCATGGCCTCTCTTTCCACTAAGCCTTCAGCCTCAAAATGCTTCCCCAAACAGTGTTTTCTGCAACTGCTGATGTCACAGTCATACTTGACAGAGAAGACTTGGTTGGTTTGCCATTCCACCAATAGAGACACCATTTATTTTCAACATCGTAAAGCAAAGAAACATGTAATGATCACTTGCAGGAAGGAGGCAAGGTGGTGGTAAGGATAGAGTAGAATAGATGGAAACTTTGGGGCATTGATTGGCAGAACTTGACCAAAACAAATGGTTAAACTTAGTTGAAAAGCAGGGTTTTGAGGTTAGGGGTTAGCTACACCAAGGCAGAATCTGGTAGGAAAGAGAAAGCGGAAACAAGCCCCTTACCTAGTCATGAGCTAGTTATTCTCTAAGATCATGGATCAGGGCCCATGGAGCCAGTGCCCAAATTCTCATTTGGCCGCCCTCCTTGGATTGTGTATAATGAGATACTTACATACAGCGCTGCCACTCAAGATAACTGAGTAGGGAAGAATCTTGGTTCCATGATTCTAAGGAAGTTTTTATTGGCCTCCACTCAAGTTCCTCATTTCAGACAAATGGGGGCTCTTCCAGATACCTGATTAGTGATGCTATGATTGAGTTAAAATGTATGGTCAGAAATATGACCTGAGGTTGGAATATTTAATAGAGTACAAAAGTTGGTTCTTGCTCCTCTTTTGTAAAATGATTTTCACGGACTGACCACAAAGGATATCTAGAGCAATGCTAAGTTTGTCTTAAAGAATAATTGAAAAATTTAAAAATGAAATATGATTGCCTTGAGAAATGCCCAACTTATTAATAGGTCATGTTTTAAAAGCCCTAAATAGCATATATTTATTTCATTGGCACGTGTAAGTATTCATTAAATCGGGGAAGGGAGTTCCTATAAGTAGTCCTAAATTTTGCCACAGTCTAAGCTGTTTTAAGTTTTAAGCTGTTTTCTGTACAAAACCTTTACAAGCCTTAATACTTGAAATATGTAAGAAATACAATTTATTTGGCATTGTTCTTCGCTTACCAAAAGGCTCGTAAGTTATCTGAGCTTATGAAGTACTTGCTATGAGTGACCAAATATGAGGTGGACTCATGGTTTTGGAACACCGTATAATCCACAGCAGGAGAGCTGTGTATTTTCAAATTGCCCTCCGGAGGGGTTCATCAGAAAGTGCAAAAATGCTTAGGTTTCAGAGAAAAGGAGAAGTAAAGCATAGTTTACTTTGAAATATTTATTTCAGAAATCATGCAGTTTACAACAAATCTTCCAAGTTTCTAGCTTTTTTTCTGACTTTTTAATATTTTTTAAATAATATGAATGTTATTAGAAAAGAGTTATACATTTATTGTAGCAAATTTTTAAAAATAGAAGCAAAAATAAATTAAAAATTCTCGTAAGACACCACCACCTATGGATGACTGCTGTGAACATTTTGAGGTATATCCTTTTAACCATTAAAAAATATATACGAGCATACACATAACATTTATATAATATATATTATATATATTATCTATGTATTATATATAATATATATTATATATAAATTATATATAATTTTGTGTGTACTCATTTCCATGTAATGGGCTTATATGACATATGTTGCTTTATAAAATGATTTTTTTCACTTAAAATATATAATTAACATCTTTCCATGTAATTAAATATTCTTCTGAATCATCATTCTAAAGGCTATATAGAATTCCATGTGATGAATGCACCATGGTTTAAATAATGTCTTATTGTTGACATTTGGAATTTTTCCATTTTTTTTTTTACTAATCTAAAATAAATTGTGAATATTATTCTTACTGCATAATCTCTGGTTATCTGTGATTATTTCCTAAGGATAAATTCCTAGAAGTCTTGCCGAGACAAGAATTTATCACATTTTTAAGGCTTTTATCTTACAAAGTAAGTACCAATTTATACTTCCATCAGTATGTGGAAATGTTTTACTTACTTTCAAATGGAATTAAAGCCTCTTAGAAGTGCCCAGGTTTATAATAATTTTATAGGAGAATCAGACTTAGGGCAATTATCCATTGACTTTTTGAAATAGTTGCCAGTTCATTCTGCCCAACTTTGTAAGATTAGATTTCATTTTATTATTTTAGGTTAAAGACATTTTTATATACCAAGATATTCTAAGGAAAAGAAACCTATCCCTTTCTGATATTTTCCAGTGATAGCTTGAACTACTCTTACGTGTTTATAGCTCTCAGCCATGTGTTTTTAAGAGGTTGTTTTTAAGAAGTTATTATACTTAGCTGATGAACAGGATTTTGCTTTCCCAAATTCATTTAGAATAGTTTAATCTCCCTCTTCTCAGCTCAGTCTATGTTAAGATTGTATTTTTATTCACAGTTTGTATGCCTACAAATTTCCAAATTTTTATTTCATTCCAAAGTACTTGCTACTATGATAATGCATGTTAAACATACATGAATATGCAAAGACTCAAAGCTATTTGGATTTGAATTGCAAAGTCCCTTGCAGGTCATGAGCCAGGCATAATACTCTATCAGGAAAAGAAATTACTAAAACAAATCACTTCTGAGCCAGACCAATACATGTCTCATTATTTCATTAAAGCTATCTGACTTCAGATAACGCCTGACTTTATGCACTGAGATGCTTGAAAAAATAGCTGAAGAATTTTTCTTTGAAAAAAAATCAATACCATTAAAGTCAACAGAAAACCATGAAGAGGGTCTGAAGTCACCTCAGAAACTTATGCCTAGGAAGCGGTAAATATGACAATCTGATGGGGTGGGTAGTGGTAAAGGTCACTTTATACATATTAAGGTTCAAGTTCTCAGTAACCGACTCTTCATCTCACATGGACCTACGTGCAGCTTGCTGATGGGGAAAAAAAAAAAAATCACCTCAGAACCTTTTTCCACTAGCTATTCAAAATATCCATTCATCCAAAGAGTCTCTGTTCCATGAACTTGGTGGAAAACCAGACTGATTTCCATAAAATATTCATATTTTATAATCACAGTGTGTTGCCTCAAATATATCTTCTAGTGTTTAAATTGCCTTGGAATCAATTAAGGGGGTAAAGGGATTTAGAAAAATGTGACCAAGGGAGAGCTGTATTTCAAAGGGTTTTATAAACAGTATATCTATCATTTGGTTTCCAAAAAAAAAAAAAAAAGGGCAGCTACATGTTTCAATGAATAATTTTCTTAAATGTCTATCTTCATTGGGTTGTATTAGAAAGAGGAAGCCAGGTTATTCTTTTGAGATTTAATATTATAAAAGTCAACAGAAAGTTATTTTTATCCTCCTGTGGCTGAGCGAAGGCTGTGTGTGATGAAGGCAGGGCTGACAGAGGGAAAGCTCGCTTTTTTCATATTCTTTTCTTCTGACCCCCATGTGGCACTCTTGCTTACGTCCAACACCCCAAGGTTCTCCAGCCTTGGCTTGCCTTACCTAGGCAGTGTCATGCCTGGGAACCTAAATAGCTATTCTCAACCCTTACAGTGGAAGGGGTATCTACAGCTCATTTCATTCTGCGTTATAACCGCAAGTGATTTCATGTGGTATATTTCTCCTCCTGGCACTTGATAGTCAATGGGGAAGAGTGTACAATGATTTAAAGGAATAAGAGAGTTCCAAGGGTAGAGTATCAGGTATTAGAGACCAGAGAGAAGGCAGGGATGAGGGTGACATATTTGTAGTTCAGAGGCCCTTCCTGATTTAATCTTAATCCCTGCATGATGCTAATCCACATCTCCTCTTGGAGTAAGGCGAGGACTCCTAAAGGTTATCTGTAGGACAGACAATAACAGATGAGGGTTAGTGTTCAGGGGTGTGTACGAC
The DNA here is from genome assembly GCF_028023285.1 of Balaenoptera ricei. Taxonomy (NCBI): domain Eukaryota; kingdom Metazoa; phylum Chordata; class Mammalia; order Artiodactyla; family Balaenopteridae; genus Balaenoptera; species Balaenoptera ricei. The sequence continues at coordinate 40,355,506 of NC_082654.1, forward strand.
AGGGGTGGTTGTGTCCCACCCACCTGATGAAGGGATTACCATTTTAGGATTATAAAAACAATCCTACAGAGAAAGGCTTTAAGAGATTAAGAAGAATAGTTCAATTCTTTTCACCTCTTTAGATAGAGAAATACCCCAGAAAGGATAAGATGTGACTAAACTTTCTAAGAGACATGGAACTTAGAGAAAGGTGACTATCTTTAGGGGAAATAAAGCAGAGTAAGGCTCAGGAACTTGTTTGTTTGCCAATCCAGAATTTCCTGGGCTACTTCCTAAATCTATATCAAAGTCATGAGTCATCACATATAATATGATTTTTTTTGCTCTATTTAAATTTTACTATGTCATATACAGACCTGATTTTTATCCTAGTCACTTTTGTACTCTGCTAACATCAAAAATAGATTTTATTTATATTATACAATAGACTAGCAAATAACTCAAATAATATAACAGGTAATAAAGTCAGAGAATCAAAATAGCTTTATATACCTCCCCTCCAAAAGTAATTATACTTACTGCTTCTTTTCCTGAAACAAGGCAGCTTTAAATTATGTAAAATAAAAAGTGTTCAAAGTTCATTCTTTGGGTTCATCTGCATTAGATTCTTTTGGGCTTCAATAACATTAAGTCTTTTGATTAAAAATTGAGAGGGGATTATCCATAAGAAATCACGTGGGAATAAAAAAGGTGATAAACATGGCCCTATGGCCATCCTGCATAGGAATCCAGGTGACAGGGACTACGCTGGACTTCACAGGGAAAAGAGAAACTATACATTTGGGCTTCAAAGAGACTGAACTAGTTCGCTAGTTCAGCATCTGTCCCCAGTTTACTGTAGCACAAGCTTCCATTGTTACCTACTTACTTCCTCAGCATCAGAATCTTTTTCAGGAACATGAGTCAGTTACTTGTGTTGTTTGTACTCTTTATCGTGCATCTTTTTTACTTCTGTTCCCCACTATCACCTAACTCGATTCTCTGAATCTCCAGTTCAAGCTCTGGGGAGAGGGAGCTATCCCTCTTGTCCCTATGTTAGCCTACAGTTTGGCTTCTGTTGAACCAGAAGCTCTTCCACTGCCCTGTCATCTGTGATGTCAACTGCGTGTGGTTATTTCTGTTAGAATAAGGCTCTGAGCACAGCAGGTATTCTGCAGTTTTGTACATATGAAGCCAGTAACCTAAGTAAAATATCCGTTAAAAACATACTGATAGAATTTTCTACCATTTTTATTTTAAATAATTACTTGATATAAAAAGCATAGGTAATGTCATGTAATACTTAGTTCAGTAGATAGCTTACCTGTGCATTTGCTTAAAAATAGACAATAATATATTTTTATAAAATGCATAGTTTGTAAGTTCTTTTCACTTAATTTTTCACATAAAATGACTTCACAAAAATCTATGAAGCACGCAGGGAATATATGTTACTCCTACCTAGGACCTTAGTATAAGGTTGACCCTCAATAGACAAAGCCATTATTTGTTGGTTAAATAAACAAAGCAGGGTTGTGTCTTTCTCCAGGTCAGGTAGCCAGGGTACAATGGAGCTGAACTGAAGCCCAAGTCTGGTAAGTGGCTAAGCGTTCCTTCCACAATACCTAGCGACTCAATGGGAGTCAACTGGTGGATGTTTTTTGATATTAAGAGGAGCCTAGATAAAAGGCACTAAAGGATAAGAAAATACAAAAAGGATATTTAAAAGTCTAGATAATGTGTGCTGGCAGTAAATCTGTATGTCTTAAAGTTATCGCCCTTTCTTCTGAACATTTCTACCCTGTGGACTCACTCAGGGCTTGAGTATTAGGAAACTCATGTACAGTGTAAATCTTCCCAAATCGCAATTTCTCTGCATAGGTGGTGACTCCAGCTTAGTCAGTTGGGGTCAAAACCATGTGAATGTGTGAGTGGTAATTGACAAGACGACTACAGAGATAATTCCATACTGGGAAGAGAGAGAGAGATTTAATGAGTTATGCGGGTACAAGCTGTCCTCATTTTTTTTCACCATCTTTGAAATGTAGTGTAAAATGGGGATTTGAAGAGAAATTTCATGATGTTAGTATTCGATTGTCTTCCTATGACAAGGAAGTATTATTACCACTGGGAAAAATACTCAATATGAGCAATTTACTTTAAAATGCTAAATTATCAAGTCAAGATTATTTCATGTTCCCTTTGCCCCCAGTGAATTAGTGCAAATTGCATCTCATGCTTATTGGTCTACAAAAATCCATGCACAATAAGAACACAGGGATTTCTGCGATTTGTTTGTAACTGTATATACAGACACAAGTAACAAGACTATTTTTTAATTTTAATAGTTAGTTATAGACTAATAGGTGCACTCATTAGCCTACCTCTACAAGCGTTCCTTTTGGTGACTTCAGAAACCATGCTAATTAGCAGTTATTGGAGGAATATAACCAGAGAGCAAAGACATGGGTGCTGGATCTGAGACAGAGAACTTCAAAATATGTGAAATCTTAGAATATAAAGTTTTCAAATAAAAGGGCACCAAATTATCTTATTTTGTAAAGTGTTTCTTACATTACGGCAGACTTCTTGCTGACTTGAATAATAATCCAGTGCTTTCAAGTCTTTTTATATCTTCTTCCACTGCATGGACCCCATGTTTTGAAATATTATTGCCTACAAACTATATTTCCTAAGTAATGATGAATTTATTGCCCCTTTTTAATTAATACATTGTAGGTAACTGTTAATGAGGACTTCTGAGTAGCATGGATTGAAGTTACTATGTTCAGATGATATAATTCAAGCCTAAAGCAAAGCCATAGGATATATAGTCTGCAGTGGGATATTTAATTGGGAGTAAATACGTAGCTTCTGATAGGCTTCTTGAAGCATCGAGCAGACCATAATCACCTTTGTGATAACCCATGAACTCTAAGAAGGCAGATTGAAAATCCCAGAGTTCATTTCATTTAGAAAAAGGAAACAGTAGGAAACAGGTAAGGAAGAGAAACAGGCTTACCCTTGATAAGACCTTTAGTGACTCTGTACAATCCTGAATTTTTATTTGTTCATTTTTGTTTGTTTCTTTGTTTTGTTTTTTTATACTTCAGGTTCTTATTAGTCATCAATTTTATACACATCAGTGTATACATGTCAATCCCAATCGCCCAATTCAGCACACCACCATACCCACCCCACCGCAGTTTTCCCCCCTTGGTGTCCATACGTTTGTTCTCTACATCTGTGTCTCCACTTCTGCCCTGCAAACCGGTTCATCTGTACCATTTTTCTAGGTTCCACACACATGCGTTAATATAAGATATTTGTTTTTCTCTTTCTGACTTACTTCACTCTGTATAAGAGTTTCTAGATCCTTCCACGTCTCAACAAATGACTCAATTTCGTTCTTTTTTATGGCTGAGTAATATTCCATTGTATATATGTACCACAACTTCTTTATCCATTTGTCTGTCAATGGGCATTTAGGTTGCTTCCATGACCTGGCTATTGTAAATAGTGCTGCAATGAACATTGGGGTGCATGTGTCGTTTTGAATTATGGTTTTCTCTGGGTATATGCCCAGTAGTGGGATTGCTGGGTCATATGCTAATTCTATTTTTAGTTTTTTAAGGAACCTCCATACTGTTCTCCATAGTGGCTGTATCAGTTTACATTCCCACCAGCAGTGCAAGAGGGTTCCCTTTTCTCCACACCCTCTCCAGCATTAGTTGTTTGTAGATTTTCTGATGATGCCCATTCTAACTGGTGTGAGGTGATACCTCATTGTAGTTTTGATTTGCATTTCTCTAATAATTAGTGATGTTGAGCAGCTTTTCATGTGCTTCTTGGCCATCTGTAGGTCTTCTTTGGAGAAATGTCTATTTAGGTATTCTGCCCATTTTTGGATTGGGTTGTTTGTTTCTTTAATATTGAGCTGCATGAGCTGTTTATATATTTTGGAGATTAATCCTTTGTCCATTGATTCGTTTGCAAATATTTTCTCCCATTCTGAGGGTTGTCTTTTCGTCCTGTTTATGGTTTCCTTTGCTGTGCAAAAGCTTTTAAGTTTCATTGGGTCCAACTTGTTTATTTTTGTTTTTATTGCCATTTCTCTAGGAGGTGGGTCAAAAAAGATCTTTCTGTGATTTATGTCAAAGAGTGTTCTTCCTATGTTTTCCTCTAAGAGTTTTATAGTGTCCGGTCTTACATTTAGGTCTCTAATCCGTTTTGAGTTTATTTTTCTGTATGGTGTTAGGGAGTGTTCTAATTTCATTATTTTACATGTAGCTGTCCAGTTTTCCCAGCACCACTTACTGAAGAGACTGTCTTTTCTCCACTGTATATCCTTGCCTCCTTTGTCATAGATTAGTTGACCATAGGTGTGTGGGTTTATCTCTGGCCTTTCTATCTTGTTCCATTGATCTATGTTTCTGTTTTCTGCCAGTACCATATTGTCTTGATTACTGTAGCTTTGTAGTATAGTCTGAAGTCAGGGAGTCTGATTCCTCCAGCTCCGTTTTTTTCCCTCAAGACTGCTTTGGCTATTCGGGGTCTTTTGTGTCTCCATACAAATTTTAAGATAATTTGTTCTAGTTCTGTAAAAATGCCATTGGTAATTTGATAGTGATTGCATTGAATCTGTAGATTGCTTTGGGTAGTATAGTCATTTTCACAATATTGATTCTTCCAATCCAAGAACATGGTATATCTCTCCATCTTTTGGTATCATCTTTAATTTCTTTCTTCAGTGTCTTATAGTTTTCTGCATACAGGTCATTTGTCTCCCTAGGTAGGTTTATTCCTAGGTATTTTGTTCTTTTTGTTGCAATGGTAAATGTGAGTGTTTCCTTAGTTTCTCTTTCAGATTTTTCATCATTAGTGTATAGGAATGCAAGAGATTTCTGTGCATTAATTTTGTATCCTGCAACTTTACCAAATTCATTGATTAGCTCTCGTAGTTTTCTGGAGGCATTTTTAGGATTCTCTATGTATAGTATCATATCATCTGCAAGCAGTGACAGTTTTACTTCTTCTTTTCCTATTTGTATTCCTTTTATTTCTTTTTCTTCTCTGATTGCCATGGCTAGGACTTCCAAGACTATGTTGAATAATAGTGGTGAGAGTGGACATCCTTGTCTCGTTCCTGATCTTAGAGGAAATGCTTTCAATTTTTCACCATTGAGAATGATGTTTGCTGTGGTTTTGTCATATATGGCCTTTATTATGTTGAGGTAGGTTCCCTCTGTGCCCACTTTCTGGGGAGTTTTTTTCATAAATGGGTGTTGAATTTTGTCAAATGCTTTTTCTGCATCTATTGAGATGATCGTATGATTTTTCTCCTTCAATTTGTGAATTTGGTGTATCACATTGATTGATTTGCGTATATTGAAGAATCCTTGTATCCCTGGGATAATTCCAACTTCATCATGGTGTATGATCCTTTTAATGTGTTGTTGGATTCTGTTTGCTGGTATTTTGTTGAGGATTTCTGTATCTATATTCATCAGTGATATTAGTCTGTAATTTTCTTTTTTTGTAGTATCTTTGTCTGGTTTTGGTATCAGGGTGATGGTGGCCTCATAGAATGAGTTTGGGAGTGTTCCTTCCTCTGCAATTTTTTGGAAGAGTTTGAGAAAGATGGGTGTTAGCTCTTCTCTAAATGTTTGATAGAATTCACCTGTGAAGCCTTCTGGTCCTGGACTTTTGTTTGTTGGAAGATTTTTAATCACAGTTTCAATTTCATTACTTGTGATTGGTCTGTGCATATTTTCTCTTTCTTCCTGGTTCAGTCTTGGAAGGTTACACCTTTCTAAGAATTTGTCCATTTCTTCCAGGTTGTCCATTTTATTGGCATAGAGTTGCTTGTAGAAGTCTCTTAGGATGCTTTGTATTTCTGCAGTGTCTGTTGTAACTTCTCCTTTTTCGTTTCTAATTTTATTGATTTGAGTCTTCTCCCACTTTTTCTTGATGAGTCTGGCTAATGGTTTATCAATTTTGTTTATCTTCTCAAAGAACCAGCTTCTAGTTTTATTGATCTTTGCTATTGTTTTCTTTGTTTCTATTTCATTTATTTCTGCTCTGATCTTTATGATTTCTTTCCTTCTGCAACCTTTGTGTTTTGTTTGTTCTTCTTTCTGTAGTTCCTTTAGGTGCAAGGTTAGATTGTTTATTCGAGGTTTTTCTTGTTTCTTTAGGTAGGCTTGTATAGCTATAAACTTCCCTCTTAGAACTGCTTTTGCTGCATCCCATAGGTTTTGGATTGTCATGTTTTCATTGTCATTTGTCTCTAGGTATTTTTTGATTTCCGCTTTGATTTCTTCAGTGATCTCTTGGTTATTTAGTAACGTATTGTTTAGCCTCCATGTGTTTGTGTTTTTTACGCTTTTTCCCTGTAATTCATTTCTAATCTCATAGCGTTGTGGTCACAAAAGATGCTTGATATGATTTCCATTTTCTTAAATTTACTGAGGCTTGATTTGTGACCCAAGATGTGATCTATCCTGGAGAATGTTCCGTGCGCAGTTGAGAAGAAAGTGTTATCTGCTGTTTTTGCATGGAATGTCCTGCAAATATCAATTAAATCTATCTGGTCTACTGTTTCATTTAAAGCTTCTCTTTCCTTATTTATTTTCACTTTGGATGATCTGTCCATTGGTGTAAGTGAGGCGTTAAAGTCCCCCACTATTATTGTGTTACTGTCGATTTCCTCTTTTATAGCTCTTAGCAGTTGCCTTATGTATTGAGGTGCTCCTATGTTGGATGCATATATATTTATAATTGTTATATCTTCTTCTTGGATTGATCCCTTGATCATTATGTAGTGTCCTTCCTTGTCTCTTGTAATATTCTTTATTTTAAAGTCTATTTTATCTGATATGAGTATCGCTACTCCAGCTTTCTTTTGCTTTCCGTTTGCATGGAATATCTTTTTCCATCCCCTCACTTTCAGTCTGTATGTGTCCCTAGGTCTGAAGTGGGTCTCTTCTAGACATTGTATATATGGGTCTTGTTTTTGTATCCATTCAGCAAGCCTGTGTCTTTTGGTTGGAGCATTTAATCCATTCACGTTTAAGGTAATTATCGATATGTATGTTCCTATGACCATTTTCTTAATTGTTTTGGGTTTGTTTTTGTAGTTCCTTTTCTTCTTGTGTTTCTCACGTAGAGAAGTTCCTTTAGCATTTGTTGTAGAGCTGGTTTGGTGGTGCTGAATTCTCTTAGCTTTTGCTTGTCTGTAAAGCTTTTGATTTCTCCACCAAAGCTGAATGAGATCCTTGCCAAGTAGAGTAATCTTGGTTGTAGGTTCTTCCCTTTCATCACTTTAAGTATATCATGCCACTTCCTTCTGGCTTGTAGAGTTTCTGCTGAGAAATCAGCTGTTAATCTTATGGGAGTTCCCTTGTATGTTATTTGTCGTTTTTCCCTTGCTGCTTTCAATAATTTTTCTTTGTCTTTAATTTTTGCCAATTTGATTACTATGTGTCTCAGTGTGTTTCTCCTTGGATTTATCCTATATGGGACTCGCTGCGCTTCCTGGACTTGGGTGGCTATTTCTTTTCCCATGTTAGGGAAAGTTTCGACTATAATCTCTTCAAATATTTTCTCTGGTCCTTTCTCTCTCTCTTCTCCTTCTGGGACCCCTATAATGCGAATGTTGTTGCATTTAATGTTGTCCCAGAGGTCTCTTAGGCTGTCTTCATTGCTTTTCATTCTTTTTTCTTTAGTCTGTTCCACAGTAGTGAATTCCACCATTCTATTTTCCAGGTCACTTATCCGTTCTTCTGCCTCAGTTATTCTGTTATTGATTCCTTCTAGTGTAGTTTTCATGTTGGTTTTTGTATTGTTCATCTCTGTTTGTTTGTTCTTTAATTCTTCTAGGTCTTTGTTAAACATTTCTTGCATCTTCTCAATCTTTGCCTCCATTCTTTTTCTGAAGCCCTGGAGCATCTTCACTATCATTATTCTGAATTCTTTTACTGGAAGGTTGCCTCTCTCCACTTCATTTAGTTGATTTTCTGGGGTTTTATCTTGTTCCTTCATCTGGTACATAGCCCTCTGCCTTTTCATCTTGTCTGTCTTTCTGTGAATGTGGGTTTTTTCCCACAGGCTGCAGGATTGTAGTTCTTTTTGCTTCTCTACTTGTTCATTTTTCATTCATTTATTATGCATATACTTTGTGCCAGACATTCTACTCTTTATCATACATAGAAAGATAAAAGATAGTTCCTCATTTTAAGAAGTTAAGCCAACAAGAACAACAAGCAAGTACACAATCTCAGCACAGTGTGACAAAGGCCATGTTACAAGACAATTTGGATGCTTGGTGGACTGTCAACTATGAGTTCCAGATCTGCCCTTGATTTTAGCAGGAAAGTTTTTTCTGTTTCCTCTAGAGATTATCATGGGTACAGATTATATTAGTGTATTAAATAACAATTTCAAGGTTTTTAATTCTCTGCCCTATTTAACTTCCCTTCTTCTTTGGAAGTCCTTTTGGTGTTCTAAACTGCTACTTTGTCATTTCATCATTGTTAGCTTGCTTTGAGTGTGATGTTCTCAGTAGATGTCACTTTAGTACATGCTTTGTGTTTCGTCTAAATTAAATCTGACAACAGGAGGTTGAATTCCAAGACATTAGTTGGTGGTCATTGTGGAATTTTGTTCTCTGGTAATTTACTTCAAATTTTAGGCCAGCATGAAATTGGGTTTAGAAAAACGGGACAGGACATAGCCTTTAAAATAATAAGATCTCTCTATGTTGTTCTTTTTTAAAATGGTCTTGTGGTTGTGTTTTATTTGAAGATAAATATGTCTTTTAGAAACAAGATATATGTTATATGTTTACTTATTTTTAATGCTTCTGACATTTTAATGAGATTTATAGAAATTACTGTTGTTCCCACTTCTTAATAAAGAAATTGAGATCATTTCCAAACTGCTAACAAATATTTAAGTGAAATTTTGAGAGTATGCAGCAATCTAGATGAAATCAAACAACTGTTTTTAATATGACTTTTTATAGCATACTTAGTAATTTGAGGGCCATATATGCATATTTGGGGTACCCAGAGTCAAAGGCAGAATTATTTAAGAGATGTTGTACCTAATGCCATTGCTTATTATAAAGAAATAATACAAAAATGCAAATCGCTTTTCTAGTTATCAAAATGATATTTTCTACATGAGTATAACTTCATTAAATTTGATGTCTGTAAAGCATATTTGATTTTAGATGATACTTTCCAGTTATAATGAAATGGCCATTTGGGGCACTGGATATAGAATACTACCTCACCATATCTAACCTCCCTCCCCTATATGTGTGAGGCTCTCTTAAATTAAATACAGACTTTGTAAGTTACATGTTATCTCTCTCCAGTGAAACAATGGAATACTTTTGATTGAAAATAATGGACAGACTTCCTCACTCAAACCTTCTTATTCAGTAACAAAATTTATTTTCCAGACATAGCGTAGGCTTCAAGGCTTGGTACAAGCAGCAACTGAGTGATGTTGCCAAGGACCCAAGTTCTTTCCATCTTCATCACTCTGCCTTCCTCAGCATTGGCAGCTTCTTAAATCTGATTATTCTCACAGCCACAAGATGAGTGCCAATGACCACTGAGGCCACATGCTTCCCTGTTTGGGAAAGAGGTAGAAAGAGCAGCTTTTCCCCACCACCATGACAATTTAGAATATGTGCCCTCTCCTGAATCAATAAATGTCACTAGAGGAATATCAACACACTTATTATCTTAGACTAGTGAGTATATACTCTTGGAACTGTGGTTGGACATCTTACCCTGGATCATGTTGAAGGAGATTGCTTATATGAGTCAAATTAGGGTTCTTTTAACAATGGAGAAACCTAGGGGAGGGAAGGCATTAGGGAGCAGTAGACAATCTACAGAGTGTTCCCTGACAAGGAATGGATACTTCTATAAAACTTGGCCTTCTGAATGAATTGCTTGGCAGTAAGACAGTAGTTGTTGGATGGCCACCCAGATAGTACCCTCCTCGGAGAAAAACTGGTGATGCCAATGAAAATGTGACAGTTTGCCATTGATTTTCAAAGAAACTTTCTTACACCTTTTATGGACTTGTAGTTGGACTTGTCTTGGAGTCTAAAATGGAAACATTTGGTAAGATTAACAAAACAATTTATGATTATTCTCAAATGGGATAGGCCTTCTCTCCAGGGATTCTCAGTGGTGTACCAGGAAATACAAAGATCCACTGGCCAAATTTGGCCCATCTTACTGGTATATCAAAGTTAAGACAGTTTGAGGAGAAAACAAGTAATATAAGAGAAAGCCGTTCTAAATCTTCACCTAAAATTTAACAAACATATTACATTAGAATGAAAAACTTATTAAAAGAAATTTTGTACTAAACACTACTTCTGGCCACACACCAAGTTCACTCTGGACCACTCCACCCATACACACTCTACTGCCCCTAAACCTGCATGTGCAGTAATTCTTCTCTTTGGCAAGAGTACTTCTGTGGAGAAACGTCTTAATATGTGCAACAAATTAAACATATAACATTCTAATGTAAAAAATAATATAATTATAATTATATTATGATATAATAATAATATATTAATAATAATATAATTATAATATTAATAATAATATTATAATTATATAGTTATTAATTATAATTATAATCAATACATAATATAAAAGTTAACTTTTCAAAGCATTTACATATTTTTTCCTATATCTCAAGGCAAACTGTTACTAATCAGTACCTCCAGATAAGTGCCGTGGAATTTTACTCTTAACTTCTTCATTGAGAATGAATCCTCCCTAAAACATAAAAAATAAGCCTGCTAGAGAGCCCACATGAGGATGTTTATTCACTGGAGAAATAAGGCTCCCTTTTTTAATGTTTGAACAAGATAGTCTCTCTTACAAGGTGAGAGACCTTGTAACCCTCTCTTAATGCATAAGTACTGACCTGTAGTGAGGCCCCAGGGAAGTCCAGCGAGAACCTGATTTGGGTCTCATTTCTTGTTCTACTGTGAGTCTGGTGCACTCACCACCAGTGCTGCTGCTTGTTCTGACAGATCCCATCAGTATGAAAAGCCAGGAGAAGTGTACTGCACCCATCATTCAGTATGACTGGTCTGTCACAACATTTGAATTTCCTTGATTCGTGTAGGGGTTTCTAAGCTCTTGATTCTTTTTTTTTTTTTTTTCTTTTCCCTGTATGGTATGCTTTGAGGCTAGTGAAAATGTACTCACTTGGAAACAGGTGAAATTCAGAGATGGGAGCTCACTTGAGGACATTATACTTGACTTCATAGTGAGACGATGTTAATTCATCTCTTACCATAAGGCAGGCCTGGTGCCCAGTGCTTCACAGGGATGATCTCAGTCTCCCAGCAGGGCTGAGGTGAGCACTGTATTCTCTCCCCTGTATTGATGAGGAATCTTAGAGGAGTAAACTAACCTGTCTGAAGTTGCACATCTTTCACCTGCTGCTGGTGGCTTCTCCTGCTAATCCCTGTAGAGTGTGTGTTTGTGCTTTTTTGTGGGAGACTACAGATTTGTGTTTCTTACGTGCCATGACATAGGATCAAGGTAGATGCTCACTGACCTATTGTCAAGGTGAGAGTTTAGAACCATTCTGTTATTTCTGATCTAATTGGCAAAGCACAGTTTATTTGCTAAGATGCAAATTCTATTTTCTAAAATCCTAGGTAAGAAATTTTATACTTTATACAGAGAAAATATGAAATTGTCTATTTTGAGTTGATATTTGTTATGTGTGTATGTGTATGTTTTTAAGCTGGATACACCCTCCTTCTAGATACACCATTCTCAGGGGTTTACCAGGAAATGTAAGGACCCACTGAATTGGACAGATAATATCAGAGATTTATAATGCACAGCTCCTTCCCTAAATGAGCTTCCTTTCCATTGAAAAGGCAAGATGCAGACAGATAATTATAAATTTAAGGAACATAAATACCATGGAGCTAAGGAGAGGAAGAAATGAAACCTTAGGGTCATGTAATAAAAACTGTAAATCATTTTGGAGCACTTCTGTGCCAGCCACTGTGCTGCATTCATTATTTGATTTAATCCTGAGAGGTGTTCTTGTCATCAATATTGTAAGGGTGCAGAAGCAGAAGGTCAGGACAATGGAATGACTGCCCAAGGTCCCACAGTGGAGCTGGAGCAGTGATGTGAACCCAGCCTGTCAGACTCACATGGCCTCTGCCAGTTCTCCATCTACTCTCCCCAAGATAGATTGACTTAATTACAAGGCCATTAAAAAGGTGCCAGTGTTCCAGTTCATGAACATAGATGATGAGGGCAAACTGAATGCAGGGATATCAGGCAAATATCATGGTTGGGTGTGTGGTTCTACCTCTAACCACATGGATGAGATGATGTTAAATACCTCCTGTTCTATTCCATATTCTTATCAGTGAACTGAGATTCAAAAATAGCATTTATGGGGCTTCCCTGGTGGCGCAGTGGTTGAGAATCTGCCTGCCGATGCAGGGGACACGGCTTCGAGCCCTGGTCTGGGAAGATCCCACATGCCGCGGAGCAACTAAGCCGGTGAGCCACAACTACTGAGCCTGTGCATCTGGAGCCTGTGCTCCGCAACAAGAGAGGCCACGACAGTGAGAGGCCTGCGCACCGCGATGAAGAGTGGCCCCCACTTGCCGCAACTAGAGAAAGCCCTCGCACAGAAACGAAGACCCAACACAGCCATAAATAAATAAGTAAATAAATTAGTTAATTAAAAAAAAAAAAAAGATTAAAAAAAATAGCATTTATGAAGTACTTGATTAGAACCGAACAGTACAGTATACCAAGTGTCAAAAATCACTAAAGACTCTAAGTTGAAGGAGTCTACTTAACAAACATACCAAACATCCATGATTTCCAATCATGGATGTCCCACTTTATTCTCCATTTATTCCCCAGGTTGTGTAATGTTTATCTCTCACACATTGCTTTCAGATAGTTACTAATCAGTGTATGAATCTGATGAAAGCTGCTCTTTTTAGATCTAATATAAAACTTAAAGGAGTTAGACTTACATTTCATAACAGAAGGGATGACTTATGTGTTTCAAACATGAACTGAAAATCTTTGGGTGGAAAGGTGAATGAGCCATACATATGACTTGTCTCTTTTGATCAGAGCTATCAGAAAGCAGAGGAAGGGTCTTTCCACCTGTGCTGTGCAGGCTCAGACGCTAAAAGTTGAAGGGACCCTCCTTCTGAGCATGGCTGTAAATGGGCACGGGAGTGACAGTATAGTCTTCAGAGTTAGACACAGGAATCTGAGGTCTGACTCTTCCACTTATTAGCTGTATGATTTCTAACAGATTTTTGACATTACTACACCTTAATTTTTTCATCTGTAAATGGTGGTTACCCCCATGGGATTGTTTAATCATGAAATCAAATAACACATGTGTTAAAGTGAGTTGCATGGTGCCTAGCACGTAGTTAAGTCCTCAGTAAAGGATAGCTTTCGTGATTACTAGTATTATTCCCATTTATAGATTGCAGGCATTCAATAGAAAGTTCTAGAATCTCTCAATCTTTTAGGTTTGTCATTCTTTAAAGACCCCTGGAAATGTAAAGTGATTCACTAGTGTTTTTTAATTCCTTTGAACATTCTGAAAGGATTTTTGAGACTTTGCAGAAAGGAAAGTAGAGTCACATGTATAGCAACTTGTGCACAATTATTCCGTAGGTTCTTAATCGAAGTATCCTTTGTAGTCTGCTGTCCTTTCTCCACCACACTGTGCTTCTTTTCGTGGATACCAGAATTCAATCAATGCTGAAACATTAATCAGAGAAGAGCTTTTGTTGTTGCTTTTTTCCCCTTCTTGAAAAGAAAACTAATAGGTTCAGTGAAGATATAACCAGCCTGATAACATAGCCTGTTGGACAGGCCTTCTCTACCTCAGATTTTTCTTTTCCTTTCTGGAAAGATTGTCTTGTAGAAGGTGGAAAAATAAAACTGGGCCCTGAATTTTGTTTTAAGGTCATCCAATTAGTTATAAGAGAAAGAAAAAATTGCCTAGGGTTTTATTAACAGGAGAGGACAGCCGTGATGGGTGTTGTCTTTGCAAATATCCCCCACGATAGTAGTAGATGAGAGCATGGATACCATCGTCACACTGATGTTGTGAATGGGATTTTCTTGACACCTGTGGTTTCACTGTGATAGAATTGCCGATCCTTTCTGCAGGGAAAAGGGTGGGGAAAACCCGAGCTACAGCTCTGCTAATGTTAGTGCTTCTTTATATAGACAGATCCTGCTAAACCTGCACAGTTTTTATTCCTGTATTCATTATGACAATAACATTTTTCCTCCCATGATAGAATCTGGCTTAGTAGGCAACAGCTGCACACTGCACACCTCCAGAGTTTTATTTTAAAGCTTTGCTACTGTGTTGGTGGCAAAGATCATCGTAAAGGAGAAGAAAGGATTCTAGTATGGAAATGTAGATGAGCTAGAATGGTTAGTGAAAATACTACTGAAACAATGAGAATTGTTTCTTTTTTTTTTTTTTTTTTTTTTAAGGGAGGCCATTAGTAATGTCACTGTTCAGGGTCAAACAATCATATATACTGTCCAAGCTCAGGGAGAAAAAAGCTATGAAGTCCAAAATAGAAAATCAGCTTTACATTTTGCTCTCAAAGGCTGTTCATGTTATACTCCTCTGTCCATGTGTAAACAGAATAAATCATCTGTTAGAGCCTATCAGCTGTAAACTCCTTGTGGTGCTCTCAACAGTCTATGCCAGAACATGCTATGGTTTCAGTCTCAGTGCTTCCCTGCCTCCCACCCTCCTGTGCCTTCTCCAGCCTCCATTTCCTCTCCTCTGCCCCTTCTACCTGATGAACTACTATCTGTACTTTAAAACCCAATTCAAAGTACACTCACTATTTTGTAATAACCTACAAGGGAAAAGAATCTGAAAAAAAAAATATATATATATATATGTATATATATAACTGAGTCACTGTGCTGTACGCCTGAAACTAACATGACATTGTAAATCAACTCTACATCAATAAAAAACAAACAAAACCCAATTCAAGTGTTATTGGTAGGCTCTTCTGTTGACATTTTCCTCCTCACTTCTCCTCTGACCAACCCCCATACCTCATACATGTGTCTCTAATTCTGCTCTTCACTATAAGTGTTAGTTACTGGTCCTTCTCCCCTAGCTAACCTTTCTTGACTCTTTCCAACCTTCATCTCTAGCCAGTTGGACCAGGGTAAAATACTGAGGACTCCCAATGCACCAAGTAAGTATCTCCGGTGCTGCACTATTGCCTTGTAATTGGGGAGTTCTGTGGAAACACTTGTCTCCTCTGTTAGGCTATAAATTCCTTAAAATCAGGAGCCCTTCTTCATATTCACTGTTGTGCCCACAGCAGCTAGCATATGGGCCACTCTCCATAAATAGTTGTTAAAGGAAAAGACTATTTTAATAATTGTGGTGCCCCAAGAAGTAGTACAAGTGCCTGGAGATGGCAGGAACTAGATAAATATTTGCTGGATTGAATTAGTCTGCTCTGTTAGAATGGGGCTTATTAGCAAGCAGTAGAATGGACCTGTACATACATGGCAGATGGTGGAGGGAGTGGTGGAATGAGGTAGAGAGCTTTGAGTCATGGCAAATAGGCAACCGTATTTTTAGGTTATAGCAATATTTTTTTCTGAAGATTGTTGAAGGGATCTAAAACCTTTGGGTTAAAGTAAATTCCATTACAAAGGTCCATGGCCAAGGAAGTGTTATTGATCGGTTTAACCC
Source organism: Balaenoptera ricei (assembly GCF_028023285.1). NCBI lineage: Eukaryota > Metazoa > Chordata > Mammalia > Artiodactyla > Balaenopteridae > Balaenoptera > Balaenoptera ricei. The sequence continues at coordinate 40,371,298 of NC_082654.1, forward strand.
TGCTCCACTTCCCAGTGAGAAGAAGCAGCTTCTATTTAAGCTTTCTCATTTTCTGTTGGAAATATCACTCTCTCCTCAGTGATAACCCAGACACATAAACATGGGAAGACAACCAGAAGGACTGTACACTGTTCTCAAAAATCTTTTGGCCAAACCTCTCTAGCTGTCAGCTCAGTGTCAATGACAGGCATTCATTTGAGGGGATTCACTGATTTTCAACTGTAAAATCCTTTATGGTTACTTAATGGATAAAAAACCTCCTTTTCCACCTTTCAGAAACTTCCTATTGACAGGGATAAAACATGAAGGCTTCTAGTTTTGCTTTCTGCCACAAATAGATGTTAATGGTCATATCCCAAGGTCATTAGGGTTCTTTTTCTCTTTCCTATTCTTTCACCACAATTTTAATGAGGAAAATATTTCTCCATATAATTCCTCCTCTGACACACAGTAGCCCTAAGAGCATTTTTTCTGGGTCCAGCATCCTGTCTGAAAGTAAGTTATTTGAAAGACTACAAAATGAAATACTTTCAAATCTCTTGAAATGTACTTTAATGTTTGGAAAGAATATATAATCCATGCTAATTGCAAGGCACTTTGGTAAATGCTATATGGTTTCCAGTAGTATTCAATAAATTTATTTTATATATGAAAGATTCCTAGATTTTATTTTTTAAAGAGTTATACTGCTGTATTAGTCATCCGTTGCTTTGTAACAAATTACCCCAAAATAGCTTAAACAGCAATAATAATTTATTATTTCTCATAGTTTCTTTGGATCAGGAATTTGTGAAGGTCTCAGCTGGGGGCAAGGGGCATCATGAGATTGTACCAAGGAGTTGGCTGGGGTAGCAGTTATCTGAAGGCTAGATTGAGGCTGGAGGATCCATTTCTGACATAGTTCACTCATGTGGCAATTGGTTCTATAGGGAGGGTCTCCTTTCCCTCCATGGAGTCCTCTTATTCAGAGAGCAATCCAAGAGACCAAGGTAATAGCTTTTATGCTTTTTATGACCTGCTGAATGCTACTGATTGAGGCAATTTCAAATTCAAATTTTTACTTAGATTAAGAATGGTTGGGGGATAGGAGTAGACACAGACACATCTCTCAGGGGTCAAGGATTGACACTCTTTGAAGGAGTGTCAATGTCACATATAATGATGGCACACCCACACACACACACACACACACACACACACAGCTCTCTTAGGAAAATACAGTCTGCCACAACCGGCACAGTAGAAATTGAAAACCATCACCCTGGAGACTTGAGTAATAAACAAGATATATGACCTCTGCTTTTAGAGAGCTTATGATCTAAGGGAATGAGACAAGAAAAGGAGGGCATGAATAGTCATTTTACAAGCCAAAACAGGAAGGTTATGTGAACCCAGAGGAGGGGCAATCTCTTGGGGGCATGGATGGAAGCCCATCCTGGATGGAAGAGTTGAAATTTGTTTGGCCTTTGAAGCCTAAGTCAGCTATTTTGAAATAGTGTCATAGACTCTTCTTCACTATGGATGTGGGCTTCCAATCTGTTACCAGAATGCTCTAATACATGTAGTTTTTACATATATTATTTAGGTCCAGCTTTGAGAAACAAGTTTGCTTTTATTATAAAGCTCCAATCCTTGTTTTAGAAACAAATTATTATTCATTGGGGCATTTCAACGATTTTTCCTGTGTGTAAAGGTGTGACTTCAGTTTCAAAAGTTTAATTTAGATCTCTTGAAGTGTCTGTAAATTTACATGGATAGTGCCTAAAATTCCACTTGATATTGAAAAGCAGCCAGGATCCTTTATTTATGGTCTTTGAAACATTATGGTTGTACCTTTTAAAAATGACTAAAGGGTTCATTTGGAATTAGTATGTATGCCATTACTCTAAGCCTATTTTTTCCTTCGAGTAAAATCCTTTTAAAGTGTAATTGTGTTCTAGTGAAAAATACACACATATACTGTAATTTCTTTTTCGTTTTTAACATCTTTATTGGAGTATAATTGCTTTACAATGGTGTGTTAGTTTCTGCTTTATAACAAAGTGAATCATCTATACATATACATATATCCCCATATCTCCTCCCTCTTGCGTCTCCCTCCCATCCTCCCTATCCCACCCCTGTAGGTGGTCACAAAGCACCGAGCTGATCTCCCTGTGCTATACATCTGCTTCCCACTAGCTATCTGTTTTACATTTGGTAGTGTATATATGTCAATGCCACTTTCTCACTTCATCCCAGCTTACCCTTCCCCCTCCCTGTGTCGTCAAGTCCATTCTCTACATCTGCGTCTTTATTCCTGTCCTGCCCCTAAGTTCTTCAGAATCATTTTTTTTTTTTTAGATTCCATATATATGTGTTAGCATATGGTATTTGTTTTTCTCTTTCTGACTTACTTCACTCTGTATGACAGACTCTAGGTCCATCCACCTCAGTACAAATAACTCAATTTCATTTCTTTTTATGGCTGAGTAATGTTCCATTGTATATATGTGCCACATCTTCTTTATCCATTCATCTGTCGATGGACACTTAGGTTGCTTCCATGTCCTGGCTATTGTAAATAGAGCTGCAATGAACATTGTGGTACATGACTCTTTTTGAATTATGGTTCTCTCAGGGTATATGCCCAGTAGTGGGATTGCTGGGTCATATGGTAGTTCTATTTTTAGTTTTTTAAGGAACCTCCATACTGTTCTCCATAGTGGCTGTATCAATTTACATTTCTTAAATTAAAAGTTTAGGTTAAAATAGCCTCAGAATTGAAAAGGTTTATGGTTATAACTCTTCAGCTACTTTATCAATCCTCCATAGAATATAGTGCTTCCTGTGAAAGGAAGGTAAGCTAGAGGTACAGAGACCCACCAAGCTCAGGGAGGCCGTATAACGAGCTTGTGTCACTTAGCACATCATTTTGATATACATTAAATAACTATGACTTGTAGCTTTATTAATCTTATTGAAATCAGATTTATTTAAAGAAAAAGGCCACATTTGTTTTTTTTTTAAAGTGGAAGAAGAAACTACTGAGTATGAATCTTGCCAGTAATAAAAATAACAGAAAAGAAAGGGAAATATCAATACTTGGTTTCTGCCATTGTGGCTGGCTATGCTTCTGTGTTAGGAGTGGGGCTCTCCTTGATGTGTTTAATCATATCACTCACCTAGAACTTGAAGGGATAGGTGAATGGCAGAAAATGCAAGGCAGGCATGTAAAATAAAGGGGAATGAATACATCAGAGGACTGGATAGGAAAAGAACTCTGACTTCCATGCACAAAATAACTTATGGAAATAGCCCTTCAATGTAGATCTGTAAGAGTGGTGTTAAACTCTGGACCAGAGAGGTGGTTCGCAATTTCCAAAATATAGGGAAAACTCTACCTTTTGGAATCCTGCTTCTCCCCACTGAGTGACAAGAGTATTTTTAAGTCCTTAGAAAGTTACCTAGGAGCTGCTGGATGTCCTGAGGGAAATGCTACAATGCATGGCTAGGAAGAAAATGTTAGTTGAAAATTAGGGTAGTTTTTAAAAAGCTCATTAGATGGTTGACATTTGAAAAGAAGTCTTTTAGAACGCTGCTTTTTATACATTTGAGCTGTAGGAACACAAGGTATAGGTGGTGTTAAGGAATCCATGAATATACCTGCTGAAACTTGTGATGTAAGAGTTCACTGTTACATTATGTAGCATCAGTCCTGTGAAACAGAGACCTGATTGTGATTTTGTCTCATTCCTGTGTTTATGACCTCATAAAGATTATACAGGTATACTTACTTTTCCAATCCTATAAATAAAGTCATAAAATATATCAGCCTCCGATATATAGCGTAGAATGTTCAGTACCATTCATTTTAAGTGAAATCAACTTATATAAGGAGAACATTGGATTAGAAGTAGAATTTCTGTTTTCTAGCTCTGCTGCTTGTTAACTCAGTTGCCCTGGGACAAATAATTTAAATTTTCTGATTTTCAGTTTATTCACCTGTCAATTGGAGATGGTGATGGATGCCTTGTCAGCATTATAGGTTAGGGAGAGGGTGAAATAATGAAGTGGATAAGAGATCATTTCTAAGCTGGAAAATTCCCTGCAGGGTCCAAAATTATTATTATCCTACCGACAGAACTGTAGTACTTTTGGCTTTATGGGTATCATTGTTCATATTCAGAGGTGATGTTACTGACCCTCTGCACACTTTAAATTGTTTCTTTTAGGAGTAGGTTGTTGAGCGCTCCACATACTCTTGCTCAGTTCTCGTATTTTGGAGCCAGGTACACATTTCAAGATAAGCCATGGCAGGAGAGGCGAGCTTTTCTCTGGGCAAGTCGATCTACTGTGTCATTAACACCATGGTCCAGCAAAATAACCAACCACCCCAGGCACTTTTTCCCCTAAGAAACTAGTGAAGAGTATGTTATAGCTCATTAAAAATATTGAGCAAACAAAGAGAGTTAGGAAAAAAGGGGCCATTGAAGGTATAGGATATTTAAGAGCATTTATTAGCATTTTCTGCACCAATGAAAGAGGAATGTTCTTTTTAAATAATATAATAAATAAGTGTGGGGTGTTTTATTGCTAGAAGTATGTAGACAGTTTTGGGAGTATGTGACGTCAAAGAAGAAGGACTCCCAGAACAATGCTGTAAGCATGCTAGAAGCACTGCTACAATTAGCATCACCACCATCCTCACTCGAATTTCTTTCTTTCTACGTGCCGTGCACTGCTGTAAGGGCTTTCCATGTATTAGCTCATTAAACCTATTCAACAGTATGGGCACCATTATTATACCCTTTTGGCATTGGTAATAGTTGTTTTGCTCTCCTTTAGCTCCTGACCAGCTCAATTGACACATATGCAAAATAAAATCCTCCCCAGCTTAAGTTAGTAAAGTAGTGACCCAGGATTGCTCCAGCCTTTTGAGTCATGGTATAGGTCACACAATAAATTAATGGTAAGATATATTTGAAAACTTGTTCATTCAATTATTGAGAGACCTCAGTTCCATGGTGAGGATTTTAAGATTTTTTTTTCTTAGGATTCCTGAATTATAAAATAGTTAAGGGTTATTTAGTCTAACCATCCATGTGATACATTATAATGATCATCCACTTACTTTTGAAATGTGAAATTACAATATATCAGCTACTGTTGGCTCTTATTAAGGTAGAATTTCTGGCCTAAGGCCTTCCATAAATAAAAATACAAGGAGACTCATTGTATATTATTACCCACGTTAGATCTTTATCTATAATATTCACCTCCAAAGCTTATTTTCCATATGGCTTTATTAATTCTAATCAATCTATTTAAACTATATTACTCAATTTCTAGTTATGCCTAGTAAATTTTGTGTAAGCTAATTTTTTTTCCTGGAAATGTAGTGTTATTTTAAAACCTCAGACCTATTTTAACAAGTGTCATATGTTCACTTTTGTATTTATGTAGCTAGAGTAAGTTATTTTAAAAAATAACCACCAAAATAAAAATTATTAAATGCTATGGTTATATAAATGTGAAGTGGACTCAAATATTGGATATTTCATTGGCAGGCAACTGAAGGGTAGACTAAATATTTAAGACATGGAGCAATAGGAAAAAATGTAAAAGAATTTATGTGTCCATTAATGTGATTATCTTTTTCAGGAAAATAAAATTTTCTTTGATATATATCTTGGATCTTTTCAAACTTTAATGTGGATCTTCTATTAAGACCAACCTTGGGAATGTAAATTGATACAGCCACTATGGAGAACAGTATGGAGGTTCCTCAAAAAGCTAAAAATAGAATTACCATATGACCAGCAATACCACTACTGGGCATTTACCCTGAGAAAACCATAATTCAAAAAGACACATGCACCCCAACGTTCACTGCAGCACTATTTACAACAGCCAGGTCATGGAAACAACCTAAATGCCCATCGACAGACAAATGGATAAAGAAGATGTGGTACATATATACAATGGAGTATTACTCAGCCATAAAAAAGGAACAAAATTGTGTCATTTGTAGAGATGTGGATGGTCCTAGAGACTGTCATACAGAGTGAAGAAAGTCAGAAAGAGAAAAACAAATATCATATATTAATGTATATATGTGGAATCTAGAAAAATGGTACAGAGGAACAGGTTTGCAAGGCAGAAGTAAAGACACAGATGTAGAGAACAAACGTATGGACACCAAGGGGGGAAAGTGGGGGCGGGGTGGTGGTGGTGGGATGAATTGGGAGATTGGGATTGACACATATATGTTAATATGTATAAAATAGATAATAATAACCTGCTGTATAAAAAAATTAAATTAAATTTTAAAAAAATTAAAAAAAAAAAAGACCAACCTTTAGATAGTGTTATGATAAGCATTAGAACAAGGGATTCATGGAGAAAAACACAGCTCTGGTTCTCTGTCCTAGTTGCCTATCAGAATTACCTGTGGTGTTCTTTTAAAGTACAGATACCCTGCCCCCAAACCTTTTAGATTCCAGTTCGAAAGGTGCTACATGGAGCCCAGAGATCTCTATTTTTTGAGATCTCCACATATGAATTGGCGGTTTAATCAGCGATGATAATCAAGTGTTTTGGGGAAACTAAAAGTAAGGTCTTCCAGAGGGGAGAAAAATTCTGGTACCCCATCGAAAGTAGATTGACTAAAAATCATTTTTTGGAGAATCTGTATTGATAAGCATGCTCCCTTCCAGACTGCCTGCCCCAGTAAATTTTACTTCTTTCACAACTCTCCCTTCTCATCCCTCATGGAATCTACCAAGAGTAGATATGCTTTGATATTGGTGTCATGAGGATGTGAATGCCAGATGGTCCAATTTCTTCACTGAAGTAAATCAAGTATATTGAATATAAAGAATGCAGATGTAAAAGGAACAAGAAGGAGGAAGTGAAATAGGTAAAACTGAACAAAGGTGTTAGACAGTAGCAGGGAACAACCCAGGGATCTTAATGACTTCAGTTTATGTATTATCTTGTTGTTGATTAGCTACAGCTGCTCTTTATTAATTCAGCTCATCATCAGAAACATGTGTTTTTGTCCTACTGTTAGAAGGCTTAAGGGTAATGGTGGTAGGAATCATTGGTATTTCCACCGTGGCTCTGCCCACTGCACTACTTTAAAAGAGGTCAAGGCATGTGAACCCTGTGGTCCCCATTAATCAGTCCCGTGTGGAGCTCTCTGCCCTTCTCTGCCCTGGTCACATCAATGTAAGTTTTTTGGTTTTTGGGTTTTGTTTTTTTTACATAGGCAAAGGCAAGGTACTTTAATTGAAAAGGTCCTTATTTCCCTAGAATCAGAGAGAGTGCATACTAAATAAAAAATAATCAAAATAAATTAAATAGCTATGTTCTGTACAAATGGAAAGTTGAGAAGAGGATCTCTTTGAAAATACTCTTAGAAAATACTAAGTCAAAAAGGTGCATTAGATTTGAAGAATGACGGAAGCAATGACCTCTCTTCCTGACCTGGACAGCAAACTGGCAGGACATGCTCCTGCATTCTCAGTACAAGAATTAGATTAAAGTCACTGCAGTTTTGGGTGAGATGGCTAAGGGAAAAATACCATCCACGCTGAATCTTATTCTCAGCTGGTTTCTCTGTATTCTGTTCCATTTACTCAAAACTGGCTTGTCACTCTTTGCTTAGGCTTTTATGACTGACCATTCATTTATCCTGTCTACTGTCTTAGGATGGGCTCTTAAGTAGTCAGGCAAATGGGAGGAACCATTTGGTCACTCCTAGTTCTTGATTTCCAAATATCTGGTTTTGCACACAATATCCTTGAGAGACATGGCATCATAGAAAGCCATTGACATTTATGAAATGATATTTTTGCTAATTTGTAGTTTGCACTTGACCGATTCCAATACCCACTAAAACCCGTGTGCTTAATGCCATTGGCAATATATTTCATCACATTCATTTGCACAAGGACTATATGAATTAGAAATAGAAATAGGACTAATACTTTAGCAACTATGAGATTAAAAAGAAGGGGAAAGACTTAAATTGTCTTTATGGGGAAAATATCCAGCCAACCACAAAATGGGTAGACATATAAAGAAGTCTCAAGGAAAGGCCTATAGATAGGAAAAAAAATAATAATTCTTTGGTTAAAATGTCTGAGAAATGTTTTACTTATCTGGGTTGCTTTTTTTAAAGTAATTGCTCAGATAGACTCCCTGGGAGGTTTTACTATTATCAGGAGTTTAGTCCTTACCTTTACAGATTGAAGAAATCAATATGATTAGAGTTGATAAGGCTCATGGAGTCTGACTCATGTTAACCAAATGCACAAAACACTCAAATATAAACTCATATATAAGCCTTATATAACAATTGGAACATATAACTACTGTTTACTGAGTGCTTAACTTTAGTAAAAATTATAATAAAAGGTTCTTCACATACTGGGATGTGTATGATGGCAAAGAACATAGATTTGGAATCAGGCAGCCATAGGTTTCAGTCTCGTCCAGACCCCTTCTAGCACTGTAACCTTAAGTTTCTTAATATGTAATGCAGGGATAATAGGATCAACTCATAAGATTGATCTAATGTGTGCAAAACACTAAGCATAGTACCTGGCGCATAATAAACACCGCTGTAACTATCTGCTGTTGCCATCATCATTGTCATCTTTCTCCTTCTCTTGTTACTCCTACTCATCATCATCAGCAACATTATCAAACAAATCCTATTCTCTGTGATTTAAAGCCCATTTATTTCCATACCATCATCCTGCCTGCAGGAGTTGGGTTGTCTAGCCAGCACAGTTCTCTCTAGAGGAAATCCTACACAAGAGATCGGATTATAATAAGAAGGCAGTTCAGATAGAATGCAGTCAGATAAAGGGGAATCAACCTAATAATTGGAATGTTTTTGCTCCCACCTCTGGTTGTCTGATATAGCTATTTACACAATGGAGAAATCCTGACGTTCAGATGTAATAATTGAGTTAATTTATTAGGACTGACTATTCCAGTCACTTTAATTGTTCTTACTTGTTTCTAATAAAGTGTGTTGGGAGAACTCTAAGCATTGGGATCACCTGGGAGCATGTTTGAACTGCAGAATCTTAGCCCAATCCCAGACCTGGTGAATTAGAATGTACAGTTTAGCCAAATTGCCCATTGATTCAAATGCACAATCGAGTATGAAAAGTATTATGATAAAATACTCCTCAGTCTTTCTCATAGATACTTGGTCTCATCCATTATATGTAGATTCTTACTATTTTCCCTCCCATAGGGTAACCTTATTCTCAAGTAATCTTATTTACAAGCCATATAGCATTACACTATAAGTTTTTCCCCTCCATCACTATGCCAAAAAAACAAAACAAAACAAAACTGTTGTATAAAAGAGACTAGACCAGAGGGCAGACAGCAGAAGCAAGAAGAACTACAATCCTGAGCCTGTGGAACAAAAACCACATTCACAAAAAGATAGACAAGATGAAAAGGCGGAGGGCTATGTACCAGATGAAAGAAAAAGATAAAACCCCAGAAAAAAAACTAAATGAGGTGGATATAGGCAACCTTCCAGAAAAAGAATTCAGAATAATGATAGTGAAGATGATCCAGGACCTCGGAAAAAGAATGGAGGCAAAGATCGAGAAGATGCAAGAAATGATTAACAAAGACCTAGAAGAAATAAAGAACAAACACCTAGAAGAATTAAAGCAGAAACAAACAGAGATGAACAATACAATAACTGAAATGAAAACTACACTAGAAGGAACAATAGCAGAATAACTGAGGCAGAAGAACGGATAAGTGACCTGGAAGACAGAATGGTGGAATTCACTACTGCGGAACAGACTAAAGACAAAAGAATGAAAAGCAATGAAGACAGCCTAAGAGACCTCTGGGACAACATTAAATGCAACAACATTCGCATTATAGGGGTCCCAGAAGGAGAAGAGAGAGAGAAAGGACCAGAGAAAATATTTGAAGAGATTATAGTCAAAAACTTCCCTAACATGGGAAAGGAAATAGCCACCCGAGTCCAGGAAGTACAGTGAGTACCATACAGGATAAACCCAAGGAGAAACACACCGAGACACATAGCAATCAAATTGGCAAAAATTAAAGACAAAGAAAAATTATTGAAAGCAGCAAGGGAAAAATGACAAATAACATACAAGGGCACTCCCATAAGGTTAACAGCTGATTTCTCAGCAGAAACTCTACAAGCCAGAAGGAAGTGGCATGAAATACTTAAAGTGATGAAAGGGAAGAACCTACAACCAAGATTACTCTACCCGGCAAGGATCTCATTCAGCTTTGACAGAGAAATCAATAGCTTTAGAAACAAGCAAAGGTAAGAGAATTCAGCACCACCAAACCAGCTCTACAACAAATGCTAAAGGAACTTCTCTACGTGGGAAACACAAGGGAAGAAAAGGAACTACAAAAACAAACCCAAAACAATTAAGAAAATGGTCATAGGAACATACATATCGATAATTACCTTAAACGTGAATGGATTAAATGCTCCAACCAAAAGACACAGGCCTGCTGAACGAATACAAGAACAAGACCCATATATATACTGTCTATAAGAGACACACTTCAGACCTAGGGACACATACAGACTGAAAGTGAGGGAATGGAAAAAGATATTCCATGCAAATGGAAAACAAAAGAAAGCTGGGGTAGCAATATTCATATCAGATAAAATAGACTTTAAAATAAAGAATGTTACTAGAGACAAGGAAGGACATTACATAATGATCAAAGGATCAATCCAAGAAGAAAATATAACAATTATAAATATATATGCATCCAACATAGGAGCACCTCAATGCATAAGGCAACTGCTAACAGCTATAAAAGAGGAAATTGACAGTAACACAGTAATAGTGGGGGACTTTAACACCTCACTTACACCAATGGACAGATCATCCAAAGTGAAAATAAATAAGGAAACAGAAACTTTAAATGACACAATAGACCAGATAGATTTAATTGATATTTATAGGACATTCCATGCAAAAACAGCAGATTACACTTTCTTCTCAAGTGTGCACGGAGCATTCTCCAGGATACATCACATCTTGGGTCACAAATCAAGCCTCAGTAAATTTAAGAAAATGGAAATCATATCAAGCATCTTTTCTGACCACAATGCTATGAGATTAGAAATCAATTACAGGGAAAAAACGTAAAAAAACACAAACACATGGAGGCTAAACAATACGTTACTAAATAACCAAGAGATCACTGAAGAAATCAAAGAGGAAATCAAAAAATACCTAGAGACGAATGACAATGAAAACATGACGATCCAAAACCTATGGGATGCAGCAAAAGTAGTTCTAAAGGGAAGTTTATAACTATACAAGCCTACCTCAAGAAACAAGAAAAATCTCAAGTAAACAATCTAACCTTACACCTAAAGGAACTACAGAAAGAAGAACAAACAAAACCCAAAGTTAGCAGAAGGAAAGAAATCATAAAGATCAGAGCAGAAATAAATGAAATAGAAACAAAGAAAAGAATAGCAAAGATCAACAAAACTAAAAGTTGGTTCTTTGAGAAGATAAACAAAATTCATAAGCCATTAGCCAGACTCATGAAGTAAAAGAGGGAGCGGACTCAAATCAATAAAATTAGAAATGAAAAAGGAGAAGTTACAACAGGCACTGCAGAAATACAAAGCATCCTAAGAGACTACTGCAAGCAACACTATGCCAATAAAATGGACAACCTGGAAGAAATGGACAAATTCATAGAAAGGTATAACCTTCCAAGACTGAACCAGGAAGAAATGGAAAATATGAACAGACTAATCACAAGTAATGAAATTGAAATTGTGGTTAAAAACCTTCCAACAAACAAAAGTCCAGGACCAGATGGCTTCACAGATGAATTCTATCAAACATTTAGAGAAGACCTAACACCCATCCTTCTCAAACTCTTCCAAAAAACCACAGAGGAAGGAACACTCCTAAACTCATTCTATGAGGCCACCATCACCCTGATACCAAAACCAGACAAAGGTACTACAAAAAAAGAAAATTACAGACTAATATCACTGATGAATATAGATGCAAAAATTCTCAACAAAATACTAGCAAACAGAATCCAACAACACATTAAAAGGGCCATACACCATGATCAAGTGGGTTTTATCTCAGGGACACAAGGATTCTTCAGTATATGCAAATCAATCAGTGTGATACACCATATTAACTAATTGAAGAAGAAAAACCATATGATCATCTCAATAGATGCAGAAAAAGCTTTTGACAAAATTCAACACCCATTTATGATAAAAACTGTCCAGAAAGTGGGCATAGAGGGAACCTACCTCAACATAATAAAGGCCATATACGACAAACCCACAACAAGCATCATTCTCAATGGTGAAAAACTGAAAGCATTTCCTCTAAGATCAGGAACAAGACAAGGATGTCCACTCTCACCACTATTATTCAACATAGTTTTGGAAGTCCTAGTCGCAGCAATCAGAGAAGAAAAAGAAATAAAAGGAATACAAATTGGAAAAGAAGAAGTAAAACTGTCACTGTTTGCAGATGACATGATACTATACATAGAGAATCCTAAAGATGCCACCAGAAAACTACTAGAGCTAATCAATGAATTTGGTAAAGTTGCAGGATACAAAATTAATGCACAGAAATCTCTTACATTCCTATATACTAATGATGAAAAATCTGAAAGAGAAATTAAGTAAACACTCCCATTTACCCTTGCAACAAAAAGAATACAATACCTAGGAATAAACCTACCTAGGGAGACAAAAGACCTGTATGCAGAAAACTAGAAGACACTGATGAAGGAAATTAAAGATGATACCAACAGATGGAGAGATATACCATGTTCTTGGATTGGAAGAAACAATATTCTCAAAATGACTCTACTACCCAAAGCAATCTGCAGATTCAGTGCAATCCCTATCAAATTACCAATGGAATTTTTTACAGCACTAGAACAAAAAATCTTAAAATTTGTATGGAGACACAAAAGACCCCAAATAGCCAAAGCAGTCTTGAGGGAAAAAAGCGGAGCTGGAGGAATCAGACTCCTTGACTTCAGACTATACAACAAAGCTACAATAATCAAGACAATATGGTACTGGCACAAAAACAGAAATATAGATCAATGGAACATGATAGAAAGCCCAGAGGTAAACCCACGCACCTATGGTCAACTAATTTATGACCAAGGAGGCAAGGATATACAATGGAGAAAAGACAGTCTCTTCAATAAGTGGTGCTGGGAAAACTGGACAGCTACATGTAAAAGAATGAAATTAGAACACTCCCTAACACCATACAGAAAAATAAACTCAAAATGGATTAGAGACCTAAATGTAAGACTGGACACTATAAAACTCTTAGAGGAAAATATAGGAAGAACACTCTTTGACATGAATCACAGCAAGATCTTTTTTGATTCACCTCCTAGAGAAATGGAAATAAAAACAAAAATAAATAAATGGGACCTAATGAAACTTAAAAGCTTTTGCACAGCAAAGGAAACCATAAACAGGACGAAAAGACCACCCTCAGAATGGGAGAGAATATTTTGCACGAATCAACGGACAAAGGATTAATCTCCAAAATATATAGACAGCTCATGAAGCTCAATATTAAAAAAACAAACAACCCAATCCAAAAATGGGCAGAAGACCTAAATAGACATTTCTCCAAAGAAGACACAGATGGCCAAGAAGCACATGAAAAGCTGCTCAACGTCACTAACTATTAGAGAAATGCAAATCAAAACTACGATGAGGAATCACCTCACACCAGTTAGAATGGGCATCATCAGAAAATCTACAAACAACAAATGCTGGAGAGGGTGTGGAGAAAAGGGAACCCTCTTGCACTGTTGGTGGGAATGTAAACTGATACAGCCACTATGGAGAACAGTATGGAGGTTCCTTAAAAAACTAGAAATAGAATTACCATATGATCCAGCATTCCCACTACAATCCCACTACTGGCCATATACCCAGAGAAAACCATAATTCAAAAAGACACATGCACCCCAACGTTCATTGCAGCACTATTTACAATAGCTAGGTCATGGAAGCAACCTAAATGCCCATTGACAGACAAATGGATAAAGAAGATATGCTACATGTATACAATGGAATATTACTCAGCCATATAAACAAATGAAATTTGTTCATTTGTTGAGATGTGGATGGATCTAGAAACTGTCATACAGAGTGAAGTAAATCAGAAAGAGAAAAACAGATACCATATATTAACACATATATGTGGAACCTAGAAAAATGGTACAGATAAACCGGTTTGCAGGGCAGAAATTGAGACACAGATGTAGAGAACAAACGTATGGACACCAAGAGGGGGAAGCAGCAGGGGCGTGGGTGTGGTGGTGTGATGTATTGTGTGATTGGGATTGACATGTATACACTGATGTGTATAAAATTGGTGACTAATGAGAACCTGCTGTATGAAAAAAAAATAAATTAATATATAAAGAGAGACTAAATAAGAAAACATTTTTTTCTGATTCTTTATTTAAAAATGTCTCCATCACTCAAGCCCTGGGTCTTGGCCAATGGCCTCATTTATATTTAATGGAAAAGATAGTTTTATCTTCTTTGGTTACAGTTATTAGAGTTTGCATTTTACAGGGTAATTTTTTGTTTTCTGTGACCTCTTTGAAGTTTTTCACTTTTTTTTTTCCATTTTTGTTTCTCTGCTGTGATTTCTCAATCACTGCTGCTGAAATAAGCTCAGTGTCAGCCTAACACTGACCAACTGGAAACCTGGAAATTATTTTTGGAAATTCTTGGTCTTCTAGTTTTTCTCAACAGAACATAGATGCCTGTGTTATAAGGCATCTTATAAGTGGATATTCAATAAGCCACTAGTTCCTTTTTAAATCCTTTGGATTTAAAAGAGAATTCTTCAGTCACGGTCTATGATGAGTTTCGTCTCCAGAAAGAATGTCCATGCCAAGGTTTTTAAAACTTTGGAGACACCTGATGAACCTATTCTTCGTGGAGACAGCCTCGCTATAGCCTGTCAAGCTTCTACTTATCTACTCTTCTCCGTGAATTAATGGAGCTGATAAAGCACCAATCTATAAATACAGTTTTCTCCAGATTCTATCTTTCTGCTAAATTAAAATACAGGAATATGTGTAAACAAATTGGAGGTTCTTCTTGGTCTTCAGGTTCATAGAACCCAAACACACTATTTAAAAGTTTTTGTGTATTTGTGTTATACATGCATGAGTCTTTTTTTTTTTAAGTTAAAATTTTTTTTAACATCTTTATTGGAGTATAATTGCTTTACAATGATGTGTTAGTTTCTGCTGTACAACAAAGTAAATCAGTTATACATATACATATGTCCCCATATCTCTTCCCTCTTGCATCTCCCTCCCTCCCACCCTCCTTATCCCACCCCTCTAGGTGGTCACAAAGCACAGAGCTGATCTCCCTGTGCTATGCGGCTGCTTCCCACTAGCTATCTATTTTACATTTGGTAGTGTATATGTGTCCATGCCACTCTCTCACTTTGTCCCAGCTTACCCTTCCCCGTCCTCATATCTTCAAGTCCATTCTCTAGTAGGTCTGCATCTTTATTCCTGTCCTGCCCCTAGGTTCTTCTGACCATTTTTGTTTCTTTTTCCTTTTTTTTTTTTTTTTTTTAGATTCCATATATATGTGTTAGCATACGGTATTTGTTTTTCTCTTTCTGACTTAAAATCTTTTGCACAGCAAAGGAAACCATAAACAAGACGAAAAGACAACCCTCAGAATGGGAGAAAATATTTGCAAATGAAGCAACTGACAAAGGATTAATCTCCAAAATATACAAGCAACTCATGCAGCTCAATATCAAAAAAACAAACAACCCAATCCAAAAATGAGCAGAAGAAATAAATTGACATTTCTCCAAAGAAGATATACAGATTGCCAACAAACACATGAAAGAATGCTCAACGTCATTAATCATCAGAGAAATGCAAATCAAAACTACAATGAGATATCATCTCACACTGGTCAGAATGGCCATCATCAAAAAATCTACAAACAAGAAATGCTGGAGAGGGTGTGGAGAAAAGGGAACCCTCTTGCACTGTTGGTGGGAATGTAAATTGATACAGCCACTATGGAGAACAGTATGGAGATTCCTTAAAAACTAAAAATAGAACTACCATACGACCCAGCAATCCCACTATTGGGCAAATACCCTGAGAAAACCATAATTCAAAAAGAGTCATGTACCAAAATGTTCATTGCAGCTCTGTTTACAATAGCCAGGACATGGAAGCCACCTAAGTGTCCATCAACAGATGAATGGATAAAGAAGATATGGAGCATATATACAATGGAATATTACTCAGCCATAAAAAGGAATGAAACTGAGTTATTTGTAGTGAGGTGGATGGACCTAGAGACTGTCATACAGAGTGAAGTAAGCCATGCATGAGTCTTGATGTAACTTATTTAAACAGGATCATGAAGAGTCATTTCTCCAGCATTTGCATGAAAGCTTTCTCCAAAATACGTTATTTTTCAGATCCAGAATCTAGTTTCTCATTATTGTAAGAGGAAATAGGAAGTAGTTTTCCTTCATTTTACTAAGACTTATAGTTTAGAGAGGTAAAAACACGTACCTAAGTCTAACTGCCCCCCCCAAAAATCAATGACTAACCTGATTGTTGTAATCCAGGTGTCTTAGGTTCTGAGGCATTACTTCATTAAATAGCCCATATCAAAGCAACTGGATGGAATAATTTAAATTTACTAATTCATTATTTAAGAAAACCAGTGAGGGATTACTGATTTATTTTACTAGGCTTATCCTCCCATTTAGCAGCTCCATTTAGTGGCTAAGACACTTTTTCTTCATGTTGTCAGAAGTGCCAAAAAAAAACAACAAAAGAAGTATTTTTCAGCTCTAAGGATTTCAGCGAGGGAGGCTGTAACTTGCTGCATGTATTCAATTAGCTTCTGAAATCTTATCTCTTCTACCAGTAAAAAAAGGAAAATAAAGCATTAAAATTCCCAAAGAAGCAAGAGGGTGTTTTTGGCAAAAGAGTGACTCAACTGAAGAGCTTAGTAGCCAAAAACAGTACTCTTATCGTTTTGTTTTCCTTTCAAAGAGGTGTGTTGAGCTTTAGGGGGAGGAACTGAATACATGTGCGTAAAAAGCTGCCAGGGGAACATTTCTTATGGTGCTCAGGGCTGGATGGTCATTTGTTCCTTGTTTCTTTCTCTTCACTTAACAACTAGCTCTATAAGAACAACTAGATGAGAGTCTTTCTGTGATAGATACCATTTTTTCCTTCGTTTCGTCTGTCCCCTTATTTTTGTGCATTTATCCTCTTTAATGGCCTTTGCTTTGTTGATTATTCTGTCACCATCTAAACCAAGTGATGAGTACTTTTTGTGGAGTGGTAGAACTCCAAGGTCTCTATCAATTCTAAAATAAGAAATGTTTTGCAGTGACCTAATATGTAATTAACTCAGCATTTTTTTGTGCAGTGGTAAATTGGCATTTCCCTAATCAGAAAATGTATCACCTTCATAGTAATTTCAATTCTCTTCAGTTGAGATTCGGGGCCTTCAAAGATCCAGTTCTTAATAACCCTTCCTTCTTTATTGGGTATGACACCTCAACTGGACCCCTCTGTCCAGCCAATTCAGTCTGCAAACCTTTCACAAGGCACCCCTCTCCTGTCTGATTATTGTGTTTTGCTGATGTCATTTCCTTCCATGGAACTATCCTCCCTTTATATTTCTGTTTTCCAAATCTTACCTGCTTTCCAGAAACCAGGCCAAATACCAATTCCTATGAACAGTGTAGGGCCAGAACATTTTCTTCCATAGTCTTCTCTGATATTCCCAAATAGACATAAATTCTCTTTTATTTTTACAATGTAAATATTACTCAAGATACCTTCTTACCCATTGTAAATCTGGTTTTCTTAGGTTAATATTTTATTTGAGAAATATTCAGTCTTCAGCCTTCGCTACTTCATGATTGAAACATATTATACTTTTGTGCGCTTTCCTTATAGAGGACTCTGTCAACAAAATGAGAAATTTTATAGCTTCTGTTGACCTTTCCATAGCCTTCACCTAGTTGACAAGACTTTGGTATGGATTGAGCTACATGAGATTAATACAAATTCCAAATTTCTTGTGTTTGGAGTGAAATTGAACTTTCATATTACCTCGGGTCACGGTCTCTTTTTGATTTTCTGGCACCTGTATCTCTTAGTGCTTCTCACATTTTGGCGTTATATTACTTCAAAATCTCACATGGAAAATGTTCTCAGAAAATGCTAGGCGAACTTATTTAAGGTTACAGAGTGACTTAGGGGTACATGGTACCTTAAAAAATAGAGTGGGGCATTTAAAGTTTGAGTATTTAGTATTTACTGTGAAAAAAAAGGCCTACTCTCTTTTTCTTCCTAGTGGGTCAAGTTAAAGGCTACTGGAGAACAGCACATTTCAGGTAGAAGAAAAAATGTTCCAGAATGTTATCTGATCAAAACATTTCCTACACATTTGAAAAATGGTAGACTGAATTGACTTAACAAATTTCTCTTCCTGGGAGCATAGTGTGCTCAAGGATTTATTCAAATCAACATCCATCAGAAAGTAGTCTCCAAGTATGTGGTGTTTTGATTGGAGGAATGAGAGTAAGAAGAAGAAAGGAATAGTCTAGTTGAAGCAAACTTAGAGATGTCCTTCACCCTCATAACACTGGAAAAGATATTAAAGATAAGATTATCTCTAAGATTCTGAAAGGGAGTGAGTCAGATCTCCCCAATACTGGCAGATTTTGATACCCTGGGCTTGTATCTCCACAGCTGGAAATCACTGTCTTAGTGTCTGCAAGTGCCTGCCAAGAGTAGGTAATCATGATTTTTTTTTTTTTTTTTTTGCACTAACAGTGATTTGCTCTTCCTAAAGGAAGGGTCTCATATCTCTCATATGTGCTAGAAGAGAAATAAAAGTTGAGAGCTACCAATTTAGAAGGCCTTCATCTGGTAGAGGAGATGTATGGTATAGAAGGCCTTCATCTGATAGAGGAGATGCATGGTATAGAAGGCCTTCATCTGATAGAGGAGATGTATGGTATAGAAGGCCTTCATCTGATAGAGGAGATGTATGTATAGAAGGCCTTCATCTGATAGAGGAGATGTATGGTATAGAAGGCCTTCATCTGATAGAAGAGATGGATGGTACAGAAGGAAGGGCGGCTAACTCCCCAGGGTTGCACAGCCTCTAAGTTGCAGAGCAAGATCTGGAATCCAGGTCTCTTGGTTGCCCATCCCAACGCTGTTGGCTCAGCACCACACTTTCCAGTTAATAGCTCCCCTCCATCCTTTGGCCTCCCCTGACAACTCCTACCACCTTTATTAAATAGGGGCATTTCCAAGTATGTGTTTGCAGCAAACTTTAGGACCCTCTGCCCCTTATGTTATGTTATGTTATATCTGTTACATATGAGAGACAAGGGATGCCCATGAACAATATCCGTGTACACCAAAGACATGGACACACACTAAAATGTTGAACAACTACAATGGAATACCCTGAACAATCCGATAAGGGTTTATTGTTTACTTTTTTCTTGTACTCTCTCTCACAGACTAGCTCAGGCCACTCGGTTTGGGAGGGGCTGCCTTCTTACAGTGGGTGTCATTTTGATGGTGAGATGAGTAATTTCTTGGCACCATATGAAATATCAAGGTCAGAGGGGCTAGAATATAATATATGGCAAAGCAAGAGTGAGTCTCCAGGCGACCGCTGAGGCTGCTCTCTGTGATCTTGTGAACGGGAGCTCCCTGCTTGACTGCTCTTTCTGGAGCAGTAAAGGCTTTGGAAACCGACTTTTCTTACAAAGACATCGTTATTGTTTTGTTCCCCACAGGCACCTTTTCTCTTTAGGATGTAAACGCTCTCTGGATGCTGAATGAATCCATCTTTATTTCTTGCAAAGGAGCTTGGTTAAACTATTTTCATTTCAGAGTTTGCAGTAGAACTGCAAACTGCCATTTTTTTCCCTAGTAGGAGAACAGTCCTGGCTGCCTGTTCCTAAAGAGGCTTGGTGTAAAAAAAAGAAAAATAACAACAAAGGGCTGAGGGTGTGTGTGTATGTGTGTGTGCGCGCGTGTGTGTAAGGAGGGGAAAAGGTTAAGTACAAGAGTCAGCCAGTCCCAGTCTTCCTCTCCCCATACTTTACATGGCCTCCCACTGGTAACCAGTAGAAATAGAACGTGAGCCCACAAATGCCGTTTTAATTTTTTCAATAACCATATTAAAAAAGTAAAAAGAGGTGAAGTTAATTTTAATAATAGATTTCATGTAACCCAGCACATCCAAAATATTAACGTCAACATATCTTAATAGAAAAATGACTACTAAACTATTTTACATGAGATTTTTTTACATTAAGTCTTAGAAGTCCAATATACGTTTTATGCCCAAAACGTGTCAGTTCAGACAACCCACACTGCCATGCAGAGTGTCTACTAGACAACACAGTTATAGAATAAAATTTAAAAAAAAAAAACAACTTGTCATTTGGCATTTAAAATAGTTCATGATCTGTCTGCTAGTTATTTTTTTAACTGCCTGTGCCCCTGCACCCTCTGTATCCCACTTCACCAGGTTACTTCTCATTTCCAGAACATGATACAGACTTTCATCTTTTCGCGTCTGCAGCATCCTTTGCCTCTCTTCACTCTGTCCATGTCTCTAAACATGCCCCAACCTTGGAGGCCTCCTAATATGGATTTTCATGGGTTTTGATTGAGATTCAGTTCCAACTTCATTGCCTAGTAACTAGGTGAACCGAAAAATGTTATTTAGCCTCTTTGACCCCATATTACCTATCTTTAAAACTAGAATAATAGCTGTGTATGAGTGTGAGTGTGCGTATCTGCATGTGTGATGATCAGAGACAGAAAGAGAAAAAGGGAGGGAGGGAGAGAGAGAGAGAGAAGTGACAAAAAGAATGCAAAACAAACAGAAAATATATAGTACAGATCCTGGCACATCGTAGTTAAAATTCTCTCCCCTTTCCTAGTTGCTTTCCAAGTTGCTTCTGTGAGTGGCACTCCCATCCCCATCTGCCAGCAGTGTCTAATGCACTAAGTAAGCATCTCCTTGTTTTTATTCTGCGATCTATTCGCCTGCAATATCTTAGTCCCACCTTTAACAACTCATGTTCAGTCTTTGCTCCCCAGTGACAGTCATCATACCCTTTTCTTCTTTCCTACTGCCGAAATGCTAACAACAAAATGTACAGCTACTCCTTGGAAATGAGTGACTCCATTGCCAAGTGGGACAGCACAGGTGCCCTTCCACTGGGGCTGAGAGCCAACAAGCTACCACTGAAATCTCTGCCCAACTCAGAGTGACAGCACAGCCGGTCCTGTCCCCTGCTGTAGCAGTTTCCTAGGCAACCAATACACGCTACCATGGAGGAAATGGAAGGAAAAAAAAGGCAAAACCTACATCATTTCCACAGTTTTCAATATTTGTGTGCATGTGCTAAAAATATTGAAAATATATGGATAACTGAGCATATGTTTTATTATTTCATGTCTTGCTGGTTATGGCCTCTGTCATAATTCTAACAGAATTGAATGCTAGTGAATTACTAGTGATGGTGTTGTATGAGTGAAATTGGATCTTTCTAATGGAGGAAGGTTTTATAGTTTTTTGAATAGCAGTCTTGCCCATCTTACATTAGATTTAATCCTGCCTTTGATGTGTATTGAACTTTTATAAATGGTATTTTAAATTTCCTTTTCTAATTGCTTGTTGCAGTTGAGTTCTGTACTTTGTATCCAGAAATCTCACTGAATCACCTTATTAATTCTAAGAGTTTCTATGTGGATTCTTTAGGGTATTCTACATATTATAATCAAGTAATCTGCAAATAATGAGAGTTTTAATTCTCCACTTTTTTATAACCTGTATTTTTCTCGCTTTAATAGTGGCTAGGACTTCTACTACAATGGTGAATAAAGTGGAGATAGTGGACCTCCTTGACTCATTCTCAAAATCAGGAAAAACCTTCAAAATTTATCACTAAGCATATAATTTCTCTAGTTTTTTATAGATACTTTTCTATTCCCATTTTGCTAAGAGGCTTTTTTAAAAATTACGAATGGAGATAGATTTTGTCTTATTCCAAATTTGCTAAGAGGGTTTTGAAAAATCATGCATGGAGGTTCATTTTATCAAATGCTTCTCTGTATCTACTGAAATAATTACATGATTTTTTTCCCTCCATTGTAAACATCTCCATGATGTTTTAAATTGATTAATTTTAGTGGCTAAACCAATATTTCATTTCTGGAATGAACCCCACTGGTTATAATTTATTATCTTTTTATGAGTCATTGGATTCATTTTGCTAATACATGTTTTATTTAGAAATTTTGTAATAATGTTCATTGCAGAGTATTGCTGATATATATATATATATATATATATATATATACACACACACATACACACACATTTTTAATAATGTCTCAGGCAGGTTTGAGGATCAAAATCATTGTAGGCTCCTAAAATAAGCATGTATTTGTCTTTGGCTATATAAAGTAGCATCATCGTGTCCATCCATCCATTCATTCATTCCACAAATATTTATTGAGGGGTAATATAGTATAGTGGATATAAGTATAGATTCTAGACTGCCTAGGTTTGAGTCATTTTTAAAAAACATTGTGACTATTTTAGTAATCTATTGCCATCTAACAAATTACCAGAAACTTAGCGGCTTAAAGCAACACATTTATTATATCACAGTTTCTGTGGGTCAGGAATCTGGGAACATCTTAGCTGGGTCCTCTGCTTCAGGGTCTCTCACAAGGATGCAAAATGTTGGCCAAGGCAAGGATCTTATCTGAGGCTCACCTGGGAAGGGATCTGCTTCCAAGTTCATGTGATTATTGGCAGGATTCAGTTTCTTGCAGGTTGTTGGTCTGAGGACCTCAATGCCTTGATGGCTGTAGGCTGGAATCCGCCCTTGGTTTCTTGTCATGTGGGCCTCTCCATATGGCAGCTTACTTAGTCAAAGTCAGAAATGAAAGTCAGTAGAGAATCTGCTAGGGAAACAGAAGTTAGAACATTAGGTAACATTTTCATCTTCTTCCATACGTTATTGATTGGAAGGAATGCATAACTCCTATTCACACTCAAAAGGAGGGAATTAACTTTAAGAACCACATGGAGCCTTGGTTTAAAACTACGTTGGAGCTTACATATATTCGTGTTAGTTATTCACAGATGATGGTTTATTCCAAGTAGCTGGGCCTTTGTATGCAAAACAAAATTGTTACAGAAAATGTGTAAAACGCTAAGAGCTCATGCTCAACAGGGACAGTTAAATGGTTAAACTATAGTCCTGGAAGCCTGAAGCTGAGTGGTACTTGGATGCTTATCATAATTTTGATTGAGTTAAATCTGGTTGCAACAAACAGCAAATGCTACTACAATGATATTAATAAAAGCAGTTGAAAGTCCCTTATTTCTTTTCTAAGCTATTCATAATTTAATTAATCAAACATTATGAAATGATCCCAAAGGCTAATTTGTATTTTTGTCTAGCCTGTATTTTCATAGTTTTTACCTAGTTCTAATCAGAATACAGATGTGATTGTCTCTTTCTTTTTATTTCACCTAGTGTTTAATAAATGATATTTTTGTAAGTTACCAATAATCATCAGAGCTTCAATTTTTAGGGATTATCTAGTCCCTATTGGTATACTAAAAGTATTTGCTCTTATTCTCCTGGGCAATTTGGTTATTTATTTTGTTTGCTACTGAAAAATTGGATGCTGGTAATTCTTCTGAACTGATACCTTTTCCTTCCTTTAAATTATTTTTAGAATAAATTATCAAGAGTAGATTACCTGGTCCAAGGATCTGAACATTTTTATGAATTTTTATTCCAAACCACATTGACTAAGGTACATTTTTTGGTAGTAACACAAAAACATCACCTTGTCCATAAATTTTATTATTATGCCCTTTATTCCCATACACTTAATTTTATAGCCTATTAACAATTTTAAAAGCCAGTATTTATCCCTTCAGACTATAAATGGAAATCTTATACTCAATACCCTTTATACTAATTGTAAGAGTAACTGTTTTATAACACAGAGTGATTCAGAATAATATAAAGCCTGAATATTTGGGTGGGCACCCAGTTCTATTACTTGATAGTGGTGTGGCCTTGGGCAGATAATACACCTGCTTAGTTCCTCAGTTTTCTCATCTGTAAAATGAGGATAATAAGAACATCCACCTTACCGGCTTTGTCTCAATTAATCTATCAGAGTGTTATATACATGATGGGGGCTCCATAAATATCAGCTATTATTATTATGTGTTCCTAGGTTATTAGTCAAATCAGACCTTGTTGAAGCAAACCTGGATAGGAATTCGCCTGAAACTTTAGCAGCACCTCTGAGTAGCCTGGCATCTGCTGGCACTTCAGAGAAGACAATGTAGCAGAACATAAGTCACAAACAAGGCGCCTATGGGCCAAATCATGTCTCATGACTATGTTCATCCCACACGGTGTTATTATTTTTTAATTAGTTACTAACATTTAAAAGTTTTGAAATTTTACATAAAATCCGGATTCATAGTTTCTCGCACAGCAATGAAGACCCAATGCAGCCAAAAATAAATAAATAAATTTACCAAAAACAAACAAAAAAAAGAATTGAAAAATAAAGCAAACCAGGATGTTTTGCTTTATGGCAACCATCAGCTAGAGCAGAGTAGCAACTACTTTCATTAGAAGAAGTACTGAAAAGGACCACGTGTTCTCCGAGGGCCTCATCTTTGTTCCCTGTTGCTTACACCTTGCCTATTTTGCTCATTTCCTTCACCTTCCTGGCTTCTAGAGCATTTCAATTTGCCTCTACCAGCACAGGGATTGAGGTCTTGTCCTCTGAAGACCAGAAGAACCAGGTTATTATCCTTGTTCTGGACTACTCACTAATTAAAATCCAAATCACCTACCTGATAATTTCCATCACGGGGTACAGCCGAGCATCGAGCGGCAGAGTATGTTTCTCACCAGGTCCTCCTCGGATGTCTCATTACGAGAGATGCTCTGTTTGTTTTAGCCTTGGCCTTCAGACCACAGACATGCTTTCCTCTGCTCTATAAGAAGTGTGAGTTGAGAGAATTACAAGGAATAGTAGAACATCTAAAATGCTACAGCAAAGAGCCTGTGAGTTCTTTCTCAAAAGGCTGAAAATGGTTACTTCAAAACAGTGGGGAATCCATACCAATAGCACTAAGCTTCTATTTTTATGCCTGGGAGAGTTTTTGAAGCCATTAGCCCATGTTGTCCGGCCTTATAATGCATGATTCATACACAGTACAGATTGGAAATGGCAGAGGTTGATTTTAGGGAAGAGATGTGCATTTTACCATGACACTAGCCAACCATGAAGTCGTATGAGAGGTTGGGAGACCAAAGCTAATTGGCTCTTTCAGGCTTTTGAGAGCTTGTCTTCAGGTTTCCACTGAGCTCTGCCTTTTAACTTGTTCACATGTTGTAATTAATAGAGGAGGGGACTATTGTACATTCACATGAAACCTCTAACCTCGATTCACATGTCCTGGGGTCTAGTGAAAACAGTATATCATTGTTTCACATTATATTGGGGGTTACTAGCTGAGCAGCGCACGCAGAAAAAAACTCAGCGATGAAGGGCCTGGGACAAGAGTCCAAAAGACGGGACTTTGAGTCCTGGCACTGCTACTTGTGATCTGTATGACTCAGTGTAATTTATTTAAATTCTCTTTGACTCAATTTTCTGATATGTAAAATAGGATAGCATTAGTACCTCCCTCATTGGAGTGGGGGGGGGAGTACGGAAAATAATTCATATTAAACATTCAGGACCTAAATAAGCACTTAGTAAGTAGTGTTGACTACGGTTTCCTCTCTGTATTCATTCAACACGATAGTACTTTCTATACAGTAGTAAATGCAAGTCACATGGTTCTTGCCCTCATGGACCTGAGAGTCTAGTCGGATTTACACTGGCCTAAATGTGTTTTTGTCTTATAGCACAGCTGTTGAGAATTTGACAGTCTAGTTGTGAATCTCCACCCCACCTCTTACTCTCTCTAGAATATAAGGCACCTTATTAAACTTTCTGTTGCTCAGTTTCCTTATCTATTCAGCGGAGATAATAAAAAGGCATACCTTCCAGTGTCTGGCCCAAAGTAATAACAATAACGATAATAATAATAATGAAGATGTAGGGGAGAATAGCTAACCTTTATCACATGCACTCCATTTATCATTTAATCATATTTATTCCATGTAATTAACAGTAATTGATGTGGTAACTTTTATCTGAATTGATTTATTCAAACCTCACAGTCACCTGTAAGGTAGTTTTCATAATTAGTCCCAATTTGCAGATGAGGAAACTCAGGTATAAGAAGAGATACATACGCAGGAAATGTCAGTTGCTGTGGTTGGTATCATTAATAAAATGAATGTCTTTCTACACCACATTGTTAGATTCACATCATTGTTTTAAATTCCTTCTTAGTAATTCCACTGTGTCTCCATACTTTATCAAGCTTTCTGTTGATGGACATTTTGGTTATCATTATGACATGAACATGAAGAGCAAGTTTTGAAACCCATCTCATTTTATATGAGAGGCTGTCTGCCTGTTTGTTTTAGCTCTGAAATAAATTTCATATCCTTCTGTTCAGTTGACAGATTTAACTGAAGATTTCAGAGAGTGAGGCTGTCAGGCTAACCCTGGAGACCAGGAGTGAGAATTTTGGACAATGCACATTGGCCAGTATAGGATTATGTTACTAAGAGACCAAGTGAAGTGAACATTTTCAACCTGTGAATTTTTAGCCTTTTGTGTGCAGGCTATACCTGTGAAGAAGAGCACAGGTGTCAGAGTACTGGGCTAAGCCGTGTGAGGGACCTCGTACACAGACCAAGACTGACCTCCTCAGTTGATATGCTTCTAAATCACTGAGAAAGTGTGTTGTTTCCACTGCCTGGGTCATTCTCTCTACACTGTCAGGTCTGTGACCGGACACCACCTTCTCAGGGAAGCACTCTTGTCCAGGCTATTTATAATTGCACCCTCTCTCTTTGTTCTTAAACAGTTCATATCCCCTTTCTCTGCTTTATTTTCCTTTATAACACTTATCTCTGTTTACAGACTGCCCATTTTACCTGTTTATTGTCTATTCCCCTACCAGTGGTTACTGGAGCACACTCATACTAGTTCGCAAGAGCGGATTGCTAAATAGTCAGGACATTTGCAAACTGGCTGTCAGATTGGTCATAGTGAGAATATTTACACTGTGGAAATTGGCAGTTGCTACAAATTGGGGACTTTTTTTTCCGAGTCAATTTACCAGCACATGACTACCCTCTATTAAGTGTAAGCTCCATGAGAGAACACATTTTTGTTTGTTACATTCACTGCTGTATCCTCTGTAACTAAAAAGGTGCTTTACACACTGTATTTAAAAAGTATTTGCTGGAAGAGGTATAGAACAAATGTGAGAGTGAGTGAGCAAACAAACTTCCATTTTGTTCATGCTTAATACATGATCTATGCTCTTCTTAGGACTTTTTATACATCTCATTCCAAGCTTAAACAACACTATGAGGTATTATGTACCCCTACAGTATTATTATCCTGAATCACAGCTGTAGAAACTGTGAAGCCATGAGGTTCACCAGCTTCTCCAAGGTCATACAGGTGGTAAAGGTAGAAACAGAATGAGGAGGAGGAGAAGAAAGAGAAAGATAAAAAGAAGGAGGAAAGGAAGAGAAGGAAGAGGAGAATAAAAGGCAACAAACTCTTCCATCAGACTTAGCTATGTGTCAGGCACTTTTCTGAGTACTTTATATAGCAATGACAAATAACATATTTGATTTCCACAACACGCCCATGAGATAGGTGCTATTATTATTCCCACTTTACAGTTGAGAAAACAGAGGCACACAAAGGTTAGGTACCTTGCCAAAGAGCACATAGCACAAGCTTTGGAGCTGGGATTTGAATGCCAGAAATTAGGCAGCTCTGGAATCCACAATTTTAACTATTCTGCTCTACTGTCTCTTGGTTGACCTGTCTCATACCAGAGCTCCTGGTTTAAACGACTGACCTACTAGGGTATTTGTTCATTCTTGTGGGACTTAATACCTTGCTTTTCAGACCTTATAGATCTTGCAGCTTGCCTTGACTTGGCATGGCCTTTCTAACCACTGTGTGTTGATGAATTTGACTTTGATTGCCAACTCTGTTTTATCAAATGAGAGTGCAGTTCTGTGAATTGTCTTGAATTCCTTTGCTTTCTGAAAGGTTGCTTGTGCTTCCTCCTGTTTATTCCACTCTCTTATTCTAATCTTCATCCTATGTTGATTAAGCAAAGAGCAGTAAAGGTTAAGAGAGTGATGACTTGTAAGTGAGGTACATTAACAAAAAGGAGAAAAAAGCACACTACCTGAAAGGCTTCCTTCTTTTTGATCAAGACATCAATATAACTGTTAAATGAATTCTCTTTGAAAAATTTTTTCATTTTTGTTTTATCATCCTGCTTCAAAGAATAGAGAAGGCAATGGGAACCCACTTCAGAAGCAGAGCTAAGATTGTTGCTGAGCCCACCTCACAGAGCACTCTGAATTTAGGATGAGGTCTTCTTTCTAACGTTCTAAATATACATTAGTGCGGTAAGCTGTCTGCAAAAGTACTTGGCTGGTAAAGAGAAATAAACTTGAAATTTCTGCTTATTTTGTGGGACACTAAAAGTAATCGCCCCCAGAAGAGCCCTGGACTTCTTAGTACATATTCCAGAGGCTGAGGGATTCGGGTATCGTGGTGTGATAGATTTAGATTTAAGGCTCCATCTGTCACCAGCTCTGGTGAACTTTCTGGACCTCAATTTCCTTGTTTGCAAAATGTTTCTGTAAGGCCATCTTCTGAGTTTGATTATTATTCAAAATTGTTCCACCTAAAATTTTTACCGATAAAACTTCACCCACCTAGTCACTCACTCTCACCCAGCTCTGCTTCGATGATGTTAATCCGTCCATGCTTTACCTGGTCCTCTCCTTTCTGTCTATTATTAGACTCTTCTTGGCATCACTTTTTGTCTCATCCAATTTCTACTTCCCTCATTGCTGTTTCTACTTCCCTACTTAGACTTTCTGTGAGGGCAGTGCTTGTTAACACATATTTCTCTGGAATCCCCCGCAGCTTTTAAAATGATGCCAGTTACATAGGAAATAACTGTTGAATGACACTGAAGATGATGGAATAGTGAATTAGAACATTTAACACTATTCTCACAAGTTCCGTGTGATTTGTTCTTGTGAAAACGTAAATAAAATAAATCTAACAAATGAACCAAAAGAGTATAATACTTTAAAAAAATAAATGCCATAAGTAAAGGGTTGTCTCTAAAACCTTGTTGCTGATGTTAGAAAAGCCTTTGTATGAAGTTGTTCTAATTGATGTTTTTATTGGTACATATTAAAGTTATTAATTAAACACAGGAATGCTTAAAATGAATGCCTTGTAGCCTTGTGAAATGGCTGTGACTGGATAATTCAGTACATTATGTGTTATTAGGAAAAAAAGTAATGCTGCTCTGGCAGAAGAATAAGTACTCAGGTTTCAACATCATATTTGCAGATGACTTGAGTATTAAAACTTCCATACACTGTATTTTTTCCTATTTAATATTTTCAAGCCTTGTAACAATCAAGGCAATGAAAAATAGACAAGAGAGCCTGAGATCTGTTAAAAATGCTTGGCAATGCATATGTTAGGGAGAATATATTGAATGAATAGTTCATTTATCTATTTTTAAAATGTAAACATGTAAGCAACCAGTTTAAGTGAATGCTTTGTACCCATAATAGTCTATTCCATTCCTGGAATGGACCAAAGATATTCTTAGCCCATCCTGGATCAGGTGAAGCGAGGACAGATGTAAATAAGCTCGTCATCCTAGACTTCGAGCATCCTCAGAATTGAACCTCTTGATAGACTCCTACATTGGCCTTCCATTCTCGAATCTAAACCAGTGTTCATGGAATTGGCCCCAAACATATGAATCCTTAAAATGGGACATAAATGTAAGTGTCACCATGGTGTTTTTAGCCACTCGGATCTTGAAATCATTTCCTGATAGTTTAAACTCAGAAAGACTCTTCATTTCTTCTGTTTCTTTTCTAGCTAATATATCCTACATTGAAAAAGGAGTATAAGGCAAAAAGGAAACCTCCGTTTCCTTTCTTTTTTTTACCCCCTCACATTCCTTCCTCCTGGTCTACTAATAAGTGCCTTTCAAATGGGTACATACAAAAGAGGTTGCATTGATGATTTAACACATTCAGAAACCTTCACCTTCAAGAGTGGAACAAGTCATGAGTTAATTTTCTCATTGATTTAAATCAGAGCATAGAAGAGTACTCCTGCTGGTAACAAGAGTTAAATTTACTACTGCAGAGAAGTATAGACACCCTATGTTCTTGAAAATTATTTGGTAGAGGTTGCATGCAAATTAGCCCTCCTTTTCCAAGAGAATGTTTCTTCTTGTTTCATTATTCAGCTGTTTCAGTCCTTCAGATCCCAGAGTGAACTGAGAGTAGCAAAATACTGTTTACAATCCTCTTGTTCTAGGAGAAATCTGCTTACCACTTTTGAAAATCAGGGGCCCGTATTAACAAGAACATGACTGTTTCTATAACACTCTTATATTCTTACCGTAAATCATTTGAAGGAAATACAGTAAGAACCACAAAAGAAAAATATTCAAGTCTTTGTGTTGGACATAAAAACTTGGTTAGTCAGTACCTGGGGAGAACAGTGCTGCCATGTTTCCGTTTTAGAATTTTCTTGCTGTCCTTGCTTATGGATTCATCTCTTTCTTAAGACCTTTAAGAGGAGAAAGAAGCATTGTGATTTACAATAGAATTGCTATTGGGAGTCACCCACCCTTCAAGCTGATGATAATAGCTATTATTTTTTGAGGATCTACTGTTTACCTGTCAAATAATATATATTGGTTAATATGATTTTTACAACATGCCTATAAGGGCACTTTTATGGTTTTAACTATTTTACAAACAAACAACCTGACAGTAGTCCGTTGACTGGTACAAGGTCTCCTGCAGAGCTGTTAAGTAACTGAGCAGGGGTTTGAACTGTCTGCAACGCCAGCATCATTGGTGTGTGGTCTGTGCAGTCACACAGGGCCCCCTGCTCTCAGAAGAGTTTAATGCTCCACTGTAGGCATCTTAAAATTTGTAATTTTTTAAAAAACTAAGGTGTCCTGCATTTTCATTTTTGCACTGGGCCCTGCAAATTCCTTAGCCCATCATGTCTCTCTGGCTATAAAGCTTATTTCATTTCATCACACCTCTCCCAGCGATGAATTTTCCCTTGCAAAAACAGCTCCAGCAGGAATAGTTACTACCTGCTTCCTACCAACTCAATGACAGCATAGTCTGGTGTAGTGTCACTGCCCCACGCAGGTAGATTTGATATCTGAATTGATTGCTGGATTGAAACTTTGACATGATGAATATCTGAAAGGCCAGTTTTTAGCTTTCTAGTTACTGAAGTGCCAGAGAACATGAAACAAAATTATTTCATATATTTTACTAACCCCCCCTTAGGTTTTTTGTTTTTCTTAAACATATTAAGTTTTATTTTTTATTTCTACACAAATGGAGATATTTTCCTTCTCCTCCATCATGTTCTAATATGTTTCATTCTATTTTGGACTTATCTAAAATGCATTGATTTTCTAAAAGTAATACTAATGAACATTTACTTAGTGTTGAACATGTGGTTTGAAGCGATTTTTTTCTATTGAATCAAATTTTTCGCAATCTAAACTAAGAATGTAAGCTTTAAAGTCGGAGGTTCACTGACATAATGACATTTTTGTTTTCTCATGTTTTTTGTTTATCTTCAAATGTTCAACACTTAATTTTCAAATTTAAGAGTTGAAGAAATGGTGTGGTATATTTTGACATTTACTTTTATCCAAACCTAAAATAAATTTTTGTTTTAAGCCATATTTATGACAGTTACCATCAGTGTTTTGAATTGTGACAGTTTCTTTTCATTAATAAATACACATCCCTCCCTTTTATTTTAAAATTTCCTCTATTACCGTCACATATTGTTAAACCTTTGGGGGGAATGTTAGAAATCATCTGATCCTATCCACTTGCTTCACAGGTGAAGAAATTCATGTCCAGAGAGGCATATAAGACTTGTTTAAGGTTGCACAGCCAAATAGTGATGGAGCAAAGACCAGCACACAAATTCCTCTGAATTTAAATCCAGGACTCTTTTATTACACCACACAAATCTCTTTTGATGCCTAAAAATCACTAAGATTTCTTGTTTAATTTTCTGTCCACAATAAATATTTATACAGCTTTAAGCCTTGAGTTAAAGTTTAGCTTACCCAGGCCCTATGAATATGAAAATCAGAAATCTGGAGGGAAATGTTAGCTTTTTAGTAAAAGGGCAGCAGTGTTTTTGAAATTTTCAGTGTTATATCAGAAAAAATCTTCCCCTTTTCCAATTAAATTCTCCTGCAAACAGCAATGCCTTTGGATTGCTCTGGTAATTTTATAACCCTGTAACATATTTTATAGAAACAAATTGCAGCAAAGATGTTGGTAAAATTCATGCCCAATTAAGTACACTGTGAAAAAAACCTGGTCAAATCTGGTGCTCTAATAAGGAATGCCAGCAAGGCAGCCCTGTTAAAAGGAGCTTTTTTTCTCACCAGGGCCCTGGGTTTTTGGTTGCTGGGGGGAAACTGAAATACATTTCCAATAAAGGCCAATTGTCAATTCCATACGAATGACAACAGGTCTGATAAGGATCCTTGGAAACATGATGATTGACTCCAAATTGCCATATTATTAGTGTTAACGTATATTTCATCTTAAATCTGTCCACCTTGATTATGCTCCAGGGATGCAATATAATTTGGCTGACCAGACTGGGTAACTTATGATAGCCAATTACAAGACTTTTACATGATGACTTGTCAATATAAATCAAGAGTTTTGATTCAGTATTTCTTAAGAAAGATCCAGCACAGAATCTTTCAAAAAGATATTATTTTTCCTATTTCTCCATAGGAAATTTTCTGATTTGCCTAACATTTATAGATTCACTTCCATTCTGCAAGGAAACTTTTAATCTTATGCAAAGACATTATCCATCAAGGAACAACTTTTTTGTTCCTCATCCTGCTGTCCCTCCCCAAAGAATAAACATAGTCAGTTCTTGTTAGGAAAAGAACCCCACAGAAGTGGAACAGAGAGCTAAGATTCAAACACTGGTTATCCTTTTACATTCCTCATCAAACAAAATCATTATTCTTAATGAACTTTCATCTCTGTCCACCACCCCGAACGAGCAGCTAGACAGTCCCCTGTGTTGTCAGTCAGCCAGTAGGAGATAGCCCAGGCAGGTGAATGGCTCTAGGTATGAACTTTCACGCTGCTACTTGCCTGGTGTCCTGCCAAGATCTTGCCCAAGTTAATTAGCCTCACTGAGCCTCAGTAACTTCTTCTTTGAAATGGAGATAATAATACTAGATTAATTCATAAGTTATTTCCTGTATACCGATGGGTTATTGGGTGATACATGAGATGACAAGGGAGCAGGATAATTCTAGAAGTAAGACTCGTCACTTTTAGTGACCATTCTGCCAGCAGTCCAACCTGGTGGCTGTATTCCAGCATCGACAGGGAGATGAGGGACTGAAACAGGTTGCTTTGACCCTGAGAAAGGTTTGGCATTGCCACCTGCAGAAAAGCATGCCTGTGGACCCCAATAAATTGCAGTCCACTGGCCATATTCAAAATCTGGTGGAACTTCATCCCTACTTAATCCTTGATTTTAGCCTGGGCAATATGGCTTTGGTCAGCAGGGATGTTTGTGGTCAAGGCATTCAGTTGATTTAGCTGAATTAAAATGTTTCAAAATTCCATAGTTATTTGTCCAGCATTCAAGGGAGAATGAATCTTGTGGAATACGTTCCAAGTGCAAAACTCCGTGGGACTTGCACCAGACCACACGTCATGGCTTTATATCCAAGGTGACTCAGTGGATCCAGTAGGTGAGGCTCCTGGCCGTGTCCATTTAGGGACCATACCTTGACCTCAACTTCACAGACTGATTCACATGCCTAGCAACTGCAGGATGCCTGAATACACGGATATGTACATTCAAGACATGCATGTCTTCATAGATGTTCTGAAACTTAGTTCAAGGTGACAGCACACATGTTTATATGTAATTCAACTTTCATTTATAAACATCATCAATTAAGTGGTCTCTTCATGAGAAAGACCTTTGGAGAAACCCCAGTACTGATTTGCTAAGATAGTTGTGAAGATGACATGAGTTAATGCGTACACGTAAACATGGAGACAGTGCATGATGCTTGTCAACCAACATCCTCCTTCTTCCCACATTACATTAGTATACCTAAAGCCACAATGGTATTTACTTTCTTAAGGAGAGGTGAGGGGTTCTTCATTTGAAGAACAGATAAGACCAACTGAAGAGACATGAATGTGCATTTATTCAGGAGTTGATAGTCACCAGGCACTAAAGTACCGGTTATCAACTGGGAGTGATTTTGCTCCTCAGAGAACATTTGACAACATCTAATGACTTTTAAAAATTGTCATTACTGGTGTCTAATGGGTAGATGCCATTAAACATTCTACAGTGCACAGAACAGTCCCCCACAAAGAAATATTTTTCAGCCCAAAATGTCAATCATGGTATGGTTAAGAAACTCTGCACAAATGTAATTGGCTTTGATTTATGGTCCTCATAAACACTGTATGAGGTAGAGTCTGTTATTATCCCCACTTTACAGAAGCAGACATTGCATCAATGAGAGGTCAAGACGTTGTCCAAGATCCCAGAACTAGTGGGGGAACGTAGGTTTGGATTCATTTAGAACCCAGGCTCTTCATGCCTGCCTTCTGAGGGCAAAGTCAGGATTAGAACCCTTTTCTCTGCTACTATCTCACACTGTTGCCTTTGATTAAAGCATCATTAAGTTGAATGACTGTAACATTTTCTGTAGAGTGAATGAGATTTTTAATGTTCTTTTTTTTGTAAGCAGACAAAGGAATGCCCATATTTAGTAATTGTGGGTGCCATTGAAATTGTTTTCGTGAGAGCTGCACTAGTGGCAAGGTTTGCTACCCTTGCTGGTGTCAGTCAGATGGAATCTTTTGTTATGGTTCTCTGTTCCTCTTGCTGTTCAGTGGTAATGTATCTGTTGAGAGAGATTTATAGTTCTATCCTTTTAGGAGAGAATATTCACACTCTGGTTTTGCCTTTTGAGGCTTACACACATTATCACTAAAGTACATTATCATTTTTTATCTGGTGTCAGGGAGGTTTTTATCATCTTCTGAGTTAGATGGTGTGCTCCAGAGAAGGAAGGGATTAGGACTCATTAGAGCTAACAGGATTGACTTTGTTCCACTGTTTTTCCTGCCAGTCAAAAAGAAATAGGGGATAACAGAAACTCATCAGTTGCTATTTGCAAAGCTATTTACTTTCCTTGAATATTTCGGTCTCTTGTTGACATGAGCATTGACCGCTCTTTGCCATGGTGGGTAATTTATTTTACATGAGATGGTGTTTTCAACAACCAATACAGAATGTTCTGAATCATTCTGAACTATATGTGGATAAAAATAAATGCTCTCATTTTCTCTGATGGATGTTTTCTTTTGCCCACGAAAGTTATGATTGGCTTTGATCTTTCCCCAACCCACTCTATGAGTCCCCAATCAATGTTTGAACAAAATGTAAGAAATATCATAAACAAGCAAAAATCCCACAGAAATAAAATGTGTGGTCTACCTCTGCTCTTCCAAGTCTGACGCATCAGTTAAATCAATCCTTGGGCTCTCTGAAGAGTAGGATTTTTGTATGAATTTCTATCTAAATAGAAAGAAAAGACGACCATAAAGGCAGCATCTTAATAAATTCATTAAGGCGCAGAGACCAGGCTCATTCCCTCATCTACATAATGATGAAAATCACCAACATGAATTAAAGGAAGAAGTTAAGATGTTGGAGTAGGGGCAGGTGGCGCTGGCCATATTTTGACTGTTGTCATAAATTTCAAATAAAGGTTGCCACAGCCTCTCCCCACAGACACCCACATGCATGTCCCCTTTGCACTTGTTTCTCAATGTGCAACACCTCATTCTCTGGTTTATTTCTTAGATCAGATTCCTGGGGGGAAAGATTCTAGTTGGTTCCGCCATGATTTTAAGCCAGGCCATTTCATAGATCACTGCTTATTCTATGTGTTGACTGTCCTTAGTTCTCATGTTTGTCCTGCTTTACAGGGAGGCATAGAGCCAGGGCTGGGTCACTTCATCTAAAGAGAGCTGTCCCTTTCACAGGAACACTTGCCGGGCAACTTCCCTTCAAAGGGGCTGTGGGCAGGATGACTGAAACACTATAATCAAGATATGATTAAAATATGAAAAAAAAGTGATCAACTAAGCAGGAAAAGGGGGTGAGGGAATTGAATGGCTGAGTGGAAGTAATTTTTCAGGGTTGGAAGAGACCTCCGAGGCATACTAAGCCCCAGCAGTGTGCTGTGTTCCTGAACATTAGGGAGAAGGGTTTGAGATATAAATGAAGGTCTTGACCACATCCACTGCTGTGACTGACGTGACATTATTGTGGTTGAAACTAACGGTAGATAGTGTTTTGAGTAGGGAGGCTGTAGCAGAGGAGAGATATCCGTTGCCCTACAAAAGGATAGGGTCCCCGTAATTGTGCAGATCTAAGTATATTTGCAAAGTTTCCTCCAAATTTTTCCTGTCTAAACTATCAGTTACTCTGCATTGCTCAGATTAGGATAATTCCAGGGGACCAGCTCCGAGAAAATGTAGATATTAAAGAATTTTAATTTTAAGAACATAGCATACTAGATTATGTTATATACGTAAACACCTTCTTCTACACTGTACAAATCAAGGTATTTGATAATATATTCATCCATGTTTGATTCTTCAAGAAAGGGATACAAGTTGTTTTTGATCATTTTTATTAATTCAGTAAACAAGTACAACTAGAAGGAAGGAAGTTCCTCAAGGGTAACAAAACATGACGCCACAAGCAACGTAAAGCAGTTTCCCTCAGAAGAAACTTGTCAAATCTTTAAGTGGTGATTAGTAGTGTAGACCATTACATCAAACTGCAGAGAACTGAATCCTGATTTACCATATTCTGGCTTTACTGTATTATCCTGGCCAAGGAACTTCAGGTGCTCACCTGTAAAATGGGAAAATAACATTCTCATGGAGGTGCTGTCAGAGTGAAATATATCATGTGTGTAATTCACTTAGCAAATTATAATATTCAATGAAGATGACTAACTGTAGTATGTTGAGCCAGACAACAGTAGGAGTCGTTTGTTTCAAAAGGGTGCATAGCAGAGCCAATACTGGGGTGAACCAAGTGAAACATCTGGGGTGCAAATTTTAAGGGCATACCAGAAACTCAATATTCAAGATAAATAATATTTTCATGCAATATTTTAAAATCAGTGCAAAAGACATCCATGATAAATAACATAATAACATCACAATTATGAATAAAAACAGGCTCCGACTCTGTCTCACCTGATTCCAATACAACATTATTTATAAAAACAGGCAGCCAGCCTGTGAGCCAGAGTTCGCTGATGTGACTTTTTTTTAATGCATTAAAATATTATTTATCTTGATTACTGAGTTTTATGATGCCACCTTAAATTTTATGCCTGATGGGAGTGCCTCGCTTATTTTATCCTAGTCGAGCTCTGGTGTACAGTTTTTTCACGTTTAACTCAGAAATTCAGAATTCTAGAATTCAAATCCTAGATATTGACAAGACCTTTGGGACTGCCAAAGGGACCATGTCCAACCTCTATGTGGTTACAGTGCTTTAGTAGCACCACCTTTTTAATGTCAAAGATGGTCACTTTGACTTGACTAGCCTGTGACTGAAAAGTCACGTGTACGCATGTGGAATTGTTGACCTTTTCCAATAACACTAAACCTTAACCGCCTAGGACATTGTGTTAAACAAGTGAGACTGCCTCTCTCCCAGAGACTTTGGCTCACTGGCAGTTTAGGGGTTGCATTTGCTCTTCCATTTGTGTTCATTTCTTTTGCACTTTATATTTTTCTTGACTTTCTTTGACGGTTTTCTGAGGGCAAATTTTGACC
Organism: Balaenoptera ricei; assembly: GCF_028023285.1. NCBI lineage: Eukaryota > Metazoa > Chordata > Mammalia > Artiodactyla > Balaenopteridae > Balaenoptera > Balaenoptera ricei. Next base: position 40,409,631 of record NC_082654.1, read on the forward strand.
ATCCTGAAGACAAGGAACACCTCAGGAAATTGTTTTCTTTGTTGCTTTTGGATATTGATGGGATTTTGTCAGTGGGATTATAATTAATCTCACAGCAGTTGTCAAGCTCCTTTTTATAATAAGCCTTTTATCCCTTTACATAACCTGCCACTGCCTTTCCTTGTTTCTCAGGGTTAACTGGCAGGGAGCCCTTTGGCTCACCCAGCTGTAACTTGGCAGGGCGTGCCATGAATCAGATGCCCCTTCCTCCTAGAAGGCAAAATGTATCTCTTACTCATGTTCATGTCACATTTCAATTTGCAGATGAGCCTGTAGTTTCTGTGTCATTCCATTGGCAGCAGTTGATATATCAATCTAAATGATGGCCTTTGAATATGTAATTACTTCAGCTTTTCAGGTCTCCCCATCTTGAACCGCTATCCCTGTAGTCCGTTTTGTGCTTCTTTAAGGTAAAATATTCACCCAGGGATCACAAAGGGAGAATACTCCCCCTTAAGGAACTGAAGAGTACCATAGCAGGTTCCTAGTCAAACAGTGGGCTAAAAAATGGCCATGGCAAAGCTTCAGGCTTTGAGTTCTAACTGAATGGTTGATTGTCCCTAGATGGGCACGTGTGTTGGTTAATTTTATATATCAGCTTGACTGGGCCATGGGGAGCTCAGATATTTGTTCAAACATTATTCTGGGTATTTCTGTGAGGGTGCTTTTGGATGAGATTAACATGTGAATCAGTAGACTGAGTAAAGCAGATTGCACCTCCTTAATGTGGTTGGGCCTCATCCAATCAGCTAAAGGCCTCACTAGAAGAAAAAAGCTGACGCTAACCTGAGGAAGAGGAAATTCCTCCTGCTTGATTACCTTGAGCTGAGAAACTGGTCTTTTCCTGCCTTTCAACTCTGCCTGAAACATTGGCTCTTCTTGAGTTTTGAGACTGCGGCCTTCAGTCTAGAAATTCCACCATGTGCTCTCCTGATTCTTTAGCCTTTTGTCTCAAACCAGAACTACACCATTGCCTCTCCTGGGTCTCCAGCTTACTGACTACAGATCTTGGGACTTCTCAGCCTCCATTGTTGCATGAGCCAATTCCTTATAATGAATACATATAATATAATAAACAATAGTATAGTTAAATGAATAATAAAAATAAATACATATATATACAAAATATAGCTAGAACCAATGGTAGGGACATATATATTTACCCAGTGTTCACAAAGGGGGACTACCTCCCTTAAGGACCTGAAGAATACAGTAACAGGTTCCTAGTATGTATATACATGCTATTGGTTCTGTGTCATTGGAGAACCCTAATATCGCATGCTATTTATCATTTGGAAATTTGCTCCAGTCTGAGAAGCCTAACAGTAGGACATACAGTAGTTAGGAACATATCTGATCAAAGGAAAAGAAATGGATGCATCCCCAATCACATATAGGAGTATAGGGAACGTTTGCCATTTGGGGAATCAGCCTGGCATTTGAATCCTTTCTCTGTTTGGGGAAGTCCCTGCCTTATAAATATTAATGAGAGGCAGAACCCTTTTCCTTATATAGAAGGAAAAAAATACTAGATTCTCATTACCATTTTCTCTACTAGGTAAGGCATGAGCCATGTAGCCAAGGTTTGAACAATCAGATGCACACACTCAATTCTACATATGGAGTTTGTGACACAGAGAAGTGAGGTCAATGCAGAATTCTTTTTGGTGATAGCTCAAATGACAGCAGCATACAATTTCCAAGGGCAGCTGTGGAAATGGTAACTGCAGGGACAACCAATGGAAATGGTAACTGCAGGGACAACCAATGTCTAAATCCAGTGGTATCAACCAGTGGCGGAGAGCTAGAGCATTGGGTGTTGGGTACCAGGCAGAGGTGTAGTCACTGGGCAGGGTCCATGGTGTGATGCTGGCTGTAGGGGTTTTGTTCTGGCTGCATGGCTTCCCTCTGTTCTCTGTGTTTTCCAAATTTGATTCTCCAGCCTTCATTAGAAATTATGCTAATTAATAAATTCAATTAACTCAGTTAGTTAAGAAATGAATTAGTTAATAGTTTATTTAATAATTATTAATTTAGTTATTTAATTAGTTGATAAATTCTGTTAAATCAGCCAACGTCGTTCTTGGTTGTTTATATCTAAGAACCAGGTCTGAATCATTTATTCATATAGTTAATATTTCTTGAGCACCTTGTATACACTAGGCACTCTTCTACGTGAACTAGATAGGGCAGTGAGTATGACAGACAAGGTCCTTTATCTCATGAAGACAGCATTCTTGTGGGGTGAATGAATAGGTGAATGAATGAATGAACAAACAGCAAACAAGGAAATATTTAAGAATATAAGCAAGGAACATAAGCAAAGAAATAAAAGCAAGGAAAAATTATCTTGATATTAGTGCAATGAAGAAAATAAAATAGAGTGAGTGAGAGAGTGACAGGCGGACCACATAGGGTGGTCAGGGAAGAGCTCTCTGCTGGAAACAAGCTTTGTGTTGAGACCTAATTGGCAAGGAGCCAGCCCCACAGATAATGGAGAGAAGGGAGTCCGCTGTGGGGGGCAATGGTTACTTCAAAGGCCCTAAAACTGAAGCAGTCAATACAAGTTCAAACTTAAAGGGATTTTTATAACTCATCAGACCCAAACTCCCAGATGTATAATTAAAGAAACTGAAGTGCAAAAATTTTTCAAGCCTTTTGTGAAGACTCCTGAATGGTTCAGGAAAGCGATTATCACTGTGGTGAAAAGTGCAGAGTGCAAGGTGGAAGTGAGTGCATTTCAGTTTAAATTTAAATTCTGAACACAAGTGTTTTCCTTCTGTTTGGTTCTTCTTAATGTTTTCTCAATTCACATTTTCCCAGACCAGTTCTACCCTTTGTCTTACCTGTCTCCTATTCTGCTTTCTCAGAAGCATGTGTTAAGTAAAAGAACTGGTGGAGGTGGGGGGGATGAATACATTAGGAGTTTGGGATTAACACATACACACCACTATATATAAAATAGGTAAATAACAAGGACCTACTTGTAGCACAGGGAACTATATTCAATATCTTATAATAACCTATAATGTGTGTGTATATATATGTATAACTGAATTACTTTGTTGTACACTTGAAACTAACACAACATTGTAAGTTAAGCATACTTCAATTTAAAAATAATTTTAAAAAAGAAAAGGAACTAGTGAGCTAGTAGCCACCATTTTCTCCTCGTGCGTTCCCTCAGATGTGTGAGGGTGGGAGTGGTCATAAATTTCAGTGTAGTTCAAGTGTAAGAGTCACCCAGGAAAAACCAAGGTGGCTGATAGAGCAATGAGAAGTTTGGAAAGTTTGGGACAGGCCACTACAATTTTTGTCAAATGGAAAAATAGTCGTGGGTAAATAGGTTCAAATAACTTTTTAAAACCCATAGAGCAATGCTATCAAATCTAAGCATCTAAGTATCATCTCTGCAAGCCATGTACGTAATTTAAAATTTTCTTGCAGCCATATTAGAACGTAAAAAACAAATAAAAATAAGTGAAAAGCAGGTGAAGTCAATGTTAATAATATGTTCTATTTCACTAAATATTGGCTTGGCCAAAAAGTTCGTTTGGGTTGTTCCGGAAGATGTTACAGAAAAACCCAAACGAACTTTTTGGCCAACCCAATATATCCAAAATATTATTATTATAAAAATTATTAGTTTGTTGTTTTACATTCTTTTTTTGCTACGTATTCAAAATCGGTGTCTCTTTTATACTTAAAGCACGGTCCACACTTGCCACACATCAAGTATGGAACAGCCATTTGGGGTTAGTGGCCACCATTGGGAAAGGGCAACCTTAGAGCAAGTCTGACTTACTTATCGTTGGCTTGGAGACAAAGAAATAGAATAAATCACTTTATGTGAATCCTCAAAATCCCCTAGGTATACATCTTTATGATTTCTTTCTTCGTTTTCCGTGTTTGCTGGCCCTTTTGTAAGTCCTCTCTATTTCATCACCACTTCCTCACACCAGGGCTGCATTTTCCGTCCTCCCTGAAAAGGGCTGTTAAGCATGTTAAAGATGCCTTTTTCAAAACCTTTTTTTTTTTTTTTTCTTGGTGATTTAATTTTCACCTTATCCTTCATTTAAAGAAGGCAGTATTGAAAAGCACAATGAACTCTTCTGAGTCAGTCGACACCTTCTTTTGTCAAATGTCCCCTTCCCTCCACAATTAAGAGTTTATAAAAGGAATCAGGAAGTGCCTTTTCATGATGCTTTAAACACAAAAATAGGAACATTAGAAGGTTTTCTATCTATATGGTAATAACTTGCATCCTTCTTGAGTCACTGGCTGATTTTTTAATTTTAGAATATTACTTCTACACACCTACTTAACCTCGGTATGCCAAAAATGAGTTTTATGAAATGTTTCCTCCTGCAAAAATATTGCTTCTCCATGTATCCAAAGGACCACTTTGATTCCATTGTGCCTTTTTTTAATAGATCTTTATGGAATTATAGTTGCTTCACAATACTGTATTAGTTTCTGTGGTACAAGAAAGCGAATCAGTCATATGTATACATATGTCCCCATATCCCCTCCCTCTTAAGTCTCCCTCCCATCCTCCCTCTCCCACCCCTCTAGGTGGTCGCAAAGCACGGAGCTGATCTCCCTGTGCTAAGCTGCTACTTCCCACTAGCTAATTACTTTACATTCGGTAGTGTATATATGTCGATGCTACTCTCACTTCGCACCAGCTTACCTTTCCCACCCCTTGTCCTCAAGTCCATTCTCTATGTCTATGTCTTTATTCTTGCCCTGCAACTAGGTTCATAAGTACCTTTTTTTTTTTTTAGATTCCATATATATGCATTATCATACAGTATTTGTTTTTCTCTTTCTGACTTACTTCACTCTGTATTACAGACTCTAGGTCCATCCACCTCACTACAAATAACTCAATTTTGTTTCTTTTTATAGCTAAGTAATATTCCATTGTATATATGTGCCACATCTTCTTTATCCATTCATCTGTCGATGGACATTTAGGTTGGTTCCATGTCTTGGCTATTGTAAATAGTGCTGCAGTGAACATTGTGGTACATGACTCTTTTTGAATTATGTTTTTCTCAGGGTATATGCCCAATAGTGGGATTGCTGGGTCATATGGTAGTTCTACTTTTAGCTTTTTAAGGAACCTCCATACTGTTTTCCATTGTACCTTTTTTGTTTTGTGTTCCCATAATTTTAAGAGGTCCACTCTTTTTGAAATGTTATCGAGATTTTAGTAATCATACAATAAGAACAATAGAACTATAGCTAGTGCCGATATATTCATTAATATTTATGTATTTTTTATTTTTCTTACTAGTATTTGAAAGAAAACAGGTAACAGTTAAATGAATGTGTACATGAACCCACATATTCCTTATCTTTACTCACTTATAATGTTACTGTCATAAATCATTAATTGAGATTCACAGAAAGATAGACAAGATGAAAAGGCAGAGGGCTATGTACCAGATGAAGGAACAAGATAAAACCCCAGAAAAACAACTAAATGAAGTGGAGATAGGAAACTTTCCAAAAAAGCATTCAGAATAATGATAGTGAAGATGATCCAGGACCTCGGAAAAAGAATGGAGGCAAAGGTCAAGAAGATGCAAGACATGTTTAACAAAGACCAAAAAGAATTAAAGAACAAACACCTAGAAGAATTAAAGAAGAAACAAACAGAGATGAACAATACAATAACTGAAATGAAAACTACACTAGAAGGAATCAATAGCAGAATAACTGAGGCAGAACGGATAAGTGGCCGGGAAGACAGAATGGTGGAATTCACTGATACAGAACAGAATAAAGAAAAAAGAATGAAAAGCAATGAAGACAGCCTAAGAGACCTCTGGGACAACATTAAATGCAACAACGTTCACATTATAGGGGTCCCAGAAGGAGAAGAGACAGGGAAAGGACCAGAGAAAATATTTGAAGAGATTATAGTTAAAAACTTCCCTAACATGGGAAAGGAAATAGCCACCCAAGTCCAGAAAGTGCAGCAAGTCCCAAACAGGGTATACCCAAGGAGAAACACGGCAAGACACATAGTAATCAAATTGGCAAAAATTAAAGACAAAGAAAAATTATTGAAAGCAGCAAGGGAAAAACAACAAATAACATACAAGAGAACTCCCATAAGGTTAAGAGCTGATTTCTCAGCAGAAACTCTACAAGCCAGAAGGGAGTGGCATGATATACTTAAAGTGATGAAAGGAGAGAACCTACAACCAAGATTACTCTACCCGGCAAGGATCTCATTCAGCTTTGACGGAGAAATCAAAAGCTTTACAGACAAGCCAAAGCTAAGAGAATTCAGCACCACAAAACCAGCTCTACAACAAATGCTAAAGGAACTTCTCTAAGTGGGAAACACAAGAGGAGAAAAGGACCTACAAAAACAAACCCAAAACAATTAAGGAAATGGTCATAGGAACACACATTTCGATAACTACCTTAAACGTGAATGGATTAAATGCTCCAACCAAAACACACAGGCTTGCTGAATGGATACAAAAAACAAGACCCATATATATACTGTCTATAAGAGACACACTTCAGACCTAGGGACACATACAGACTGAAAGTGAGGGGATGGAAAAAGATATTCCATGCAAATGGAAAACAAAAGAAAGCTGGAGTAGCAACACTCTTATCAGATAAAATAGACTTTAAAATAAAGAATGTTACAAGAGACAAGGAAGGACACTACATAATGGTAAGTGATAAATCCAAGAGGAAGATATAACAATTATAAATATATATGCATCCAACATAGGAACACCTCAACACATAAGGCAACTGCTAACAGCTATAAAAGAGGAAATTGACAGTGACACAATAATAGTGGGGGACTTTAACACCTCACTTACACCAATGGACAGATCATCCAAAGTGAAAATAAATAAGGATACAGAAGCTTTAAATGACACAATAGACCAGATAGATTTAATTGATATTTGCAGGACATTCCATGCAAAAACAGTAGATTGCACTTTCTTCTCAAGTGCGCATGGAATATTCTCCAGTATAGATCACAGCTTGGGTCACAAATCAAGCCTCAGTAAATTTAAGAAAATTGAAATCATATCAAGCATCTTTTCTGACGACAATGCTATGAGATTAGAAATGAATTACAGGGAAAAAAACGTAAAAAACACAAACACATGGAGGCTAAACAATATGTTACTAAATAACCAAGAGATCACTGAAGAAATCAAAGAGGAAATCAAAAAATACCTAGAGACAAATGACAATGAAAATACGACGATCCAAAACCTATGGAATGCAGCAAAAGCAGTTGTAAGAGGGAAGTTTATAGCTATACAAGCCTACCTCAAGAAACAAGAAAAATCTCAAGTAAACAATCTAACCTGACACCTAAAGGAACTAGAGAAAGAAGAACAAACAAAACCCAAAGGTTACAGAAGGAAAGAAATCATAATGATCAGAGCAGAAATAAATGAAATAGAAAGAAAGAAAACAATAGCAAAGATCAATAAAACTAAAAGCTGGTTCTTTGAGAAGATAAACAAAATTGATAAACCATTAACCAGACTCATCAAGAAAAAGAGGGAGAGGACTCAAATCAATAAAACTAGAAATGAAAAAGGAGAAGTTACAACAGACACCGCAGAAATACAAAGCATCCTAAGAGACTACTACAAGCAACTCTATGCCAATAAAATGGACAACCTGGAAGAAATGGACAAATTCTTAGAAAGGTATAACCTTCCAAGACTGAACCAGGAAGAAATAGAAAATATGAACAGACCAATCACAAGTAATGAAATTGAAACTGTGATTAAAAATCTTCCAACAAACAAAAGTCCAGGACCATTTGGCTTCACAGGTGAATTCTATCAAACATTTAGAGAAGAGCTAACACCCATCCTTCTCAAACTCTTCCAAAAATCTGCGGAGGAAAGAACACTCCCAAACTCATTGTATGAGGCCACCATCACCCTGATGACAAAACCAGACAAAGGTAGTACAAAAAAAGAAAATCACAGACCAATATCACTGATGAATATAGATGCAAAAATCCTCAACAGAATACCAGCAAACAGAATCCAACAACACATTAAAAGGCTCATACACCATGATCAAGTGGGATTCATCCCAGGGATGCAAGGATTCTTCAATATACGCAAATCAATCAATGTGATACACCATATTAACAAATTGAAGAAGAAAAACCATATGATCATCTCAATAGATGCAGAAAAAATTTTTGACAAAATTCAACACCCATTTATGATAAAAACTCTCCAGAAAGTGGGCATACAGGGAACCTACCTCAACATAATAAAGGCCATATACAACAAACCCACAGCAAACATCATTCTCAATGGTGAAAAACTGAAAGCATTTCCTCTAAGATCAGGAACAAGACAAGGATGTCCACTCTCACCACTATTATTCAACATAGTGTTGGAAGTCCTAGCCACAGCAATCAGAGAAGAAAAAGAAATAAAAGGAATACAAATTGGAAAGAAGAAGTGAAACTGTCACTGTTTGCAGATGACATGATAGTATACATAGAGAATCCTAAAGATGCCACCAGAAAACTACTAGAGCTAATCAATGAATTTGGTAAAGTTGCAGGATACAAAATTAATGCACAGAAATCTCTTGCATTCCTATACACTAATGATGAAAAATCTGAAAGAGAAATTAAGTAAACACTCCCATTTACCTTTGCAACCAAAAGAATAAAATACGTAGGAATAAACCTACCTAGGGAGACAAAAGACCTGTATGCAGAAAACTATAAGACACTGATGAAAGAAATTAGAGATGATACCAACAGATGGAGAGATATACCATGTTCTTGGAATGGAAGAATCAATATTGTGAAAATGACTCTACTACCCAAAGCATTCTACAGATTCAATGCAATCCCTATCAAATTACCAATGGCAATTTTTACAGGACTAGAACAAAAAATCTAAAAATTTGTATGGAGACACAGAAGCCCCCAAATAGCCAAAGCAGTCTTGAGGGAAAAAAGCAGAGCTGGAGGAATCAGACTCCTTGACTTCAGACTATACTACAAAGCTACAGTAATCAAGACAGCATGGTACTGGCACAAAAACAGAAATATAGATCAATGGAACAAGATAGGAAGCCCAGAGATAAACCCATACACCTATGGTCAACTAATCTATGACAAAGGAGGCAAGGATATACAATGGAGAAAAGACATTCTCTTCAATAAGTGGTGCTAGGAAAACTGGACAACTACATGTGAAAGAATGAAATTAGAATACTCCCTAACACCATACACAAAAATAAACTCAAAATGGATTAAAGACCTAAATGTAAGGCCAGACACTATCAAACTCTTAGAGGAAAATATAGGAAGAACACTCTTTGACATAAATCACAGCAAGATCTTTTTAGATCCACCTCCTAGATTAATGGAAATAAAAACAAAAATCAACAAATGGCACCTAATGAAACTTAAAAGCTTTTGCACAGCAAAGGAAATCATAAACAAGATGAAAAGACAACCCTCAGAATGGGAGAAAATATTTGCAAATGAATCAACGGACAAAGGATTAATCTCCAAAATATATAAATGGCTCATGCAGCTCAATATTAAAAAAACAAGCAACCCAATCCAAAAATGGTCAGCAGACCTAAATAGACATTTCTTCAAAGAAGACATACAGATGTCCAAGAAACACATGAAAAGCTGCTCAACATCACTAATTATTAGAGAAAAGCAAATCAAAACTACAATGAGGTATCATTTCACACCAGTTAGAATGGGCATCATCAGAAAATCTACAAAGAACAAATGCTGGAGAGGGTGTGGAGAAAAGGGAACCCTCTTGCACTGTTAGTGGGAATGTAAATTGATACAGCCAGTATGCAGAACAGTATGGAGGTTCCTTAAAAAACTATAAATAGAATTACCATATGATCCAGCAATCCCACTACTGGGCATATACCCAAAGAAAACCATAATTCAAAATGACACATGCATCCCAATGTTCATTTCAGCACTATTTGCAATAGCCAGGTCATGGAAGCAACCTAAGTGCCCATCGACAGACGAATGGATAAAGCAGACGTGCTACATATATACAATGGAATATTACTCAGCCGTAAAAAGGAATGAAATTGGGTCATTTGTTGAGACGTGGATGGACCTAGAGGTTGTTATACAGAGTGAAGTAAGTCAGAAAGAGAAAAACAAATATCGTAATTTAACGCATGTATGTAGAACCTAGAAAAATGGTACAGATGAACCAGTTTGCAGGGCAGAAGTTGAGTCACAGATGTAGAGAACACATGTATGGACACCAAGGGGTGGAAAGCCACGGGGGGGTGGGGGTGGTGGTGTGATGAATTGGGAGATTGGGATTGACATGTATACACTGATGTGTATAAAATTGATGACTAATGAGAACCTGCCGTATAAAAAAATAAATAAAATAAAATTCAAAAATTAAAAAAAAAAGAGTTGCAAATAAGTAATACATAAATAAATAAATCATTAATTGACTGGCCAGTCACTTTCTTGATATTGGAAGACAGACAAAATGCACTCTCTTCAGAATAAAATTCCCAAATATATGGTGCATAATAAAGATCTACCAATTTATAGAATACACATTCCCCATAAGTCCATAAAAAACAAGGAAAAACAGGGATATTGCAATTACCTTTTGCCTTAGATGTGTCCCCCAGTCAGAATACTGGACTTTCTTCAACTATCTAAGGAAGAATAGACTAGGATCTGCAGTGTTTTTCATGTCATGACTCAAGCAGAAAGTGTTTTCTACATTGACTGAATTAATGGTAACGGGTGATACTGGACTCTAGGCCTCCCTTGGTGGTGACAAGGATTGAGGAATCAATGCCGGGCACCGCTATATCTCACTCGCAGAGGTCCAGTGGCTGGAAACTCTGGCCTAGAAAGGGTAGGTGATTTTTACTCTTAAAAGAAGACTAAAATAAATGCCTTATTAGTAGTAGGAACTACTTTTTTGGGAGATGGCTCAGAATATTACTTCCTTGATGGCTGATTGCAGTTGCGAAGGGGATACTCTTTTAGGAATGCCCAGCTCACTGCCAAGGAGAAGAGGCTCTAAAAGAGGCTCTAATCATTGTCTGCCTCACATCTCACAAAGTTACCAGATTACTGTATGGTGGGTTGTCCTTAGTAATCGAAGGGCAAAGCTACTACTATACAGAAAATAAATGACTGTTTGACCATGGACTTGTGCATCCTGGAAACTGGAATGAATATAGAAAAAAACTGCAAACCCAAGAGAGCATGGAACCAAAGGTCTGCGTTGGACACATCTACTTGGATTGAAATCAGATTTCCCGATGGATAACTCATGCAGAAAGAAGCCACTTCTAGTCTTGTCTAGATAGACTTTCCCTCTTCAAAGTGATGGATGTCAGGGCTCAACTTTGTAATTAAGCCATGAGAATCAGTTGCGAAGTTAAAGACTTGGTGAATAGAAATATGGCGTGTAAGCTACATAGGGCACTTACTGTCTGTTATTCCGAAATACTCAATTTCCAGGTTTAAACCTGCATTTGGGGATCTGAAGAAACCTAAAATGTACTTTTGTAGGGAACTAAGATGTCCCTCAAAGGTATCAAAAACGTCCATAAATACTTGGAAGATAACAGTTAACATTTACTGAGTATTTAATCAGTGCCAGACACTGCTCTTGACATCAGTTAATTCATTTATTCCTTCACAACATCCATATGAAATAGAGAAGTTATCATTCTCCTAATCTAAGGATGAGACTCAAAGAAGTTTCATAACTTGCGGAAGAATCCATTTAAGTAAGTTATGGAGCCAGGATTTGAACCTAGGTCTCCGTTTTATAAGCCCTTTCGTTTAACCAACTGTTGTACTCTTTCCCAAGAGAATGAGCTCCTACCAACAGGATCTTTAAACAGAACACTGGGCAATGAAGTAGGAAAGGAGGTACCAGTGTGGGAAAATTAGCTGATCTAGATAAACCATTGCATTTCTTTCCAGCCCTCAGTTTCTGTAATCTATATGCTTTTATTTCATATATTGGAGTCTTAGTGCTTATAAAATAACAATTATAAAAGAAAGAATGATATTCTTTTGGCTTAAATATTTCCAAAGCAATCCAGCATTTTAAATCAATGTTACTGCCTACAAGGCCATTTGGTTTCTTTATCCTAGTAACACTGCTCCCCTTTTTAAAGCTTTGAACGTTCTTTGCCCTGATACCTAACATTTTGTTGAATTTCAGTGTTCTGTAAATAATTTACTATTCTCCAAAAACATTGGTGCATGTACTGTTGCAGTCAAGAAAACCAAACAGAGGTTTGGTACCATCAAAATGGTCCTGTAAGTGAATATGATGTAGCTAACACTTTCTCAAATCTACACCAAGAGTATTTCAGGTAGTTAAAAGCCTTTGTGTCTAAGGAAAGTGATCACATGCTTAACAAGACTCAGGATATGAAGATCTTCCTTTAACTGAGTATTTGAACAAATGAGAGTACTTTATTATCATGGTATGCACATTTTTATTCATAAACCTTGTAGATCCATAATTGTTTATGAAGAAGCAATAGACGAGGTACACATAAACCTACATGTTGTATGTCATAGAGGCCAAAATATTTCTTGCTGCCGATGTCAGAAAACATACCTAGCTGGACTGAGTCAATTTGTCAAACCTAATTTGATACTGAAGTAGAAATCCAGATTATGTAAGTATAGTATGAAGGACAAAAGGTTGTCCTGTCAATGGAAAAGTCAATATGGTAATAGTTTGATATTTAGCTTTAAAATCAAACATGCTTCCTAGGTTTAAATCCTCATTTCCAACACCTACGTGTCCTGAGAGTTTGGACAATTGGCTGAATCCCTCTGAGTAAGTCCTGTCTCATAATGTGATCATGCCAGTTATACCTGGCATATTGCAGAGGCTCTAAAAATGGTGCCCTCCTCCTTCCCACTTCAAACGTCTAACATCAAATGCCTGCAAGAATCATGGCGGAAGAGACCATGTTTACGCCAAATGTGCAATTTTGGCCACAGAGAGCAGCCGTCTCTCTTGCCTCTTTGCCCCTCTCACCTTCAGGCCTGTGTAACATAAACCAGTTTAGGAAATAAATAGTGAGCAGGGGACCGTGCTTTGTGCTGTAGAAAATGCTGAGCACAGGGCTTTATTACTCTTCTTTTTCTTTTTGAGTAGTGATTAGGGAAAAGAAATCACAAAGTACTCACTGACTTCTAATAACAGTTACAAGTAAACACTGATGTTGAATCAGAAGCCTTCTAAAAGGGTAAAAAAAAATAGGAATAAGCCTTACTTAAGCTTTGGGAACTGATAATGTTCTGTAAATTTGTCTTCATTAAATAGAGGGCCTTTGGAAAATGTTTCTTTTTGTGCCATTCATCCATCATTCTAAACAGTGGTGCCAAATTTCTGGTACTTTACCGAAGGTTAGATCTTAGAAAAGATGACAGTGGAATTCTAGATCTTTTCTTTTAGAGAGAAGTCTTTACAGCTTTTAGAGGAGTTACTTCTGTTTGGAAGAGGTCTTTACACTTGCCTTTTCAAACAAGTCCAGGCAAATACCTCTAGTCAAGTAAATGCAGAGATAGCTACTACTAAAATCCATCTACAAAAGGTTCTCCACACCATGAGTTTAGTTTCTTCTCTTATACACACATGCTGTCTGAGATATGTAAACCATGCGGACTTAAGAATTGGATTAAAACCATATCGGAAATTTGACCCCTAGACATGTACATCTGGCACGTATATTCGGGAAATGAAGCCTTTGGAAACCTTTTTCTAGGATCTAAATATTTGGCTGTTGTAGACAGCAGTTTCCTGCACTTGTGCCTCATCCGGCTTCTCTAGTCGTGTGTTCTGATATTAGGTAGCTTTGCGCCCACGAAAGGTATCCAGAAAGACGTGGAGTCTCACTCTGGGTTCTCACACACAGAGGGTGGATGTGGAAACCACTTGGGTTTCATCTCCTATAGTGTCTGCATGAGCTTTAGGGAGATGGCAAATTCCACAGTGAGCTCTGTATACTAAAAAGGAAGCTGCACAGTGGGACCTGGAAAGACTTATTCATTTTCTTATCTGACAACAGGGCTGTCGTGAAGATGGGGTAGCAAGCGGTGTTTTGCAGTCCGCCCCGCTGTTTGTTCCTTTCTCTGTTGAAGGCCTGTGGAGTGCCCTGTGGATCAGAATTCTACTTCTCTGCCCTCCTCCCTCTGCAGTGATCCTAGCTCTCCACTTCTCCAGTTAGGCCCTCTTGAATTGTCTTAATGTTGTTAGTTTAGCTACCCTGGTGGGGAGGCACCGCAGCTCACAGCAGCTCCTGACCCCCTGCCTGCTGCTATTGAAATCAACCAATGAAATCAATTTGTTGACAACAGTTGTTCCTCTCCATGCTCATTCCAAGAGCTGACACATCATTCCTATCCTCTTCCTTGAGGACATAAACCCTGCCCCAGGTGTAGGGGAAATGTGTAGGTTCACCAAGATTTTTAACTTTTCTTCTCTGTAGCATACCATCTTCCTATTGGCCATATTAAGTCACTTTATCAGCAGATGGTACCCAGGCAGGATGATGCCAGAGCAGAATTGATGAGCCTTAACCCACTGGAGATGGTTTTAGTTGAAAGCCTGTTTCTAAACAAACCCACTTAGGAAAAAACAATTTCGTTTTCCTACAGACCCAGAATTCTCTAGATGGAGAAAGAAGGTGTTTTATTTATTTATTTTTTAATTATTTTTTTAACATCTTTATTGGAGTATAATTGTTTTACAATGGTGTGTTAGTTTCCACTTCATAACAAAGTGAATCAGTTATACATATACATATATCCCCATACCTCTTCCCTCTTGCATCTCCCTCCCTCCCATCCTCCCTATCCCACCCCTCTAGGTGGTCACAAAGCACCGAGCTGATCTCCCTGTGCTATGCAGCTGCTTCCCACTAGCTATCTGTTTTACATTTCGTAGTGTATATATGTCCATGCCACTCTCTGACTTTGTCACAGTTTACCCTTCCCCCTCCCTATATCCTCAAGTCCATTCTCTAGTAGGTCTGCGTCTTTATTCCCATCTTGCCCCTAGGTTCTTCATGACCTTTTTTTTTTTTTTTTAGATTCCATATATATGTGTTAGCATATGGTATTTGTTTTTCTCTTTCTGACTTACTTCACTCTGTATGACAGACTCTAGGTCCATCCACCTCACTACAAATAACTCAGTTTCATAAGAAGGTGTTTTAAAAGGAAACTATTGTGTTAACTACTAAGTTTCTCAGCAAAAATTGAGTATTATGCTGGCTTTTTTTTTTTTTTAACCTGAGACCCTTCCATTTTTATGTATTTCTGTGGCAGCAGTTCATTTCACCATGTGCAACAGCAGATTCATACTCTGCTAATACTTATCGAATAAAATGTGCCAAGAAATAAATGTTTTGACATGTTCAGATGGGTTATCTCACTTAACCCTCCTGGTAGTAAAGCAGGTCTGAAAATCTGCATTAAGGAAATTAGGCTTTGGATTTAAAAAATGATTTAAACTTTTTTTATTACACATTAATTTTAACTGCTATGTTTATTTTTAAAGCTTTCTTGGTAAATAGCATGCCATACACAAATTTTCTTAATGATTTTCAGCTCTGAGAAGTACAGTGAGGTCATTTCACAAGTTAATTTTGAATGCTGAATAATTGAATGTTGATAGAGTTTAACCAAATTTTTAAATAGCACTGATAAGGAAGGAACACTATATATGTTTAAATACGTGAGGACATAAGACTTAAGGAAAAATTATCAAATGTTAAAGACATGTTTCTACCCACTTCCTTCAGGATGTGTTCGTGCTTGTGTGTGTGGGGTGGGGGGATGGGTGTGTGTTGAGAATAATGGGAGGAGGGAAGGTGGAGAGAAGAGAAAGTTTCCTTTAAGACCCCTGCATTGTTCCTCTCTTCTGATGATGATGATACTCTCTACTTTGGATGACAATTAGCAGTTTCTCAATGGGCTCCAAGCTGTAACTTTGATCCCTTTTCTGTCATCTTTTTCTTCTAGCTGGGAGCAAAGTTACTTATATTTTTGCATCAACAATAGAACAAAGACCTTCACCCATATGCTGCTCTTGAATATTTTGACTGTGTTTTAATGGGGAAGTACAAAGAAGTTGATCAGAGGATAATTGTGTTCCTAAATGAAGGACATGGATTTAAAACCAATTAGTGCATTGTTGCTGGAGAAAACATTGCTTCTGGGGGAAAAAATAACAACATCATTGAAGTAAAAAAAAAAAAAGTACATATATATGTATATATACCATGAAGTATAATGTCTAGTTTTGATTTGGATTTAGCTTACTACCCCATACTTAACAAACAAAAAAGAGTATGTTATCCTCTGATCCTAGAAGCTATGTGTAATTAAATTGACAGTATTTCTTTTGTCTTTCATCACACTATGAAATATTCCCATACAAGGGTTCTACCAGGTTAAACTTCCTATAAAACGTTTATTATCCAAGGAACCAGGCTGATTATATAGGAGAGAGAGAGAAAATGAGAGAGCAAGAATGCGAGAGAAAAAAATTCTTCAGAAAAATATGTCAGTAGGGCCCCAGGAAAAAAGGAAGATAAAAGCACAGGCCCTTAATTCTATCTATTAATATTTGAAACTACATTGTTCTGAAAACCAGCTATCTAAAATGATCCTAAGTGTTAGGACACACGTTCACGTTATGGGGAAATGGAATGCAGCGGCTGGAAGGGAACGTGCCTCCAGTTTCTTTTCCAAGAAATGGCTGAGGTGGGTGTGTGTCCACGTTCCCCAGGACTGATCCAGATTTGCATGTAGACCATCCCGTCGCGTAGAATAGGATCCTTTGTTTGGTGTGGGTGGAAGGAAGAGCAAGAGAAAGGTTGAGAGAGGAGATAGGGAGGTACCACCGGGGGAAGGTGTGGTCCAGCGTTACCACATAGGTGGCTTACTCAGTGAGGCAAGGTTGAATCCAGGCTTCATGGAGGTTAAAACCTTGGAAAAGGATGTGTTTGAAACTTAATTCTGATTCGGATCATGGCAAATCAAGACGGTTGGCTGAATGGCGTGTGAAGTGTTAAGATCGTTTCTAATCCAAAATGATAAGCCTAATATTTGCCATTCCATAATAAATGATGCATTTTGCGGGGGCGGGGGGAGCGAGGGGATCTTGAAAGGTTTTTGGTTGTTACTTTGTTTTATTTGATTGGATTTGTTTGTTTGTTTCTTTTTAAAATTTTTGAGTTCCCCAAATAAACACAAACACCAGTAGGAAGAGTAATAACTTAAGCCTTCGTTAGGAAACACTTTTTTCTAGAACGCTTTCTCTTTTTTTAACGTTTAATTCTTCTAAAGTTGTGCTGTTCACATTGTTAAAAGAGTGAATGCTCATTATAGAAAATTTGAGATATAGGAATAAAGAAAATATGCTCATTGTTCTACAAACTAAAGATAACTTGTCAACTTCGGTGTATTTCCTTCATCAGTTTTTCTCTGCTGAGTTTTGGTTTCTTTTGTTAGTTTGATAACCCGAAGACCCAAAGCCTTCCAGAAAGGGACTTTCAGCAGAGACATGTAATGAGAGACACACAGACTGGTTGGTGAATCTTCACCATGACACGTAGTAACTCTGTGACCATGAACAAACTATTTGAACTTTCTGAGCATCAGTTCCCTTATTTGAAAAAGGGGATGCCAATACCCATTTTCAGAGCTTGTGAAGACTCCAGCTAAAGTGTGCAAAATGCCCATCATGGAGACTGATCCCAACAGCAAGATGCTCCATCACTGCCAACTCTTGCCTCAGCATCATATTTATCTTTCTGTTTCCTTCTCCAACAAGCAATAGGAACATTGTAAATGTTGAAAAGAAGTGGTGACGATAAAAATGGTGGGTAGGTCAAAGAGGATGAAAAGAAGGTTCTAGAAGGAGGAGTTCTGAAGAGAGGCAAAAGTAACTGTTGGTGGATTTATAATCTTGACCAGGTGGTTTTTGTTTCTCACTCTTCTGTACTGTGGAAAAAATAGCACAGTTATTATTTCAGGCTTAACTTTTCTGTCATCTGAGACATAAGTTATGCTTTCAAGGAGGTGTGCAATGAGCTATGAAAATAAAAAGTTCAGAATTGGAGTCATTTGGGGGGAATGTTGGAATGAATAGTGTAACTTTCTCTAAATCTACTTAACTGCTTGTGGTAATAATATGTCAAATACATAAATATGTGATTGCAAAAATCAGCTTTATGCCCCTCTAATGTCTGTTAACATTTTTATTCATATCAAAATGTGTACCTTTTAGAGATTCACTATAAAATATATCACACTGGATGATTTTATTCTTGACATTTACAACATCATTCTGGGATTTCTTAAAAACAATATTAAGGTTCCACATTCACATTTTCAATTATTTTTATTTGGTTTTTAACTATCTACAATTTGAATTGCTTGGGCAGATAGACCTTAAATGCAAAAGCAGTCTAATTATTTGAATAATATAAAGATTTAGTTAGCTTTCTGAATTATAATGATTAACAATAACTAAGATTCTTTGAGTACCCCCTAAATAGTAGACATTATTTTAAGGGTTTCATAGGTATTAACTCAATAACCTTATGAAATAACATTTACCACTATTCTCATTTTATAGATGAGGCACAGAGAGGTTAGCTGACTTGCCCAAGGTCACATAGCCAATATAAATCGTATATTATTCACATGATAAATAGTCCAGGTAGTCTGACCCCAGAGGCTATTTCCTTGTCACTATGCTGTCTCTCAATAATAGTATCCATTTATTGAATATGTAGTGTGTTCCAGGCCAATGTTAAGAACTTTGCATATATGACCATATATATATATGTGTGTGTGTGTGTGTGTGTATATATATATATATATATATGATAGTGCTAATATACATCCCCTGAGATGGGAGAACTCTCTAATGATAGGGCTTACAAGGCTTTTATAAGGTTTCCCAGGCCAGCAGGAGGACATTGTTAATCCCAATTTATCTAAGATCCTCTTCTCTTGAGACATTTGAAACAAGGCTCTAGGCAATTAATTACATCAGAGGACCACATGAGTGACATCAGCCAAGGATACACAAGAAATCTTTACCGACACAAACTACCGAACCAAAACTATCCCTAGAGACATTGCCCACTCCCTTGTTTCTTAGTCCCAATTCCATTGTTTCAGTACCTCATGGTCCAGGCCCTGTATTCATTGTACAGTGATATTTTATCTAGTGGGTTCTTGGCAGTTGGAAGAAGTGAGATTACTGGTGACCCAAACTGGCGAGCTAGAGCTTCCAGTGTGTCTGTGCATACAAGCACATGCAGATTTCGTTGTCCTCAGAGTTAATTAAGAATCATTATCTAAAATATTGTTGGAAAATGAGATCAGGAAACGATTGCATTATGCATAAGGTGAGAGAAACCTTAGAAAATTTTAATAAAAAGCTCTATACTTGTGAGTAAGCTTCCCATGTTGTGAATTTAGTGGCTGAAGAATGAAACAATTTTAGGGAAAAAAATTGGCTTTCTAATCAAATAATTAGTTTGTACCTAAGTCCCTTGAAATAAATCGTTTGAAGATTTAGCACAGCAAAAATTAGGATGAAAACTCAGGATCATTTAAAGTAATCCCCTTTTTTTCTCTGGTAATAGCAGTATTTTGTCACCTACCTTAGCGTGGAATATAGCACCTAACAATTACATGTTTTGAAGTAGTGGATCTTGATCAGAAACAATTAGATTTCTCTCAAAAACATTCTTTATAAAAGGTCCAAAAGGTTTTCAGTTACAGAGATCTAGTCTTTAACCAGTTTTGAACCACGTCATCCAGAGCAGAATACTTAATCTCATTCTACATAAAATGGGGATAAAATATCTACATTACAGGATTGTTGAAAGGAAACTTGAGATAATACATGTAAAGGGCTTAGGGCAGTGCCAGGCAGATGCAAGCTCCAAAGGATCTGTGATGGTATAAGAAGAATGCAGGGGTGACAGATGAGTCTCCCTGGGCTAAAGAGGGTCATGTCAATTTGCTGCCCTTCTTGCCGTTACCGCCCAGGCCTCTGTCCTTACCAGTTCTTTGGCCGTGGCTTTGAAGAAGGTCAGAATGCCTCAGAATTCAAAGAATGGCTTTGAGAAAGGATCTGATTCTCAGAATTCAGGCATCCAATGAAGAACATTTCATAAAGACATAGTTTCAGCAAATTCTGAAAAGATAGGTCTCTTTTTCAGAATTTCAAAAATAATGCCACTTAGAAGAAATTAGTAAACATGACCCCAGTTTGCTCATTGAGAACCACCCCTGCATTTTTTCCCAGACCTCAGTCATTCACCACCACCTTCTTAAACAAGGTACTATCATTCACTTAGCACTTTTTCTTAACATATATCACTTTTCACCCTAATTTGTTTAAATAAATTTATTTCTATCACAAACAGAAAAACCAATATCAACTGCCATAATAGAAGTTAAAAAAAATAACATAATTAGTATTGAACAAAAAGGGTGTTCATGTCCCACCTAAAATCATTTCACATATTCCCAAGTGATGTTTATTCCACATTTGGGAAAAGCTGAACCACATGTATCTCACCTTCACTACTTTCAGGAATGTAGAGTTCATCACAGAAGCTTCTCACCTAAATCTAGTATTCCTGCCATCTTTTCACCAGAAGGGACCTTTAGGTCATTTAGTCATTTAGCCCCTTTATTTTACAGATAAGGCATATGAAACATGGAGGGTTTAATAACATAATGAGGGACACATAACTTGTTAGAGGCAATGTATAATATTCTGCTATGGAGAAGGTACACGAGAAAATTAGTTGCCAGGTCTTTTAAGTGTAAAATCCACCACTGCTATCATTAAGATCATAAAATGAAAAAGCAAGCCAGAGAATCGTAGAGGGTTAGTAAAGTGAAGAACTGTAAAACATATAGGACTGAATCTTCTATCCATCATTATCAAATATGAGTTACTGCTACAGACATACCTCATATCTCATTGTGTCCTCATTTTCCCCTATGGCATTTCTGCTGTGTGGTTCTCTCACACTGACGCCTCTCTTTTATTTAATCAAATTGTATTTCTATTTAGTAGCTGCATTATGGTTGTGATGAATAGAGCTGCACTAGTGCACATGGCCCCCGATATAATAATTACCCAGTATCTCTTAGTTGGATGAGCCTTGGAAAATATTAGCCATTGATTTTTCTATCTTCCTTTCAAAGGAATCCTTACATATTTCTTGGATTAGTAGCCTAGCAAAGCCCTATGAGAAACACATGTTTTAGACTCGCCTCCCTACCCTAAAAGAAAACAATTAATTTCACCTTTCTGTCTTCCTTGCCCTCTGCAGGTCCTGTGAGGAGATGGTCACGATTTTGACTTTTTTACGTTTTCCTTATGCTGGCCTTCTAGAGACTGTGAGGGAGATAGAGGAGCAGGAAAAGCACAATTGATTCATTCATGATTTATCTACTTGCCTTTGAATAATTTAGCGTTCTCCAGCAAGAATTTGATGGTGCCTCCAATTTTTCACTGAGGCTTGAGGGTCTATCACTTTGTGTAGAAAGGCAGGACTCAGGAGTTGTGCATATGCCAAAACCACAGAGGCAACATGTTCTTCCCTCCTCTTCCTCAGCTCTAATGCTAAATGATATGATACC
The DNA here is from genome assembly GCF_028023285.1 of Balaenoptera ricei. Lineage (NCBI taxonomy): Eukaryota > Metazoa > Chordata > Mammalia > Artiodactyla > Balaenopteridae > Balaenoptera > Balaenoptera ricei. Next base: position 40,431,409 of record NC_082654.1, read on the forward strand.
ATCATTTTTGTAGATCAAAATGGCTAAATATCAGCAATTTTTCATAATTTAACCCATAGAAAGAGGCGAGAACATTCGTCTTGGCCCTGCAGTTAAGATGTCTCAGCTTGAGACTAGCAAGTGGCCATTGGTTGCTTGTAACGTAAAGACCTAACTTTAGACAATATGCCTAGTTCTTGGAAGCCCTGGCATCTGGTAAATGTTAAGTTACAAAACGGAATTAGCAAAGATGAGATCTAAGCCAGTCAACCAAGTCTCTGGGCTGGACTGACGGAGGAAGTGAATGAGAAAATAGCCATTAGCTGTTCGTGTATGACGAATGAGGTTGCTGAAAGCTGCAAGAAATATCTTAACACCTGGATATGCAACTTTTCAATGTGTCACCAAACTGCAGCTTCATAGAAAACTAGAGTGGAGGGCTTTTGAACCTGGCAGACACATTTACTAATGCAGTGACTATTTTAGGGAACACCAATAGATCATTTGACGGGCTGAGAGTCAGAAGCCTAGCCTCGAGATATACTAACGCCAGAGTAACAATCCAAGGAAAAATTTGCAGGTGTACATAATGGGAAGCACTACCTTTTGGGGTCACAGAGACATTATACACAGAGCAGGAGTTCCTTTAGATTGTTTTGGGGGAGAAAGTAACATTTTTCAGTATTCAAAAATGTCTTTCACAAGCATTTCTTCTAAAGAAGAAGTGTTTCTATTCTATGAGGAAACCACAGCAACTTAGTTATGAAAATTCTATTTTTTACATCCTTTTGCAATTTGACCCAGTTGGAAAAGTAGAGTGTTGTGATTTTTATCACAGTGTTCTCACATTTCTATCCTTTAAACTCGTTCCTATAATTTGGTTCTTCAGGTTTCATGAGGAGCAATGTCCTTCATTTTACACTGACATAGTCACAGGTACATAGCACAGGTGTGTTGTATCAGTGACAGTCACTGATCCTCAAGGAAGTGAAGGGAGAGGGGGAGGGGGAGGAGTAAACCCTGAGGAATTTTATGTAAAAGAATTGAAGGACCAGTGAAACAAAACAAGATTTTAGCGGTAACCATGGCAACCTGCAAGTGTAAGGAAGAACATGAAGCTTTCTGGTCATTATTATTATTGTATTTCAACGTTTATTGACTGACTGCCTTGTGCAGCATTGGGGCTAATCAGTTTTTTCTCAGGAGGAAGAGAGAAATGAAGATGAGGTTTTCCTAAAGGGAAACCAGCACATTCTAAGAGCTCTTAATGAAGATGAGAATGTCAGATGACAAAGGAACGTTAAGTTCTGTCTGTTGTGATGTACAGAACAAACGTATGGACACCAAGGGGGGAAAGTGGCCGGGGTGGTGGGGGTGGTGGTGTGATGATTTGGGCGATTGGGATTGACATGTATACACTGATGTGTATAAAATGGATGACTAATAAGAACCTGCTGTATAAAAAAGAAAAATAGAAAAAAACTATTAGGTTTGTAGACATGTGTGCAATTTAAGAAAAAAACACACACTACTGTTACCTTGAAAGAAAAAACATTTTTTTTTTAATAAAAAAATAAAACAAATATCTGGATCCTGAAAAAAAAAAAGAAGTTCTCTCTGTTGTGCAGTGGAGAAAGTTTTTAAACTTAGAGACTATGTCCTATAAAGGACTGTGCAGTGACATTTATGCCAGAGACATCTGACAGGTAAAAAGATATATGATAAATTCAGTGATGTGGAATAAAAGAAGCCAAAGGTTAGATTCAAGATTAATCAGGTTCTTGTTTGGCGAGAGAGCCAATAATATTATTTTTTGGCCAGCCATAGTCTCTGGGAGCCCCTGGGACAAGATCTGTTTACTGTAGCAGCATAATTAAGGCTCTGCCCTATCAAAGAAAAGAGCAAATGTTTAGATACACCAACTTCTGAGATGAACTATTTCTTCTTCAGACCCCGGTACAAGAGCAAAACTGTTACAAAACAAAAGCACAGGAGAACAAAAGAAAACATAAAGTCTATTCTGCCCTCTGGGGACAGTAGGGCCGGATTTGGAGGGGGAGCAGGATGAGGAATGGAGTAGCAGTTTTTAAGTCTGGCATTGGCCTTGGCTGTTTGCCAAATGAACATTATTAGAATTATTAGCACTGCTGAAATGAATTACCTGGGAGTCTGCTGAAAATGAAGTCTGTAATTCAATAGACTCTCATAGATTCACCAGAATCTGGTGGGACCCCAGATTCTGCACTTCTTATTCCCATTTGATGCCCATGCTGATGATGACTGTACTTTAAATTGTAAAGCTCAACTCTGGCTGTACAACAGATCACCTGGGGAGTTTGTAAAAATCTTGTTGCCCGGCAAGAAAACACAGTGGAGAAAAGACAGCCTCTTCAATAAGTGGTGCTGGGAAAACTGGACAGCTACATGTAAAAGAATGAAATTAGAACACTCCCTAACACCATACACAAAAATAAACTCAAAATGGATTAAAGACCTAAATGTAAGGCCAGACACTATCAAACTCTTAGAGGAAAACATAGGCAGAACACTCTATGACATAAATCACAGCAAGATCCTTTTTGACCCACCTCCTAGAGAAATGGAAATAAAAACAAAAATAAACAAATGGGACCTAATAAAACTTAAAAGCTTTTGCACAGCAAAGGAAACCATAAACAAGACGAAAAGACAACCCTCAGAATGGGAGAAAATATTTGCAAATGAAGCAACTGACAAAGGATTAATCTCCAAAATTTACAAGCAGCCCATGCAGCTCAATATCAAAAAAACAAACAACCCTATCCAAAAATGGGCAGAAGACCTAAATAGACATTTCTCCAAAGAAGACATACAGATGGCCAACAAACACATGAAAGAATGCTCAACATCATTAATCATTAGAGAAATGCAAATCAAAACTACAATGAGATATCATCTCACACTGGTCAGAATGGCCGTCATCAAAAAATCTAGAAACAATAAATGCTGGAGAGGGTGTGGAGAAAAGGGAACCCTCTTGCACTGTTGGTGGGAATGTAAATTGATACAGCCACTATGGAGAACAGTATGGAGGTTCCTTAAGAAACTAAAAATAGAACTACCATATGACCCAGCAATCCCACTACTGGGCATACATCCTGAGAAAACCATAATTCAAAAAGAGTCATGTACCAAAATGTTCATTGCAGCTCTATTTACAATAGCCAGGACATGGAAGCAACCTAAATGTCCATCATCGGATGAATGGATAAAGAAGATGTGGCACATATATACAATGGACTATTACTCAGCCATAAAAAGAAATGAAATGGAGGTATTTGTAGTGAGGTGGATGGAGTTAGAGTCTGTCATACAGAGTGAAGTAAGTCAGAAAGAGAAAAACAAATACAGTATGCTAACACATATATATGGAATCTAAGGGAAAATAAAGGTCATGAAGAACCTAGTGGCAAGACGGGAATAAAGACACAGACCTACTAGAGAATGGACTTGAGGATATGGGGAGGGGGTGGGGTGAGAAGTGACAGGGTGAGAGAGTGTCATGGACATATATACACTACCAAATGTCAAATAGATAGCTAGTGGGAAGCAGCCGCATAGCACAGGGAGATCAGCTCGGTGCTTTGTGACCACCTAGAGGGGTGGGATAGGGAGGGTGGGAGGGAGGGAGATGCAAGAGGGAAGAGATATGGTGAAATATGTGTATGTATAACTGATTCACTTTGTTATAAAGCAGAAACTAACACACCATTGTAAAGCAATTATACTCCAATAAAGACGTTAAAAAAAAAAAAAAATAACCTTGTCACCCGGGTCATACCCCTAAACCAGTAAAATCAGCATATCCAGAGGTGTCATCTGGGAGCTGAGGACCACAGCAACCTATAGGCCAAAGATGAAATCACAGATACATCGATTTGGCTTATCCAAGGTTTTACAATTTTTCTTCTGCTTAAAAAGGAGATCTCACATAAAACACGTATTTCTAGCTCTTCGTTGAACAAACGACACCAGGACTGCATTTCCACTTGGTTGTCATCTGCCCCAGCCTTGCGCTCTGTGCCTTTTGTGCCTTTCAGACTGGGCACCCAGTCTCCAGGTCTCCCCAGCGTGGCCAGCCGCTTTCCCCAATTCTGTCATCTGCCTGCCCCCTGCAAGCATTAGCTTTTGCATCCCCGTTCACAGAGGCATGCTATAATGTCTTCTCTTGGATGGATGGTTTGTAATGCTAGTCTTCCTTTTTTCCTTTAAGTCCTTGATTCACGCATGAGAGAAGTGTTGAAGAGTTAGTTTGGTTTGCATTGCCCAATCATTTTAATATCCCCATTGAAACACTGATGTGGAAAAACACTTGTGTAGGAGTCAGGAGCTGACTTCTGGTCTGGTTCTGCCACTTCCTGCTATATTGATATTGATACCTAACCTCTCTGAATCTGAGTTTTCCTCATCTGTAAAGTCACACAGTTTGTAGGTTGGGTTAAACGTCCTTTGAGTATGCTAACAAAACATCAGCCGCTATTATTCACTTTGCAAACTCTTATTGAGAATTTGTTTACTCTGTGCTGGCGCTCTTGAATGGAGAAGATAAAAAGGCAAGTTCAAGCTACCTACCAGGACTCTGAGGACTTGAGAAGTTCTCATAAAGGAAAGAGTTAGGAATTGGATGGCCATACATCTCTATTTGCCCTAGGAGCCTGGGTTGTGTCTGATGTTCTGATGGGATAATTAAGAGCACTTGTTTCACACTCAGAAGTGTTCTGGTTTGGATAAGAGATTATTTGGTCTCTGTAGTTAGAAAAGGGTTGCAGTGTGAGGTCCCTCTAGGGAATCGGGGTACCATGGGGTGCCACAGCTGGGCTGAATCCTGGGCATTTGGCTCCACGGGCAGCACAGAAGGGGAGAAAAGCTGTGCCAGCATTGATATTCACATGCTTTGATGGCCCACCTGCTGCCCCATCTACTCTGCTCCTCAGAATCCCAGAGAAGTCCTCCTGAGCAAGCTCCGGGATGGAGACAGGTCCCCTAGGAAGGGGGGAATGAATTTGGCCAGATTCAGGGGACTTCTCGCACAGTCAGCTCCAACTTCAGCAGCACCGACAGCGTGAGTTGCAGTGCTTGTTCCCTGTTTCTAGTCCCTAGTTTCTGTCCTTTTTCATCTTTAATCTAGTTGATTTCCAGGCATCTGCCTGAGATTATGCTGTTGAAATTCCCCTGCCCTTCTTTTCAAGTTTTTTTTTGAAAACCCCTTGTAACCTGGTCTTTCACAGGGCCACACACCCGCCTGCTGCTGCCACCTAGTGGAGGTGTACCACAATGTCAGGGCTGCCTTTGTGTTTGATCCACACCCTGGGCGAGGCTAGAATTTACTTCGAGGAATTGTTCGGGCACTGCTTCTGGTTTGATGCAAAGTGATTGGAAAGTAAAGATGTTTTACAAAGTATACAAATACTTAATCTCTACTGAAGCAGTTTTTTTTTTTTTTTTTTTTCTGGCAAAAGGTGTTAGAAACTAACTGTAAAAACACCAATGTGACAGTTCAACATAGAAACTAAGCAATATTGGCTTGAAGAGTAAATTAATCAAGGATCACAGAGAAGAAAAGAATAACTATTTACACCCTTCTTCAAGCAGAGTTGTAGTTCTCTCGTCAAATGCAGTGTCTGGGTCTTGCTTCTTTCCACGTGAAGTATAGATTCTCCAAAGTGACACCGGTTGGATTGGCACAGAAACTCTTCTCCATACCTGGCATGTCTGACTCTCTAGGCTGTGCTGTAGTAATCATGGAATCTCCATCTCAGAATAATAACTCCAGAATTTCAAATTGAGAATGCAAATTTTACTCTTCCTCCTTCTCTATTTTTTTTTTTAACCTACCATCTTCTACTAATGTTGGACAAGAGATATTTTCTTTCTTCATAACTCTTTGTCTTCCGTGTTCTGCCCTTTTTCACAAACAGTCATCTGTCCTATTTCCTTTTCCCTGTTTCTGGTTCATTCTGATGATTTTTATCTCCAGATATCTTCCCACAAAGCCTTCTGTTCCCCATGAAGATTCCTAGTGGTTCTCATCTACTTAAGTAATTCAAAGGGACTGAATTTGTTCTTTAATTTTTGAGAAAATGTTGCTTTTAACAAGCTCAGTATACCGATATACATGAATACAAATAAAAATTAATGAGTAATGTAAGTAAAGCCACATCTATATCATATCGACTAGAAAAATAATAAGCTCCCCATTATTCCAGCTCTCCTGAGGATTTCTCTGGAAAGCTTAGAAGAATATTTTAGGACATAGTTCACAGAGACCATTGGAATATTTAATATTCTGTAATTATTTTTGATTTACAATATGTTGTCCAAAAGCAGATTCAGAAATAAATCTACAGTGGTTTCACTACGGGTAAAAATAGGGCATAAATTGAACTATAGTCATCATATTAAATTATACTACCATATTACGTTTGCTACATTTGGAGCTGTGTCATCTCCGATATTTCCATGCTACATTTGTCTTGAGCCCGTGCTTTCCAAAAATATTACCAAGACTTTTCTTCTTTTGGTACCATTATGGTACCTGAGTTGAAATATCAAATTGCAGATATTTGAGATCATGGCATTTTATTATTGGAAATAACCTTAGATGAAACATAGCCAGCCTTCTCTTTATTTTAGCACCGAAGAGTTGGAAGCGCAGAGAAGCAAAGTATTTGCCACAGGTCACATAACTAGATCTAAACCAGAGTTGAGTCCATTCTCTTTTGACCATTCTAGCGTCTTTCATTTTATTTATAAATGCATACATATATATGTATATATATTCATGTTATGCTTTCCTACACATATTTTATAACTTTTATCTTGTTTATGAATTATAGCTCTTTCAAACACAGTATGTTTCTAGTATTTTCCCAAGAAAAAAAGAAAAGAAAAAATTTTTCAAGGATTTCTTAGCTTTTAAAAATGTATAGGCAAGTATAGTATCTTAATGGGTACCTATATTAAAATGATTTTAGCTGATGCCTAAAAGTAACTGTCCTCTGTCAAGGAGGACAGTTACTTTTAGGAGGGCATCATTCATTAGATCCGTGAGGTTATGTTGACAGCATATTGCTACATGGTCACTGTTTGTCATCTTTCACAAGCCTTTAAATAAGAGTAACTGTGGAACATTTAAACAGGCCCTAATATGATCCTGTTGCCATTAATAAGTGATGAAAGACTCACGTGTTTCTCCAAGTACAACTATTTTAATGTGTTCAGATTTCAAGGGTGCTTTAAAAATAACACTGTATTGCTTTTTTGTTTTTATACATTAGACTAATTTTGGTAACAAATGGATGTGTCTAGCAAAGTCAAGGATTAATTCCCTCTCAGAATACCTCAGAGAGGTTTTTCCTTGCTATTTTATTCCGTGACAATTCAAACCAAGATTACTGTAAGGAATGTGGATATGAATTTTTAAGATGATTTTCCTGGTTGCTTCTTTACTATTCTAGTTATATTTTTAAATTTTTGAACAGAATACACTCCTTCTTTCTTCCCTCCCTCCCTCCCTTCCCTCCTTCGTTCCTTCCTTCCTTCCTTCCATAATTCATCAAATATTTGTCCTGACATCAGTTATGCATTAGGCCTTTTGTTGGATGTTGTGGAGCTTGTGATTTAGGAAAGATTATATTGCACATATGATTTTCTTATATATATATATATATTTTTTTTTTAATGAAATCTTCTTTATTTACTTACTTATTTATTTATTTTTTGGCTATGTTGGGTCTTCGTTTCTGTGCGAGGGCTTTCTCTAGTTGCGGCAAGCGGGGGCCACTCTTCATCGCGGTGCGCGGGCCTCTCACTGTCGCGGCCTCTCTTGTTGCGGAGCACAGGCTCCAGACGCGCAGGCTCAGTAGTTGTGGCTCACGGGCCCAGTTGCTCCGCGGCATGTGGGATCTTCCCAGACCAGGGCTCGAACCCGTGTCCCCTGCATTAGCAGGCAGATTCTCAACCACTGCGCCACCAGGGAAGCCCTGATTTTCTTATATTTTTAACTTTCAGAACTGTATATCAAATTTGTGATCATATTCTGAAATACTGTGTATTATTTCACCTTGATCTTTATCATAATCTCTCCAGGAATATTCTGAAATCCACCCTATTAGAAGTATTCAATCATTACCTTCCCAGATTGTGCTGATATAAATTGTTCCAGTTGTAAAGAAAACTCGTGCACATTTCTGTGATCAGTGTTGTTTCTTCCATTGTAACCACCATTATCCATTGAAAAATATAGCTCTGTTATCTCACATCTTTTCATTTGTCCAAATGAGATTACTGGTGTCTTATAATTAATTCAGGGGAGATGGAGGGAGAGGTTTTCTTTAGTTGTGTTAGTTGACGAGAGCTCTCCAGCAACAATATTCTCATTCACTAACTAGAAGGCTGGTTTAATAGAGGCGTTGCTGCCTCCGCCCCTTTCGGAAGTCACAGCAGGCAGGCCTGGCTTAGGGTTCATTAGAGTCTGGTTGGGTGACAGCAGACTGAGAAGCAGCTGTAAATGATCAGAACCAGGCCTTGGCTAGGTTCAGCTTCTGCCAAGCCCAGCATGGCTCCAAATACTTTCTAGATTCCAAAGAAAACATGCCAGCCTTATGCCTGCTGATCATGGGACGTAGACGGGATATATGTTTCTGGCTTCGAGGTTTCAGAGGAAATGCTTATCATTGGTGCAAACACTCTTTCTGTCTTGCTGCCATATGTGAGCAGCACTTAAGTTGCATGTGTTTCCTCATGGCGATTAAATAGGTCATTCTCAATTTTCTTTAAACTTTCAGGCTAAATCTGCATTTCAAATGTAATGAGGAAGGGGCCTTAGGGAAGGTCTTGTATAGGCTCCTTGTTTTACAGAAACGTCTCTGAGGACTCAGATCCACACTGGGTTAGGGCTCAGCGTGTAGCCAAGCACTGCACCAGGGACATAGAGATGAATGAGTCCTTTCTGTTCGCAGTGGTACAATGTTTGGCCCATCATTGATGGTCCCTCATTAACTTAATGAAAAGATGAAGGGGCATTATAAACTATGGTGACAGATAAAAAGATAAATCGATGGACAGAGATAGAGAGTGCTATCCTTATAGTGAGTAGGTACTGAATAGTATACAAGGTACTCTATATAATTAGCTTAAAATTGTAGAGACCTAGCCTCCAATTAAATAGACAAAGTAGGTATGGAATACTCTGAATTCATTTCCATTTCTGAAAGACAAAGAAAATATATAAAAAGTTTTCATATGCATGTTTATCTTCCATATTATCTTCTGTTGTTGGGGAGATTTGTTTTGTTTTCATATATTCTCATTCTGTGCAGGTATAAAAATACAGGTTATTTGTCCATATATGGACTTACAGAAAATGGGCTGGGGAGTAAAGAGGGCAAGCAGGTGGTCCTTTTTCTCAACATATCTGTCTTACCTTTATTATTCTTACCTTTCATTTGTCCCTTTCTTCATCTTAAGGTTTGTCTGTTTGTTTTGTGATTGTTTTTTAAATCCTACTTAGAATATATGCTTCTATGTTTCTGTTTGCGGCATCGTCAGGTCCTATGGATTTCAGAATACTGTTGTCCATTTATTTCCCCACAGCTACTACCTCCAAGAATAAATTAGAGGATCTATAATTGTTTTCATTAGCCGTCTAGCTCCAAAGTGAAAACAAACAGCGAGAGAGAAAGAGAGAGAAGAGAGACTGAGAAAGAGAGAAGCAAAACCCACAGCTAAATAGTGCCATTTGTGCAAAAGCTAACACTGCATTTTCCTTGGGAAATGTTGGTATTATGGACACCTGGCCAATAGTCCTCTGCAGACTCATTAAGTTCCAAGGTGAGTTACTCGCCTTGATCAGCAAAGTTAAAAAAAAAAAGGAACCGCTTAGCAAAACACCAGCATTTATTTGTACTGGACAGAGTCTATAGAATGTCTGCCACCTCTAGAGCCATGGGTTTTTGAATACATAGAGCACTGTGCCTTGTACCACTTAATCCTGTGGCCCAGCCCACAGCTGATTGATGGGGGATTAACCTGTGATTCAGAAGCCACCAGCTAAAAACTGGCCTGTGGCCTATAAGGCACTGTTTGTTGCAAGAGCTCTACCCAGTAGCTGAATCCTGTTCTAAGTGCTAATATAGCTTTGATAGTGAAAGAGTGGTCCGTGTACCAGCAGCACCAGTATCACCTAGGAGAATCTTCAGCCCTACCCCAGACTTTCTAAATCAAAAATATTCATTTTACCAAGATTCTAAGTTGATTATTATGCCCATTAGATTTTGAGAAACACTGTACTATAACACTCAATCAGATCCTCTTTTTTGTGGAGCATTGAAGAATGTCACAAACGCCAGGTGGGAAAGAATGAGAGAGACATAAAAAAGAAAATAGTAAAGAGGCCATGAGCCAGTGAAAGTCATGAGTTAATGGAATCCATGGAGTAGAACAAATATGAATCAAGTCCCACTAGCTGATGGATAGAGCACCGTAAAGCACAGACAGAACAAAGCTAAGGGCACACATACCGAAGTAGAGGGCAGTGAACAACTTGCGTGAGAGGATGACTTGTAAAATTGATTCTGAGTTAGAGAGCTGCTTTCTCAGTGCTAGAACTCCTATTGCATTCTGAAGAGCATTCTGTTCTCCAACGTCTTCATTGTGCAACTGCTCAAGCATTGCCCTTGTTTCTTACTTTCCTGAAAACTGGCAGCAAATTCTTATTAACTGAGGTAACTTAGGAATACCTTTGACCTTGGGAATCTCAAAGAGTCTCAAAAGCACATCATTCTAAGGACTTTAGTTCTTTAACTTTTATTCCCCGGTAAGGTTCTTGTTTTTCTGTGAAAATTTAGCTTCATGCAAAGTTGAACTTTAATACCACTTCTGGCTTAACCCATTCCTGATGAAGCTATGAAAAAGAGGTGTAGGGGCTTCCAGAATGGTGGTGTGAGGAGACTGGCAAGCCCTTTCCCTAAGAGTAAAAGAACCACTCCCCCCCAAATTGACAAAGTAACCATTTCTGGAGTCTGGAAATTGGTCAAAGGCACATGATAATTTGAGAAGTGTTTATTAAGGAAAACTACTAAACCCTGGGTAAGGGCAGTGGGAGTCTATGGTATTTTTGCCTGAGGTTGCTCTCATCACTCCCAGGTACTTTTATATTTTATGTATAACTATACATGAAGATATCATATAGAAAACATTTATATATATAAAATAATTTTATAATTATTTTTTATGTATCTTTATGTCTTTACAATCAGGAGGTAAAAGAGGAAAAACTGTAATATACAATTTTTTATATTTGCCTACATGTTTATCTTTTCTGATGTCTTTATTTCCTCATGTACATTCTAGTCATCATCTGCTGTCATATCCTTTAATGTGAGGGACTTCCTTTAGTACTGATTATAAGGCATGTCTGCTAGTAACAAATTCTCTCAGTCTTTTTTTAATCTGAGAATATCTTTATTTCACCTATATTTTTGAGGACTATTTTTGCTGGAAATAGAATTCTCATTTAATAGTTTTGTATTTTCTTTTTTGTTTATTTTTTAGTACTTTTCTTTACAACTCAATGCTTTCCAGCCTCCATTATTTCTGAAAAGAAGTATGCTATTAATCATATTTTTGGTCATCAGTAATGATGAATTGTTTTCCTCTTGCTGCATTCATTCAATTATCTCTTTATCTTTCAAAAGTTTGACTCCGATATGGCTAGGTGTGGAGATCTTTGTGTTTATTCTACTTAGAGTTTCATGAGAGTCATGGATCTGTAGATTAAATTTCTTTTACCAAATTTATGAAGTTTATTTATTTGGTTCTTCAAATGTATTTAGTTCTTCAAATATTTTTTCTTCTCTCTTTTCTTTTGCCCCTTTCTGGGATTCCTATTATGTGTACGTTGGAAGGTCTTTGAGACTGTTCATTTTTTAATATTCAATTTTCTTTCTGTTCTTCAGGATAGGTAATTTTTATTGATCTGTCTTCAAGTTTATTGACTCTTCCTCTGCCATCTTGAATCTGCTGTTGAGCTTCTCCAGTGAACTCTTCATTTCAGTTATTATACTTTTCAGATACAGAATTTCCATCTGTTCCTTTTGATATTTTCTATGCTTTTATTGATATTCTCTATTTGATAAGTCATTATTGTCAAAGTTATCCTTAAATTCTTTGAACATGATTTCTTTTAGCTCTTTGAACATATTCAAAATAGCTGATTTAAAGCTTTTGTATGCCAAGTTTAATATTGGGGGCCTTTACAGACAGTTCATATTGGTTTTTTTCCCCCTGAGAATGGATCATACTTTCCTGTTTCATTACATGTATCATGATTTTTATTTTATGAGAACTAGATGCTTTAGGTAGTATATTGTAGCAGCTCTGAATTCTAATTTTCCCACTGGAAGGAAAAGAAATTAATAAGTGAATATCCCAATTAAAAACTGGAGAAGAGACTTGAATAGACAGACATCTCACCAAAGAAGACATGTAAATGGCCATGTAGGAATGGTTAATAAGCACATAAAAGAGGAAAATGCAAATTAAACCATAATAAGAAGGCACTTTATGCCACTAGAATGGCTACAATTAAAAAGACAGACAGTACCAAGTGTTGGTGACAATAGGAGAAACGAGAACACTTATACACTTCTAGCATGAGTGAAAACAATACAGCCACTTTGGTAAACAGTTTGGCAGCTTCTTAAAAAGTTAAACTTACCATACAACCCAGCACGTCTGCTCAAAAGTAGTATCTATCCAAGAGAAATGAAAACATATGTCCAATACAGTGTTGGACACAAATGTTCCTAGAAGCATTACTCAGAGTAGTCACAGACTGGAAACAATTCTAATAACTATCAAATAATGAGTGGAAAAGCAAAATTGCTATAAGCATACAATGAAACACTATTTAACGAGAAAAAAGGAATGAACAACAACATAAATGAACCTCAAAACATTATGCTATGAGAAAGAAGCCAGATGTGAAGATTACATACTGTATGATTCCATTTCTGTGCAGTAGCCAGAAAAGACAAACCTAGACACGAAAGCAGATCAGTAGTTATCTGGAGCTGGGGGTGGGAGCAGGGATTGACTGCAATAGGCATGAGAGATCTTCCGTTGAGAGAGAGAGACAGAGAGAGACAGAGAGAGAGAGGTGCCGTGGTAAGATGCAGATGACATGGACAATGACATTTATAGAAGAGAAGAGGTGTATCAGTGATTGTACCTTCAGGGTTTTATTTTATGGAGGTGACTGAGCAATGGAACAGAGAAGTCAATGCCATTGAAGGAAGGCTTTCTTACTTACATTTCGCAAGAGAAGGGCACAACCAAATCATGCAGGATCAAATGGGGAAGCATCAGGTTTGGTTACGAGGCAGAAAAGAGCAAGAGAAAGCCCAGGCCAGGGCCTTTATCAAGGCTTCCTTGTGGAAGACAATGCAGGACATGGTAAACAGCTTGGGATTGGCTAGTTTGAATAATTCTGGTAGGCTTTGGGGCAAAGGAACTGTTCCCAATTGTCTGGTACCTGATCCTGGGTTGACTTAGGGTAGTGGGAATATTGGCTTGGTGTATGAGTGAGTGTTTGATAAAGGAGTTGATTGGGGGTGTGGGCTCAAGATTGGTTAGTTTATATATGAAAGGGATGTGTCCAGCCTAGCCCTTTGCTATCTCCAAGAACTGGCTGCTCCTGAAAGGTTGTCTCTTCCATCAGTGAGACCACAAATGCCAGAGCATAAAGAATATAGAAAATAGAAAATACAGGTAATCCAATCGGCCTTGTGATGAATGGATGCTAAATAGACAAATATGAACTTAAGAAGACACAGAACAGGATGAAGGGAAAATTTAAGTGGCTCTGAGGCAGAAACTCTTTTTTCTTTTTTCTTCTTTTTTTTTTCTTTTTCAAAAACAGTCATTTTCAAAGTTGGTTCTCTTTTCTCAGAATGAACCAAAACAAGATAAAAGCCTGCCCACATGTTTTTAAACAAACATGGAAAAATATAGCCATTTGCACAACATGTACTCTTTCACTCTTACAGCATATACTACTAGTACTTACAGCATGCATTACTGGTACTTTGGCAGCAAAATTAGGTAAAACACGTTTTGCCAATTGTGGATTTACTAGAGCTTGAATACATGTACCAAGAAGGGTGACATCTTGATTATCATGTAATGCATAATCAGTAATGGAATGTGCTGTAGTCAAGGTTTGATTTTTACAAGGGTAAGCATTCAGATCCTTATTATTAGCCTTTATATACTTATTAAAAGTGTTTTTAACTGATAAGTAATTTTTGATTGCCCAGAATAATGTGATACTGAAATGTATTAATCTCCTTCTTATTTGCTTATGTACACCTTACACATGCAACTCATTTTAATAAAGTAATTAATTTAAATGGCCATAAATATTTTAAGATTTCGGATGATGTTATTATTTCTAATGCTTTATTTTCAGATAAGGATATACATTATCCTTTTTCGTGTTTTGTAAAACTAAGACATGAAAAAACACAACTTAAGAGATTTAGAAGGGAAAGCTTCTGGAGTTAAAACACAAAATTCAAGTTGAGCAGCATTGTCCAACAGATGTTTAAACAGATGAATACAATGTGCCTTGTGAATTTCTAATGCATTTCAAAGAATACTTTCTGATACTGAGAAATGCAACAGAGCACCCAAGCGGTACAAGCCACTGGAAAATGGTTTCCCAAAAAAAGTCTATTGCAGACAGGGCTCAACTACCTTAGGATGTCTGCTTATAGTTTTACATGTATGTATATTTCTAACACTCTAAGTTGAAGATAATAACTGTCACTTAAGATGAGATCCATACCCAGCAAGCATACAGGTTGGTTCTGTTTCTTAACCTTGTTTCATCACATCTGCTGAGTCCACCCCTCCTATTTCTAACACCTTTCCTCTCCACTATGTCATTTATCTAAGCCTCTTTCATGATACTTATCAAAAGATGTACAAATAGCTGGCTGATAACATCACTACTCCTTCTAGGTCTGGAAACATAGAATAACCATCACCTCAGAAAATAGTATGTATAGCTTCTTAGGACAGACTTTGAGGCATGATGAAAATGATAAGTATATCTTCCTTATAGTATGGACATTCTCTACAAGTAAAAATGGCCAAGTGGATCTCGGGACGTTATCAGATAAGAGAACCTTGCACATAGTAGAGTCTTGATGAATGTTTTCTGAAAAAGAGCTACAAAGAAAATGAAATGATTGAAGTGATTAGGGAGGGGTAAAAGAAAGGAGAATGGATACTATAATTGGGTAGCCTGGTTAAACTTATTAAGAAGGTGAAGAAATGAGACTCCTTTATAGAGAAGAAAAGAATGTGAGCTTTGAAATCAGACGAACGATGGTTTGAATCCTGGTTGCCCCATTTACTAGCTTGAGCATTTTCAGTACCCTCTTGGAGCCTCGGGATTGTCCTTTATAAAAGGATTTGGTTGTAATGATTAAAGATTGCATATGGAAAGGCCAATACATGGCTGGCATTCAATATGAGAACCTGAGAAATAAAACCACATGTAAGGGAAGATGAATGATGAAAATCATAGCGTTCCCCTGCCAGGGATTTGGCTTTTAAATAATGCTTCAACCTGAAGGATTGACTTTCTCATGGTAAAATACCAGCCAAGAGAAATGGGGACCCTTTAGTGACCTACAGGTCCCACCATGAGGTTGGATGGTAAGAATAGTGTGTATTCCCTGAGGACAATGTGAAGGAGGCCTCAGTCCTGGTGACAATTGTGTGGGGTACATGAATAAAACAGTTTTTAAAGATAATAATATCTAAATACTATATATTTCGAGATAGAATATTCAGTCACGATACCTAGCAGGATAACACGGACATCTTCTCAGATATCCTAATGGGATGAATGATATTTAGTCTGTGTATTGCTTTACCAGTTGGAAGCCTCATGCATCATTTCTCTGCATCATCACACACTTGAGGCAGGTATTAAAACTCTTACTGTATAAGTAAGGAAACTGAATTGGAATTTGGAGGATTTTCCTAGGTTCCACAACTAGTCCCTAACAAAGTTGTAACTCAAACCCAGGTTTCCTGACACCAAGACCAGAATGTTTTCCCCAGTGCATTACAGCTGTCATTCTTAGAGCAGGTATACCTCTTTAAACAAAGCCAGCAAGTTTTGCAGCTGGTGCCTGGCTGCTGAAAGGCATGGTCATGGCAGAGTGTGGTTTTTGGGTGACTTAACCTCAGGGCAGTGTGCCTTCAAATCCATATCACAGACTACAAGCAACCTTTTAATCTCTCTGCTGTCCAGGCCACGCTTCTGCCATCAGTCTTTGTATCTGCCAGTTCATCATGCTCACAGCAAAGTCAAAAGACAAAGTAGCGACTGAAAGGTGGCAAACTGCACCTCTTAAGAAAATGGCATTTTTCTGGCATTGATGAAGGTATCAGCTGCCAGTCAGGAGAGAGTGGAAATTGTTCCAGGTTAGGGATCACTTGGCCAAAACATGCATTTTAAATGAATATAGCAGTAGCTATAAATTTCAGTAGCGATTGAAACACCTGCTGAGACAGAAAGGCAATTTTTATCCTGTAGGTTTTCTTTTATGAGACTGAAATTTAGCACTTAGGTGGAAATATCTCCATACAGAAAAAATGCTTAACAGGCTTGAGGACAATCAGCTGTTTAAAACGTAAGATTAACACATATGGTGTTTTCATTCCTCTTGTCTCATTTTTAGGAATTATGGGATGTTCAGTTATATCGTATCCATGTATGTGCTGACTGGATGGTTGCTGAACTATTTGTCTCTTAATCTCTTACTGCCTTACATGTAATAAAACTGAAGTTATGCATAACAAAGCAAGCAGTCAGTTGCAAGATGTTTCAGCATGAAATTTTATGACTTTTAATTTGTGTGTAGGGAAGAACATTTTAATCACTGTTTTAAAAAATGCCTTCTCTTTTTTCCCCAGTTAGGTGTCTGGATGATTTGGACTATCGTTGTATTTTTAAAAGGCAGGAATTGTAGGTGTTTTCGCTGCAATGGCCCTGGAGGAGTTTGGTAGGAAATGCACTGTGTATAGCCCAACTTCTATTTAATTGCACACTAGTTGGTCGCTTTGACATGAGAAATCTATAAACATTTTTGGTTTGTGATGGCATTACGTGTGTGTATGTGTTTTATAGTTGACAGATCTCTATTAGTAGCGTTTCCTGGCTTTAAGGAAAATATTGGCCCTCATTTGCATTTCCTGAGCCTCCATAGGGCCTGAGTACAGGTGGGGACCCTTGGCCTATAAGGGTAGAATGAGTAACATCTGTTCATTCCAGGGCTTCACTGACTGTAATAGGAAAGCAAAGCACTGAGGATGTTATTGGCCTGGCTCTTGCTTGTGTTCTTTCCCAGTTTCATCCCATTGAGGTTATGTGCATTTATGTTCTTTTTATTTAGTATGCTTCGTCTCTCTTGTTTGGACTTTCTCCGCTTCTTGGTTCGGAGTGCACTGGAAATCGTGTTTATGCTTGCTCTGTTCTTTATGTGTCTGCCATGACTTACCATATCAGCAACTGTGCTGGGGGGGTGGGGATGGTGTAATGAGCGGGTTAAACTCAAGGAGCGTGAGGTATGCTGGGAAGTCCCGAAAAGCCAACAGGTGATTTCACTGTTGTGTCATCTGTGCTTTTGTGGATTAAGTGTTGAGCACTATAAAGGCGGCTCTCCCGTCTCATTTGGGTGCCTGAGTTTGCTGTCTCTCTGCTTGGTCTCAGGTATGTTGTGCAGATGCCATTCATGTTCCTAAGCTACTTTCTAAAGTTGTTCTTCTTAGGATCCTGGTTAATAGTACAGAGAGAACCTTTAAATGTGATGACTGGCTCCTGGAGGAAACTGAAGAGGTGCTAAAATGTAATAAGGTTTAAACCGGTTTGCTTGCTCTGACTTCCAACGAGTCCGTTGCCTCTCTAGTCGTCGGTCATCTGTAAAACAAAGACACTAACTCCTTTGCAGGGTGTTTGGAAGATTGAGAGGGTCTGTAAGTTGTTTTCTACCCCAGTCCGTGATATATGGGCAGCTGCAAAGTAATTATCAGCTACCGCTGCCGTTGATCAATGTCCGATCTTTGAAGTGACAAGCATAAGAGCAAAAGGAAGGATTTTGTGTTTGGGGTTTGCATGTGCATCTGTGTTTAAAGTATATAAGAACCATCTGTACAATTCCCCCACTTGAACTTTTGTATTCTGTTTTCTGCCTACTAATGCTGCAGTCCCTTGCCAGATCAGCAAGCTTCAAAAGATAAGTGCTGGATGAGCAAAATTAACTGCAGCTCATTGATCCCTTTTTCTTCCTGAGGTGCCTTGGGAGAGGGTGTGACTAGCATCCATTGATCTTAAGCAAGACATTTCAAGTTGACTAACTTTGCTGGTCACACTGAAAAAAACGGCTCCTAATGAATTCTTAGAAGGAACAGGGGAACTGAGGGCACGTTAATCTCAAATCAGTCTTCATAGTTAGATCTGATACCACTGTCACGTTCTGGGTGTGAGCCTCAGAACCAGCAGACATGTTTAGTATGGCTTGGTAGAGTCTCAACTTGAGACCGTGCTTAGGTGGATTAAGTAATATGTGCAAGCTTCCTTGCCTGCACACGCAACTTGCCTATGCATAAGCCATCCAATCATCACTAGAGACTTGTAAGCTAAATTCTCTTATCCGCATTACAAGAGTAAAGAATGTAGTGTTCAGAATAGTGAACTGATTTGCCAGAGGTTGCCTGAATCAGAGTTACCAGAAATGGAATTAGAAGGTAAGCCTTGTTACTGCAGGTCTGTGCTCTTGACATTGTACTATAACTGTCTTTCATCTCTCTCTCTCTCTGCCTATCAATTGCTGTGTTATTCACGTTCTGTCTTCTGGTATCTTTGTTAGCCAAGCTGACTGCCAGAATTCTGTCCCTTCTACTGTCTGGTAGACAGTAGCTTTCCGCTACTGTCTTAGCTTTCCGCTCAAAGCCTAACTAGGAGAATTTTTCCTATGAGATGCATTAATGGTATTGTGGAGGCTTAGAATTTGGAATACTTGGATCTGATGTTTGTTCTACTTTAAATTTCTAGTGATACTGAACAAGTAACTGCTGTGAGCCTGTTTCCTGATCTAGGATAATGTGTCTTCCCAAGGGTACTTAGCAGGCTCAAATGAGATAATGACAGATGTACAAACATTCTATAAATTGTCCAGTGCTGTACAAATATATTTGTGGCATCCAATCTTACATTCACCTTTGATTATAAATGCTTACTTCACTGGCTGATATTTTTATAGCTCTCTATCTTCCTATGTTGACTTATATCACACAACTTTTGCTTAATGGTGAATTCCTGGAAGACAAAAACCATACATTTTATTTTTCTATTTTTTTATTTAACATCTTTACTGGAGTATAATTGCTTTACGGTGGTGTGTTAGTTTCTGCTTTATAACAAAGTGAATCAGCTATACATATACATATATCACCGTATCTCCTCCCTCCCACCCTCCCTATCCCACCCCTCTAGGTGGTCACAAAGCACCGAGCTGATCTCCCTGTGCTATGTGGCTGCTTCCCACTAACTATCTATTTTACATTTGGTAGTGGATATATGTCCATGCCACTCTCTCACTTCGTCCCAGCTTACCCTTCCCCCTCCCCGTGTCCTCAAGTCCATTCTCTATGTCTGCATCTTTATTCCTGTCCTGCCCTTAGGTTCTTCAGAACCATTTTTTTTTTAAACCATGTTTTACAGTGATAGTGAGTTGATGATTCCTAGCAACTAAACTTAGTAAAATAATTGTAGTTATACTTTCTGGAAGCCTGGAACATACTAAGCATCCAACTATTATAAATAAAGATTTTTCCCCTCTAAGTAGCCCCCTAAAAGTCACATTTTAATGAATGCTCTAAATTAGTGGCTCCCAAATGGAGGTGACTCCCTTCCCCACAGGAAACATTTAGCAGTGCCTGGTGACATTTTTTGGTTGTTATAACTGGGAGAAAGGGAGACTATTGTCATCTAGTGGATAGAGAGCAGAGATGCTGGTAAATAGTCTGTAATGTAGAGAATAGGCCCCACAACAGAGAATTATCCAGCCAAAATGTTAATCATACAGAGACTGGGAAGCCCTGCACTAGATTAAGAACCTTGCTACTTAAATTGGTGCTTGGACCAACATTGACCTTACCTGGGGCTTATTAGAAATACAGGCTCCCGGGCTCTGCCTTAAACCTACCATAATCAGAGTCTTCATTTAACAAGATCCTCAGGTGATTAGTATGACCATTCATCTTTGAAAAGCACTGGTTGCAAGTCATACTGTTTTTTAAACTTTAAGATGAGTTTTCACTTTACAAAAAATTTTAAAGATCGCAGAGAGTTCCCATGTACCCTGCACCCAGTTTCCCCATTATAAATATCTCACATTAATATAGTAATTTGCTACAATGAACAAACCAATATTGATACATTTTCAGTAACTAGAGAGCGTTCTGTATTCATATTTTGTTAGTTTTTACCTAATGTTCCTTTTCTGCTTCAGGATCCCATTGAAGATAACATTTTACATTCAGTAATCATCTCTCCTTAGGCTCCTCTTGGCTGTGACAGTTTCTCAGGCTTTTTTTGTTTTTAATGAGCTTCACAGTAATGATCTGATATCTTCTTGAATGTTCCTCCGTTGGTATTTGTCTGCTTTTCTCATTATTAGACTGGGGTTACCTTTTTTGAAGGAAGACCACAGAAATAAACTATCATTTTCATCATATCAAGGATTCATTTAAGTCAGCATGACTCACCACTGATGATGTTGACCTTGACCACCTGGCTGAGATTGTGTTGGGGTAATATTTATCGTTATAGCTAATATTTATTCCTTATCTCATTCAAATTTGGCTAATGAAAGCTGTGCCCTTCAATAGCTGCCTTGCATCTGCCTTGCATTTGGAATTCTGAAGGCTTACGTTGTTACAATTGCTAGATTTATTGTACATGTGCAACTTCAAATTGTAAATTATAAATGAACAGTTTCACAGATTAAATAGGGGACTTGATTCTTTTCTCTAGGGAAATATCCAGATTTCAGTAAAGGGGAAATCTGATTAATCAAAAAAGCTAAAAACCACCTGGAACCAACAACTAATTGGGATTTTTTTTTCTCAAAAATGAGAAACTACTCAAATCGGCAGCTTCAGATCTGAATTCTGAAACATATTAGATATGGAAATCAGCATTTGTAGTCAGATATGTAATTTCAGAGAAGATTTTGCTCCCCTCACAGAACTTCTTTTACCTCTTGGCGTAGTAGGGCCATATGCTAGGAGCTGGGAGATAAGGAGGATGGTTCCTGCCCTGATACCCATGGCCTGTAAGTATGTAGTCATGTGATAGCTGTGACTGCACTATGCCTCAGTCTCTTCATCAGATTTGGGTAATTATTCCTAATTTGTGTGCTTTAATTGTATTCAGAGAGAATGAGATTAAAAAGATGTTAAGAAGTACTTCTTTCTCTTAAAATCTGCCTCTCTAAGTTCCAACCATTACTTCTCACCACTTCTAGACCAATACAGCACGAGTGTTAGTTCCTCTCCCACCTCTAGCATCTCCACCTCTGCCTTGGTGATAGTGCCATTTTATCATCACAGTTCTTTACTCCAAACTGGAGAACTTCTGTCCCACCTACAGACCGCAGCTTGGTGTTCTACTTAAAAGGTAAATCTTTTACCTTTTGTCTCCAGATACAGTCGAGAAGTATAGAAGTAGCTTTATTAATATTCTAGACATGTAAATCTTCCACAGCAAAGCACAGACTAAAATTTAGCCATACAGATGTAAATATCCACTAGCAGCTTCTTTGAGACTCTCAAGGGCAGGACATTCTGAGATTTCCAAGCTGTAATATGAAGAATCCAGGAGCCATTCTGGACCAGTGGGCTCTAAGAAACACTTGTGTTTATCTGCAAGTGGCACATAAAGAGACTCAGGTTGAATAGTGGGAAGTAGGTCTCTAAGATGAAAAAAATGCTAGCTTAGGTCCCAGAAATTTTTATAGTAAGGCTTTTGTTGAACTTGGAGAGTTCAAGTCTGTATCTTTAAAAATAAAATACTGAAAAGTACCTTTAACTTCTATAAGCCATTTTGCTTTCTATTTAAGTAAACATTAAAGAATCATGTAATCATAGAGCTGGACTGAGCTTGAAACTCTCCAGGATCACTTTGCAGATGAATGCTGAGGACATGGAAAGTGAAAGAGAACTTGTATAGTCATCTTCTTGCTTACTCAGCCAGGAAAAAAAGTTCTTTTGACACCAAGTACGATGTTCCATTCAGTCTTTCATGCTGCATCTTACTCCAAATAGTATTAGCATAGCTTGATTTTTTTTTTAAGTAAAATTCCGTACAAAATATGTATTTCTCAGGGTAAAATATAGGTGATGATATCTTCAAGATTTTTTTAAACACTTGAGTATTTTTTTCAGATGACAGAATGTAAAGCAAATATCACAATTCTTCTGTCTTGGGAAATATTTAAGGTTAGGGGGAAAATAAAGGGCGATCTCAAGAAAATGCATGAAAGGATACTGTATCCGAACTGCTTCAATATTAGCATGCATAAAACAAGGCAGTTCAAGGAAGATTTATCCACACTCAATTATTATATATACACAGCAGCCGATTTCAATACTGGAGCCAGAGTTTGTGATCATTGTAAATTAAGTCATAATAACATTGGCCTAAAGTGTTGCTCTAAGCCAAAAGGTCAAATCATTGTATTTGTGGATCCAATGCTTCCACTCTGGTAAAATGCTATAGCATTTCTCTGCTTATAGCATCTTTCTAAAGACACTTCTCTGGGAAAGGTAAAGAACACCTAAGGAAGTTACAGAAGGGCAAGGAAAACAGTCAAGAAGGTGAAAATTGCAGGGAAATGATTTTCATAGGTCTATCTCAAGTAAATGGAACTGGAGAAAGGATATGATTAAAGCCTATAAAGTTAGGAAAAGAATGGGTATCATAAATGTGGCCTTGAAATATTAAAATTATTTAGAGTTTAAGAGAGAGAGGAATGTGGGACCACTGCAAAGCAACACTGGTTCCCAGAGAAAATTCTTCTTGGTAACCAGCTCCTTAAGTCCCTGGGTCCTTTCTACGTCTCAGCCTCTGCAAGAGCTCTCTCATTTTTGTGTTCTGTACTGCTCTGGATGCTGTCTATTGCGGGCAGTTTATTGAGAAAAAGTAACAACTAAACGCTGAAGGCCTAAGAGCTAACCTTCTATTCCTATCTAGACCATCTCAATTTTATATTTAGTCAGTTTAGCTCTTGCTCTCCCTGATGTATTGTGAATTTGTGAATGAGAAAGTAAAGTATGAAATAAGTGAATATCATAACTGGCTTATCTAGGACTTTTATTTGTCAGTTTCCTTTCTCTTCAAAAATGGATAACTTTATTTTTACTTGTACGTTTTATATGATAGTTGTGTCAAAATTCTATTGATATTATTTACCTCGCATAAAGCCCAGTGTGTTTGTCTTTTTTTTTATTTTTTTATTTTTTATTTATTTATTTATGGCTGTGTTGGGTCTTCGTTTCTGTGCGAGGTCTTTCTCTAGTTGCAGCAAGCAAGGGCCACTCTTCATCGCGGTGCGCGGGCCTCTCACTATCGCGGCCTCTCTTGTTGCGGAGCACGGGCTCCAGACGCGCAGGCTCAGTAATTGTGGCTCACGGGCCTAGTTGCTCCGCAGCATGTGGGATCTTCCCAGACCAGGGCTCGAACCCATGTCCCCTGCCTTGGCAGGCAGATTCTCAACCACTGCGCCACAAGGGAAGCCCCCCCAGTGTATTGGTCTTATTCTGCACTGGCTGCTCTAGTGATAAGGTGTGTACTTACTCTGCAGTGGAGAGGTGACTAGGAATGGCTCTGCCCTTCCATGCATTGGTCCTCATACTTTTAAAACAGCACCGCTGGAGTGGCAGGAACCCCAAAAGAAGTCTAGACAGGAGAACTGAGTTCTAGTTCTGATTCTGCTGTAGCAGAAATTTTGTTTTCCTTTTACCACATTGTTGAGATTCCTGGGACCTAGTTTTTCTGATTTGTAAAATAAAGGGTTGGACGTTATGACCTTGAATGTATATTTCAACTCTAATATTTGATGCCTCTAAGGAAATTGCTCTCCTGAGTCCTATTTCCCCATTCTCATCCTGTTTAACCCAAGGTTTATAATTTTGTCTCCTGTATTCTCTACTTTTTAACTTTATTATTCAGAATCCTGATTCTTGCCTCTAGGCTATTTCTTTCAGATTTCAGCATCTTTCTCTTTACTGAATTCATAGAAGCACATTAGAATTTAGTTTTCTCACTTTAATAATCTTCCCAGTTGACGTTATCCCAAGTTATTCTTAGTTAAAACTTGAATTCTAGAGTAAAACTTGAAGTGCTCTTTTCATTATTTTTTCCAAAAGTCTTATACTGATATACTCAAGTTTGCTTGTTCAGTATTATGATTATTGTGTGAGTGGGCAGTGAGCTAATCAACCATTCAAAATGTGAGAATCCACTCTAAATTAAGCCTTGTGCTGGAAGTTTCAGGTTTCGAAACAACCCTTAAAATGTGCTGTGTCAATTTGGAAACACTGCATACTTTTAGTACTAAGTTAAATTTTTTTTTAAGAATTGGCCCTGATTGTTTTAAAGAAAAATGAGTTATGAGTAACCAAATTTGATCACATAGCCAATTTCTGATAACAATTCTTTCTCAGAATCACAGTGCTACAGTAATATGTAGTGACTCCACCCCACCGCTCTTCCTTATTTGTAACAGCTGAAGATCTGGCTACAACATAGGCAGTCCTTCAGGACATCCCTTTCCCTGCACAAGACACATGACTACATTTATCTATGATGATTAACATGAGTAGAGAAGAACTTTTAATCTTAGGATACTTTTTAAATGGATTCACTTAATATAGCCATTGTACTTATAGGTGACCTAGACATGTGGCTTAAAATAAGTGAGGCTTACCCATGAATTTTAGAAGAAGTACATTCCTTTAATTGGCCGGAATGGAAAAGTGTCTGCCTTTGTGTATTAATATACTTCTATCCAACTAAAAGCATTTACATTAGCAGAAAAAGCAGCGTCAGTCCCTGAACAATGACAAAAAAGTTGTTCTATTTATACTGTAGCATGCCAAACCATTGAGTGATTGAAAATAATTTCTCGCCGTTCTGTGGGTGACCTGGGTTCAGTAGGTGTTTCTTGTGGGGAATCCCTCACGTGATTGAAGTCAGATACCTCTATCCCCATGCTGCTATCTGGATACTTGGCCAGGCCGAATGTTTGAGATAATTCAGTCATATGATTGGCGATCAGTGCTGACCATAGGCTGGAGTTCAAATGAAGTGCCCACACTTTGGCCCTCTGTGCAGCTTGAGTATCTCACAGCATGGCGGCTGGGCTGCCTGGGGGGCATTCCAAGAGATGGGAAGCAGAAGATGCCAGACCAGCATTATCTCCATTGTATTCTATTGGCCAAAGCAGTTACAGGGCCTGACCAGGTTTTAAAAGGTTGCAAAATAGAAACCACCTCTTGATAGGGGAAATGGTAAAGGCACATTTCAGAAGAGCTTGTGAGATGGGAGATATTGTTAGGGGAATCTTTGGAAAATACAATCCATCATAATAGTTTTAAAGAAATGTCTTACCACATCCTTTAATGATGGAGTTGGCAGAGGACAGTCAGAAGATCAAATCCAACCCTCTGGCTTTTTTTTTAAATAAAGTTTTATTAGAACACAGCCATGCTCATATATTTACGTGCCATCTATGGCTGCTTTCACGCTACAGTGGCATCGTTCAGTAGCTGCAACAGGACCATAAGCCCTGCAAAGCCTAAAATATTTACATTCTGGTCCTTTACAGAAAAAATGTTTACCAATCCCTGACTTAATGTCTTTATTTTTTAAAAGAACATTATTCACTGAAGACATTTGCTAATAATTCCATAAATTTTAATTTTTATTGTCTCAGAATTTTTCCTGTTGCTTTTTTCTCTAGGGAGAACATACCAACTCTAAGAGCTCCCACGACTCTGTCGTGGTCCTCTGATACATATAGTTTCCACGATGTTAACTTGTTTTTTTTCCTTCAAAATAGAAGCCCTCCCTTCTGTCTCCACCCCCACCCACCAAAGGTGGGCTTTGTTGGCTCATTTATGGTGTTACTTTCTTTTATCACATATTGTATGGGTTGCAGTGATCCTGAAGCCCAAGCCCGTCAGCACATGACAATAATCTGGGGAGTGTTAAGAACTGCGGAAGTCAGTACCCCACCCTCTAGAGATCCTGAGCTGGATCAAATTCGGAAATAAGCTTCAGTACTTAAACATTTATATGTAGTGTACCTACAGAAGAACACTTAGCAACTATTGTATATTTCAAAGTCTAGCTAAAGCAATAAAGCAATCCATCTTTTATAAATTAATAAAACTATATCCGCCTCTTGCAAAGAAGTGACTCCAACTTGATCTGAAAACAGACTTTGTGTGCTCATTAACTGCTAGAAAAAAACTATTCTTAAGAAAAGACAAAGTTTCCTTGGTGGTGGGGTGGAATGGATACTTTCGTATATAAAGAATCGAGACGAGGCGGAGAAAAGGAGTTCAGGAAGAAATGCGTGATGATGGAAATGGGAGGGTGGATTTTAATAATTATACCAGTTGCTTATTGTGTCAACTAGAAATACCTAATATGAGAAATTTCCTTGAAATGAGTGAGGTGTGGGAAATAGTGAGGGACTTAGCATGGAGTGTTCTGGAAAGAAAAGCCAAGGACAAAAAATTAAACCTTATCATCTTGACTTAGGCAGACTCGGGTGTTTATGTGGGTTGGAAGCAGGCGGAATAGAGTGAAATGGGAGGCACAGACAAAGGCAAAGATGAGACTTGGAGAAAATAATTGAATTATGTGTTAAGTAACCAGTTCCATCTTGTAGGTGAATTCCCACATGGCTAGGGGTATACACATTTCAAACTGCTACTAAATAAGTTCAAATGAGATTGTTCAATCCTGGTTCAATTCAGTCATAGTATATAAGGAACCTGCCTTTATCTGTGGATAATTAGGCAAAGGAAGCTCATTTCTAAAAGGCAGCATCTTGAATATTTTCTGTAACTGTAATATCAGGCATACTAATTCAATAACTTAGATGTAATTTCGGATTGTAATATTATTTTCAATTTTAATGAGACTAAAAGCTTTAGCTGCTATGATTGAAATATATTTTCTGCCAACGCCATGGTGCTGTTATGCATTATTTATTAAGTGCCACCAATTTCGTTTTTGTTTCACACAACTATACGCAACTTGTCTTTTTTCTTCCTAAAGACTTAAAAAACTAAAAGAGATATTAGATAAATCAACTAGTTGTAGAATGGTGCCATATTTTGAGGAACTAAGTTGGGGGATGGGGGCAGCATGTCTTGGGAATGGTTTAAAAAAGAAATGGACCTGGCTGAGAGTTTAAGTGAAAAGTTGGTCTTCATTGCTGAAAGAAGGAATGATTCTTTAGAGGGATGATGGTAAGAGATCCTCAAAGATAAACTGAGGCATATTAAAAATTTTAAGAGTTTACTTGAGCAAAAATTGATTTGTATCGGACAGCATCCCATCTAGCAGATAGAAAGGAGCTCCAAGGAGCTGTACACAATGAAAGACTTTTATAGCCAGACAGAAGCTGGAGCAAAGAAGTTATACTAGGCAAAGAAAGCAGGTTGGTTATTGCAAGGTTACTTTTCATTAGGGAGTAGCAGGGGTCTATCAGGCAGATCACCTAACTCGAGCTGATCAGGTGATTCTTGACTGCCTGGTTAAGATTCCATGTCGGTGAGAGCTGAAACTGTAAGTGAAGTCTCAGTTTGGTGACACAAGGCTTAGCATAAGCAACTCCCTTTTGGACCTGTTGTATTGTTTTTAACAGAGCAAGAAGGATGTTGCAGTGATGTCCACTAGAACCTTCTGAAAGGACGGAAATATTCTGCACTGTTCAATGTGGTCACAACATGTAGCATTTGATATGTGGCTAGTGCAACTGAGGAAATAACATTTAAATTTTATTTATTTTTACTTATTTTTAAATTGCCCAGGGGGCAAATGGCTACCATATTGGAGAGCACAGCGCAAAGAAAACACAATGTTCTTGGAAAAGAGGAAAAGGAGATTGAAAACAATTTTTGTTCATCATTATGGGGATAATCCATAAATCAGAATGTTTGCAATTCAAACTTTGTCGTAATCATCACAGATGAAAATGGACATATTTTTCTTCCCAGTGATTCATTTTAATAGTGTGTTTGTGGAAATTATGGTTATAAAAATTAGCCTTTGATAATTATAAATACAGCCTGTCAAAGGAGCAGGTAACTGTGATGATTATATGATCAGGAAAAACTTGTATTTTACATACTCTGGTTTCTAAAACTTGGTATAATATGTTATGTGTCACCTTTAGGTTGAACCTAACAAAAAACAGTGCAGCGGATTTAGTCACAGGAGACATCTCATCAAGTAGTTAATTTGTAGAAAAATTTCATTTTTTCAATTTGAATGAACAGATGGCCTATTCATTAAAATTCAAAAGTAGATAATTACTTGATTCCAGTATTTTTAGCAAAAGGACATTTTATAGCATTATGTTAGGGGAAGACTCATAGGTCTTAAAATGTTTTGTGTGGCTGGACACATAATTCTCCACTGTCTACAACTGTCTGCCATGCTAACTGAATAAGACAGTTAAAAATAGAATTGTAGCTCTTCTTCAACACTAAAACACTCACTTGAAAAAAAAAAAATTGCTCATCTCTCTAAAGAAAACAATCTTCACATTAACCCTGAAACCCTGCCCAAACATTCATTCAGCAAATGCTTATCTATCATTTTTGTGCTGGACACTTGAAATTAGGATATACATTTGAAAAGATTGCCCCTGCCCTTAAGAAGTAGAGTCCAGTGGTAAATGTTCATTGATTTGTGTCCTGGATTTTCTTACAACTGAGTAGCAGTCTGCAATTTTTTCTCATTTAAGTAGTTCAATAGAAGTGAATATTTAGTAATTCATAACAGAATATTCATATGTTTAATAGTTCTGTCTGGTAAATCTGCTATAGAAGGTGCCAGTTTGCTGTGCAATGATGCTCAGGCTGATTTTTTTTTTTTTCTTACCACCCAAAGCCAGTATTTTTTTTTTTTTCAGAAGTGTTCCTCCTACTCCTACATACAAAAAATTAGAGAGAAGTAACATTCGTTTAATTTCCCTCATTCTTAGGAAGCTTGGAATAAAGTTGCTTCTTCATTACTCTGGCTTTCCTCACCTAGGAATTCTTGGTCTCTTTCTTTACTACTGAGGTCTTGGCTATCTCTCTGTACATGGACTTTTATTATATTCTGTTCCAAATATTTTTGGAATAATTTCATAACTTTTTTTTTTCAACTTCTAAAATGCATTAGTTTCCACAAAACACTTTAAGGTTTCTACAGACTGTCTTAAGGTTTAAGAATATAAGTTTACATCTTTCCCATGAATCAAATTATGTAAAGGAAATTTGCCACCTTGAATTTTAAAAGAAAACAACTGTCCTCTTCCATTAGATTTGATCTTCATTCCAGGGTTTGCTCTTTTATTTAGTTTTGGCCTGACATATTTTCTCCATTTGGGCCTTACACTTTGGAAAGGATGACCCCTTCACCATAGGCATTTTCTTAGGTCCATCTTGACAAACTTATCGTAAAATCAAAGAGAATAAGAAATACATTTCTATGTATGTGCGTTCCTAACATACCTGCTGTCAGCAGTAGTTTTTCATTTGAAATGCAAACATTTTCCCTACATGACTGTTACACGAGGACCCACTCACAATAAAGGGAGAAGCTTTGTCCAGAGTAAAGTATTACCTGTCTGCAAGTCCTTTTTCAGAATCCTTAGGGCCAGATATTTCAGAATTCATAATTTTTCGTAGTTTAGAAAAGTAATATTGTACATGTAGTATATATTATATAGTACCCCCAATTGGGGAGGGAGGCAGCACCTATAATCAAACACATTCACATTTCTGCAGCAAAATGTATAAGTGTACATTTAGGTCAAACAAAGACTATAAATAGCCTCACATTAGTTAAGGTAAGGTTTTGAAACCAAATGAGAATACAACTTTAGGATTTAGAGAGCAGATAAGGAAATGGGCACCTGATAGTAACTATCACTCCCACCCCACTCCTGTCACTCTCTCAATGACTATGAATATTCATTTGACCAACAGAACTAAGCCATTTGGGATCTGCACATAAGGAATTCCATGAAGAACTATCAGTTAAGACCTAGAATCCCTGTAGGTTCAGTTCTGATCAGTTCTCAGGAGATATATAAAAAGAGTTCTCCTAATGGCCAACACAAAACTCCAGGTAATCAAATAACGAACTGCTGTTTTTGATACGTTAACTCTTTGCTATTCTGCATCCTATTTTCTTAACCTTATCTCTCTCCTTTTATTTCACAGTTCACTAATCCATCATCATTTCCATTTTTCTCTGTCTGCAACTTTTCTCCAACTTTTTCTTTCTTTACCTATACCTTCTCTAATAAAACATTCATATCCTGTCTACCCCATAAATAGATATAATACATAAGGCTTGAATTTTTGTCTAACAAAGTTATAACTCAGTCCATAGCTCCATTTCTCTTCTGGCACATAACCACAAAACTTAAGATTTTAGCCGGCTCCTTGTTAATTTGGATAGGTAATCATTGTTCAACTCAGGATCTAATGTCTTTGAGGGTATCACATATTTATACTGGGCACAGAGAGGGACTAGAAAATGTTTCTTGCCTATGGAAAGCATGGAATCTTTCAACAAGTTGACATTTACGTTTTCCCTTCCAGTAGAGATTTTTGTTTGTTCTGTGGTCTGTGCCTCTAAATGTATCTCACTACAAGTATGGATTATCTCTGGGGGCTTTTCATCTGTTTCTGCTTTTAATTCGTTTTGATACTGTTATGGTAACCCACGTAAAGGGGAGAGTATTACTTGCTTCCGAAATTTAACCAAGTTCATTCTTAGGACTGTTGACTGCATTTTCTACCTATAGAGCTGGAAAACCTGATCCTTATTCATTTATCAAATAGATTTATTGAGTGCCAGCTTGTAATACTTTTTCATAGCAAGTGAACAACAACAAAAACAGCTCAGATCTGTCTCTATGCCATTATCTTCTTCATGTATTAAAAGCATATATCTCTGGCTGATATATACCAAAGACTTTTTTTTTTGAAAATAGAAATCCTTATTAGTGGATTTTAAACTACCTTCTCTAATGTAACTAGCTATAATACATTGATTTTTATTTGGGAAAATATTTCCCAAGACTTGTTTAAGCTTTCCACTCATCAAAAGCCTGCTTGTTGTAGCAACTAAATTTCAGTTCTGGTCAAACTTTGCATACTGCCCAAGAAGGGGTTAAATAGCCCTATGCCTTTAGTGTGTTCTCATTTCTACAGGGTGGTATTAGCACAGGAAAAGTCTTCTGATTTTTGCTATACTTTGTAATGAATAAAATATGTGGGAAATGTGAAGAACTTATGTAAGCTCTTTCTCTTGGTCTCACTGAAAAGCTTTAATTTTATTCTTACTTTATAATCTTGGAGATGTCAACAGGCCCCCATGCCATCTTTCATGACTTTATACTTTCCCAATAGAGACCATGGACTTCAAAGCTTGTTAGGCGAGCATTAAAAATAAAGGCCCGAGGCTAGTGAACTTTAACATTATTTTTCCTTGTGAAGCTGCAGTGATATACAAGGCAGAGTGTTTTCTTAGTGTTCAAGCATAATTTAAAATCATACTGTGCCAAAAGTCTTCTATATTATATTTGTATTCTGAGTCCTAATAGATTAGATACCAGAGTTTTCTTATAATATTATTTGGGTATATTCTTATATCCCAATTTTTATGTAAAAACTGTCTATTGGCCAGTAGTACAGCATCAGTTAACATCTATTTCAGAATCTTCACAACATAAAACACAACAACTTTTCCTTTGGATCTGTTGGTAATCATTACCCTGTCTTGAGGCAGAGTGCAAATTCCTTTTATTTACTTCTCTGGGGTGTGGATGTGTGAGAGAGAGTTTATAAAAGGAAAGGAAACTAGTTGCTCAAATGAAAACTCCTTGTCTGTTCTTCATGTGAGTCAGTGGATGAACTAAAATCTAGGAAACCTGAAATATGGACACTAATATCATTTAGGGGTACTTGAATTCAGAACATAAATTATTTAGGACATTTGTAGATAGGGACAAATTATTCATGGACAGTGCTAAGTCATTAGGAATAATATTTTTTATGTGAATTAGCTTCTTTAATTGCTGCTCAAGATTAGGTAGAACTTCACATCCTTTTAAATATTTTAAACCTTTTGGGTTTCTTTATAAAAGTTCCTCAGTAATAGAATAGAAGGGTGATTAACAAAAATGTGTTGAGACAAAAGTGTTTTTCTAATATCCAAGATAAAGACTCTATTTCTATGGTTTCCATTTAAGCAGTATGTCTAGTATGCTTTCCTTTATCTTACTGGATTTGTGCTGGTAGAGCCAACACTCCCCCTTTCCTAACTATGTCCAAAGATATATTAATAAAATAACTCTCTAAGGTGAGAGGTACACCAGATGTCCAGGGCGTCAATTGACTTTAGTTGACAAACAGTGAGATGGAATCCATAATGTTAGACTTTAATAAGTACTCCAGCCAGCAAGGATAGTGTTTGTTTGTTTTGTTTTGTCTTTTAATCTACTTTGTCTTTTCTTTCTCATGCAAATTCTGGGCCGTCAGTGATAGTTATTAATACCATAGTAAGATTCTATGAGGAATCTAGAAGATTAAGAACCTTTGGCTAATTGAATAATCTTTTTCTGTACTATGTACATCTGCAGAAGTCTGATATCTAGGGACCTCATTTCAAAATATTCTAAAGTGCATAAAATTGGCTACCCTAAATTACCAAGGAAACAAAGTATATAAAAAATAACAAATAATAAAACTTTGTGATTCATTAATATGGGAGTATTTTTTAACACATTAAATAATATCTAACAATGTATCTATTAACTGCCATGTATTTGAAAGAGTGAAAAGCAAAAACAATTTTTAAGATTTCTGCAATAATTGTCATATAATAAAATGTAATTTTTATTGATGACAATGTCACAAGTACTGTGAAGCTAATATGGTTTGTTACTATGGAAATGCTACATTTTAATCAGAGGTTAGTAAAAATAAAGAATATATATATATATATAAAATCTCCATATTCACAGACATCCCCCCCGCCCATCCTGAATTCTATTAGGTTAAGAACCTTTGAGCTAGACCATGAAGTTTGAATAAGAGGTTGACAGAGATGAAGATTCAGTGTCAGGTTTATTTAGGAAAGATCCCAGTTTGTGGGAAGACTGGATATACAGCGCTAGGAATTTGATTTTTAACTCCACAAAAACTACTGTGAATTTCTGAGCAGAGGGATATTTTATCAGAACAGTAATCAAGGAAAATGATTCTAAAATCTTTGCTGTTTAGTTTGGTGGCAGAGAATCCAGAAAGGGAGCTATATGTCACTTGTGAACAAAAACTTAAGAAAGACTTTTAGTTAAGAAATAAATATAATTCAGTGGATTAAGTGTGCTTACAGTAAGAAGTATTTGTAGTCATTGGTCACATGATTGAATGATGATTTTGGTGTCGTTAGTCATACAGTGAAGTTGGGAAGGGATTGATGGTAATTTGGGAAGGAAAATGAGGTAATGCATGATGAGAAATGTTGGTGTGAGTGTCCTAAAGGGAGTAGGTGGAAGGTTATTTGAAAAAGATTGAGAGGCCAAATCATCTCATTCTTAAACATTCTCCTAAAGGATAATATGATACTATGAATGGCATTAATGGCCAGTCTTATAATTGAGCAATTATTATGTGCCTGTGCTAAGTCCTTGTTCTTTTATAATTTACATTCCGTACAGTTTACTAACTTAAGATATAATTCAGTGGCTTTATTATACTCAGAATGTGTACATCCATCACCACAGTCAAATTTAGAACATTTTCATTATTGTAAAAGAAATGCTGTACCCCTATGCCATCATACTCCAATCCTATATCTCTCCCAGCCCTAGGCAACTAGTCATCTACTTTCTGTTCCCATAAATTTGCCTATTCTGGACATTGCATATAAATGGAACTGGACTTGGGTCCACTTGCCTACTGCACAGCAAAGCCAATCTACAGACACCAGGTTGTGGTGAGGGAAAGTACAGCATTTATTGCAGGACACAAAGCAAGGAGAATGGGCAGCTAATGCTCAAAAGACCCAAGCTCCCTGATAGCAACATTTGGGGTGAGGGCTGCAGGGTGCATGGCTTTCTTCTGATTGGTTGGTGGTGAGGTAACAGAGTGATGTTTTGGGAATCTTAATCATCACCCTTCCGGTTCCAGCTATTCTGGGGTCTGTGTGCTCATGGTTAGCATCCTCTGCATGGGTGGACGTCTTAGTTTCTTCAGGACAACTCAAAGTTATGCATCAGATTGTTATGTATATCCCTTGAGGAGGAACTAGGACTCTGTTTAGTTGCTGAACTGTCATTTAAGCTATCATTACTTTTCCTGTTTGACTGCTTTTCCTTTGTTTCTGTATACCCTCACTTTCCTAATTATTAACTGCTTGAGTTTGATCTTTGGAACTAAGGGAAGGTCTAGGAGACTAAAGCCTTTTTCTACAGATAAGAAGTGGGGAACATGAAGGGGCTTTTGTACCTAGGAGGACCCCACAGGGTCCTGCTTGGCTTCAATAATGTGTGGTCCTTGTGACTTGTTTCTTTCACTTAGCACGTTTTCAAGGGTGATTCATATTGTAGCCTGAATCAATACTTCATTCCTTATTGTGGCTCAACAGAATTCCACATTTTGTTTATCCATTTATCAACTGATGAAGCTCTCTTTCTGTATGACTTTAATCTGCCATTTTCCCTGACTGCCAAGTAGAGGAGTGTTTGGTAGTTGGTCTTCCACCCTCAGTTTAACTTGTTAAAATATTATACTGGATCCACCTTATTTTGTTCTCAGTGGCACATGAGGACAAAGTTCATCTTCTTTGTGTGGGGAATAACTTTCAAACCAACTCTTCTCATTCTCACCCTGTTGCAGGCCATTTGAACAACTGCTTTTGAGAGTAAGTTCAAAAGCGTTCTTTTTAATCTTTTTATAGCTGTTCAGAGTATTTTGCAGGATGTGTGGTTATCCTTTGTTTTTGCTTCTGTTTTGTTTTCTGTCTGCTTTTTAAAAAATGTGAAGGTAGATAAGTGCTTGCTATATGCTCTGGAGAATCCTAACTACTTTAAAGGGGAAAGAAATACAAATGTCACATCAAGTGTAATCTAAGCTATGAAATAAAAATTCGCATTGTCAGAAATGTACTGCTGGGTAAAATAAGTTACAGTGCAGAAATACTTTTACTAAGTAGAGTGGGAGGTTGACATTTTAAATTACAATTGACCCTTGAACAAGCACAAGTTAATCCAAGTAAAATTTATAGTTGTCCCTCCCATATCTGTGGATTCAACCAACCACAGACTGTATAGCGATACCAAAAACTTGGCCTCTGTGTGCCGGTGCCAGTCAAATCTCAGAGACAGAGTTTTGGGTGAAGTAGAAAAGGATAGCTTTATTGCTTTGCCAGGCAAAGGGGGACACAGTGGTCTCCTGCCCTTGAAAACTGTGTGTCCCAACCCGGGAGGATTTCTTAAGGAGTTTTATAGCAATGGTTCAAGGACGGGGCTGCTGATCAGATTAGGGTGTGTGCAGGGCCTGCACTCCTTTAATCTGGTCTCAGGTAATCTCTAGATGAGCTTCTCTGGTTCCTTTAATCTGGCCTCAGGTGGACATCTCTGGAATGAAGAATGTAACTCCATTTGTTGGGGGATTTATTTCTGTAAAGAGCTCAAAGATATTGTTATGTGTATCCCTTGAGGTGGAACCAGGACTCTGCCCCAAGGCTGCACTATTGTTTCTTGGCTGCTCTTCCCTTGTCTCTGCATCCACTGCCTTCCCTTATTAGCAACTGTTTGAATCTCCCTTTTGGACTCAGGGAAGGTTATGGAGGCTGGAGTCTGTTCCCTACAAACAAGAAATGGGGGACATGGAAAGGCTTCCGTGCCCAGGAGCCCCACAGGGTCCTGCTCAGTTTCAATAGTACTGTAGTATTTACTATTAAAAAATATCGGCATCTAAGTGGACCCATGCATTTCAAACTCGAGTTGCTCAAGGGTCAACTGTACTGTTTTTTCTCCTTCTGGACTACATAGGTAATATAATTTAAGTGAAATCTTCAAGCTTTCCCACACTTGTGATCACAGCAGTGGGTCGTTTTCACTAACATTCCCATGTATTCACTCATGAGAATTTACTAATCTCCTCCTATTTACAACCAGACACTGCAGGATTACATGATTGGCCCTGCAATTAGTTTAGTGTATACTAACGTGTAGAAAGCTTCATCACACACCATACTCTTTCACATAAGTTTCACGTATTAATCCTGTGAAGCAGGTAGCTATTATTCCCATCGCACTGATGGAGAAACTGAGTGCCTAAATGTCTGACATTTCAAGAGCAGTGAGAACCAGAATATTAGCTTAGAACTTCTGATTTCAAAACTCTTCTTTCTTCTGCCTCATAAGAGCCATTACAAAGGTGTTAAGCGAACTTGGATAAAGGAGACATAATCTCTGATTGAAGCAACATCATCTTGTTCACAGTGGATTCTTTTCTGACCTTTCTAGTCTTAGGTGAAATTGGATTAAGCACCCATTTGACATCCTATGAAAAGACTGGTGTCCTCCCCTAAAATATCTACCAATTCCTGAGTCCTTAGTTTTTTATAATTACGTAATTTACATAGTTACTCCAAGATTTCCTACTTTCCAACTTCTCATTATCACTCATTCTTCATTTCCTTGCCTCTCTGTTTATTGATGTATCCAAGCAATGGATCTTTCCTCAAGCTTTTATCTTCCTCCAAGCCCTTAACACAGGAAATTTGTGTGAAGCAGGTTAATTTGGAGAGAAATGTGGGACATTAATTCTGGCAACAACTAACTGAATATTGTACATTAGAGATCCCTCGTACTAAAAGTCTTCTAGCCTCCTCAACATGAGGCTTTCCTGCAGGCGCATTTCGCTGAAATCTCCAGCTTGCTGCTCATCTTTTTCTTTTCCTTGCCCCTGCTCATTTATCACTCTCCTCCTTCCCACTCCTAAACTTTATGAACCAAGACCTTGGACCCTGCCTCTCCCTCCTTAAAACTGCCTATCAAAGTATTTTTTCTTTTAAAAAGAAAAAGGAGAGAGAATTTCCTCAAGAACTATTTTTAACCTATATATTTTTTGTCTGGCCACATGCATTACCTAATTATCAAAACCTATTAAATAAGTTATTATTATACCAAATCTGTAGTGAGGTAATGGAAGCATAGAGTTAAATAACTTATCCAAGATCTCCAAGCCAATCAGTGGTAGAGCCAGGACCTGATATTCTCAAGTATGCCTGGAAAAAGGCTGTCATTCTAACATCAGTAGGATATTCTTATAAGACTTGCTTCAAAAATTTTTCATAATCACTTCTATTTCAGTTGACACCTGCTGGGGAAAATTATTCGGTAAAGTAGCTTTGTGTCTTTATTCTAATTCTATCCTAATCTAGTGACAACATGGATTACTTAAATATTGCAACCTAGGATTAGCCTATTTTTAGCTTGTAATTTACATCTGGTAGAGATTTTTTAAAAAGTGGAAGTCAAAATTGTCCCTTTAAATGTAGAGTGTTTTGTATACACATGGACATAGTTGACTCCAGGGCTTCCAACTTTGGCACTACTTACATTTTAGGCTGAATAATGCTTGGTTGTGTGGGCTGCCTTGTGCATTGTAGGATGTTTAGCAGTGTTCCTCTACCCTCTAGATGCCAGTAGAACCTCCCTAGTTTCAAAACCTCCCTAGAACCAAAAATGTCTCCAGACATTGCCAAATATCCCCTGGAATAAAATTGCCCCCAGTTGAGAACCATTGTGTTATATCAAAAACTCTCCCAAGGGACTTCCCTGGTGGCGCAGTGGTTAAGAATCTGCCTGCCAATGCAGGGCACACAGGTTTGAGCCCTGGTCCGGGAAGATCCCACATGCCGCGGAGCAGCCAAGCCCGTGCGCCACAACTACTGAGCCTGTGCTCTAAAGCCCAGGAGCCACAACTACTGAGCCCACGTGCCACAACTACTGAAGCCCGTGCACCTAGAGCCCATGCTCCACAACAAGAGAAGCCACCTCATTGAGAAGCCCGTACACCGCAACAAAGAGTAGCCCCCACTCGCCGCAACTAGAGAAAGCCCGCAAGCAGCAATGAAGACCCAACGCAACCATAAATAAATGAATGAATGAATGAATTTATTTATTTATTTTAAAAAAAACCTCCCAAACTTAATAACAAAGACAAAAGTCGTATGATAAGTGCCCACAAGTCTGACAGTGATAACAGTACTTGTCATTTGCCTTTCTCTAAGTAACTACAGACATGGCCGTTCATTGTTTAGGCTAATTGAGGTGCTCATGTATCATAGAAATAATAGAGCAAAAATGCATTATACATGGCTAGAATTAAGCTTAATAAACTTGAGACAAATTATCTGTTCAACTCTGATTATTCAGGGAATGACCCTTTCCTTTCCTATGTGTGAATATCTCTTCTCTGGCCTGTCTTTACCTTTCTTCATCACTAGAAATTGAAATTAGTCCACAGATATTTATTTAGTGCCTTTTGAATACTTTAAAGTGCTAGAATTTCAAAACATAATGTGTAGAAAGATTATAGAATCATGATGTTTATGAAATCTTTCCAGAGTCCTGTTCATGTCAGGTCAATGGTTGAGCCATCTACAATAGGTTTAGTAAATTCTTACTTATCCCCAAGGACAGAAGTGCTGCAATGTAAGTTGCTCATTCCAGACTTTCACTCTGATGGTGCAGATGATTTTCTGTATCCAAATTGCTTACATTTCAGTCTGTTTCCTCATGTAGGTTTCCTTTGTGGATATGTATGCCCTAAGACCTCAGAGTTAGAAACCAAAACAAAAAGTGAAGTTCAAGTATATTGATGTGCATGTTAACCTAGCTCTCTCTCTTTCTCTTTCTAATTTTTTTTCATAAGTGAGATTTTTTAGTTCTAGATGCCTCATTTATGTTTTTGATTTTATTTCATATTCAATGTGTATTATAATCTATTGTAATTTAGTGCAAAGAAAAATTGTATCAAGTATATTTATAGCAGTCATGACCAGAAGGGAAATCAGATGTGCCTAATTGAAGGAGAAAAAGCAAAGTTCTTCTCTCATGTGGCTTGAACCTCAACTAGCCTCTTATACCTCAGATTCTGTTTCATTCCATTTGGATGACTAGTACTTTTGTGCTTCTAGTAAGAATTATTGCTATGATAATATCAAAGAAGTGACTTCTCTGAATGGAAAGCTTGGTCCCATCTAAAGTATTATAAGGACCTGATGGTTAAAGAAACTATGAAAGCACAAATAGTTTAGGGAAGAAAAAACTATGGTCTCTCTCTCTCTCTCTCTCTCGGTCTCCATTTCTCTCTTTCTCTTATCGCTAATCTGTAATGAGAAACTGGTAAACCAAAAAAAAAACAAAAAACAAAAATCACTAAAGCAAACTTAGGAAGAAAACATATAATACTAAATACTAAAACAGGGCAATTTTTCACAGGCTTTTATTCAATGGCCAAAGAATGATTTTTCAATCAAAATTAACACCTCATTTAAGGAGCAGGAGTTTAAATCCAGAGAGACCATATCCTTTTGGACTTGAAATCAAACTTAAATAGAAAACTGATAAGGTGCTGACACACTGCCCTTCTTTAATTCAAGAACAAACTTTCATCTCATAGTGAGACAGTCTTTTTCCTTATACTGGCTTAAAGAAGACATATATAAATGACTGACAAGAAGTATTCTTAAGGAACACTGTCTAAGAATATAGTGTGTGTCCCTGGCAATGAGATGGCTTTTCCCTTTAGTTATCCCGTAGTAGCCTTATTAATTTCTAGTTTCTTCCCAGATGACAGTAACCCCCATCTAAAATGACCCTATAAGGCAAGTTCAATATAATAGTATTGTTAATCCATTGAGAAAGCAGAGAGTAAATTCTAAAATTTCTCATCACATGGAAAAAAAAATTTTGTGTTTATATGAAATGATGGATGTTAACTAAATTTATTGCAGTAATCATTTCACAATATATGTAAGTCAAGTTATTATGCTATAGACCTTAAACCTACATGCAGTGTTCTATGTCAATTATATCTAAATAAAACTAGAAAGGAAAAAAACAAGATACATAAGTAACCTCATCTCCTAGAGAAAATGTATATATGCTGGTCACAGCACAGCTCAACCACCACAATGTTGAATGTTCCTATTGAATCCTATTGAATCTAGGAGCTACAGAAACCCTCATGAGAGAATACATAATGTAAAAGCTGTGGTCTCAAACCTACAAAATCATGAACGTATTAGAGAATGAAAGAGATGGAAGGTCTTGTCTAGATAGGACCTTTGATAAAACAACTGTCTCCCTTTAAAGACCAATCGAGTTGTCTTGAATGTTCCAACCAGGATTGTTGGAACTAAGCACAGAGTGTTCATAATTAGGTTATTGCCAACCATTCTGTCTCAGCCTGCCAGTAGTAAATCTCTAAACTGATTTTGCCTTATCATGAAAGTCCTATGGTACAAAACCACCGGTTAGTGAAAAACCCATGAAGATAAACAAAGCCAGGAGATTCTGGGTCTCCTTCTAAATTCAGTGTCTTATTTATAGGACATACTGATTCTTATAAAAGATAGATAAAAGTATGGATGCTTTATTATGGATCTCTTAACACTTAGCATTTCCCAAAAGTGGTATATAAATAGTGATACCAAAGAGCAACAGGTAGGTTGATTATTCCTCAAAGTGGCAAAATTTAGTACTTATGACTCAGCCCATTGCAGATCATAAATGGGCATGTGGTACCTGAAGTAAAATAAAAAATACAGTCAAGTTACTGTGATAAAGCTTTCAATTATTCATGCTAATGGCAGGAGTGATAAAAAGAGCCAAATGAAACTATAAATAACCCTTACATTTTATCTTAGCCAGCATTCCAACATCTCTTGCACAAACAACTTTAACAGTTTAGCAAAGTTCAAATTAAAATGATTTGAATGTCTCTTTTCTTTCCTGGTAGAGATAGGGCATAGTAAAAATAACACCAGTGTAGTATCACATGTTTTTTAAAAAAAATCAAAAATGAATAAAAAGAGCAGAAGTAGAAGACATAAATTAATCACATTTTGGATTATTATGAGTTCCTCAAGTAACAGTTCTAATAGCCTCTCGTCGCTGTTGAGTTTAGCCAGGGAAAATCATGGAAAAAGTCTAGAACTCTACTAGGATGTTTTGAAAATGTCCTTCTGCTATTCTTTAAAAAAAAAATTTGATTTGAAATCTAACATATTTGAAAACCAAACTAAATTGAAGTATTAAAACAGTCATGAATAAATGCTAATGATTCTCTTCTGTTGTTTAAAGAAATAGAAATTACATTAATCAAAGCTGACCTGAGGTAAATTCATCAAAATATATTCCTAAAGTTAACAGCAAATTACAATTATATAAAAACCTCCAAGCTGGCCTATTTCTACAGTGCTGTAAGCCTCTGCACAAGTGTGCTACATATTAGGCCTACTTGACTTTTTCCCTATTTGTTTCCCCACATCCCTCTCCTCATAACCCTCCCCTCACAACCAAAATTACCACACGTAGGCCTACCTACTTTCCATGGACATGGAGTCCATTTAAAACAAATCTTGTTTTCAGACAC
Source organism: Balaenoptera ricei (assembly GCF_028023285.1). Taxonomy (NCBI): domain Eukaryota; kingdom Metazoa; phylum Chordata; class Mammalia; order Artiodactyla; family Balaenopteridae; genus Balaenoptera; species Balaenoptera ricei. The sequence goes on from NC_082654.1 coordinate 40,473,490, forward strand.
AGTGTGAAAAAGAAAGGAGTATATGTGAGGGGAGTGGCTTCAAGGTGAATCTAATACTTTAAAGGAGGTTGATCAGGTGGGAGTAAGAGCTGCTGGGTGTATGCAGTAAACTTTTGACTGTCTTGTTCTTAGTTTTCTTAAGTGAACCACTTAGTCCATACTTGGAAATCCTTTGTAAATGTATAATCACTTCTAATTTTGCTTCAAGGCTGGTGTGTGGCACAGTGAATGAGCTTAACCAAATTCACATTTCACATCAATAACTCACCTTATTGGGCTTTTGGAAATGACAGCACTTCTAAATGTCTCTCAAAAAACTCTCATTAATGCCTTGTGTGTACCTTTCTTTCTTTTTAGTGTCCAGTCGATCTCACCTCCCTAAATTACTCACTCCCCATCCACACAACAGGTATGAGGAAGGATAAGTGATCAAATTATGACTCAGGGTAACAATTTACAAACACTTTGTTTCTGTTTAACATTTAGATCTTTCTGTTCATATAAAAAAAAATACAGTGCTTTTTCGACCTTTCTCAACTATTATATGAGATCAGATCCCTTTCTTCCTTGGCTATTGTGAATATATTGAATCTGCAGTGTTTAACTTAATCTGGAAAAGATGTTTGACATCCAACTTTCTATTTTTGTTTCAGCAAGTATTTTTTAAAAATTTTTTTTGCTATTTTAATTAATATGGGATTCAACCTTCTGTTACCAACACCAATTATTCATATATATATATAATCACTTATACCTGTCTTTTCCAAAAAAGTGAATTAATCTTGAGAAAATTAAGAAAATATCAGATCAGGAAAATGAGCTGTAACCAGAATTTGCACAAATTCGAAACCCCAGAGTCCTATAGAATTATGCTGTGAACCTTCTAGAAGTCATATGAGAATGGGAAACATGAACACTTATAAGATGAATTGTCCATAAGTTAAAACAGATCAGTGTTATATGAGCATGGTTTTTCAGAGAAGTAAGAGGCTCTAGGACCAAGCAGAGTGGTCACTGGGTTGAGGGACATTTACAGTTTCCCAGAGGGAGGAATATCTGGATTTTATAAATTAGTTCTGATGTGATGGGTCCACAGATGCCTTTTAAGAAACCACTGAGCTAAAACAAGACTCCCAATGTCTGGTCTTTTTTTTTTTAGGTTGGTTAGTGGTTAAGAAGACCTAACTCTGAAACTGTCCAGCAGGATTCTTAGCAGTGGTCTAATTCCTATAGATTCCTTTCCACTGAAGACTTTAAACCGTGGGACCCAAAGAGACAGAGAAGCAGACTTGTACAAAATGAGCTGTGTATGAAAGTTCTTTAGGCATTATTCGTTCTGCTCTTAGTTCTAGTAATATAGTTAAAGCTAGAGCTTTAAGTCAAAAAAATATTATGTCTGAGAAAATTGTTACTATGTTATTCATGGGAACCTCCGCCATAAGACTATAGTTGTTCAAGCAATACTACAACAAATGTTGGCTGGACATAGCCAAGTAGGAAGGAGTACAAAAATACTGCATTCTGCCAGGTAGATCAGTGTGAATTCTTGAGATTCTTCCTTCTTCTTTGGGTATGATATTGATTAAAACCCCAAAGTTCTCTCCTCAGCCCCCCATAGGGAGAAAATCTGAAACAAATCCTTTCTCCATTTAAAAAACAAAAACGAAAAAATATTATCCTACATGGACCTTGATTGGTTTCTGTAATAGATGATGGAATATTGTGCTTCAGTGTAATCTAATAAGCCCTACCTACATTTAAATGATAAGAAAGAAATATAATGCAAATAATACCAATAATAACAGGTAGTATTTACTGAGATTTGCTATATGCCAGCACTGTGCTAAGCATTGCACCTGCTTTATCTCATTTCATTTTATAAACTATGCAATAAGATAGGTACTTTGCTTTTATCATTTTATTAATGAATAAACTGAGGCATAGAAAAATTAACATCTTGCCCAAGGACACAAGGCTAGTAAGGAACCGATAAGAGAACCAGAACTTAACTCCTGGTCTGACTTCAAATGATGTATAAATGTCTTAACTATGTTGTATTCTGAGCCTAGCTTTCATTCTTGAGTGGCAGATGAAATTTCTAGAGGAATAGGCTTGCCATTGAGAGAAAGGGCTGAGTGGGGATATCATGGAAGGAGCAACTGAAGCTTAAAAAAATATGAATTTCCTGGGCTGGTTTTGATGTACCTATCAAGAGAAAGTTTCCCTTCCTGAAGTCAAGAAGTAAGGCATGAAAAAGCTAGACTTTTTAGTGGTCATACCTGCATAAAAGTATTTCCAAACTTTTAGGATTGTTGGATACATTCATTCCTAAATAGCTTCTTAACACACAGAGGAGGAACAGGTACACGGTTCAAGAGTAGTGAGTAGATTTTGTCTGAAATTTTACCCTAATTACTGCAGCATTCTCTCTCCATTGATACCATTCAGATGAAATAGTTTTCAGGGTAAAACAATGCCCTCTGAAGGATTGATCTCGTATCAGTGGTACATGAATTCAGCTTTTTAAAAAGTTTTTTAATATTTAAGATTTTATCTCAATAGGTATTTGAACAACCCTATAATTTTATAAATATCATTGCTTAGGTAGAACTGGATTGATTTTTAAAAAGGAGGGAGTAAATGTAAAGCTAAAACTCCAAAAAGTTAAATATTACTGGAAGCACACAGATAAAGTGATAATTATGGAGTCAATGCATGAAGGCCTGACATTTGGACAAACTTGGTAGCATTAGCTCCTTTCAGTCACTAGCTACTGCCAAGCATTAGGTTTTCCTTCTGTAGACCGTGGCTAAGTTACTGGGAGGAATAATAGAAGGGTAGGATTAAGTGTAGAATAGATTGTGTTGCCTTTTTATTTCTTCCCCCATTATGTTAGGTGATGGAATTTTTAGTGTACATAGCTATGACTTTTTTAAAAATGCATTTTTTTTTCATTTCCTTCATGAATAACATTTCCTTACTTTCAGGCAACAATGTATACCCAGTGCCCGCTGTTTACTTAGCTTTTTCCTTCTTTAGCATTTCATTTTCCAAATCCTTTGTGGAACATCAACAGTCCCAGTGTCTGTTTCTTTTTCCTCAACCCTTATAGTTTGGTTTCCTTACAGTCCATGTTGCAGGGCTGGGAAGAAGATGAAACAGTCTTGCCCAAGTCGGATAAGATGTTTAAAAATAAAAGATGCCATGAGCTGCAATTAAATAATGCTCTAGGATCAAAGTAATTTCCCTTTGCATAATAGCTACCTTACTCAGATGAGAATTCCCGAGTACGAAGTGTGCTGTATAATATGTACACACTCAATTTTTCTTTCAAATTCAAAATGACTTTAAAATTGGAATTACCAGAGTTTTCTAATATTGCATTTGGAATAATTTCACATGTTGCCATTTTTATCTCTGTCTTTTTTTTGGTGTTTTCTTTTAGTCTCATCTCTAATCTTATCAGTGATTAATTTAGGAAAGGATATGGATTTCTTAACTTACATATTTTATTGCATTTCTTGCACTGCATCTTGAGGATGACTTTGTGTTAGTTGGTAGCTGCTTTGCATTTTTGAAAATGAGCCTGGCCCTCCTCATCTCATCTTGGAAATGCAACAAATGAAATGAAGCATGAGAGAGAATCGAAATGATGTGTTTTTCCTTCTTCTTTTTAGATGGTAAGGTTGAAGTTACAAAAGAAGGTGTGAAGCTGTGCACGATGGGTCCAGGAAAAGTATTCGGGGAGTTGGCTATTCTTTACAACTGTACCCGGACGGCGACCGTCAAGAGTAAGGCTGTTCTTTTTTCTTTTGATACTTTCAGTGTCTTTTCCATAGACCTGCGATGTGTTAACATGCCTCTCAATTTTAATCTTTGTAAAGATTAAAATAATCTATATTCTAATTATTGCTTTGCAATACAGTTGATATTTTCCTCCTAAAGGATGATTGTTAACATTGAGCTAAGTTTTATTGCTGACTTATGAAAAGTATCCTTTAACCTAGAACTCATTAAATTAGGATTTACAAAATGATATAATTTTATAAATTAGAATTAAACAGAAGCAAGACTTTTCATTTTTCTGCCTTTAATGCCTCAGAATCATATTTAAGAAAATTTTACATATCTGTCTATTTTGGGTTGCATTCCCCACATAAATTTCACTTATTCATTCAGTAGTTTAGAAAAATTGAGGAGAAATGTCCTTCGTCTCATTCAGACACTGAGTAAGATATCCTGAATCCTAGAACTGCGTCTGAGTATATTCTTGTCCTCAGCTGCTCATCAAGCTGTATAATACAGCGTTTTTCTTTTCTACTGATTGAGCTTATTTTAAATCAAGGCGTTAAAGCAGCTTGTTTCCCTAATTTTACATGTATGTGTATATATGATTTCTCTAGCAACTTTTATTGCTTGGTAGAAGCAGCTGCAGTAGTTAGAAGGGAAAGAAGTTTGTTTTAAATATTCCTTCTTCCTGAGTACAGGATGTAATGAGTGTATAACAAACAGAGCTGAATGCCAAAGCCAACAGTGGAAAGTCCATTACATCTTCAGGCAGACGTGTATATTTCATGTTTGAAAAGTTCTTCCGACACATCCTGTGGATGATTGCAGTCACAAGTTACTTTGATTAGGTTGTGTTATTAAAATAATCCTGTTGGCAAAACGTCAAATTGTTCACGTTAATTAATCTTGTCTGGGTGTCACTGACTATTTTATAGATTGCTTTTTTTTTTTCCTCTCAGAAGTATGGCATATGATTGACAATATGATATTAAAACGGGTTGTAAAGAACTCAAGAATGCATGGCCAGCTAGAGTCACAGAAATTCTTATAGGTCTTGTTAGTGAATCACCTTTTTAGTCACTGAAATCACTGTAACATCAATGGCAGTTGGGGCCCTTATTCGATGAGTCTTTCTTGGCATTTGATTCTTGATCTCTGAGAACACAACTCTTTTGATTGATAGGCACTGCCATGTTTTTATTTCATGTGATTATTTAATTATATGACTCAAAGAATAATGAAGCCCTATGAACCATAAAAGATTCTGCCAGAACTTTAACTCACTTAAAAAGTACCTTAACTAGAAAAAAAGAGCAGTGGTGACTCCATTAAGTAAACAGATTTTACTATCATGCTTCATTTTCATGAGAAATATATCACTTTTAGGGCAAAAAGGAGCCATAATGGCACATTTGGATTAAAACAGGCTTTCTCTGTATTCTGAATAATTTTTTAAGGTTTTAAAATATTTAAATTATAAAAATATTTCAGCCTTGTGTACTGCTCATTTAATCTAACTGAAACTGCAGATTTTCCAAAAGCCAGCAATTGATAGTAACATGGTGCTTAATATTTTGGAATATTGAATTATTATTAAAGAAATACTTTAAATAAACTGAATCAAATATTTAAATTAATTATATAGCAAAAGATTTTTTTGTAAGATGATTGCTTGGTTTCATGAAAGTCAGTTTTCTTATTAGGTTCTTATAAAAATGCTGTTCGTTTGCACTAGCCTCTGTTGTTCTCATGCTTGGTAAATTTAAATAGACATTATGCATCTGATTGAACAAGAAGAAACTGGATGTTGAATGCAAATTATGATCCTAACTGTTTTGGCGTCAGAACATCCATCATTAAAGGGAATGAGTGATGGAGCATTTTCTTTGACACAGACTCAGATGTCTCATGAGTGTGTATGTGGTCATGTGTATTTATCGTGCCCAAAGATGTGGAGTTTGTATTCAGAAAAGAGTCTGTGGTTGATGGTGTACAAATACATCTCTGCATTTTTAGATGCAGAGGTTTTGTGTATGTGTAAGGAATAATATCTATTAACAACTTCTGAATGTTGTGTAAGAACTATAAGGTGTGAATAATGGTCATTAGTTTTTCAGGACCTTTTGTGCTATCTTCTATACTATCCAGGGAGATTGTACTTATGATTGATGATTATAGCTCTTAAATACTATTTTAAATTTGTTTAAATTATACTCTCAGGCTGATCACTTTATAATTCTGATTAGATTCCATCATGGGTGTTAGTTTTACCAAATGACTACAGTAATGCTATCTTACTCTTAACATGTGATATTTTAAAACGTCCTTATTTGGCTTTTTAGATCCAGTTGTTTCTCAGAATTCAGGATTGTGTTGAGTCTTGTCTATTTTTTCTTAACCATTATTTTGCCAGTGATGACCACTTGGAGTAACTTTCAAAATGCATTCATCTACTTGGGTGTAATAGTCTAAGTCTGAGGAAATTGCCCTACCTACTCAATAGCTTGTCTATCCACACCTTTTTTCTTTCTCACTTACCTGGCTTGTGATCCCTTTTCCCCCAACAATACCCACTTTCTTTCATGATTGAAAATGTTGATCCCTCTTTTCTTTCTCCTTAGATTAGCCTGAAAGCTGCCTAGCATTTTAATGCATTTTTAATTGCACAGTCATCACTAAATCCTAGGTGACATTCAAGAGTTCCTCAATGTGCATGAGTCATTTCTTGTTCGCAAGAGCACTTTTTGAAATTGTATCAGGCCTTAAATAAATACATTCCAGTGACTTCCTCTGATAACGAATGTGAACCTAACACCTGTGGGTAGTCTTTTTTTAAATTAGGATATAAAAAATAGTTGTCTTATTTTTTTATATTGAGGTATAATTGACATATAGCATTGTATTAGTTTCAGATATGCATGATTCAATATTTGAATATATTGCAAAATTGTCACCACAATAAGTCTAGTTGATATCCATCACCATACATAGTTACAAAATTTCTTGTGATTAGACCTTTTAAGATCTACTTTCTTAGAAACTTTCAAATATGCAACACAGTATTATTAACTCTAGCTACCATGAGTACATACATCCCCAGGACTTATTTATTTTATAACTGGAAGTTTGTGCAATTTGACCCCCTTCACTCATTCTACCCACCCCTCGCTGCCCCCCTCCCCCCAAAACCTCTGGCAATCACCAATCTGTTCTCTGTATTTAAGAGCCAGAACTCTTTTTTTTTTTTTTAAGATTCCACATATAAGTGAGATCACAGTGGTATTTGTCTTTCTCTCTCTGACTTATTTCACTTAGCATAATGCCCTCAATGTCCATCCATGTTGTTACTAATGGCAGGATTTCCTTCTTCTTAAGGGTTTAATAGTAGTCCGTTGTGTATATATACACCACATTTCCATTACTAATTCATTCATTGATAGCTATACCTGTCATTTCCATATATTGGTTATTGTAGATAATGCTGAAATGAACATGTGGGTACATATATCTTTAAGAGTTAGTGTTTTTCAGAAAAATAGATCCATGGAATAGGATAGAAAGCCCAGAGATAAACCTACGCACATATGGTCACCTTATTTTTGATAAAGGAGGTAAGAATATACAAGAGAGAAAAGACAGCCTCTTCAATAAGTGGTGCTGCAAAAACTGGACAGCTACATGTAAAAGAATGAAATTAGAACACTCCCTAAAACCATACACAAAAATAAACTCAAAATGGATTAAAGACCTAAATGTAAGGCCAGACACTATAAAACTCTTAGAGGAAAACATAGGCAGAACACTCTATGACATAAATCACAGCAAGATCCCTTTTGACCCACCTCCTAGAGAAATGACAATAAAAACAAAAATAAATAAATGCGACCTAATGAAACTTAAAAGCTTTTGCACAGCAAAGGAAACCATAAACAAGACAAAAAGACAACCCTCAGAATGGGAGAAAATATTTGCAAGTGAAGCAACTGACAAAGGATTAATCTCCAAAATTTACAAGCAGCTCATGCAGCTCAATATCAAAAAAACAAACAACCCAATCCAAAAATGGGCAGAAGACCTAAATAGACATTTCTCCAAAGAAGATATACAGATTGCCAACAAACACATGAAAGGATGCTCAACATCACTAATCATTAGAGAAATGCAAATCAAAACTACAATGAGGTATCACCTCACACCGGTCAGAATGGCCATCATCAAAAAATCTACAAACAATAAATGCTGGAGAGGGTGTGGAGAAAAGGGAACCCTCTTGCACTGTTGGTGGGAATGTAAATTGATACAGCCACTATGGAGAACAGTATGGAGGTTCCTTAAAAAACTAAAAATAGAATTACCGTATGACCCAGCAATCCCACTACTGGGCATATACCCTGAGAAAACCATAATTCAAAAAGAATCATGTATCACAATGTTCATTGCAGCTCTATTTACAATAGCCAGGACATGGAAGCAACCTAAGTGTCCATCATCGGATGAATGGATAAAGAAGATGTGGCACGTATATACAATGGAATATTACTCAACCATAAAAAGAAACAAAATTGAGTTATTTGTAGTGAGGTGGATGGACCTAGAGTCTGTCATACAGAGTGAAGTAAGTCAGAAAGAGAAAAACAAATATCGTATGCTAACACATATATATGGAATCTTAAAAAAAAAAATAAAAGGTTCTGAAGAACGTAGGGGCAGTTCAGGAATAAAAACACAGACATAGAGAATGGACTTGAGGACACAGGGAGGGGGAAGGGTAAGCTGAGACGAAGCGAGAGAGTGGCATGGACATATGTACAGTACGAAATGTAAAATCGATGGCTAGTGGGAAGTAGCCACAAAGCACAGGGAGATCAGCTCAGTGCTTTGTGACCACCTAGAGGAGTGGGATAGGGAGGGTGGGAGGGAGACGCAAGAGGGAGGAGAAAGCAGAAACTAACACACCACTGTAAAGCAATTATACTCCAATAAAGATGTTAAAAAAAAAAAAAAAAGAGTGTTTTATTTCTTTGAATAAGTATCCAGAAGTGGAATTGCTGGGTCATAGGGTAGTTCTATTCTTAATTTTTCGAGGAACCTCCGTACTGTTTTCCGTAGTGGTTGCACTAATTTATGTTCCCACCAAAAATGCACAAGGGTTTCCTTTTCTCCACATCCTCGCCAGCACTTGTTATTTCTTGTCTGTTTGATAATAGCCATTCTAACAGGTGAGAGGTGATAGCTCCCTGTGGTTTTGATTTGTATTTCCTTGATGATTAGTGATGTTGAACATCTTTTCATGTGCCTTATGGCCATCCCTATGTCTTCTTTGGAAAAATGTCTATTCAAATCCTCTGCCCACTTTTTAATCAAATTGTTTGGTTTTTTTGCTATTGAGTTGTATGAGTTCTTTATATATTTTGGATATTAACCCCTTATCAGATATATGATTTGCAAACATTTTCTCCCATTCTGACAGTTGCCTTTTCATTTCGTTGGCTTTCTTTGCTGTGCAGAAAGTTTTTAGTTTGATGTAGCCCCACTTGTTGGTTTTTGCTTCTGTTGCCTTTGCTTTGGGTGTCAAATCCAAAGAATCATCTCCAAGACTGATATCAAGACACTTACCACTTAAGTTTCCTTCTAGGAGTTTTATGGTTTCAGATCTTACATTCAAGTCTTTAATCCAAAAAAGAAATGTTTTTATTAAAGCTATAGATTGACATATGCTCTAAATTATGATTATAAGCTTGTCCATAGTGATCCAACTAAAAGAACGGTTGTTTGAAGCAAGCTCTTTGTTTTTCATCTGGGAAAAATCAATTGGGATTCTTTTGAAAATAAATAAGTATATACTATTGGTTATTATGGTAGTACCAGGAGGAAGATCTGATAGCACTAAGAAGAATATTTTTTTAGAACAAAAACCACAGTGATATAGAGGGGAAAAAATCCATGTTATGTTACTTTTATCTTATAAAACAACACCATTGATTTTCCCCTGAGGGATGAGGATATAAAAATATAAAATATTAACATTATATTGGAAACAAATCTAACAAATGCCTTGAGGTTATTCATGGCTTAAATAGGCTCAAGTTTTCTTTATTAACTGTGATATGAAAATGGTCACTTTGATTGCGTCTATCCAATTACAAGCATTCCAGATGCCATGGGGAGAAAAAAAAAAAGTCAGTTGTTATATTTGGTTTCCATAACACCAAACAGTGTCTCCAGTGTTGTTTGAATTTCACATTTTTGTCTAAATATTTTGGGATTATACTAACAAAGGAGAGTGTTACCGTCTATTTTCAAACCCCATAAAGGATAGGAATTTCTAATATGTCCATTCAATACCCCTGACGTACTCAGTTCCCATATCTGGAAGCATATTATTATCATGTTTTTCTAAAGTCTTATTCCTGGTTGTGATTTCACTTTCACTACACTCACAGCTAGAGCAATGTAAATTTACACTAACCCAGGGCCTCTTACCTTAATTCTATGCCCCAGGTTCTCTAAAATCACAAGAATGGAGAAGTTGAAGTTACTGGAAACAAATAGGTTGGAAAAGGCACTTAGTTTACAATGAGAGAGAGATTAAGTGGCATATACCCTGTTTGTGAATTTGCAAAAACATGTCGTATTTTTTACCTGGATTTCCCACAGCCAGTTCTCCCAACTACACAGGGATTTTTTTGAGATTTGAATCACATGCTCTTTGCTCCAGCTTCAGCTGTACACGAATTAGAATTTTTGCCTGCAGATACTAAATTGAAGCCTGTTCCTCACACTTTGAGTGCCCCGCTCAAAGTGCCCCAAACCTTAGACAGTATATTATTCAAATGGTCTTATTCAAAGAGACCCCAATAAAAACCCAAGACTAAAAGCTCTCTGTTTGTAGGAAAACATCTTCATACCAGATTAAGGTGATTAGCATAGAAAAGTTATCAGCAAAGCATGTCTATCGTGGCTGTGGAAGCTCTTTTATGAACTGACTTGGGCAAAATATCTGAGTAATTCTTTCTCCTTCGATTATTTATAGCGAGTATTTAAAAATTCCTCAGGACTAAAGTACTTCAGTACTAACAGAAAAGAACCTAAACATCCTACAAGAAATCTGACAAATTGGTGACTTGAATAACATCTGCTTTAGTTTAAATACTTTCAACTTTCCATACTTAAGCTTTCCTGAGATATTTGACAGGGGTGAGCTGACCAATGAAGATATTTCACTGTGTCAAAGACTTTTTAAGAACGAAGTTAAAAGGTTTGGATTTTTCTGTTTACTTTTGTTTTTAAAATTAAGTTGAGTCTATGCAGTGAGGTGGCTTGTATATTCCCTTGCAGCTCTGTTTCAAACACTACATTATTCAACCTGACTCAGGAAAATCTGCCAGCTGTCAAAACCTTAAAGATGAGTGGGGAAAAAAGTAAAAGGACTAAAGCCAGCAAATACACTTCAGTGTTAGCACCACTGGCCAGTAACATTAAATGCCACAGCCTGAGATAATAAGAATTTTATATCACAAGTAGTGATATTAAAATATTTAATACCACACATAGTGATACAGACCCCCTTCCTTCTCACTTCATCCTGAAAAAATAGGGGAACTCTATGGTAATCCTAATGTGCCTTTAAAACCACTTTCAAAATGTTAGATACAATTGTGGGTTTGTTAAACATTAACTGTAACATTTACACACATACTAAATTCCGTCGGTACTTTTTATTTTTACCTTGAGAGCTTTAAGTCATGTCTGTTTTTCCAGGATGATGAAAACTTATAACAAAGGACTATATTTTGTCATAATGATAACATAAAAATATTTATGGTACAAACCAATCTACACAAAACAATGGATAATAATCAGGTTGAAATGAAAGCTTCATTTCTGTCAATAATTGGATAGATAGTGAATAACAGTAAACCAGTGTATTAAAGAGAAGAATATTATATCACATAAAAATTTATATTTAAAAGGTTTGTGGTGTTGCACATGAAAAAAGAGAGAGAGGAAGGGGGAGGGAGGCCATGTTTTAAGGATGCTACTTTCAAGTTCAGCTTTGCAAAGTAGTTAATAGAAACATTTGTTTAAAAAAGTAAGAATTACATATATAATTACTGCCTACATATATTCAAATATGATTAATATAAGAGCTAGTCATTTCATTGGCAGGAAGGAAGAAAATAAAATGTCTGATTTAGTGTAAGGTGATATATTAAAAAAAAAAAAAGTAAAAGGAGATTTGAGTATAATTTCTTGCTCAAATCCCTGTATGAACTATAAATGTAATGCCTATACCTATACGGTCAACATACAGTGCTTTTTATTGGTAAAGGAACACAAGGAATGAATGCCAGTTTCAGTGTTAATGTAAAGGAATTCTAGATGAAGCTCTTGGAGTGGCTGTAAACCTTGAAGATTTCTTAAGATGCCTAAATCAAGAAGTAAGCAGTTAGTTACTTTTTAGGAAATGCCATCATAGAGTTCCATAAAGCAATGTATTTATGGTAAAGATTTTTGCGTGTGAAAATGAAGCAGCCTTGTCTGCCAGTACAATCAATCAACGTGTGTGCAGTTAATTCCTGGGGTTTTAATGACCGGGAGCAACCCCATACTGTCAAGCTCCCTGTGTGACAGTGCAAAGGCAGAGGAGATAACTGTTGAGACACTCTGTTTTACCTTCGAGAGGCAGGTTAAAAAGATGCATGCTTTGCTTTCTCCCAGTCCAATGCATGCTTTGTACCAAGAATCCTGAAGGAAGACACAAGATAAATTTAGATGATAAGGACTAGAAATATGACCCTGATTACAGAAGGAGTAGCCCAGTAACTTCCCAGGAGCTGTCATCATCCTGGATGATTAAGCAAACAGTGTATTAAGACATCATCCTGGAGAAGTGGGTACACTTGTTTAGTGACTTAATTCAATAATATTCTTCCTAGTACAATTTTGTATCACATTTGTCTATTAAAGAATACCGTAAAAATTAGTAACATAAATCCAATAATGTAATCCCTGAGAAATAAATTTCTTTAATAAAGGAATCAATTCATAAGGTACCAATGATGATATAACAGACTAGCATGAACAAATGGGCTGCAGAAGCTATTCTTTACATTCCTTTATTGTTTAAGTGGATTAAAAGTGAATTTCAGAGAAGAAAACTGTTATTCAACTACAGTTGTTCTCTTTTACAGGCTGAAGTTTGTTGTTTTTTTTTCCCCTAGTGTTTTTATGGCAGCTGTTACAGTCAGAATTTATTTAGAATTTATATTTAACTATTTCCAGAAAAGATCCAAGTCTAGTATTGACTAGACCTGGCAAATAGGCATATGTTAGCAGTGCTTCTTGGGGGAAAAAAACAAAACCCTCTCACAGTCCAAGGAAGGCAATAGTACTTAATTCCTTCTTAAGGTTAGATAAATTACTCTCTTGCTCCATCCTTTAATTGTTCAATCATTGAATACCTTGAGTGTTTCCTATATGTAGAGAATAGTCAGGCTCTAACTGATGGGATATTATTATTTTTTAAGAATCATGGGTAATTTAATAGTAAATCTAAACAATGGTCAAGGAAGGCTGATTTTTTTTTTTCAGCAGTTTCTTTAATCCCTCAGAATTTGTAATTTTCCCACAAAGACCTGCATCATAAAAAGCTTTCCCACGATGCAAAGCTTGTGTTAGTTTTTGACATATTAAACCTTCATTCATTTATTCAATAATTTGATCAGAGGTAATTTTTGTATTTACTCAGCTGATTGAAAGAATAAAAAGCAAAGTACTAAGATAGATCAATATTGTATATTCTATAATTGCTTTTTAAAAAATCTTTCCTACACTGTGATGGATTCTCATTGAATGCTCAATAGTAATGATGGTTAATAAACACAACTAACATTTGAATTCTATGAGTGTTGCTCTAGGCTCAGAGCTTTGGGGATGGGTGAAAGCTGAAGCACTGAGACCCAGAGCTAGTTTTAGAGAGAGGGCCAAGAGTTTGACACTACTTTGCTGTGCTGCGGCTGTCACAAACTTTTAAATTTTGTTTGCGGTGGTTCATTTTGCTTTAAAGCACAGGTGCATCTGTAGGATTACTTCTGTTGGCCTAAGGACTCTATTTTCACAAAAAAGTTACACAGCAATTACAATTCACAAGTCACAACTGTTTTATTTTTTGAATTGTAACACATGGACACATTAAGTACATCTGTTACGAAAGGATGAATTGTGTGACATAATGAAGAAAAGGACATAAGCTTAAAGCCTTAGAAACACATAATAAGCAATCAAAACCAACTGCAGGATCTACTTTTTGCAGCGCATTTAAATACTTATGAGTGTTTCATGCAATGAAATTTTATCGTTCAGTATTTGAGACATCACTAAGTAGCTACATTTTTCTATAAATCTACTAGTTAATGAATTTCTTTAAAGTAGGAATTATGAATAAACAACAATATTAAAAAAGAATAAAAAGAAATTTTTAAAAATTTTGTACATAAGAAATATATTAAAAGAAAAAATTGAGTCATGACAGGAGTGCTTACCTTTGTTTTTCCCTTGAACTTCCTCTGACTAGAGGAAACATAATCTCAGCAATTCATTGGTGAATCTGAGAAGCCCACTCTTCTATGGGATGTCCTTTGCTGCCTGGATAAATTTCTAAGTAGTCATGATAACAATGCTTTTATAATTTCCAACCTGTCATTCATACATTCTTTAATGTGCTCCTAAAAATATCCTAATCTAATAGGTGAGAGAGGTTGTCCCTGATTTTCCAGATGAGAAAATGGAGGCTGAGAAAATGGAGGCTAAGGTCATGGAGTCCATTAATTGGAGTTCATTTACAAACCCTCTGACAAATTTAGGTAGCACTATTGAAGCACTTTGCTATAGGCACCCCTTCTTTCCTCCTCCCAGGTGTGTAGACTCCTGAGTCAGGTCTGCAGTTTGCCTACTACCCACACCTAAAGTGTAGACTCTTGATTAGGGAACTTCAAATGTTTACTACAATGTTTATCACAGTGGTCCCTGCAGTGACAGCCATCAGCATCACTTAGGCAACTGCAAAATCTCTGGCATCCTCCATCTATTGATTCAGAAATTTTTTGAGTGGGGCACAGTAATCTGTGTAAAACAAGCCCTCTGGGTGATTCCTATGCATCTAAAGTTTCAGACCACTAATTTAGATTTTATGGGCACTTAATTTATATTAACCTAAACATAGTACACTCTCCCATGCATCAAATTGTTTATACGGAAGTATTTAAAAGAAAATTATGAACCCGATAATAAGTAGTCAGTTTTATTCTTGGTGTCATTGTGGTTTTCTTTTTCCTTGTTTTGTTGCTGTTGAACAAAGATATTTAAGAAAAGTTACTTTTTTTCTTTTTTGAGTGAAATAAAATTAGTAGAAGAGTACCATCCTTGTGCAAATTAGCATATTCTTTTGAAGAGTAGTGAGAAGTAAAATTAAAAGAAGAACAGGTTGAGAGGGAAGGAAAAAATTAAAAAATCATGGGCTGCCGGGCCATGTTGTTAGCGAGAATAAATTGTAGGTTTATTGACTTTGATGGCTAGCAGGTTGGCAGGAAAACAGAACAAAGAAAAAGGTTCGTTTGATTTCGTTGTTTTTCATGTTCTTGAGTGTAGATTGGATTAGGTGAAAAAACAAATGTGGATGGATGTATTTAAGAGAACCACTTGAGTTGGTGACGTCTGAATAAGGGGAATGTTTTTCACTGATGGTTAAATCCAATCCATTGGACCAATAGTGGAAAAGGTCCTTTATAGTTGGTGTAGCTGGTCATTGATTTAATTCATGGTGAGGGTCCAGGAAGTCCTAGATGCATATCTCTTAATGTATGATAATTAAAAGATAAAGAGACATCCATCTATCACAGTCACTGAGAAAGAAAAAGAGAGTTTCTTGGAATTGAGGTGTGGACAGATCTGAGGCCTGGAGTGTTGAAGAATGTAGGTAAGAAAGTGAACCAGCTAATTTCCGCGAAGTGTTAAGAACTGAGTTTTCACTGTGAATGTGGCAGTAGATCCTAGACAGGCAGTACACACTTCTTAGAAAGGCAGGGAGGAAAGGGTCAAGAAATGTTATGGGCTCAGGAAGCTGAACAGCGTCTTCTACAGCTAAGTGTTCTTTCCTACTTGTATTCTCCAAAGGACAGTCTACCTTACTAATAATACACACTTTATATCCTCATAAGTCCTCCCATGTCTAATAAAGCAGCTTTTTATTGACTTGAAAACACTGTTGTCTATGGTTTTCTGAGTGGGATCAAACAGTATTGTTAAAACTATTTTCATAACTGAATTCTTTGTTTTATTTCCAAAATAAATTTCATGGAGTGTGTTTGTGTATGAAATTTGTGAGATCAGGCTTTTCTGATTACAGAGCTGCCTCTGGGAGCCCCATCCACTGGCCCTACATCCCCTTACTCTTCATTTCTTCTCACTCCTCCCCCTGGATTAAGTACTTCTATGGCAGTTTTAAGTTCAGCTCAGGTAACACAGTTTGAAAAACACTGCTCTGGTTGAATCTGGGTTTACTTTGAGTATCTAAGGAGTGGTAATTCTTTATCTTTATGTCCTTACACTTGGCTGTCTGCAGTATCTCTAACCTTCGCAATGGTCCTGCACCACAGGGTGGTGTAACACCATTGCACAGGCGAGACATCTGAGCTGTAGAGGGCTTAAGAAACTTCCTTAAGGTCACACATCGGGATTGCTAAACTATACCTCTCTCCTTGACAGTCCCCTGTAAGACACTGAATGAACTACATCATCTCAAACTTTGTTTTTGGCAGTCGATAGATGAAGATCCAACTTCATCTGTACTATCATTCATAACGGATTTCTTAGACTCCTACCAAATCTCATGAGTCACTGCTAAACACCTGGAGAGCAATTAAGACATTTATAATCTACTTAAGGTACAGCATAAAGAGAGAAAGATTATAAGGAATTCTGGCAAACAGGAGACTTAGAGGAATTTTGAGGGATAGAGAAATCACTGTGGATTGGCATGGGCAGGCTCTGTAGACTTGTGCCAGCATTAAAGAAGATAGTTCAGAGTATGGGATCTGTAATCATACTACCTGGATTCAGATTCTCTACCACTTATTAGTTGTGGGCCTTTGGGAAAATAATTTAGTGTTGCTGGGCCTCAGTTCTTTTACCTTTAAAATGGTAAGAACCTGCCTTAAGACTATGGCAAAGATTACATAAGGGAATGCCTGTTAAAGACTTAGTGTAGCATGTAATACATTCAGTGAACACCTACTGTTCTGTTACAGTTGTTATCACAACTGAAACTATAAAAGCATGAAAGGATTCAGTAGGTAGTTGGGACCTCCATTATTTTCGGACCCTGAGAAGTACTGTAGAGGAACCAAGAGCACAGTTTGAAATCCATTGGTCGAGAAGTGTAAGAAAGGGAAGGGACCATGTCCCCAGACCCTGAGGTCCCTGCAAGGATCCCAGATCCTGAGATACTGCTGTTTCCACCACAGCCATTACCCTGCCAAATTGGTTCAGATGTGTACTTTGAATGAACTGATGCAAGAAACACTAACATCAAAACCAAACTACAGGTAGGTGGGACGGTGATTAGATTATACGAGCTGGGCATTCCAATGCAATACTTCTGCTTAGAGGTAAGATTTTGGACTGTAAGGAAATAAAGAGGATTAATATGTTGTCTGAAGTCCTATCTTCGTTATCACTTACCTCCTGGGCAGAATTCTCTGGACTTCCACGAGAAATGTTTGTGCATGTTTGTGGGATGTTTGCACAGTCTTGAGTAGGCACCTAGTACATCAAGGCTTTGGACAAATTAAGAATATATGGCTATTGGCCATGCCTTCCAAATGTCAATCATTTTCAAAAATAATATTTCAGACAAACAACACCCATCGTTTTTATCTTAAGGTACAGCCTGGAAATTTAAGACTTCTGCTGTCCAATTCCTTTGTCTCCTTTGATTGTCTTAGGAAGGAACGCTAACCTCTTCTATATTTACCACATTCTTTCTGGATAAAGAGGCTGGTGACAGTCACAATGGTGATGGCCATCATTCTCATAAGAATGATCAAAATCCTGCCTCTCCTACCCCCACCCCCAGCAACTAGTCAAGTTTCTTATCATCTGGACAGAACCTTGGCCTTTTATCTATGGATTGAATTTAGCAATTTCTGGTTTCCCTAAAATTACAGTTTCTCCAAGAAATTGTGGATATTCATTGCCTTTCATTGTCATTTAATACCTGGAGGCAGAAATCTAGCCATTTATATGGAATTTGCCACTGACATACGGCCAATAAAAGGTATCCACAAAGCTTGAGTATAACAGGAAGCAGAGTGAGCTGAAAAAAAAATAGGAAATGGGACTCTCACCAATGCGAAATAACTCAAACTATGTGCAGTGCAAAATGTAATACATGAAGTTGTAAGATTATCAAGATGTTAGAAATAGATTCTGAAATGCTAAACATCTTCTGAGACTCAAACTTGAGTTGGAAGAAACAGACATCAAGAATTAACTCTCTTTGTCTATAATTATAGGACTAATAAAAATGGAAATGAGCTCTAGATGTTTGGGGGCTTTTTAAAAACAGATCAAGATACTTGGAGTCTTAGATTTAAAATGAAAAACACTAAATGAAGGATGGAATCTTTTATTTACTCATTCTCTGAATCTCCTACTTGTGCTTCCTGTTTTTCAATCAGAATAATTTAGGGCATGAACAACAGCAAATAATTATAACAGCAGCAGGAATATTTTTTCCGTAATGACTTTTTTTCTAATATTTTATTGAATTAATTTAATATGCCTTTTACATTTAAAAATATTTTTCTGATCATCAAAATAATATATTTAGAAAAAACATATTTGTAAAGATTAAAAAAATCATTTCTGATGCCACTACCCAGAAAGGATACTTAGAACGTTTTGTACTTCCTTCTTTCTCTTCTTGAATGTCTTGAGAGATAAGATCACACTACTCTGCTTTTTAATGCACATGCTCAATTGTGAACGTTAATCATTTCTTTATAGTTGGTATGTGCTGCTGTTAGTTTTTAAGGTTTTATTTTGGGTCAAGGTGGTTGGATTTTGTTTTCATTTTCTCTTTGAGCTTTTCACTTGTATGGTAACATTATTGTATCTTTTCTTCCAATCCTGGTCTTCCAATTTGTTTCTGTTCAATTTTTGCCATTAAAAAAAAATGGTTTCTTTTCTGCTCTTGATGTACATATTCTCCTTGGTCCATGCAACTTGATAACTTGAACTAGAATATTAATACTTTGTATTCATGTTTCATGAATACTTTGAATTAGAAGCTATTATTCATGCCATTTGTTAACAGGGCTGATGAAATTGGAATACCAAGTAGTGATGAGAGTTGGTGTCTTTCAACAGGCATGTTCAACAGCTTATCTAGTGGTTGGCTTGGCAGAGCTTCAGAGCATTTGAATTTTAGGTTTTTCCCAGTGTTTGCCGTGACATTCCGGCATTCTCTTTTAGGACCTAGAAGTTTTACTTAGTTGAGTTACTGGTGGCTTAAAATTCATGGAAAAATTCTGTTGATTGAGTTTAATTGCTCAGCGGAATCATTTCCAAGAGAATTAAATGTTGGCAAGCTTGATTTATTTACAACCATGGCATTAATGTCTCAGAACATTAGTTAAGTAGGTACTAGATTTCTCTTCCAGATGAACTATTAAGGCATATAAATTTAAGAAATTTGGGTGAACAAAGTTGCACTGCTTCTCCTATAAACTGATGTTCAATTGTTACTAATGTTTGGGAAAATGTTTTAATACATGTGGTAAATTTCTCAGGTTAGTTTTCAGATTTTAAGGTGAACTTCATAAACTGGTACCCACAATGCAGTTAAGCTGCTTTCTGATATAATCTTTCTTTTAAAAAATGTTCTTAGTAAGCAAGTCATTCCATAACTGTTTACGGAGGTACTCTACCTTCTTTTACAGATAAGAAGTGTCCATCCACAGAGGCCCCTCAAAAGGGTAACTTATTAGGCTTATAATTTGAACATGTAATTAAAAATTCATCCTTTGTATATTCTCCCTGGTGCTTTCACAGTTCTGCAAACGTTGTCTTTTGAAGTATGGGGTCGGCCAAAAAGTTCGTTCAGTTAGTGAACACGTTGTTCAATAAAGTTCTTCGTGAAAATGAAAAATGTGTCTTTTATTTTTACTTGAAACTGAGCAAACTTTTTGGCCAACCCAATAGAATGATGGTATTATAGCTAAAATTATCTCCTCAGGACTTAAAAGAAAATGATGCTGAGGAGACCAGTGGCTAAGAGTCTTTTGGATTTGGCCATGATGGATTAGCTGTGAACTTTGACTTTGAACCTGTGGTGTTTAGAAGGCCATAAAATACATTTTCTTTTTCACAACAGATCATTTAGAGCATAGAGAATATTGACAGAAAGGTATTGATAGGGATTATTGATAATATGGGAAGATTTGTAAATAGTGTTTTGGGGCCTTAACATTTCCTAATTAAATGGCTAGTATGGCTGTGGATTTTGAGGTCCAGTGAACAGTCAAAAGGATAAAGAAAAGATGGATTTTAGAAGACTTATTAAGGAATAGAAACACCGAAGCCAACTTTTATTGAGAAAGAGCATAGTTTTTACAAAAACTTTTGATTTGGCTATTTTTCACGGAGGCCAAAACCTGGGTATATCTAAATGTTGAATAGAGATCTAACAAATGAGGAAAATATTCTGAACATTTTCTCTCCAGTACTTGGGTAGGTACATGAGGGATTGGAGAAAAGAGGTGAAGGCCCACCTAGTATCAAACTATGTGAATACATTTTCAAATAAAGAAAACCAATCAAAATAAGAAACATATAATAATATTAAATAAACATAATGTCTAATGTATATGGCATTTAGTAAAACTCATACAGAGTAGAATTAATCTACCTTTTGAAAAAAATCACTTTGATATAGAGGGATGGTATGGAGGAAAAGAAAAATAGAGGAACTTTCAATATTTGTATAGCATAAGGCTGCTCTATTATTCAGACTTTGTGGTTCAGTAGAATACATTATTTTAAATGTATGTTGATTAGAAAATTCCTTATTAATTATGGTTTTACTTGAAATTTTAAATACCAAGTTACTCATTATTGGTATAATGCCATCAGTGCCTATTTTTATTCCTCTTAAGAGAAATCATAGTAACTTTGGAACTCACTAATAATAAAGAAAGGATCTTTTTTGTGTGTGTGTGTTAGTGCTAATATTTTCTGCTAAGTATTATAAATGAAACCTTGAAATGAATTTCAAGTATCTTAATTGTGAATTGAACTTTCATGCTCATTTAACTCACAGAATCACCTGCCAGCATTTAAGGACCTTTTGTAAAGAGAGTAGGTTATATATCCTGGAAAGAAAACATTTTTAGTTCATCTGCAGTAATCCTGATACATAACTTGGAGGGGAAATTAGCTTTTCCTATTATGACTGTACTTGACAAACATTACTTTAAAGAGTTCTTGGAAGAATCTTGAAAAACTTAGAGGCAGGCATGATATATTTATACTGATATAAGGAATTGGAGTGATTTCCCACTGTTGGGGAGGCAGAAACTTCCCTCTACCCTTCTAGGTCCTTCTGGCTGGTCTAAGAATTAAATTGACATGAGACACATTAACAGGAGAAAACAAAATTTAATAACATGTATACATGGGAGAGACCCAGGAAAAGTAACTCACCAATGGTCATAAGCCCTCACCTTAAATACCATCTTCAGCTAAAGACAGAAGAGGATGTTGGGAATAGTGGTAGGGGACTTCAAAGGAGAGGAAGGCAATTGCCATGGAGATGGAAAAGCACATGTTTGGTGAACAAATGTTTGCTGGGCCTGCAGAGACAGTGGGACACAGAGAGGAATTTAACAGACTTTGTTTGCTAGGTTCCTCGCAGTCACTATGTGAACACACCTAGTTCATACAATTGTTGTCTATGGTGATGGCTCCCTTCCTGGAACAGCTCCTCTACCTACATTCTTTAAGCAGTTAGGGTGAAGGTCAGCATTTCTTCCTGAGTCTTTTGGACCTTGATTGTTTTCAGCTTGAAATAATCCACATGCCAGAGATATTTTGGGGCGGCAAGTTTTGTTGCCCTATGTCACCTTCCCTTTCAACCTTCTCTTCCCCCTAATTCTTCCAGTATAGACTCTACTCATCTCAACAGACTGGCATAGTGGCAAGAAGCATGACCTTTAGACCCAAGTTTGAAAAACAGCTCTGTTGCTTGCATATTTATCCTAAGCAAGTTATTTAACTCAGGTGAATCTAAACTTCTGAAATGAAACACAGTGGAATTAAATAAACAATATGTAGTATTGAGTAGATGTTTAATAAATGTTTGCTCTTTGCCTTTTTACAGAGCACAAGGTAGATAAAAGAGACAGAAAAGAGGATTACACACTTTGAAGGAGGAGAATCAAAAGCATCTCAAGGAATAATGGTGTTTGTGTCCATTGGTTTTGTTACCTCCTCCTTATCCAGGCTACTACCAGCCTGGCTTAATCTGCTTTACGGCTTTCCCTCTCCTTATGGGTAACAGTGACTTCTAGTCTCTCTCCTCTTACATCTACCCTGGACATGGATACCAAGTTAATTTCATTTCTTTCTGTCCTTTCTAAAAGAGGCATCTGGTTATACGGATACCTCACTTTGACTCCCCAGTATAACCTACAGAGATCCCAACCAGTGGCTTCAACCTCCCACATCTCCCCTAGGCAAGGCAGCATGGTGGTAGGAATAAGACATCAGAATCAGCTCAGGTGGGTTGAAAGCTGACTTTACTTTGTGAAAAACAACAACAACA
Organism: Balaenoptera ricei; assembly: GCF_028023285.1. Lineage (NCBI taxonomy): Eukaryota > Metazoa > Chordata > Mammalia > Artiodactyla > Balaenopteridae > Balaenoptera > Balaenoptera ricei. The sequence goes on from NC_082654.1 coordinate 40,496,162, forward strand.
AAGAGCATCGTTCATCAACCAGTTATACAAGGGTTAAGTTGCAACCCACCACAGTCACCCACCAGACAGTACATTCTGAAAGGAATTCAGGATGAAAAAAGAACAGGATAAAGCACTTTGTGCTTTGGATAAACTGGCCTTAGGTAGTCAGATGCATATCTCAGCAAGAATTTTAATGACCCCAGGTTCTTGCATCTTCCCACACACTTAAATCGTTAACTTGAGATATCTGTTCTGTGTGATTAGAAGTAATATTTTACCAGGATAGATGCTTGACTACATGTATTTCTTAGTCAAAAACTTTGTATGTACACTGGCTCCTCTTCGGAAAAGTTCCTCAGGGCTGTCTCCCAGGCTGTAGTCCTAAGTAAGACCCTGAATAAAAACTGAAACTCACAACTTTCATGTTGTCAGTTTTTCTTTAAGTCAACTTAAAGAAAAACTTTACGGGCTTAGTGAGTTTTCTCATTCATAAAATAGAGACAATAAGGCGTATTTCACAGATTGTGGTGAGGCTTAAATAAGGTAATATGTCAAGTGCAGGGTGTTGTGACAGATAAAAATATGAAATCAATAAATGGTGATTGTTCTGATGGCTTCCTGTCCCCAGAAAACTATCTTAATTATCCCATAACTTGAGAAACAGAAATTTCTAAGGTTACCTGACCACTTTCTGTTTTGGTTCCTTTGTGCCAGGTATTCTTTCCATTTAGAATGTCTTTTATGCAAAATGTCTTTCGATCCAATCTTACAGGTCCCACTGAATTTCCTCCCCCTTGTTCCAATCCCTTCATTGTTTGTATCCCATTCTGAATGGGAGTAATGTCTCCTTTACTAAGTTATCATGTTTTTATAGGTCTAGGCTATGCCTTAATTTATTTTTTCCACATTTCCCCTTTCTATTTTTGTCTATTTCTTGGGGAATCTTCTGTTGAACTGCCTGGAGGTTGGAGACTATACTCATGGAATGAAGAATTCAATTTGTGACAGCCTTCAAGGATGTTGGCTTCTTAGAAGCTAAAATACTGTTGTAGAGGCATTCCTGCAACTATACCATGAAGATTTCTTAATGATAATGTATTTGGAGTACCTGCTACTCCTTCTTAAGGCTTCATAATACTCTTTTTGCAGTCTTAAACAATCTGAAGGGAAGTATCTACAGATATCATGACAATGTTTGCCTTTATACACTTAGGTTTTTACAATACTTTGAAGGTTTCCCTCCCTCTTGATATTTAGCTAATTTGGAAAACTAATACTCTAAGCAATTAATAAGCAAGACTTTTCTTTGACTCATGAAAATAGAGGAGGAATAGCTGTGAAATAATTATGCTCCTAAGCTTTGTTTTCATCTTATTCTACTTGTGACTCTGAAAATATCGTTGCTGCATGAAATGATAAGGTCGGAGTAATTCTGATGGACGAGCTGAGTGAACTTGCTAGTGATGTAAAACCTTTACCTGAAGTAGGCCATGGCATGAAACAGAATTCAGTAATATGGTTTCAACCTGGACTTGCCTTTTGATGCTTTTATAAGGAAGAGCACATTGCCAAGCTGGTACCCTTACAGCCCTATTTCCAATCTCCGCATACAAAAGTAATCATTGTCTTTATCTACTTCTACTTCTTTGGACTCTACAAAAAAAAAAAAAAAATCACTTATTTCCTTTATTTTTTTTAATGTATACTCTATTTCAATCAAATTTTTATTGAGCACCTACTGTTTCTAAGCCCACGTGAGACTCACTACTTAATACAGAGTTCCTCTATGAATTAACCCTGGGAAGTTAGGAATATGCCCTATAAATTTATATCCCCTAACTTGACTGAACAAAGAATGCTTTTCAAATCTAAATTGTGATGTCTGGTTTTGTTTTTCTTTTTTTAACTTCATATAAAAACTCATAGCTTTTTCTTTACTGGAAACATTTTTTGTTGTTGCTGTTGTTATTCAAAAGTCCCCCAGCTTGACCAAGCATATTGCTTTTTTCTTTTAAAGACAGAGATAATTACAATTGATTAGCAAAGAGGAATATGTACCAATAATTTTCAGTAGGTGAATGCAAAATTAAAACCAGATTATTAGGGAAGTTGAGCTTAATGCTTTCCCATATTATTAAGGAATAGAGCCAACAGTTTTCTTAGACAACTAGAAAATCTAATACCTGCCTTTCATTCAAGGTTTATAGTGAAATTGACTTCCTTCATACCAAGGTTCCTGTTCAGCCACGTTATTAGATACATTAATAGATATCAGTTGTATTTTTTTTTTAATAAAGAGAAAATAGTGTCCTGGTTATCTCTTTACATTTTTGGTTGACTATCATTACATTGATAAACACCTGGAACATTTCCTTTGGGGTTCCAATTATTGGAAAGAAACCAGTTGAAATTATTCACAGGATGAGCGGACAACAAGGTTCCTGCCTCGAGGATTTTCTTGTTTTGAATAACAAATCTCCCCGTGAAGATGGTTAGACAGATCTCATTTGCAGTAAGCGCCTGTGTACCAGATCTTGGAAGTAATTAGATTGCTTCATAGCTTAGTTTCACAAGCCTCACTCAGTATATGGATTCTTAAATAAACAATAAGAAAATTATATTACAAAGAATGACAGCCCACATACAAATACCCTAGTATAATAAAAAGTGATTAAAGATGTTGTTCAAGTGAGGGAACATTCCTAAGCATCTACTACCAGGCTCTACTAAAACATCTGTCACTAAACAAATATCACAACATGTTAAATTGCATGTTTTTTGCTTTCATTATAATTTTTTGTACATCATGTGAGCTGGAAAGGGGCTTCTTTGGAAACAAAGGGGCCTTGGGGGATACTTTTTTTCCCTTTCAGGACTGATTTGAACTATGTTCACACTTTCTTATGCCTGAAAGTATAGTTACTATTAGTGTCATGTTACATCTTAAATGTGCTAGAATGTAACAGCTTGCTAACAGTGACAGTCTATGATGTTAACAGCTATTCACACCTGGTAATACATTGCAAGACAGGGGCTCTCCCTAGCCAGGCTTCACTGTAGGCAGCAGTTCTCATGAGAACAAGAAGTCTTTTTTTATCTTTTCATTTCACAGATATGCCAGTTACCCTCATTATTAGCCCATCCCTCCAGTTTCTTGAAACCCCTCTCCAAATCGCCTGCATTGGTTTTTAGTGCTTAAGTACATTTTTAAAAATACACTGTTTTGCCAAAGGTTTGATTGGAGATTGGTGTTTCCGTTCTTCTTGGCCTTTGAATGGCTCCCTACCACTAGCCCCATGTTTTTTTGAGTAATCTCAAAATTGAAGTATCTTTTTGGAGAAAAGTGATCCCTCCTCTACTGCGTGATCCTCTCCTTTAAGGACTAGCTAAGCCTTAAATTTCAAGTCAATGCTGATTAAGGAATTACAGAGCTTATTTAGTATACTTTGACATCCTCAACAATTAAAGGTACATTGGCTTGAAACAATTTCATGCTCATTTACCAAAAGGATTTTACTTCCTAAATCCTTTAACTCAATTCACCAATGCTCATTATTTTGTCACTCTGTAATTCTTAAATTCTACAATGTTATGGCTATTTTTTTCTTCAGGATATTGTTCTTCAAGGGGTGATTTGTCTTCAAATTCCAATTAGTATTCTGATCACCATAAGGCTTTTCACTCTTTTCCACATTTGTTAAAAGGTATCATTAGATCTTAAGAGGATGTTAAAGAACATTTGTTAGATACAAGGAGTATATGTATCAATACAGTAACTTGATTTAGTTGGTTGAAAAGGAAAAAGCAAAATGTAAAGTTAAAAGTACACAAACTGGGCTTCCCTGGTGGCACAGTGGTTGAGAATCTGCCTGCCAATGCAGGGGACACGGGTTCGAGCCCTGCTCTGGGAGGATCCCCCATGCCGCGGAGCAGCTAGGCCCGTGAGCCACAATTACTGAGCCTGCGCGTCTGGAGCCTGTGCTCCGCAACAAGAGAGGCCGCGATAGTGAGAGTCCCGCGCACCGCGATGAAGAGTGGCCCCCGCTCGCCGCAACTGGAGAAAGTCCTAGCACAGAAACTAAGACCCAACACAGCCAAAAATAAATAAATTAAATAAATAAATTTTTTTTAAAAAGTACACAAACTTTACAAATGCTGTTAAGTCAGTAACACCTATTCAAATCATTGAAAAAACAAAACAAAACAAAACAGAATATTTGGAAATTGAACTAAAAAGTTCTAAACTTCTGTACTCTATAATTTAAAAAATGAAAGTACATTTAAAAATTATGAATTTCAATCTGACATCTTTCTGCTAGGGTAAATTATAATTTACCAGAAGATTTTGAGTTTGGGAATGTTTTGGGTTTTTTGTTGTTTTTGGAAAGCAGAGGGATTTTTTTTATACTTTACATTTATTATTACATAAGCACCTTGAAACATAGAATTGTACTTTACAAGTGTGAAGTCCAGTATCAAATAAAATAAATATTAGTGCAAAGTAGGAATTAATAGGAGTCAGAGACAAGACATGAAAAATTAATAGGAAATTGTGATAGTCGAGGTCAGTGTGGCTCCCAGTGATTCCTGACTCCAGAGGTTCACACCCTTGTATCATCCCCTCCCCATGAGTTTAGGCTGGACCTAGTGACTAGCTTCTAATGAATAGAATACAGAGGAAGTAAAGACAGAACCAGACCTATCTGAAAATGGTTCACACTAATGTTCGGGTAATCTTAAGGAGTTTATCTCACCAATGGGGAAAAGCTAAGCCAAAAAACTATCTGGACAATAGAACTCATGACTAATTGGCATATAATTTCTGGGAGCATACCCCTGCCAAAGAAAAGCAGTATAATTGGAAACAAATTAGAAATCACATTAGGACCATTATCATGAATATATAATAAAAAATTATTTGAGTTATTCTTTGATTTGTATCCATTCCTAATATATGGGGACTGCAGAGAGATAATCAGAAACAGCTATTATCTCTACCATATTAATATAATTGTAAAAATTGACAAATAGGTTTCTTTTAATTCAACTACCATTTATTAAGCACCTGTTTTCTACCAGCTATTAATAGTACATTGTTTTAGGATTAAATTAAAACTACATTGCAATCAAGGAGTCAGTGGGAAAATTCTCACAATCTTATTTGAATTATTTACAACACTTACAATAAATGCCACATCAGCTCTGGTTGACTTAGTGACCTGTAGGCCCAGTCTAACTTAAACGTGTAAAATATTGACAGCAGTATGAATGGTTTTCTAAGAAATGATTCTTATAGTGGTGATCCTTCTTTTTTTTTAATTTTTGAATTTATTTATTTTTTATACAGCAGGTTCTTATTATCTATTTTATACAGATCCTTCTTTACTATATGGAACTTGAGCTTTGCATATAACATTTTAACACAACAATTCTCTAGATGTACTTTATTTGGTCATTGTAGATTTTCAAGTGGCCTATAAGGTTTAATTCCTCGCTATTGCCTTTTAAGGGCTTTGGGGTACGAGCTAACTCAAAATAACAGTAGAAAGACATTTTAATAAAAAGTTCTTAGCATCAGAAGTGTGAAAAACTCACTACATTTCAAGAGTTAGATCTTCTTTCCGTATATAATTGGAATGGAAGTATTTTACTTGGTTGACAACAGCACTATAAGCCAGCTATGCAGTAGATTTTGACCTCTGTATTTACTGTTAGACCCTGTTTGTTCAGACCTTCACTCGAAGTTGAAATATAATCATGTCTTGATGTGTTTAACAAGGATTCTAATCTTTGAATCTTCTATCCAGTACCAAGCACAGCATAATTAGTGAAAGCTATGTGGCATTAAAAATTTAAACACACAAAATTTGATAAACTAGAGAATAAGAATATTTACCTGGGTTCCCCACACAAAGCTCTCTCTACCTTAGACCTTGACGGGTTCCCTGTGTTCACCTTTTCTCCTGTTATCCCAGAGCTTCAAGCTGTATTCTTCTTCTACCCATTCATACTCTTCTGGTTCTTTCTCTAATATGTTGAGAGTGGGTGTAGTCTTTTCACTTTTTTGTTTCCATCCCAGACAAGAAGCACATAGGTCCTTTTCTTTTAGGATGTTCCCACTCATCTCTGAGGGGAAGTGGAAGGGGAAAAAAAAAAAAAAAACTGTCAGTGGCAAATTGTCAAGGTATTCTGAGTCACTGTGCCTGATAGAGTTACCAACATTCATTGAAAAAAATCATTTGAATGCCTTCCTGCCAACTGTCATTTTGCTAGGCACTGAGTATACAAAGATAAGAGACAACTAGCCTTCAAGGACCTCAGCGCCGAGTGTAAATAACACAGCAGTTAACTGCACAATGTGATAAGGACGCAAAAGGAGAGAAGGGAATGCATGCTATCACAAACACAGAAGGGGGAGGGAGTTGGTGATGAACCTTCGGGCAGAGGGGATAGGCATGCCAGGTAGAGGAATTAGTGTGGACAGAAGCACATAGGCAAGAAAGAACAGGATGAGTTTTGGGAACTATAATAGTTGAGGATTTGAAGGGCGTCAAGCTGAGCAGCGAGGCACAGTGGGTAGGCATGACTTGGTAAATCACTGGTTCTCAACGTGTTTCCCCAGCTAACAGCATCAACATCTCCTGGAAGTTTATTAGAAATGCAAATTCTCAGGCCCCACCCTAGGCCTCCTGATTGAGAAACTGATCTAACTAGTCTTCCAGGTGCTTCTCATCGCACTGAAGTTAGAAAACCACTGTGCTAGATTATGTCAGAGTTAAAGAATTCTTTTTCTCTTAAAGCCAATGGATTTTAACCAGGGAATTGCCATTCCTTGAACTTGACTTTTATTGAAAGAGCTATCTGGAAGCCCTGCGGAGAATAAATTAGTGCGTGTATGATGATGATGGTTGGGGGAATGAGATGGATGGAGGGTCGGGAATAAAACTGGATGGCGCTTAAAAGGCTGTTGCAGTAATTCAGGTGAAAAGTAACAGGGCACAAGCTGAAGAGGTGCAGTGAGTAAGGATTTGAAAAATATTCAGTAGCAGCTTACGTCATTTTCACATGATTAAGGGAAATTCTATTGCCACTTACTATCAGTTCAACTGAATATGGGCTTCATGAGTCATCTCTACCCCTCCGACCACTGGCCCTGCTTTTAGTGATGGCCACTGGAGCCTTTTCTTCCAAGAATAATCAAAGTGGAAGAGTTCCTCCTGTACAAGTGGTCAGTTTCATCTCTGCACAAGATGAAACAATTGGTTAGGCTGCTGCCCTGGTATCCAGACAGGATTACATCAGAGTATTTCCTCTGGCCTTGAGCCAGAATTCGCTTTATCGTCTGACTCATTTAACAAAGTTAACATTTATAAAGAGGATGGTCTTCAAGGTGTAAACAATAATTTTATTATTTCTTTGATTCTAAAATTAAAAAAAATAAGAAATATTTAGCAACTCTTCCAATGGTTCCACATTTGTGGTCCTTGCACAACAGACATTTGATATACTACATTTACTGATACATATTTGGTGTGTACTATAATGAACTAACCTAAGTAAAAGTTATCTGTTGTAGAGCTTAAACATGTAATACCAAATGAAGATGAAGTTGAAGACAGGAGTCAGTAATCATTCAGTGACCCCAGTATTTATTGAGTACTCCTCTGTGTCAGGCACTGTGCTTAGTACTTTACATTATTATTCAATCTTCAAAGCACCTGTATGAAATACTGTAATTTTCATACTAGTATATTTTTCATGCCAATGAAGAATTTGAAGAATAAAGAGGCTAACTAGCCTGTCACTTCTAATAAGTAGCTGAGACTGTTCAAGCTTCAGAATAATCCAAAAAGAAGTCAAGGAAAATGCTGCCCATTTTTTATAGATCACTCTGAAAAAAGTTTTCATGACAATAGTGGGCAAGGTGCAAGAGACATATTAATTCGCATTAACATGAGAATTATATTTCCATCATATTATTGGTGGAAATATAAAATCATGTTTTTCTTTTCAGGAAGGCAATTGGGCTTTGTGTAACTAGGTAGAAGCATAAAAGTATACCGTCTGAAACAGAAACTCCACTTTTAGGAACCTAGTCTGTGGAAATAATCTGAGATGCAGCAAATAAATATATATAGATGTTTTCCAGAAATATTTAAAATGGAAAAGCAATATGAAACAAAGACAGTACCTGGCAGTTATTCAAATGTTTTATATATTTAATACAAACATGTCATTTATATAAATATATTAAAACAAACTTTAAAGATTTATTTTAATATAGTAAATATAACATACACATATTTAATAACCCTACAAAATGACGTTAAAAAAAAGCTGAATACTAAAATATATACAAGTGGATAAAATGGAAAAAATACATGGGGTAACTTGAAGAAAATACAGCAAAATGTTAATTATGGGTAAAATTATTGGTGATTAAATTATTTTCCTTTACATTATTTCCCTATTTTTAGAATTTTCTTTAACAAAAAAAATTCTCTCATAATCAGAAATAATGCACTATTTAATAAACTAGTCCACAATATGTATTATTATTTTATGGAAGAAAAAAATCTATATTGTATATATGAATTAATATGTGGGAAATTTCTTACAACTTTCTGTTTCCAAGATGAAAAATTTAATAAAATGATCATCTTGGAAACAAAGTAACTGCTTCATATTTGAGCAAATCAGGATGAGGAATTGTATAGAAATTAATATTAAATGATTTCTGATATGGTATAGAAACCAAATTGAGGTATTCTAAGAGTCCTAGATCTAGTAAGTTTGAATTTTTAAAAACAATTATAACAATAACAATGGCTTTCAGTTACATAATGCTTTCTATGTTCCAGGAGCTGTTGTAAGAAATGTCCCACATATAACTCATATAATATACCAATCCAAGAGATGAGGATCATTATTACTCCTGTTTTAAAGATGAGGAAACAGAGGCACAGAGATATTAAGTGACTTCACTCACCATAAGTGTTGGACCTAGGATTTGAACCCAAACACTCTGACTCCAAGACATATGCCCTTGTTCATTACAATATACAACCTCTCAACTACAGTCAGCTCTGAGGGAGGTATTAAACTGATCCTCAAAATCAGCCTGACCATATGGCACCTTGGGAATCCTTCTAAATGGTTTCAAAGATGCGAATGTGTAAGAGAGTCATGAAGTTACAGGATAAGTCTGATTAATCCCTTTAAATCATCCATTTAGTTGATTTGGGTGAGATTGTTTTTATATTACATATAGATATTGTATTAGTAGAATATAAAAGATATGCATTTTAAAATAAAGTGATGGGCTTCAAAAAGCTTTCTAACTGCTTTGAGATATGCTGTCAGACCTCCCAGGGGGGTAGAGTTCCTTTCCCTCTGCCATTAGATATTTTGGTGGGAAAGATACTTCAGTGGGAAAATTTGAGAACTGTGGACTTAAGTGAATGAATGCTGGTAAAACTGTAATATTTCCCAGGATTAAACAGTAGAATTAGGGCTTCTCTGGTGGTGCAGTGGTAAAGAACCTGCCTGCCAATGCAGGGGACACTGGTTCGAGCCCTGGTCTGGGAAGATCCCACATGCCGCGGAACAACTAAGCCCGTGAACCACAGCTACCGAGCCTGCGCTCTACAGCCTGTGAGCCACAACTACTGAGCCCACATGTCACAACTACTGAAGCCTGTGCACCTAGAGCCCGTGCTCCACAACAAGAGAAGCCATCTCAATGAGAAGCCCGCGCACTGCAACAAAGAGTAGCCCCCGCTCACCGCAACTAGAGAAAGCCTGCACACAGCAACGAAGACCCAATGCAACCAAAAATAAATAATAAATAAAATAAATTAATTTTTTAAAAAAGTAGAGTTATAAAAATTTAATCCGAGGAAGCCACAAGGGTCATCAATCCCATTTACTGATGAGGAAACAGAGCTAGAGAAAGTCGATGACTTATTCAAGGCTTTTTAAATGGTTCTGTCATAACTGTAACTATTATTGGATCTTCGTATTCTCAGTACTTTGTCCAGCCGCCTCTAAGTTATTGAAAAAGAGGTAGTATAGCTGATGCTATTATTATATTTTCTTGATAAATTAGCAATGATTGTGTCTGTAAATGAACAGGTAATTCAGGTGGGATTAGGTGAAAGGCATAATAAGATTGACTGAAAAGTTTGAAAGTATTTCCAAATTACGTTCCTATAAAACCACACTGAATGGACTGTAGCTAATGTTTGGTTACTCTTAGGTTTTGCGATCTGGACTTTATAGAGACTAACTCTTGGAGAAATCATCCTATTTTATTTTCTTTTATCCTCTGAACACCTATCCCTTCTTCATGAACATGGAGTGAAAGCGAAAGTTTTCCTGGGGAAAGAATCACCATTTCGTGATTCCAAACACAGTACAAGTCCTAGCTCTGCCAATTTCAATTCAACAAATACTTATGCCCTTCTCTGATCTAAGAGAGGTCAGTTTATCTCTTGGCCTTATTTTGCTCAACCACGATGTAAATGTGCTTAAAAACGGAAGCAGGGGAACTCATTCATTTGAATATTTCTATCATATGAATAGTAGTTCTAAGGAATTTTGAGTATGGATAGATGAAGCCGGTGGACCAAGTTGACTAAAATTCTCCCTCTGGAAGTCTTTATGTTTGGAAAGACAGATGCTAACTCTTAGAATGTCTTTAGAGTTTTGTTTTGTTTTTTTTCTTATTTCTTAGGAGAACTACTAATCAGATTAATACAACCAAATATTCCACTTTTGAAAAACCAGTGAGGAGGCTTTATTTCAACACATAGCTAAATGATCATTTGCAATTGATCTAGAAAACCATCAGTGGAAGATCAGCTGATTAAGACTCCAAATGAGCTTTTCTAACATTCTAAGCTGATCAAGTAAGTCATAAAGGGGCTGCTTTTAAACTTCCCTCTGTGCTATGTAAACAGTCTTTTGTGATACTAATTTAATTCCATATTTTTGTATTTCCCATTTGGTTTTGATTGGCTGAATAAAAGAGAAAGAAATATACAGGCAGTAAAAAAACAAAAAATCAAAATGAATGGATTAAAGAACCTGAAGCCTTAATATACTTAAACACTTTTAATATAATCAAATGTTTTCCTCAAGAGATACTTGAACTTATAAGAAATTAAATAAGACCTATATGATCAGATGCATGTTTCAGAGCAATTTGGGGCGGCATAAAATTTGAATGATTTTTGAATGAAAATGTGAATGAATGTGCTATGATTATTGTAGATGACAAGTGTTAGAGTGCATACCAAGCAGATAATAGCTTATTAGATCTTTTAATTACCTTGGAATATAGGGCATGTCTTAAATTGATTATTATGTAGATTCCTTGAACCAGTAATTTAAAGAGTCTATTAAATCAACTGTTACCTCTTCATTTTCTCCCTAAAAAAATATCTACACTAAATCTGTTTGATTTTCTGGCTATAGCACCACTTTGGGATAATGTTCTCCACGTGAAATTTTGCCCAGTAAAAGAAGACATCATTCTGGCCTTTTGTTTATCTTAAATCTGCTCCTTCTAATTCTGATACATGATATAACATGGATGAATCTTGAGGTACCTAGAACAGGCAAATTCATGGAGATGGAAAATAGAATAGTGGTTACCAGGGGTTGGGGAGGGGAAATAATGGGGAGTTTAATTGTTTTCTTTTTTTTTGAGAGTTTAATTGTTTAATGGATACAAAATTTCTATTTGAGATGATGAGAAAATTCTGGAAATAGCGGTGATGTTGCAAAATATCATGAATCTACTTAATGCCATTGAATTGTACACTTAAAAATGATTGAGTAGGTTTTTTAAAAAAAAAGCCTATTTCTCTTAAGCCAACTAATGTCTCTTCATTTTCCCTGTAAAAATATTACCCAGTTCTATTTATCTCATAGTAGATGATTTCAATCATGCTGATTTATTAGAACACAACTTGATCCTTAATTATAGTCCTATACCCTGATCTTATTCCTAGTATTACTCTCTTGGGTATTTAGACAAGTCATCTGATTGCTATTTTTAAAATTTTATTCCAAATAGGATTAGCATTTTTTTTCTTATTTTTCAGACACACACATACACACACACACACAAAGAAAAAAAATTTACTTTATCAAACATGGATTTTCACCAATTTTAGAATTCATGATATTGTCTATATTTAAGGTGATGATCTTTAACTAATATAACTGGTGGATTAATTATTTGTAATTGCATTTTTAGGGCTTCATAAAATAAGTCATCACTATTACTGTAATAATATGTGACAAAACAGTGTACTGCATACAATAACATTTTTCCCATTTGTATCACTCTACAATAAACTTTAGCTATTAACTGAATATTTCTAGCTATTGATTGGATAGACACAAATATAATATTACTCAATCTGTTCTTCTTTGACAGAATTAAGTGAGTTAAGATTCTTTATTTGGAATGATGGTGGTGCCACGGAGAATCCTAGGAAATTCAATGAAATTTAGTAAAAGAAAAAACTGAGCTTGGTTCTTAGCATGTCAAGTTTCAACTGCTCCTAGATTTTATTGGTGGTCACCATTAGTTCAAAATTGTACAGACTTTGCTACAAGTTTTTGGTTTTTTGTTTCATTTGTTTTGATGCTCTAATATTAACCAAGGGAGTGGATAAAGTTTAGGTGTAACTGTTCTTGAACAGTGTCATTTAATTGAACTGTATTTTTTTTTTTTAATTTTTATTTATTTATTTATTTATGGCTGTGTTGGGTCTTCGTTTCTGTGCGAGGGCTTTCTCTAGTTGTGGCAAGTGGGGGCCACTCTTCATCGCAGTGCGCGGGCCTGTCACTATCGCAGCCTCTCTTGTTGCGGAGCACAGGCTCCAGACGCGCAGGCTCAGTAATTGTGGCTCACGGGCCCAGCTGCTCCGCAGCATGTGGGATCTTCCGGGACCAGGGCTCGAACCCGTGTCCCCTGCATTGGCAGGCGGATTCTTAACCACTGCGCCACCAGGGAAGCCCCTGAACTGTATTTTGAACTGACTTTAAAAGTACTTTATTGAACATTTATTATGAGAGATAAGTAAAAAGTAAGCAATAAGAGCTGGTTAGACAAAAATACTTATATTTGATAAATATAGCTTACCAAATCACTTCTTCTTTGCCTGCAGGTCCCTGGCTATGCCTCCTGTTGAGTTAGATTGTGTGACTCCCCATAAACCAAACTTCACATACTTGTAGTTTGTGTTATAAAAATACAATAGTTATTTTTCCATTTTCCAACATTAACATTTCCACTTTCTAACATGGGAGCGTTGTCTGTCAAGTACCCTAACTTTGAAATGCTCTCCCCTGATTTTGATATGTGGCCCTCCACCCCTCCCCTACACCCCACTCCCCACACCCCACTCCCCACACCCCACTCCCCACACCCCACACCCCACTCCCCACACCCCACACCCCACTCCCCACTCAATCCCTCTTTTTTCTCAGACTTTTTTTTTTTTTAATCATTTTTTTTCCATAAACTTTTTTATTTATTTATTTTTGGCTGCATTGGGTCTTCCGTTGCTGCGCGGGCTTTCTCTAGTTGCAGCAAGCAGGGGCTAGTCTTCGTTGTGGTGTGCAGTCTTCTCATTGCAGTGGCTTCTTGTTGCAGAGCATGGGCTCTAGGCACGCAGGCTTCAGTAGTTGTGGCATGTGAGCTCAGTAGTTGTGGCTCGCGGGCTCTAGAGTGCAGGCTCAGTAGTTGTAGCGCTCGGGCTTAGTTGCTCTGCGGCATGTGGAATCTTCCCAGACCAGGGCTTGAACCCGTGTCCCCCGCATTGGCAGGCGGATTCTTAACCACTATGCCACCAGGGAAGCCCTTTTCTCAGACTTTTAACCATTCTTAACTACTCATGCCCTTCACTCCAAAACTTTGTCCTCTAATTTCCATTCTGAGCCCTGGGCCCATTTCTCCCAATCTAAAGCTGCTTTTAAAGCATAGAATTTTACTTGTACAAAAGAACTCAGTTGATATTGATGTCGAAAGCACCCAGGGGAATTCAGTAGGACTAAGATTAGTTAAAATCCTATTTCTTTTTGTTGTTGCTACTCTGTTCTATAAAGATTAAATAATGATAACAAGGCAGGCAAATCGACTTTGATCAGGCAGCAGCTTGTGTTTCAGAGATTAAAAAAAAAAAAGGAAGTTCCTGCTTTCAACTGCTGTAGGCAATAGGCACAAAAAGTAAAGAAATCCTCTAGCTAGTAAAGTAAATTACCCCCCCCCCCCAACCCAAATAACTCCCTATTTTCATTTACATGGTGTATAATTTCTGATTCTGGGGAAAAATTAAAGTTGAAGGTAAAGAAATAAATTCTCCTGTTTTCTTGCTCCTGAATCTGGTATGTTTCTCCATCCTGAACCAAGCTGCCTGGGCAAGATTTAAGAGACATCTATCAAAGCCACAGAATTCAAAATTGGAATCTTAACTCTGCCTTAAGACCATGGCGGGCAGTCATTTGTTATTTGTGCCCTATCTGTCTTACCCACTAGATGGCAAATTCTGTTAGAAAACATGTCATCATTTGCTCAATAAACAGTTAAATGAATGGCCCATTGCTAGAAGACTGTGGATTCTTTCCAGGTATTTTGAAATGAACCTCTAGAAAGCTAACCCAGAATTACAAGGCCTCTAGATCCCTGGTTCTTAGACATGTGCAACCAACTTTGAGATAGCCTTGTTGAAATGAACACCAGTTCATATTGTAGATTTTTTCAGAGTTTAAAATGGCCTTGCCTTTGCTGTTACTTTGATTTAGTCTTCAAAAAACAGAGAAAATTAGAGTTATTTCAAATCCATTGCTCTGTTTCCTCTTTATACGTTTTTCTGCACAGTGTCTTCTAAATAGTTGACGATGCAAGAGAAAAACAACAAAAATAAACTATTTTTTTTAATGAACAGGTGAATATTGTCAGAATCCGTTAACTATTGGTAAAATTGCCTTTCATCAGAGAAACCCAAAAGTAGTATCAATGATAGTAGGGGAGTTTTAGGAAAACCTATTCTAGATATGAAATAAGACTGTTTGCCTCTCACTGCTCTGGTGAGAATGGGGATGGAGAGAACTATAATTAACAGCCCAGAACAAAGGGAGATGGTAAATATTGCTAGGCAGCAAAAAAGGTAATTATAGAACATAACTTGCTAGTTAACTGGACTAAGAACCTGTATTTGAACCATGTAGCATGATTCAGTTATTATCTAATATGTTTGCTTTTTAAAGTCTAAAACCAGGAAATTTTCAGTAGACTTCAAAACAATGTGTGCCTTCAATATTTTTCTATTAATGGTGTTTGTGACTTAGAAAAAGTACAGGTTTCAGCTTTATAGTTTTACTTCTGTTATGCTATTTGTAATTAGCCATTTCTATGAAAGAATCAGTGGATGATGGTTTCCCAATACTCTTGAAACATCAGGCAGTGTGACACATTTTGTTAACCCTAGGTCACTTGGTAAAAATGTGTTGCCCATTTTAGCTGAAAGCCAGGCTTTTTCACGAGTGTAGGTGAAGATTTTGATGGAGCAAATTGTTTTCTTTAGGTTGTTTTACCAGATTAAAATCAAGTGCTCAAGTCCATAGAATGTACAGATGTATCTAAATCTTTTGTAATGGCTTTGAACTTGAAACACTACGTCTAGGATGATTTTGCTTTCTACAGCCTCATTTTAGATTTGGATTAATTCATGAGGAAAAATATCTTTCCATATAGGGCAATAACTTCAAGGAAAGGTGCTCTCACCAGGTTTATGAAAGTAATGAGGGAATGGGATCCAAATGATATTTCAAAATTGAAAGAAAGGCTAATTTATACATTATTATTATCTCCGTTCCCAGTAGGGTTATCACCTGGACTAAAATATGAAGTGCTAATTGCTGATTCTATCAAAAATACATCAATTTAGTCTTTTAATAAAAAGACATTTGAAACTTTAATGCACAGCTTTGGCAATGTTGTAAAAGTTTCCTCAGGAAGATAGTAAATATATGTTTAGCTGGCTTAAGACAGCATACTTCAGCCAACATGAAGTGTGGAAGGAAAGTAATAGTTTCATCTTAAAGGTGATGTATATGTGACTCAGGGTCGTTGTGTTTTGTCCACCCAATTCAGATTCTATATGGCCAATTTGATCACATTTGAAAAATAAATTAATAGAGCAACAAATTTTAAGCTGTTTTGTGTACATTAAGGCTTTATTCAATACATTTCCAAGTTAGGTATGAAGTTCTTTGGATTTATTATTTTCACCAGTGTATATAAGCGTCTGCTATGAGAGTATCTAGTAAGTTCGGGTACATTAGATTTTGTTTGCTTATTTGTCTGTTTGATACATGAGGTATGCTGATAGAACTTTTAAGAGTGAAGAAAGTGATGTTATTCTCTTGGGACTGATAATGTCATTCTTTGTAAATGTATTCTGCCCTGTTAGAGCTTCATATCATGACTCACTAAATAGACGTGTCTAATCTGTGGCAGGGTAGAGGTTCATTTTATTTTCTAGGTGTTTCCTTTGTACAATGAGAGGCAAATATCTTATCTTCTTAAAAACTAAGTCAGAGCCACTTTGGGATTGCTTGTAATTGAGATCCAGACAGAATAGTTCGGAGTTAGACTCTGTTGAACATGTCATCATGTGTTAATCTACAGAAGCATGTGATCCTCTTTATAGAAAACAGAAGACCTTTAGTTTTAGTTGCACGTAAAAATTTTAGGATTCACCCTTGGGCCCTGTTCTGTTAATGGAAATGTGCACAGAGCCAGCTGTCCTTGGCAAAACTGAGAACTAGAGAGAATTCAGTACCCTTGGCTTCAAAAGATAGGATTCATGTTCCAAGGTACTCACTGAGTCAGCCATTACCAGAAACACCGCCGCGTTCAGACCATTGCTGATGACCATCTTCATCCAAGTAGTGTATTTTCTCAGGCCTCTCTTTTCTGCAAGTGTTGTGATTGGTAATAATGATCATAATTATAAGAAGTATTTTTGAGTGCTAACTATATGCTCTGAATTAATAAAACTGTATTAACTTTTTATTTGTTTCAAGTTTTATAATTTACTTTGGAGCTACAGTACATTGTTTTCTCATAAGAAATATGATTCTAGGCTGTTTCTAAAAATAAGCTCTTTTGAGTTAAAAAATCTCAACTGATTCTTCTTTTTTTGGCAAAGTGAGGTCAATATTGTTAAATGGATCTATAGTTTTTCATCATAGTGGACCATTTGCTTGTATTTAAAAACATGTTCTTATGGAAAGAGTAATTGAATGAGAGAGATGAGTTTCAGACCCATGTCAAAGTCCACTAGTTGTGATAACTACATAAAATTAATTCACCTCTCTGAACTTTAGTTTCATCATTGGTAAAATAAGTGTTTTACTTTGATCATCAGAGTTTTCTTAGATTTATAACTAATTCTTACTTTACACCTTTAGTTGACTTAAAAAAAAACAATGGTCTTCCCTCTTTAGATTTTCTGCCCTAACGACCTTTTGGTTACCCAATGCTTTTCCAATGAGTCATCCATTCAATCATTTAATAAATATCAATTGAGTACCTACTATATTTCAGGTACGACATGAGGTGTTGACGTCACAACAGTGAAAAAATTGCCCTTTTGCAGCTTCTAGACTAGTGAGAAAAAAGACTAATGAAAAATCAGTCTGTTTAATGTAATATGGCAACTAAGATGTGTGATGCTGTTAGAGTAGCATGGTGCCATGCTAATGAATAATGAGAGACTTCCCAAAGAGTGATAATTACAAGGTGGGTGTTAATCAGGATGTGTTTACTGGGGTTGATGTAGCGCAGTGCTAGTGGCCAGGTAGGGGTCTTGTAGAGTTTCTACTCTCTGACTCTGTTCATTCTCTGCAGAAATATTGATTTTGTGTTTGGGATAGAATCCAGCTCTCCTGGGTTTAGAGAAGCAATCTAATCAACTCGGATTTGGCAATCCATGACTTCACGTGAGCTCTTTCAATAACATTTAGAAGAATATTACAGGGAAGAAAAATGACAGTCCACAAACTCTAGACATGGTTGCATCTGGATGCTTTTGGGAGATGTTTTTTTTACTCATAAGCCTCATGCAGATTGGTAGATAGCTACTTGTTCTTCTGACCTCTTGAATCTGGTTCTGGACTGCAAGACTAAGCCATTTTGGGACTTCAAGGACTTGGTTTAATGAATGCGAAGCGGAGAGGTTTTCGTCCTTGAGACGGAAGCCCTATTAGGTGCTAAGCAGTGCGCAGGGAACAAAGGATATGTAGATGATTAAGACAGTTCCTGATTTTAATGAACTCAAAGTTCAAATTGCCTAGTAACTTCAATCATGCCCTAGTTTGTAGAATTTGAGAAAATAATAGAAGTACTTAGTTTTGACTTTTAGAAATAACTACAGGAACACAATATGGAGTAGTTATTTTAAAAATAAGATTTAATTTCAAGTGGAATAATCTAGCCATGCTTACGTTTAGCAAAAGAAATAGGATTATTCCTCTGGATGTTTTACAAGATGGTACTCTGCCAAAGTTTTACCATAGCTGAATTGTTAACATTGTACATAGTACTTTAATAACGGTGAATAATGTCTTGTAGGTCCTGGTTAAACAACATATATATTATGTAGGTAAAGTGAAAGCTGATAGGTTTTCTTGTCCCTGGAAGTTCTTCGTTCAATTATTAAATCTATTAACTGGTTGGGGAAGAAGCACACCAAATGCAAATGTACTGAGGTTGAATCAGGTCTTTATTTTCCCAAAGTTGTTTGTCTGGGTTCTTTTACCTTATAATCTTTCTCCCTGTTGTCCTCCTGTTTTTCTTTAGCTACCATTCCTTAAATCTATTTACCTTGATTATATTTTTTAAAAATATCAACACATATACAGGAGAAACAAGCCTTCTTGCCTCTAAAGGGCTTGGCCTGACCTGTAAGAGAAAGCCAGCCACCAACCTGTTCCACTGAGCTCTGACTTTTAAAAGGTAAAGTGATCAGCAAGTTAACTTATAATATTGAAACAACAGTTTTAAGTGCTTTTTCAGGTCAGGCAGCTTTGTTTCATGTAAAACAAACCAAAGAGACATAAGTTAGGGGCACTTTCCAGTGTCCCTTTGGGAGTTGGGGCTAAAGCTCTGAGCAGGGAAAGGATCAGTGCGGTAGTCAGAGACACTTGGACACTCTCTAAATAGAGGCGGCCAGGCAGCTGCCAGCAGCATGGAACTGTCTCAAGGTGGATGGGATAGAAAGCATCTTTCTGGGCGTATCAACCAAAGAATATTTGTGCAAAGAAAAAGCTCCACTTCTTCCAGGCTGATGCAGCCCTGCTTCAGGGCACGTAGTTTGGAGAGCAGTGGGTTTCAGCGCCTCCATGCTCCCTTGGTCAGAAGCATTTGTGTGGTACCCAGACTGTACCTCCACATGCTGATTCTCTGAAGGTGATAGAGCCTACCCCTGAAATACAGCCTCGACTTTGGCTTAAGACACTGCATCCTGGATTTGAATTCTGGCTGTGCAGTTATAAGCTATGAGATCCTAGGCAAGATGCTTCACCTCTCTGGGCCTCAGTTTCCTCATCTGTAAAATGGAGACACTAATACTACATCATACTATATTGTAAGGATTAAACAAAATGATAAACACCAAGTCCTAAGTGTAGTCCGTGGCATCAAATAAGCATTCAATTTTAACAGTTTTAACACAGGACAGAGTCTATGCCTGTGAAACTTTATCATCTTAGGATTGACAACTTTGGAAAAGATACCTCTATTTTCAAGTGTTAGAAAGTGGAAAAATGAAAACCCGAATATTTAGTTCTGTGTAATAGAAACACAGGTTTTCTGAACTGCCAGCTCAACATTTTGTTGCTGTAATACTTCCCACTCTTCTTATAAGAATTTGTTTTGTTTTGTTTCTTGTGGTTTTAGCATTTTGTATATAAACAGTTCATCATTAAATATATACCATAGGAACTGTTTACTACATTCAGTATATCCTAGAGTTTAAATTTCCCTTTTTCCCAAGAATAATACATTTCTGTATTAATTTTCCTTTGTTAAAGAGCCTGGACTTCACTATCTGTCAAAGTTCTGGGAAAGATCTGTCATCTATTGAATACAAACAGCATCTTTTTTTATTTCATCTCAAATTATTAAGAACATGGATGAGTAAACTCTTTAGTCTTACACTGTTGCACTTTAAAATTAAATGCTCAGTTTATTTGTAATGAGGTGGATGGACCTAGAGACTGTCATACAGAGTGAAGTAAGTCAGAAAGAGAAAAACAAATACTGTATGCTAACACATATATATGGAATCTAAAAAAAAAAAAAAAATGTTTCTGAAGAATCTAGGGGCAGGACAGGAATAAAGACACAGATGTGGAGAATGGATTTGAGGACATGGGGAAGGGAAGGGTAAGCTGGGATGAAGTGAGAGAGTGGCATGGACATATATAAACTACCAAATGTAAAATAGCTAGTGGGAAGCAGCTGCATAGCACAGGGAGATCAGCTCGGTGCTTTGTGACCACCTAGAGGGGTGGGATAGGGAGGGTGGGAGGGAGATGCAAGAGGGAGGAGATATGGGGATATATGTATATGTATAGCTGATTCACTTTGTTACACAGCAGAAACTAACCATTGTAAAGCAATTATACTCTAATAAAGATGTTAAAAATAAAAAATAATAAAATTAAATGCTCAGGAATGCACAATCTTTTCAATAATTTGTATTCATTTTCTTTGCTCCTTTATGTTTGCCTATTGCCCAGTGTTACTAGTTTATCTCTCCCCAACATGCCTCTTATACTATTTGCGGATATTTCTTTGTGTTAAAATATCCTTAATCACTGAGGAAGAACTTCAGACGGGATGTTACATGGTGAAGTCAGCAAGGCAGGAAATGGTCCTATCTTCTGCTTAACTTGGACTCCTGAAAATTGGAATATCATTTAGAATTGTAGCCACAGCCGCTTAGTCCAAGGCTCATGGAGAGCTCGAATGCCTTAAAGGAGATATGCATGCACTACCGATTCGTTGATCTCATTGCCGCCCTCAAGAGCATACCCTCACTGTTCAGTATTTTACTGTTTCACTGTCACCTTATTAACCTTTTCCTTTGTTTTTTCTGCTCTATTGTTAATACTTTCCTTGCCTCAGCCTCACAGCTTTTATTACATCACGATATCTACTGTCATGTGCGTGTGTGTGTGAGTGTATGTGTGTGCACACGTGTGCTCATACACTCTTCAGTGCCACTTTGCCATGTGCTGATTCTGTCACCCATTCAAAGTCCAAGAAGATTTGATTGGTTTGGCAAATGCTCTTGAGGCCAGCCTGCGTTATAAACTAACAGCCGGTCCATGGACAGGCCTTAGTCAAGTACCCACTGTCTGTCCAGTCATCTGTTTCCTGGGTGGTGGGGTCAGCTGGTACAAAGCATATGGATAAAGAAGAGTTTTATGGCTGTAAAAGAGAACTTTGAGTATAGCCAGGACTTGACATTACTGAAGGATCTGTGAGAATTAACAGGAAGGCACTTAATAATCAAAACATAAGCTAGAAAATAAGCGTAAGAAGGATTTTTATTTTTATTTATTTATTTTTTAATTATTTTATTTATTTTCTTTTTGGCTGTGTGAGTCTTCTTTGCTGCACACGGGCTTTCTCTAGTTGTGGCGAATGGGGGCTACTCTTTGTTGCAGTGCGCGGGCTCCTCATTGCGGTGGCTTCTCTTGTTGCAGAGCACGGGCTCTACGTGCACGGGCTTCAGTAGTTGTGGCTCTCGGGCTGTAGAGCGCAGGCTCAGTAGTTGTGACACACGGGCTTAGTTGCTCCGCGGCATGTGGGATCTTCCCAGACCAGGGCTCAAACCCGTGTTCCCTCCATTGGCAGACAGATTCTTAACCACTGCGCCACCAGGGAAGCCCCAAGAAGGATTTTTAGATGCGAGGTACTTGGAGAAGGAAAGATACTTGTGTATTATCACTGAGTTTTAAATTATCTAGTAGAATTACCATGCAGTTTTATCTAATTATCTCACTTAAACGTAGGAGCCAAATTCACTGGTCCATAATCTCCAATGTTCATTTTAAGTGTGAAAATAGGCAGCAGGAAAGTAAACTCACTAATACAAACTAAATAATTTTCCCCTAAATTTTAGGTAGTATGCATCATTTTGGACACAGGGAATAGCTCCCTTTGCTTCTAGTTTTATTCCCCCTTAAATATTGTGGTAATGATTATTTAGTAGCTTTCATCTGATTTAGCAGTTCTTGTATTTATTGTTCATGCCAGGTTTTATATTGTTTTGTTGCTACTTAGAGACTATATGTATTCAAATTTTTTTTTTTCTCAGTATTGACTTTTTTTTCCACTTTCTGTCTGAAGTTAAACACATCTACATTTCTAGTAACGGGATTTGAATGAAGGTTCGTATTTCTGGCTTTCCTTCCTGAATAATACTTCTGCTCCATCTTGGCAGTTCAGCAGTAGTTCCAGTAAATGGAGCCACAGAGCAACTAACTTACTGCTTAATGCCACTGTTTACAAATCTCCTACAGCCACCCTTCTGCATGTGGTCTTTTCCTGATCATATTTTGTATTTGTGAATCACACAAATTGAGATTCAGTGTGTAGAAAGCCTTGAACCGTGCAATAAATACAGTTGATGTATCCAAAAATTAGGTTCAGCTAGCAGAAACTAGATTCTAGTACCAGATTTTCCTAACATCCAGGCTTGCTTAGAGCTCTTCACATATGGCATTAACTTTATTGGAGCTGACAGTGTCATAAAGAGTCTGGGTACCCTTCAAGATTCCCCACTGTATCTCGGGGGAGGAAATCTCTGTGTTTGTTATTCTGCCTACCAAGGATCCCCTACCCTGTTTTAACACAGCACTTCTTTTGACTGTCTCTCATTCCACGTGGTCCTGATGGAGCTGTTATTCAAGGCATTGCCATCCCCAGTTGAAGGGTGAATATGTGATCCAAACTAGACGAATCATATTCTCTTTCTCCACAACTTGAATCTTATATAATGAGACACAAAGATAGAAAGAAATCGGAGCTACATTTTTCTTTAAGGTTACCGTCCATTGATTTACATTACTTAGTGCTCAGCTTCCCTGATTCCTATCTTTACATGATCATGCTGTTCAGTCTCCCTGTGATTCTCAATCATGAACTGTCCTTCCAAAAAAATCCCTTTTCTTTTTTTTTTCTTTGAATTTTTGAATTTTATTCCCTTTTCTTTTTGTTTAAGATGAAATTTTGTTCAAGTTTGCTTACATTTCTATTGCTTGTAACCAAAGGATTATAACACACTCCGGGAGCCAAGTCGACTAGAATTATGTCTCCTTCCTTCATATAGATTGTTTATTTTGTCAGGTGAAGGACACCATCGGATAAATTATGTTTTTGTTATCTCTGAATCTGACGTTACAGCTAAACACCGATCATGACTGAGGAGTTCAGGGAGAGTGAGGTTTCTGCAGGTGTCTGCTGGGTACCTCTCATCTTGGGGGTGTTCCACAGACCACTGGATGGATTCCTGTGGAGCCTCTTCCAGCGTAGCTGGTGTGTGTCTTGGCTGATGGAAGCCCTCCGCTGACATCCAGGCTCTCTCCACCTGTGCTTCTCCACGAACCTCTGCTTTGTTTGTTCCTGTTGTTACCATGTTTGCGCTGACTCCTTGTGCATTTCCCAATTCAGTGAAATTCTCGAGATACCTTACATAGTACTTGTTATTTGACAGAAGGTCTGGCATCCTTCTAGAACTGACCTGATACTAGCTCTTTGACAAAACCCCTTTCTTTACCTAAGATTGCAGAACAGAGGATTCTTTATGTAGAAGCGACTCACCCAAGTTTAGAAGCATCTGAACAAAGTTATTGTATCCTGTTGAAATATGGGTACAGATTTTTTTTTTTTTTTTCCCTCCACAGCAAAAGAGCTTATTCTGAATGAGGAGGTGTCTGTGGGCGGGCCTTATAGGTCCAGACATTCTTAGAAATTTTGTGCAGCATTTGGCGTGATGTGTACTTTTATAAGAAGAGTCGTAGATTTTATCAGATTCTCAGTGTTCCATGACTCTTGAACAAACAAAAAACAAACAAAATGCTGTTTACAAGCTTCTCTCCTAGGCTGTAGGGTATTCATTGTCCGAGTCCGTTTGGGGAATGAATGAATGTACCCACACCTGAAATCACTCCAAATTCATTAGATTAGAGTGAAGCAGCCATATTCTAAGGAATGGCATGCTGCTTCTGCTGACAACTCAAATCAAGTACCGGGAAGGTGTAGGCAAGTTATCAGGGACAATCAGAACAATTCTATCCCTGGTGCCAGGCAAGCACATTCAGAGGCGTGCACACATTAGGATATCGTGCTAAGTTTTGCCAAGTGCAAGCTCTGAGAAGCACAGGATTGCTATTTGAACTCACCAGGTTATATATGAAAATAACATTTTTCTGCCATTATATCACATGCATCTCGAGCACTTTGCTGATTGATACAAGGGATACATCTGTGTTTGTATACCTATACCTTTCTCACCGATTCCCTAGGGTTTAGAAATTGCACAGTATTTGGGGTTGGAAGAACTGAGATCAATTTCATTTTTACTAATTTAATGGTGGTGTGACCTGGGTGAATCATGTAAGCTCTCTGAGATTTTATTCCTGTAAAATGGGAGTCATGACACTACCTAATTTCACGATTACTTTGGCCACCAATGATATCATGCATATGATCTATAAATTGTTTTCCTGAGTTATTAACAGCAGATGTATTACACAATTTGAAATGGTTAGTCAAGTGTAAAAGATACTATTTAACTGTGAGTCCAAGTCCTTCTCCTTCTCAGACTAACAATCTAAACTACCGTGCTAGGTTTGCTGATGATCAGCCCCTACTGCTTGGCTCATAAATCAGTCTTAAGATGATATACATATTTCTGTTTTTCAAAGATGAGTGCCTTTGAAATCCAAGAGACAGAAATTCCCCTCTGAGACAGATACGGATTTTTAGAGTAGGGAGCGCCACATTTTGGCTGCACTTCATTCATTTTCAATCTCAATTTCTAAAGCCCTTAACTTCTAGAAAATCACATGCAGGTCTTACTCTGTCCTCTTCTAGAGGAGGAAGGGAAGTGAGAATTATTGGGCATAGTTTGTACCAGGTCCTGTTCTGTGCCGAGAGATTTTCCTGAATGTTTTCTTTGCATCTTCACTCTGCCATCACCCTCTCTCCCCTACATCTGCTTCCACAGAACCCTGCATTTTTTCTTCTTTCAGTTCCCTTCCTTTAGATGTAAGACAAAGAAGAAGAAAACAAAAACACACAGAACACCTGCACTGCAGCCCATGAATGTTGTAAAAGTTCCGTGAGATAACTTTGGGAACATTGCTTTAAAAAAGCTTCATTGAAGAGCATGGCTTGCATGTTTTGTGTTAAACTAGAGTTTGCTTGTAGGATATGCTCAGGACAGCCAGACTGTCACGCTGTCCTATTACTAAGTACCTGTAGGAGCTTAGGTGAGTCTTTGAACCTCTCCAAGTTCAAATGTCCTAATCAAAATAGAACATTGGCTAAATCCTTAGTCAGCCTTTGAGTTATCAGATTCTAGACCTTCGCCTACATGTGACTGTTGTGTGGGGAAAAAAAAAAAAAAAAAAAAACCACACGGACCTGGTCTATCACCCGGGAACTCAGTCAGCCCTCTAATCCTTGGCCTCTTCTCTTTCACATGTGGATAAAAACATTATCAAGGAAGGAATGTTTGTAGAACACTTGAAAGAAGGCTTCATATTTTTCTAGTGTTGATTGTAAAATGTGGTTAAGCAATAGAAACACAGTGATTTTTAAAAGCTTAGGGATTTTAAACAAATACTTCAGAATTTAGAACTGAGATCCTACAGTCCATGTTTAGTGAAAATGCTACCAGGTGCATTTGTTGTTGTTTGATTACCAAAAGAGAAAAAAACAAAGACAAATTACAAATTCTTACTTTAGCAAGAATCTGGAATTCTCTGGGTAATGACTGTTTTATTAGAAAATGGAGCCCGCCAGGGTAAGGAAGATGTGCCTTCGAATATTCCCATATACAAACCCTTAACCACAAGCCATGGAAATTTCCTTAGTTACACCATGTTTATTTTACTCCCTGGATTTGAAAGGTGCAAAGACTCTGATTACCTGGAGCAGACCTCTTGATATGCCAAGGATGCTGAAAGAATTCAGAAAAGGATAAAGGAGATTTTTCAGGTCTTTTCTGTTCACAAAGTAGATACATTTGGCTTAAATGAGCTAATTATCTGAAGAAAACACATGCATGGTAATTCTTGCTTGTGTGCTTACTTGTACTTCTTTCTTGTAGTCTGTACCTCAGTAATGCCTTAGCATTCTGTAAAATTCTTTCATCTTTGTTTGGCTTGCTTTGTATCATGAATATGGCGTTTCAGAGACAGACAGCTGTCAGTTGCAGTTAAAGATCTTGTCAATAAGCACCACTCCCTGGGACTCTAGTTGAACTTTTATACTAGGTTGTTAAGGACTCATTTCTTCACCAGTCACGAGTGACCTGCTTGAGAGAAACCAATTGACTCAGTACACGTCCACTCTCCATCCCCCACTGGGAAGACTGGAGTAGCCAGACTGATATCAGATAGAACACATTGGAAGAGGAAGACTGGAGTGCCTTCAATTAGACCATCCAAGGTCTTCTCCCTGATCATTACTGCTTTTGAGAGTTCTCAAATCTATAGCCTGCAGCCTATCCTGCTTTGCCAATTATGCCCTCTTTTCTGTTTTAGGAAAGAAAAAGATTAACAGTTAAAAACATGTCATTTTTAAACTTAAATACTTTTATGTCTAAAATAAGGAATGGTGCATATACTATTGATATACTCTTGAGAGCCAGTAGTTCAGTGGTTAGGTGTGTGGGCTGTGAAGTCTGACAGCCTAGATTCATATCCTAGCTTGTTGTTTGCTATGTGATCTTGTGTTTCCCCATCTATAAAATGGAGATGATGATAGTAACTATACCATAGTGCTAGACTGAAGATGAAATGAGAGCACATGTGATGCATTTAAAAAGAACCTGGCGGGCTTCCCTGTGGCGCAGTGGTTGAGAATCCGCCTGCCAATGCAGGGGACACGGGTTCGAGCCCTGGTCTGGGAAGATCCCACATGCCGCGGAGCAACTGGGCCTGTGAGCCACAACTACTGAGCCTGCGCGTCTGGAGCCTGTGCTCCGCAACGGGAGAGGCCGCGATAGTGAGAGGCCCGCGTACCGCGATGAAGAGTGGCTCCCTCTTGCCACAACTAGAGAAAACCCTCGCACAGAAACGAAGACCCAACACAGCCAAAAATAAATAAATTAATTAATTAATTAAAAAAAAAAAAAAAGAACCTGGCAAAGAGTTAATGCTCAAGAAAGTTAGTTATTGATATCATTAGTATAAATTGATCACAAGAGGGGTCATTACCACACAGGATACCTGTTTATCAATAGGTTTTACTTCTCTGTGTATAAGAACATACACATGGCCTGCCTTAGTAAATGAAGATTTTCGTGTTGATATTTTAAAAAGTAGTTACAGTTACATAAACTAGAAAGAATCCTGAGCATGGATGTGACTAAACCACGCATTAATGATGAGTTACGGAAAGATGTGTGCAGCATTCTATTAATTTTAATGGCATAGACATGTAAAACCAACAGATTGCTTTGAAATGTTTCTAAAGCAGTCCCATTTTGTCTTGCGAGGGTGACTTTTTTTAAAGCCTTAAATATTTGGTCACATCTGAATGATCATGTCACTCTTGTGGCTCTGGCCAATAGCCATAAATTCTTCTTACAATAGATTTTTCTCAAAAGGCAGAAAACTGCCTCATTACTTACATACTGCTATTGTTTTAGGTCTCTTCGTTCCCGTCCAGTTCTGTTCTTTTCATTCAATGTGATTGAAAAGCAATGAAATTTGTTCTTTACCCAAAATGAGCAAATTAGAAGGCATTTAATCTACCTTGTATGAAAGTGGAAGCAGTAGAAGGGGGAAATGAGTTGTTTTTAAATCCCATTTTATCATGACATTATTCCAACAGTATTACTGTTAGCTATATTGATCACAGCTTACTTCATGACTGTGCGTTGACCACAAAATGTAATCTGGAGGGCATTTCAGATTTTAAATGACTTTCCAAAGTACCCTAGTGAAAATTGTTGATGCTACATGACAACTGCTATTATTTCAGTGCCAGCCAAATAAAAAAGAGCATTAATATTCATTAGTAATGTTACAGCTGGTGGTTCCTTCACAACATTGTAATGGTTTGAATAGTTATTTCAAACAGTGTGTTGGACTATTCACACAATAAGCCCTGATAGACACAATCATTAAAGAAGCCCAGTAACACCAAGGACAAAATAAATA
This sequence comes from Balaenoptera ricei, assembly GCF_028023285.1. Lineage (NCBI taxonomy): Eukaryota > Metazoa > Chordata > Mammalia > Artiodactyla > Balaenopteridae > Balaenoptera > Balaenoptera ricei. Next base: position 40,524,635 of record NC_082654.1, read on the forward strand.
TGTATGCATATATATTAGGCTAAGTAAATTTTTTTTAAATAAATTTATTTATTTTATTTATTTTATTTTTGGCTGTGTTGGGTCTTCGTTGCTGCTCACGAGCTTTCTCTAGTTGCCGCAAGCAGGGGCTACTCTTCGTTGTGGTGCACAGGCTTCTCATTGCAGTGGTTTCTCTTGTTGTGGAGCACGAGCTCTAGGCGCATGGGCTTCAGTAGTTGTGGCACTCGGGCTCAGTAGTTGTGGCTCACAGGCTCCAGAGCACAGGCTCAGTAGTTGTGGCACATGGGCTTAGTTGCTCCGTGGCATGTGGGATCTTCCCGGACCAGAGCCCGAACCCATGTCCCCTGCATTGGCAGGCGGATTCTTAACCACTGCACCACCAGAGAAGTCCCAGTAAATATTTTAGAAATAGACTTCAGTTGACAGGCTCTAACACTGTGCAAGAAGTGATTAATTTTTGAATGAGATACGTGGGAAAATCATCATGGTAGAAATCTGGAACAAGATTCGAGTCTTAATTTTATCACAAGTTCAGTGATGGTTTAAATTTCTACAGATTAGAATTTGTGGCATAAATGTGTCTATAGAGGCAGTTGTAAGGATGAAATGAGACAGATGAAATGAAAGGGAGATGGTGGAGTGGTTATGAAATGGCACCAATATCTCTGAGCACCTGATGTGAACTACACACCATGTTGGGCTTTTATGTGTGCTGTCTCATCTCATTAAGACAGTGGTTTCATCTCTATTTTATAAATGAGGAAACCAAAGACCAGGGAGGGATTAAGTCATTTGCACACAGCTGGACCATGAGAAATCCTGGTGTTAGGATTTCAGTCCAAGTGTGGATATTCTCTGAATTTTTTTCAGTGCTTCTGGAGTTTAACATGGAGCACTGTGGTGGATGTTATTGGGGTTGAAGCAGGGTAGAAGGCCTGGAACCTGCTTTCAAGGAGTTTACCAGTTCTCTGTGATGATAAGACTCAGATCATGTGGAAGTTCATGGGGTGTTCTACAGTATATCTTGCTTTTGTGACTAAGTTCATTTTGCATAATTTTTTTTTTTTTGGATTCAACAAATTAGTGATATCATGTGATAATTGTCTTTCTCTCCAACAAATGAACTTATTTACAAAATATAGCCTCACAGACATAGAAAACAAATTTACGGTTACCTAAGGGGAAAGCGGGGGAGGGATAAATTAGGAGCTTGCGATTAATATATACACACTACTATATATAAAATAGATAAACAACAAGGATTTACTGTAGAGCACAGGGAACTATACTCAGTATCTTGTAATAACTTATAATGGAAAAGAATCTGAAAAGAATATATGCGTGTGTGTGTGTATAACTGAATCACTTTTCTGGACCCTTGAAACTAACACAACATTGTAAATTAACTATACTTCAATTTTAAGAAACACATTTCTGCTTTGTGTTCTGAAAAAATTAAGTTATACTTCCCTCCCTCTCCTACTGCTTTTACAAACATAACGTATTGAGGAGAAAAACTGTCCTTTGCTGTATTCTGAACAAACCCACAAAGAGATTTACTAATGTGCTTTACATTTCTAGTTCTGTATCTCTATACTATTATTGAGAGAAAGTGATTTTATAATTTATATTGAAGATATTACTTTTGGTAGCTTTTCTTCCTACCATTTATTTTACTATACTTTCCTAAACTTCTTAATGCATTTGTCATAGCACGATGCTAATGCCAAAGGCTGCAACCTTATCTTTCATTCAAAATAATATTTCATTGAATCAGTTAATTATTATTGATGCTATACACAAAGTTCAAGTCCTATGTTTACCTTAAGTATTATTAAACTCAGTGAACTATGCAAGTATTCAAAAATTTAAAAAGCAAAGAAGTAAACAGTAAGAAGCATGTCTCTTAAGATGCTCACAGTTAGGACTTTGTATTTCCTTTAACTTAACCCAAGTTTAAAGGTCTGCTGATCGCGTCATTAGTGGTGTAATCAGTGAGAGACCAGGGTATGTGTTTGCTGTCAGTAGTTTTATTATGGTTGCATAGTTGACAAATTAATTGCATCAAAGGCCTGGAATTTTATTTCCCTACCAACCCATAAGATTTCCTTCTGTAATCTTATTGTGTTGTCTTTAGGATGTGGAGAGGATTCCAAAGCTCTCCCCATTAGGCACTCACACTCCTTGAGTTTTGCCAGTAGTGGACTTGGCTTTGCTGATCACACATCATGCCCCTAAGCATGTGAAGTTAGAGTAGTAACACCTCCTACTTGTAAGCACTTTATTCTTTACCGATACATGCGCATTGATAATCTAATTTGATCCTCACAACCACCACTGAAGCACGTTGCCATTCCCAATTTACAGAAGCAGAAATCAAAACCAAAGGAAGCCTGTGTGGGCCCTGCCACTTATTAAACTCTGAGACCTTTGGTAAGATTTATTTCAGTCTCTTTGAACCTCAGTTGCCTTATTTGGGAATAATTTCAACTTCATTGTATGGTTCCAAGAATTAAGTACAAAAACCTGGTTTAAGAGGATGCCACAGTACCTGAAACAAAGAAGACATTAAAAATCGTTCTTCTTTATTCATTCAAGAAATGACTATTGAACAGTTATTTGTAAATTCTACCAGGTGCAAAGGACAAAATATTGACCACAGGGGACAGAATTCCTGTCCCAATGGAGATTATAGTCTAGTGAGGAGTTAATAAGAGGTAGATTTAGGGCTTGAACTCTAGTCTTATTACTCCAAATACAGTAGATATGTTGGTAAATAGATGGGTAAGAGGTTGGTAAATAGATGGGTAAGAGTGTGTACATTCACATGCATATGCATGCACTTATACACATATATATATGTGTGTGTGTGTGTTTATATAATGCTTCCTGGTGTATTCTTATGAAATAGGGAACTGACTCTAAAGCACACATTGACCCCTGTTTACTGATGGAGTTAGGAAGTGGTAAGTTTATGTTTAAGTCAACCTTCATGTTTTCCATCAGTAATATAAGCAACGGATGCTGAATACCTTCACCTGGAAAGGATCAAGCTGTCAACCTTTGAATCCTTCTGTTATCCCCTATTGTCTGATTCTCTCCTGATTTTTTAAAATGAAGTTGAAGTAAATGAAGATGCCTCTTGCCAGAATGGGTAGCAGTGCTTCTGGAATGTTAATTCTCTGAGAAACAAAAGTTGATGAATTGTTATAATTTCATCTCATGCAGGGAACTCTGGGTGCTTCATGGCAATAACGATGTGTATATTACATTCACCGGCACGGTTTCTGGAAATGTTTATATAAACCTGTTTTACATTTGATGATTATATTTTGAACTGTGTATAAATAACTATGCTCTTAGATATGACTCAATTATAAAATAAGCTCCTGAAATCTTCTGGGAGCAAAGAGCAAAATGGAGAGTTCTAAAAATACTTGTTTGCAGAGTCTAAATCTTATGTTTTGTAACTTTATGGGCTTTGAATCACACTTATAGGGATGGCCCTAATTACTCTTTCTCTAATCCCACCTTCCACTTTTATTTTGTGTTTTTTAAGATCAACTCCATAATCTTGCGTGGCATATATTACACATACAAATATATCACTCAGTAATTTGATCACTTCACTCTGACCAAAGCAGATCCCTCTTTATTTTTCAGAGAATGGAAACTAACATTTGAATTCTCTCCAAGTTATCAGATACTTTCAAATATATTATTTCATCTTACCCATATACTTTGTGAAATGAAGAATGTTATATCCATATGAGGAAACTAACGTGAAAGAAAATGAGTAACTTTTCTTATGTCATGAAGATGCCAACTGGCAGAACATGTATAGGAATTCTGGTCTGATTATCTCCACAGCTACATCATAGCACTTGTTAGTGCTACAGTTAACTACAGTTTAGTAACACTTGCAGGCTTTCTCTCTCTCTCTCTCTCTCTCTCTCTCTCTCTCTCACACACACACACACACACACACACACACACACACACTCTGACTATAGACTATTTCTAGTTGAAAGTTTCATAATTTTATGTAGGATTATTGATGGTCACAAATGTGATGAAACCGTATTAATCCAGAGTCTATGTTGTCATTGACCTAGACAACCCCTCTCATTTGTTCCAATTGTTCTGTCCTGTTCTGAATCTGAATTATCTAACAGCACTAAAAGTCAGGGGAAATTATGAGGTCAGGTTCAATAGTGAGGAACAGTCACTTGGCAAGAGCTGACATGAGGCACAAGGAGCTGGTGGGTCCCGATACCTCTAGGACTCGCTGTCTTCATCAGCCATTACCAAAATACTCTATTACCACAATGATGATACTGAGAAATAAAAACAGATGTAAATATCAGGAAAACAAAAGCATGTACATTTTCTAAAAAGGGGACATCAGGGATAGGAGTCTGACTCTTTGGACAGATGAACTTTTATTTTAAATGCCATTAGATTTAGGCTTAATAATAGGAAATATACTTCTCAGATCAGACAAAAAGTGGAGCTTGTCTCACCTTTCTGGCAAGACCATACATAGATTTATTTTTTAAATCATAATGATACAAATTAAGCTATATCAAGTAACCAGTTACAAAAGTGTCTCTTTCTCTTTATTTCCTACCAAATGTAGAGTTACACAATGTCTTGCTACACTTGGATTCTATATCTACTTAAAGGTGGGACTCTTCAATTTTCTGAATACTTCAGCACTTGGAACAGGTGTGGATCACTAAGTGAGTGAGGGAAATTATGGCAGAGGGGTTGCCCACTACTCACAGCTCAGCCTCTGTGAGTTTGAATGAGGGAACTCAAGTCAGGGCAGGTGTTGATAAGGACAGAAATGGTGATTTTTTTTGTCATTGCTTTAAGGACAGAAATGGTGATACTCATCTCAGTTTTGTTGCACTTTATTTGAGAAATGTGCAAGATAATCTTTCTGCTTTTATGGAAAAAAGTAAAAACAATCACAAGTCTTAAACAAGGGGGCTTTAAGGTGAAAATGTTTTTCTCCCCTCTTTCAGATATGCAGCCTCTCTGTTGGAAAGGACTTGAGTGTATCTCGTGTAAAAAACAAAAGACATTGATCGTTTCCTGATAATACAACATGCATTTAACAGAAATGAAAACTCTTTACCCAGCCATTTCAGAAGTTCTCATGTCCCATATCAAGTTCCCAGGAGGTCCTTTAACATACATCCCTCCTAAGGTCAAATGCATTTTTTTGCTTTTTGTTTTTCAATTTAATTAGACAAGCCTATGATGGACTTTGGTACAGAAATATCTGATCTTCCCTCTGCTGAGGCTGTTCGATTTGGAAAGCAAAAAAAGAGCTTCCTGCTCTTCAGTGTAATTGAATAGAACTCTCAGGTTTTATGATTTCATTATATGTGGCAAACTCCAATTTGTTCATGTGTGCTGATTGTACTGTGTAACATACAGTGTGTAATAAATAATCATTAAAATTTTACTTTGTAATGGGGAAACATGTAGTTACCAGTTAATAGCATTATTAAAGGAACTTTGTTAAGGACTCCATTTCCATAACTTAATTAAAGCCAAACTTAAGTAAAGTTATAAGTCTGTTGCAGATGTAGCAAGGGCATGTATGTGTGTGTGTGTGTGTACACATGTATACAATTAGACAAAAAATGATGAAGGAAAAATAAAATTATCTTACGTAGATAACAGATAATATCAAATCCAGATCAGCCCAAGGAAGACAGTATCACCTCTGAAAGCATCATAGAACGTGCACCAAGATTCAGAAAAGTTTTGTAACACCCAGCTATTTTCACTTGATGTTACTGATTAAAAACACAATTGTAAGGAAAGACCTATAAATTGGAGAATATTTAAACTAAGAATAGAAATTTAAGCTAAGAGTAGAAACTATTCTTAGTTTAAATATAGTCCAGTTCTTGAGGCGGGGGGTAAAATCGCCTCCCCCTCTTCCCCATGAGAATGATTGGAATAAGGGGATTTAAATACTAATAAAAAAAGTAAGAAATAACTTTTTTTTTTAAGAAATAACTTTTTTATATGCCCAGTTGTGTACATTTTATATAAGGCATATATAAAGTATTTAGATTACATTAACCACCAGAGGATAAAATAGGAAATAATTTTATTCTATTCACAAGACATTCAGAGACATTATTTTTGTTACTAATATTCTTGTTCATTTCTAATAAACCTAAGTTATCCTTAACTTTTAAGTAGACCATTTTTGTCAATAAAGAAGGAGAATAACCAGTATACAAATCTGCAAACAAACTATAGAATGAATTGATTATGGTGTATTCATAGAGTATCATTCATAGTTGTTCTTGATAGGAAAATTATACTGAGATTCTGGTGAAATCTCAGTCCCATTCAATCTAAGCACAATGTTTTGTCATTTGTATGAAATGAATAGCTATATGAAATTCTTACTTATCTGTTTCAAAATGACTTGCTGTGTTATTTCAAGAATGTTACTAAACTCTCCTCATCTCTCTCCTCCTCTGCTGAGTTGGAATATGCCATCTATGTCACAGTGTCATGCTTAGCACAGTTCTTTGTATGTAATAAATACTCAACAAATACATGGTAGAGGACACAACCAAGTTCCAGGGACATTGAATTCTGAGAGGGATTAAAAAAAGGGAGAAAGATCCAGAGGAATGACTACCCATTGGGTACACGCTGGGTCCCAGGAATGAAGTGCAATCCAGCTGCAACTTTTGTCAAGTCAGTGAAGGCCTATGCTATGTTGATTTGGTAATTTATTCAACGAATAATTTTTGACTGTTTATAATGGGTTCAGCTCCATTCAAGGCACTGGGAATAGAGGAATGAATGAAATGGAGGAGGTTTCTGCATTCATTGAGCTTGCATTTTGGTGGGAGAGGTAGACAATAAAATGCACAAAAATAAGTTCTGGGTTAAGAAAAGAGCTCTTGGAGGAACTATCAAAAACAACAGAGGAAACTATTTTAGAAGGAACAGTCATAGAAGGCCTCTCCGAGGAGACGTTGTATGAATCAAGACCTAAATGATACAAGAAGCCAGCCTTGTGAAAATCAGAGGGAAGAGTATTCCAGGTGGAGGAAACAGCAAGTTCAGAAGGCCTGGAGATGAGAATGTGTCGGGCTTGTTCTGAGAAGGAAAAGAAAGCAGATAACCTAGAATAAAGTGACTACTGATAGATTGTCAGATGAAGTTTCATCAACCTCAGCACTACTGATACTTTGGGTTGGTAATTCATTGTCGTGAGGAGCTGTGTTCTGAATTGTAGTATGCTTAGAAGCATCCCTGGCCTCTACCCATTAGATGCTAGTAGCCACGCCCCCACTCCCAACATCCAGTTGTAACAGCAAAAATGTTTCAAATATTGCCAATTGCCCCTGGCTGAGAACCACCGAAATAGAAGAATGAGGACAGGGCCAAATCATGTAGGACCTTCCAGGCCATGATAAACAGTTTCAGTTGATTCTTAATGAAATGTGATGCTATTAGAGTGTCCTAAGTAGAAGAGTAGCATGATCTAACTGGCTTTTAAAAATAAAATTCAGTCTGGTTGATGCATGACAAATAGATTGCGAGGCAAGAAGAATGGAGTCACAAAAACCAGCAGAAGGCTATTGCCACGAACCCAAATGAGAGATGATGACAGCTCAGGACTAGGGTAGCAGCTGTAGAGATGAGGAGTAGACGTAAAAAAATGTATGCTTGAGGAAGAGTCAGCTGGACTTACTGATGGATTGGCTTTGGGGATTGAGGGAAAGAAAGGAATCAAAGATGACTTCTAGGGTCTGGCCTTAATTATAGGTGGTGCCATTCACTGAGATTAACAAGACTGAGACAGGATCAGGTATGGGTAGAACGACCCTGAATTTTTTGCCTTGTTCTCTGGTTTCCTGAATACACTAATCACAGTTACTTAAAGTTTATGTCTTATAACTCTCCTACCCAGCCACGCATAGTGCTGTTTCTATAATCTCTTAATGTTTTCTCCCTCCAGAGAGGATTTTCATTTTTATCTGGAAGGCTGTTAGAGAAAGGTCAAGTCAATCTAATCCAATCAGGGATTAAGCTGACTCAAGTCTGGGTTTCCATTTTTGTAAGATCTCGCCTTACTCTTAGGATGCAGCCTTTCAGAAGTCTCAGGAGAGAGTCTGGCGTATTCGCCAGGGTATCTCCTACTTAGCAAGCCCTAAACTCCAATTTCTGTCTTTCCAAATTGTGAAACTGCCTAAAGCTCTTCTAATTTCTTAGCCTTTAGTGACCATTTTCTGTTGGGTGCTCCACTTAGGAATTATCAAATGACTCAAGCCATACAGTGTCAGGCTTACTTCTCTTTGCTTCCCTTCTCTCTGGGTCTTGGATCCTCAAGTTTTGGCTCTCTTGGAACACTGACATCCAATTGTGAAGCTACTAGAGAAAGCTCCTGAAGAATTTTGAATAGCCACATAATATCTGGCATGGTCTGATTTGTCTTTTAGAAAGTTTGCTCTACTATCAGCAATGTAAAAAAAAAAAATCGATTGAAGAGATTGAGTATAGATGCTGAGAAGCCAGGAAAAAAGGTTCCTCGGGCTTCCCTGGTGGCGCAGTGGTTGAGAGTCTGCCTGCCAATGCAGGGGACGCGGGTTCGAGCCGCGGTCTGGGAAGATCCCACATGCCGCGGAGCAACTAAGCCCGTGAGCCACAATTACTGAGCCTGCGCGTCTGGAGCCTGTGCTCCGCAACAAGAGAGGCCGCGATAGTGAGAGGCCCGCGCACCGCCATGAAGAGTGGCCCCCACTTGCCGCAACTAGAGAAGGCCCTCGCACAGAAACGAAGACCCAACACAGCCATAAAAAAAAGAAAAAAAAAAAAAAAAAGTTTCCTCAAATTGGCACGTGCAGGCAGAAGATAATGAGGACCTAAAGTAGGGCAGTGAGCATAAAATGCAGGAAATAGAAGCAAGAAATACCTACGAGGTGGATTTGAAATGATGGCAAATGGAAAATTTAGCTGTCAGCATCCCTTAAATTGTATTTGTGTGTCAAAATAAGAATGACATATTGGTTCATTAATTCTCCATCCCTCATAATATTAAAGGCTAGTCAAGGATGACTGGTTGCCAAACAAAATAATCTACTCGTTGAAATTTCTCATGCTTCTGCTATTATTCTTGGTTATAAGGATTGAAAGGGAAATGTATTTTAATTACCTTCATTGTTCAAACTAAGAACTTGCTTAAGTTAGTCTTTATGTGAGTGATCTCTTTGAAGGAAGCTATGTGCTCCATAATTCAGGAAGCATGGAAAATATTTAAAATGAAACCTTTATTATTATTCTGATAGCAATATTCTGTGGGAGAAATTGAGCCATTTAACTTGAGGAAACACCGAGCTAGGTTAGTAATATGCACCATTTAGCAATGCATTTGAGATGTGGCACTTGTTCTAAATAAATATTTAGTGTTAAGGGAAGTAGAAAATGACAATTTTTAGTGCCTACTTTAGACCAGAGACCCAGTGTTGAACGCTTTATGTACATTCTCATTTAACCTTTTCGATAACCTTGTAAGTAAGGTATATGTTTTCCTATTTTATGGAGACGAGTCTCAAGAAGTTGGGATAACTTGTGTGATATCATACGATTAGTAAATGGCAGAGCCAGGACTGAAAACTGATTCTGTTTTATTCCATTTGGTTATTCTTTCCCAGATACCAAAGATCTAAGAACTTTCTTGTGTTTGGAGAAAAGCTGAGAAAAATATGAGGGGAAAATCCAGGTCGAATTATTTAGATTTATTTGAACAAAGCTTTTCATTGTTCATGTCATTTATAGAAATTAATTCAACTAAATTCTTTCCAAATAAAGTAATACTTCCACTCATTAGAGTATAGTGCAGTTCATTCTCTTATTAACTTGAATGCTGAGGCATCTCATTACATACTTGCTCAATTCTAAATATGATCTCATCTCCAATGAGTTTATTATACCTGTTGTCATCATTGATATAGAAACAGCAAAACCAGCTATTTTAAAATAATTCCATCACCTTTCTTTTATTCTTTCCTTGAGCCTGGAAAGTTCTACTGTATGCCTCAGCAAAACTGGCGGAAATCTGGCCCAGATGACAAAATGACTAGATGAGTTCACAGCTGGCTATAATCTTATCTCCAGAGAGAAAAAGAAAACTTAACGTTTATTGTATTTCTAACCTGTTCTGGGCACTTAACTATGTCATTTAATCCTTGCAGCAAACCTATGAGGTACATGCTAATTTTACAGATGATTTAGTTGAGATCCAGAGAAGTCAAATGATACCTCATAGCATAAATCCTGGTAAGGGGCAGTTCATTCTAAACCTAATGATAAAATCTTTTGTATCTAAAAGCTCCAATATCTTGGTTAACATAGGTTAATTAAGTATAAGTAATTAGTGACACATTGTACTAAATTTAAAATAGTATGTTGCCATATATCTCTGTCTAATCTATCTATCTGTCTATCTAAATATAGAGAGAGTTATATATAATATATATTAAGTACATATTTCTTATAATTTGATACCTATTTATATAGAAAATATACTAAAATAGAATACATAGGAGAATGAATATAAAACAGAGTGAATAGGGGAGTTTAAACTATAAAAAAGTATGAGTTAGTCTCTATGTTTTATCAACAAGGGAAAAATCATTACTACACCAGTCTAAATATCACATGAAGAAACGAGTATCAGTCTGTGTTGTATGCAGTTATATCATCAATGTCCAGTTAGTGCCTGATACCTACATGCATAATAAGTATTTTTAGATAAATCACTATGGTATGATGAAAACCCAAGCAAAACCCCAGATTATGTAGAAATTCACGATGATAATCAGAGGAAATCTGGTATCTAGAGGAGAGGAGTTTGGGGAAAAGTTAAATACTCTGAAATTCTATGAATGATCTTTGCATATTGACCTAATCTTCATGTCCATGGAATATCCAGCAAGAAGAATTTGGTACAATTATAGAATGAAAGAATTTTGCCAGATGTGGAAGAATTTTCTGTCTATTCAACACTGTTAACACTGGGATGAATTACTCATGAAAAGTTTGGTATCTTCTTTGGACATATATAAAATTGAGGGAGGTCATTATAATTTAGAATACTTTAATGAGATTGCAATCAGACACTCAGTGTGGATAAGGACCATGTTTATTTTGCTGGTTATTGAAACTACAGTGCCTAACACATTGCCTGGCACATAATAGGTACTTGATGTATAGTAAATAAATGAAAGAAAATAAGCTAAGAGGACAACTGATCCCTCAAAATTTCTTTCAGTCCTATGATTGATGTGAAAGGTGAAGGTTGTTAACTTTTTTGTAATATTGGATTTTGACTAACCTATTGGGCCGCAAGAGTTGTATCTAAAATTAAGTACAACTCATGTATTAAGCTGTTGAAAATGCTTAGGTCCAAACTCATCAAATTTTATGCATTATTAAAGATGTGCAATTTTTTTTGTATATCAATTATACCTCAAAGCTGTTGTAAAAAAAAAAAAAAGAAGAAGAAAAAAGAAAGAAAGAAAAAATGCTTAGGACTGAGCATTGTGAGTTACTTCCTACTGGTCCAAAATATATTTTAAAAACAGTATAGAACATGGCTGAGGAGACAGAACACAACTGAATTCTCTTCTAAGCTCTACGCATTTACTCAGCTGATATACTTAACTTCTCTTTGCATTTAATTTTTGTTCCGGGGGAATTCTAATTTTACAAATAGCTTTAACATTTGTAAAATGGTGAAGATCAATTAGAGAGATCTGTAAAATACTTTGAGCTTCTTGAAGAGAATTCTCTATAAATAGAACTTGGCAAGTAATTAGTCATTTCAGTACTATAAATGAAAGTAGTGTGAGTAATTTTTTCAAGTTGCGCTTTTTTATACTCCTCCGCATTTACCATAAGGCTGTGAAATCCTTTAGGGCCCTTTGGTATGCAAAATACCATAACTGCTATTTTCTTTGCAATTATTTAATTAATACACTTCTATTCTGATGCAGCATGAGAGGCAGAAAAATTAGCTTATAGCCAACAAATTGGGTCTTAATAGAAAGAAGTTTCTGATCCCATTTTGGCTTATTATTTATAGTTATTCCTAGTTGAATCCACTGCTTATAAAAAGATTTAGAAGGGAGACTTCTCTTGCGGCACAGTGGTTAGGAGTCTGCCTGACAATGCAGGGGACACAGGTTCAAGCCCTGGTCCAGGAAGATCCCACATGCCACGGAGTGGCTAAGCCCGTGTGCCACAACTACTGAGCCTGTGCTCTAGAGCCAGTGCTCTGCAATGAGAGGCCACCGCAACGAGAAGCCCGCTCACCACAACGAAGAGTAGCCCCCACTAGCCACAACTAGAGAAAGCCCACGAGCAGCAATGAAGACCCAACCCGCCAAAAATCAATCAATAAATAAATATATATTAAAAAAAAAAAGATTTAGAAGAATTAATGTGGTATTTGTTAATTCTGTGGATCTGAATAGATAATTTCAGGATTTTTTTTCTAATTTCACATTAGTATGTAACTATTGAGCTTTGAGAAATCTTTGCATTTGACATGGAACACTATGTAGGATGGATTTGTGTTTCATGGTTGATGCATTTTCCCAACTTGGGAGTATTTCCTTTTCCTTTTTTCCAAACAAAATTTTCAAACCATCGCATAAATATTGAGGTAGACCAATGATAACATACCTGGGAAAATTTAACTCATGTTGAATAGTTTGAGGGCTCTGATTGAAAACGTTGCTTGGTAATGAAATTGATTTTCCACTTTCACTGTGAGATTCAGAGCGATGAGAAAGCAGTCTGGTGAGAGAGGAGTAATTCAGGTTGATTCTTCCAAGTAGATAATTTTGTACAACTTTTGCTGTTGTTTTCAACTCTTCTCTCATGTTCAAATATTGATACTTTCTTCTGTTTTTTTAAAATAATTAATTTATTTATTTTTAGCGTGTTGGATCTTCGTTTCTGTGCGAGGGCTTTCTCTAGCTGCGGCAAGCGGGGGCCACTCTTCATCGCGGTGCACGGGCCTCTCACTATAGCGGCCTCTCTTGTTGCGGAGCACAGGCTCCAGACGCGCAGGCTCAGTAGTTGTGGCGCACAGGCCTAGTTGCTCCGCGGCACGTGGGATCTTCCCAGACCAGGGCTCGAACCCGTGTTCCCCGCACTGGCAGGCAGATTCTCAACCACTGCGCCACCAGGGAAGTCCCAATACTTTCTTCTTGAATGAAGTTTTGGGGATAATGAGGAGTGTCTATGAAGGAGTATAGGTAGAAATCAGGTGAAAATAATACAATGTTTATTGTGAATCAGTTCAAGTCTGAGATGTCACTTTTATCAGTCTCCGGGAAATTATTTCCCTCTGTCCCATTTTTCACCAAAGTGTTGGAGCAGTGGAAAAAACTAGCTGATTTTATTAGAATATTATGCCAATGTCAATCACAATTGTGGAATGTGTTGTTGCTAAGGTGATGCCTTCTTACCCAAATTACTTACTTAGAAGGAAACTTCCATGTTCCGAAGTGGTGACTGCTCTTGGATTATTTCTTCATCCGTTAAAAATCAAGGGGAAAAGAAAAAAAAAATCGAGGGGAAAACCCCAAATTATTTGGGACCTGAAAGTCTCATTTTAAATAATGCTATTCTTCACTGATGCATGTGTATGTTCAAAATAATGTCTTTATTGTGAAATAGTTGGTCTAAACAATTCTGCTCAGTAGCTGTCCATGGTTTTACAATTCCTGCGGGTGATACAACAGCAGCTAATGAGAGGCTGGGGGGTCACCTGATTCCTTTTCACCTGGCAGTTCTGGAGTTTTAAGAAATAGTAATGTTAGGAATCAGAGACTGAAATTTAGTCTTTCCATTCACATGTCAGCAAAAAAGCAGGCACACTGCAGCCATTCTATCGAGGGATCCTGTGCTTGGTGGAGAACATCTCCGCTTGCTGTCCAGACAGTGTTTTCCTGCTTCACCCCCTGTGAGACCATGACAGGAGTAATAGAGATCACTGAGTCACTCAGTGATCACAGATCACGGAGTCACTGAATTTTGCAGTTCAGCTCAGTGCTCGGCTGATGCATTTTATATTTAAGTGCTTACTCTGTACTAAGCAGATTTCCAAAATATTATCTCACTGAACGCACAACTGTTGTAGGAAAAATGGGGCATGACAGGATGGTCGTGCCCCAGGTCTTGAGTGAGTCCCTGGAATGGGCCACCAAGTGAGGGTCCTTGGCTTCATGCAGGAAAGAATTCAAGAACGAGCCACAGTAAAGTGAAAGCAGGTTTATTTAGAGAGATACACACTCCATAGACAGAGTGTGGGCCATCTCAGAAGGCAAGAGGTGACCCCAGGGCATGGGGTCCTCTTGGAAAGCGAGAGCAGCCCCAAGGTGTGGGAGTGGTTAGTTATTATGGGCTGGGTAACTTCATAAGAATATTCTAACTATCTTGAGGAAGGGGCGGGGATTCCCAGGAATTGGGGCACCGCCTACTTTTTGGCCTCTTATATTCAGCCTCATAACTGTGATGGCACCTGTGGGTGTGTCATTTAGCTTGCTAATGCGTTACAATGAGCATATAAAGAGGCTCAAGGTCTACTGGAAGTCTAATCTTCCACCATCTTGGGCCTAGTAGGTTCTGACCAGTTTTTGTTGTATCGTGTTCTTCTTAATGGTTGTGTCATTCTTTTTTTTTTTTTTTTTTTTGGTCATTCTTTTAATGGTTGTGTCCTGCCCCCTTCCTTCCTGTCTCACAACAGACCAGTTAAGTTCTTTTCAACTCTACAGAGAGCCCAGTGCTTCAAACTGATCTAGTTGACATGAGTGTCGGTAATCTAACCATTATTTTTTTTTTTATCTTTTTTTTTTAAATTTATTTTTGGCTGCATTGGGTCTTCCTTGCTGTGCGCAGGCTTTCTCTAGTTGTGGCGAGTGGGGGCTACTCTTTGTTGCAGTGCGTGGGCTTCTCATTGCGGTGGCTTCTCTTGTTGCGGAGCATGGGCTCTAGGCGCGTGGGCTTCAGTAATTGTGGCACATGGGCTCAGTAGTTGTAGCTTGCAGGCTCTAGAGCACAGGCTCAGTAGTTGTGGCACACGGGCTTAGTTGCTCCGCGGCATGTGGGATCTTCCCGGACCAGGGCTTGAACCCGTGTCCTCTGCATTGGCAGGCGGATTCTTAACCACTGCACCACCAGGGAAGCCCTAACCATTATTTTTGACTGCCTCTTTCTTAACTAATTCTCTCAATAATTAGTAAAAAACAAAACAAAAACAAAACAAAACAAAAACCTAGGAAGGACCATGGCAGTAACCTAACTTCATCCTTTTGCTTTATAGGCCAACAGAAGTTCCTAGAGGCTTTGACATTCCCAAGGCCATTGACATAGTTAAGTGATGGCAGAGCCATGACCAAATCTGGTCTCTCCTTTCCCCAAATTGGGCAAATTCAAGAAGACCATCATTAGGTCAAAGCATGAACCTGGAAAATAAACTCACATAACAATCAATTATCACTTTACCATTGTTTCTAATAAATGGTTTCCGTAGTTCAAAAAGTTTATATTGTGTTGTTTTTTAGGTCACTGTGTGGAAAACTGATTATCTTCTGAGCAGAAAGGTGATTTAAGCAATGAGTGGGCAAACTTTTTCTTAAAGGACCAAGTAGCAAACATTTTAGGCTTCATAGGACATATAGTCCCTGTTGCAGCTTTTCAACCTACCAGTGTAGGACGAAAACAGCCATAGACAATACATA
This sequence comes from Balaenoptera ricei, assembly GCF_028023285.1. Lineage (NCBI taxonomy): Eukaryota > Metazoa > Chordata > Mammalia > Artiodactyla > Balaenopteridae > Balaenoptera > Balaenoptera ricei. The sequence goes on from NC_082654.1 coordinate 40,540,438, forward strand.
AATGAAGGAACATAGCTGTTTACCAATAAAACTTTATAAACACTGGAATTTCAATTTTACATAATTTTCATGTGTCACAGGATCTAATTCTTGTTTTAATTTTTTTCTAACCATATAACAAATGTGAAAACTATCCTTAGCTCATGTGCCAAACAAAAACGGGCAGCTTACTGGATTTGTCCCACAGGCTATAGTGTGCTGACCTCTGATCCGAGCCCAAAGATCCCAGTCAACCTCAGTTCAGTTCCATTCTGCCATTTTTGCTTGTACATGTTTGCTTTTGTATATGTATCTTCACGAACCGCAGGGGCTGAGTTTAAAATGGATACAGGTGATAAAGCAAGTGCTTTTATTATACTCAATATACTAACAGTGTGTTTTCTCTTAACATTTTTCTATTTAAAATATTCTTTACCATCGTGGTTACAAATACACAGAAGCTGCTTGTTTTTCAGTCTTTAACGTGATAATTTAATCAAAAATTTTTTAAAAATACTTCTTTCAAGAATGCCTATTTGGAACCATGTCATTAATGGGAAAATATGAGCCCATATTTAGTTGATGATGATTTTGTTTTGTGCCAAGTAAACTAAGGAACTGTCCTGAAGAGATTTAGAATAGCAGATCCAAGAAATGTGTCAGAATCACCCATAATCAAAAATGTAATGCGGGGCTTCCCTGGTGGCACAGTGGTTGAGAATCCATCTGCCAATGCAGGGGACACGGGTTCGAGCCCTGGTCTGGGAGGATCCCACATGCCGCAGAGCAACTGGACCCGTGAGCCACAACTACTGAGCCTGCGCGTCTGGAGCCTGTGCTCCGCAACAAGAGAGGCCGCGATAGTGAGAGGCCCGCGCACCGCGATGAAGAGTGGCCCCCGCTTGCCGCAACTAGAGAAAGCCCTCGCACAGAAATGAAGACCCAACACAGCCAAAAATAATAAATAAATAAATAAAAATTAAAAAAAAAAAAACATGTCCCCTTAAACCTAGCAGTTCTAATTAAAAAAAAAGAAAATGGAATGCAAAGCACATCACACAAAGGATGTGGGAATGTGATAAGAGGGGAGGAAGAGGGGGAGGGAGAGACAGATGAGAGAGAGAAGAAGAGAGGAAGGAAGGGAGGGATGGAGGAAGGAAAGTAAAACAATATTAATAACACATCTAGAATTTAGAGAAAAAGAATATTTTCATTTGTAAGTAGGTTCTAGATGTTAAGGTGTTTCCTTTGTACTTAAAATATGCCATTCAACTAGATAATCACATTATCTAGTTAATAACAGATAATCGCATGATCTGCCCAGACAATAGGTGTGCCTAGCGTGTGAAGTCAAGAAGCCTGCACAGAGGGAGTGAGCCCAGGTTGATTTTGAAGACTGGATGGGAATGAACAAAGTGTTAGCAGGGCCTGAAACCTATTTCGAGTTTTAAAAAGTATGCAAGCAAGACTTGCTAAATATGAATTTGTTAAAATGTATACAGTAAAATGTAAACTTTTACCTCATTCAGCAAAACCTCATGAATACAAAAGTGTTCTAGGCATTGTGGAGGGATTCGCATTTCTAGGCATTGCAAGGTCTCCTAACTAAACAATAGCGTCAAAGTCCTAAGGAGTTGTACTTTAGATCCTGGAGAAGATAGCAGTAGATTTATAAGAGGCCTTTTTTTTTTTTTTTTTTTTTTTTTTTTTTTAGTACGAGACCTTTTGTTCCCTTCCGCCTAAGAGGAGTTATTTCTGTTTGAAAGAGAGCTTCTGGCGTGCATTTTCAAACAACTCCGGGCAAATACTTTCTTAGTTAAGTAAATGCAAATATAGCCAGAACTAAAATTCATCTTTAAAGTGGTCACACTATGAATTTAACTCTTTTCCAAAGATTTAACTTACACAGTGTTTCCCTACTGTGATATGCTGACCATTATGGTTTGCAAGTTGACTTTTAGCAAACCCACACCATATATAGCACTTACATAGCCATATAGCCATACTAATGTGAAGGGTAGTTTGCTGATGGCTGGCGCTTGAGAACATTTGGTCTAAACATATTTTTTTCCTATCACGAAGAATTATTTTAAGGAAAAGTTGGTAGGACATATTTTAAAACTTGTCTCTTCTCTCCTTTTGAAGGAAAATCACTTGGCTTAAGTGGAACATTAGATTTCCCTTCATAGTTTTTCTAACTTACATTCAATAACGCAAAAAATCAAATTCAGAGGTGAATCCGAGTTCCTCTGTGCAAATGAAGGACTTGAAATTTTAAATAGGCACAGCTATCCTTCTGTCCTGGGAGTACATAACTGGCAGAGGGCTAATTAAGCCCATGTGAGTTGGTACATTAAATGTGCTTTTAGGACAACCACAGTTAGAGGATCCTTAACCCTTAGGAAGTAAACCAAAAGTCAGTAACTCAGCTAAAGAACATTCAAGAGAACAATCAGAAAATTCTTGAAACAACAGTCCCACATATCTGGTCACCAAAGCAAATGAACATAAGAGACGTTCTCCAGACAGGTCATACCTACTGTATTAAAATCAACAGAATTCCTGGGAGTATTTCTCCTAAATGCACTGGAATTAATACGCAGAGGGTAGGATAGTAGCTATCCTGAACATTCAGATAAAGGGAATTCTTAGTTTGTCCCTTAACCTTTAAATCTCTTATCTTTCAAGACATGGCACTACCTTTTTCTCTGTTGTTCAGGCTCCAAACTATTCTTGATTCGACTCATTTTCTCATCTCCCCACCCCTTTCAGGCCCCACATCCAGTACAAATCCTGTTGACTCTACCTTCAAAATATATTCCAAATCCAACCACAGTTCATCATCTCCACTGCTTCTCCCTGTTATCTCTCATCTGTGCTATTGCAGTGGTCTTCTTGCTTCACTCTGGCTGTCCTACAGTTCCTTACCCGTATGACAGCCCCAGTCATATTTTTTAAAAAATTAATTAAGATCTCGTGTCCTGTTCGAAGCTTTTCAGTGGCTCATTATCACACTCAGGTTAAAATACAACTCCTTAATTTGACCTAAAATGGTCTTCCTGATTGCCTCTCTGACTACATGGCCTGTCACTTACTTGTTCATTTCTTTATAGCCAGACTCACCTTCTTTGGAACCTCTGCTCGTATGCTTGCTGTTCCCTTTCCGAAACACCCTTCCACTGCATCTTTCCATGGGGCATCTCTCATTCCACTCAGGTCTGTACACAAATGTCACTTCTTTCTTTCCTGATCACTAAAATAGCAATACACACACAATCTCCTAGTCCTCTGTTATTTTTCTTTACAACGTTTATCACTACCGAAATTATGTTATTTATTTTTTTATGTAGCTGTCCTATATACTTCATCAAGTTATGAAGATTTAAACAGATTTTACATGTATGAGCACTTTATAAAGCTCTATTTAAATGTGAGGGATGGTTACCATAGTGGAGTTTGCCACTTTATGAGTCTAGTGTAATGACATTATGAATCAAAAAGTCTTTATTGATTTAATTAATTGTAATTATTCTTGTCTCTCCCTTGCTTGCTTGCTTTTTTAACTAACCTGGGAATAATTGGCTACTGGCTATTTAGATAATACTGCTTAAATTGTAGTTCTTCCTCTTTCCTGTAACATTAATGTTACTTTTCCATGCATCCTAAGCATCGTAAGATTATGACGTAAGAAATGAGAATGTAAGAAAATATTTAACCTTTATATGCCTCTCATACATATATTCAAGTAGTTTATCAAGTGTATGGATCTTTCAAATAATGTGTGTCTCCTAAGAAGACGGCAATTGATCAGGGCTCCCAGAAGTTTGTAACACCCCGGTGTCTGAACAGTGTTACAATTTTGTGAGCTTGTTGTTGTTTTGTTACTTCTAAATTATTAAAGGAAGGAGGATATAATTTCAGGTTCCCCTCACAGAGTAGATACATATATTATAAAACAGATATAAATTGTGTCCCACAATCTTGGGTGGGCAAGGAATGGTACTTCCTTAATTTTCTGTAACTGAACTTTTGCTTTAAGCACCTATCTGGCCAGGCTTTTCAGATTCCATTCTCAGTCTTTAGTCTTCCCCCCATCATCCTCATTTTGTATTTGAGCCATCTGCCCACAGAGGTTACAACTGAAGTGACCATTATCGTGGTTACCAATAGCTCTTCGCTGTCTATTTTCCATACTGGGGACACAATCTTTCTTTGATACTGTATTTTGCCTATAGATGCACCAAACAGCCATTTCCTGTCCCTGCCAGCAAGCCGCCACTGGCCACCAAACACCCTTACCCTCTTCGCACACACACCCCTCCACCCGTCCCAGAAATTTTCTTTTGATCTGATTGGAAACCCTTCTCCTTCTGTGTTTTTGCGCAAGATATCTGTCCTCTATCCTGATACTATTTCTCTTACCAGTGCTGTGAGTGCTCTAAATTGTCTTAGGAGCCTAGGGTTTGGACACACATAGTCAGAGAGAATTACAGGGAATTTCTATTGCCTGCCCAGCCAGATCCCTCTGTCAAGACTGTGAGCACAGGGCCAATTCTCTAATAGAATTGGAGTGAGAAGAGATTGTAAATAGGGAGAGCAGAAAATCATAGGTTAGTAACACAGAATATTATCCCGCCATAAGGGTTTTCAATTTTACATCTCAGTATAAAAATCAAGCTACTGTTGCACACCTGCCTTGTAAATGGTCCTTAGATAGTCCACAGGGTTTTCCATTTTTTTCCCTTCCAAGTGAAATATGCAATAACCCCCTAAAAGTCACAAATTTAAAGGAACTACTCTAACTCTTTGACATAATCTTAACTGTAATCACCAAAATTTTCATGGCAATATATAACTGGGTTCAATAAGTAACAAAATAAAACACAACATAATACTTAGAACTGAAGCTTTGGGTGTAGACTGAATCATTGAATCTCATATGTAGTTTGACTATTAAGAAATAATACCTAGAATTAAAAGAAGTGTCATTCAGCCATCTCAAACAGACCTATCATTTTTAATTCTATATCTAAGGCAATTTATTTATACATTTTCATACCAGAGCAAATATGCCAGTTGTCAGAGTTTTTCATGTTTGTCCCTGAGGTTTGTGACATCATTTTGGACCAGAGGAAGGAATTCATAAAAAATGATCAGGCCATGTGACTCTGGCTAGTCCCCGTCTGCTAGATAGAATGCTATTTTCTAGATACCAGTTAATCTCAATTTTGTTCAGTATGTTAGTGGAATATGACTCTCTTGTCTATTTGTTTTCTGATTTGTTTCTTGTTCATCGCTCTCTTCTCTCAGCAAGGGCTGCTAAAGCTACAGCAGGAGCTGGGAGAGATTTCCAATTATGTGACAGCTCTTGTCACACCAGGTTGGCTGTAACTTTATCTATAGGTGGATGTACTTTCAGCCAGTTGTAGTTTAAAGTGCTGACTAATAAAGCTTGGGACATAAAGGTCCCATTATTTCAGGTGACGCTACTTCACGGAATGAATCTGCAGCTTCACTCATCCCTGACTTTTGCAAAAAAGCTGCGGATACAATTTTCCAGTGTCAGCGCTATCATTTGACTTCACTACAGCATGGGACTTTCAAGCTGGTTCTCTGTCAGCCCTACTAAAGATGTGATTTCCAAGTGAATTTACACTATTTGATTAATATTTTAATATTATAGTAAGTTTTAAGAGCAGTCATGCCTCAGCTAAATCTCATGGGCCATAATATGGCCACCAGGCAAAGCTGGTGGTGATCTGGAGAAACACCACATCATTAGGTGTTTCTCCAGATTTCCCATTACTGACAAACAGCTCTTGGCCTCAAGGAAACATCGGTGACTTCACAGAAAGAACATCCAATACTTGACCAAGAGTAAGGATATTGATTTTTAATATTTTCACTAAAAGGATCTATTATAACACTATGTGATTCTGTATCTACATAAGGCAGCTCTTTGATACATGTGAATCTTGTCCCTGGGCACACCTGTTTGAGACAAGTATATATACCTTTCCAAATTCAGTGAATTTATTTCAGTGGGCAAACATCTAAATAAATCAGTCTCTCCCTCTTCCTTCCACTTTTCCCATCTCCCCTTCCCTCTCTGTTTCTCACACCCCCCGGCAATTTTTTCATCTCTCTTTCTCAAATTGGACCTGAGAGCCACAGAGTCCAAAATCAGGTGGTGGTGGGCAGAGGAGCTTTGGGGCAAGGAAGCTATTTATTGGCAATGACGTAATATATAAACATAGAAAGAGAAGACTAGCCAGAGAGAGAATCTGAAAGTTCTGCAGAAATAAGACAGACCTCCATCCTGCTGCTTTCAAGTTCTCAAATGACACAAGAATGACTAATTTCCTTTGGATTTGCTTAAGTTAGCTTGAGTAGACTTCTGTTTCTTGTAACTAAAAGAATTGTAATCACAAGAGTTGGTAGCTTTATTTTGCTGAAAGTTATTTTAAAAGGCATTTATTGATTTTTTTTCCCTTTTAGTAAGTAATAGTAGTTGTAATTTGCATTTGGCAAGGAGATAAATTCTTTCAAAGTGCTTTTATATCTGATATATTAATGTAGCCACAGAAGAAAGAACAAGTGCTATACCCTTATTTGATAGGTAAGAAATTATTTTTAAATTTGATAAGAAATTTGATAGATAAGAAATTATCTTATTTTGGATAAGTCCAAAAAGGTCAGACAACTTGCTTAAAATCTCAAAGTTGGGAATAGTGCTGAAACTAGGTCCCTGACCCCAAGTATTAATGGTCTTCATGTCCTAAAACTGGCTCATAAAAGCTCCCCAACTCTGCACATGACCTCAGCTTAACATCATGTTCAGTGTTCAGTGATAATTGTTTTGGTGGCTTGAAATCAGCCCTAGTGGGAGTATTTATACTATAGACATCAGCAAACATGACAACTCATTACTTTTCAAAAAGCCAGTTGTTCAACCTGTATCAGCATTTCACTGCCTCAAACTTAATATTTTATAAAATAATTTACTATATATTTTGGAGCCAAGTGTATCCATACATCTTTAAAGGAGGGCTGAAAACTCTTAATTTACTCTTAACTGGAACTTTGTCAGTTACTTACAGCTGTGGGTGAAGACCTCAACAATGTTGTCGGAGAACAGTCTTGTAATATTTGTTCTGCCTTAAAATTAGAAGTATAAAAGACCACCAATATTATCTAGCTCAACCCTGTTATTTCATAGATGAGGAAGCTGAGGGCAAGAAATGAGAAATGGTCCAAGGTCTTAAAGCTGTAGGAAAGAAACGTTATGATGAGAACTCAGATCACCTTCTGTGTAGCCCAATACTGAGTAAAATCCATGCGTGGAAGACTGGGGAGATTGTGCTTAAGGCAAAGAAAGGAGGCCACAGGCAGAAGTCTAGAATCCCAGCAGGCTTATAAAATCTCTCATGGATTAGACTGAAAAAGAGATCATTGTAATTAATTACCAATGCCCAGTTAAAGTTGTAATCGTGCTAGTCGATTTGTTCATTAAGGTATGTGAGCAAAGCGATGTTTCTAATAATTAAAATAATCAATAAATTTACAAACTCAGTTTTGGGGCTAATTGTTTGTCTATTAAATACAAAGAGTCTTTTGCATAATGAGAAACTGTTAATATTCATGGAGAAAAAAAATGTGAAAATGAGAGGCACTTCTGCCCTTTCCAGTAAAATCATGGTCATTATTATATGATATAATAGACAAAGACAAAAGGGAGAAATTTTATGTATTTTTTAAAAGTAGTGAAGTGATCTAACTTGATCTAAGGAACACTGGTGAAATATGTTACAGGTTTATGCTTGATTTAAAATATAAACCACTTCAGAATAAAATTTGGTTTGAATGATCTATTGCTGACATTATTACACACACATCTCCTATAAATCAATATCATGAAACCAATAAGCAAGAAAGTAGTTAACTGATTTTTGTCAGTGTTTACTAAAATGATTGATGCACCTTTTATTTGAATATAAATTATCACAAAAAATATCTAAATTTTCCTTGTCAGTGTTGGCAGGGGTTGTTTTGGAAGTAGGCCTTCGTGACTTGAGTGTGATATGCTTAGTCAATCCACTTTATTTAGACAAAGTCTAAACACATTTCTAAATGGTAAGTCAATATACTCATGCAATTAGTAGTGATCTTTGGATAGCTAATTATGTGGTGTGCTCTCCTAATAAAAGTGGAATTAAGCATATTAATCACAATTAAACACCTGTTTCCCTCCTTCTTGTTCCTTATGCAATATTATCTCTGTTTTCTATTAATATAAATTGCCAAGTTACAATTAGCTGACTTTTATCAAACTCAGATGGCTTGATAAAGCTTTCAGTGGCAACATATTGGGGAACCCATCATAACCTAACTTCTCTTGGTTCCACCCCTTTAATGGTAAACTCTCTCTGTGTAAATGGAAAAAGATGAATAAATAAAATTAGCAAAGAAACTTCTTTATCCTGCATCCTATCCCTTGCTTTATCCACCTTCTTTCCCAGGCAGAATAAACAGAGTCCCTTCATTGGCACACCCGAGGACAATGGTTCTCAAAATGTGGTCCTAAGGTGCAGATTCAGCATCTCCCTAAGAAACTGGTTAGAACTGCAAATTCTTAAGCTCCACCCCAAACCTACTAAATCTGAAACTTTGGTGGGGGAGGTGGGGGGCACAAGCAATACCTTTTATAACAACCCCCCCCAGGTGATTCTGATGCTTATTACTAAAGTTTGAGAACTACTGCCCCAAGGGAAAGAATATTAAAGAAGACTTTGTCCAGAATATGTGAATTATTTTTTTGCTTTTTTCACTCTCCAAGTGGAATTGGAATTATTGATTCTGACAGCACATAGTGGACACATTTTTTACTACTCTATGGAGTGTTTTCTTCATGTGAGATTGATCATTCTGCATTTTATAAGCCTTTTTTTTTCTTTTCATTTCAAGACCATTTTAATAAGCCAACCAGGCATAAGCTCTGATGGAAACGGAAGAATATGCTGAGGTAAGAAGAGCCAGGTGTCCCATCTGACAGATAGGGAGGAACAGAGAAAGTGCAGGTAGAAGAAAAGCCTGGGAGCGAAGAGTCAATAAGGAAGCTCAAAAGTAAAGAGCCCCAGGCTGCCTCCTTGGTTCCCATCCCCAGGCCCATCGCCACATCCCCAGCTCCAGTGCCATCCCTGCAACTATTTACTCCCCTGTGCTGGTACCATCCTCCTCTTGGTCATCTACGCTTGAAACTTTATAATCTTATTTAAAGTGTCCCTTTTTTGTCCTCCAATTGTAGCCATCCACCAGATCTTGCCATTTCCTCTTTGAAAGGCCTCTTGCATTCATCCGTTGTGCTCTCATGCCTCCGCCATTCACATCCACAGACGTTTTTGCTTGTCCATTGTGTGTAAGCTCTACACGAGCCCTACTTCCTCACCCAAGGAAACAGCCTTCCGAGTGAGTGTCCCCCAGTGACCCCCTTCCAACCCATCTTGCAAACTGTTAGAAGACCATATGATTTATGGGAATCTGGATGGAGAGTATTTAGAGAGTCTTTATGGTAATCTTGTAACTTTTTCTGTAAGGTTGAAATTATTTCCAAATAAAAAGTTAGAGGTTCCTGATTTCCTACATTTCACTGACTGAAACTTTCTCTCTCCTCCTCGCTGCTCTATAGGTCTCCTTTTCTCATAAACTTCATGTTCCCTTCTCAGTTCTCCACTAAACATCATCCAGTACATATTTGATTTCCTAGCATGTACTGCCGGGTGATAGATTCTTGTTAAATCTTCTTTGTGCATCTACTATTTAGCAATTTTGGGAAAGACGATGTGAGTCAAAACATGTTCTGTGCCTTTAACTAGAGACTTCTTGGTTAGACCTTTGAGACCTCAATATATACCTTCCTACCTAACCAACCTACTTCCCAGTACCTACCTGATCTTCCTCATTCATTTCTTCACTGGCCCACAATCATGCCATTCTCATTTCTGCCTGTACACTTTCACCTGGATCGCCCTCTGCTTATTCAGATGGCAGGCATCCTCCAAGACCCAGGATGAGTCTCTCCTCCATTTAGGTCATCGGGACCAACTCATCTTCACTGATTTGCCATCTTCACCACACCCAGAGCACCCAGAATCTACATCACACAGCAGCAAGTTCTTATTTTCTACTTTCCCCTGTCATCTCCAAAATGAATTGACAGGTCTTTGAAGTCAGGGACTATTTCTTACACTTTTGATCTTTTAGAGGCTGGCACAGGACTGACTCTATAGTGTGTATTAACAAGGGCCTGCTTTTTGATTGACATTTCGGTGCATTCTACAACAAAAGATTCAAATTGATTATCATTTATTGTGCATGCTACATTCAAAAAAAATTTTAATAAACATGGGTTATACATTTTCCCTTAACTTTTTCTCTCTAGGTGCCTAATCTATTCTTGGAATCTCTATGATGTTTAAGAAAAGATAGAATATCTTTTCTTATTAAATATATCTAAAAGCTATATACTGGTGCTATAAAGTCTGAAAAGTGCAGAAAAGTAGAAAGAAAAATGAACAATATTGGTCAAAGAGAACCTTATTAACATTCCTGATGTTATATTATTTTTCTACAAATGAGCCTTTATAACTCTTGCCATGCCTTTTTCACACAAAATTATCATGAGAATTTTCATTTTAAAAGGAAACATTATTAAGTGGAAATTAAACGCTAGGTAGGTAAAATTGTTTTTAAAAAACAGTTTGTCAGGGTATAGCACAAAGGACATTAAACAATCACATGTATCTTCAGAACTTTTGATATTTTGCCTAGGAAGTTACACAAAGTAGAACATAAGTGAGTCATTTTTTAAAAGGAGGGCAGCAAATAAATAATAAATCCAATGCAAAATGTTTTGTGTTTTATGCTCTAATTCACATCAAAAAACTTTAAAACATCTGAATAAGTCAGTTTTTGTTATGAGAGAGCACTTTTTCTCTTGGTTATCAGCAATTAGGTAATCATTTATGTGTAGTAGCTTAATCGAAAAGGCAACAATCAAGAAAATTAAAAGAAGAAAGAGGGAAAAGTAAAATGTAAAAAAAGTAAATTTTATAAAGTTCAAAAAGAAAAAAAAAGGATTTGAAATAAAATATTTTGAAATGAGAAATAAAAGAGAGATTAAAAATATGCTCCTGACAGGTTCAATTCACAGAGGGCACGATACTAGTGTTACCAAGTTTGAACCGGTCATTTGTTTGTGGGAAAATTAAGCATCATACAACAGGTAGAAAACAGAAGTTCATGAAGTTAAGTGAGATACCCAGGGTCACACATCAGTGTGTGGCAGCACCAGGAATGGAAACTCTGAACCCACCCAGCGCTCTTTCTAACTGATGCTCTCTTTACTCCTATTAGATTACTTCCACTAAACGTTGCTTTACTGCCAAAGACTGACTTTACCCTTAACTCCCTCTGGGGTTCTTAACAATGTGTGATATTTGTCAGAAGAACTATGAGTTAAAGAGTGTCCCATCATTTCCCCTCTTAAACACACCCACTAATAAATGCATTGCCTAGAGATAAAACATCACTTGTGCCATTTAATAAACAGAGACAAAATTGATTTGATTTTTTGGTAACCAATTAACTTCAATACCTCTTCTTGTCCCAAGTCAAGTAGGGGTTCTCATTTCCTGTCAGAAGCATACAAAACCCTGTAACTCTGAGCCCTAGAATATCCAGATCAAAAGGAATCAACAGGAGAAGTTATATGGACTGTGCCTTTTTGTATTGATTAACAAACGAGGCTGAACACTTTAATAGTATAAACAAAAATCAATAGCAGAGCTATTCCTAGAACTCGATCCCATTATTCTTTCTGTGACACCATGTAATTCTCATTCCATTCAGAAAACATTGCTTTAGAAATTTGTCAAGTAATATAAAAGGCAAATCACTCATTTATAGGAAGTAACAAAATGTTATGTTTTGAATCACTTAAGAAGTGCCATCTTTTCAGCATCTTTTCTTTGACTCATAGTATGATTTTTAAACCAAAAAATAGTTGAAGGACCATAAAGAAGTTATAAGTTATCTATGAGAAGGCAATAAGCAGCTCTAACAGCATTATAAGACACCAACTTGTAAGCTTTTATGGCAATGTCGCTTTATTTTTCAAATATTGGGAAAGTGATAGTTACAATAGATTGTATTTTTTCACAGCCCTAAGTATTAACATACATAACTATTAAATTTAAATTGTCCAAAATGATAATGGCAGTAGAAATTATGGCAGCAAATGTAAAAGCTGAAAAAATAAACAAAACTAAATTCACCATTGAGGTCTTATATACATTATTATTTGTATCTGCTTATGAATACATACATTTAAAAATAGCTGTTATTTACTTCTTTTGAATACCATTGTTTGTATTTTATGATAATAAAAAGCTAGATTTTCAAAACCCCATTATCAATCCAGTTTAGAACTTTGTTCTGCCAGTATGTCCAGTCTTAAAAATTGAATAGTAAGCATTTGCCCAGTTGAATTCCATTTAGTACTTTGTTGAAGTGCCGTATGCTAATCCCACTTATTAAAATAAAATCTGTTTTTAGAAAGAAAAAAAAAAAACAAGAAACCTCTGATTTAAGAAAACATACCTGACATGGATAGAATTGAGGATCTAGTTTTGCCACTACCTTTTTATCTGTTATGCTGCATAGGAATTTTTAAAGCCAGTAGCAGCTAGATTTATATGCTGAGTTCTGACAGGACTGCTATCAATATAATAGTCACAAGAATTTTTTTTTTTTAATATATGCTGAAATAAGTTTCTTATTGGCAGGGGTTGTGATTTATTTGCTTTTTAATCTTTGTATTCTTTGTACCTAGCATATTGGATAGCATCTAAGAGGCATATAATAAATGTTTAGCTAATGAATTCGAAAATGAATGCCCAGAAATGAGAAAATAAAGCTCTTAGCTTCTACCCATATCACACTGGCCTCTACTTGGGGTAGTGCTGTGGTTCAGAATGGACCCTGGGGGCAGACTATGCTACCCTAGTTGTATAGTAGAATTACCAGTGCCTGGACCCCATCCACAGGGAGTTGTCTTAATTGTTCTGGGCTGAATCCCAAGGAGAAATAATATTTAAATCTCAGGTAATGGACAAGAAGAGCAGGTCAGTCTGGGAACCACTGATGTATTTGCAAGTTTCACATAAGTTTCTCACATCCAGTGATAAATTAATCTTAGTTTTAAGCTAGTCAATTGTATGAAAATATTCTGCTTCAGTGTCTTCATTTTCCAAATGAGGAAACTGAATATTAGACAGCTTAATTTGTTTGTGTAATAGTAAACATCCAGTGTCAAAGCTAAGCCTGAAATTCAGGACTACCTTAATCCAGTGCTCATTTCCGCATCCCACACTGCACCATTACCCTCATGATCTTGGTAATGCTTTATGTGAAAAAAAATAAAAGCTGCTTCAAACAATAAAGTGTCTGTCCATATAGATTAAATCCCAGGTATAACAGTTGAGGACAAAGACGTAGCATTTTATTATTTTCAATGGCCAGTGCAAAACATAACCCTCTCAAGTATTTGCAGCTTGTATAATGCAATTAGATGACTGTGATGGAAAATAAAATTATTAATATATGTGATGTACAGCTCTGGACATTCATATAAAACTAATGGAGAGCTAGTTTGATTTTTTAATTAACTGGCTGTTATGGAGGACAAGCAAGATGACGAATGTCTGAGAACTCAGCCTTACCTGGCTGTGGCATAATGTAAAATCTCCTAAACATAATTATCCTTTGGCATCCCTAACAACGATAAGGACAACCAATCCCCATAATAGTTTTCTACGATGACTATGTTTCAGTTAATGGTGAGACAAGAGAAGAAGAAAATAATTGGCATAGTTTCCATCTCAATGTGAAGTTATTGCAGGGAATAAGAAGATACATGAGCTGGAGTCCTTTAAAAAGTTTGGGCATGAAGGAAAATTGTCCTAAAGGAAAGAGATTTCATCTTTCCTAGGTTAGTGTTAAAAGTTGGTACATCGCTGTGAACAATTTGGAGCTATAGATTGACCTTAATTATTTTCTTGAGGCTTATCCTACTTCTTTTTTTTTTTTTTTAAGTATCATTTTAACTTTATGTATGTATGTATGTATTTATTTTAATTAATTTATTTATTTTTGGCTGTGTTGGGTCTTCGTTGCTGTGCGTGGGCTTTCTCTAGTTGCGGCGAGCGGGGGCCACTCGTCGTTGCGGTGTGTGGGCTTCTCATCACAGTGGCTTCTCTTGCTGCGGAGCACAGGCTCTAGGTGTGTGGGCTTCAGTAGTTGTGGCACGCGGGCTCTAGAGCATAGGCTCAGTAGTTGTGGAGCACGGGCTTAGTTGCTCCAAGGCATGTGGGATTTTCCCGGACGAGGGATCGAACCCGTGTCCCCTGCATTGGCAGGTGGATTCTGAACCCCTGCGCCATCAGGGAAGTCCAAGAAACTTGTCCTACTTCTAAAACACACAGCCCTGGTATTCAAGCCAGTTTAAGTATTCTAATGAGTTCCTTTTAATGACTTTAGATATTGCTCTATGACACTGGTTATCATGACAGTATTTTAATGGTGAGAAAAAGGCAGAAGCTGTAAACTTCTGCCAGAGAGGATAGGGTCAAAATGTTACAGTTTAGGAGGATGAAAGGATTTTTTAGCCTACTTCAAACTTATCCAACCAAGTAAGTAATTTTTGACTGGTTTGTTCATTATCTGCAATAGTTCCCTATCTTTAATGCTTACACAAATCCATAAAATCAATGCTAATTATTTCAGAAATGTGAAAAAGATTGTTAAATATTGTTCAGTTATTCCTAAAAATTTCTTCTTTGGCCCTCACCAAGATTAGTTTTTTTTTTTTTTTTTTTTTTTTACTGTGAAGTCAATTTTGGTTGGAAATCTGTTCCATAATAACCGAAGAAATAAGTTGTATGCTTTCTCAGTTACAGATCCAAATGCTCTTTTTGCTACCTGGCTCAAAGGTAGGGACCAGAGTTTTCTCTGCTGTAACTCTAGGCGTTCATTAAAAATATCAGGCTGTGATACTGTGGTGCGTACAAATTGGACATAGTGCTAGGTACTCTGAAGAGTAAGCTGTGATGGTGTTCCACAAAATGTGTCTAGAAGCTAATGATTTATCTAGAATTTTATGGTATGATCTCATTAGTTTCCAAATATGTAATGTCTGAAAATGAATGTTATATAATAGCTACTTTCTTTCACGTTATTATCAAAGCATTTACATTCACATCAATGGAGACCATTAACACCTCAAGTCAACTGAAAATTTTCAAGATATTGAATAAAAGAATAATTTTATATTGGCTAAAAGCACAATACCAAATTGTCAAAGTTGTAGTAATGACCGATGTGTGATAACATAGTATGTTATTACCTGTATGTATACATTACTTTCAGTGTAAGAGAACTTTCACATTTAGAATGCTTTAGGTTTTATTTTATATTTCTAAGCGAGCATGAAAATTGCTTGACTCTGTACTTACTCTTTTGAGGATTCTTATAATAAAGGGCTAATGTAAATAGTTAAATAAGTAAACTGTTTCTTGGATCCTGTATTCATGGATCAATATACAATTGTTTATGCTGTTCTTTTGGGCTCTCTTACCAAGTAAAGCTGAGATTACTATTCAGAGGTTTAGAATAAATTGTGGTAAGAGAATAGGAAAAGCAATAAAGAAAATAGGTAATGGTGAAATAAAATCAGTGAAGTTTGTCACTTGGTTTAAAATTTTGATACTATATTATATTCCTTAATATTATTCGTATTGGTTACTCTTAGTTTCTATAGTTTTCATTCCGAATGTTTAAAAGGAAAGAGAATGCAGTTTTATTTTTGGAAAAATAATGCGTTAAGCAATATTTTTTTCCCCAGAATAGATTAATTTTCAAACATTTTGCTCAGAAATGCCATTTAACTGACAACCAGTTCAACTCATTTTAACTGGTATTTTAAAATCTCTTTTTTTACGTTATAAATGTAAAATGTAACACCGTGCTTATTAAATTTTTTTCACTGTAACAAGTTTGTATAACCCTTTTATCGATAATGATATCCTGCTGAAATTCCTGTGGCTTTGGCTGGTTCTGCCCCCTGAGACACTCCAGCCTCTTGCCCCTGTCAGCCCAGGATCTTCATTAGTAATCACAGGATGGGGTCAGAGGACAAACGAGGCAAATCTCCTTTTGAAACCTTTGATTTGACACCTTAGACCAGCAGAGAATCACGTTTCCATATAAGCACAGAGCATTTTCCCCACCAAGCAATATGAATTACTCCCTAACTCTTTCCAAAAAATGCTCTTGGAGTAGACTGAATAGGAGTAAGAATACAGAAAGAACTTGGAGGGTCCGCACCAGGAAAAAATAGCAATAGCTAAAATGTCTGAAATGCTCAGTGTCTCCTAGGTACTGTTTAAGTGCTTTACCTGCATTCACCAATTTTATCCCATTAGTAATCTTAGGAAGGAGCTAATTATCCCCCTTGGTTTTAATTTTTATTTATTTATTTATTTTTAATCCTTATCTTTATTATTTTTGTTTATTTAAAAATTTTTTTTGATTGAAGTATCGTTGATTTACAATGTGTTAGTTTCAGGTGTACAGCAAAGTGATTCAGTTTTATATATATATATATATATATATATATATATATATATATATATATATATATACACACACACACACACACAATATGTGTGTGTATATGTGTATATATATATATTATTTTTCAGATTCTTTTCCCACATAGGTTATTACAGAATATTGAGCAGAGGTCCCTGTGCTATACAGTAGGTCCCTGTTGTTTATCTATTTCATATATAGTAGTGTGTGTATTGGAGACTTGGAGGTTTAGTGCCCAGATAATTCTTTTTCCAAGTAATTATCTTATATGATTCTTTGATTAAAACAAAACAAAATTAAAAAATGGGGACTAGTAGGGGAGGAAGATATAGAAATAAATGGACTTTTAAAATCTTTATTTTTTCTTCTTTTTTACTCCATACTGGGGCTGATGCCAGCGCTTACTATGCTGTAGCTCTGGTTCATCATCTTGTTACACTATGTTTTCTTCCATGGTCACATTTTCACGTGGGGCACCTAGGAGCCATGATAGCTGCAAACTGTATTGAAGCAATCTGGTTGGAAACTATTTCATGTTCTCATAATTGTTCTGATTTACTGTGATGTAAAATGGAAAGAAAAGAGAGCACTATCTTCTCTTTCTATGTGAAAGAGAAGTTATGTAGCCATTTTGGACCTATTCTGGGATCTATTTCCACATCTATATTAAAAGGATATTAGAGTACATAATTGCCTGTGATCCTACAAACACTAATAGTTCTATGATTCTTTCTTTCATAAATGACGAAATAGGAGTATAGAAAAGATTGAGTCCCTCAGTTGATGTCACATACCTCCCCACCACATATACACACAGTAGTGGCACAACTGGTATTAAAACTGTTTCTCTTAAATCCTGAATCAGGTACTTATTACCATACTGTGTGGCCTCCTCTGAGATCAGTGTCAACCCAGTGAAGTTGGAGAGTTGCCCTGTAGTGTCAAGTAACGTGGTTTTGCACTTGGCCCTGCTCTATCTGACAGCTTTACCAGCATCATAACTAAAGATATAGCATTCATGTCAAGTTGATGAATGTCTAAACAGTGCAGCAATTCCTAATTAGCATCTATGAAACAACAAAGAGTTTAAAAGTCTTGAAAAATGGGACTGATGAAGTGATTTCAGTAAATGAAACTTCTGTTTGTCAGTCGTTACTATAATTTGCATAAACAAAATGGGAAAGATTGGTTAACAGTATTTTAATTGACACAGGTTTACTGCTTATCAACAGTGTAGGGAGGATATTTGAAATCTGTAGAGTAATCTTAGGCTACAAGGAAATATAACATCTGTGTGCAGATAGGTGACTTTATAAATGAAGTAGTGGGTCTCAACGTTTGCTCCCCCACTACCCTCTTGACAGATAATGCTTACATGTATGTTACTGAATTTTTTTCATACAACAGCATAGCTAAAAGAAACTGCCACCAAGTGTGTGAAATTTCTGTACTTCTAACTCAAATCTTTACCGCTTGAGGTCTCAGTGATTGGGGACACCCTGTCTGTTGTGAAGAGTGGATGCAAACCACAGAGAAAGACCATACCTAGGCTCCAGACCCACTTACTGCATCCATGAGCAGGGACGGGAACAAAGCAAAAGTGTTGTGAAGAGGGCAACTGACACAGAGATAGGCCGGAAATTGTCCTTCAAAGCAAAGTTAAAAGAATGAGGAAGCTTTAGCCCAGAGAAGGGACTTACAGGGACTTGAACTATCTTCATGTAACTTATAAGAATGGGTGCCCTTTCCAAATCATTCTGACCATCTAGGTAAACAGTCATTCTGGATTATGAATGGTGATAATCTAGCTACATGCATTCTTCATATCACACAACTGAAACATTCTTAAAAATGTAGGAAAACAATATTTTGCAAACAGATATTTTTTCTTACTTTAGTTTTCATTTCCATCTCAATGATTGTCTTTATTCCTATGTATTTTCTGTGGGCAGATACTACTCAAATTTACTTGATGCCTTTGCCCTCGGTATGTCTGTAATGGGTCATAATACACTTAAATGCAACATAAAAACTCAACTGAAAGGAACATTGTAGAAAATCTATTTGAAATACAGATACTATCCTCCTTTCCTCCTGAAATAATCTGCTTTGATGGATATAGAGCAAATAAATAATTTTCTTGTAACTAAACCCCACCTATATTTGAATTGTGTTTCTTTTGTTTTCATTATTATGGTTATGCAGTGGGTTACAGTATCTTGGCCTACTATTAGTAATGAATATGTCCTCGTGGGAATTTGTGAACTATTGGCAATTGAATGAGAGGTTTTTCATTGCTCTGTTAATAGCTTGCCCTTTTCCTATGTAACAGGTCCTCCTTTGTGTATGTCCCTTGCTGGGGCATACACTTCATCAGACTGTATAGAGGAATTCTATCTCTTAGAGAAGTTGCAACAAAAAGAAAGAAAGAGAGAGGGAGGGAGGAAGGAAGGAAGGAAGGAAGGAAGGAAAGAAAGGAAAGAAAAGAAAAGAAAGAGAGAGAGAGACAGGGAGGGAGGGAGGGAGGAAGGAAGGAAGGGAGAGAGAGAGGAAGGAAGGAAGGAAGAAATTTAAACAGAAGCACAACAGCAAAGTGATTCATTTGAATCCTTTTATTATGTTTTTGCCAAAATAAATATCTGTATAACAAGTTTTATCATAGGAAATTATATTAAAGGAATTGTGATTAGGCTTGTCATTTTCCAAGTGTATGTACAAATTATTTTCTTTTTAGTTTTACGATAAAAAAGGTTTTACAATATTCTTAAAATATCACAAATATAAACAATCTATGTGATCAGTAATAAATCAATGAATGGTTGCAAGAAAAAGTCACTTTATAATTTTTAACCTCCCAAATCCACATAAGATTTCAATATTGGTTTCCTCTGTATCAAAGACAGTTTTTTTGTTTGTTTGTTTTCATTTTTGTTTTTGTTTCTTAATTAGTGGAACAGAAGGGTTTTAGCTGCTGCTTCTATTAAGGTGGCTTGCATTTACTTAGTGGTTAAACTATTCTGTGCTTTCTGATTTACAGATTTTTTTTTTTCAGATCTACATATACATGTATCTATTCTTTTTGAAATTCTTTTCCCGTTTGGGTTATTACAGAATATTGAGCAGGGTTCCCTGTGCTATACTATAAGTCCTTGTTGGTTATCTAGTTTAAATATAACAGTGTGTACATGTCAATCCCTAACTCCCAATCTATCCTTCCCCCTCTTCCCCTCCGGTAACCATAAGTTCGTTCTCTAAGTCTATGAGTCTGTTTCTCACAGATATTCTTTTCCTTCAGACCTTCACCAGTATATTTCACAAGTGCTATTTGTGAAGCAGTCTAGCCAAATTATTCATGAGTTTATTTAAAAATATATTTATGCATATGCTATCTCTGCAAGACACAATAATTGACAACAGTGGCATAAATTCCATTAAAAGATAGGAGTAGGTATAAACATTTCTATATGTGTGTATGCTGTGCCTATGAGCATACAAAATAGTGTTTCTTTAATTTGTTTTCTGAGTGACCAAGCAGTCTTCATGGAAAGCAGTCCAAAAAAAAAAAAAAAAGGGCTAACAGCTATTGAAGTCTTCTTTTTTAAGCTCAAATTATATTAAACAACTAAACTAATTCATTTTAATTATTACTATAGTTTACCCTCTTTTGAACATAATCCTTCTAGATATATTGTGCATGCTCTAAGTTTGCTTAAAATACAGGTATAAAAATGTAATTGGTTGTTGTTTAAATTGAGACCACCTTATATAGGCAACAAATGGTTTATTTTGGAAAGTGTAGTCTTTCAGTAATTTAAACTAAGCTCCTTTAAACTCAGTTTGTCTCCTACTTTTAAAACCTCCCATGGTTTTCTATGTGCTCTCTATTCATAAACCTCTGATGTTTTCCATGCATGAAGAATAAATTTTATATTCTAAACCTAGACTCTGGGCTCTTGCACAGAAATCTCAGGGTGTTCCCAACACATGCCAGTTCTTTCATCAATCTTACATCTAAAAATGCCTTTTCCTTATACTCTGCCTACAAATTCTACTCATAGGTCAAGACAAATTCAAATCCTGCCTTTCCCATGAACATCTATTTAGCCTAGTGAAGCCACACTCATCATTTCCTAGTCCAGCCTCATATGGGTACAACTCATTGTGGCTAATGTCATGGCTTATTTGAGAGGCATAGATCTTATCTTACCAGCAGGGCACCCTGAGAACAATGTTGATCATCTCAAACCAGTTTTATATTCATCCCAGGATATATACATAGGCGTGGAATTAATGCTTTATTTATATAAGTTTGGAAGGCTTTAAACTTGAAAGTGTCTTAACTAGATCAAAGTAGGGCATGACACTGTTCATGTCTACAAGGGTATTTCCCTATCATAATTTTTAGTATCTTATATCAATAAAAGGCATCAATCAAAACAACTAGGTTAATTCATTTACTTATTCAATACATTTTACATAGTAGCAGCTCAAGCTTTTATTCTTAGGTCGAACCATACAAAATTGCAAATTTTATAGTTCAATATGGTTGAACATCAGCAAATTCATATGATTCAACCTAATATGTGCCAAGACCTGTGGATGTAGTAGTAAGTAATAGAGGCTGCCTTTATGGAGCTTAGAGTATCGTCAACTAGAAGAATTACCTTTGATGTTTCTAGGCCACTGAGAGTCTTAATTCTTTTCTAGATGATCTTATGACTGGCTTTGTTTGGACAATGATCCTTGCAAAAACCAGTTTCTTAGTGTAGTTCCCAGAGATATTTGATGAGTTGAATAAGTCTTTTTTCATCAATTTGAAAAGGTTGAGATATGCCCCAGCTTCTCTTACCAGTCAATTAAAATTTTATCATATGTCTATTTCCATTGTTCCCCTAAGCCTATTAATGCACCTTATGTTGCCTCTTAAATGAATAAGCTTAATAATTTTTTAAAAATTTCTGTGTGCAATTATTCAGTTTCCTTTTGTTGACTCCTTTCTAGTTCTTCGTAATGAGACCAAGTGCTATCACCTCATAGCTGGTGTAAGAATTATTTTTTCCCATATTCATGCACTTCTTGATTATTAAGGCTTAACTCACTTTTTTTCTTTTAATTTCCCAGACTATAAGAGGTTGATTTCTTTATATTTATCCTTACAAAGAAACTATTCTGCCTTCCCCAGTAACCTGCTTTGCCTAAATTGTTTTCAGTTCCAACCTGCTCCTCTGGAAGAAGAGTGGCCAGAATAAGACAGAGTGTTCCCTGTGCCCTGATGGTAGCTGATGCCCCACAGGTCTCTTCAAGGTTAGGGAAAGTGTTTTCCCTATTGTCCTCCTGATGGTAACCAGCATATTTCTGGCCTTTCTGACTCAGAGCAGCACAAAGAGCTTCTGTCTCCAGAAAATAGAACACTGTGACTCTACATCTTAACTGTAAACTCAGAGCCCATCCCTTAAAAACTATAAGTTGAATTTATTTATTTCTGAGTCCTTATCGTTCATAGGTCTACATTAAAAATCATCTTCTGCATTAATTATAGTGGATTCGTACAAAACTTTGCAAATCTCTATCACATTTTTAATTTGTTCCTTTTAACAGCCCCAAGAGGTAAATTGAGATGACGTTCTTAAGCTCAAATTTATAGAAGAGAAAATAAAGATTTGGGCGGGGGGGTTTACTCAAGGTTCATTAAGAAGTCCATGGGAAACTAAGAACAGAATCTAAGCCCTAATCCGTGACTCATTTGACTACACTAAGTAGTGTTTTGGCATGTCACAAACTAGGAAAGTTGGATGCCTTCAAGACCTACATTAAGAAAAAAGTCTTAAATCCTGGCTAATAAGACATCATTAATGAATCAGTTATGACCGTTCTTACTATTATCTTTCATCCTCTCTTATGACTTAGTGCTTTCTTAGTATTTTTAAGCTTCAGATACCTACTGTTTGTCTAAGATTATCAGCTGATTCCTTTATATTGTGTTACTAATCAAACTATCTCAAAGGCATTTTGCACTCCACTTTATATTTATTGAGGTATTTGAGGTATCTACTCTGGTTCCCCTTTAGGTATACTGGCCTTAGATTGATTTTAACACCTTTTTGAAACTCAGTTCAGTTTTAGACAGACCTCTAGAGGCTCAGTCCTTTGATTCACCTAATACTACAAGTGTTTTTTGGCTTAGCTGAATCTTGAATAAATCTCAGGTATTCGTGTGAAAGCCCCAAATAACACCTTCCCAAAGTATTTGCTTCTTACTTTAATCTCATGTGTTAGAAAACTTTCTTATAGAATTCTATCTCAAGAAGCAAGTACAGTTTCATCCCAAGAATATGTTAAGAGATGTACTATAGATCCCTCTTGTTGACTGGCTTCAGCCAAGAATGATAATGATATATGTGGCTCTTTGCATCCCTCAGGCCTTGAGACACCAAGTTTCTTTTTAGTAGAGCATCATTTTAGTCTCCCCTACCACCCCTGCCCAAACTAAACTTGATATGTTTACTATGGTATCTCCTGGTCTACAATGTTAACTTAGCGACTACTTGCTTTGGGTTTATTATTTAATTAATATTTTCTGATTTTAAAGGCTTCTTGCACTTCAGGAGCAAAAAATGCTACGTTGCAATGTCTTTACACTTACAGCTATTTTAAAAATCAGACTATCTTCTTAAAGACGCTGCATTTCTCCTTCTAATATTTTCTTGTGACCTAATTAAGCTGACGTTGTTTTCCTGAAAGAATGTCATTAACTTGTAGCTTTCCCTGTTTGAATGATGAAGTGTCACAGTATCTTAAGTTTAAGGTAACGATGCTAAGGTTGTGCCAGTCTATGTCAGGCGGCCTTATTGACCTCTTCAGAGCAGGTGCCAAGCTTTTAGCCTTCTGATAAGCAAATAGCGTCCTGTCCAACACTATCTAAGAGAAGATTTCATAAACTATGGGGAAAATGTACTTGCAAGGGAGGTTTGGGTCCTTTTTCCGGGGTTATTGTTTTATCCAGACTCATCACTCATGTATTTCAGAGTCACAGTATTGAGTTGCTAGACTTTACCCAAATTGTTTGCAACCAAGACTATTTACTGACCACAATGGAATTGTGTCGTCTTCAATAGCATTCCCTTCGTTCCCTATGTGTTATCGAATGAACACAAATCTCTCAAGGAAATATGGGAGCACAAAATGTATCAAATTCAGTTATCTTATCAAATTTGGGCATGTGAAAGTATGAAGTTTCCTTAATCTCTGACTGTCTCAACATTCCTGTCATGTCCCACTTGTAGTCAGAAAGAAATTTTCCTGTATAGGGGAAATAGTCATCTTATTAAAGAAATCATTTTCAAAACAAGGTTTGAGGTAATGCTATGCTCTGTCTTTTCTTTTGCTATTTTCTTTCATTTAAATTTGTTTTCATGTGAAAGCTCTGTTAAACTTTTTTAATAATGAATACAAATACCAAAAAGAGATCATTCTGAGTTATATATTTACTGTCTGGGATGACCATGGTGCTCATGGTTCTTATTCCTCTTTCTTATTTGCCCAAATGCCTAGACATAAACCTCTTGTGGATGCAGAATCCCAGTTAGTTTTCAAGGTTGCCATTACCCAAGATTGCTTATATTTTAATTATAAATAACATTAATTTTGAATGATTAGATGGATTTTCATCAAATTTCTAGGGTATGTTTGTAATGGTCTTACTTAAGAGATAGGTTTCATGGCTTAAACAAAATTCACTTTCTAGGATCTTAGGTAGAATCTCAGAAACAATCATTTATAGTCTAAATTAGAGTTTCTCTCCTGGACAAGCAAAAATTAAATTCAATATGAAGGCAGTAGAGTGACCAATTGGAAAAGATGGACTCTCTCAAATGCAACCAAGTAAGATTCTCAATGTGAAAAATATTTGAGCATCCACAGACATGGACCATTCTCTTCCAAAGCATGGAAATCTTTGTAAGTGCTGATAGAGATATGTCATATATCAAGAATCCATGGGCAAACTATGATTTCAAACATGAACGCTAAAATTCATCATGCTAAAGAATGTAACATTGAAAATGTGAACCTAAATACATATTTTCTGTTGGGAAGTATATGTTGGAGTCAACTAATGAGTCTCTAGGAGGGCTCTTAAAACCTTTATTAATGAAGAAATGTGCAGTTTCAGACATATGAAAAATAGTATCATGATTTATCGTGCCTTTTAATAGGTGCCCCTTAGACACCAACAAATCCCTACTACTTCCCCTCCATTTAAAAAACTTTGCATTTCCCAGTGAGCATCTCTTTTGCCCTCACTATTAATTCATCACAAGGGCAGACACCTACATTATAGTACTTGACTTGCAAATAATATACATTTTTACATTGACAACTCTACGTATCATGCTCCAAGGGTTATTTATGTGGACCGCAAATATATGGACCATACTGTGATTGATGTACAAAGACACTTTCTCAAGGAATTTACATTTATTTTAGCAATGTTAGTTACTAAAATTATATTTCACACTATTATTGGAACTCTAAAATTGATATTTGCTTTCTACTACATTTGTTTGATGATCATTAATGATTATCCTGAGCTAGCAATGTAATGTAGCTATTGATATATAAGGATAACATATAATTTTAAGAATTTGTTCATAAACAATTTGTAAGAAAGAGGATGAAGCTGTTAATCCAATTGAATAGACCATACATGTTTGAATGGCTCAGTTATTGGACAGAGTGGAATTTTTCCATTTTCTGTAACACATAAATGTTCACCATATGCTTTATAATTGAGGATTCAAAGTTAGAACTATTAGTGGGAAGCAGCCGCATAGCACAGGGAGATCAGCTCGGTGCTCTGTGACCACCTAGAGGGGTGGGATAGGGAGGGTGGGAGGGAGACGCATGAGGGAGGGGATATGAGGATATATGTATATGTATAGCTGATTCACTTTGTTATGAAGCAGAAACTAACACACCATTGTAAAGAAATTATACTCCAATAAAGATGTTAAAAAGATTAAAAAAAACAAAAACAAAAAAACAGAGTTAGAGCTATTTTAGAGACTGGGAGAGGGTACTGTTGATACATGTGAACTATTGATGTCTTTATTTAGAACTTCCTCTATCACTGAAAAAGTAATGAGCGAGACTCTTTCAACTATATCATGGATAATTATTTTTCATATTTAAAAATGAAAGATTCTAATGGGCTATTTGAAGCACTTTTCTTTTTCCTCTGTGGGGACTAACTATAGTAAAAGCCTTAGTTCACTTTTCAAGATTGTGCCTTGGCTTCAGCCTTTAATTTTGTCATTGTATATTTTATTCTTCCCTTGACAATGACTTGCAGACCGATTTTCTCTTTATTAACAAGGGAAAAATAATGTTTGTGAATAAGCTAATCATTCTTTGTATTTGGCCAGACTTCATTTTTCCTATCTTAGACTGACTTTAGAAATAGTTTATTTTATATTTTGGTAAATATATACCCTACAAACCTAGTGATTCTTACTTTAAAAAGAAGAAAATACTGCCAATTTTATCTCAGATGATGATTATGCTAAGACTCTATTATATAAACACTACAAGGAATCTTTAAATCATTCTGAATGGCCTCCCTTCAGTACAGCAATTATTCTCTTAAATTTCAAAAAAAAAAGTGACTCATCTCTAAAATTTTTATTTTATTTTTATTTTGTACACAATAAGTAATAAAAATATCCAAAACCTTTAACCATGGGGAGCTCTTCCAGCTCTATGCTTCCTCTCATGTATAAGATCTAGATCATAATTCTTAATGTTATTCAATCTAGACCACTGTAGTTACAAGTATTTCATTCACAAAAACAAATAAGTTTCTTATTTAAGAAAATTGCCTGGAAATTGCTTTACCTAATCAAATCAACCATTCCCCATTTATTGTGACCATACTTTCTTAGATCACAAGAAAATATACAAAATGCCAATTAATTTTCATGTAGTTAGAAACTAGTATGAAATGTTTCCTGTGATCTGAGAGCTTCTGAAATCAAATCTCTTTTCTCTGCTAAGAAAAACTTTGGCATTGTGGAAATCTCATCAGTTATTCACCGTGAAGTTTGTTATGCACTATTTCTACCAATAGAAATCTAAGTATTATCAGTGTGACTCCTGCCAGCAGACTACAAACACTGCAAAATACAATTTAGCTCTATCTAAGATTATTTCAAGTTTTGTTAGTCTAAATCTACTGAAGAGGATTGCGTAGGCAAAACCAACAAATTATGAATATAACAGAATGAGGACAGTAAAGATTAACTTGATTAAATATTCATTTATTTTTAAATTTCCCCTCACTTTTTTCTTTGATGGCACATTTAACTAATGGAATACCAGATTATTTAGTGCCTAATTGCATCTGGACTTTGCTTAAGGTTGGTCATTTTTTTTTTGAATCATTTTTGGCATTTAAAATCTTTATACTGAACCCTTATTTGTTCTCTGTTGGGATTTCACTTAATTATTTAAGAGTTACAGGAAAGAGAAGAAATAATGGGTGCTAAAAGCTGTAACTCAGTAGATAAAACTTCATATTCAGTCTTGTGCTGACAGAAAGCAGCACAGCAAAAACTTCTAGGGTCAGTTATTTGTTTTACTTGACCATGGAAAAATAATCTAGGTGGTTTCCATGCCTCCATGTGCCAGCCATTAAAATTAAGAAGCTGTATTGGGAAAGAATTGGTTAAAGAGTTGAATGTCTTAAACAATAAACTGTACCCTAAAGAGAGGGATAGTCTAATCAGTATCATTGACTGTATTAGCCTCCTAAAAATGGATTCCTTGCTTCAAATCCTGCCTCACCACATTTGCTCTTCAAAAATTAGTCAAAGTGATCTTTGGAAAATGTAAATCTAACCATGTTACTCCTTCTTAAATTCCTTTTTTGGTTCCCTATGTTTTTTTGTTTGTTTGTTTGTTTGTTTTTTAAACATCTTTATTGAAGTATAATTGCTTTACAATGCTGTGTTAGTTTCTGCTTTATAACAAAGTGAATTAGTTATACATATACATATGTTCCCGGTTCCCTATGTTTTTTAGGGAAAATTGCAAACTCATTAAAGGACAACAAAGTCCTTCACAATGTGTTCCCTACTGATATCTGTAGACTCATCTTCTGCCCCAGCTAACAATCTCAGCTCCAGCCTTAAAAAAGGACTTAATGTTCCCTGAAGGTATGTTCCTTCTTGCTTTGACACCTGTGTGCATTACTTTTCTTTTTCCCAAATCTCTTTCTCTGCTCTCTCTGCCTGATTAAACCCCGATCATTTAGTCATTCAATAATCTTTCAAGATCTGCTCATGAATCATCTCTTCTAGTAAGCCTTCCAAGAGATACCACCTTGATCTCTACTTTGTGACCCAATAGCATCTGGTGCATTTTTCATAGAGTTCTGTAATCATTGGTTTACTTGTGTTTCTCCCTCCATTAGACTATGTGTTTTAAAGAAAAAATAAAGAAGAATATTATATTCATCACTGCATTCCAGGTGTCCAGCTCTGTCTTGGGATTGAATATAGTATATTCTCAGTGAACAAACCTCTGCTGAGTCCATGAATGGAAGGGGTTCTGTATTCAAACAAGACTCTGGCAATAACTCGCTGGTTGACCTTTAGTACCCTCCTTAAGTACCCCAAAGGCTCAGCTGTTTTTTTTCAAACAAGAGAGATTTTTGCTTCATATGGGTTGTTACAACTGTTAAGAGAAGTGTAAAAGTACTGTTAAAAAAAAAAAAAAGATACAAAGATAAGGTGATAATATCATTGTTAAACATATTCTTACTATTTCTGCAACAAAAATATTTGCGAAGATTTGTGATTATGTAAAAATAGTAAGGGGAGAATAAACTGCAATTGATATATATCTTTTCTTTTTCACTTTTTCTGAGTTCCCTAGAAGTACTTTGCTGCTATAGAAACACAAGGGGGTTGTCATAGTTTTCTTTGTATGCTTTATAGCTCTGTAGTTCCAAGTGCTAAATGGGAAAGACTGCTCCCTTAGAATAAGAACAGTAAAATTTTCCAATCAGAGCTCACTAATCAAATTGATTAGCTGCCCGAAAAATAACATTCTGAAATAGAACACATTCCTATTTTTAAAACATTTTTGACGTTATCTATTTTTCATTATTTGGTAGAGTGCAATTTTATTGTTTGGGGATGTTTAATTCACTTGGGAAACCAAAGTTGAGAAGGCAACTAGAGACTGTCTTTATGGAAGACAAAAAAAAAAAAAAATGTAGAGATACAAGCAAAAAGAAAAACAGCTTTAACTGTGTTATAAAGCAGAAAGTCAAGTTCCTTATTTGGGAAGACCACAAAAACTACCATCTCCCAGTACGTATTCCCTGAAATTTCTCTATTTAATCAGGTTTTAATATTTGACCTGAAATGACAGAACCCTAATTTTGAAAGAAGCATCAATAGAACACTAAGTGTGTACCCTTTTCCTCCTGGCAGGGTAGCTGTTCAGGGCAAAATCAAGTACACTGGAAAAGTTCAGTGAATTAAAAGCCAGAATAACTAGGTTCTACTTCTTGATTTGATGACTGGGCTGGGAGTTTGGTGGGTGGGGTGTTAATTTCACTTCTCTGTCCTCTATTTCATCATCTGTATAATGAAAGGACAGGACTACTATTCTCTGATATTCCCTAGTTCTGAAATGACCAGATTCTAAACAATCCTAGAATATATATCTTATATCTTCCAATGCAACTAACTGCTTTCTCTCACCTCAGCCAAACCCCCTTCCCTCAACAAGGAAGGAAGGAAGAAGGGGAAGGAGGAAGGTGGGTGGGTGAGAGGGAGGTGGAGAGCAGGAGGGGAAAGAGAAGGAGGGAGGGAGGAAGGGAGGAAGGAAGGAAAGAAGGGAGGAAAAGTGAGGGGGAAGGGAAAGAGAGAGGGAAGGAAGAAGGATATTAAAAATTATAGACTTGTATACATTTCAGGCTCTCTCCACTCTTGTAGTAAGGAAGTTATTCCTATTGTAATAATACCAAATGTGAATAATTCCTTTCCATCATACATGAATAAGTTTGGCTCATTAGTAGTAAACAGATTATCATCTCAGGATATGAGAAGTACATTGCTTCCTAGTAAGATAAAAATTGAAGGATACATTAAAGTATACTTATTATTCATACTGTGTAATATAAAATTCCATAAATAATTTGAAAGATAGTTTTCATAAATATTTCCAAAATTTTTAATAAAATTTTAAAATAACGTTTTGCATGGTGTGATATCTTTTTTACATGCAAAATATTGCTGGGAAGCATAAAAATTACCATATATGTTCAGTTATATTGACCTTTATGGAACCTTTAATGTATTCTCTTTCCATAGCTCTAATTTACCACTTTGAGGAATTGTTTTCTTTCTCCATGATCAGATATCCCACATTCTCCCCTGCCCCCTCCCACACACATATAAATGCCTGTAAACATTTATGTTCACATTCTCTTTCCCCCAACTTCCTCTTCATTCCGTGTTCCTTTTCCCTCTCTCTTGTCTTTAACCATTATAGCTGCTAAGTTAGGACAAGAAACTCTATCTCAGATATTACAGATTAAGAAATGCTGCTGGGGTAAACAGCTAGGTTTAACTTCATGAAGGGTCATGGGAAAGATTGGTCAGGAAGAAGGATCCTTATGAAGTGGACCTTGATCTTATTAATGTTCTGGGCATCAGAATGCCCACCAAAAAAAGAGGTCCCATGATAGCACTCCTTTTGATATGGTGCTGCCTCTTGTCTCCATGAATCTTGAGTGATAGAAAGAGAGGCTGAGGCCTTCATCCATTCTGGAGTAGTAGAAAAATGTGTATGAAGTGGTTATGAGTATGGGCTTTGCTGTCACACACTCCTGGAATTCCAATTATGCCCCTCAACTAGCTGTATGATTGTGGACAAGTGATATACATTCTTTGAACCTCAGAGACCTCATGTAGCCAAAGGATCATGATGAATGAACTGTACCACCTCACTTGTAAGGATTAAATAAATTAATGTACCATAAGGTAGTAAATTTTATTTTTCATTTAGACATGTGAAAACTGTATCAATGACCCCTTAAGACTATGCTTCTCAGAGTGTGGTCCTCACATACTTGCATCTATCTCAACTACTGGATCAGAACTTCTGTGAGTGATGTTGAATAGATGCACCTTTAACAAGGACCTGGGTAATGTTTAGACACCAAGGTGTTTTAGAAGCGCTGCCTCAGGGACTTACTTCCAATTTTAAAACAAAAATCAGTAGAAAAATTGGATTCAATCTGCAGTGTTCAACTTCTTACAAAGGTTTCTATTTTGTTTCAAAAGTATTTTTCCTTTATCTTCTGTACACTTGTACTGAAAATAATATATTTTGATGTAGGCATATTTGGAAGAACTCTTGTTTCTTAATATACCTAACTTTTGAATACAAATTACCAAGAGACCAAACTTTTGAGTTTCTATATTCACAGTGCATGCTTATTCACCAATATTAAAGTTAAGTGTGACTTTGCTTTAGTCATCTCCAATTGTATGGGATGTTTTCAAGTTGAGAGAGTAAAGGAAATGAAAGGAATTTTATGTCATAATCATATAAATATTTAAAGTGGTCTTTTACCAAAATTTACTGCGTCTGAGCTAATTGGTGGTTAAAATAAAGAGCTAATCATGATCAAGAAACAAGAAAAATTTAAGTCACAGTGTTCTATTCAAATAGAAAAGCTTTGTTATCAGATGAGGCTCATACTTAGTATTAAAAAAAAGATTTTCATTTTCTTATTCCTATTTCCATAAATTACAGTATATCTACAGTATTTCTAGGGTGATTGCAATGGAAGTATCCGTATCAGGCAGAATTGTGTTTTTTATTCTGTGCCAGTGAATATTCATGAGGTGATATCAGCAGTAAACTGAGTCAGCCTAACATTAAACTCCCAGTGGAATAAGAGCAAATGTTAGCTTGGTTGAATTATAATTATTAAAAAATTCAATAGTTAATACAAATGGTTTAATGATAAAATTGTGTTTGGTTTAAGAAAAACAAGTACTTGTGCTATTTGAAGAAACATTAGGTGAGATGAAAAAGAATTGGTAAAGAATGTCACTGTAACAAACGGAGTGATAGTTTTTAAACTGACCTCTGGACAAGGAGGCAGATAAGAACCTCTGTCTTGTCTTGAGCGTCACATTTTGGACAGATCAATGAAGTGGACACGTGGGAAGAGTGGAATGAAGGTATTCACTGAGAATCTGAAAGCACAGCGTGTATTACTTCATCAGGGAAAATGCTAAAACATGCAACAATGATACTGACAGGACAGAAAATTAAGCGAGCTCCGTTGATTTTTCCCTGGGTCCTCATATACCTTGCTAATGCACTGGAGGCTGTAAATAATACATACAACAGATTGCATTAGAGGCGATTATCTCCTTATTGCATGCATAAGTCAAAAGGCATTATTAGTGCATTAGGGACTGAGGGAAAACAGTTCCAGACTGCAATAGTCTCTTTGCCTAATGACTGTCATGATGGGGAATTTGAGAGCCAGAGACCAAACAAAACCATCTTCATAGCTCGTCTTGTGAATTGTCTTCCTCCGCATCATAAACATAAAAAAGGTAGTTTATGGAACAAATAAAATTTTTTTAATTCATGAAATTTTTATTAAATAGGGGAAGACTTAAAAAGGTCTTCATGAAGGAATATTTAACTGATCCTGTGATCCTTCTAAAATCTGTGGTTATTTCTTTTTTAACCTATGCAAGATAATTGTAAACAAACTAGTGTTACAAGCTATATATGATTGTCTCAACAATTTGTGTAGTCTGGAGGAGGGTTATATATTTTAATCCTTTATTGTATACTCCATTGCTTCACCATGATAGACATTAAATAAAGCAGAATGGTCCTTCCATATAATTCCATCATATTGATAAATAACCAAAAGTGTTTTCCCCTTGATGACACATTTGTATGTAATCTACCAAATGTTAGTGGAATTGTTTTTCCTCCCAATAGATTCTTGACTAGAAACTCACTTTGACTTTGTCACACAGAAGAATGATTAATTTTGGTCTTTATATAGTCTATTTCTGCAGCCTTTTTGTCTCCTACAGCCTTCTAAATTATGTTCAGTATCTGGCTTTGGCGAACGTTTTCAATGATGAAACAAACTCAGTCTACCTTGGTGGGTAGTGTATGTTCTTTCCCTTCCCTTTGAGTGAGATCTGTCCAAAAGTACAGAGCACTGATTAAGTTTTCAGTTAAGATGATAGGATTTCTAGGATTTATAAAGGCAAAGTTGATGACCTAGAAATCCATAGCCTCTGTACAAGCTAATTCCTAGAATATATAAGAAAAGGTAAAATTTTGACTTAATAGGAACAAGATACTCCTTTTATAAGTCGATTCTAAATTCTCACTGACACTTAGATGGACTTTGCCCCCTGGAACTTAATAGGGTCACAGTTCTAACTTTTTATTTTAGGGGAGTTTTAGGTTTACAGAAAAGTTGCAAAGAAATTACAGAGTTCCCATATAGTTCACACCCAGTTTCCCCCATTGTTAACATCTTATGTTCCTATGTATATTTGACATAACTAATAAATCCATATTGACACATTATTTAACTAAAATCTAGCTCTGAAGTTTTAAAAACATGTTAGAGTGATAAAAAATAATTTATATATAACCAATTAAATGTTCATCTGTCAGTTTTAAAATAAAGACCAATTAGAAAACTTTTGCAGCAAGAATATCATCCCATATCAATTCATTAGAAATGATTTTGTGATTCAACACAGGCAACTAAATAGTAGCATATAATAGATAAAAACAACTTTGTAGATTATCTTGTATTGCAATTCATTTCAATACCATATTTATTTAGCCTTGATCACTTCTAAATTCTCGAAGAAACGTTGTATGTTTAGAAAACCTTGAACAGACAATTTCCTATTTGACTTTTGAAAAAAATTAAGCATTTTGTTGCAAGGTTAATTGTCTCAGTAGTGACAAAGAGGACCTACTGTGTGTCAGATGTTTTGCAAGGTGCTTGACACAAATTATCTTTGATCCTACCAACAGCCCTGGAAAGTTGATGGCATTGTCTCTGTCTTAAAGGTGTGGAAATTATAACTCAGCAAGACAAAGCAATTATGTTATAAACCATCTCAAGTTTATAACAGGAGATTTAGTATTTAAATCCTAATCCTGATTAGTAGAATGAAGTGGTTTGTCATTTTTTTGCATCATGTAAATAAAGAAGATTGGTCAAAATTGCCATTTTTAAAACTTAGGTTTTTTTAAATAGTGTCACCAGCAGGTTTTTATCAGGGAAGTGGTATAGATCCGGTTTAATAGCAAAGGCTACTATAAAGTTTGAGAAATAGTAGTGAAGTTTATGTCACAGACTTTCCATATTTTACAAAGAGATGTTTTTGATGGTTATTTATAATGAGGCTGAGAAATAAAAGTTATATCAAACTGAATGGTCCATTTAAGACATCTGAAAATTAACTTTATTATTACACTAGCATAGCTATGAATTGCCATTAGCCAAGACTTCTAAGTAAGGAAACGTGTAAAATTTCCTCCTGGTTTAGTAATGCATGCGTGTGTGTGTGTGTGTGTGTGTGTGTGTGTGTGTGTATCTTTGCTGTATGAGATAGGGGATTAGGATGTTTGGGGCTCAGCTAGACTCCTGACCCCAAATTTCTTTTTTGATTAGGGAGTGACAAGATAAATACATCTGAAGGCATTATCTGAAATGTATTATCCCTCTTTGATTACTGTAATTTCTCTAACTGTCCTAGCAGGAGTCCCTTGAATTTGGGGGCTCCAACGGGGTGCTATTGACTATTTTCAAGTACAGAGAACAACCCAGGTTTATCAAGGCTATTTTTAAAGTATTTGAATAAATGTTCAGAGAGTGTTTTTGTTCCTGCACAGTTTATTAAGTAAAAAGTACATTTTTTTTTAAAGGAATGATT
This sequence comes from Balaenoptera ricei, assembly GCF_028023285.1. Taxonomy (NCBI): domain Eukaryota; kingdom Metazoa; phylum Chordata; class Mammalia; order Artiodactyla; family Balaenopteridae; genus Balaenoptera; species Balaenoptera ricei. Next base: position 40,575,144 of record NC_082654.1, read on the forward strand.
TTTTTAATTAATTAATTTATTTATTTATTTTTGTCTGTGTTGGGTCTTCGTTTCTGTGCGAGGGCTTTCTCTAGTTGCGGCGAGCGGGTCCACTCTTCATCGCAGTGCGCGGGCCTTTCACTGTCGCGGCCTCTCTTGTTGCGGAGCACAGGCTCCAGACGTGCAGGCTCAGTAGTTGTGGCTCACTGGCCTAGTTGCTCCGCAACTTGTGGGATCTTCCCAGACCCGGGCTTGAACCCGTGTCCCCTGCATTGGCAGGCAGATTCTCAACCACTGCGCCACCAGGGAAGCCCCAAAGTACATTTTTAAACCAAAGAATAAGCCAGGGTTAATTCTAAATGCATTTATCATGTGTCTAGTTGCTTTTGGTTTCAGAATTTTTTTCTTCTTTATCAGCAGATATATAGCTTGAGATTTCATCTGCCTAAAGAAACATGTTATCATTAAGTTAAGTTTTGATATATGGCAGAAATAACATGACCAATAACAAGTTTGTTTGTCTTCTGATATTACCCCATCCCTAGAGCTGGAAAAGCACACATATAGTATTAAGTAATATTTTTGGTGACAGAAGAAGTCATAATTTTATAAAGATCTTTATTTTCTTCCAAATAATATTTGAAGAATGTAGATGATTCTTAAAAGAGCCCAAATGAATACTAATATCAATCACTGGGTTGACTTCTGCAAAGGTAATATAAATGAGGGTCACCCCAGGAATAGCTTTATCTACTAAGGATACAGTAATGAAAACTAGACAAAAAAAAAATTGTCTCACTTCTGTACTAGTTGGGAAAGTGAGACAACAGACAGTATAAATAAGGAGATTCCATTCTATGTTAGATTATGGTAAATGCTATGGAGAAAAATAAAAGGGACTAGAGTTTGGGGGCAGGGGTTAAGATGAAGTCAGGGAGCCCTTACTGAAGAGGGACAGTGGACGGAGCTTTCAAGGCGGAGAGGGAGGGAGTCTTGTAGATACAGCAGAGGAGAGCATCCAGATGGTACTAAGCATGTGCAAAGGCCCTGAGACAATTGATGCAAAGGCCATGAAACAACAGATTCAAAGGCCCTGAGAATGGTACATGTTTGGAGGATTAAGACATGACACGTGACCTTAAACATAGAAGGAACATAAAACATGTCTGATTAAAGCAATAATATTAGGCTGCAAGATATTTGAAGTGTTTTTTCATACATTATGGTCTGATTCAATTATTTTATTCATTCTTTTCCCACAGGTAAAATGCTTGAATTTGACATGAAGGTTAAAAAATTGTTCACATACTGAAAACAGTGTCCTTAGTATGTAGGGTTCCATATCATTTCAAGCCTATATTCTCCTTAGCTGTTCACAGTAATGCTTTAAAAGGTTGTAACTTTTTCTCATAATTAGTTGTGAATCACTTTTGCTAGGAGTGTAATTGGTTGTGAAATTACACTCTTTTTTTAATTCTCTTCATGTTTTGCGGAGAAAAGCATTCACCGATTCCTCTTCCCTCCTTTATTTTTGCTGTGTTGAATAGTTTCACCCAGAAGAGGAAGAGAAAATCCCTGAAAACACTGCACACGAAAGGTCAATTGCTCTATTGCCAGCTCACTGATAAAAGCTCAGTGAGTAAATAGTACTTGAAGGCCAAATCTCCTCTGCAAAATAATCACTGATAATTGAAATACCAAACAAGTAAAATAGATGCCAGATTCTTTCAAAGAGTAACCTAATACTGCCCTTTTCAATTAGGATACATCCTTTTTCTTATGAATCTAAAACCTAAGGGTTCATTCTCCAAAGGTCTTTGTCTCGAGCCTTGCCCTGCTGTGTAAATAAGCTCCTTGTTTTTTTTACTGTTCTCTCATGCTGGTGAAGGAGCTCTGAGGAGTGGAGACCCCCTTTCCAATCAGGTGTGAAGACAGAGCACACCCTGGCCCCTGCTTCTCAGATTGCTATACAGGAGAACTAGTGGCCGTGTTCTATGTGAATATCACAGGACCAAGCAGCGCACACACCAAACAGTACAGTCAGTTCTGAAAGTGCCATCCTGCTCATTTCAATCTCTGTAATGATTGGCCTTGGATTTAGAAGCCTGAAAGTGAATTATCCTGTTGGGTTCAGATGAGTGCAATTAACCGGCAATTTAAACATTTAAGTGGATATGAACTTGGACTGGAGTATATCCAATGTGCAAACTAATTGTAGCCATTTACCTAGCAGGTACTAAAATTACGCTTAAAAATGGAAACACGTATTTCTATAAATTTTTATGAAATAGCCCCTGTTCAGACTAGAAGGGGCTAGACCTCATAGAACTTCTGGTTAAACGCTAAGACATTTGCTTTTGTTTGATGCAAAATTAATCAACTATAAAATCAGAATAGCGGATTGGGACACCATCTCAACTTTTAGTAAATAAACCATTTAGCAAATTGGGAGATATTGTCATCACTTATCTGACAAGGTGAAGTTCATGTGAGGTTGGCAGTGTTCTCGGTGATCTTTCAAACTGGGTACTCAACTTGTTATGTAGCTGGCACTGGGGGAATATAAAAAAAAAAAAAAAAAAGCTGTCAGACTTCTTCCCAAAACAGCACCTTGGAAGATAAGACCTATTTTGAAAGAGATTAAACAGTAACTAATTATCACTATAAACTAGAAATAGTACTTAAGTGCCAAAGGTAGAAAATATAACTTTAAGTCCTAAGGAGGGACAGATTATGGCAGACTGACAAATCCTAGAAATTTCTCTCTCCAGCGATGAGGCTTAACTCATGGAATGTCAAAGGTAGAACAGAACACAGAGATCATAGGATTCAGCTTCTTATTTCACAGAATTACACAGATCTGTAAAGCCACAAATTATTGGGCCGAACTGCAGCTAAGATCTCCTAAGCTCTAGACAAAGTAAGTCCTTCCTCTTTTCATTTGCTCGATCACGGGTTCATTGGGCAAGCATTTTGAGTGTATGTGTGTGTGTTCCAGGCACCACTCTCGTTGCTGGGAACCAAGCTGTAGGCAAACTTCACACAATCCATTGACATCATGGAACTCACATTCTGGTAGATGATATACACAGTGACTGTAGATGTTTAAAAATATTTTTTCTTAGTGGCAACAGAGCAGTGGGGTCAGTGAGCAGGTAAGATAGTTAAGAGATTTTGAAGAGTTGTCATGTGCACAGATAACTAAATTATAAAGAGCTAGCTGTGGGTGGAAAAACATTGCCAGCAGAGGGAACACACAGATCAAAAGCTCTGATGAAGGAAAGCTTGAGCGAATGGAGAAAACGGCAAGGAGGACAGATCAGCTGTTGCAGAGTGAAAAAAAGGGGAGCGTGATGAGAGGTATTATGAGGTGATCCGTATCAGCATTGCAAGAATGAGTAGGATTTGGAGACAGATGTGTGAGGGGAGATGGCATTCAGAGAACAATGCTTTGAACAAAGGCATGGAGTTAGGAATTGGGCATTGCTCTGTGACTACTCATTGTCTTTCTCTTGATATAAGTTGATATCTCAATTTGGGAAAGAACATCCCATTGGGGGGAAAAAAAATCAGTGAATACTACAGGCAACTTGAAGAAAGGGTCTTATAAATCAGATTCACTCCAACTTAATTTTTAAATTTGTCTATATGGAGTAAAATCTGCCAATTTGTCCATTTTTTGAACATGTATGCCTCTCCCTCCTTACTTTACATATGAAGACATTCATCAGGCTGATGGTTTGGGTTGCAGAGTTGAGCCACTTCTTTAGGCTCACACTTGCAGCACCAAAGGCAAAAGCAAGCCACCTGGGACCCCTGTGTGAGGCTACCGATCCTCACAGCTTGGACAGACCTGCTTTTCCTGTCTATGCCCATCTGCCTCCTGGGCACTTTTCTGAGTAAGCAGGGGATGATTTCCAGGAAGCACTTACATCATCATGTTAAATTCTGTAATCAGAGCATTTAGGGGAGACCACATTACCCAGGGGGATTTTACTTGGCGAGGTACATCTCCTGAAGGAGGAACTAGGTTTTGCATTACAAGATTCAACCAGATGTGGTGCAAAATGCCATTAACTGATTCTTTTTAAAAAGTACCATGCTGGTATCTTAAAGCCTTTCATTTGAAGCTTTTTCAGGACTGGCAAATACTAGACCCTATGTCTGATGGAGAAAAGGCTTTTGGGCTACTGTCTTGCCTTTCAGCTTGGTAACATCATTGTTGCAGAACCTTCTTCCCTCTTCATGGAAAAATGACAAGCGCTGCTAATCTGGAAAGAGAATGTATGATTCACTTGAGAAGTAGAGCTGTGTTTTGTCCCCCCAAGAGGGAAAAAAAAAAAACTACTTCACTAAAGTTGGAAAGTAGACTTAAGTATTTTCATTTCTTCCTTTTGATGAACAATCTTCACCCTCTTGTGGGTAATCGGGGTATTATCCTAATTAGTGGAACAAGATCACAGTTTATTTGCAGCTTTTTCTGATTCAAATGTGTGTATGTGTACAAAAATGCCTTCCTTAATTTGATGGAAGAGGATCCCCTGACTCGCTGTCTCCTCGAGGAATAACTAGTTGCATGTAGAACACAGTAGAAACCCTTTTAATCCTATTTCCTCATATTCCCTCAACTGTAAACTGAGCTCGCACAACTGTTGACTTTTCTGTTAGAAAATAGAGTCTTTATGTTTCAGTAACTTTAAAACAAGTATTGAATGGCAAAAGTTCACTTCAAAATGTCCAGCAAATGATTTTTACTTTAGTTCCTTCCTTCCCCCAATATAAACCAAACAATGTCCAGAACACTGCAAGCATTCTTAGTATTCTTGCTTCCTGGCTGTCCTCTCCTGAGCTCCATAGGCTGCAAGGAAAATGAAGATTGCAGGAAGCTAGTATATCTGGTAATCAGGAAACTTTGGGTCACCTTGTAATAATCAGGGATGGTTTGGAGTCGGACATGGTGCCAATATTGTTGTCAAGGGTTAAATTAGCAAGGTGTGGTCAGGAAGTCGTGGCTGCAGGATAGGAAGGTGGTGATGGTGGGTGTGGGCTGGGCTGACTAGACTATGCCAGGTGAAGATCTGCAGGCAAGGAGATAAAATCGTGTAATTCAGAAACCATTTACAGTAGAGCAAGACTTTCCAATGTTTAACAAGTGCCAGTGCTGTGCCTAATTCCTATATACTTAGAAGAGTGTTAATTTGATATTGAACTTTCTTCTTGTTCAAACCCGTACGTGTTTTGTGTCAGGAGTTAACCAAATATTTGGAAAGCACAACCACTTGCTGTTGGCTAAGACTGGAAGACAGTTGGGGCTGAAAGCCAAAGTGAAGTGGTATTTTCGCGGGCAAAATTAGGAAAACTTGCTTCTCTAGGATGGCTTCTTACAAATGGGTGTGTTTGAGATACTTTGTCTTACCTTTCTAAGGCAGCAAAAATATAGAGAAAAGATGGTCCACTTGAGAGTATTTGTTGAATGCATGAATGACAAAGCTATTTTGCTTTCTGTGCCAGGCTAGATAATGAACCATAACACTACAGTAGTAATATCTGCCCTTTTTAAGTTTAATTTTTATTTATTTATTTATTTATTTAAGGCTGTGCTGGGTCTTCGTTTCTGTGCGAGGGCTTTCTCTAGTTGTGGCAAGTGGGGGCCACTCTTCATCGCGGTGCGCGGGCCTCTCACTATCGTGGCCTCTCTTGTTGCGGAGCACAGGCTCCAGACGCGCAGGCTCAGTAGTTGTGGCTCACGGGCCTAGTTGCTCCGCGGCATGTGGGATCTTCCCAGATCAGGGCTCGAACCCGTGTCCCCTGCATTGGCAGGCAGACTCTCAACCACTGCGCCACCAGGGAAGCCCTGCCCTTTTTAAAATACTATCTGTTCACTGGGCACTGGGTTGAGTGCTTTACATATACTTAATATACTTTAAACTCATTTAATTTGAATCACAATGCATGAGGCAGGTGCTGTTATTTAAGATGAGAAAACCTAGATCAAGAAGTATCACCAGGGCTTCCCTGGTGGCGCAGTGGTTGAGAATCTGCCTGCTAATGCAGGGGACACGGGTTCGAGCCCTGGTCTGGGAAGATCCCACATGCCGCGGAGCAACTGGGCCCGTGAGCCACAACTACTGAGCCTGCATGTCTGGAGCTTGCACTCCGCAACAAGAGAGGCCGCGACAGTGAGAGGCCCGCGCACCATGATGAAGAGTGGCCCCCGCTCGCTGCAATTGGAGAAAGCCCTCGCACAGAAACTAAGACTCAACACAGCCAAAAATAAATAAATAAATTTAAAAAAAAAAAAAAAAAGAAGTATCACCAATTGCCAGTAACTCAGCTAGTAAATGGAGGGTTCAAGTTTCAGACCAAAGCATTTTGAGCTTCAGAAATCAACCAAAATTACAGTCACATAGCCTTGGGCAAACCATGTAATTTCTCTGCATTTGTTTCTTCAGCTATTATTAAAAACAAAAACACAGTCCCTGATGGGGCTGTTGTATTAAATAAAACAATGCATACAACTGCTGACAGCTTTGTATAGCACATAGTAATCTAGTGCTACTAGCTAGTATGGTGTTTGTAGCTTCTTTATTTGGCTGCTGCTCATCTGAAGCTCTGATTTTTCTAGAGCATTTTGATGTTCCCTTTAATAGATGAATTTGAACCTGATAAGATGACGTGATAACTAAGACTCTAATCCTGATATGATGGCCCAGACTGGAATACATATGCTATAAGAGTATGTGGTGTACAGGGGGGTATAATGGTATGTGTATATACATACGTATGTGTGTGTGTGTGTGTGTGTGTGTGTGTGTGTGTGTGTGTGTGTGTATTTTCTTGTTGTGGGCACCAAATTACATACTTAAGCCATTGTTACTTTGATTTGTTGAATTTTCTCTTAAGTTTCTATTTTATAAGGCTTTTTGGAAAAAAAAATCCTTGATTATCCTGAAAATAAACTGTGATATGATCATCCTTTCAAAATTGATGTGTGGGATGTACAAATGGAGTCAGACAAAAGAAATGAGATCACTTCTTTTTAAAATCATTCTACTCTGTCATCTTTTACACTAGCTATTCTACGGTCCCTATCTGGTTTTGAGGTTAGGTAGAGTCTTCATAGAAGTTGAACCCACCAAACTTGGATCCCTCAGCTTTGCAAAGTTGCATACACATTTCTACTTGTGATATAATCTATGTATAAATATATTTATAGCTTAGATTATGTCAGTAATATTTCCTAGTACAAGTCCTGGGCTGACACTTGCCTGAGTTTGAATCTGGCTCCACTACTTACAGTTTGAATCTGGCTCCACCTAAGAGCATGTACTCTTAGGCAAGTTATTTATATTCTCTGCCCTTGATTTGCCCACCTGTAAAATGGAGACGATTAGTCTCCTACATAATTAAGGTTATTATGAAGATTAGAACTTATGTGCCTGACATGTAACAATCCTCAGTTAATATTAGCTGACACTTATAATTATTATAAAAATCATTATTATCCTTATTCTAATTTTTAGAAAATATGAAGTTTATTGCAAAGAACACAATTCATAGGCAAAGAAATCCTATATATAATCTCTGAAGTATGTGACTATCTCAAAATTATGATTTTCTCATCAATAAAATAAGAATAATTATACTTGTCCTGACTACTCATTGGATTGTTCTGAGAATCTAATGAGATCATTGGTGAAGGGGGTGTGAAAATTCCCAAGAGCTATGTAAACATAAAGTCATTTCAGTGTTCTATCAAAGAATGAGCCTGGGAGAAAGAGAGGAGGAATGTTTCATATGAAGAAGGGACGGTCTACTTTAAGAGAAATAGAAGGATATTTTCATGAGGTCTTGGATGTAGGAAGGTAGAAATTTGGGACTCATGTTAAAAATGAGATAATATCAAAAAACATGACCAATGAAGTCTTATGGTGTAGTGGTTAAGAGCGTGGTCTTTGGAGAAGGACTTTGGGAATCAAAAAAGGATTACCATATTGAGATGGGAGATTTCTGTCTACATCCACTTAGGGAATATAAAATGTTTTTTTATAAGCAAGCATGGTTAAGATAATAAAGATGATAATTTTAGTGGGGGAGGGTTTCTTATTTTCTGTACAGCAGATCTGGAATTTGGTACTTTATCTGGTACTTTATCTAATCAGATGAAGTATGACATGTATATTATTATGGAGGTTTCAACTTTCAGAGAGATGTGCAAATCAGCCTGGCATATACTGAAAGCCTTGAGGAAACTGCAGGCATAAAACTTCATCTCTGCTTACTGAAAGCAGAAGATATACTTAAGGGAGTGGTGGGCGTGGGGTAGTGGGGAGGGGAGAGAGAGAGAAAGAGAGAAAAATAACATCAAAGTTGAATATTTGGTTTCTTTCTAGCAAAAGAGAAAGCAATATAAAGCAATTTGGGATTGTCACAATTGAACACACAAAATTAATTATTTTTCAGAAAGCAATTTGCTATATTGACAGTTTCCATTTTTACTTTTGAAAATTTCTGAGTAAAGGCTGTTCCTTTTAATGTTTCCTGACCGTCCTTCCAAACTTAAAATCTGAGCTATCTGTCAGAAACCATTAACTGCAGCCATATACTGTACTTTGTGATATTTTGCATTTATACTGAGTCTTTCAATCAATAACAGAAATCTATCAGCGTGCTGTAAGGATCATTCGTGTATAATAACAGAAGGAAATCATAGTTTAAAACTAAGTGGCTTTCCGTATTTTACAGAGTGCACTGGGGAAATTTAATAAACATAAAAGAATGGGATTCCTGGATATAGGTCTAGGAAGTATGTTGGAATCAGGGAATTATGAAATGTGTTGCTGAAAGGTACCTTCAGTGTTATCCAGGGCAACATCCCCATTTACAGATGAGAAAATGGAACCACACAGTGGACTGCATCAGCGGTTCTCAAAGTGTGGTTTCTACAGCAACAGTATCACCTAGAAACACATTAGAAATGCTTGTTCTTGGATCCTACTCTCTAGACCTACTGAAACCCTGGGGATGGAGCACAGCAATCTGTTTTAAGAAGCCCTCCAGCTGACTCTTATGTACACTGTAGCTTGAGAACCACTGGACTAGATTTTAATTATTCTAACGCCTATCCCAGTATGTTTCCCATTGCAACATGTTGCTTTTGTTTCACGCTATCATTCTTTCTCTTTGAAATTAAGGGGAAGAAGACATTCTAAACTCAACTGTGTACACAAGTACCAAGCACGGTGGGAAAACAGAGAATACTGTTTTGCAATACACATCTTAAGACATCTTTGCGTGACTTGAGAATTTTAGACAAAAGTGGTATTCTTAAGACTTTAACAGTGCAGATAATTATCTAATTCCCCTAATTCAAAGAACTCTGATTCTCCTAGAATCTGTAGGAGGTATTTAGGGATATTACTCTAGTGTCATACTATTTAGAAAGCCCTAACATCTTGATTAAATGAGTCAGCCCTACATCCCTTCACCTGTCTTGCATCCAGATTAATAAACAACAGCAGAGAATGATAAACAGAGCCTTTACATTTTTTTCCCCTACCTTGCAAAATACAGCCTCAACTGCGCTGTAAACTTATGTATATTGCTCTGAATTCTTAATGCATGTTTTAGAATGCTGAGTATAGAACAAATAAGGATTCATACATATTGCATTTAATCACTGAAAGGAGATTGACATTATTGAACTCTGAATAATATGTAAATTGTCCTCTTGATTGGCTCAAATTGGTTTACTTAGATTCATTATAATTCTCCCATAAAATAATTGTAATGGTTCTTTTGCAAACAAATCAGGTGCATGTTTTTCATCAGTGACTGTGAGAAGACTCAATGAGAATCTTCTATTGGAGACAGAAGCCAATTTTCCATGAAGCTAATAAAACAAACTCAGAGCTCCTGGTTTGCATAGGCACTTCCAAAACCCAGTATCTAATTTCGGACTTGTAATTTTGTATTCTTTTACTAGAAGACTGTCCCACACATTGTATGAGCTTTAGGTCCCACAAAACCTAGATTCTTTTTGGCTAGGGAGCCAAAAGTACTCTGTACTTTTAAAGTACTTGTAAAGTACTCTGTCAGTGGGCAGAAGTACTTTACATGTTGAACTGGGTTAAAAGCCTTTCCATTTAAGCTCAATGAACACTGAATCAAAATGACTACCCATGTCAGTTTGAAAGCAGATAGAAATTGTTTCTGTGTAAGTGCCTTGACAGTTGCTGCTGGTTTAGATTAGCATTAGGCTGGGTTGTCAATCACTTCTTTAGCGTTTTAGATTTCCTTTCTCTTGAATAGCAATAGGCGAGAAGCACTTGGCAGCTTGCTGTGATATTGGGCAGTGGAGTGTGTATTGATACACTTATAAATGTAAGTCTCTAAATGCTTTCAAAGGAAGGGCAACTTTACTTTTGGTCAATTCTGGCCCCAGGAATTAAAAACCGCTTCTTAGTTAAAAAATCTGAAGAGAAAACATGTTGATTCATTCCTGAAGTCAATGCCAAATGCTTACTGAATGGGTATGTCTTTGATTTGTTTGTGTGGCTTGTATCTCTGATGTCTTGAAATTGCAGCATGATTTACACCTTCATTTTAGTGAAAGGATAGCTTTTTCCATCACTGAAGGAGACAAAAAAAGTGCTTCAATTGTAAATATGACCCAGTTTAATTAGGGTCAGATGTTATAACTAATTTCAAAATTCCCAATGGAAGGGCACAGGATTACTAGGATCTTTTTTGGTTGCCATTTTAAAAGTTGAAATGTTGCCAGCAATGCTTTTAAATCATTCACTGCTATAGAAGGGGAGTTATAAGCAGGAACAAACCATGTAGTATCTCTAAATAATAGCAGCAGCAATGGTGACACTCAACATTCTAATAGACTCTGTATGTGTCAACATAAGGGCCTTCAGACTCATTTGGTTTATGGCTTTAGACTCATCACCTCTTTCCTCAGCTTTATTGTTAATGAGTTATCAACTTATCCAAGTTAATTAATCTCTCTGGGCCTCAATTTCTTTGTGTGTTCAACTTGTAGGATGGTGCCTGGTACATAGCCAATAATAAATATTAAAAGTATACCAGGGGCTTCCCTGGTGGCGCAGTGGTTGAGAGTCTGCCTGCCGATGCAGGGGACACGGGTTCGAGCCCTGGCCTGGGAAGATCCCACATGCCACGGAGCAACTAAGCCTGTGCGCCACAACTACTGAGCCTGCGCGTCTGGAGCTTGTGCTCCGCAACAAGAGAGGCCGCGATAATGAGAGGCCCGCGCATCGCGATGAAGAGTGGCCCCCGCTCGCCGCAACTGGAGAAAGCCCTCGCACAGAAACGAAGACCCAACACAGCCAAAAATAAATAAATAATTAAAAAAAAAAAAAGTATACCAAACAGACTTTATAGCTTTCTCAGTGAAGAAATCTGAAGCTCATTTTGGATGCATGAGATCACATGGGCAGGGGCGGGGTGGAGTGGGGGGATCTAGGTTGAAAACGAAGGTGCCTCTCTTGCCTATTCTTGTCTACATTTGGGCAACCAAAGAATAAAGATTAGTGCTACAGGGAATTGACTTTATGAGGGGAGTAAATGGTGAGGTCAGGAGGGACAACTAACTGCCATGCTCTTTCTCTGATTTCTTGGTAATATTGCAGATGCTATAGTCACTGCCAAGGACTAGGTGGTATTCTGTCTTGACGCTTTAGTTTAAAAGCTGGTGGGGACTTCCCTGGCTGTCCAGTGGTTAAAACTACATGCTTCCAGTGTAGGAGGCGGGAGTTCCATCCCTGGTCGGGGAACTAAGATCCCACATGACGCAGCCAAAAAAAAAAGAAAAAGCTGGCGCCTCCTTGCCTTTCCCGACATTCATGGCTAAGAGTGACAGCAGTGGCTCCCCAAAGGAGCACTGTATACAGTGACACATGCAATACTGAGAAACTAAGCTGAATTCCAGAAGTTTATTAAAATATTAAAAAAAAAAAAAACTTTTGCAGAGTGTCCAATGACTGTGGAACCAACAAAAATGTTTGTTTTTTTTATCAAAGTGATGAGAGGATCACAATTTAAAGTACTGTACTTCTCCTGGCCTTCTCTCTGCATTTTTATTTGCTCTCATTCACTTTGCAGTTAGCCTTTTGGTTAGGTCTCTTCAGCAAGTAATAGTCTAGCATAAGGTCCAAATAAGATCAACACTACACAAGGGCAGAGTATACAATCTGTAGTGTGATCTGTGGCTCCGCTAATGTTTTGTTATTGTTTGTAATTGCCCAATAGCTTGCTACAATAAATGATATCGTTACCATAGGGATCACTACTTGGACTGAGATATTCTTTCCAGAATACCACAGAAAACTATTTTATATTTGTCCTGGGTGGTCTAACTTTAACTTGGTCAATGGGAAGATTTGAATTCTTTTTTTCCGGAGATGTATATAACTCATTGGAATTGGTCCCATTTATCCTTGGCTATCAGGAAAACTCTGGTAAAGTGAATATATCAAAACTATATTGGATTATAATCAGCAAGCACATTCACATGTGTGTAACTCTTCACTTTTCCTATGTGAGGCCACCTATGGCCGCATAATTCTCAACCCAGGACTGTTCAACTCCTAAGCGACTGTACAACTTTGAAAGCAGAGGAATTTCACAGACCAATAATGTATCAGTTCTAATATACTAACACTAGTCAAAAACACAATGTTTAAAATAGATATGTTGAAATTTTAGAGGGTCAGTTATGCAAATAATCTAATTTTTCATTAAAATTATATGTGAGGAAAACAATTTAAAGATAGATTATATTAAAATAGTAGATTCCATTGTTATGAAAATAATATAATAAAGAAGAATATAAACATAAAAACTAATATATTTATTTAGGTGTTGGCTATGTGCCTGGTGTTCAGCTAAAATTTTACATCATGATGTGTAGGTATTGCTATTTCCATATTACTGAAAAGAAAATAGTGGCCTCAAGAGGCTAAGTAACTTGCTTGTAGTCAAAACTTTTTTAAGTAGTGAAGTTGAAATTTGAACTTAGGCACTGAAATTTGAACTTCAGAACTGTAATTCTCAACCACTATATTTTATAAATTCATCCTAAATTCATAACTCCCTGTAAACATCCTTCAAGACATTATGAATATCTGTGCGCATGTACATATATATTGGTACAAAATTTTATGTAAGTGAGATCTTAATGTAGGTTGTTATGTAAACTACCTTTTGTTCAACAATGTGTCGTGGGCCTCTTCCTGTATAAAAAATAGGATAGAGGTACATAATTTTAAGGGCTAGATAATACTACAATTCTATATTCAAAAAATAGAAGGGTCCCATGATGAATATGTGTTATATCCTCTTTTATAGGTAGATATAAATTCTCTAGAACATCCTTTTCCTCATCCCTTTATATACTGATGAGATATTTTTTAAGCGTCAATCCTAATAGGAGGATTTCTGCAGCAAAAGCTATATGTATTTTATATTTTGGTACATATTTCTAGCCATCAAACAGAAAGGTTGAGCAAATTTATCCTCCCACTAATGATATATGAGCAATATCCCACTCCTAAATGTTCTTTCAAAATTAAGTTATATCTATATTTTTTAAACTTGGCCAATATGATTGGGATTGTTGAGGTTGGAGTTATTTTCATATTTATTGTCATTTGTGTCTGGGGAATTGATAAATTTATATTTTTAAGCAGATTCATGATCAGAATGAATAGTTTTACAAACTTTTGGAATCCTATGGTATTAGCAAATTTTATAATACCTTTCTTTTCCATTTACATTGCTCACTTTAAAATCCAATGCCTTTTAAAAACATAGAAATATCATACTTGAATCCTGTAAAGTTTGTTCCCAAAACCAAATTTAAGATAATCTCTTAAATTTTCTGAGATGGCATTAAAATGTTATAGGACTATATATGGTTTTACATTGCTGTAAAATTCAATTTATCAAAAATCCTTTCCTGGAAGATTTTTTAATATAATATAAATTGTTTCCTATATTTTGCAGATTGTTTCCCATAAAATAATAAATGCCAAATGTGTTAGTAGTGTACTCTTTCTTTCGTTATATGCATCAATTTGTAGACCTAAGTGACTAAAAAACAAAACAAAGCAAAACTTTTCCCATGTAATATTATCCTTAAAAACAATACCTTGCTAGTGTTTCTAATTAAATCACCTACATTATTTTATCATTCTTAAATAGCACTAATTTTGTTGGTCTTCCAGCAATTATGTGTATTTTGTGTGTGTGTGTGTGTGCGCATGTGTGCACGTGCGCACGTGCATGTATGTGATGGAAACCGTTAAGTGTGATACTCTATTGAAATGCTGACTGGTAAAAGGAAATAAGCACATTATTGAAATTTCATCATGATGGAGGATATAGATAAGTAGTTTTGAATTTTTCCATTTCTATCACTCTTACCACTTATGAATTGATTTTGTGAGTCTGTCAGGTTTTATGAAACAAGATATTTAGCACATTAAACCATCCTATAAACAAAAATATCCAAAACCTGACATGCTGGAGTTTGTTTCTTTTAGTTTTGATTACTTGTGTTTCTTATGGTTCTGTACGTTGTGCACATTTGCCTAGTCTACATTTTATTTTTGGTTTGTTGCTTAGTTCCTTTCCTGTGTATATTTCCATGCTTCCTGGGATATCTTTCAATATATTCAATTGACATCCGGATTTTCTACCTTGGTTTGTTAATGGAGATACTAAATCACTTGGAAATATTTTCTGTGACAGACCACACTGAAATGGGCAGATTTGGTATATATCTTAGGAGTCTTCTATCAGTTTCATCTTCAAGATATAAAAGTAGTCCAGAGGCTTATAAGTTATTATCTATTAAATACCTCCTTCTAGAAAGTTGTTAAAACAGTGACACAGTATCCTTCATTCGTATTCTCATCTCTAGATGTTTCTATCAAAACATGATAGATCCTAATAGATAAATTTCATGATAGATCCTAATAGATAAATTTCATGATAGATCCTAATAGATAAATTCAAGCATAATTCAATTAGATTATTGGTGTCAGTGCTACAGTAATCGCTTTTTCTACTTCTCTACTCTGCAGTCTTACCTTCAACTGGCCAGGTTAGTAACCTGAATTTTTTAATGTGGTCATTAGTTTCAGAAACTCTGTTTTTACGGTTAGGAATTCACACTTAAAATTCTTTCTGGAGATCATGATAATCATTTGTCTTTGCCATTTTCTGTTTTTAAAGATACTCTTTTCTCCAACTCTCATCTTTTTACAGCTTCAAATTTTCTCAGGGAATTTCCTGGCGGTCCAGAGGTTAGGACTCTGTGCTTCCACTGCAGAGGGTATGAGTTCGATCCCTGGTTGGGGAACTAAGATTCTGCATGCCTCACGACGGGGCCACAAAAAAAAAAAAAATTTTTTTTTTTCTTTTTCTCAAACATGACCGAATTTTTGCAGTAAGTGCAGAAGTATAGAGAAGCAGCCTAGAGTGGGTTAATCCCTCCTGTTGGGCAGTGATGAGAGAGTAACATCAAGTCTGGCTTCTCACAGAGCCAAGAACTTCAGGATTAGAGCAACAGAGAGAAGGTTGATTATTTCAAATAAATAGACCCCTTAA
The DNA here is from genome assembly GCF_028023285.1 of Balaenoptera ricei. NCBI lineage: Eukaryota > Metazoa > Chordata > Mammalia > Artiodactyla > Balaenopteridae > Balaenoptera > Balaenoptera ricei. The sequence goes on from NC_082654.1 coordinate 40,590,765, forward strand.
TTAAACCATACTGTCAGCAATAAATGTCCTATTTATCTATCTATCCTTTAATGTCTTTTAATGACTGCCTTGGTATGAACTATTAATGTTAAAATCTTCAGTAGAGTCTATTAGAAGACAGTGTTAGTGTTGTTCCTATTAATTCTGTATGCAAGCTGATGTTAGCAATAGTGATATTTATTTCTACTTTTTATTTGGATTCTTTGAAATTATGCTTTAATTAAATTGTGACTAGCCACAGACCATTTAGCATATTTAACTCAGTTTTGTTTTGAGAAACTTTGTATTAATTTTGCCCATGTGTTACCATTTAGCTATTTTTCTAGAAGAGTTTGGGATAAGTTCAATTGATTTTTTTCCATAATAGATCTCTTAGGGGTAGTTTTGCAGAATGCACATAAACTTAATGTAATGTACTTAGTTAAGGTAAAGTGTGATGTCTTTTTCAGCCTATGTATAAACTATTATTTCTGATTATCTAAACATTAACATAAATATTTTACTTTGTCATTGATTTTTGTGATACTGTTACAGTAAGACGAATAAAATTTCAGGAAGAATAGCATACTACTATAATACCTAAAAAAGAACACATCTGTTAACAAAATGTTATGTCTTAATTATATTATATTCATTGATTTTTATTTGTAATGTGACTAGATCTGGAATGTAAAGTCACAAATGGGAGAGAAAGTCACCATAGCATTTTGATTAGATTTCATTAATAGTATGAAATTATGAAAATATTATAGTCTATTAGCCATACCAGGAAACTTGCCTGTTGTTAACTGCTTCAAGAGTAGAAACTTGCTAACACGTGGTACTATTTGACTTTGTTGACAATACGATGAGTTTGAAATGGTATCACCCTATGCTTTTAATTTGCATGTTTCTGAATTTAAAATCCAAATTTTATTTTTTTTGTTTTGAAAATTTTTACAAACATTAGATTTTTATACCATTCCTCATACTTGAAAATGCCATTTTTATAGAAGAGAATTGAACTTTTGTCCAACACTTACCTACATTATTTTAATATATTTAAACAACATTTTTTTCTTTCATAAGAAAAAAGAAAGGATTCATTTTAGGGCTCAGTATTTCCCTTTAAGCATAGGCAGTTATAGTCTCTTTATATATTTTAAGACTATGCTTTTTCTAAATTAGCTCACTGTAAACAGAAGGATTCATGTATTTGGCTTTTTAAAATTTTTGCATTTAAAGAGTGCACCACTGAGTAAAATGAGAGGATTAAATCATCACCTGCTTAACACAAAGGGCAGAGTGTCTTACTTCTTTAGTATTTCATACTGTATCTGATTCATTTTACACCCCCCCGATTAAGAAATACATACATATTTCAGAAGAATAAGCTAGTCTTACCTTTGAAATCGCCCACAAAATCATTGTGTTTAGAATTTGGAACACATATTTCCCAAGAAGCAATACTCTGAAATTTAGAGATTTAAGTAGTGATTAAGTGTTCAGAAAAGTTCTTATGTGAATGCAACTGAAAAATGACTTGGGTTGGCTGGAAAAATCTGATCACTAGTCTATAATCTCCTTTTCTCTGAGAAAATGCATTCCATACCCCTTTCTTGCTATAAGGACCCTCAAGAGAGTTCACCTGTGACCTCTGCAGTGGTGACCAGCTGCTTGTAAATATGAGTGAGCCGTAGACAAAGAAGGTCCCATGGGTAATTTGCGGGGAATTCCCTGGGATCTTACCATTTTTCGTTCATAAAATTAGAAATCTGAACACTTTCCCATTTAGTTTTGAGATTATTTGCGTAAAGTTAATTAGGATCACACCTATTATTTTATTTTTTGCATATTTTGACCCCATTTCAACCTGTAATGTAATTATGTAGCTGGCAAGATTTGTGTTCAGTTGAAGATATAGTTGCTTTTCAGTTTACATAGTGGTATATCCAATTGTCATATGCAAAATATTTTTATAGATAAAATTATGTTTCTATATAGGGGAGTACATAGATGATATCTCAGCTGTGAGCATTTTGTAATTTGAACATATGTAAATTCAGGTTTTCATTCTTTCAAATGTGAGTGCAAAGAGGGCCAGAAGAATAGAATAGTAAAAAAAGGCATGGACTTTAAAATCAGACAGAGTTCATTCAAATTCCAGCTCAAAGTTATGAATGTAGTCAAATTTCTTAACTTTTCCGAGCCTTGATTCTTTATCTATGAAATACTAGTAATACTTCAAAGGAGTATTTACCACGTCAATCTTGAATTCTCCTCTTTAACCTCTCTCTTCATCTGTCACCATCTCATTAAATGGAAGTATAATCTGCTCTATTGTTTGAACCAAAACCACAGAATCATCCTTGATTCCTCTTTTTTTCTCTCAACACAGGAAACCCCATCTACCAAACATATCCTCAATGCATTCACTTTTCTCTGTCTACACTCGGACATTCTATCCAAACTACCGTCTTCTGTACCAACACTGCTGACTAGTGCTCCCTCAATTCTGTCTTCACGTAGTAGTTGGAGAAATCATTTTTAAATAACATTAATCAGGTACTACAGTCCTTAATCCCTGTTTAAAGCCCTTTTAGTCATTGCATTCAGACTAAAATCCCTGCAGTGACCCCATGAGTTTCAGTGTTATCTGTCCCTCCCCACCACTTAATGCTCCATTATTCTACTCTTCCCATTCCTTATTCTTGTTTTTGTTCCTTGCCTCAAGGCCTTTGCACAAAATATTTTCAGCACCTGGAATGGTCTTTCTTGGCCTTCTCATGGTTAGCTTCTCAGTGTTCATTTCTGAGTTTAATTATCTTGGCTTCAAAGAGGTCTTCCTTAACCACCCTATATAAAGTACGCTTGGCCCCAACAAAGTCACTCTTTAACATATCATCCTCTCTCACTTTCCTTATAGCACTTATTAATAAAATTATTAATTGTCAATTTCAACCAGCATCACCAGTTACTGATTGAATCAGGCCCTGCTACTCGCCACTTACAAAATCAATTACCTACTCATAAATAGTAGAAGAAAAAGGTGCCTTTAATCAGAATGCCGGCAATCTGAGGAGATGGTGGACTCAGCGCTCCCCAAAAACCACCGCCAAAGATTCTGCTTGACCATGAAAGTTTTAAAGGGAAACAGAGGAGTAATCTCAGTTAATCACTGAGATAGGGGGTCAGAGTCATCACCATCCCCCAACTGCGTGCAGGCTCCTAGACTCCTTGTGATCTTCCTCCAGATATTATCTTGTCCACACAGTTTGGTCAGTTTGTTTGGGAGATTACTGAAGGGGAAGCTAGGGAAGAGATCTGGTCATCTGCGAATTACTTGTTCTTCATTTCTACTTCTTTGATCTATGGAAAGAACTGACAAGTTAGGCAAGGTATTGTGTGATCAAAAGATTTGAAAGGTGTGCTAGGGCTGGAGATGAGTAGAGCATGGGGGTACTGGTTTAAAAGTTAGTTGCAACATAGCTTTGCTAAAGTGACAAGGAAAGGGACTTCCTGCTGAGGGTGGTTTCCCACAAGGAGCTGCTTACACACCTGCCCAGTAAAAATGAGAAAATAAGTACCATGAAGGCAGGGATTTAGTCAGTCTTATTCATGCTGTATCTGCAACACCCAGAACAGTCCTTGGCAACTATTAGGTGCTCACTATGTAACTGTGAAAATCACTGATGGCTGCTGCTAGTAATTTTCCATAAATATATGTGTGTGTGTGTGTGTGTGTGTGTGTGTGTGTTCTTGAACAACTGTGCTAATCGTTATGGAGAATACAAAGTTGATCAGACAGTGATAATCTTCTGGCACAAAAGAGGGGCTAAAATGTGTACTCCAAATAAACTTACAAGTAGAAGATAAAACAAGGTAAGGTATAATAAAACTGTTTTTTCTTTAAGTGGAATATACTACACAGAGTATGCCATTTACCCTGGTCTTCAATGTCATAAAATTTCATGAGCAAATGTCAAGTTAATTTTGAAACAATTACTGGAACAGTGCTAATTGAGGCAGAAAATAGTTTTAATGTGTGTAGGCTGAATTATTCCTCAGGTGCCCTTGAGGTTTGCATATAATACTATAATGGAGCATAGGCAATGTCAGTTTTGCAGTGAAGCTTTCATGTTTTATAGAATTAATTCACAATATTTAAAAGTGTGGCATATTGTATAACATTTACAGAAACTTTTCCTCACTCTCTTGTTTGCGATGAGAATTCTGTTTAAAGCTTTGCAAATCTCTTGATGGGATATAAATGATATTTGGAGTAAGAACTGAAATTCCATGGAGCATATTGTATCCCTCACTCTAGCACTTAATCAGACATTTGTAGTCAAATTACTTTCCTTTTTTTTTTTTTTTCACTCTGAAGTAACATTTTCCAGGTATTTTGGAGAATTAATTAGTTTCCATTAATTAATTTGTTTTCATTATGGCTTTAATAACTCTACTGAATCTCAGAGTAACTCATAATGGTGTGGACCTTGTTTGCCAAATGCAATACAATATCCTTTGTTTGAATGGAATTCTTCTGTTGATGTCAGTCAATTAACTAAAGCTGTTTTTAAATGCCTACCTTATAAGCTACTTTGTGCCCAGGGCACTGTAGGGACTCCAGGAGTAGACAACTAGTAGTAATGATAGTTACTACATTAAACAACTTTACAATCTAGTTTGGTAGAAAAGACTAACTATAAGACCGTCTGAAATGAATGCAAAATATAATTAATCTTCCGCAATATGTAGTATGAATAATAAGTGATAGGAAATGTCTTAGGGCAATTGATGAAGTTCAACAGAGCTCCATTTTCATTTTCCCATAGTCTCCAGTCCCACAGAATTTACTTACGTGTTTATCATCATACCAGAAAGTCTACTCTTGGTTATTTTGTCCCCAAGTCTGAATACTCCTTAGTCTTATGGAGATTCTATTAAACCATAATAGGCAACAATCAACAAAGTCAACATCTATGGAGTGTCTAGGGGAAAGGGAAGAGGACAGACTGAAGGAATAAAGGAACAAATAGCTAATGAGCACTTAATGAATTTCAGTTATATATGTCCATGTGTTTTCTCATTTAATCCTAATAATTATCTTGCAAAATAGATATCGTTGTGCACATTTCACAGTTGAAGAAACAGGCTCAGAGGCAGAACTTGCGCCAGATAGCTCAGCTAGTAAGTAACACAGAGAGAGAACGTAAGCTCCTCTTTCCAAAGCTACACTCTTTCTGCAGCATCATATAACCTACTGGATTAAAAAAAAAAAATCTATAAAAGAAGTATAATACAAAAAGAGGTGATTCTAGGTGTTTTGGGATGATTGGATTCATTTCAATTTATTAGTTTTCTTTATTGTGTGATTTACCCCCAGTGAGCCTAAGAATAACACACAGTAGAATGGGTCTTTATAACCAAGTACATTATAGAATGAAATAATCAAATCTCCATTTGATGAGACTCATTTTTCTGTCTTCAAGAAGTTCTCAAACTAAGGTGGGATACAGCTAAACATCAACAATTATAAAACAGGAAGTGTTAACAGTGAAATTCAAGAGATGAACCTTTTTCTTCATGACTATTCTCTCCTTCATTATCACTTAAATTCTTTCTCTAAAGTGGTTTGTTAAGGAAAATAAATTTGGGAGGATTAAAATATGATCATGCTCTTCTGCACAATTTATAAAAGAATAATACTTAAAAGGCTAATTCAGGTTGTTAAAATATTTTGGTGAAGTTATACAGTACTCCGTCAAGAATCTGTTTCTTATGTGGATCTAATTTGCATGTTGCATTTACTAAAGGACTACCAGTTTGGTGCTTTGCTTCATCTTTTCAAAACTAAACAAATAGTTTTAGTTTTAATATTTCCTACAAATGGCTTAGGGTTATTTAAGGAAGCTTCATAATACCTGTATTATGTACATACTTACCCACTTTCTGAGAATTCCTCTGTAGTCCTTTACTTGCATATGTCAAGAAATATATAGGAAGAGTCTGGAGAGGAAAAAAAGGAGAATGCAATTTTTTTTAAGTGAGAAATTGATTAATGCTGTGATCATCTGTGATCTACCTCTGCAACTATCCAGTATGGTAGCCACCAGACACCTGTAGCTACTGAGCACTTAAAGTATGGCTAGTCCCAATTGAGATGTGCTGAAAGTGTAAAGTATACACCAGGCTTTAAAGACTTAGAACGTATATATATATATATATACACATATGTGTGTGTGTGTGTCTGTATACACACACATACACAGAGAGAGAGAGTGTGCACAGTGGCATCTCATGAATATTTTTATATTGATTACATGTTTAAATGATAATATTTTAGACAAATTGGATTAAAATATATATTAAAGTTAATTTCATCTGTCTATTTCATTTGACTTTTCTGTGGCTGCTAGAAAATTTTAAACTACATATATGGCTCAAATTATATTTCTACTGAACAGAAATTATCTAAAGAGGCAAATCATCATAGACATCCCTTCCATACCTTGATACTGATTCTTATTGCCTGTAACTTTGGAATTCAAGCCCATGGCGTGGAAAGCATACCAAGGGAGGTATCTATGGCCAAGTCATCTCAACTCATGTATCACATTTATTACTTACCCACCATCCATCAGGAAGTGCAGAGGTGAAAAAGATGGAGCTTTTGCTGTCCATCTGGATGCCTGCGTAAGACAAGCATCCACTCAACAGTAATTCAAGGCATGATGAGCAAGGAGCCCTAAAAGACTGGGAAAGTGCCTGTGGTTTCAAGAAAGCAAAAACAAAAACAAAAACAAAAAACCTCATTTAAGTGTTTAAGGGGAAAGAATTTGGTTAGAGATTGTCCACTGAAAAAAATGCACAACCTAAAGTTTGAGAATTATGCTTTATTCAGTGGACATGCTGAGGACTTAAGCCTGGAAGACAGCCTCTCATATAGCTCTGAGGGACTATTCCAAAGAGGTGAGGGAGGAGCCAGGATATATAGGAGTTTTTGCAAAAACAAAAAAACAAAAGAAAAACAAATCAAAACAACAACAAAAAAGTAGTCAAAAAATCAAAAGATTACTGTTAATTAAAGAAAAAACCAGACATCTCAAGTTAATGAATTTAGTATTTTTCTTTGTATGGGAAAATGCAAGAGTCTGGGCTCTCTGAAATCATTCCTTTGATGTGCACCTTAACTATCAGGGGCCAGTATCCTGGGGTTTTTTCCTGCATCCTGAATCCCCTCAGGGTGCACAGCTGGGGACAGCTGCAGTAGCCATTGGCTGATGGCCACAACATCCTTTGTTTACTGATATGGCAGGTGACTTTCTTCCTCCACAAGATAGAGGACCAGTCTATCCCGAGGGAATAGCATAAGCAAACCTGAACAGTGGAAAAGGAAAAGACATTCCAATAAGAGTGAGTAATCCATTTGACCCAGAATAGAGAAATAGAAAACAAGTAAAAAAAAAAAAAAAAAAAAACAAGTGATGCTTGAATCGTGGAAGCCTTGAGTGCCAAGGTGGCAAAGCATTTGTCTTTAATGTGTCAGACTAGACTCTGGGGAGCCACTGAAGGTGTATAGACATAACAAAGCTATAGTTTTGAAGAGTTAACATGAAACAATGGCATTTGGATTCAAATTGGAAAAATTTAATTAGGACACTACTGTAGCCTTTCAGACAGAAGGTAATGAGGACTCACAGTAAGATGACGGAATGAGGATAGAAGGAAGAAATGGACATCAAAGATATTCCTGAGGTATTTCATTATCTTGAGGCCTAAATGGACCCATTCTATAATCGCACTTCATCCTGTGTTTGTTCGTGCATACACGTGCGTGTGTGTGTGTGTGTACTGTGAAAAGGAGTAAGATAAGTGTGTACAAAGAGTCTACAAAGTCTACAAAGACATGGGTTTTAACTTGAACATAGATCACAAAAGTGCACTCATTTATGCATTTATGATGATAACCACCGTAGTTCATCTAATTGCTATAGGAAAAGTCTGTCCCTCACATTCCACATGAGAACATAATGGCTGTCCCAAGGGAGTTAGGAAATTTTGTCTCGGACTCTTTTTTTTTTTTTTTTTTTTTTTTTTGGCTGCGGTGGGTTTTCGTTGCTGCGCACAGGCTTTCTCTAGTTGTGGCGAGTGGGGGCTACTCTTCCTTGCTGTGCGTGGGCTTCTCATTGCGGTGGCTTCTCTTGTTGCGGAACACAGGCTCTAGGCACGTGGGCTTCAGTAGTTGTGGCTCACGGGCTCTAGAGCGTAGGCTCAGTAGTTGTGGCGCACGGGCTTAGCTGCTCCGTGGCATGTGGGATCTTCCCAGACCAGGGCTCGGACCCATGTCCCCTGCATTAGCAGGTGGATTCTTAACCACTGCGTGTCTTGGGCTCTTTTGACTGTAGCAGAGAAAGGGACAAGATAGATATGAGAATCTGCCCATGTGACAGGACAAAATATGATAGTTGTCATGTGGAGGTAGGGCAAAGACAGCAAAAATGTCCTGGGAATCTGTTCTCAGCCTTTGGGTCTAGATAAGCAATTGTTGGATTGAAAACTTGCTCTTTGTTTCTTTATAAACTGGTCTGAGATCGTGTGTGTCTGTGTGTGTGTGTGTGTGTGTGTGTGTGTGTGTGTCCCCTGCAATGACAGAATTTTCTTTTTGTTCTCCCTTCATGTTTAAGGAAGCTTTCTTCAAGTGTTAGCTTTCTTCAGCTATGCTAAAGCCTTTCAAGAAAAGTGGTTATATACATGCTTAGTTTATAGTTGTAAATTGGCATAAATAAATTTCTTTTTTTTTTAATATCTATTTATTTATTGGCTGCGTCGGGTCTTAGTTGCGGCTCGCAGGATCTTTCGTTGCAGTGTGCGGGCTTCTCTCTAGTTGTGGCGTGCAGGCTCCAGAGCGCATGGGCTCTGTAGTTGCAGCACGCAGGCTCTCTAGTTGTGGCGCATGGACTTAGTTGCCCCGCGGCATGTGGGATCTTAGTTCCCTGACCAGGGATCGAACAGGCGTCTCCTGCATTGCAAGATGGATTCTTAACCACTGGACCACCGGGAAGTCCCATGGCTTAAATAAATTTCTGTTTTAAAAATTCTGAGGGACTTCCCTGGTGGCGCAGTGGCTAAGACTCCGTGCTCCTAATGCAGGGGGCCCGGGTTCGATCCCTGGCCAGGGAACTGGATCCCACATGCATGCTGCAACTAACAGTTCACATGCCACAACTAAGGAGCCCACATGTAGCAACTAAGACCGGAACAACCAAATACATAAATAAATATTTTTTAAAAAAAAAAATTCTGAGCACAAGTTTACAAAGAAAGTAATTTTCCTATTGATAACAGATAGTATTTGTGTCATTTTTCATTGTCTGATACCCAAATTATGTTCATATTCTCCAGCCAATTTAAATATTAGTAACAAAATAGAGATAGTTGATGATATATATTCCTAATCTTAAGGGAATTCAATGAATTTATTTAAATTTCTAGCAGTTGTTTCAGGCATGAAAAAAAAAGTATGTACCTGTATCCCCTTTTTCTTGACCTATATCAGTATTCCTGTCCTAAGATAGACTAAGTATTTCTCAAGAGAAATATAGTTATTTAGGTGTGGCATGTTTTATAAATGCAAATATGAGAGTAAACTGTGATTCAGTCATAAACACTACTCAAACATCACTAAAAAGGGTCTCATTTTGTTCTTCAATACTCATTTTTTAAGTCTTTGTCTGTGAACAGTATGCTTGCACAAGCCTCATTTTTTCTTCTGAGAAATGTAAGAACTGTCTCCTCCTAGTCAGAACATTTCTGTAATTTAAATCCATTTCTCCCAGATATAAAGACCCCGAGCTTTATTTCCAGAAGGAAAAATAAAGAATCAAACTGCAGAAAGGGAACTTTCCCAAAGCAAAGCTATAATGAATAGCAGCAGTTTGAGTCTTCTTTAAGGTGTATTTACCTAGTTTGTGAGAAATAAATGACCCATTTCAAACACTGAATCCTCATTCTATGTCAAGATTTTAGCTCTTTACCCAAAACCAAGTATACGTAATAATGAGTCCATAGACAGTCTGTATTTCTAAGTAATTCTTGCCTTATATTGAAAGATAAGGTAGAGAAGCTTTGGAGCAGCTTCCCTGACATTAATATTAATATATTAATATTAAAAAATTCATAGTACTTGTAGATGTTGCTTTAGTATAAAATAATATACAATTAGGGTAGTAAGCTTACTCTCACATAGTAGATTTACAAATACATGGCTTGCTTTTTATTTATACCTATCAGTTGGCAGTATGGTACAAGAGAAATGACTTTGAAGTAAATGGGATCTACTAATCCTGGCTCCAGAAACTTTGGTTTTGATCTGGACAAATTTCAGAACGTCTCTGACTCAGTCTCCTCATTTGAAAGAGGAAGTAATGATACATTCTACTTCAGAGAATGATTTTTGAAGATTGCTTGTGAGACCAGAGACTTAAGAAACCAAGAGAGTAACTCATAAACTGTTAGTACCTTTAGCGTGTTACCCTAACTGTATAAAATATATATGGATTAAAACAGACCCAGAACATTTGCTTTAATTATTCCCTTGTGTATGATTGTTGTACTGTCATAATTTGCCCCAGGTAACTATCACTAAGAAGTCAAAGACAGAATGATTCAGAGATGCTGACTGGATTAAGTGTAAAGTACATCGGCCTGTCCTGGAGGGACTGTTTCTTGACAAACTTATCAGTGAAAAGAACATGTTCATTCATTCAACCAGTAAACATCGTTTGAGTCCTAACGTGTACCAGCCATTACTCTAGGCATTGCATATACAGTGTACGTTTTTCTTAGCGTCATGCCTCTTTGTTTTTGGTGCATCTTGGAAAACACTCTTGTCCACTCCTTTGACCTAATCCTCTCAGTTTCATCTCTCCCTCTGGGTCAAAGCATCTTGAACCTTTCATTCAAGAACAAAGATTTGGAAATTTAAATACAAGAATCACTTGCAGTTTAAAACTATTTCCTGAGCACTAGCCCTAGTGATAATAGTTTCGATTCTGCGTAGGGACCAGGAATAGGCCTCATAATCATGTGCTCAGAAGATTCTGATCAAAAAGCTAGTCTATATCTGTATATCTTGGTGTTACTCGAGATGTTTATATCCTAAGTATTCTCATCTAAATGGATTTTACGATTTTTTTAATGAGTGGGAACTGCTTATCAGATTTATAGGTAACTTATTCTGGGGAGAAAACAAACAGAAATACTGGTTATAATCAGACTTATTAAAGAACATATGTTCCACTATTTGGTTGAAATAAGTCAATCTATGATTTGAAAAATAAACGTTGAGATTCAAGTGATCAGCTCTATAGCAGTTGGCTAGTCTTAATAAGAAGGTAATCAGAAAATTTTCCCATTTTTCTGTGCCATGTAAACTACAACTAAGCTAAACAAACAAGACTTGAACCTTAGTCAAGAGGTTAAGAAATCTATAACATTGATAATAATCATCTTTTGATAATAGCCCAAGAATATACGGTTACTTTGTTTCTGATGATACTGTGAATATTTTAAAGGTACAAAATCTTTTGAATAAATTCTAAATTAAATTTTTATGTAAGTGGTTTTTGGTTTTGGTTGGGTATATAAGGTATGAACAATATGAGTACATCTAGATGACCTGTTGTTTTGTCTCAGAACCAGTCCTGTCATTAGACAGGCTAGAGAGGAATGATTATGATTTTTTGTGTGTGTGTGAATTGCTAACTGGATATTCATGAACTAGTGTGCCCTAGCAACTAGTCAGTTGCTAGGTTAACACAACTAGTCAGTTGTGTTAACCAGCTGCTATGTACTTACCACTATGCTAGCTACTGCTGGGAAGGCTACAAGAGAAACAAGATCAAAAAAAAAAAAAAAAAAAAAAGAAAGGTCTCCTGTGAATAACAAAAGGTTTGAGTAACCTGGGGGGAAAGAAATTGTGTTGCAGTATCTAACGAAAAGGATAATACAACCCTTTATTCTGTGTGGTTTACAGTATAAAACAGACATTTACCAGACCAGGCCCCCTGCCTTTTCTTTTCCCTTTGGCAACACTATTGTACATTCAAGTGCAAAACTTGTAAGGGAGTCAAAAAATCAAAATGAAGTTTAAATGGTAAAAGGCAAAAAATAGTATTATTCACCATAAGAAGAGAAAATTATAGAACTTAGATTTACTACCTTTGGATTCAAGAAAACTTTTCTACGAGTGGGAATGCCATAGAGTTGTGAGATGCACTTAGAGTTACTTAGAAACAGGATGAGATAAAGATAATTGAGGAATGGTTTAGGTGCAGCTCTACTTACTGATGGGAGAAGGTAGCTTAGATAAATTCTGAAGGCACTTAAGAACTGTGTTTTTGTAATTTATTGATTTCTTTATTTTTTTCTGCTCAATAGTGATCAGACCGAAATAGTTGTGATTGACTTTGAGAAAGTTTTCATTTTCAGCATCTGGCACAAACACATCTAGGTCAAACTTGAAAATCCAGGCTTTAGAAGGAGAACAGAAAAACATCAATTAGCAATGAGCTTTCCTTTTCCATTTTCTCATTTCACGAAATAAGAAACTGAGGCATGGGGAGGTTTTCCTCCATCACCGTCTTCACTTGGAGAACAGGTGACAATATGTGGAACTAGAATCAAAGTCTTGGGACCCTCTGACTCATTTTCCTTTCCCTCCACATGCCATCCGTTGTGGGTCACAAGTCATATAAAGAGGATATTATTGTTCTCTTTACTTTCATACATTCTCCAAACTTTTTTTTGTGAAAAGAATATTTTACCCCAATGAAGAAAATTGTTCTGTCACCAAGAAAAAAGCTTTCTCTTCCGACACAGAGATTTCCTTGCCAAAAACTAATTGCTTAGCCTAAAAATGCTGCACTTGTTTCATGCATTAGTAAAATCAATTCTCTTCTCTATAATACTGCTCAGCCATTGTATCTGTCAGCACTCTGGGTGTGAAGCTAAAGTCTAAAACTGTGTCGCCAGAAACAAAGGTTTATAAAGCTCAAACACGTGGATTAATTTTCGGGCTGATTTTTGCAGTTTACGAGCTCTGTAGGCATTGTGCTTTTCTTCTGTTTCCCTCTGTAACCCAACATTTAGATCACAGGGCCTGGGGTGGTATTAGCTCCCCAATAATAATTAGAGAAAGGGAAAGGAAATGAGGTGCCTTTGTTCATTTCTTCAAAACTTTCTGGAACACTTACTCTCTGTCAAACATTGGTAGGTACCAGGAATGTGGACACATGTGATTGCCAGCCTTGAAATAACTGATAGTCAGGGTATGTGCTGAATATTGGTTTTTCAAATTCAGAATGGTAAATGGTTTGGCAGAGGTGAACATGATGGGGTGTTGTCAAAGTACACAGAAATTATGGTAGAAAAAAATTGCATGAACTCTTTGACAAATAGGTAGGAGGTAGTAAGGAAAGGAAAAGTCCATGTATGTGTGTGTGTGTGCATGCATGCACGTGTGTGTTACAATTTTGTCATGTTTGAGTGCCAAAAAAAGGTTTTTAGAGAGGAGGTCCACAGCCCTGTGTCAGATGTAAAACTAGTTGGTTGCTAATTGGTCTCAAATACTTCTACATTCCCACAAATCAAACCACCTCACCTAATGAAATCTATCAAGAAATTCAAGACCAATTCTGTTATTGGGCAGAATAAAAATTCTTGAAGTAGCACATTTGAAAGTTGAAACATTTGATTTTTGAGGATTTTCTCATAGGTAGCCACTTAATGAGTAAACATCCATTAAGCAGTAACTGGTCTTTGCATGTTGCTAGGACTAGAGAAAATAGAGAATAGTAAGTGATCAACCCTGCAGAAAGTGTTCAGACTAGTTAAGGATTAAGGTTGCACCCAATATCTAAGAATGTGCAACAGTATAATGTCCAAACTGGAATGCAGGCTGTGAGGGGTGGTTACCAAGACTGTTTCAGTAAAAATTCATCTGAGTTCATCTTCCATTCCTATTTAAATATTTATTTAGATGCACAGTGGCACCAATAGCCTTATTTTCAATTCGGAAAAAAAAACAGATCCAAAAATTTCCACTCATAAAAACATTTCTGGGGGCTTCCCTGGTGGCACAGTGGTTGAGAATCTGCCTGCCAATGCAGGGGACACGGGTTCGAGCCCTGGTCTGGGAAGATCCCACGTGCCGCGGAGCAACTAGGCCCGTGAGCCACAACTACTGAGCCTGTGCGTCTGGAGCCTGTGCTCCGCAACAAGAGAGGCCGCGATAGTGAGAGGCCCGCGCACCGCGATGAAGAGTGGCCCCCGCTTGCCACAGCTAGGGAAAGCCCTCGCACAGAAACGAAGACCCAACACAGTCAAAAATAAATAAATAAAACAAATACTTTTAAAAAAAGCTAAAGTAGCCCATTAAAAAAAAAAAACCATTTCTGATTTTGAAATTAGTAATTAAATATGCCTGGAAAATTTATTAGATTTCACTGCACTGGGTCAGGTACAGGCTTTCATTTCACACCTAACAGCCCCTTTTTAAGATCATAAGCAAATTAAAAAACAACAACCCAACAACCTCTGTTCCCCCTATTAGGGGAAAAATTCATTCCAACAGAGCTTCCAATTTGCCTTGCTAATTCTAATTAGTATAGTGTGAGCTGCTGGACAGATCTACCAGGAGGCTAGTCTGCAAAGAAACGTTTCTGTTGTTGCAGGCTCTTGGGAAAGGACCCAAACTGGGAAAAAATGAATACAGACTTTTTCTCATTTGATTGAAGGTTAGAGATAAAATAAAATTAGGTTTGAGGAAATAAAAGAGGCTGCCCTTTTCTCTATTAAGAATTGCTGAAAAGATTGAATGATAAGATGAGCCTGAAGGAAAGCCTTCAGACCATTGCTTTTGAATGGTTTGGTGAATTACTGCAATTAATGAAACCTGTGTTTACTCCTGCCGCCAGGCCCAAGTGGGACCTACTAGTTCTCTCCTTGTTTCTGGGTATTTAATTTCAGGTCCCACATCAGCAGGTAGAATCTTTGAGAGTAGGAACTGTATATTTCACCACTGCCTGTGCTGACTTCCATAGCTCAGACCTACTAACTGTATCATAGTCCAATAATCAGTACCTGCCTATTGACAAAGTTGGTGAGAAGCCCATCTCCTGCCTGCCATACTTATTGATTGGGGTTCTCTGAGAGGATTCCATGGCCACTGTCTGGCTCTAAGACTGGCCAAGAACAGCAGGTACCATACATGGCAGTAGATCCAGGCTACCTCCTCTCTGCCTTATTCCCACACCAAGTTTTAGTCTAACTTTGTTAATCAGTGTACGTTGATTTGGGGACTCACTGCCATTATGTTTCTTGTGAAAAGATGACCTTTTTGAAATGATTAACCTTGACTAACATTCAACTCAAACATCCTGCCCAGTTTTGTGCCTCAGGAAAGAAATATACACGTTTCAGGTGATCCTCACAAGTGTTGCACAAAAGGGCCATCAGATTTGGGATACAGCTAACTGGAAAGGGACCAGTTCTTTTTGTTCTGAAGTGTGGTGGCTTTGCTCTTCATTTAAGCCTTCCCAAGTTTAATATTAAATAATTACTATCAGTAAAAAAGACTGGCCTTGATATCAACATTATGCACTTTTAGATTAGCAAATTACACTTTTTGTTTTGTCAGAAAATAATGTTTTTGCTTAATAGAGTCTAAGACTAATTCAAGCTGAAGAATTCCGCAGTTCCACTTAAAAATATGTACAATTTCCAGGGAGCATTTCAGGAATTTGGAGATCTCTTCCGGGGCAGTTTATTCTAGTTTGCTTTTGCAGTACCAGTGAAGTGGTCTATATATTTTATAGTACATTGAAGCCTATTGATAATGCATTCCTCATATATGGGACAGATTGTCTGAAAAAAAAAAAAAAAAAAGCCGATTTCCTTTAAGAAGGAATACCCTATATTGAGACCAAAACTTGACCTTATTTCAAGGCTTCAATTGATAACTGATAGTTGGTAATTAAGTATTTGCTTTCTTGTATCTTAGGTAAGATTAGCTATAATCATGTTTGCATGGTCAAGTGGGAACTGGAATCCATGGTGACTGGACAGATTTGAGCTAGAAAACTGACCCAGCTATAGACTGACCTCCTGGGAAAGAGGCTGGCTCTCCAAATTATATGGCCCGAAGTGGTGGGGGCAAACTTGGGCTTGACTGGGAGTTCTGGTATGGTTAGATCCACTGATTCTCTAATTTCAGTGTATTTAACAATCTCCTGTGGATCTCGTTAAAATGCAGATCTGATTTAGTGTATTAGTTTTCCACAGCTGCTGTAACAAATTTTGACACACTGGGTGGCTTAAAACATCAGAAATATGTTCTCTGAGGCCACAAGTTCAGTATTAGTCTCCCTGGGCTGAAATCAGATGTCAGTGGAGCTGTACTCCCTCTTGAGGCTCTATAGGAAGAATCCATTCCTGGCCTTCCAACTTCTGGTGGCAGCTGGCATTCCTTGACTTGTGGCCAAATCACTTCTATCTCTGCCCCTGTCTTTACAACGTCTTCTCCTCTTGTGTGTGTAATCTTCCTCTGCCTCTTTCTTACAAGGATACATGTAATAGGATTTAGGACCCATCCAGATAAACTAGTATAATCTCAAAATCCTTAATCACGATTGGGAAAAACTTTACCATATAAGGTAGCATTCACAGTTTCCAGGGTTTAGGACCTGGATATATCTTTGAGAGCCATTTCCAGCCTACCATAGTAGGTCTAGGGTGAAGATTAAGACTCTGAATTTCTAACAATTGCCCAGATGATGTTGATGCTGCTGGTCTAACACTTTGACTAGCAAGTGGCTGGATTATAAATCTGTAATGTTCAGCATGATCTGTCTGGCTCAGACCAGAACTGTGCTCACTTTGATGCAGAATCACATAGTAACAAGGGACATAGGGGACAGAGTGAAATTTCTAGGAGATGGAGTAGCCAAGAATTAGGATGGTTATTTGGGAACCAAAAATTCTTCCAGAGTGTCAGGCTGGAGCCCTGCTTCTAGGGGCAAAACTGGAGTATTACTCAGGAGCCAAGGCAGAAGCTCCATTCTTTAAAGTGGGCAAACAAGCCACTCAGTGGACAGAAAGGGGGCCTGGACACGAGGTTTATGTCAACAAATCTAAAGCCAGATTCTGCCAGCTGGTTTACCTCAGCCTCCTGCCAACCATGGCCAGGACTGATTATGAACGTAGCTAGTGTTGAGTGTATGCTTGGCTCTCAAACTGCTGATTCCGTATATTTGGAATAGGGCTCTGAAATCTCCATTTTTAACCAACATCTTAAATGATTCAGATGCAGGTGGTCAAAGAGATACCTTTGAAAAGTACTGTTCACCATGGTGAAGGCATGAGAGGGTACCAATTTATTTATATTTGAGTTAGACAAGGTAAGCTAGAGTGGTATTGCATGTTACCAGGAAAATATGGTATGAAAAAGAAGTCAGTTTCAACCACTAAAGACCTGTGAAGTCTGCCTCTTGTTCTGCAGGTGGCTATAAGTCTGGAAACCATTGAACATACATGATAAACGGTGTGTTAATATTACATCACAACACATTACATTCAACATGTTGTCCTGTATTACTAGTGCATAGTTTGGTGCAATGTGCAAAATTGCAATGACCATGATGCGTCAGTACTGTGTTTCCATCATCTCTGCACATGCATCTGTGAGATGTGGCCTCAGATGGTGTGTTCGCCTCAGATTTTTTAAAATAAACCTGTGCCTTTAGCCTCCTCACTGCTGAGTCATCCAGGCCAGTTTTGCAAATGATCATTCAGCCATTCTAACCTCAGTCCGACCTAGAGGAGTGGTGTGTCACGCTGTTGGGGCCACTCAGTTGATTTCCTCTTGCCTGTAAAATGGGGCGTTGTTTGATCAGTTAAATGGTCAAATGTGTCATGTTTCCGACTTTATGTTCGCCCTATAGGGTGCATATAGAGCTGGAGTAACTACGGGACTTCCCTGCCCTCTTGCTATATTCAGTCAATAGGGCATGGGATGTGGAATTATAAAACTTGGATTGGAAAAAATTTTTAAAAGATGGGCTGATCTTATTTTTCAGTGCCTTTCAGTTTTAAAATTATTTGGAGTTATAAAATGAGTCCGTGCTCCTAGACATGTGAGGATGGAATCACATAGATCCCATAGGCCCCAGGGGTGATCTAAATTAACTTTGGCAAGTTGTTTTTCATAAGGGATCTGGCTCATCTCACAGCTATTTGTTTCAGCTCAATCATCACTTTTACAAGTAAGCCTTCCCCCCTGACCAGGTCAAATTCATCTATTTCATACTCTCATGGGAACACACACTTCCACCATTAGTACCTGTGTCATTTACTTTCATCTGCGATTATTTGAATGATTTCTGTTCCTTTGCTAAATTATGAAATCTTCAAGGACAGGAACCATGTATTTTTCTGTTGAACTTTTTTTCCCTAGTACCAAGCACACTATTTGACATGAGGTTGCTACTCAAAAGATAATTGAGCAAATTGATTTGCAAATAAATTAACACAATTTTTAATGAATCCAGAAAATTTTGCTTGTGGTATTACCCTCCTCTCAGTAGCTCCTTCTCCTTTGCTTATATGACCTACTGCAGTCATTATACTTCCCAGGAACTCATTTTTCCATGAAAAGTAATCTGAAATGGAGGGGAAACTGGGAGCATAATAATTTAAAATTAACTCAATGGTCTTCCAATAAATCATTCAGGGGGCGTTGGGAGGAGTGCAGGAAGCAAACAAGGACATGAACTTCTGCTTTCTTTTTCTTCCCTCTTCCCCTCCTTCAGACAGCTCAGTCCTGCCTTTGTCTATTTATAACTTCAATCCAGATCTTTATTTTTCAGTAGACATGTGGAATATTTTTAAGATATCTAAGATGTTGTCCAGGGTAGTATTTTTTCTCCCGCTTGGCTGTTCCAAACAGCGTTATCTCTCAGTTTTCTAAGCTGGTAATACCATTTAAAGCAATAATCAATTTGATGATTTGAAAGCTAGGGAAAGGATAAAATAAAAGTAAACACCACCAGCTAGTTTTTTAAATTGCTTCTCAAATCCCCTTTTGCAGAGGAGACTGTAAAGTCCTATTCAAGCTGAATTAATGATTAGCAGTTGTCAGTGCTGTTCCAAAGGCAGCACAAGGCTCTAGCAAGTAATCTCTCTGTTTGGTTTGTATAATGTATGGGAAAAAAATTACTGCTTATACAGTTGGGCTGATTACTTACTTCGTCTGTTGGTAGAAAGAACATTTGTTGTCCCTGTACCAAGCTTTGAGTGAATCAGCCTTCTTTAATGGGACTTATCTTGACCTAGCAAAGTATGATTTTCAATGTTTTTTCAAATTCACTCTCATCCTAGCTGGTGTATACTTTCTTCTTGGCTAGAAAACTAAACTAACCTTCTAGGGTTAAAAGAAAATCATGATTTTATTCAAAATCAGATCAAAATCAAAAGTATTTATCACTATACTCTCTTTTTAAGAATTGCTGTTTAATTCATTATTAGCAAACCATTAATCATAGGTCTGTAAGTTAGAGACTGTTTGTATGTTGTCTCATTCAAATCATGCACACTTACCATTCACATGAGGTTCTAACATACCCTTGACAACTTTATGTGGCTACGTTAGTTCTCAAGGACCCATTTATTTAAGTGATATCGAGACTACAATTTGCAATGTGAGGGGATGCTCTGTTTTGACTAACAAATGGAATATTTGAGAAGACTAGATCCTGACCAATCCTTTGGCACATCTCATATTTCTTCGTAAAGCACTTTTTAAATGGTATTGAATGGAGCTTCTAGTTGGTGGGTTATTTGTGAGTTTTTCCAGTGGAAATGTTTTTATTTACTTTTCAAAAGCTTTCCCGTACAGACTGTTGCCAAGTCTCTCAGGGTCTCGTTGCAAGGAAATCAATGGATACACACATGAGGAGGTATAAGGTCTTACAGCAGTATCTTCCAGAAAGTAATACAGGTATGAGAAGTGTGTCAGAAAACAGAATGGAAAAGATGTGTGTGTGTGTATATATATGTATATATATATAACTTATACAAATCCAATGAATAATTCTGACATTCCTCCAAAGAACAGGGTTTTGTAGAAAACCAGTGAGAACCATAATAGAAATGGAAATTCCCCCCCAAAAAAAAAAAAGTAGATCTCTCCAAAATTGTTTTGTAAAATTATTTAGATTGATGGGAGAAAATTAATATTAAGTTGATGGACAGAGCTAGAAGAAGATATACCCCTAAAATCTTAATAGCCACATGTCATTCATCCTAATGATAATAACTGGAATTGATGTAACTCTAGAAAATTGAGCATAAGTAGCTGCATAGATCCTAAATCAGAGAAACTAGCACTGGTCACTTATTGTCTACTTTGGGTCAGGTACTGTGGTAGCGTCCAAGTATACCAAATAGTCCCTGACTTCAAGGAGCTTATGTTTTAGAGTTCCCATCTCCTAGCTTTTAGATTTGCAAACCACCTTTGACAAGGAGGTGCATCTTCATTCTTCTCTCCTTCTATCACCTTGCCTAAGATTTTTATTTGATTAGTCACTCAATAAAGGTTACCCAAATGCATTCTTATTTTAACTCATTGAGTTTCATTAAAATATTGAATGGTCCCAGACAATATGATGTTTAATCTAAGTGCAGCATTAAGTGCTTGATAACACTTAAGTGGTATTCAAATCAATAAGTAAAGATTGGTTGTGGAGAATTTTGGTAGTTGCTTAAAAGGAGAGATGGGCATTTGGGATACCATAATATTTTTTTTTCCAAATAAAATCTTATGATGAATGGGAAACAACTGTGAAAATTAAAAGGGATAAGAGAAGAAGGAATGGGCCAACCATAAAGTTTCCTGTCCTGTATGTGCAGAGGAGTACCTGGGCTTATCTGCAAATGTGCTATGGAAACAGGAGGTAGAGCGTTTTCAGAAGATAAACATCATCATGTGTCAGAGTTGTTGCGAGTTGAAGTAAAGTATAAAATGTTTGATCTAAGATGATAAGCGAGGTAAAACATCGATCCAGAGACTCAAAGAGGTTTATAGGCTTCGCCCTCAAAGGAAAATATGATTGACTCACTAGCTTAATTTCTTCCACATTTGCTCAATTTTCATGAGTTTCAGGGGAGTACGGATGAAATGTTTCTAGAGCAAAGGTTGTCAGCCATGGACGAGTTGGCTGCCATCCTCTCCCCCAGGAAACATTTGGCAATATCTGGAGATATTTCTGGTTGTCACAACTGGGGTGGGACGATAACATATCTAGTGGTAGAGGCCAGGGATGTTGCTAAATAGCCTATAATGCTCAGGACAAGCACCCACAACAAAGAATTAACTGATCCAAATTGTCAAAAGTGCCAAAGTTGAGAAACTCTGTTCTCAGAGTTACTCAGAGTCTCCGAAATTCTGGTCTCAGGAACCTTCCTCCTAAGTCTTTCCAGATAACCCCATATGACTACTTTTTACTCTATTTTGATTAATATTTTTCATCATCCAAAAAGGATCAAATTATTAGTACCAATGAACTAATTTTGGCCTTACTGATTATTATCAAGTATTACAAAACTGTACCCCTCCTGGTTGCCACAGCAGCTGTATGTTTGTTAGAAAGATTGCATGAGAAAATGTTTTGTTCCAATGAAGCAGAGGCTACAAGTCCAGATTAAAACAAGGTAAAAATTAAACCTTTGGGGCTTCCGTGGTAGCGCAGTGGTTAAGAATCTACCTGCCAATGCTGAGGGCACGGGTTCGAGCCCTGGTCCAGGAAGATCCCACATGCCACGGAGCAACTAAGCCCATGTGCCACAACTACTGAGCCTGTGCTCTAGAGCCCGCGAGTCACAACTACTGAAGTCCGCGCGCCTAGAGCCCATGCTCCGCAACAAGAGAAGCCACCGCAGTGAGAAGCCCGTGCACTGCAACGAAGAGTAGCCCCCGCTCGCCGCAACTAGAGAAAGCCTGAGTGCAGCAACGAAGACCCAACACAGCCAAAAATAATAAATATATAAAATAAATAAATTTAAAATTAAACCTTTGGTCTCTGAAGATATATTTTTATAAGTCTTTTACCATTATAACCCTTTGGCTATTTTAATGCAAACTGTTTCTGTAAAGCCATATTTTGGTTGCTATAACAACTTGACATAGCTCCTGATGAGCTCTTCTTGCCTTAATGTTGCTTTTAAAAAGTTGGGGTTGCTATGACTACAAAATGCTGCTTTATTTTCAGCAAGCTTTTTTCCCCTTGTAATTTTGCTTTCAAAATATGTATGTGCACATACATGCATATGTGTGTACTTCTACTCACATGCCTTATGGAAGTCTACGTGTAGTAAAACCAATGTCTGAAAGCACTAGAGGCAAGATTGCAATTTATTTAAGTGCACGTTGTTATTCTAAAATTGATTTACATAATGCTGAATGAATGCAGGTTAGACATGCTTTTTCCTTGTCTACAAATTATATAACTGCTCAATAACAGGCTCTTCATCTTTGTTCTATGATTTACTTATCACATCTTCCATGTTATAACCTCTTCCTGTTTCCAACGTATTTGTACCTTGGCCTTGGATGGGTCATTTGGACTCGAAGAATGTGGAAGCTTGTTGTGTCTTAATATGTTCATGATTATTGATGAAGTCTATTTTACAGTACTGCTGATTACGGTCTTCTTTATATCATAGATGATAAAAAAGATGCCCATTGTTCAGAGTTTCTCTCATTCAAATTTTGAAGAAACCATAAGGCTGAAAGTTAGGACACCTTGATTCTGTTATTAACTCTGTCACAATGAACTAACCACCGTATCTCTCTAGAGGAGTGCTGTCCATTAGAATTAAAATGCAGCTATCTAGACAATGTAACATTTTCTAGTAGCCAAGTTAGAAAAGTAAAAAGAAGCAGAATTAATTTTAATAATTACTATCTAACCCAATATATCCAAAATATTATCGTTTCAAAATGTCGATGTTTTAGAAATATTAATAAAAGGTTTTACATTCTTTTCTATTGTCTTGGAAATTTGGGGGGTATTTTACACTTGTAACACATATCACTTAAGATGAGACACATTTCAAATGCTCAGTGACCACACGTGACTAGTGGCTATCATGGTGGACAAATATAGCTTTAGATCTCCATCAAATTTGGTCATGCAACATCATTTATTATTTATTGGTCACCTACTAGGTTCAAGGTCCTTTTTGAAGTCTTAAGAGTATACAGATGATCAGGAAAACTCTTTCTTGGTTTATGAGAGAGAAGAGAGAGGGAGAGGGGACGAGGGGACGAGGTGGTCAGAGTGACGGACAGAGAAGGAGGGGTAGAGGTGGAAGAGAAGGAGGAGGGCAAGGAAAGAAGGTTCTCTTTTAAGTCTTAGCTAGCTATTCAGTGCTATCATCCATAATCTAATTTTATTTTATTATAATTAAGAAATATTGGAATAAGCCAGGCAGTTCCCTGATACCTTTGGGTGACTTATTCACAATTCTATTCCCAACCCTTTGGGGAATGCTTGGGGCAGATTAACTGCACCCTGCATATTTATTGAATTGAATCTCCTTTCCTGTCAAAATATGTGATTATATCCAAGATTAAATAAATATTATTTTCAAAACAAAATTTAAATAGTTTGAAAAGTCCCATCATACATGAATATTTTAGGACAATGAAGAGAAGAGTGGCTAAAGGTCTAAAATAAAGGGATATCAAGTTAAAGGGTGTTATTCTTTCTCTGCATCTTGTCTTTCTTGCTGTTTGAAGATTTTTGTCTAGAAGTAATCAAGGATTAATACAATTGCCTTAAATTGTTTTGATGCCACACTACAGGTGACATTGCCAGGACATCATTGCTGTGTCCAGATCCCTTATCGCATTGCTGCTGCTTTATTCCTTTCCCGCCTTTTCTCATTTAGAAGAAGCCAAATCAAAGTGAGCCGTGTGACTCTTGTAGCCTGCTCAGTGAAGGAAGTTGCTGTTTTCTTTTTAACCGTGTGCCATTTTTTATCACCATTATTTTAGAAATAAAGTGGCTTGTTGGATGTTTTTTTAAACTGAGCCATTTTGCCTGGAATGCAAAGGTTTGGATGATCTAATCAGATTTGGAAAGAAGAGAACAGTGCTACAATTTGAGCAGATTCCTAAATCAGGTGGCAGATGGTAATCTGAGTTGTGAATTAAAATGTTTGTTGCTGACGGCTCTTCACATTTACAAAACATTTCAACTAGCTCCCATCATTTGTCACAGATTTTTTCTTTTTCACCTCTTTTCAGTAATACAACATAATGTCTGACATTTCATATCTCTTTGGCCTTTGTAAATTGGAATTATATTCAATACATTTCACTTTCAGAGTTTAAGATGTAGGATGATTTTGAAATCCTTGTTGCTGTTAAGAGTTCCATAGTGAGCGATCATGCTACATTAGCCTGAGGGTTTGCTCAAGACAAACATTAGAATATATTTAAGGTGGGAATAACCTTATGTTTCTGTGATCATATCATTTCTGTCTAAACTGGTAAATGGAATTATTGTTGCCTCAAGAACGTTTGTTTACATTGAATGCTAGATTATAATACTGGGTAGTAAAATAAATGACTAAGAAACCCTTTAAGTTATTCACAATAAGCTCTTACTTATCTGTAGACTCTGTGAAGTGTTCATTTTCTTTTTTTTTTTTTTTTTTCTGTGTAATTTTGGATACTTTTTTTCTAATTATTTTTAGTTTTCCTGGAAAATAAGCAGGGAAGAATAAAGCTAGCTTTGCTATTGCCAGTTGAGACTGGTTAAAAGTTTGAGATAGAGTGGATTATATTTATAACCATTGCATTTTTATTCTGAGATATTTTTAAAATGTGGAGCCCCTTGGACAAAAAATATTTTTAAAGGCTTCCCTTTACCTCTTGGGCTGAAAGAATTCAGATGTTTACTCATTAGACTAGAAAACACACTAGAAACATGGAATTTTAGAGACTGAAATCAACTAGTTCAGTAATCTTTAAGCTTTTTTCTGGCAAGTTCTTTTCTCAAAAGAAAGTGTACCCTGAGGCTCAAAACATTAAGTACACATTGAAGAACCAGAGAAGAAGGGAGGGGAGAGAGGAGGGTGGGAAAATGCCCGCCTTTCCTTGGAACACTCAGAGTTGGATTGGAAAGCCACAGATCAACTTTAACTCCATCCATTTACGAGTAAGATACCAGAAAGTTAAATGACTTGTTCAAGATCAGACAGCTCTGCCTGAAAGCCTGTCAGTTTTTTCATTCATTCAGCAGATATGTGAGTGCCTATTATGCGCCTCACTAGTTCTTAGAATGCTAGAGGGCTCAAGATACAGTTGTGAACAAGCAACGCAAGGCCCTGCCTTTGTGGAGCTTGTGTCCTAGAGCAGGCCAAATAATACACTAGTGCATGCAGGTTGGAAATGATATCAGATTGACACCAGGTGGTGTGATGACGTAGTGTGACTTTGAGGAGAAGGTACTGAGATCAGGGAGGGCCTCTTGGAAGAGGTGACGCTGATTTATCCTCTGCTCAGTGCTGTCTTCCTGATAGCTGTCCTCAATCACTAGCAAAGCTGTTTTGTTGGGATGGTACAATGGAAAGAACACTGGATTATAAATCAAAGACTTGTGTGCCAGGCCCAATTCTGTGTCCCTTCTGAGATGTTGCATCTTTTATATCTGTGAGATGAGAAGCATCATATCTACACAAGATTAAGGAAAATCTGGTCCCTGCCTTTTTTCCCCAGTCCTTCCACCCATCCTCCTCCCTACCATACCACTTTCCTACACATTATTTTCCATTAATACTGAATTTGTTTAGTTTCTCAAGATATTTAAAATCTTTAAAAAGGACTGTGGTTCTCTCAGTCTAGACTGACTCCCTTTCGAATTCCTTTTTTTTTTTTTGTAAATAATATCTTAAGTCACTACTTTCCATCTGAAACCTTCTCTGATTCTTTCTTGCAAAGGGAAGAGTGATTTTTCTTTTGTTTCATTCCTTGAGCTATTTAAATGTTGCATTAAAATGTTTTTTTAACCTTTCAGATCTTTCATCCCATATATTATTACACTGAATCACTAATAATTTCTGTTATTTTTTCTTCCCCCGTTAGACCAGGAGCTCTTTAAGGGCCCAAAATGTCTGATAGCCAATCAGAACATGATTCTTGCTCACAGAAATCACAGTCTAAAAAAGAAAGTGGATGCAATTTAAAATAATAAAATAATTACATTCTCCTGTAGCACAGAGGAGCACTTTTTCCAGAGCTATCTCATGGAACATGGCCTTTATTCTACTGTTACACACATTAGATTGTAAATGGGGATGCTTATGGACTTATCCTGAGAGAGAGAATTTATTTGCTTGCTGGATCCTTCACTAAATTGGGAAGAGAACACACATTGAGTGGAGGCAGAGAAACAAACCCAGTATTTTACTGAGGCTCAACTTGCCTCCTACCTTAAAAAACTTAACATACACTGATGCAAGCACAGGAGAATATACCCATTCCGTCAAATACCATCTTGCAAAATTATCGCTAAATGCTTCAGACATTAGAATGATAATAGGAGCAGCCCTTGGTTAACATTTAAAGTTTGTCTTTTTCAACTTTCATCAAACTCCATCTTTTCATCCTTCCCTCCACAGACTTACTATAAGTAAAAATCCAGAGATTTTTTGGTTTTGGGGACCGAATAGATATACAGTGGAAATGCTTGGTCTTAATGTCACACTACCTGAGTTCAATGCATTTCTCATCTACTTGCCAGTTTTGTTATCTTGGACAAAAACATTACTTAATGTCTTGTGCCCCTATTCACTCACTGCAGGATGTGACAAGGACCTGCCTCCTAGATTGCTCTAAGGACTAGATGTGTCATTGCATGTAAAATGCCTAGTATAAGACATGGCACATAACGCTTTAAAATTTTTGACCATTGTTAAAATGTATTATAAATATTGATGTCATTTATTTACTTTTGATATTATAATTCCCTAGGGCTATGCCTAATTCAGTAGTAATTTTTAAGTAGGTGCTAGGTTAATTCATTATTAGTCTTATTCAGTACTTCTCATATCTTTTCTTCTGATTTTAAAACTGTTTCAACACTGCGCCCCTCTATCTCTCTGGACTACGTGAATAACTAACAGTTGCATAAAGAAGCCTCTGAATTTTAAGGATTTTGGTTAATGTAAGCCTGGGAATCGAACTGGTAACTCTGTCTGAGACCTGAAGAAGTTGCTATTCTGAGAGGTTTATTATGCAACCATCACTGTTTTCAGTGTTGTCTTTTGTTTAGAAATATATGAGAAGTGTGTGTGCAGTGTTACTTTATTTTATTCTGGCTAACTTGGTAGTGAAGGTTCCAATTGAAGACAAAGTGTACAAGTTGTATCCTGTAAAGAACTAATGGTACCTTTGCATTTATGTTTTGATATAGGAAGGTCAGCTGAAGTATTCAATTAGTGACACATTAGCCTTACCTATAAAGAGTAAATCAGAGCCTGGGGGAGTCATCTGGATGAAAGGGAATGTTAAAACTGCTCATTTTAGAGTTTGGAATGCAAATCAAAGTATGTCTTTTTAACAGTTTATTTTTTAAAATGTATAGCCTTTCCACAAAAAGCTAGAGAGTGGTGTTTCATGTGAGTAATGCATATTCTTCTACCATCGTTTCTTAAATGAGTGAATCTAAAGTAGGTTTTTTTCTCCATGGATTCCTACAGAAATAATTGTTCCTAGAATGAGATCTTATTTCAGAGGAAAGCGATCTAAAGAGAGTTGTTGTGACTAAAACATAGTAGCATAACTGCAAATTGGTAGGAAGTGGTTGGGTACCTCATGCCAGCTTTCTGATAGCTAGCTTTCTTGGTGGTTGTACTGCCTTGCTCCATGTAATTGGATGGACCCAGATTATTGTCAGATGATAAGAGTATCGCAGCTTTCTGAAGAGAACCCTGGAGGGTGTGATAGTTCCCTCTGTGTTTTGCTGATGAAAAGCCCAGTGATCCTGAAAATGATCTGTAACCAATCTTGCCATAGACATCCTATAACATACTATATGGTAAAAAAAAAAAGAAAAAAATTGGTCTTTCCATGGGCACGTCCAATTAGTAGACTCTCCCTGAAATGCCTTAGCAATAGAAGGCAGTGTCTGAATCACTCACTTTGTGCTAATACTTAAACAGCTTTTCCTTATTTGCAGGGATGTATGGGAAGAAAGGTAATTTTTTCTGTCCTTTATATGGCTGATCTAGAACAAGGCTGAGTACACCTTTTCCGTCAAGGGCCAGATATTAAAAATTTCAGACTTTGTGGGCTAAGAGGCAAAATTGAAGGTATGATGAAGGTACTTATAAAACAAGAAGGAAAACTGCCCTTTTTTTTTTGCCTGGAAAGTGGGCTCTCACAGCAGCATCACCTGCATGAGAAACAAAGGAAAGTTGAAGACGGTGCTTAACTGGCAAGCTCTGCCTGGGGGCTCCACCCTCCTCAGATCACACTGGCTCTTATTCTCATGCCCTGTCTCACCCTTCCGGTCTCCATCCATATCTCTGGTGAATAATACTCCCATTATAGGCAGCAGAAGCTACCCTAGTGACTCTGAGCCAGTTGGATGTCTACCCCCTGATCATGAGGTAGAGGGAAGAGATAAATGCCTGATATCCCCTGTTGAGATGAAGACTGTATTTTGCCTTGGTAGCAGTGTGTGTTAGTCTTTGTATTCTGGTCCATCATTTTAGCTGGAAAGAGGAGGAGGGAGAATTCTAAGTCTAAATAATTGATATAGAAAAAACTTTTGGAATCAAACCATTTGTAAAATTATAATTTCTTTGTTAAAATAACATTGGTCTTGTTTCCTTTTCCAAATGGTTTGTAAAGACTGCCTCAATTAATACATAAATTCAGATAACATTTTCAAATATTTGGCTGGAACATATTTTCCTTCTTAGGTTTTCAAAATCCACTTCCACCCTCTACTTGCTATTCATTAAACACTAGTTATGATTGCATTTTAATGCCAGGACTTTGGACTTAGGATGATTTGATCCAAATATTATGAAACCCATGAAACAATGGGTCCCTGTTCCTCTAGATCCTGCCTGCTTTTTCTTTGAAGCAAACAAAGTAGTGATTATGGTTACAAAGTGGAAAAGCATCCAGCTAAAAGAGCAAGAAGCTAAACCTTCATCCAGACAACTTAAGTGTACGACCACAAACAACAGACTATTTCAACGTCAGGGAAGAGGAGGATCATCATTCTTGCTGCTTCTGATACTCCAGGATTTTCTGCAGTTGAGTCAATGACCTTTCTGTCCTCATTGCATTTATATCTGTACCAAGAGAAGGTTTCTTTTTTTGATTCAGAAGCTCTGATTATGGCAGCTTTGTCAAAGTAGAATGGTCACCAGTGCTCAGAACTGAAATTTCCACCTTGGTTCCCTTGGTTAAGGAAACTTGGAGGTTGCTGACAAAGAGCAAAAGAACAGAAAGCTTGTTTATCTACTTGGGGTTTATGCCACTGATGTCCAGGACTTCCCTAGGACTATGGGTCTTTATTTTCTGAGCTCTGTAATAACCCTGAGAATGGCCATGGTCCAGGAACTGATATTTTTAGGTCATATAAGCCAACCCTGGCTATTTCAAGTGCTTTGCAACAAAATACAATGGCTTTGAAAAAGAAGTATGGGTAGGGAGGGCCATCTCAAGAGCCTATAGATAAGCCTCCAAGAAAAGTGGCCATTGCTGTTGTCATCATTTTTATCATCATCATCATAGCAGACGAACTTTTTACTTAATGTATACTAACCACTCTTCTAAGCATCTTACATATATTAACTCACTGTAGTACTAACAACAACCCTGTGACTAAGTACTACTGTTGTTCTTACCTCACAGATAAAGGACCTGCAGCATAAGAGAGTTTGGACTTATGGGCGATACTCTTTCTTTTGGCTTTGGATTTACAGAAGAGAGCCATTGGATATTTTAAGCAAGGGCGTGGCAGTCTGCCTTGTATTTCAAATGTCAGTGAGAGACTAAAGGAAGGAAATGCAGGATAGATGTGATAAAAACTTCAGAGGAAGTGATGAGAGGAAAGAGAAGAGAAAGGGATTGGTCTGATAAATAATTTGCTTAAATGAACAGGATTGGGTAATTGGGTTTGGGAAAAAGGAAGGAGTCAAAGAAGTCAAGGTCCCAAGTAAATTAAGTAGATATAGAGGACAGAATGTGGGCACATAATAATGCTCAGTCTTAGGAATCCCTGACTAATACCCTGACATTCGTGGGCCCTCGTGGCCTGTGAAGGAAGTTCAGACTTGATTGGATATTTCTACATTCTGTCTGATTAGAGACAGACTGGGGAAGATT
The DNA here is from genome assembly GCF_028023285.1 of Balaenoptera ricei. Taxonomy (NCBI): domain Eukaryota; kingdom Metazoa; phylum Chordata; class Mammalia; order Artiodactyla; family Balaenopteridae; genus Balaenoptera; species Balaenoptera ricei. The sequence continues at coordinate 40,621,219 of NC_082654.1, forward strand.
CCCTGAAAGACCATCAGGAAACTTTGCCTTGAAGACACTTGCCAGTAAGAAATAAGAAGGAGGAAATAAGAAACTTAAATAAGATCCAGTCAAATCAATCATACCAAACCGGCTTGTTTTGATAGCTATGTGGGGATCTGCCTGGCTTTGCTTTTCAAAGGGAAAGTTCCCCAGGGCTCTAATGTTAATTAGGGAATCTGTGTTTTCTACAGATGATTGCATTATCATCACAGACAGGACAGCTAGACTCCTCTGAGCAAGGAGAAAGAAACCATTTACATATTCTCTCCAATCAAGCTTGAAAGGATTTTAGAGATAATAGGTAATTTGCCACTTGCCATCAGGACTGTCCTAAAGCACATTCATAGATGTGCAAGTGGGTCATTTCTAGTCCCTGGTTTATGATGTTTCCAAGGAGAGAAAAGAGGAGAAACACATTGTCATCTAGTAAGATATTACTAGAGAAGCATCAGTTGAATTTGCTTCCTGTCTAGGAGTCCTATCCATAGTTGTTTCTTTAACTTTGGAAGTTTCTTTTAAGCTGGACTTCAAATTCAAACACATCAGTGACTAATTGAAATCTCTTAATGACCCGTGTAGGTTGGCAAACTAGCAGAGTATTTATCTGAATGATGTGTTTAGGAGATGTTACTTTCCCTTTTACGTCTCAACAAACACTAACCCACTTAATTCGATTCATGTAGATCATCACCTGAAGATAATTTGGACTACTGTATAGAGAAATTTGTATCCCAAATTTTAGCATGTCTGGCACAATAGATGTTCTATAAATGTTTGTAACATGAAACCTAAGGTTATAGAAAGTCTTGAAAAATAACTCAAGGATTTTCCAAGGGTCAACCATTGGACAGTAATACGTAAAATGGCTTTGAACATAAAAGTAAATAAAACAAACAAACAAAAACTTGAAAGTCTGTGGCCATTAGATCTCAGTTCACTCGAATATGCTAAAGGCACAAGGTCCCAGACCATGCTCTTATGGCCATCTTAGAGACATGAAGAAGAATTCTCCCTGTCCCATTTCTGGTGCAGTCTTAGATGAAAGAAAAAATACAGTGATGATGCAGCCACTGTCTCTCCTACCCTAAGCCACTTCAGGCTTAAAGGCCTGTGTTTCTCAGGCCGTAAGTTCCAGGACCAGAGTTGCACCCAGTCATTTCTTTGTGACTTTAATTTTCATCTTCCTGTTGCTTATACTTACTATGTGCCAGGCACTGCTCTAAAGATTTTCATAAAATAACTCAGGTAATCCTCACAATGACTCCATGAGTATGATTATTATCCCAATTTACCTATGAGAAAGTGAAGCACAAAGAAGTTATACAACTTAGTCAGGACCACAGTGCAAGCAAGTGCATCAGGGATTGGATCAGGGTGATCGTCTGAAGTAAGGTAGGGAAAATGACCTGGATGTCCTCATCCATGACATTAGGGATTGGAGATTAGAATCCTCTCCAACTCCAGAGACTGTGCTCAAACCATTGTGCTAAACTAACTTCTACTTTTCTTTGATGCTGGCTGAAATTATAGTGTGAGTTATGTGTGACATTAGTTTGACACCCTTTGATTCTTCATTAGTTGTTTCTCAAGGGCATTTCAGCTATTATCAGACTGAATGTTCCTTAAGCTGAATCACTTTATCTAAGTGAGATCAGAGATCAGGGAGTTTTGAAGCTATAGATCAGCAGTTCACAAACTTCTAGGTCTTAGGACCCCTTTACACTTTAAAAAAGTTTTTGAGGACCTCAACAAGCTTTCGCTGTTACAAGTTTCACTGTGTAGAACATCTTCCTTTATGTCTGTGTCTTTATCTTACATACTTTATCTTAAATATGTAATTGCCATACTCTCCTCTGCTGCATCATCTTGAGAAGGCATTTGAGAATTTGAGGGATAATTAAGTAAATTAGCCAGAAGGATACAGTAGCGGCCACCCAAGTCTGTAGAGTCCAGTTGTTTCTATTGCTCTGTGTCAGTGCAAGTATCTTGCCAAGTCTTTCCTCTCTTCAGAGACCCAGACGGCTGTTCGAAATGAGGGAAAATCCAAACCTCTCTCTCTCTCTTTCTCTCTCTCTCTTTTTCAATCAACTAACTCAGAATCTCAGAATATTACTCTTATTTTGTTCTAGAATTCTGTCAATTTGATCTGCTGCTTTGAATATTCTCTATATCTCTTTCCTTTGATTTGATTTCTGTACAGTTAAGCTACGCTAATGAGTAATTCTCACCTTTGGTATCAATCTACTTCTTAAGATCCAGTAAACCTGTTTCTCATTCTGCAGTCTGTTTGTTGGAAAGATAGAATAGTGTTTTAAGTGGAATTCATTATTAATCACAATTTTCTAAGTCGAACTTGGCCCCTTGATTTAGTTAATTGCTTAGGAACCAGAATCAAAGACAGAAACGTGACTTCCCTTGCCATCAGCCCTGAATACTTTTTCCTATTTGTCTTCACACTCTGTTGCTTGGATTTGCTTATTTTCCAACAACTTGTCATGTGCCAAATCTGATGCCATTTGGCAGTCTCAAAGTGTAAGGCAATATTTTAGGTAATGTGTACCCCTACAGAAAATATGCAAAACCTCTTCACAGCCATACATGCCATGCCCCTCTTAGTGATGTATTATATCCTATCAGTTTGAAGATGAGGATGAGCCCTGTTCCCAAGATTCAGGCCACCTTGCAGAGCTTGAATCAGTGACAAGGAAGAAACTAGAAGCCTGGATTCTGTGTCTTCAGGAATTCTTCACCTTAGGTTTCTTCACTTACCTTAAGAAGTATACTACCCAGAATCTTCAGATAGAAACAGATTAGACCAGATACAAAGAAAGTGCCTTTATATTCACAGCAGATCCCAAACTTCTCCCATCTTGAAAGACCATGGAAACTCTGTGGCAACTATTTGAACATGAACAGTCATCAAAATTTGCACTTATCAATGACAGCCCCAGGGAATCTATACTGGAATTACTTGCCTGTTACAGACATGGTCATTAATTTAAAATGGGCATGGACTTGAAATATTTTGTTTATATCTGAGGTAAATCAGTAAGCTCTAACTTATAAATAAGATGAGATACTAGTAAGTGCCAGAGTTTAACATAAGGACTTTTCATTAAGAATATACAGTATTTTCCTCCCTCAGAGACTTATAAATATAAAACCTGAGTGTAATTGCCAAAGCCTGGGGTCAAGGATGGTGTTTACTGGCTATTTGACTTGTATCAGAAAGCCAATCAAGTCTTTTTTGAGGAAATTATGTACTTTGGGCTTCCCTTTCCCAAACTACAAGATATTGAACACATACATTCTTAGTTTTTCAATGTAATTTTATTACCCCATTTCACCCACATGGTGAGATTCTTTTTGTTCGTTATTAGAAAATGAAATATGTTTCTTTCAAAGTAAAACTGATATATGAGACAGAGATTGAGTCACATGATTGACTCTCTATATGACAAGGACAATTACTCAATTTCCTCTCAGTTAAAACTACCGAAACAACACATTATAATCAATAGAAACATTTTGTTATCTGCCTTATATGAGAACATTTACAAGTGTCTCCATACTTGTAGATGTCTGACAGATCACATCAAAATCTGCCTGAATGTTATAGGTTTCTCAAAAAGCAAAGGAGAGACAGAGAAAAGTTTGCTTTAAATATGGTATAGCTAAAGCAATTGCAGCCCTGGAAACAAGCTTTTAGTAATCAGGTGCCTAAATGGCATCTTAGCTACCTATAGTTCATGTCATTTTTCATTTTTTATGCTAGAATCCCAGTTCTTAAGAAGGAAGAAACTCTGTGGAATTGCTTATGGAACAGTGACATATGCAAAGCATCCCGTTGCTAGAGAAAAGCCAAAAGAGAAGACAAGTCAAGAAACATGACTTGACAAGTCATGACAACAAACATGACAGACATGACAACAAATATGACAAGTCAAGAAACAAGAAGACAAGAAACATGTCATCAAGAGTTGCTCATATTTAAGTTGATTCTCATGAGGACATTCCCTACGCCTCTTCTGCGCCTCTCCCACATCTTTCCCTCTACAGGGTTTACCCTTATCTGTGCATCCCTGAAGCTGGTGGCCACTCTGACAGATGATGCTAATGTTTTGTTTTGTTGTGTTTCATTTCTATTTCCCTGGAAAAGCAATGCAAGAATTAACATACATTTTCTATTATGCTTGCTTTTTTTCCTCTTAAAAATATACCCTGGACATCATTCCACAAACCAAGGCCTCCATGGATGATTAGGGATCCAGAAACTTTTTAACAGTGGCATGGTTGTCAATAAAACAACTCTTAATTTTTCAGCCTGATCTAGAATAAAACGACAGAAAGGTGACCCTTACTGTATCATGCCTGGGCTTTGATTCATATGTTGGAGTATCTAATTTTTTTAAACTCTTATTTGGGGCTCCGTTCTGTCATGAGAGAATTACAACCATAAGGATGGAGTTAAGTGCACCCAAAAACTAGCAGTAATGATTGAGGAACACCTGCTTCCTGGACCAATCCCTCTCATGAAGTGATATGGATAAAAGTGTTCTTTCAGGATTTATGGTATGAGAATAGACCCTATTTTCTACCAAATGCCACTAAAGCTGAAGAGGAAGGCAGCTGCTCAATTAAGCTCACGTTCTGTAGATGCTTCCACTTGTTTTTGTTGTGATTTTTGGTCTCTATAATGAACAGAAATCTGCCTTGTAATAAAGAATATTGTTGTTTTTACTTCTTATCTTTGAAGCTTCTTAGGATCTAATTCCTCTTTCGTGTCACCACTGCAAATCTTTCTATTTGCCATAATCTTTCAAGTCTTTTTCTTTTTCAGCTGAACATTCATAGGGTCTCCAGGTGTTACTGTCCTTTCCTGGAAGAGCTCTAACTTACCAGTGTCTCTCTTCAAGTGGGATTTGGGACAGAGATGCTCCTCAGGGCATCACACACATTGGTGAATAATTAGAACATATGGAACAAAATACATGGTTAAATTATGGAACATCCTTGTGGCAGACTGTTATGTAGTCTTTATGTTTTCATAGAAAATTTCTGACCATGAAAATGTGCAAATTACATTAAAATTCAGGATTCTCAATCGCATGGAAGCATAATCTTAGTTGTGATAAAACATATGCATATATACACATGTAGAAAAAAAGAGTGAAATTTATCAATATGAAAATGATGTGGGATGATGGTGGATTTTTTGTTCTTCTTCATTGTTTTCTGTTCTTCTATAACAAATGTGTGTTTTGTTTTGTTTTGTTTTCATCCATAGAACTCTACATCATATTCCAGGTGAGAAATGGTACACACAGAATACAATGGGATCATAACCTTCTTTTATCTGTGCATTGCTTCTTTTAATGAAGCCAACGCTTAAGTAAGGCATTTCATATTTTGGATTATCCATAAAAGGAGGATACATTTGGAATAAGTCCTTTTCATTTTATTGCTTTGAAGCCTCTTGTTCTTATCACACTTCATTTCTTAAATAAATTTAATTGCGGGGAAGGGGTTGCTTAGCTGGATCTTACAGAAGTAGGGTATAATATATACGGCAAAATTTAGAGTATAGGAAAATACTTACAAGGGAATTCCTTTAAGCATATGTGGATTTGAATGATTATACTAAAAAAGACAGAAAATAACATGTGTTGGGGAAGATCTAGAGAAAAGAGAACTCTCATACATTACTGATGGGATTATAAAATGGTACAACCACTTTGTAGAAAAGTTTGGCAGTTTCTTAAAAAAATTGAATGTAAATTTACCATATCACCCAGCAGTTTTACTTATAGGTGTCTGTCTAAGAGAAATAAAAAGGTGTCTGTCTAAGAGAAATAAAAATTCCCTGGCGGTCCAATGGTTAAGACTCTGCACTTTCACTGCCAAAGGTACAGGTTCAGTCCCTGGTCAGGGAACTAAGATCTCACAAGCTGCACGGCATGGCCAAAAAACAAAAACAAAAAAGAGAGAGAGAAATAAAAACATAAATTCACACTGGTACAAGAATATTCAGAGGAGCGATGTTCACAGTAGTCAAAAAATGGAAATAATCCAAATGCTTATTAATTGGTCAATGAATAAACAGTGTGGTATACCCACACAATGGAATATTATTTGGCAATAAAAAGTAATGATTTACTGATACATGTAGCAAAACATGAATCTCAAAAATACTATGCTAAGGGCAGGTAGCCAGATGGAAAAGATTACAGATTGCATAATTCCATTTGCATAAAAATGTCCAGAAAAGATAAATCCATAGCATCAAAAAGGAGATGAATGATTACCTAGTGGCTGGAATGGGGATTGATTGCAAATGGGCAAACGAGATCTCCTTAAGGTGATCTAAAATTGGATTTTGTGATGGTTGCACAACTCTATAAATTTACTAAAAATCATTGAGTTTTGCATTTATAATGGATGGATTTTATGGTATGTAAATTATGCTTCAATAAAGCTTTTATTTATAAAATTGAGGTAGAGTTGATTTACAATATTATATAAGTTTCAGGTGTACTACATAGTGATTCACAATTTTTAAAGGTTATACTCCGTTTATAGTCATTATAAAACACAGTAAGTCCCCTACATACGAATGAGTTCCATTCTGAGAGCGTGTTCGTAAGTCCAATTTGTTCATAAGTCCAACAAAGTTAACCTAGGTACCCAACTAGCACAATCGACTATATAGTACTGTACTGTAATAGGTTTATAATACTTTTCACACAAATAATACATAAAAAAACAAACACAAAAAAATGAAGAAAACTTTTAATCTTACAGTACAGTACCTTGAAAAGTACAGTAGTACAGTACAACAGCTGGCATACAGGGGCTGGCATGGAGTGAACAGGCAAGAAGATTTACTGACTAGAGGAGGGAGAGGAGGTGGGAGATGGTAGAGCTGAAGGATCATCAGCAACAGGAGACGGGGGGGGGGGGGGCAAGCTGAGATTTCATTCACACCTGACGTTGATGGCACAGGTTCTGGTTCCTTGCTGGATTCAGTTCTATCTACCCTCTTGAAAAAACGATCCAGTGATCATTAGCAGCACCAGCTACATCACCGCTGCTTTTACACTTGTTTCTGGACATCCTGGGCTTGAAATAAAGATTCTGTACTACTGTACTCTATATAGTACTGGAAAGTAAAATACACAAAAACACAACCACTTGTAGAGGATGCACGCACCTGACAATGTATGCCAGACATGTGAACTAACTTACGTGACTGGACATGCGAACACACGTTCGCATCTTTAAAAGTTTGCACCTTGAAGGTTTATATGTAGGGGACTTACCGTCCTGGCTATATTCCCTGTACTCTAGAGTATATCCTTGTAGATTATTTATTTTATATATAGTAGTTTGTACCTCTTAATCCCCTACCCAATCTTACCCTTCACCCCGCCTCTCCCCACTGGTAACAACTAGTTTGTTCTTTATATCTGTAAGTCTGTTTCTTTTTTGTTATATTCACTAGTTTGTTTTATTTTTTAGATTCCACATGTAATTGATAACATACAATATTTGTCTTTCTCTGACTTATTTCACTAAGCATAATACCCTCCAAACCTATCCATGTTTTTGCAAATGGCAAAACTTTATTCTTTTTTTATGGCTAAGTAGTAATTCCACTGTGTGTGAGGCGGGGGCGGGGGGGGAGGTACCCCACACCTTCTTCATCTGTTTTTCTATTGATGGGCACTTGGGCTGCTTCTATATCTTGACTATTGTAAATAATGCTGTTATGAACATTGGGGTGCATATAACTTTTCAAATTAGTGTTTTTGGTTTTTTCCAATATATACCCAGAGGTGGAATTGCTGGATCATATGGTAGTTCTATTTTTAGTTTAAGCTATTAATTTTTTATTTTTATAAATTTATTTATTTATTTATTTATGGTTGCGTTGGGTCTTCATTGCCGTGTGTGAGCTTTCTTTCTAGTTGCGGCAAGCAGGGGCTACTCTTTGTTGCGGTGCGTGGGCTTCTCGTTGCGGAGCACGGGCCCTAGGCACTCGGGCGTCAGTAGCTGTGGCATGCAGGCTTCAGTAGTTGTGGCCTACAGGCTCAGTGGTTGTAGCACGTGGGCTCTAGAGCTGCAGGCTCAGTAGTTGTGGCACACAGGCTTAGTTGCTCCGCAGCATGTGGGATCTTCCTGGACCAGGTCTTGAACCCATGTCCCCTGTATTGGTAGGTGGATTCTTAACCACTGTGCCACCAAGGAAGTCCCTAAGCTATTAATTTTTTTTTAAAGGATTATATGATTAACTTTTCTTTGTATTTCTCTAAAATACTGTTGTCAAACAAGCCTCCAGAAGACTCTTCCTAAAATAGAGTCACAGACACAAAGGGGGAAAATTATGTTAGGGTCACTCTGGAAAATCGTATTGGGGAAGGGTTCTTCATCAGTTTCCTCTTTTTGATTAGTAGCTGCATAGGAGTTTGAATTTTTATTTTATTTTATTTTTTTAATGAATAGCCCAGTTTGCTTTTTTTTTTTAAAGAAATTCACGTTCTTTTTATTTATTTATTTATGACTGTGTTGAGTCTTCGTTTCTGTGCGAGGGCTTTCTCTAGTTGCGGCAAGCGGGGGCCACTCTTCATCGCGGTGCGCGGGCCTCTCACTATCGCGGCCTCTCTTGTTGCGGAGCACAGGCTCCAGACGCGCAGGCTCAGTAATTGTGGCTCACGGGCCCAGTTGCTCCGTGGCATGTGGGATCTTCCCAGACCAGGGCTCGAACCCGTGTCCCCTGCATTGGCAGGCAGATTCTCAACCACTGCGCCACCAGGGAAGCCCCTGAATTTTTATTTTAATACATTTAGACTACATGTGCTTTTATAGTTTTCAGGGTTTTTTTTTTTTTTTAATTGGTTCATTCCTTCATTCAACAAGACAACATTTGATGAAAACTTATAATGCCACGTACAGGAAGTATGGAAATGAAAGACATAATTTCAGCCTCAGGAGACTCACCAATAAGTCAACTGACAATGGAAATATAATATGATAAGTGCTACTATAGAGGAAAGGAAGCAAGGGACGGAGAGGTTGTGGGGGACTTAACAAGAAGTTGGCAAAGTCAGGGAGGACTTCCTCTCAATTGAGTCTTGAAGAAATAAGCCAACTGGAGAAGGGAGGGAAGGATGTAGCAAACAGAAAAACTTGTGCAAAATTATAGATACACAAAAGAACCTGGAGGTTTGGGAAACTCAAACTAGTTCAATTTGACTAGGGAATGGGGTACATGAGAAAAGTGTTATGGGTGAAAGCTGGGGCAGTTGTATAAACTCTGTCTGTTCCCTCCTTACCTGAGAAGGGGAGACAGGGATGCAGGGTTCTCAGCAGAGAGGCAGCGTGTAAGTGTTCTCTGTTCCTTACTGGTAGAGGTGAATAGGGTTCCAGACGATATCTCTTCTGATTAAGGATTAAGGAAGCCCTCTTCACTAACTCTTGATCAATTTATGAAATCCTAAAGTCTGACAAATAGTTTGTGGCTCAGATAGATGGGTACCTCTTGTTAATATTTTTAAATGTTTGCTAACTATGAGGTATAATTGCTGATTTTGTTATTTCCTGGAATAGTTAGGCTATAACAACTGCAAGAAGATGGCAGAACATCATAGTGGCTGGTTGGTCAGGCTTTTGAAGTCATACTTGCAAATTTCCATTTTCTAATCTGCAAAATGGGAATAATTATAGTACACATCTTAGTGTTTTTCTGAGACTGGGAAGACATGGATACGGTTAGCAGAGACCAAGCACCTCGAAAGACTACTGAAGTGGTAGCTAAAAGTCACAATCTTTCTGTGGTCATGTTTTCAATGGTAAATTAGTATATCTCTTTTCTCTCAACATAGCTCTGATGTATATTTTTACCATTCCTGTTTTTATTCACCATCTTTATACTTTTCCTATTTATTTTCCCGATTCAGTTATTAAATTGACTAGACCATGCTGGTAAATGCCTCTGAAAGCAAAAGCTTTAAAGTTTTTCATACTGCGATTTATGACATGTTAGTGAGCCCCAGAATCAATTTAGTGAGGGTACAACTAGCGCTCTTGTTTTTATGAAAGACAATGGAACATAATTGAAAATATAGGCGTGTACAGGAGTCAGTAAGCATTGTTTTTTTAAGTTTTACTTCAGGTGTGTGTGTATTAAGTCGTGTAAAATGTATTTCTTGCCATGAATCTTGGTCAAAAAAGTTTGAAAGTAATTCTTCTAAAGGACAGAAGAGCAGCTACTACAAGTTTCTTTTTTATTTGCACCAAGATCCCAGATTGCTGTACTATTTAGATAAAATCTAGCAGATTAGAAAAGGGAAAGTTTATTTGTTAAAAAGAATTACTGCACATGATTTTAAAGGACAGGGAGGTTGTTTTTAGGATGCAGTAGGAAAAATGCTGTCATTCAAATAATCTGTCTGCTGGAAACTTGGAAACTACTTGGTCTTTGAGTTATATAAAAAGAATTTTGAATGATAAGGTGAATTTTTTCCACTGCTTTTGTGAGCGTGTGCACACGTACACCCACCACAGTAAGTACAGGCAGCTTGAGGAGGATGAAATTCAGGAAACAAACTTTGCTTTCTCTCTTTTTTCTTACATTATCTTTTCAAATTGTTGCCTATGTGGGGCAGCCAGTTTAATCCTTTCTATCTGTACTGCCCTATTGAGTTGATATTTTCCTTCACTGTAAGGTGTTTTCTAATTACTTTGTGAATAAAATGGTTTAGATTGAAAGTAAAATTGAGTGCAAAGTTATTCTTGTAGCTAAAAATGTGCTCTCTTTAATGGTTGTATTGGGGCTGGTTGCTCTACGGGACGGTCTCTGATCGTCCTGTGGTGGAGCCGTGCCTACTGTTCCATGTCTCTTTTGGTTGGTAAATGTAATTCAGGACATGGTGAGCCCTTAATGACAGAAGGAGTAAGTGTTTCCTTTTTTAAACACTAGTTTTCTTGGTTCCACTATAGGGGTAATGCTTGGAGCCTGAGTAATTTCCAACTATTGCCAGCCTTATAAAATCCCTTCTTTAAGAGATTATGCCCAAGTCAATGGATCTTGTTTTTAAGCCCATGTAATCTTTACATTTCGTTTTTTATCACCAGACGTTTTGAACCACTTTTGCTTAGCTATGCTCTTAGATGATTCTGGCTGGGAGTAGACCTTTAGATTTGATCAGAGGTTCTGACGTTCCAGTTGTTGCCAGTCAGAGGTATAGAAAGAGTTGATTTAATTCTCAATGGCCTGAGTGAAGGTCTAGAAGCAACCACTCATATATTTAAAAAAATAACTCTTGAATCCTTCCATGTCTGTTTTGTTGACTTTCTGTTTATTTTCTACCTTAAGAGAAAACAATAGATCAGTACCATGGTATTTTTGCCAACCTGATAATGATACTAGACTTACTCTTTATTTGAACAAATCCTTACGTTTCGAACAATTTAGCTGAACGTTCTGAAGCAAGGGGAAGTATATATCAATTGTTGCAAACTCAAAAGCACATGTAAATCAAGACAGATAACTTAAAATAATGAGTCAAGGAAAAAATACATGACATTCCTGGTCAAGTTTTTGTTTTCTTACTTTTAACAGAGAATCTCTGGTTACCAAAAAAAAAAAAAAAAATCTCTGGTCACTACTAAAAAGTGAAGGTGTAAACATGATAACAAATGGCAACGGGCCCTGGCCCCTTTATTTTGGGGATGGAAGAGATTGGTGTTGTCTATGGCAAAGTGGAGAACATGTGCTCTGCCTAACCAGACCTCCCCATTTAGCTCCAGCAGATGGTTGCCATTTGGGAAGTCAAGCCCAGTGGTTTTAGATTTTTTTCAGGAGAAACCAAATCCAAATTTTTTTTTTTTTTTTTTTTTTTTGGCTGTGTTCGGTCTTCATTGCCACGTGTGGGTTTTCTCTAGTTGCGGTGAGCGGGGGCTGCTCTTTGTTGCGGTGTGCAGGCTTCTCATTGCGGTGGCTTCTCTTATTGTGGAGCACGGGCTCTAGGGTGCGCGGGCTTCAGTAGTTGTGGCACGCGGGCTCAGTAGTTGTGGCTCGCGGGCTCTAGAGCGCAGGCTCAGTAGTTGTGGCGCACGGGCTTAGTTGCTCTGTGGCATGTGGGATCTTCCTGGACCAGGGCTCGAACCCGTGTCCCCTGCGTTGGCAGGCGGATTCGTAACCACTGCGCCACCAGGGAAGGCCCCAAATCCAAATTTTTAATTGGAGATCTCCTGGCTTAAAAATGTTGGCTCAGGTGTTTTCTTCTTTTTTTTTCTTTTTTCTTTTTTTTTTTTGGATACTATGCAGGCCAAACAAAACTTATCTGTTAGATTTACTTGGCCTATTGGTTGCCAGTTGATGACCCCTCAGCTGTAGATTTTCCAACAAGAACAGATGGAACTTTTTCATTGCTAACGAGTTTAGTAATTGTGAAGTGCTCTGGAACCCTCCTTTTAAGGAAGTGGCATCCTCTGGTCTTGATTTAATAGAACATGTATTGGTTACCAATTTGTGGTGTTTCAGAGAATGCAAAGATTTCTGTGGTTGGTCACATATCAGTTAGATTGGAGAAGAGAGTAGTGAGAATACAGCTAAAGCAGAATGATATACATGCTTTAACAGGGGTTTTAAAAAAGCTCCATGAGAGGATGAACCTAATCTAGGTAATAGAAAAGCTTCACAGAGAAAGTGGTAATGAATGAGACTATGTAGTATGAATCAAATTTTGACAGAAAAAGAAAAGGGGAAGTTTGTCAAGGGTAAGAAAAGAGTAAGCCACCCTAAACTTACAATGTGGGCTTTGATTTGTCTTAAAATGGTATAATGGGGTAGGATTGGAGGGCAGAGTGTATGAGGAAATAGAACTGGGACCAGACCGAGGGGGACTTTGAATATCAGTTCACAGATCTGAGACTTAATATAATTAAGGAGTCATTCCAGGGTTTAGACCAGGGGAGAGAGATAATCTGAGCTGATCTGTTCTGTGTATTCTTATCCCAAATCCTGGACTGTGTCCCCTTAAAGTGGTGGGAAGCCTTCTCTGAGGGATTAGTTAAAATAGGCATCCTTCCTAGACATTGGCTAAGAAGCTGTATGATTTCTGGTGCTGGAAATTCTTAAGAATCAACTTTGTACTGGTCACAATAAATTACATCCTTGTGATTTCCAGATGAATCTATAAAGCAATGTTCAGGATTCAATCAGAACACCTGGTGATTTTACTAGTATGCAGAACATAGTCGCCTGTCCTGCATTTGTATTCTGTGCAGAGAATAGAATACCTCTATTAGAAGCAACTAATAGAAGTCATGAAAACATAAATTAGGTGGAATTAGATTGAAATTGATTGGAAAGCAAATGCAATGGTGACCTTAATTATTTTAACCAAAAAAAAGAGGTTTTATTGTATGCAGTTGCCAATAATATGAAAGTGGAATGAAAACATAATATGCAAACATAAGCCAATAAAATGTCATTTTTAATGGTAAAATATTTATTCAAGATAACTGGAGAACACGCTACAATTATGAGAAAATTATCTCAGATTATAAATAAAATACAAGATAAAATCAGGATTTAGGGACAGATTTCTTTTTCCCTCCTGAAATGCCAATGGTCAAATTTCACTTGTGGGTAATATGCCATGAAAGACACCTGTTGACCAGTACTTGGGTGTCAGTCAGGAAAAACCAATCAATGTGCCAAATTATAATCAGATAAAAAAAATGTCCTAGACAGATGGCCATTTTGGCACAATTGGTAGAAACAGTGTATGAATTAATGTGAATTGCTTTAGCGCATTATTTTTCTCTTCCAAGAAACTCAGTGTAGAATGCATGTGACTCCTGTTCACCAATTCAAGAGTAATTATGGGTCTAAATTAATCACTTGGTTTATCACTCACCAGTTGTTCAATCGGACCTCTCTAGATACTTTAGAGACAAGGAACAATTTAGCTGAACAATATTAAATAAATAATCCAAGGTCACAAAATAAAGAGAATAAAAATGATGAATCTTCAGCTTCTAATATTTTGCATAGTTAATAGAGCATTGCAAAAATAAACTCCTATAAGGCTATTTAAACAAGTTCGTAGTTAAGCAAAGAGATACTTTGATTGAAGTAAATAAATCAAGGGAACCCATGATGGTAGCACTCAACGCTTATGATAAATTCATTGTCATGAATGGATGGGAAACTTCTGTTTGGTGGCTTAGTCTTATTTTCATTTTGTTTTTAAACTGTAAGCTGTCAAAAGTTCTTTATAGAAGGAAAAGGGGTTTAAATGCATGAGTTTACATATTTCTTGGGGGTTTTTTTTGTTTGTTTTTTTAATTTTATTTTATTTTTGGCTGCGTTGGGTCTTCGTTGCTGCGCACGGGCGTTTCTCTGGTTGCCGCGAGCGGGGGCTACTCTTCGTTGCGGTGCGCGGGCTTCTCATGGCCGTGGCTTCTCTTGTTGGGAGCACGGGCTCTAGGCGCGCGGGCTTCAGTAGTTGTGGCTCGCGGCCTCTAGAGCGCAGGCTCAGTAGTTGTGGCGCACGGGCTTAGTTGCTCCGCGGCATGTGGGATCTTCCTAGACCGGGGCTCGAACCCGTGTCCCCTGCATTGGCAGGCGGATTCTTAATCACTGTGCCACCAGGGAAAACCCCCTTTTTTGTTTTTTGTTTTTAAATCACACCCTTCTTATTGGCTTATAAATATATTTGACAGTTGATTTTACAAGAGGGAAATCAACACTGCTCTGGGACTTTGGTGACCTTGGCTTTTATTTTTAGCTTCAACAGTAGTCAGCTGTATTCTAAAGCAAAGCCATTGATTCGCCATAATCAATTCTGTAAATTAACAGGGTTGGCTGAAACAGTATTTGGGTCCTATTTGTCATATGATTAGTTATTCATTTTATGGTTTATTTACAGTACTCAGTTATTAGAATTGAGAGTGCAAGAATAAGCTGACTGATGGTACACATCTCCATGAGAACCTTATGATGTCTGGCATAGAATAGTGCTCAGTAAATATTTAATTAATGGTTTTAGGATATCCTAAGAGCTGAGAGTGGTTTGAATATGAAAGTGGGGTGATAAGCATTGGGCACTAGGAAAAGATTTGGGAACACTGCACCCAGGCAAATGGGAGGGGCTTCTCATTTAACCCACCTGCCCAACCAGAACTCAAGGATCTATTTGTCCCATTCCTGGCTCATTCTGTCTGCTGCCCTTTGTGACTTTGTACTTAACCACATGTGCCTTTTGTTTTTCTCCTAGGCCACTTGCACCTGTATCAAAGCCTTTCATGTGATAGGTAGCAAGTGGGGAGAACAGTGTGATTTACTTAATGCTTTTCTTTGAGTTCTATTCTTTTCAAGGAAGGGCTTTAGTATACAGAAAAAGACACCCTTTGCTAAATCCTAAGGTGGCAACACGTTGGACTGGCTATATATTGTGTCTAGTTAGTGGTTGGGCATCTTGTGATGATTCACTATGGTGGTCCATATTTCAGCTTTTACTGCTGAAAGCCTTTTCATTGAAAAGTGATTGTCAGCCTAGCCCCTTGAAAATATGAAATAATGAAAGTAGCTAAGTGTGGGTGAGCGAGAAGGGAAAAAAAAAAATATGAGTAATCACTTATGTACCTCGAGATAAGAATTATGTGTTTTTCATCAATTAAATGGTCATAACAATTTAGAGTTATGATTGATAATTCTGTCAGCTAGTACTAATGAACTTTTTACAAAGTTGAAAATTTCATGGCAGAAATAGCGTGGTCTTTCTGGGTCTTATTTTCTGTGAAGTCTTTGAAAAATTGACAAGCACTGTTTTATTATTTTAGATGTGTATACTCCGTTTTGGAGTCTCTTTTCTTAGAAAAGCAATGGAAGTCTTTTCTTGAAATCCCAGGCATAAATACATAGTCCAAGCAATCCCTGCAGTGCTAAAAATTCTCTAAAATGAGTGAGCATGTGGTGTTCAGAGCTTGGTGGTGAGCAGAACGGTATCTTAACAAGTGCATTCAGCAGTCATGAGGAAAGATATATTGTTAATATTTCAATATTTGATATGTGATTGAATTTTATTATCATTCATTCATCAACTCATTAGTGTCCTTAAATGTTCTAGTCTAGACACTACAAAGTCTCTGGTTTCCATGTACTTTATTTGCCTGCCATCTTTGAAGGGTATAACAGATAGCCAAGCAACTCTGTGTTATAATACAACCAGAAGAGTTAAGATGTGAATGATCTGGGCAGGAGAGCCTGCCTCTGATTAGGATAGAATCCTGGGACAAGAAGGGAGCAGGATGTAATCATTTTTCAGTTCAGTTAATTAACTGGAAATAATGACACATTGAAAGCACTATTTCCTAATTAAGTAAGAATGGAAAGAAAAGAGTCAACCAGCTAATTAAGGTTAAGAATAAGAACGATATGCCCAGACTTACTGAACCAAAGAAGTACCTTAAATGGCTTATGGGGACAGACAAAGACCATGCCTCTTCAAAGAAAATTGCAAGTTCTTCAAAAAAATAGCAGCCATCTTTACACACGACAGAACTAAGAAGATGAACTGCAGCTTGAGCCTAAATGGTATAAGCTTTTTTAAGGAATTGCTTTGGATTTTTTAGCAGTTGTACTTTAAAAACTATTTTAAGGTATTTTAGAATAGTAGAGGTAAGGAGTGAAGCTTTATGTAAGCCATCTCTATAAGAAGGCATGGGAAATTAACAACAACAACAGTAGAGACTGGAGTGAGATAGCACTTTTTAAAAGCTAAGTTAATTCTGAACTTCCTGGAAGCCCAGTTTTAAAAACATAAAAAAAGTTCTTATCTTTCATTTTTTGGTTAAAGGAATATTAAGAGAAATAAACTTTTTCATGCCACTGAATACCAAATCAAAGTTAATATAAGGATTCTTATTTAAATCATTTTATTAAGAATTAATTATGAAATGGTGGGTCTAAAATAAAGCATTTGATGTATTTGAATAAACATTTGAGTCTTTGGAAGCATCTACCTGAATGATTTTTCTATTCAAGAGTATAAATGTCCTTTGCTTCTGAACTCTTCCTAGCTCTGTGACCTTGGGTCAGTGACTTCTTAGCCTTAGTCTCTGGATCTACAAAATCACTATGCTACTGCTTTCCTGAAGAAATTGTTGTGACGATTAAATGAGGTAACACATCAAGAGCGAAATCCCTGACACAGAGTAATTGCTCAGTAAAGCTGAGTTTTTACAGCCGTTGTCATCACCCTCAACATCACCATCGTTTCTACCACACCGCTTCCAAGACCTGCAATGTGTCTCCCAACATTAAATAGTAGTGAGACTCAGGAAATGGAGTGTGATTTCACTGCAGGCAGCCACTCTGCTTACAATATCACTACATGTATTCAAGAGTGTCTAGAACATAAGTTATTAAACCATCAGACAACCCTGAAAACAAATACCGTAGGTTTTATGGTGTCAAGAATCTGAAGCTACCAGAGGAAAGCTGCTTTCTACTTCTCTTAAGACCTGATTTTTTTAAAATTTCTGTTTGTTCCGTCTTCTCTGACTTGCTGGAGTTTGTATATGCAACGATAATGTGAGCTGCCTGGAATGGGAACAAAAAGAAAGCAAATCACAAAATAAGTATCAAGGATTGACTAGCAGTAACTACTCTAGTTATCTTTCTCACTTGTTCTGCTGCAGCTGTGAATTGTGTTTTTCCTTGAAGAGGAAAAGATGCTTGCAGAAAAATATCAAAATCATCTGACTACTTTTGTAGGGTGTCCCTGGAGATTTAGGGCTGAGCTTTCCTTTTTTTAAAGTTACTGAGTCCTTCAAGTTTAAGAAGTTAGGCTTTAGGGTGCTGTCAAACAAATAGTTCAAATTCTCCATGTAGCTCTTAAACTTGCAAAGTTCTCTGACATTGCTCTTAGCAACTCAGTGATAGATGTTTGCGTTCCTTTTTATGTTTGGTCAGAATAAAAGAAGTAAATATGGAATAAAATGTTGTCTCCTTTCTAAAATCCAAGTTTTCCTTTTGTGTTTCTCCATGTGTTGATCCCTTTTGGATGTTTGCTGAATTTGTGCAGTTCCATTACTATAATAGATTGTCACATTTGGCAAATGCATGCCATATGTGGTCAACATATAAATGAGGGATATGGGTACAGAAACAAATACGATAAAAGAATCAGACAAGGGGTGAGGGGAGGACAACCTCTACAATATTGCTATATGGGTAAATTAAAGAGTCACAAATGACTGCTAAAAAAAAAAGTTTAAAAAATATTGTCCTAGTTTAACATCCCCAAGGTAACCGGGGAGGGGAAGGCACTAAATAATGGGCTATGCTCAGGGGGTTTGCAGCTGATTCTGATCTCAAGAGTACATATGAGTGGAGAACATCACCACCACCATCACATTAATTGTTCTGAGTCCCCCTTTCTTGGGTTTGCAAATGTCCTCAGTCGTAGAATCACCTGGTGAGTGGTCCACACCAAGTAATTTGGTAGGATTTGAATCAACACTTGGGTGATGGATCTTTCAGTCTGTAGGTAAGGTAGTGGATGATAAAGTAATAACGTCCTCTCCAGGAGATGAGAGCATTCCTTCTGGAGTCTGAACTGTATACTCCTTTGGTGATGACATGGCTTCCATATTTTTCTTGGACACCCAAATGGTTCTCATTTTGGCAGATGTCCAGTCATCTGATTATTTGGTGACAATGGGAATTCTCTCTTCTTAGACAACCTCCTAGCTATATTGGTCCACTCTGGTAACCTCCCATATCTTTTGTATTCATCTCTGCTCTTCTTTTAAATGTAAAGAAATCATATCTTACCTTAGGCCCAAAACATTTTCACCAGAGATGTTTACTTCCTCTTTCTTTCCTCCTCAAGAATCCTCTTCTCTTCTTTCTTAAAAATTGAACTAGATTTCTCATTAAAACCAGAGCTAAAATCAACCAGAAATAGCAGTGCTGTTTTCCATGAGTGTGAGGGGTGTAATCTTCAAATTGTAAGTGGGTAAGAGGGGAAATATTTCCAATCCAACCTTTCAGTAAATCAGTGATAATAATAGCATTTATTGAGCAGTTACTCTGTTACTCTGTTCTACATTTTATATAATATACCTATTTACACCTCAAAAATCTCTATAGGTTCTATATTTATCCCCATTTTTTAGATAAATTGAGATATATGGTTGTCGTTGTATAAAAGAATCAGAATTTGAATCCGGAAATACTGATTTTTAAGCCCACACTCACCACTTCTCTACATTGGATTTTGCTTATCAACAGCAACAAAAAAGGAAAAATAGAGCAAAACAATTGTATTTCCATAGCCAAACAATAGGAATGCTCATATCCTGATACAGGGTAATGGTTACCATGGAAATGTAACCTCTAGTGATAATATTTGTTGATTAGATAAGATCACAATTGAGAATAAGTTAACTTTTGTAAACATTTATGTGACACAGATTATCATGCATATGAAGAATGATAAGAAAAGGTTCTGCTTTCAGAGTCCCCAATCTACTGGAAAGGCTTGAACTACAAATTTAAGTAAATATTTAAGCAATAGCTCAAGTCATTGCAGTGATGATGCATAGTTGGATTGATCATAATCCTTGGGTCAAGGTATCTTGTTATCTTCAGTTCATATGTGATCCCCTTTATTTCATTCATTCATTCATTCATTTAGTCACCAATTTATTCCCCTCACTTTCTCTGCCCCATTAATCCCTCTATTGACAACTGCCATTTAAGAAAACAACTTTCCATTCTTTGGGCAAGGGCATAAGAATTAATCTGCATTTCTGCTAGACATCCCAATAAGTTTTTAAGACCCACTGATAGAACACAGAGTAGTCAAATTTTATATATAGCTCTGTCTTAGAGTAATTCTAAGACTTCTCTTAGAAGTTTGGATCTATATAGACTCTACATATTAGCAATACTTTGGTCATGTTAGTTCTTAGAGAACATGGAAGGGATCTGGGGGTCTATATTTCACCTAAGAATAATTAACAATGGGCTATATTTTGACAAAGGGCTGTGTGGGACATAAAACAAATTAACTGGTTATCACAGTGGGACCAGCCAGAACTTATTGATTGAACAAATTGAGGGCTATCTGGGAACATTGTATTTCTGTCTGACCCTGAAAGAATTAGTTACCTTCAATCCAAATTGAATTTTGAACTCCCTGAAATCACAAGAAAAACTACTGTTTCTGAAACTAAAGTAATCCATGTTTTTATCTTAAATCTCTGTTTTCTAATGTTGCTAGGGTTTTTGGGTTTGTTTTTGTTTTTGTTTTTGTTTTTTTCTCTTTCTCTTTTTTCTAAGTCATTCGTTAATTCATTCTGGTAAGAAAAGGACAGGGATTTCAGAACTACTGAGATGTAATGAGGGAAACTGATTTTTTCTTTTTTTTTATTAAATGTTCATGCTTGAGTTTTAAAAGAAAATTAATCAATGGAATGCTGATTAATTTTAGATGCTTTGTCTTCCAGTCACAGGTGTCATGCTTAAGTATACATCCCAACAGTGTTATTACCCCTTAAAATGTTTTATCTCAGTGCTATTTCACTCAATAAAAATAAATTATTTTTACTCTAATTAAAAATGGATTTAATGCCAAAAAGATTTAGCCCCAGTGTAGAAAACTTAAGCATCCTAAAACCTATGACTTTCTCTTTTCTGAATTCCCATGTTAATTACATACATATCTCTAGGAAGTTTTGATCAGATATTTTAAAATGTTAAGCTTTGATAAATATTAGAAGAAAATCATTCATAATCATGCTGAATAAAGCTCTAATATATTAGCATTTTTAAAAGCTTGACTTTTTTTTTTTAAAGCTGAAATCTTGAGTGTTATATCTATTTTTTTTTCCTAAACTTTGGGTTTATTTATTTATTTATTTATTTATTTATTTATTTATGGCTGTGTTGGGTCTTCGTTTCTGTGTGAGGGCTTTCTCTAGTTGCGGCAAGTGGGGGCCACTCTTCGTCGCGGTGCGTGGGCCTCTCACCATCACAGCCTCTCTTGTTGCGGAGCACAGCCTCCAGACGCGCAGGCTCAGTAATTGTGGCTCACGGACCTAGTTGCTCCGCGGCACGTGGGATCTTTCCAGACCAGGTCTCGAACCCGTGTCCCTTGCATTGGCAGGCAGACTCTCAACCACTGCACCACCAGGGAAGCCCAAAAACTTGACTTTTAAAGCAAGTAATATTTTTATTTGGAAAATGACAAACTTGACATATCTGGATCCAACTGACTAGTGAAGAGAAGGATAATTGCCCTGGTCTGTGAAGGGTCTCTTGCTGAATGGTTTGGTGAATAAAAGCTTTCTTTGTTGTTCAAGTAATTCTCTGGTGCCTTTAAATGCAACTGTTTTTGTCTTGTTTTGTTTTCTTTTCTTTTTAAATTTCCAAAGATTTTGGTGTTGAAGGAATTCTCTAGCACTTCTAAATTCTGCTGGCCAAAACAAAAACCCCAATAAACAAACAAACATAAACAACCTTTTAATTATAGAGACTTCTAAACATACACAAAAATATGAAAATAATCTAATGAAACCTTGTGTCCCATCACCCGGCATGAACAACCTTTAACCAGTAAGAGCCAATCCTATCCCATCGACATCCCCAATCATACCTCCACGTCTCATACTGCTTTGAAACAAATCCCAGATATTGTATCATTTCATTAGTAATTGTTTTTATATATGTCTGTTAAAGGTGAGTTCTCTTTTATCCCCACCATAATTACAATACCAATATCACACCTAAAAAAATAATAAACTCTTAAAATCATCAAATTGTCAGTCTTGGTTCAAATGTCCAAGTATCTCAAAAATCACAACATCGTTTAACACATTCCTCTGATCAACCTCTGTGTTTTCTGTAAGTTGGAAGTTGGATCTAGACCCTGGCTCAAGATTCTGGTTTGGTTTTGTGTGTGTGAGAGACTATACTGTGTGTATGTGTTAGCTGTATTCATTCTTCCTTTCAGGAGGCATATGATGTCTGTCTTTTTGTGTGTATTTGTGTGATGTTAACAGCAGTTGATGTTCAGGGTCTAGATGGACTCATTCATTATTAGTTCAGATGTTCTAATTCTATCCTTCTTTCTTTATACATAGAATACTTCTACCAAGAAAACTTGTGAATTTAAATATTTTCTATGTTTTCTATGTTTAATTCACTGTAGTTCTTATTCTTATTAATGTTCAAATTGTCCCATCTTAGGCCAGTGAGAACCTCTTCAAGTTTGATTCTGAGTTCTTTTGACATGGATCTAGTAGTCTTTAACAGTTTCCTTATTATCAGGTAGGATAAAATGTCCTAGGCTCATCTTGTGTGTTTCATGACCCAGGCAGGAATTAGCCATTTCTTCTACTTAGGGACCCACAATCTGGGACCTAGAGTTGCTCTTTGCTACTAGATTGGGCATTATTTCTAAGCCTTTTTAGCACATGGAGTTATAAAATGTTCATATTTATAAGTTAAAAATCAGCTCATTGTTCACATGTATATGTTTTGCTTGTAAGACTTGCTTGATCCAGGAGAGATTTAAAGTAGTTTACCTTTTGCAGGGGTATTCACTAGCAACCATGAAACATTTGGTAGTTAGGTACAGTGTTTCTGGCCATAGTAAAACATTTTGCAATTGCATTTTATACGTTTAAAATTGTATATATCTGATTTGAACTGTGTAAAATGTGCAATCTTTTGAATTCAATTTCTTCTGAAAATCATTTCTAGAAATAGTTTTATTTACTGAAGAATACACAGTAGCTTAATAATGATGTGAATATATTAGCGAACCGGAATCTACTGACGAATTAGTCACCATTTTTCTAATTAGAGTGTGAAATCTTAATTTTTTGGAGTCTGATTAACTGATAATAGCCATGTCATGGTGTTCTTGCAAAAACCTGTTTTTATGGTCATTGCAATATAAAAAGCACCAGATAATAGGCAAAACAAAAAGAAAAGCAAAACAAATACTGATTATTTTCCCTTCAGAGTTTTCTGAGCACCTGATAAGCTATGAACATGGAGTTTCACATAAATCAATATCAAGATTAGTATTACTAAGTATTGTCTATTAGGCTTTCTACCATTAAAGATACTGAAGAAAAGTTGGATCAGGATATCTATAACTAAGAAGTTAGGCAATTGAAGCAAATTATTCAGTTTATTTAGAAAAATGAAAACACATTTAGCAAATTCTTCATCTAAATTTGTGTAATATGGGTAAAATCAATTATTATGCCTGAACTTTCAAATATTATGATTTTCTAAAAGCCTTGTGAGGGTGAGTGTGGGGCTGGGGGAATGAATGTCCATCACTAGGAACCTGGTAAAATAATAATGTGTAGCAGTAGAATGCATCCTATTCAGCCACTGGAAAGAATGAGGCAGATCTGGATGTGCTGCTATGGAAATCTCCAAAGTTTAGTATACAGTTCGTTGGTTAAAAACGTGGACTGTGGAACCAGACCACCAGACTTTAATCCTGGCACTATTAGTACAAATTTGAGCAAGGTACTTAATGTTTTTATATGTTTCTTAATCTGTAAAATAAGTGTTATACTAACATACACCCCTGATGGTTGTGAGGATTAACCAAAAATTATGCCTGGTGCATGGTAAAGTTCATAGGCTAGCTCTTTCCATCCTCCTCTGCTTCTGGCTCCTCCTCTTCATTCTTTTCTTTCTCCTTTTCCTTTATATTTTTGACGTCTTCCTCATCATCATTATCTTGCTGAGTGAAAAAAAAAAAAAGCTTTATATAGTTGTTTCTAGGGCAGGGTACCATTGATGTCAATAAAAGCATATGAATATATACTTGTATACGTAAACTTTTATACTTATATACATAAACATTTATGGAAAGATACATAGTAAGCTGTTCAGAAGTGGTTACCTCTGAAGAGCAGATCTGTTAGAGGGGGAAAAGGATGAGGGAGCACTTTATACATATAATTACTTTCTCTTGTTTTAGGCTTGAACTTTGTATGTCCAAGTACTTCTTAAAAAATAAAAACAGTTTAAATTGAAAAATAAATAATTTAATAAGTTTAATAAATTAAGTGCAGGTTGATCATGACTACAAGACCAGCCTAAGAAGAGATGGACAAAATAGATGCCTGTGTGAAATTTTTCAAAGTATATATATGTGTCCACTTCCCTAAATTATCTTTTCTACCATCCCACATGATTCAATGAAATTCTGCCGTAAGAGACTCATTTTTTTGCTGTTAAGAAGTGCCCCTATTTACAGCAAAAACTTTTGGAAAGGTTAATTTAAGAGAACCTTTAGTTATTAGCAATTTGTAAGTTTCTTTTTCTAGGTGGTTTTTGCAGCCCACAGTATCCATCTGCTATCTGAACACTGATAAGATGGATATTTGGTTGGGTGGCAAGCTAGTGAGTTATTGTGGGATCAGAATAAGAAAAAAATGAATGTGAAGCCTGGTGAAATGGAATTGAAGGGTGTTTACAGAAAGAAGACTTTCAGGTCCAAGACTCCTGAATAAAACTCTCAGCTCTGCCAAATGAAATAATGTATTGTTCTGTATAAGTTACAGTTAACATTTTCTGACACCATTCTTCATCAATAAAATGGAGACAAAAATACCCACATCCCTAGGTTTGTAAGGCTCAAATACCGTACTTGAACTCACCTCTGTCAGCCTCCAATATAGTATTTATTGCTGTTTTAATAAGCCCGTATTTTTCCTTTCCACCTTTGGGTAGAATGAGGAGGCCGAATCTGTTCCTGCATATACTAATTATCAGCTCTGTGACCTTGGGGAATGTACTTTCTCTCTGTTTTTTGTTTTGTTTTGTTTCCATATCTGCAAAGTACATTTTAGATTGGTTGACCCCTAAGCTTCCTTTTAATTGTAGTGTCCAATAGCTACCTACTCCAAGCAGTGACTGGGTGCACGCAGGTCTCCTCTACACCTTACCCCAATCTTGGTTAAAGAGATCTGACATTGTATCCATTTCATAAACCTTTATGAAAACCCAGCTTTAAGACAAGCTCCCAAGCTCTCTAGGTACCCATTCCTGAGCCCCCTATGTATCCATTTTGGAACTGCCTGTATAAATCCTAAAGGGATGAATGAATTGGAAGAATTCTGGGATGTCAGATGACTTCATAAAATGATGAGATATCTGGACAGAAGAAACATTTCACATGATTCACAGAAATACTAACATCAAGCTTTCAAGTCTTTGTGTTGCTAAGAAATCATTTCCCCTGCCTATGAAATTAACCTTGCTCAAATGGTAAGGGTTATAACCTTTATGTGTCTTTGTTTCCTCATCTATAAAATGAAGTTAGCAATACCCATAGGCAACCAGCTGGGAAGAAAAAATGGGAACAGCATTGCTCTTAGCACAAAGGTCTACCAAATATAGAGTACTCAAAAATTATTTTTATTATTCTATTATGTTTTGATTATTATTATCCCACTATAATGTTTCTTGCATGCTAAAGATTCTGTTAGTAAATGTACTTAATTTAGCAAGGTTCTTAGAGTAGAAATACAAAGATGATGATGTTGGTAATAGTTATAATACTAGCTAATATTTATTGAGCCTTTATTATGTTTTAGGCACTTTTCTAAGCCCTTTGCATATATTAATATACCTAATCTTTAAGATAACCCATACAGTAAGTACTAATATGTTCATTTTTACAGATGAGGAAATTGAGGCATAGAAGGAGGGAGATAGAAAGTGCAGACAGTGATTAAACAGAAAACTCTTTAAGTTTCACTGTAGAATATAAAAATGGGGTCATGGTTAAAATGGAATGTAGGGTCAAGGGAGAGTTATTTACAACAGGAGAGCCTGGAACACATTTGTGTTCTAATGGGGATGACTCAACAGAAAAGAAGCCATTGAAGACATAAAGGGAAGAGATGAGTATTTTCAGGAACTAGGGAAGGCAAGAGGTGACTGTTCAGGATATAGGAGGAGAGGAAGGCTATTCCTGGCTCAGCCACTGAAGAGCCAAGTGAACTTGACTTGACCGCTTATCACTTCTGTGTCACCAGTTAGTCATGTGAAAAGGAGGGTAGGGCTATTAATGACTAGTAACATTTCTCCAAATCAATTTTTCAATGACTATCAAATTATTTGATAATATTATACTCTAATGTAAACTGAAAACGTTGCCAACTTCCAAAGGAGCTCACTGTAATTCTAACATTTTATCATTGTTGATTTTTAAGTCATTTGGTCTCCAGAAAAAAAGAACTCTTGATAGTAAAAAAAAAAATTCAATCCATTTTAAAGGATGTATTTAACTTCTGCTGCAACTTACATATTTAATTGCTTAATATTTTCCAACATTATATGAAACCACCCCAATGTTTCCCTAACCGATTCGATCATTTATAATTACTTGCCATAGTGATCTGTTGTGTGGTATGTTTTCATATGATGTACATATTCCAGATTTGAAAGTCCATGTTTTATTTTCAACCACTTTTCACTTTGTTATGAAATTATCCTTCTCAGTAATAAAAATCATTTCCCTTTTAGGTTATATTTTGAGAAATCACATTTTCTGGTTACATGTTTATATGTAATGTTTTTAAATCTACCAAGATCATTTTAAAACTATGTAATCTCTTACTAATGTCTATCATTTATTATGCAATAAATATTTATCGAGTGTCTCCTCTGAACTAAGGCCCAATTCTAAGAACTCTAGGGGATACAGGATGAATCATACATAAATCTAGTACTCAGAAAGTTTACAGTCTTGGCAATGAAATGAGATGTGCACATCTCTATCTCCAACCCCTGCCCAAGTAGACTTCAAAGAAAATTATAAATTTTTAATGAAACAGAATATATTTTCAACAGACTATTAACTCTGAATGTAAGCTATGGTGCTGGATCAGGTGGTACTCTATATTGCCTAAACTGGTTGAAAATCATAATCAAGTGATAAGAATTTATCTAAAGAGTATGTCCTTCATTTAATACAATGGTAATAATATATTAATTTTATTTTCCCATTTTTTTCCTTGAAAGAGCACTCATTTATCCTCACAGCTTCTCTGTGAATAGAAAGAAAGCAGTTGGTACTAGGTTGGGTTTTTTTTTCTGATAATAATTCTATCCTGCTGGACTTAAGTGGCTGAAAATGTCAATTTGCCCTATAAATACTTTTTCTTGAGTGTATTCCTTGAACTGCCAAGTGACCTCTACTTTATCAAATAAGAGTTTCTTTCAGTGAGATTTACTATTCAATTATAGAAAAGTATGTCACTTTGATTTCTAGCCCATACCCTCCTAAAATAAATAAATAAATTAATTAATTAATTAAAGTTGTTGAGCAAAGAAGAAAAATAGAGCATTTCTAGGCATTAACAATGTTACATGCAGGAAGTCTATTCCAATAGACATATTTTCTTATTATATATTCATTAAATTATATCCACCAGCAAGAATGCCTACAGTCCTAGGGCTCTGTCTGTCCGTTTTCTTTTTTGTTTTTTTCTTTGTTTTTAGTATACTTTTTAGCACTTGCTATCACTGATGGATTCATTTTTTGGTTTGGTTTCTCCTTTCCTTCTTTTTCTTTATTTTAATTTTTTCTTATTTTTATTTTTAATAATTTTTATTTTTTATTTTAATAGCTTTATTTTATTTTATTCTTTCTTTCTTTTCTTTCTTTCTTTCTTCCTTCCTTCCTTCCTTCCTTCCTTCCTTCCTTCCTTCCTTTCCTTCCTTCCTTCCTTCCTTCCTTCCTTCCTTCCTTGCTTTCTTGCTTTCACCCTTTTCTTCTGAGTCATGTGGCTGACAGGGTTTTGGTGCTCCGGCCAGGTGTCAGGTCTGTGCCTTTGAGGTGGGAGAGCCGAGTTGAGGATATTGGTCCACCAGAGACCTCCCGGATCCACATAATATAAAAGAGCAAAAGCTCTCCCACAGATCTCCATCTCAACGCTAAGACCCAGCTCCACTCAAAGACCAGCAAGCTACAGTGCTGGACACCCTATGCCAAACAACCATCAAGAAAGGAACGCAACCCCGCCCATTAGCAGAGAGGCTGCCTAAAATCATAATAAGGTCACAGACACCACAAAACACTCCACAGGACGTGGTACTGCCCACTAGAAAGACAAGATCCAGCCTTATCTACCAGAACACAGGCACCAGTCCCCTCCACCAGGAAACCTACACAACCCACTGAACCAACCTTAGCCACTGGGGGCAGACACCAAAAACAATGGGAACTATGAACCTGAAGCCAGTGAAAAGGAGACCCCAAACAGAGTAAGTTAAGCAAAATGAGAAGACAGAGAAACACAGCAGATGAAGGAGCAAGGTAAAAACCCATTAGACCAAACAAATGAAGAGGAAATAGGCAGTCTACCTGAAAAAGAATTCAAAGTAATGATAGTAAAGATGATCCAAAATCTTGGAAATAGAATGGAGAAAATACAAGAAACGTTTAACAAGGACCTAGAAGAACTAAAGAGCAAACAAAGAATGATGAACAACACAATAAATGAAATTAAAAATTCTCTAGAAGGAATCAATAGCAGAATAACTGAGGCAGAAGAACAGATAAGTGACCTGAAAGATAAAATAGTGGAAATAACTACCACAGAGCAGAATAAAGAAAAAAGAATGAAAAAAATTGAGGACAGTCTCAGAGACCCCTGGGACAACATTAAACACACCAACATTCAACTTACAGGGGTCCCAGAAGAAGAAGAGAAAAAGAAAGGGACTGAGAAAATATTTGAAGAGATTAGAGTTGAAAACTTCCCTAATATGGGAAAGGAAATAGTCCAGTCCAGGAAGCCCAGAGAGTCCCATACGGGATAAATCCAAGGAGAAACATGCCAAGACACATATTAATCACACTATCAGAAATTAAATACAAAGAAAAAATATTGAAAGCAGCAAGGGAAAAACAATAAATAACATACAAGGAGATCCCCATAAGGTTAACAGCTGATTTTTCAGCAGAAACTCTGCAAGCTAGAAGGGAGTGGCAGGACATATTTAAAGTGATGAAAGGGAAAAACCTACAACAAGATTACTGTACCCAGCAAGGATCTCATTCAGTTTCGATGGAGAAATTAAAACCTTTGCAGACAAGCAAAAACTAAGAGAATTCAGCACCACAAAACCAGCTTTACAACAAGTGCTAAACGAGCTTCTCTGGGCAGGAAACACAAGAGAAGGAAAAGACCTACAATAACAAACCCAAAACAATTAAGAAAATGGTAATGGGAACATACATATCGATAACTACCTTAAATGTAAATGGATTAAATGCCCCAACCAAAAGACATAGACTGGCTGAATGGATAAAAAACAAGACCTGTATATATGCTGTCTACCAGAAACCACTTCAGCCCTAGGGACACATACAGACTGAAAGTGAGGGGATGGAAAAAGATATTCCATGTGAATGGAAATCAAAAGAAAGCTGGAGTAGCAATTCTCATAACAGACAAAATAGACTTTAAAATAAAGCCTATTACAAGAGACAAAGAAGGACACTACATAATGATCAAGGGGTCAATCCAAGAAGAAGATATAACAATTGTAAATATTTATGCACCCAACATAGGAGCACCTCAATACATAAGGCAAATGCTAACAGCCATAAAAGGGGAAATCAACAGAAACATAATAATAGTAGGAGACTTTAACACCCTAGTTTCACCAATTGACAGATCATCCAAAATGAAAAAAATTAAGGAAACACAAGCTTTAAATGATACATTAAACAAGATAGACTTAATTGATATTTACAGGACATTCCATCCAAAAGCAACAGAATACACTTTCTTCTCCAGTGCGCATGGAACATTCTCCAGGATAGATCACATCTTGGGTCACAAATCAAGCCTCAGTAAATTTAAGAAAATTGAAATCATATCAAGTATCTTTTCTGACCACAACGCTATGAGATTACAAACGAATTACAGGAGAAAAAACGTAAAAAACACAAACACATGGAGGCTAAACAATACGTTACTAAATAACCAAGAGATCACTGAAGAAATCAAAGAGGAAATCAAGAAATACCTAGAGACAAATGACAATGAAAACAAGACAATCCAAAACCTATGGGATGCAGCAAGAGCAGTTCTAAGAGGGAAGTTTATAGCAATACAAGCCTACCTCAAGAAACAAGAAAAATCTCAAATAAACAATCTAACCTTACACCTAAAGGAACTAGAGAAAGAAGAACAAACAAAACCCAAAGTTAGCAGAAGGAAAGAAATCATAATGATCAGAGCGGAAATAAATGAAATAGAAACAAAGAAAACAATAGCAAAGATCAATAAAACTAAAAGCTGCTTCTTTGAGAAGATAAACAAAATTGATAAACCATTAGCCAGACTCATCAAGAAGAAGAGGGAGAGGACTCAAATCAATAAAATTAGAAATGAAAAAGGAAAGTTACAAGTGACACCGCAGAAATACAAAGCATCCTAAGAGACTACTACCAACAACTCTATGCCAATAAAATGGAAAACCTGGAAGAAATGGACAAATTCTTAGAAAGGTATAACCTTCCAAGACTGAACCAGGAAGAAATAGAATATATGAACAGACCAATCACAAGTAATGAAATTGAACCTGTGATTAAAAATCTTCCAACAAACAAAAGTCCAGGACCAGATGGCTTCACAGGTGAATTCTATCAAACATTTAGAGAAGAGCTAACACCCATCCTTCTCAAACTCTTCCCAAAAATTGCAGAGGAAAGAGCACTCCCAAACGCATTCTATGAGGCCACCATCACCCTGATACCAAAACCAGACAAAGATACTAAAAAAAAAGAAAATTACAGACCAGTATCACTGATGAATATAGATGCAAACATTCTCAACAAAGTACTAGCAAACAGAATCCAACAACACATTAAAAAGATCATACGCCATGATCAAGTGGGATTTATCCCAGGGATGCAAGGATTCTTCAATATACGCAAATCAATCAATGTGATACACCATATTAACAAATTGAAGAAGAAAAACCATATGATCATCTCAACAGATGCAGAAAAAGCTTTTGACAAAATTCAACACCCATTTATGATAAAAACTCTCCAGAAAGTGGGCATAGAGGGAACCTACCTCAACATAATAAAGGCCATATAGGACAAACCCACAGCAAACATCATTCTCAACGGTGAAAAACTGAAAGCATTTCCTCTAAGATCAGGAACAAGATAGGGATGTCCACTCTCACTGCTATTGTTCAACATAGTTTTGGAAGTCCTAGCCATGGCAATCAGAGAAGAAAAAAAATAAAAGGAATCCAAAGTGGAAAAGAAGAAATAAAACTGTCACTGTTTGCAGATGACATGATACTATACATAGAGAATCCTAAAGATGCCACCAGAAAACTACTAGAGCTAATCAATGAATTTGCCAAAGTCGCAGGATACAAAATCAGTGCACAGAAATCTCTTGCTTTCCTATACACTAATGATGAAAATTCTGAATGAGAAGTTAAGGAAACACTCCCATTTACCATTGCAACAAAAAGAATAAAATACCTAGGAATAAACCTACCTAGGGAGACAAATGACCTGTATGCAGAAAACTATAAGACACTGGTGAAAGAAATTAAAGATGATACCAACAGATGGAGAGATATACCATGTTCTTGGATCGAAAGAATCAATATTGTGAAAATGACTATACTACCCAAAGCAATCTACAGATTCAATGCAATCCGTATCAAATTATCAATGGCATTTTTTATGGAACTAGAACAAAAATCTTAAAATTTGTATAGAGACACAAAAGACCCCAAATAGCCAAAGCAGTCTTCAGGGAAAAAAACAGAGCTGGAGGAATCAGACTCCCTGACTTCAGACTATAGTACAAAACTACAGTAATCAAGACAGTATGGTACTGGCACAAAAACAGAAATATAGATCAATGGAACAAGATAGAAAGCCCAGGGATAAACCCATGCACCTATGGTCACCTTATTTTTGATAAAGGAGGCAAGAATATACAATGGAGAAAAGACAGTCTCTTCAATAAGTGGTGCTGGGAAAACTGGACAACTACATGTAAAAGAATGAAATTAGAACATTCCCTAACACCATACACAAAAATATCTCAAAATGGATTAAAGACCTGAATGTAAGAACAGACACTATAAAACTCTTAGAGGAAAACATAGGGAGAACTCTCTTTGACATAAATCACAGCAAGATTCTTTTTGACCCACCTCCTTGAGAAATGGCAATAAAAACAAAAACAAATGGGACCTAATGAAACTTAAAAGCTTTTGTACATCAAAGGAAAACATAAATCACAGGAAAAGACAACCCTCAGAATGGGAGAAGATATTTGCAAATGAAGCAACCGACAAAGGATTAATCTCCAAAATTTACAAGCAGCTCATGCAGCTGAATATCAAAAAAAAAAAAAAAAAAAAAAAAAAATCCAAAAATGGGCAGAAGACCTAAATAGACATTTCTCCAAAGAAGATATACAGATAGCCAACAAACACATGAAAGGATGCTCAACATCACTAATCATTAGAGAAATGCAAATCAAAACTACAATGAGGTATCACCTCACACCAGTCAGAATGGCTATCATCAAAAAATCTACAAACAGTAAATGCTGGCGGGGGTGTGGAGAAAAGGGAACCCTCTTGCACTGTTGGTGGGAATGTAAACTGATACAGCCACTATGGAGAACAGTATGGAGGTTCCTTAAAAAACTAAAAATAGAACTATCATATGACCCAGCAATCCCACTATTGGGCATATACCCTGAGAAAACTGTAATTCAAAAAGAGTCATGTACCACAATGTTCATTGCAGCTCTATTTACAATAGCCAGGACATGGAAGGAACCTAAGTGTCCATTGACAGATGAATGCTTAAAGAAGATGTGGCACATATATACAAGGGAATATTACTCAGCCATAAAAAGAAACAAAATTGAGTTATTTGTAATGAGGTGGATGGAACTAGAGTCTATCATACAGAGTGAAGTAAGTTAGAAAGAGAAAAACAAATACCGTATGCTAACACATACATACGGAATCTAAAAAGAAAAAAAATGGTTATAAAAAACCTGGGGCAGGACAGGAATAAACACGCAGATGAAGAGAATGTACTTGAGGACATGGGGAGGGGGAAGGGTAAGCTGGGACGAAGTGAGAGAGTGGAATAGACTTATATATACTACCAAATGCAAAATAGATAGCTTGTGGGAAGCATCCGCATAGCACAGGGAGATCAGCTCGGTGCTTTGTGACCACCTAGAGGGGTGGGGTAGGGAGAGTGGGAGGGAGACGCAAGAGGGAGGGGATATGGGGTATATGTATATGTATAGCTGATTCACTTTGTTATAAAGCAGAAACTAGCACACCATTGTAAAGCAATTATACTCCAATAAAGATGTTAAAAAAAATAAAAAGAATGCCTACGGTATAGAAGGCCTAATTCATCAATATATCAATTGATGATAATTACCAGCTCCCTAAAGTTTTGTCCTTATGGGACAAAATTCAAAATGCAGATTTCAAGTTTCTGAGACAACAGCCGTAGAAAATGGGAGCTGCTACTTTCTTTTTTCAAACCAGTAATTCACTTGCATTGTGTGTGGAGCAAAAGGAAGCTGTAATGATTCATTCCTATTTCAAAGAGAAGAAATAATCACTAGATAGTACATTTATTGTTAGTATATTAAACGCTTTGAATGCCTTCTTTCTACAACTGACCTTATTTAAATTAAGCATAATGGTTTTCAACTCTTTTTCCCCTTAAGGGTTATCCCCAAAGTATGTTTATAATCATTCTCAGTGTAAGGTGAATTTTTTAGCTGCTAAGAAACATGTTTGCTTAATTTGTTTCCCCACAGATCAGTAAAATATTTCTTCCTGCACTGGAATTCTGTAAGTAAATTAACGGTAAACTAGTACACCTTCAAAGGAGGGCATAACACAGGGGGCTGAAGAATTCTGGTGTCGAGGAAGGTAAACCGTGTGTAAGAAGTGTCTGCTCACAACCAGCAGAAGAGGTGATGAGGCAGAAGTGGCTCTGTGACTTGCGGGGCCCAGTGCAAAGTGAAACCATGGGTCCCTTTTTCCCCAGTTAAGACCTTAAAGACAACAATAGCAGAGCATTAAACCAAGCACACGACACTTCTGAGTGTGGGGTCTGTGAGTCTGCACGGGTCTCATGCGCCTTCAGTTGACCTTGGAATCGGGATCTAACAGCCCCTCTCCTCCAGGTCTAACACTGTTCATCTCTCAGGATCTGGTTCAAAGCCTGTTTCTTCTGTGAAGCTGGAATGGACCAACAACTCCTAGAAGTTGGGAATTTTACCCACCAGCAAGTAACATCCCCGTTGTGAGCTCTATGACGAGAGTCCATGTCGTAGTATTATCCTGTCCCACGTATACCAAGAATAGTATAGTTCCATGCAAGTTGGAACCAAAAAAAAAAAAAAAGAAATTGTCTTCCCACTGATAGATATAATTACCAATGATAAAATCAATGAATACACATTGCACTCAGATCTAAGGTTATTAAAGAATGTGCTGCTGACTATCAAAATATTACCTTTGCCTCATTGTTTTTTAATGGATTGCAGTTGAAAGTGATTAATTTTATGAGAGGTTTTTTTAATTTTATTGAAGTATAGTTGATTTACAGTGTTGTGTTAATTTCTGCTGTACAGCAAAGTGATTCAGTTATACATATATATATATTCTTTTTCATATTCTTTTCCATTATGGTTTATCACAGGATATTGAATATAGTTCCCTGTGCTATATGGTAGGACCTTGTTGTTTATCCATCTTGCATATAATAGTTTGCATCTGCTAATCCCAAACTCTCAATCCTCCTCTCCCCCATGCCCTTCCCCTTTGGCAACCACAAGTCTCTTCTCTATATCTGTGAGTTTGTTTCTGTTCTGTAGATAAGTTCATTTGTGTCATAGTTTAGATTCCACATATAAGTGATATCATATGGTATTTGTCTTTCTCTTTTTGACTTACTTCACCTAGTATGATAATCTCTAAGTCCATCCATGTTGCTACAAGTGGCATTATTTCATTCTTTTTTTAAAAATTTATTTCATTATTTTTTTTTTAACTTTTGGGTTTATTTATTTATTTATTTATTTATTTATTTATTTATTATTTATGGCTGTGTTGGGTCTTCGTTTCTGTGCGAGGGCTTTCTCTAGTTGCGGCAAGTGGGGGCCACTCTTCATCGCGGTGCGCGGGCCTCTCATTATCGCGGCCCCTCTTGTTGCAGAGCACAGGCTCCAGACGCGCAGGCTCAGTAATTGTGGCTCACGGGCCTAGTTGCTCCGTGGCATGTGGGATCTTCCCAGACCAGGGCTCGAACCCATGTCCCCTGCATTGACAGGCAGATTCTCAACCACTGTGCCACCAGGGAAGCCCATTTCATTATTTTTTATGGCAGAGTAATATTCCATTGTGTCTGTGTGTGTGTGTGTGTATATATATATATATAATATATATATATACATGTGTATATATATATATATGTATATATGTATTATATATATATATACATATATATATATATACACCACATCTTCTTTATCCATTCATCTGTCAATGGACATTTAGGTTGTTTCCATGTCCTGGCTGTTGTAAATAGTGCTGCCATGGACATAGGAGTACATGTAGAAAATGATTCATTTTAAATTTAAACTCAGTCTTATACACAGAATTTCCTAAAATATGTTCAGTGGGATATTGATGAGTGTTATGTAGATTTCCCTGATCAAATAAGTCTAGGAATACTTTGGAAAATAGTAACATAGCTAACAGTATATAGATCCTTATTGGCTCTTTCTATTTCCATTGCTACTGCTCTCATTATTATCTGAGATATTGCCCCCACCCTACCTCTAATTGTCCCAGTTTCCATTAATTAGTTTTAGTTCAGCTGAGCTTACCCAATGTCTACTATATAGCCACTGGTGCCTGTGACCTTGCCATGGGAATCTCTCCTTAATCTCACAGTGGAGCAATTTTGCCCCCTAGGACATTTGACAATGTCTGGAGACATTTTTGGTTGTCACAGCTCAGGCAGGAGCAGGAGGTGTTACTGGAATCTAATGAGTAGAAGCCAGGGATGCAGCTAAACATCCTACAATGCATAGGACGGCCCCCAAAACAAAGAATAATGCAGCCCAAAGTGTCAGTAGTGTGTATTAGTCATACTACTGACTCCTTGGAAACCTTCCTTGGTTTTCCATCTCATTTCATACCTGAAGAATTTCATACCCTCAAGCATGGCATTCAAAGTCCTTCATATTCTGACAGTAGCCTCCCTTTTTAGGCCATCTTCCACTCTTCCTTTCTGTACACACTCTGCTCCAGCAAAACCAGGGGACTCAGTCCTCCCCAGCACAGCTTGTGCTCCCTTACCTCTTTGTCCTACATACTGACTTTGCCTGTCCTAGAATGACCTTCTCTCTTTTTGTTACCTATAGGAACACTCTTTCTATCCTAGCTCATATGTCACCTCCTCTGGGAAGTCTTCCTTGATGTTCTTACTACTCCTCAAAATGGGAGTGATTTCTCTCTTCTCTGGACCCCCTTGGAACTCTTATACCTCTTTCCTATGTGGTACAACATTTTTACAGGTTTTACTTCTAATAAATAGTAAAATTTTGAAGGGTAGAGAACATCGTTAGCGACACCACTAACAACTTCGTGTCCTGTAAAGCTTTTAATCAATGTGGTCAATAAATACTTGAATTAAATTCTTTAGTTTTGAGGAGCGATTTCTAGATCAGACATTATAATTGGTTTTAAATTCATCTATATTTAACAAGGATTGAGTCCCTGCTGTTAGTAATGATGTGATTTGAAGAGCTATCTTCTTTTAGGAAGAAAGTCTTTAGGCTTAATAGGAAAAAAAAAAAAAACCTTAACAGACTGAACTATAATAAACAGTACACTATTACTGTTCTTTTGCTATTTAACACAAGTATTCTGATTTTAAATAGCACCAATTAAATGATATTTGTGGGCTTCCCTGGTGGCGCAGTGGTTAAGAATCCACCTGCCAACGCAGGACACACGGGTTCGAGCCCTGGTCTGGGAAAACCCCACATGTCTGTGCACCACAACTACTGAGCCTGCGCTCTAGAGCCCATGAGCCACAACTACTGAGGCCACGTGCCACAACTACTGAAGCCCACGCACCTAGAGCCTGTGCTCTGCAATGAGAGAAGCCACCACAATGAGAAGCCTGAGCACCAAAAGGAAGAGTAGCCCCTGCTCGCCACAACTAGAGAAAGCCCGCGTGCAGCAACAAAGACCCAATGCAGCCAAAAATAAATAAATAAAATAAATATATTTATAAAAATAAATAAAATGATGTTTATACTTTTTGGTTAAGGAAATTATTTTTGCTAGTTAAGTGATTTTTGATGCGAACGAAGCAAAATCTGATTCGAACGTACTTTTAAAAAAGTGAGGAAATTGTCTCATAATTGAAAATTCAGAGGTAGAGCAGCCTCAGGCTGACCATCAGTGGCTCCAGCTTTGTTCCCGTTGGATCCTGTTGGCTCTGCCCTCTTCCATCCTCAAATTGATAGCTGAATAAATGAGTTTCACATCTGTGGGCAACAGAATCCAGAGGAAGAGGGAGAGTCCTTACCAGATGCTCTGGGAAATAGTTAAGAAGAACTTTCCCACAAGTTCCTAGTGAAGCATTTTTCATCTCACTGGCCCCATTTTTGAACCAGTCGTTGGCAAGCGAAATGGAATAGCTCACAGACTAATCATGTTGAGGGGTCAGCTTCCTCTGGAGCATCCGGGTGGTAGGACGAGGAACAGACACCTAAACAAAATCAGAGTCTGTTAGGGAGGAGGACGAGAGAAATCAAGGCTGGGTGAGCAAATAATATTCATTACAGGATAAAAACTGTTGATTCTACTATTGATTAACAGCCCCGATGGTTATCTTTTTAAATTGTAATTAATTTTAAATCAGAATTGCCTACCAAAATTCAGACCCAATTTTTTGTGTGTAAAACTAATTAATTAGAGTTATATAGTGATTTAATCCAAATTATCTCTGATAAATAAGTTATATATTTCTGCCTTGGTAATTTCAGTATACTACTCCACGATAATTAATGTAAAAAATCATTTTAATGTCCATAGTATCTTATAATCACACTATTACACAAAAACTGCATAAAATTAGAAATTCTAAAGCTACTACACGATTAAATTCACAACTTAAATGACACTATAATAGACAATATAGTATCGGTGTTTTAGTCCAAATGGATCTCAGCTAGATGAACCCATATGGAGGCCATTTAAGTATTAATGCTTAAGCTAAAGCCTGGCCATAGATTTTTCCCTTCATATTTAAACCAAGATTATATAGTAATCTTTGCTTAAGCAGTCTGATCATAAATAGTGCATGATTTTAGCCTTGGCACATTGATGAAACTTGAATGGAACTCTTAGTAATGTGTACATCACAGAGTTACTATTACATTTGCTTATATTAAATAAAATATTTAATTTAAAATGGATAGTAACAGGTGTATATATGTGTCAAGACAAATTAAATTATATACTTTATGTGCATTTTAGTATACTTTAATTATTG
Source organism: Balaenoptera ricei (assembly GCF_028023285.1). Lineage (NCBI taxonomy): Eukaryota > Metazoa > Chordata > Mammalia > Artiodactyla > Balaenopteridae > Balaenoptera > Balaenoptera ricei. Next base: position 40,659,924 of record NC_082654.1, read on the forward strand.
TTCAAAGTTGAAAAAAGTAAAAACAAATTTTTTAATGAATACTGGTGAATACAACAATTGATTACTGAAAGTGTGTATTACAAAATCGAATCACAAAGATCTATTAGCTCTTTTACAAAGGTTCCATTTAGACTCTCTTTTTTTTAATTTTTGAATTTTATTTTATTTATTTTTTTATACAGCAGGTTCTTATTAGTCATCCATTTTATACACATTAGTGTATACATGTCAATCCCAATCGCCCAATTCATCCCACCACCACCCCCACCCCCCGCTGCTTTCCCCCCTTGGTGTCCATACATTTGTTCTCTACATCTGTGTCTCAACTTCTGCCCTGCAAACCGGTTCCATTTAGACTCTAGTAACTACCTATTGCTGACTGAGCCTAGAATATTCTGTAAAGGTCAGTGTATTTTGGTATAGTTGTTATAATTGTTCTAATAGTATCACATTCTCAAGTGTCTCAAATTAATTCCATAAGCTGTTTAATAGGAAAATAAGTAGTAGTGAATGGCAGCTAAACCCTTTTTTGGTTTGAGGAACCTATGCTTTGAAAGCCACAAAGATATTATCAACATCAGTTCCTTACAAACTGAGTACAAATGAACAATTGGATCTTGAATATTTTCAAAGTACAGTAGTGACAGATTCCAACAGAATTGAATATGAAAGATTTAGGTGACCCACTCAATTGGACCTTCTAAGTCAATGCTTCCCAAGCTTGAGTGTACGTAAGAATCAACAAACTTTCTTGTTGCAGTAAATATTCTGATGCTGTAGGTCAAGGATGGAGTCTCATAATTTGTATTTCTAACAAGTTCCCGGGCTTGCTGATGCTGCTGATGCCCTGTAAGCCTTTAAAAAACAAAGTTCTAAGTCACCTGAAATTCACAAAAATACAGTTTAGCTATCTGGATTGCAGATGTTTTGTCGTGTTTGATCATCTTTTGGAAATGGACACAAGTTTAACAAGAATGTGTAATACCTACTAAATTTTTTTATGTTCCACAAATTGAAAATACTTCTATTGAGGTTATAATATTTAAGAGTCAAGCCATCTCTATGCAAGATCAAAACTTCTATTTTATCTTATTCTTAACTTTCTTTAAGGAAATAAAAAACACAACTCACTTCAGCTTAAAAATCTGCTTAAAAACTGAAGCTGCTACTACTTAAAAATCAAAAAGTTTCCTGTGTCATCTCTGTGAATTTAAACCTATTTTGGTTATATCTGGTAAATTGGAAAGTTGGCAGACATATTCTTCATACTTTTCACATATTTAAAAGTTAACAAGTCACCTCCTTATTCCTTTTACTAAGATTTGGATAATCTCAAATTCCTTGATTTTTAAACTTTTCATTATATTGTATTCTCATCTCTGTTTACTGTTCTAAATTTCTCCACACATTTTAAGCCTGAGAAAGCCAATAGTGTGCATAAATACTCTCTTATTGGGTGCACGTTTACTTAGTAAAAACAAAACAATCAAGGGATTTGAGTAAGCTTTTCAATCATTAGTAAGGAAATTATTTCAGCACAGTTTAGAAGTTCTGCATTTTTCCTTCCTTCTTGGGTTACTTGCTAGACTCTGTGCAAGTGTGTAAATCTGAATTGAAGAGGACACTGCTGATGGTGCCCATGATTTAGTATAACCATGAAATTAAGTCCTGGGCCACATGCCCAGAATCTAAACTAAATCAAGGAGGGCTTAATTGGAATTAGGCAGTAAGCAGAGGAACTTTACTTTGTTTAGTTTCAAGTTCCTAGTTCCACTGGATTCATGTTTCATAGAAATCTGTGTTTAGGGGCTGCAGAAAGTGAGAGACTGAATGTATATTGATTATAGAGAAGATTATGTAGCCGATGGAACTAACCAAGGAAAGATTAGTTCAAGAAGTAAATCTATGTCCAGCATACAGTGGATGTTTGGCAAACGTTGTATAGGAAGATATTTTTCAGGTTACACTTTTTTTTTTCATATTTAAGATATTGAAAAAATATTTGTGATGCTGAATTAGAATATAGAAATATCAGGAAATAATTTGGTACATTTAGAACCTTTATTTCAAATGAGCACAGCAGGCCATGACAGATCATGGCCCTTCATGATTCTATATATGATAAAATCTTATACTTACTTTCATTTTCTAGATAATTACACTGTTAACCTCTCTATGACTCTGAATTGTAAGAGGAGGAAAGTCTATTAAGTATTACTTGTTTTCATTCTATCTTATTGTGATATTAGAAAGGGAAACTGTATTAAATAACAAATACAGAACAATCAGTTCCTTTATAGTATGTACTGTACAATGTATTATTTTTATTATTTCAGAGTATTCACTGGTAATAGCAGTAACCTCACTATGAGAGAATAAGCATGGAGATAGTATGGTGAGATTTTTAAAAAAACAAATGTCTGTCATAAAATATGTGGGATAATAGACAGATATTGAGTAGGGCCCTGTAAATACTGCTTAATTCTGTTTGTAATTGTTTAAATTTTCAAGTGCTACAGCATTTGGAGACTGAGAGGCATGATTCCTTTTCTTAAAATTATATATGTGTATATGCAATTATTAGGGAATGGAGCCTTGAATATTATAGAATATAGGCAAATTTGTGGCACTGAGGTTTTAGATGTATAAAATGAGACCAGCTGCCATATCTATTTCAAATTCAAGTGTTTTGCCACCATAATACATTATAAAAGTTCTTTGCCCACAGATTTTATTCTGGACTCTAGGATTCTCATAAGATTTAATTAAACATGCTTATTAAGTGACTTTTTTCCCATCAGAAATATATAGTTGTACAATGCACTTTTTTTTTTCCTTAAATTTTTATTTATTTATTTGTTTGTTTGTTTATTTATTTATTTATTTATTTATTTATGGCTGTGTTGGGTCTTCCTTTCTGTGCAAGGGCTTTCTCTAGTTGCAGCAAGTGGGGGCCACTCTTCATCGCGGTGCGCGGGCCTCCCACTATCGCGGCCTCTCTTGTTGCGGAGCACGGGCTCCAGACGCACAGGCTCAGTAGTTGTGGCTCACGGGCCCAGTTGCTCCACGGCATGTGGGATCTTCCCAGACCAGGGCTTGAACCCGTGTGCCCTGCATTGGCAGGCAGATTCTCAACCACTGCGCCACCAGGGAAGCCCTGTACAATGCACTCTTAACCCAATAAATATAGTAGGCAATGACACAAATGGTTTCAAGAGTGAATATTATCTATAAATTCCTCCTTCTCATTGCCTCTAGCTTTTGACCACACTTAGTCATGCTCTTCAAAGTTGCCCCTAATATGTGTACAACCATTCATTTAACAAACTTTGTATTGTGGACCTAACATGTACAGGGTTTTATGGGGGTTAACTAAGCTACATAGGCAAAATTCATCTTTGTGTTTCCCATTCCTGGCACGTTGGAAGACCTCGGTGTTTGTTACCCTAAACTGATTCTTTGAAAAATTTGTGCAATTCAAACTCTCTCAGCCCTTGCCTTAGCTATGAGAATAGCCACCTAACTCATAGTCATATGTTTAGTCGCCCTTCAATTCATCCTCTTTACCACTGCCAGATTCTTCCTAAAGTATAACTCTATAATCATGTCATCCACTGCTCAAAAGCCTTAATGACCTGCTACTGAGTTCAGAATATTTTTCATAGTCCTTATCAGGATATGCACAGTCTTCTGCAGTTTGGACCAACAAGACCTTTCCAACCTGATTCCTTATCATCCCCCTTAACATACCCTATACTCTAGTGACGTTACAATTGGCAGTACTGCATAGGGTCAATTCAAGAGTACAGACTGTGAAGCCCGGCTGCCTGGCTACGAATCCTGCTTTTTCCAGCTCCTCCCTGTGTGGCTGTGGGCAAATTACTTGAACCCTCTTCGTCTCAGTTTCCTCATCTGTAAAATACTGATAATAATGGCTACTATGGCGTAGCACTGCTGGGATAAAAAACATGAATGGGGCTTCCCTGGTGGTGCAGTGGTTAAGAATCCGCCTGCCAATGCAGGGGACACGGGTTCGAGCCCTGGTCCGGGAAGATCCCACATGCTGCAGAGCAACTAAGCCCGTGAGCCACAACTATTGAGCCTGCGCTCTAGAGTCCGCGAGCCACAACTACTGAGCCCACGAGCCACAACTACTGAAGCCCGCATGCCTAGAGCCTGTGTTCCGCAACAAGAAAAGCCACCGTGATGAGAAGCCCACGCACCTCAACGAAGAGTAGCCCCGCTCACCACAACTAGAGAAAGCCCGCGTGCAGCAACAAAGACCCAATTCAGCCAAAGAAAAATAAATAAAATACATTTATTAAAAACAAAAAAGAAACATGAATGAATGTATATAAAGCATTTAGAACAGAGCTGGGCACGTATTAAGCACTTGGTGATACCCGATGTTATTTTTTTTTCCTTTATGCTTTGCTGATGTTGTTTCCTCTACTTGGGAAGCCCACTTCACCCCCTTACTCCCATTGTTTTATGTCCATGTCCAGATTCTACCTGTCTTTCAAACTCTAGTTTAAATGGTTTTTCTGTTGATCCGGCTGCAGTCTGTACACTTAACCACTACGCTGAATTGCTTCTGCCACAATAACATGGAAATTAACCTCATGACAAAAATCACTTTGTTTTCAGATGAAATATAAGCAGAGATACAGAAATGTGTGGTTTATGGAATTATTCCAATAACATTGTTCATGATATACACGGCAATGGTGAATGGAAGATTGTCAAATTAAAAGGTCAAATTTCAATCTCTGAGCACCAGTCTTAATAATTAAAAGAATCAAGCTGACCTTGTGCTCCAGGATTATGGAGTTGTGGAGAAGGCCTTGCAGTAAAATGCCATCAGCATTCTTTATTTTGTGGTCAAAGAGACATTTAAATGTGCCTTTCTTTAACCTTGAGAATTATGGCCAATTCCTCAAACACTTAGCTTTCTGATGAGCAGTTAATGAAGTGGAACATTTTTGATTCATTGAGAGATGGTTTGAGAATGAATTTTTAAGCATGAGTTTCAAGTAATTTTTCAAGCCATTTTTAAACAGGCTTCCAGTGGGAGAAGGAAACAGAGACTCCCTGGTGAGATTTAGCAGAAGGGACTGGCCTCCTTTGCAGGGAATTATACATTACCTCTCATTACCTGGGGACTCCAGTGTACTGGGCTCCAGTGAAAAGCAAGATATTTGTCAAGAGGGAAGATGTATAAAGGGTCCTAAACAAGTTTCTTGATTGCAGAAACAGAAATCAACTGAGCTAATAAGCAGAAAGGAATGTATTGGAAACGTTGATAGAATCAACAGCAGGTTAGGAGACCAGGCTTGGGAATGAATTAGAATCAAAAGAAACATGAGATCCTTAGAAGCTGGAAGTATGAATTTGTCTTCTAATAGAAACTATCCCATTGACTTGCAGTGTGATGATTTATAGCCAAGTGTTTCTTTCCTTCTTGCACTATTGGATCAAAATTTCATCTCTTGGAAGAGAGCAGCTCTTTGTACCAAGTCTAAGTTATGTGCTGATTCCCCATCTCTGTTGACAAAGGGAGAAAGAGAATCTGGCCCTTCTGCCACCCCAAGCAGAAGGCAGTCACCTAGATTACTATACTCCTCTCTCCCACAGGATAGTAACAATAGGGCAGGAGTAATCCCCCAAGGGTGATCACAGTTGGTATAAGGAAGAGAGAATGGATGTAGGACAGGCACAAAATGACAAATGTCCACTCCAGATCGTGGAGGACAGGGGACTTGAAAAGTAGCCCAACCAATATGTCCTAAGCCCCTCAGATTTTGTCTTAGAATCAAACCTGGTCCTTGGTCAAAGCTAAAATTTACAGAAAAGATCATGCTATTAAAAAAGTGTATCTAAATTTATCTTTATCTATAAGCATAACCAATAAACAGAAATACATTCTAACTAAGAAGCAGAGTGCAAAGTTAAATTGACCCAAAAATCAGCTACAGTTTTTCTCCATTGATTTTTTGCAGAGTGGTTCTTTTAATTTTACTGGCAGTTTTAACTTGGGATTTTTTTCTTTTTTTTTTTTCTTTTATAGTTTCCAAAGAGTAGGATCTCCTTGAAATACTAGCAGGAAAAAAAAAAAAAAAAAAAATCTCAGTTTTCTCTCTCTCTGGAAACATTTGTTTTCCTACCTGTCTAGATATAACTTTAATTTTTTTTGTCCAAATCTATTCTCCTTTGAAAAAATGTGTAAATTCCATCTCTTCTACTCCCATGTTGCCAAACAAAGTACAATTTAAGAATCGATTGTCAGAAGGAAGTAAACAGAAATAATTGAAATAAAATTGTGAGAGTGGGTTAGGAGTAGAATTGACAGAAGGACGTTTAGCTCACCCATAGCTAGTGGGACCATTAGCAAACAAATTCTTGGTCTTTTATTAGCCATCTCCCAGGAAGGACTCTCTGGCTTGCCACAGGCTCTTTGAAGTTCCCAAACTTTTTAAAGCATTGTTTTGTCTGAATTCCATTCCATCAAACCCAACTGAACTATTACAGATATTGATCTGTTGGTAGCAGTGCTTCCTGTGGGATTAGCAAGATATCCGGTGCTATGGAGAAGTAAAGAAAATATAACACCATTCCCTTCCTTAGGGATTTAAGTCATACCCTAAGACTTGAAATTTTTATCATGAAATAGAACTATACAAAATCATAGTTCTATTAAATTAATTAAACACCAAGTGTTTAATACAACAGACAATTACAGCTATGGGATATCCAGAAGGGAGTGGTCAGTGGTCAGAGATAATTAGAAAAGCTTCCTAGAGGAAGGTGGACTGAACTGGATTCTGAAGAATGGGTGAGATTTGATAGATGGAGAGAAGTGGGAAGGGAAATGTCCTGAGTGAAGGCTAGGACCCTGGCTCAGGAAATTCACCCAATCTTTTTCTTCCACAAATATGAGAATGCATGAGGGTTGGCATGTAAAACATACTCATTGTAGGCATGTGATTTCTAAACCTAGCAAACAATGCAGTGTCTATGATCCTTCAAAATAAAAATAATGCTTAACTGTAGACCATTCCTTCTATAACTCTTTAACCTTATGGTTTATTTTTAACATAAAACTACAGTGATTTAAAAAAATAAAAAACTTGTTGTTCAGGATAAAATCATAGGGATAATTCCAATGACTCATATGTTTATTAAATTCTCTAAATCTCAGTATATTATGTTAATGCCAGATCTGTTTGATAGTGTCCCAGCACCACCACCCTTCCTTTGATACAAAAGGAAAACAATAAGAAAGGTAGTGAGAAATGAAACACTAGCTCATCTCTCCAACCACTTCAGCATAACCATGAGAAAATTAAAGAGAGACCTGGCTTGACTCAACCCTAGAGAGGAAAACAGGAAAGTTATGACTGCCCCCCCAAATTTGACCTTTTTTTTTTTTCTTTTTAATTATGATGTAACTTAGTGGCAGAGAGTGTCATTATTCTGAAAATCTCCACCTTAATTCTCTGATTTATTTAATAATTTTAAAGAAAATTCTCTTTTGCCTTATTGTTATGTTTAGATGGGTAAAACTGTTTAAGGTTAGGGAAAATTCAGAGTAAATTTTCCAGTGTAAAGCATGGAGAGATTAGATGGTGGACATGTAAGTCAGTGACCTTCATGAACAAGAATCAGACTAATTTAATCTTTAAGTGGAATTTCACATACTGCATTATTAGGGTAAAGGCTGAAAAAATATATCTTGGTTTCTTCAACCAGTCAATGGCATAAAAAAAGGGGAAAAACCTGAAGATATGGGTTAACAATTCTGATACTTCTATATATCTATTTTAGAATTGAACTGTTAAGTAAATGGATGGCAGGTGATGAGAGCCATATTCTCACAGTTAAGAGTGGGAGTTTACAGATAAACAAGGGAAAGAGGCTAGAATTATCTACGTGTTAGTAGATGAGTTGGAGGCATCAGTATGAACTCATGTTTAACTTAAATATACAGATGGTTACATATAGAAATATTTACAGGTATGTGTATATACAAAGGTTAGTATACACATGTATATTTCCTTGCTCTTTCAACTGAGAGGACTTAGAAGTCACAGCACTCCAATAGAAAGGAGCTCACCTAGCACCCAAACTCTGGTTCCTAATATTGTTCTCTAACAGAAGGAACCAGGGCTCTTTGGAGGAATGGCTAATTATAGGAGTGGGCAAGAAATATTCAAAATGAGCTTGGAACATCTTGTATCAGAAAGTAAGGACCTATTTTTTTTTTAAAAGAAAAGGGGATGGGGGTATATAGAAGTGACATAGGAGCCAACTGAAAGAACTCCCAATGGCCAAAGCTACAATACTCTGAGCAACAAAATAAAGTGTTATTGGATTATAACCCAAAGTATAAAATATCTATGAATCCATACTGATATAAATAAGTAATTAAATAAGTAATGAAGGAGAAGAGACAAATCTCCACGTAGAAGAATTCCAAATAATTTATGTAGATACTCTACCCTCAAAGAGGTAAAACATGGCTCTCTACTCTTTAAGTTTGTGCCAAGCATAGTGACTTTCTTCCAAAGAATGTAGTGTGGAAAGGTTGGGGGGAAGTAACCTTATAATGGAGAAACTTGACAAACTTTACCTCAAACAGATGGTCAAGTTCAGTAAAAACAGTGATAAGTACTGTGGATAGCATATACCCTTGGTATGATGGAATGAAAAGGTGTCTTCGCCTCTGTGGTCTTTCTCCGCAAAATCTAAAACCTCAGCTTAATCATGAAAAAAATGCCAGAAAAAATTTCAGTAGAGGAGCATTCTACAGAATAAGTGACCACTACTCAGCAAAACTGTCAAGGTCATTAAAAACAAAAAAAAATATGAGAAATTGTCACAGTCAAGAGTTGCCTAAAGAGACATCATGACTAAATGTAAAGTGGTATCCTGGATGGGGTTCTGGAACAAAAAAAGGGACATTAGATTAAAAACGAAGGAAATCTGAATAAAGTACAAACATTAGTTAATAATGATGTATCAATCAGACATAAGTTAATAATAAAGTACAGATATTAGTTAATAATAAGGTATCAATCTGAATAAAGTACAGACATTAGTTAATGTATCAATTAGTTATTAATAATGTGTCAATAATAATAATGTATTAGTTAATAATGTATCAATAATATATCAATAATAATGTATCAATAATAATGTATCATGACAGACTCTGGGAGGGCTCACGCCAAGTAGTACTTCCCAGAACTTCGGCTGCCAGTGTCCTTGTCCCCATGGTGAGCCACACCCACCCACCCCTTCCTCTGCAGGAGACCCTCCAACACTAGCAGACAGCAGAAGCAAGAAGAACTACAATCCTGCAGCCTGTGGAACAAAAACTACATTTACAGAAAGATAGAAAAGATGAAAAGGCAGAGGGGTATGTACCAGATGAAGGAACAAGATAAAACCCTAGAAAAACAACTAAATGAAGTGGAGATAGGCAACCTTCCAGAAAAAGAATTCAGAATAATGATAATGAAGATGATCCAGGACCTCAGAAAAATAATGGAGGCAAAGATCGAGAAGATGCAAGAAATGTTTAACAAAGACCTAGAAGAATTAAAGAACAAACAAACAGAGATGAACAATACAATAACTGAAATGAAAACTACACAAGAAGGAATCAATAGCAGAATAACTGAGGCAGAAGAACACATAAGTGACCTGGAAGACAGAAAGGTGGAATTCACTGCTGCGGAACAGAATAAAGAAAAAAGAATGAAAAGAAATGAAGCCAGCCTAAGAGTCCTCTGGGACAACATTAAATGCAACAACATTCTCATTAAAGGGGTCCCAGAAGGAGAAGAGAGACAGAAAGGACCAGAGAAAATATTTGAAGAGATTATAGTCGAAAACTTGCCTAACATGGGAAAGGAAATAGCCACCCAAGTCCAGGAAGCGCAGAGAGTCCCATACAGGATAAACCCAAGGAGAAACAGGCTGAGGCACATAGTAATCAAATTGGCAAAAATTAAAGACAAAGAAAAATTATTAAAAGCAGCAAGGGAAAAAGACAAATAACATACAAGGGAACTCCCATAAGGTTAACAGCTGATTTCTCAGCAGAAACTCTACAAGCCAGAAGGGAGTGGCATGATATACTTAAAGTGATGAAAGGGAAGAACCTACAGCCAAGATTACTCTACCCAACAAGGATCTCATTCAGATTCGGTGGAGAAATCAAAAGCTTTACAGACAAGCAAAAGCTAAGAGAATTCAGCACCACCAAACCAGCTCTACAACAAATGCTAAAGGAACTTCTCTAAGTGGGAAACACAAGGGAAGAAAAGGAACTACAAAAACAAACCCAAAACAATTAAGAAAATGGTCATAGGAACATACATATCAATAATTACCTTAAACGTGAATGGATTAAATGCTCCAACCAAAAGACACAGGCTTGCTGAATGGATACAAAAACAAGACCCATATATATGCTGTGTACAAGAGACCCACTTCAGACCTAGGGACACATTCAGACTGAAAGTGAGGGGATGGAAAAAGATATTCCATGCAAATGGAAATCAAAAGAAAGCTGGAGTAGCCATACTCATATCAGATAAAATAGATTTTAAAATAAAGAATGTTACAAGAGACAAGGAAGGACGCTACATAATGATCAAGGGATCAATCCAAGAAGAAGATATAACAATTATAAATATATATGCACCCAACATAGGAGCACCTCAATACATAAGACAACTGCTAACAGCTATAAAAGAGGAAATTGACAGTAACACAATAATAGTGGGGGACTTTAACACCTCACTTACACCAATGGACAGATCATCCAAAATGAAAATAAATAAGGAAACAGAAGCTTTAAATGACACAATAGACCGGATAGATTTAATCGATATTTATAGGGCATTCCATCCAAAAACAGCAGATTACACTTTCTTCTCAAGTGTGCACAGAACATTCTCCAGGATAGATCACATCTTGGATCACAAATCAAGCCTCAGTAAATTTAAGAAAATTGAAATCATATCAAGCATCTTTTCTGACCACAATGCTATGAGATTAGAAATGAATTATGGGGAGAAAAACGTAAAAAACCCAAACACATGGAGGCTAAACAATACGTTACTAAATAACCAAGAGATTACTGAAGAAATCAAAGAGGAAATCAAAAAATACCTAGAGACAAATGACAATGAAAATACGATGATCCGAAACCCATGGGATGCAGCAAAAGCAGTTCTAAGAGGGAAGTTTATAGCTATACAAGCCTACCTCAAGAAACAAGAAAAATCTGAAATAAACAATGTAACCTTACACCTAAAGGAACTAGAGAAAGAAGAACAAACAAAACCCAAACTTAGCAGAAGGAAAGAAATCATAAAGATCAGAGCAGAAATAAATAGAAACAAAGAAAACAATAGCAAAAATCAATAAAACTAAAAGCTGGTTTTTCAGAAGATAAACAAAATTGATAAACCATTAGCCAGACTCATCAAGAAAAAGAGGGAGAGGACTCAAATCAATAAATTTAGAAATGAAAAAGGAGAAGTTACAACAGACTGTGGAAATACAAAGCATCCTAAGAGACTACTGCAAGCAACTCTATGCCAATAAATTGGACAACCTAGAAGAAATGGACAAATTCTTAGGAAGTTATAACCTTCCAAGACTGAACCAGGAAGAAATAGAATATATGAACAGACCAATCACAAGTATTGAAACTGTGATTAAAAATCTTCCAAGAAACAAAAGTCCAGGACCAGATGGCTTCACAGGTGAATTCTATTAAACATTTAAAGAAGAGCTAACACCCATTCTTCTCAAACTCTTCCAAAAAATTGCAGAGAAGGCAACACTCCCAAACTCATTCTATGAGGCCACCATCACCCTAATACCAAAATCAGACAAAGATACTACAAAAAAAGAAAATTACAGAGCAATATCACTGATGAATATAGATGCAAAAATCCTCAACAAAATACTAGCAAACAGAATCCAACAACACATTAAAAGGATCATACACCATGATCAAGTGGGATTTATCCCAGGGATGCAAGAATTCTTCAATATACGCAAATCAATCAATGTGACACACCATATTAATAAATTGAAGAAGAAAAAGCATATGATCATCTCAATAGATGCAGAAAAAGCTTTTGACAAATTTCAACACCCATTTATGATAAAAACTCTCCAGAAAGTGGGCATAGAGGGAACCTACCTCAACATAATAAAGGCCATATAGGACAAACCCACAGCAAACATCATTCTCAATGGTGAAAAACTGAAAGCATTTCCTCTAAGATCCAGGAACAAGACAAGGATGTCCACTCTCACTGCTATTATTCCACATAGTTTTGCAAGTCCTAGCCACGGCAATCAGAGAAGAAAAAGAAATAAAAAGAATCCAAATTGGAGAAGAAGAAGTAAAACTGTCACTGTTTGCAGATGACATGATACTATACACAGAGAATCCTAAAGATGCCACCAGAAAACTACTAGAGCTAATCAATGAATCTGGTAAAGTTGCAGGATACAAAATTAATGCACAGAAATCTCTTTCATTCCTATACAGTAATGATGAAAAATCTGAAAGAGAAATTAAGGAAACACTCCCATTTACCATTGCAACAAAAAGAATAAAATACCTAGGAATAAACCTACCTAGGGAGACAAATGACCTGTATGCAGAAAACTATAAGACACTGACGAAAGGAATTAAAGATGATACCAACAGATGGAGAGATATACCATGTTCTTGGATTGGAAGAATCAATACTGTGAAACTGACTCTGCTACCCAAAGCAATCTACAGATTCAATGCAATCCCTATCAAATTACCAATGGCATTTTTTATGGAACTAAAACAAAAAATCTTAAAATTTGTATGGAAACACCGAAGACCCCGAATATCCAAAGCAGTCTTGAGGGAGAAAAACGGAGCTGGAGGAATCAGACTCCCTGACTTCAGACTATACTCCCAAGCTATGGTAATCAAGACAATATGGTACTTGCACAAAAACAGAAACATAGATGAATGGAACAAGATAGAAAGCCCAGAGATAAACCCACGCACCTATGGTCAACTAATGTATGACAAAAGAGGCAATGATATACAATGGAGAAAAGACAGTCTCTTCAATAAGTGGTGCTGGGAAAACTGGACAGCTGCGTGTAAAAGAATGAAATTAGAACACTCCCTAACACCATACACAAAAATAAACTTAAAACGGATTCGAGACCTAAATGTAAGACCGGACACTATAAAACTCTTAGAGGAAAGCATAGGAAGAACTCTCTTTGACATAAATCACAGCAAGATCTTTTTTGATCCACCTCCTAGAGTAATGGAAATAAAAAAAATAAACAAATGAGACCTAATGAAACTTCAAAGCTTTTGTACAGCAAAGGAAACCATAAACAAGACAAAAAGTCAACCCTCAGAATGGGAGAAAATATTTGCAAACAAATCAATGGACAAAGGATTAATCTCCAAAATATATAAACGGCTCATGCAGCTCAATATTAAAGAAACAAACAACCCAATCCAAAAGTGGGCAGAAGACCTAAATAGACACTTCTCCAAAGAAGACCTACAGATGGCCAAGAAGCACATGAAAAGCTGCTCAACATCACTAATTATTAGAGAAATGCAAATCAAAACTACAATGAGGTATCACCTCACACCTGTTAGAATGGGCATCATCAGAAAATGTACAAACAACAAATGCTGGAGAGGGTGTGGAGAAAAGGGAACCCTCTTGCACTGTTGGTGGGAATGTAAATGGATACAACCACTATGGAGAACAGTATGGAGGTTCCTTAAAAATCTAAAAATAGAATTACCATATGATCCAGCAATCCCACTACTGGGCATATACCCAGAGAAAACCATAATTCAAAAAGACATATGCACCCCAATGTTCATTGCAGCACTATTTACAATGGCCAGGTCACGGAAGCAACCTAAATGCCCATCGACAGACGAATGGATGAAGAAGAAATGCCACATATATACAATGGAATATTACTCAGCCATAAAAAGGAACAAAATTGAGTCATTTGTTGGGACGTGGATGGATCTAGAGACTGTCATACAGAGTGAAGTAAGTAAGAAAGAGAAAAACAAATATTGTATATTAACGCATGTATGTGGAACCTAGAAAAATGGTACAGATGAACCAGTTTACAGGGCAGAAGTTGAGACACAGATGTAGAGAACAAATGTATGGGAAAAACATACATTTGTGGGGAAAGCTACGAGGGGGTGGGGATGGTGGTGTGCTGAATTGGGCGATTGGGATTGACATGTATACACTGATGTGTATAAAATTGATGACTAATAAGAACCTGCTGTATAAAATAATAAATAAAATAAATTTTTTTAAAAAAGTAACGTATCAGTAACTATAACAAATATACTATAGTAATGTAGGATGTTAATAATAGGGGAAACTCGGTTTTCCCAGTGGGTATATGGAAGCTCTCTGTACTATCTTTGTATTTTTTTCTTCCAAAAATAAAGTTTATTATTAAAATGATTTAAAAGAAAGAGGTGAGGAACTTATTTAAAGATACTTAAGAACTCAAGAAACATATCAACCAAATGTAATATGTGGACCATTTATAGGAGAAATATTGCCATTTGGAATGTACAATTATATTATCAATTTATATTGAAAATATATCATTCAACATTTTCCTCAAGTTGCTAACCGAGTATATTTAACCTCAAATGGATATATTTTAACTGTAGTTAAAATATATTCCAGAGGTTGTCAAAGTTTTTTTATAAAGGACAAGATACTGCATGTTTTAGGCTTTGCAGGCCAAATGGTGGTGTCACACATATTCAACAGTATCTTGTAGGGAGAAAGTGGCCTTAGACAATACCTAAATGAATGGGTATGGCTGTGTTTCAATAAAACTTTATTTACAAAAATAACAGCAGTATTTGGCATAAAGGCTATGGTTTGCTGCTCCTTGATTTACTGTAATTTGAATGTTAGTATAAAATGAGGTTCACATTACATTGGTGATTTTCAGACTCTGTTTTGCGGAATCTAAAAAATTCAGGGAAGGCGTAAGGGACAGAGTTGTAGCTGAAGCAAGGCGGAGGCAAAATGAACAGAGCTTAAAATATCCCAATATTGCTTCCAGCTGAGAAGTCTGCTTTAGGCATTTTTATATAAGGGAGTTCTGGGTAACGTTTTGTTTGGGAGGCAATACTAGCTAATGATTGTAAGAACTGACGCTAGATTCAGACTATGGGTTCAAATTCTAGTTCCACCATTCCTTACTATCTTTATGACCTGGGACTTGCTCCTCAGTTTCTTCATCAGTAAAATTGGAATAATAGTACACCTGTGTGTACATCAAGTTGTAGTGAAAATAAAGTGTAAAAAGTACTGCGTGGGTAATAATAATAATACCTGAATATATGTCAGTTTGTAATGAAAAATAACTGAGAAAATATGTATTGAGACTTATCATAGTAACTGGTACAGAATAATTGCTTACATTTACTGCATTCATTAATAATATTCTTATCATCGCTGACATCAATATAATTTGGTTTAAGAAAAAAAACCAAACATGGAAACTACTAGACCTTAGGGTCTCATTCAATTTAATTGGCCTGGTTTTATGGAAATTAGTACATTTTCAACATTGCTCTAATGAAGGACTTTTTTTTTTTTCTGAGGGGGTAGGGAAAACAGCAATTATTGGGTGAAATAGGTCATATTTCTCAGCTGCAATTTCTAAGAATTGCACCAAAAAGCCTGATTCTTAAGATAGCACCAAGCTGCCCCAAATCTTTACTATTCTAGAGCAGACAACCAAATGAAAAATTATTCAGAGATCCTTATAGTCTGCTGTAACATGAGGAGTTAAGTGACAAGCGCACCAATGGACAGAGTGAAAGATGGTCATCTTCCAGTTTCTGGGAAAACAACTTCTGCCCCATTGGCTTCTGCCCCACCTGATATACAGCCCCATAAAGGCTGGGGAAAAAATAAAACAAGATAAAAAAGAGGAAAAACAAAAAGAACAAACAGATGTTTTGCATGTAAAATATTAAACAAAACAGAAATACTTAAGTATTTGTTCATTTTCTGAATATGAGGAGGACTCAATAATGATACAGAATTTTAGGGAAATTTGTGACAGTTCACTCTGAGGAGGGATTAAACTAAAAATAACAGAGCACTCAATCATTTTTTAAAAATAATTCCATGTATACAAGGTAAACATCTTTTCTTACAGAAAAAAGGCACTCTCTATTAAGTGTGATATAGGTCTTCCACTTCTGGGAGATTTCATGGTGTTCTCTTGGAAAACCTTCCAACTTAAAACTAATGAGCATGATTAGTTCACAGAGCTAGTGGGTTTTGGTCCATCCCCATATACTATATCCTACTGATGTGCCTTCCCATATCTTCCTCCAGTATTTCACTCCTTCCTCCCATCTTCTAAAATTAGCTCGAACTAAAATAAGAGAAGCAACTAATCAGAGCAGGTTAAGGGGATAGAATCAGAAATTCTCCCTGGTCTTGATGACCGCCGTCTACTCTCACCATCCTGAGTCCTGAAATTTCATAAGGACCATCCATGGTGCTGTAAATGAACAGAAGAACGCTTTGTGTCTTTCCCTGCTCTACATCCAGGACATAGATTGCATAACTTCAAAAAAGGTGAGAATAATCTATTTTAAGGTACAACTGGAAATGTGTACTCCTTTTCCATTAATTGCCAGGTCACCCAGGTGCCTCCTTTGCTAGAAACAAGATTGACTTCCCTCAATCAGAAAACATCTCAGGCTTCTAGACAAATGAGACTGAAGTACATCAAAAGGGGTTAGTGCCTGGGGAGCCCATTTATCATGTTTTCTTCTTTACACATAAGCATTCAAATCTATCAGAGATAAACTGTTGGCACAAATGACTTTCTCAATACCCACAGACAGAAGCTTTTGAATTCCTCAGGTTAAATCTTATTTTGATCTTCTGGCAGGTGTTTTGTATTTGCTTCATGTGCGCTCTCTGTTACCTCTGAGTTTGACTTTAGTAGTAAAACTGTAATGTGTGTTTCCTACAAAGGCTTTCTCATCTACCGTCCTTGATAGTTGAGAGGTGTGTGTATGTTGCTTTTTATCTTTGTTGTGGTCTTTCATCTTAGATAATAGAGCAGTGATAACATGACAGGATATTTGCATGCCCCTTTTCCTTGATATCTCCTTGTCCTTTACATATGTGAATATACTCAGGTTCTTTTGAAGTCTTACCCCAAAACGCAAGTTTAAATCATGTTGATGGCTTCTTATTCTAGGGCATAGCTGGCTGAAATGCACACTTATCTCTTGCTGTAGCAAAGGAGCTGACCTACTCAACAAGAGCTTGTCCTTCTCCATATGTCTCGTACTCCAAGGGCAATTTGTAGTAAACCAAATTTTCTAAATTGGTTTAGAAAATTATATTCTTGCTTTAATTGATTATTTTTATATGTTCTTTTTAGGAAAAATTAGGAAAGATTAAGAATAGTCCAGAGAATCAGTTTTGAAGATACATATTAGAGTTATATATTCTTGCCTGGTAGATGTTCCTGTGGTGAATAACTAAGTTGGTGATTGAGTAGATATGGAATTTGTGTATATCATGCCACGTGTTTATAGTGCAAAATTTGCATGTAGTAAGAACTTGAGTTGATGATGGAAACCAGTGTACCAGTGTACTCAGCTGTGGAAAATTCAGTCTGGTCAATCAATCACTTACTGAATTCTTTTTATATTCCAGGCCTCTGCTAGGTGCTTTCATTATTACTAAATATAACTGAAACAAATATTTATCAAATGCTTATTAAATATGAGGCATTGTGCTGGACACTTTCTATGCACTGATTTATTTACTCCTCACAAAAACCCTGTGAGGTTGTTTTATATTTGTGCTCAGTTTACAGTTGGGAAAATGGATGTAAAAGTGATTAAGCGTTCATCCTAGATCAAATAGTTTGCAGGCGGCAGAGTCAACATTTGAATGTAGGTCATCAGATACTAAGGTAGTAAAGTTCTTTACAGAATTCACCTCTTCAGATTCAAATGTATGCAAACTATGACTCTATCTTTCTTAAGCCTATATCTGTTGAGAAAGAACACTAATATAAGAAAAAACTGCCTTAAAAATTAAGGTTTTGGGGACTTCCCTGGTGGCGCAGTGGATAAGACTCCGCGCTCCCAATGCAGGAGGCCCGGGTTTGATCCCTGGTCAGGGAACTAGATCCCACATGCACACCGCAACTAAGAGTTCACATGCCGCAACTAAGGAGCCAGCAAGCTACAACTAAGGAGCCCACCTGCTGCAACTAAGACTCAGCACAACCGAATAAATAAATAAATATATATATATATATAAAAAAATTAAGGTTTTGAAAGTCAATTAAATATAATAGACAGTGGGGCATGAAAAAATAAATGGGTAATAGGATCCTTGGAAGGTACAATGACACAAAGTGATTCTCTGATGCAGAAAAATTGAAGAGCTCGAGGCTACCAGCTAAAATATTATGGTTTCCCTTTCAGTATTCATTTAAGATAATGATGAGAATATCCTGGAGAACAAAACAAGTCTCAGAAGTCGTGTTCCAGTGGGCACGATCTGTGTTTGTTACTTTGTGCTATTGGTGGTGAGCAGGCTATGTGAGCAGTAACTACTGCAAGGTCTATGGTTTCCCAAAACGTAGGAAGGGAAGATAGCACAGCCCGAGGAGCCAGAGAGACAGAGCCAGTGTTGGCAGAGAGTACCTGTTGGCACATGGAGAGCAGATGATGGGACTGGGCAGAGTGGAGACTCCATCCAGCCATAGGGAACCAAGAGTTCAGTACCGGAAGCAGGTGTCCTCTATCTTCCATGCACTCTTGGACAAATGCGTCAAGCTACAGTGGGCAATAGGTTTTTCAGAATGAGACCACCAGGGAATCCTCCACATCTATTACATAGTCTGTCCACTTTGCATTCGATTTGGCCATTTTATGTTGTTTTCTGTTAAAGTTCTCAGTAAAGCACGGGGTAAAAGTGCTTGTTTTATAAGTGTGCTCGTTGTATAATTTAAGTATTCTTCAAAGTACTGGAAAATAGTTGTGTTTGAAGGCTGGGGGGTGAAATGCAGTGAAGAATAAGCATAGAGAAACCCTAAAATGACAATATTCCCGTTAAAAAAACCCCACAAAAGAATGACAGTTTACACAGATGTACTGCAGGAGTGATCATTGTGATCTGAAATAGATGCGTTTTAGACATGAGTCTTGAAGTTGCCTTCAGAGTATAAGTATGGTTTCTCTAGGCCTGGAGGAGTTGAGCCATCTGGCTGGGAGAACAGCATGAACAAATACCCAAGGAGATTAATAATTTACCACAAATAAGAATAATTGTTGTCAGGCAGAATAAAGGGTTATGATGATGTGATGACTAAAATGGGATGACTCAGGCAGTTGGGAATATAAGGCTGAAGGGCAGGGAAAATTTAGGGATATGGGTATAGCTAGCTCTCTGCACGGTATCAGGAGTTGAAACCCTAGCAGTAAATTATTTCACGTGTAGTCAACAAAGCTGATTCAGGTTTTTGAAGCTTGAAGCCTATGCAATTTGAAGTATACTGTTTAAGGAAAAGAATACACAATTACAAATGCAAACCTGCTAAAGCCCTTCACAGGCCTTGGAAGGAGCCAGTTAAGTGAGAGACCCTGAATTCTAAGCTTCATTGACTTTTGGAATATTGGCCTTTGTTGTTTTTTTATAAATTTATTTATTTATTTATTTATTTTTGGCTGTGTTGGGTCTTCTTTGCTGTGCGTGGGCTTTCTCTAGTTGTGGCAAGTGGGGGTCTACTCTTTGTTGCGGTGCGCGGGCTTCTCATTGTGGTGGCTTCTCTTGTTGCGGAGCACGGGCTCTAGGCATGCAGGCTTCAGTAGTTGTGGCACATGGGCTCAGTAGCTGCGGCTTGTGAGCTCTAGAGCGCAGGCTCGGTAGTTGTGGCTCACGGGCTTAATTGCACTGGGGCACGTGGGATCTTCCCAGATCAGGGCTCGAACCCGTGTCCCCTGCATTGGCAGGCAGATTCTTAACCACTGCTTTACCAGGGAAGTCCCTGGAATATTGGCCTTTGACTAGAGCAGCACTGACCAATAGAAATAATGTGAGCCACATATGCAATTTTAAATTTTTTATCATGAACACTGAAAAAGGTAAAAATAAACGTGAAATTTTTATAATATACTTTATTTAATCCAACATATCTGAACTATTATCATTTCAACATGTAATCAATATAAAAATATGAACGAGATATTTTACATTCTTTTTCTTCATACCAGGATCTTTGAATTCTGGTGAGTATTTTATACAGAGATCATATATCAGTTAGGACTAGCCACATTTCAAGTGTTCAGTAGCCTTGAGTGTCTGGTAGCTATCGCGTTAAAGAGCACGTAACAGAGTCTTGCTCTCCACTGTGAGATCTGTGCGTCAGCATCGTCGTCATCATCTTCATCTGAGAGCTAGTTAGAATGCAGCATCCCAGACCTCACTCCAGACCTACTGGATCAGAATACGCAATTTCAGTAAGGTCCCCAGACGATTCATGTGTACGTTAAAGTTTGAAATGTACTGCTCTGGAGAACTAATAATAGAGTCTCTGAAAAACAGCTGCAGAAAGAAGAGACACAGAAGTTCTCAAGGAAATCCCGGAAGAGGCAACGTTGAAAAAATAATCAATGGAGAAGGTTTCTGGGATCAAGAAGACAGCAGTAAGAAATGACACAGCAAAGTTGAAGAGAAGAGTTAGAAGTAAGATTCGTGGGGCTTCCCTGGTGGCGCAGTGGTTAAGAATCCACCTGCCAATGCAGGGGACACGGGTTCGAGCCCTGGTCGAGGAAGATCCCATATACCATGGAGTAGCTAAGCCCATGCTCCACAACTACCGAGCCTGTGCTCTAGAGCCCACGAGCCACAACTACTGAGCCTGTGTGCCTAGAGCCCATGCTCTGCAACAAGAGAAGCCACCTCAATGAGAAGCTTGTGCACCGCAACGAAGAGTATCCCCACCTCTCTGCAACTAGAGAAAGCCCGCACACGTGCATCAACAAAGACCCAACGCAGCCAAAAATAAAAAAAAAAAGATTCGTCATTGTCAGAATTATAACTGAATAATAACAACTATCATTATCATCACCTTCACCACCACCTCCATCATCATCATTACCATCGTCATCATCATTCTTTGTAGCCCATTGGTAAACTGAGTGATCTCAGGAGAGAGGTGTTAAAAAAAAAAAAAAAATGAACGTGGAAGGGTTAATAATGCATCAACAGATGAGTGGATAAAGATGTGGTACATATATATACAATGGAATATTACTCAGCCATAAGAAAAGAATAAAATAATGCCATTTGCAGCAACATGGATGGACCTAGAGATTGCCATACTGAATGAAGTAAGTCAGAGAAAGACAAATATCATATGATATCACTTATATGTGGAATCTTAAAAAGAAAAAGATGCAAATGAACTTATTTACAAAACAGAAACAGACTCACAGACATAGAAAACAAATGTATGGTTACCAAAGGGGAAAGGTGAAGGGAGAGATAAATTAGGAGTTTGGGATTAGCATATACATACTACTATATGTAAAATAGGTAATCAACAAGGACCTACTGTATAGCACAGGGAACTCTACTCAGTATTCTTTAATAACCTATATGGAAAAAGAACCTGAAAAAGAATGGATATATGTGTATGTATAACTGAATCACTCTGCCGTACACCTGAAACACAACATTGTAAATCAACTGTACTCCAATAGAAAATAAAAATTAAATAAAAAAAAAGATAATGCACCATGAAGTGAGTTTAGATTACTTTGGGGCAGTGAAAAGACAGCACAGACATGAAGCTTATCATGGTGTATTTAAAAGGTTGAACATTATCCAAGCAGTAGTTGCAGGAGTTTTTCAGACTAATTATGAATCACTTATAGTAAATGTATCCCCCTCATCATTATTCTGTCCTTGATACCCCAGTTTGAATGATCTTAACTCTAATCATACAGCAACTTCAGAATACGTTTAGAACAATTCTGCAGCTTTATTATTGAAAAACTTTGTTGTGTAGATTCACAGCTAGAAATGAAAAATGATCCTTCTTAAGCTGCTTAATTGAACACCTTTGTGCCTGTGGTCCAGTTGGTGATGCGTGCTATGGCTGACAGTGGCTGAAAAGAGAGGCACGCCATTCTTGCAATGCTTCACAACTTCTGTGATTGCAAAGTATTTGTTTAATTATTAGGACATCTCTCATGGCTGTTGCAAATGTTATTTGCTCACTTTTGCTGTTGATGTAGTCCTTTTTTTATTTGGATTCAAGAAAACGTAAATGTTTTTAATTGGAATATCAACAGCATATGAGGATTCAAATGAGTTCGTTTCATTCTGTGAGCAAAGACGTTGTTATTGTTGTTGCTGTTGGAATGTTTTTTTTCCAAAAAGTGTTTGGTTGATTTAGCAAACTGAGTGCTCCCATGTATAAAGAAAAGCCCAGATATATGGGACCACATGTTCAACTTTGTATTTCTATAATCAGGTTAATGTCTGGAACATAATTGGCACTCAGTAAATAACACAAGGATGGATGGCAAGATGAGTGGATGGATGGCAATGCAACAGTTATTTCCCCTACGTATATAGCTGATCCAAAACCAGTGCTTTCAGGAGGTTTCATTATGTTGATTCAATTAACCAGTTAATCCAGTGAAACCCCCTATTTTACTTGTGTACTTAAAAGTTGAAGTTGACCTTTTAATACTGGTTGATCTAGACAAGTGTTTATTTGTGTAGATAAGAGCGTAAAAAGACAGGAACTGGTCATTATGAGTTATGCGGAAATGTTCTTCTATGTCTTTATTCTTAAGGATAACAATAAAAATTTTAAAATAACCCTTCAAACGATTTCATGGTATATTCCATTTCTCCTTTATGAACAGTGAACACACACACAGAAAATTATGTGCTACATAATCTGAAACACAAATGTGGTGTAAGATTCAATCTTATGGTGGTTTAAGATGCTAATCATTAAACACATGTGGAATATAGACTGTGTGCCAGTTACTGTGCCGGGCCTTGGGGACATATATAATAGTTGGGAAAGACGGTTTCTCAACTCACTTTACTTGTGTACAAGTATTATGTTATATGGTCAGATTATAAAAAGTACAATCAATGAATGAGTAAAAAACAAGCAAATAGAGGAGGCCATAAGCTCTTACTGGGCTATCAAGAAAAACTTCAGAAGTAGGAATATTTTAATTGAGCCTAGAAAGAAGGTGAACATGGGGAAAGAGCATTCCAGCAAGTTCAAAGGTAGACACAAGGTTCTTTTGGGGTGGGTAATATCTAGGGGCAGTAAGAATGGAGTCTGTTGGGTGGAGTGTGGAGTGCAGTAGAAGAGTAAGTTGGGTCTGGCTTGTGGAAGACTTTGTAGGGTCCACTAGGAAGTTTGGTTTTTAATCTATGGAACACAAGCAACTATCAAATGTTTGCGAAGTGGCAAAGTGGCATGGTTAGATTTCGTTTATAGATGACGGATTTTAACAGGTAGAACTTATGGCAACAGGAGAGGTATGCAATGATGAAAACTGAACCAGAAGAGCAGGAAGAATCAAAGACAGTGCAGATGTTTTCAGCTTGTGGAATAGCATGGATGTCATGGCTGTGTCAAGAAACTGTGAAGGAACCCACCAAAGGCCAGTTTCCTGTTCTGCACATTTCACATACGGCTTTCACGTCGGAGCTTACTTCTATCTCTGTCTTTATGATGAAGATGGCAGCTTCAGAGGAAAAAAAAAAAAATATATATATATATAGATATATATATATATAGCTTTTATTCAATTTCATGTCTACCCTAAAGCTGTTTAGAAAACCTTTTTGGGGACTTCCCTGGTGGCGCAGTGGTTAAGAATCCACCTGCCAGCGCAGGGGACATGGGCTCAAACCCTGGTCCGGGAAGATCCCACATGCCGCAGAGTAACTAAGCCCGTGCGCCACAACTACTGAGCCTGCACTCTGGAGCCCGCGAGCCACAACTACTGAGCCCACATGTCACAACTACTGAGGCCCGCGCACCTAGAGCCCGTGCTCCACAGCAGGAGAGGCCGCCGCAGCGGGAAGCCCACGCACCGCGGCGAAGAGTGGCCCCCGCTCGCCGTAACTAGAGAGAGCTCGCTGCAGCAACGAAGACCCAATGCAGCGAAAAATTTTAAATTAATTAATTAAAAAAAAAAAAAAACGAAAACCTTTTTGGTATGCTTCTCCCTCTCTAGGTAAGGTAAAGTGCTAGTCTAAACTGTAGAAGTGTTAGGGAAGGTTATTAGATCTCTAATAAGTTATCACTTCTTGTACAGTTTTTTTAAAAAGCTTGAAAATATATTTAGTCGAAAATTAATTCTTTGTTTTGGTCCTTTGTTTTTCTTCAGTTTTGCCTCCCTAAATTTTTTGTGAATTTAAATGCCGAGAAATATTATTGTTAATATTTTTGAGATAAGCAACCTGGTGGGTTTATTTTGCTGGCACATAATTTATATTTTCTTTCTCTTTAAGTGAAGTACGTTATGAAATTAAAGCAGAATAATTTCAAGATTGCTAAGGAATATATTTAATTCAATTTGACAAAATACACAGTTCAACAAGGTATCATCAATACCGTGGGAAAACCTGAAACAATAACATTATCTAGGAGACTAAGTCAAATTAATTATTGTTTCTTTCTGTTGTATGACATCAATTCGTGAATTAGTTTGTAGAGCCAAATTTTCAAAATAGAAATATTTTTCTTTAGAAAATAAGTATTTGTGTTCTTTCAGAGGAATCTTTTTCCTTAAGATACTGTCCTAACATTGGCATTAGATTGCTTACTGCCCAGTTGAAATACTCAAGAACTTTAAAAAATGATTAACCTTTTAGAAGTAAATACTCTTTCGGATCTCCTGGGTTGGTGAACATGTAGAGACTTGGGGAGAGTTGTGTGCCCGGAAAGGGCATGGTAGCTCCGGGCCCCTTCCTACATACCTTGCCCTATGCAGCTCTTCCATCTGGATGCTCATCTGTATCCTTTATCATATCCTTTAATAAACTGGTAAATGTAAAAAAAGAAGGAAGGGAGGGAGGGAGGGGGGAAGGGAAGGGAAGAAAGGGAGACACTCTCATTGTTCACCTACTCCATCATCAATCACTGAGCTGAAAGCATTTTCATGGCTATTCTATTGAACTGCTAGTCCAACCCTGGGAGTTTGTATTATCATTCCCATTTTACAGATCTAGAAACTGAGAGTCAGTGCAGTACCCTCTTTGAAAATGGGTTTTGGTTCAAAAAGTTTTCAAAACTGGGTCTTGGTTCAAAATTAGGAGGAGCATTGGACCCAGGCAGACTGACTTAAATCCTAACTCTGTATGTACTTAAACTTTCTGATCATCAATTCTTTGATTTTTAAAAATGAAGAAAGTAATGCCTATTTAAGGAGATAATTAAGAAGGTTAAGTAAACTATTATCTTCTTTTGCAGTGATTTGAGCAAACATTTAATAAGACAAGTGCTGAGTATGGATTCTTTTGCTTTATAAGAGTATATCAACCCTGCCTTCTGACCTGTAGACTTCTTTTTTTTTAAAGAATATATTTATTCCTATCCACAGATTTTTTAAAAAATTAATTAATTTATTTATTTATTCTGCTGCGTTGGGTCTTCGTTGCTGCGTGCGGGCTTTCTCTAGTTGTGACGAGCAGGGGCTACTCTTGATTGCAGTGCACGGGCTTCTCATTGCGGTGGCTTCTCTTGTTGCGGAGTATGAGCTCCAGGCACGCGGGCTGCAGTAGTTGTGGCTCGCGGGCTCTAGAGCGCATGCTCAGTAGTTGTACCGCACTGGCTTAGTTGCTCCGCGGCATGTGGGATCTTCCCAGACCAGGGCTCAAACCTGTGTCCTCTGAATTGGCAGGCGGATTCTTAACCACTGTGCCACCAGGAAGTCCCTGATCTGTTGACTTTTAAAATCTGCCCATAGTTGGGATCAGAAAATTGTTGTGATGCAGATCTCACGATGTGCGAGATCACATCCACAAATGTTCTACTATGCAAACCCGTTGCCACTTCTGACTGTGAATTCTCCCCTTTTCATTATTAGCTAAAAAAGAAGATCCCATGAAATTCACATCTGTAACAACTTGAATCATTATTTAGGTTACAATTAATTTGTATCATGTGAAGATATAGATGGGTTGAGCAACTAAAAATCTAAATGACAGGAAAATCTAAAGCAAGTTTTATAAATTTTAAAAAGTTAATTTTTTAACAGATAAAAATTAAAGTAACAAGATATTTTATTTGCAGCATGAAATGATTTGATTATTTGGCCCTGAAGTTATTTTACACTGCCTTACCCAATATAATTGTTATTAAAATTTTTAAAGATCTATATTGTGCTGAATTGCCATTTTACTGATCATATCTGATCTTATTTCCTTGCCTAATCATCTGAATATTTAAAGACCTTATGATCAATGAACCATTATCCAACCATGAAAGAAACTTTATTTAAGGCACCCATGTTGTGTTAAATTTTTTTTTTTCTCTTTTGTAGGCTAAGATTATCTTCTGCACCTAACCATACATTTTTAGTCAAAAATTTTATGCCCATGTTATGAAGAGAAATGAGATTAGCAAGTGAGTTTTGTATTTCTTGGAATATCATTTCAACAGTTTTTCCTTCTTTCTACTCTTCCCTTCTTCTGTTTCTTCCTCTCCCCCTTCCTTCCTTTCTTTAAAAAAAAAAAAAATATATATATATATATACATATACAGTGTTTCAATGCCTGCTCTGTAAAAGACATTGTATTAATTTCTAGTCTAAGGAGAATATTAAAGAGGATAAGATGCATTGTCCTTGACCTCAAGGAGTTTCTGTTTTGGTAGAAGAGAAAAAAATTATCAATTGATAGATAAATAGAGGTAGAGAAAGCTAGAGATATTTACAAGTGAGTGTGAGTGTGTGTGTGTGTGTGTGTCTATGGTACAAGGGACAGCAGTGTCCTGAGCAACGGTGATTATAACAGATATTTATTATTAAAAAATAAGAGTAAATAATCTTTAAGTGAGGTTAAATGATCCATAATTTTAGAAGACTGAAAATTGAATGGAAATTAAGGAATTGACTAGTGAAGCTCTTATGCTTTTATTTACCATATAATAGTAAGATTTTCTTATGGCGGAAGTATGGTGGCATCCATTTCTTGTGTCCTGTCCCTCAAACCCTAGCTCCTCTTTATTCTGACGAGCATTGGCAGGGCACCATCCCTGCTACTTAGATGTAGGTATCAGTAGAAATCAGATCAATCTTTGACCCCCTTCTACCACAAGCTCAGCCCTATTGAGTGACCACTTGATAGCTTTTGACACATATGAAAGAATATAAGAAAACTTAAAGAATAGATGACACTAGCTGGGAATTAACTTGAAATGACTCCTTTTTAAGATTCTCTGTTGGTTTGAAAAGCAATAGTGAGTGAATTCTTGCAAGACAAGTTTGATGTAAATGAGTCGCCTGTTCCCTGTTCCATTATGCTTAACTTCCTCAATAGCTGTTTTATGGACAGATCACCTTTTATTTTTCCTCAAAGAAGCATTCAGTGGAAAAAGGTACTATAAATGATACTTACCCTCAAAGTAAAATATCTGCTAGTTCAGTGCTTTGCTGGGACAATATTTCATATCATAAATCCACCCACATGATAGATACGGTTATTGCTTAGTTATTTCATCAGGCACAGAGTTCATGGTTCCTTGGCTGGCTCTTTAAAAGCTATTGGTAAATGCAGTTGAGTAGAGATCTCGTGAAAACTCATTTCTATTATCAGCAAAAATAATATCTAATAACTAAACACCACGAAGTATAATTAATTATATACCAATGTACTGTTAAGAGCAATATAATATTTACAATATACCATATTGATGCATTTTATTTTCCAAGAATGAAAAAAACCCAGTTGTTTTGCTGCAGGATGTAAAACACACTTTCCTTGGGAATGTCTATGAAAAGATTTCGAATATATTATCTACTCTATGGTTCCTTTTAAAAAAGGACACCAAAGTAGAATAACATGAAGACACTATTTTTAAGAGATATGTACAGCCTTTATTCTGTTATTGAGAATTAAGAATGCTTTATGCATGCTAACTTGGAATTTTTAACTTGAGTGTTGTAATAGTATAAAATAATGATTACTAAGGATTGTATGGCTGATCTAGATACAGACAAAATTCTTTACTGAGAAAAAAAAAAAAGGAGGGTAGCATTTCAACATTATACAAACAGTGTTTTTGGTACTCAGATTTCCTTTTATTTTTAAGGGTTCCAAGACCATAAACACTTTAACTGAGCATCCTAGCATCCCTCTGAGTATTGATCTTATTCATCTAGGCTTCCTATCCATGTGTTATTTATATTTCTGGGGTTCTCAAATTTATTAAGATTTTCTTATCTTTTTCTATGTATCTCCGAAGTACTATTTTCTGTTTACTAAATCTTTCAGACTCCAGGCTCTGGCATCATCTGTCTTTTCCTAAGCACCGACTATTTTGAGCTCAGTACTGTGTTCGCAGTGCTGAGGTCCTGTTGATTTCCCCAAGATGAAAACATTACTGAGTTATGTGCAGAGAGCTGAAGACAAAATGTGGTCCTGAAGTTGCTTGAGATTATTCATGAGGAGAATTTTCCAGCTATCTTTTTGTTCCTGCCTGGAGCCATTGAATGCCTCTTAAATCACTGACAGAAAATTTAGGTCAGTGCATTGCCTGAGGTCATTTAAATTTCAAATCTGCTGCCATTTTCCTGCTTGTAGCTATTGGAAGAGAAGAGCATTTGACCTACAGTTAGTGAGCTGGAGCCAAGAATCTGGCACAGGAAACTTCAACTCAGAGTCTAACTTATTTATGCTCTGCTAAAGTATGTCAGGAAGCTTAATGAGTCTAAATTGGCATTCTATCTTCTGACTCAGGACTGGATTAGGAACTACATACAGTAATAAGGACGGGTCTCTTTGCTAAATTTTGTACCACTTTTTAGAGTTTAGGATTTAGGTGTATATATATATATATTTTTTTTTAATAAATAAATTTATTTATTTATTTATGGCTGTGTTGGGTTTTCATTGCTGTGCATGGGTTTTCTCTAGTTGCGGTGAGCGGGGGCTACTCTTCGTCACAGTGTGTGGGCTTCTCACTGTCGTGGCTTCTCTTGTTGCGGAGCACGGGCTCTAGGCGCATGGGCTTCATTAGCTGTGGCACGTGGGCTCAGTAGTTGTGGCTCGCGGGCTCTAGAGCTCAGGCTCAGTAGTTGTGGCGCATGGGCTTAGTTGCTCCGCGGCATGTGGGATCTTCCTGGGCCAGGGCTCGAACCCGTGTCCCCTGCATTGGCAGGTGGTTTCTTAACCACTGTGCCACCAGGGAAGCCCCTAGGTATATATATTTTTGTAAGCATAGAAGGTAATATTCTGGCTCCATACAAATGACCTGTGAGCTGGACTTCCCTGGCCCGGGAAGATCCCACATGCCGCGGATCAACTAAGCCCATGCGCCACAACTACTGAGCCTGAGCTCTAGAGCCCACGAGCCACAACTACTGAGCCCGTGTGCCACAACTACTGAAGCCTGCACACCTAAAGCCCATGCTCCGCAACAAGAGAAGCCACCACAGTGAGAAGCCTGCGCACTGCAACAAAGAGTAGAAGCCCGTGCACAGCAACGAAGACCCAATGCAGCCAAAAATAAATAAATAAATAAATTTATTTTAAAAAAAAAAACAGACCTGTGAGCTAGATCAAAATTCCATGATTAGTTAAAACAAGTCAAGTGGCAAGTACAGAATGCCCAGTGTTTCCAGGCCTACATGACGAGCACAGAACACAGACACAAATACAGTCCCTGGATTCAACCAAAAGTTATAATTGGGTGGATCCTACTCTGTGCATGTTGACAGCCATTATGGCAGTCACTTCCATTATAGCTGGCCCTGAAGATAGAAAAGAAGGATACAATTTTATTTTTGCTTCTTAAGATACGATGAGTTATAGGGACAAGTACATTTAGTATCCAGATTTGGGTTTCTCAGTACTGTTCTCCAGTAAAAGGAACCAGGGCTCATTGGAGAAATGGTTGATTCAGTGCTGGTGCAGAGAGAGTACAAGATGAGCCTGAGATCTCTCCTACCACTAGAAAGTAAGGAAATGCTTTAAAATTGGCAGTGGCAATATGAAAAAACATAGAAGCCAACTTGAAGGAGCTGCCAATGACCAAATCTTGGACAATCTGAGTGACAAAATAAATAAGGAAAATAATGAATTATTACCCATAGCATCAAATAAATACCCATGAGTTCATACTGATACAAATAAATGATTGAATAAACAATAAATAGGACAAAAGGAACAGCTCTTTCTTATAGTAGAATTCCAATTAATAAATGTAAAAGTAAGGGTGGAAGTAAAAAAATTACAATTTGGCAAACCACAGTAATTGTTGCCGATTAGAATCAGCGATAGATACTAAAATTACTGAGCAAAATTATGTTTAAATAAAGATATTTGTGTAGATCTGTTAGTTGTAGTACCTATTTTATTTATTTTGTTTTGTTCCAAAAATAATTGAAGGTAGCTTTAGTAGGAAGTGCTTATGTATGCATCATGTCATTTATCTTCAAAATTATATTGTTTATTGGGAGGTGTCATTTTTCATGGTTTACCTGAAAATGTATATTTACTTAATCTCCACTATATATTGATACAATAATTCACTACCCCAGTGTTTTTCAAATAGAACTTGAATTGTGTTCTATGTACTCTTTTTTTCCCACTGAAATTAAAAACGTAAATATTAATTCCTCATATGGATTTAATAACGAATTTTAGGGGGAAGCAGTTAATTAGAAACAGTTAATTAGCACCATTAGTGTGCACTTTGAAATTGCTGTCTAACAACAGCATCTAATTTGTCTATTTTTAACTTATCAATTTGGAAACTCAGTTCATTGATCCAGGAGTTATATAATTTATTTTCCAAATATATGTTTCTTTTTTTCAGTTAATTTTTATTACTTATCTTCAATTAAATTGTGGTCAGAAAATATGGTTGATATCATTTTTTCATAATTCATTGAGACTTGATTTGTAGCCTAGAATTTGTCAGTTTTCATAAATTTTGCATGCATGCTTTAAAAGAATGTAAGTATTCTCTAATTTCTGAGCAGTGTTCTATCTATGGCTATTAAAGTTTATTAATCACATTATTTAAAGTTTTATATCCTTATAAATATTTTTCTTACTTGATTCTTTTGGTTTTTGAGGAATAATTTTAAAATCTGTTGTTTAGAGGTAGTTCTGTACATAATTGTTTTGATTTTTGCTTTATGTATTTTAAGGCTATATTATTTGATACAAACGAGTTTAGTATTACTATATCTTATTTATTAATTGTCCCTTTTATCATTATGAAGTCACTGTTCATCCCTTTTATTGCTTTCTTCTTTTCAAGTCCATGTTTTGATATTGACAAATCTATGTATATGATTATTATTTGCTTGGCATATCTTTTACCTTATTTTCAACGATAATGTATCTTTGAACTGTAGGTATATCACTTGAAATATCATATGGTATATTATTAAATTCACTATGACCATCTGTCTTCTAACTGATATGTTTGATCCATTTATACTTACTGTGATTACCAGTGTATTTAGAAGTATTTCTACAGTATTATTTTCAAATTTATATCGGCCCTGCTTTTTCTCTAGTTATGTTCATTTCATACCTATTTTTATTGTTAATATTCTATTATTTCTTTCAACTGTTTCATCCCTTATAACTCTATTACTATTTTTTAAATAATTAACATTAAAAATGTAACATGCATTTTAAAATCAACAAAAGTTCAGCAATCAATATTTCTACCCTACTCCTGAATAATACTAAACAGTTTAAACTCTGATCATGTCCATCAATTTTTGTTCTATCTTATTTTTTTACCCTCAAGTTAGTGCTATTTTCGTTGTTCTACACCATCAATGTTTGTTTATATTCCCTACATATTAACCTCTTTATTTGTTCACCATTCTATCTTGTACCTCAGAGATTTTTTATAGGATAATTTACCTTCTTCCTGAAGCGGATTTTTAGAAGTTGAATTTGTGGGAGTCTGCTCATGCTATATTGTGCTTTATAATCTACAAATGTATTTATTTTGTTTTTATTCTTAAATAAAGAAGCCAGGTACACAATTCTAAGTCAATTGCCCATTTCATTTAGCACATGAAGATGGCGCTGTCATCCAGCTCTGTAGCTACTGTTAGGATGGCAGTCTAATTGCAGTTATTTTGTAGGTGGTTGTATTAGATTCATAGAGCTGCCAGAGCAAATTATCACAAATTGCGTGGCTTAAAATAACAGAAATATATTCTCTCACAGTCCTGGAGTCTAGAAGTCCAAGGTCGAGGTATTGGCAGGGCCATGTTCCCTCTGAAGTCTCTAGGAGAGGACCTATTCCATGCCTCTCTCCTAGTTTCTGGTGGTTGCCAGCAACCCTTGGCATTCCTTGACTTGTAAACCCATCACTCCAGTCTTTGCCTCCACAGTCTCATGGCCATCTGCCCTTTGTATGTTTCTGTTTCTTTCTCTTCTCATTTATAAGGACATCAGTAAAATTGAATTTAGGGCCTTCCCTACTCTAGTATGATATCATCTTAACAAATTGTGGTGGCAAAGATCCTATTTCCAAAAAAGGGTCACATTCTGAGGTTCCAGGAAGGACATGAGTATTGGGGAGGGTGGGGGGAGGGAATATTTAACCTAGTATACTGTTGTAACTTTTTCCTTGTGGCTACTTTAACACTGTCTGTTTTTTTGGATTCTCACTAAGATATATATTTTTATGTGTGGATTTCCTTATATTGATCCCATTTGAAAAATTTTTGTTATCCTGTCTTACCAGTTCTGGAAATTCTTAGCCTTTAGCAATTAGAGTAAGTTCTCTCTTTAGTCTCTCAGTGCTCTCTTCTTGGAACACCAGTTTAATGTATTTTAGACCTTCTCACTCTAATCTTACATGTCTCCTAAGTTCTCTCTCATATTTAAACTGCTTTTTAAACCATCCATTCAGTTTATAATTTTAATTATTGTACTTTTTATTTCTAGAATTTTTTGATATTTCTTCAAATCTCTTTGGCAGTTTTTTATATTTTATATTTTTTATATTTTATATTTTCACCAGGCTTTGAGTTACTTCTTTTATTTCTGTAAACATTATAAACATTGTTATTTTAAAATCCATGTCTTATAAGTTCAATAGCTGAAGTCCTTGGTATCTAATTATTATCTGATTTTCTGACTCTCCTTCATGTGAGATCACATTTGGCTGAACTTAATCTGTGAAATCACAATTGACCTGGATTTTACATGCCTTTCTGAACAGAGAATTTATGTTTGTATAACCCAGTCCACTACTTACCTGAGATATCTTGCCTCAAGGTTTTCTGCATCACACAGGTAGTAAACATTAAAACAGCTGACCAATTAGAGGACAGTGCTTAGTTACAGTTTCTTAAGAAGGTTTTCTCTTCTTTCTTAAATTTATGTATTTTATTTTTTATTTTTTTATTTTTTATTTTTGGCTGCATTGGGTCTTCATTGCTTGCAAGTGGGCTTTCTCTAGTTGCGGCGAGTGGGGACTACTCTTCACTGCGGTGCGCGGGCTTCTCATTGCTGTGGCTTCTCGTTGAGGAGCACGGGCTCTAGGAGCACGGGCTTCAATAGTTGCAGCACGTGGGCTCAGTAGTTGCAGCACGCGGGCCCTAGAGTGCTTGGGCTTCAGTAGTTGTGGCATGCGGGCTCAGTAATTGTGGCTCGTGGGCTCTAGAGTGCAGGCTCTGTAGTTGTGGCACACGGGCTTAGTTGCTCTGCGGCATGTGAGATCTTCCGAGCCCAGGGCTCGAACCCATGTCCCCTGCATTGGCAGGCGGATTCTCAACCACTGTGCCACCAGGGAAGCCCTCTCTTCTTTCTTTATTCCATATCCTGAGTCAATACCTAATCAGTCAATTACTTTGTTGACCCCCTTCGCAGGCTGGTGGATTATTCTACCTCATCTTTACACTGAGGTATAACCTTATTAGTAGGTACAGGATTTATGCAAGAATCTCATTTGCACCTTCCACGTAGCACAGACCCAAGGCTTTGTCTCTCATCACCATGGTGCCATTGAAACCCAAGACTTGTATTGGTTCTTGTATTACAGAAAACACCCAGAGCAACCCAAGACCATTTCATGTTTACCACTCTGTATTCATTCCTTTGTTTAATAAACATGTGTTGAGAACTTGCCTGATGCCAGGCCCTAAACAAGAGTCTGTACTCCACCTAGCTCACATCTTGTTGGTATTACCCTTGCTCACATTTGTTGGAATATCAACAAATTAAAAACTAAATATGAAAGGTGGTAAAATGTGCTATTAAAATAAATAAATAAAGCAAAGTGAAGAAGATAATAATAATATTTTATAAAGAGTGGTCAGAAAAGGCCAGTATCATAAGATGACCTTTGGTCATCAGTCAGTGAAAATGAGGGAATTCTTAGGTGGATATCTGGATGAATGGATACTAGTGCTAATTCCTGAGATGGGAGCTATTTAAAGAACAAAGAGGAAATTGGTTGGCGATGAAGTCAGAAAGATGGGTATGGTGGTTGTGCTGCTGAGATGTTTCAGGAAGGGCAAGATTGTGAAGGATTACCACTATTAAGTCTTTTTATTTTACACTGAATGATATTGGAAGCTACTGGTGTGTTTAAATCTAAGGAATAATGTGATATGACTTACAGTTCTGTTTTTGACCTCTTTTGATTTCTTTTCTCATCTTGTGATCTCACTGTTTTTGAAGGATTTAAAAAAAAAATGCATGTGTGGATGTAGGGTTTTCCAGTATATATGGTCCATTAGCAGTAGAAATACACGTATATTTAACCAATCGCAAATCACTTTCATCTGTATTATCATGATCAAAATTTGAAAATAGATGTTTTTAACACTACCAATTGATTTTTAATATGTTTTGGGCCATAAGCAACTAGTTATAGTATCCCTATAGTATGCTGATTTTTATAACTTGGACTCTGCTGTTGACCTTTTGGTGCTTTAAACATTGACTAGAATATAGACGTATATCAGAGAATGCCAGGAGATTATGTTGTTTTCTTTTTTAATTCAACTTGTAATGTCATTCGTTCCCTTAAATAATGCAATACTAGAATTTAAATAGCCTTTCTTAAAAGTGAGCTGGAAGTTTTTGACAGATGTTTGGCATCTGATTGAGGGTCCATCAGGATGTATAAGTCAGTATACCTACCTCTTTTAAATTTGAAGATTTGATGGTACCTTCTGAGAAACTTGGCAGTTTCTCCTGCCTTTAATTCCACTGCCTGATGGATGACAAACAGTATTTTGAATAAGGAATAAGTTTACATCTCAACACTTCTAAGCTGTGTAATCTTCTTGGAGACATTTTAAAAGATGATTAGGATCCGAATGTATGTTGAAATTTAACTAAATGTACTACTACCAATATAAGTAATTAAATTGAAGAGACAATGTGGATCAACCAGCTACATTCTAGCTTAGCTAAAATCTGATTAACAGGTTGGGCAATAGTAATTCTGTCAAAACTGGCTTCTCTACTTGGAGGCTGGCAAGTTTCTTTTGCATATTGATCCTAAGATATATCCTAGGATATAAATGGTAATATGTGAATTTAAAAGGTGACAGGGAGATCTTAGGCTTGAAGAAGCAGGATATTTAATCCAGAGTTGACACTAGTTTATTTCAGTTTTTGTATGAGTGAAACAAATGTTTCAGTGTCTTAAAATGAAGAGACTAGTATATTTCTGCTTTATGAGAGGAAGACAGAGTAATTTTCAGTGAGGAAAAGTTTTTACAAGAAATTCTTCAGGTCACTTTATAGCTGTAAGCCTTCAGACATAGTTGGGACATCAATCTTACTATTAGATAGCCTGTGAATCATACCACTGCCCCAGTAATCATAAAAGGGGTTTAAAAGGTCACTGTTCTATTAAGTCCACTGTGTTCTAAACTATTTGGAAGATGACCAGAAGACACTTGTGAGTTGGTACACTACGGTATGTATACTGGCAGAGCAGGAATGAGTAAAATGAGTTACAGAGTCATGTCTTGCTGACCTTGTTGAGAAAGACTAATTCCTACAAATAACAAATAAAATGAAGTAAAATTGCAG
Organism: Balaenoptera ricei; assembly: GCF_028023285.1. Taxonomy (NCBI): domain Eukaryota; kingdom Metazoa; phylum Chordata; class Mammalia; order Artiodactyla; family Balaenopteridae; genus Balaenoptera; species Balaenoptera ricei. The sequence continues at coordinate 40,696,325 of NC_082654.1, forward strand.
TTTTGCTCAGGTCAAGATGTAATCCAACAAGGGAAAGATTCAAACACTGTCAGGTCCAAAAAATAAGAAAAAGTTATCTTCCAGTGTATCTGAACTACTGGGCTGTGCCTCTGTGTGCCACAGCCTCCAGGCGAGGACATTACAACAACTTACTCAGAAGTATATATTAAGTTGAGATCAAAGGATAACCCGCATGCTGGTGCCAGTTATTTACCAAATCCTGTTAGGGAATCCGGTCCCCCTGCTCGCTGCTTACAAAATCAATACTCACAAATGTTGGTAGAAAGGAAAGGTGGCTTTAATCAGAATGCCAGCAATCTGGGGAGTTAGTGGACTCAGCGTACCCCAAAAACCACCTCTGAAGATTCTGCTTGGCTATGGAAGTTTTTAAAGAGAAACAGGGAGGTAATCTCAGTTAATCATTGAGGTAGGGGGTCAGAGTCGTCCCCCACTGTGTGCAGACTTGTGTGCAGGCTTGTCGACTTCTTGTGATTTTTCTTTAGATGCTGTCTTGTTCTCACAGTTTATTCACGAGATTATTGAAGGGGTAGCTGAGGAAGAGATCGGGTCATCTGTTAATGACTTCTTTATTTCTACTTCTTTGATCTACGGAAAGAACCAACATGTTAGGCAAAGTATTGTGTGATCAAAAGATGTGAAAGTTGTGCTAGGGCCGGAGATGAATAGAGCATGAAGGTGTCTGGTTTAAGGTTAGTGACAAGACAAAACGGGCCTCATGCAGAGAGCTCCTTCCTGCAAAGAGCTTTTTCCTGCCAGAAGCTTCTTACAAATTCCCACATGTCAGAACATCATTCCATTTCCTTCGGATCGTGGGCAAAGGTCCGTCTTCTGTAACTTCATGCTGACATAGGGCGCCGTATTCTTAGAGTGGAAGATATCTACATGAGTCTGTAGCATCTCTTTGCTGACAGTTGTACTTGCCCATTTACATATATGGGCAGAACAAGCTACAATTATTTTCACGCCCACAAAGATATAGATTCTTATGAGTAATAGCGTTAATTCCATTCTCTTAAGGCCTAGCCATAGATTCAGTATTGCTCAAGATGGAGCCGTTTATGTCATGGGGGCAATCTGGTCATCATGCAGTTAGCTTTTTCCTTCTGGTGACAGTTACAATAGCTATAAAACAACTCAGGACTGTGCATCAGATGCTGGGTCTGTGAGTCTATTGTCCTAATCCTTAGCTGCTTGAGCCTGCTCTTTTGGGACTCAGGGAGGCCTGGGGGGCCTGGGAGACCAGCTTTTCTATCAACTAGAGGCAGGGAGCATGGAGGGGCCTTTGTACTTGGGGTGGCGGGGGGACGGGTGCGCACAGGGTTCAACTCAGTTCAAATCAAAGTCAGAGTTTTTCTGGTCTGCTACTCTATTGCTTTAGCCCTCACCTTCTGTTTCCTCTACACAGATGTTTAACGTTTGCTAATTTGGATTGTCAGAAGATAAACTGAGGCATATGAAAATTTTTTAAAGTTTACTTGAGCAAAAGTCGATTAGGATAGGGCAGCATCCCATTGAACAGAGTTGTATAAAATAAAAGACTTTTATAGTCAGAAGGGAAGTTATACGAAGAAAAAAAAAAAGCAAAAAAAAGAAGTTGCTTATTGCAAGGTTGCTCTCCTTTAGGGAATGGCAGGTAAGGATGGCAGATTACCTTACTTGACTCCTGCTTGGCTGGTTTCCATTGCTGGGAGAGCTGAAACTCTAAGTCTCAGTTTGGTGACGTGGTTTAACATAAATGAATGCACTTTGGGCCTGTTGTTTTTAACAGGATACATTTAAAATTTTTAAAGTTGCTTCTCCTGATGACCCATTAACTCCTAAAAATTTTGAGATTCTATCTATCGTTCTTTGACCGGTTTTCCAGAGAAATCCATTTCCTTCTGGTAACTGTGTAAGCCAGTAAACTGCAGTTACCTTTTTTGCCTTCTCTGAAATCTTTCCAGTTAATCCTTGTTTGGCTCCAGTCATTTCAGCATCACTTCATCATTTCAGAAAGCATCATGGACCTTATGATATGAGAGAATGTGAGATCAGATGGTCAAGGCATGCATGGGCCAATCGAGTAGCAACTGGGCACACATGGCTATTTGAATTTATATTTAAATTAATTAAAATTGTGTTAAAGGAAAAATTAATTTCCACAGTCGCACTAGCCACGTTTCAAGTGCTAAGTACCCTAGTGGCTAGTGGATACCATAATCATCATAGAGGAACATTTCCATCGTTGCAGAAAGTTCTGTTGGAAAGCACTGGTTCAGACCAAAGAAACCAAACAACCCTGCGTCTAAAATTTAAGAGCACTGTAGAGCCTCATTTAAGCCATTACATGTTACTCAAAGTCGCAAAAAGTTACTAACGAACTAAAAGAAAAAAAAAAATCTACTTCAATTCAACATTTTCCCTCTACTGTTTACCTAAGCAGAGAATGGTCAAAGAAGCAGGCAGGAGAAGCAAAGAAGGTGAGGAAACTCTCAACGGGACTCTTTCATTCTGAAGAGGTTTCTACTGCCATTTCCCTTTATAAAGGTGTTATCTGCAAAAACAGAAATTTGATGAATTTATAATCTTAAGTACCCAATTTTTTTTTCCCTGCCTAACTAACACTGTTGTACTGTTTCCTATGGTCACAAATGAGTCAGAAACCACTGGCTGAGGAGATCTATGTGACATCTATTTTAAAGTAATAGCAGGTAGCAGGTGTCTCATTGATCTAAGTTGTCTATTTTCTTTTTCTTATCTCTTGGCTTTGATTCAAAGCTAATGTAGTTAAATGATCATCCCGAAATAGATGAGCCTCAGAGGAATTTTAAAGTTTTTATTAAAATATAGCATGAAGAAAAGCACACGAATCCTGTGTGCAGCTCAATTAAATATCACCAAGTGAATATACCTGCGTAACTCCCACCATTTTAAACCCCCAAAGCCCTCTATGTGCCCTCTCCCAATAATTATCTCTTCCTTTCTTCTCAGAAGTAGCCATTATCCTGACTTCTTATCCCATGGATTGCTTTGTCCTATTTTGTTTTGTTTCGGTTTTTTTATTGAAGTACAGTTGGTTTACAATGTTGTGTTAGTTTCTGCCATACAGCAAAGTGATTCAGTTATAGATATACATATATTATATATACATTCTTTTTCATATTCTTTTCCATTATGGTTTATCACAGGATATTGAGTATATTAATAGTTCCCTGTGCTATACAGTAGGACCTTGTTGTTTACCAATTTGTCCTAATTTTTGGAATGGAATTATACAATCTGAGTTTTTTATGCCTGGCTTCTTTGGATCAAGGTCATGTTCCTGGCAGACATATTGTTGCACGTGGTTGTACTTCTCATTTCTATTGCTGTCTAGTATTGCACTGAATGAATACACCGCCATGTGTTACCGAGTCCAAGCTCGCTCTGCTCGCCACATGACAGGGCAATGAATCGGAGACGAGGTGCTGAGGCAAGGAACAGGACTTTATTCGGAAAGCCGGCAGACCAAGAAGATGGCAGACTGGTGTCTCTGAAAAACCATCTTATCTGGCTGGGTCTTGATGCCAGTTTCTTTTATAGCATCAGAGAGGGAGAGGTGGTGAGGAAGTAAGTCAAAGGGCCATCAGTCTTGTGAAACGTCTGGAATGACCAGCCTCGGAGAGGGGATGTGTTAGTTTCCTTTTTCTTGCAGCCATTCGCAGGTGGGCAGGGTTCCCTGAGGCAGGCCATTATATATGACTACAATAAAAGCAACGAAAAGCAAAGGTTAAAGTCAAAGAAACAGGTCCAGCGTGGAGTCCGATTTAGCTCTTCCCTGTTACACACGTATCCACCCCACTGTCATACATATCTGGGTTGCTGGATTGTTATGAACATTCTTGTACATTTATTTGATGCACATTTGCCAGTATTCCTGTTGGTTAAAACCCTCAATGCATTTTTTGGATTTTAAAATGGAACGGCTCTGGGACAGGATGTACGATTCTGCTGTCCCTTCTTTATAAATGCAGTGTGTAAAGGTTTGGGTTTTCTTTTTCTTTTTTTTTTTTTTTTAAGAAGGGTATAGTGGGTTTTTAGGAACATCTGGTCTGGACTGGGACAGGTCTGCCACAACAGAACTGTGCGAATTTTGCACCTTAATAAATACTTTCACCAGTGATTCTGAGGAAGCAGCATAGACTCATACGGCAGTAACTGTACTTCTCTCTGCTGCCAGTAATCCACACCCTGGCTTTCGTTAGACTCAGTTGCCACAATGTCCAAAGATAATGCCAGTCACTGGGGCAGAACCCAGGATCTCATCATCTATTTGTGCTCAGAGAGGCACTAGCTTTTGGGGATAGCCTGGAAAAATAACCTCAATATCCGTGTGCCTGTTCAATGCATCTTTAATAAAGCCCTGAGTTGCCAAATGGAAGGAGAGGAAATTGGGCAAAATCCTAGATGAGAAAGGGACACAGAAGATCCCATATTTCTGTTTCATGGTCAACCTCTCTGATAAGAGTTTTTTGGGGTTTTTTTGCAAATCTTGAAACATCGGACCTGGACTATGTAGGTTTTGTTCTTCCCCGTGAGCCGAGTAAAGAAGAAAGAGGAGAGGATTAAAGATCAGGGAGAGGTCTTTTGTTCTCACTGTTGGCACGTTTAGTCATAACAGTTTGATAAGACATTAATTAGAAAATGAAGAGCTGAGTGGATTCAGGGAGAAAGAGGTCTTGCTTTCTCAGCATGATCTCAAAGCTTAGCTTAAAAACAATCATTAACAAATGTAAAGGGCAAAACCTATGCAGCTAGCTTCACAAAGCTATCTCTCCATTCTGAGGCTCCCCGAAAGCATCCAGCAAGGGAAGCCATTGATAGGGAGGGTCTGGGAAGCTTCTGACCAAAGCAAGTAGTTCATATGCAAATTTTACCTTCTATGTGAGGGAACAGAATACAGTTGGACAGGATGAATTCGGAGATTGGGATTGACACATATACACTAATATGTATAAAACAGATAACTAATAAGAACCTGCTGTATAAAAATAAAATCAAATCAAATTCAAAAAAATTAAAAATTAAAAAAAAAAGTACATTGGGACATTCACATATTTGTAATGTCCAAACATGACTGGGATTAGGATTTTGTAAAATAAATATCTTTAGCACATATCACTACCACCACCATCACCACTGTGGGGCTTGCACCCCGCAGGCCTATGAGGCCTGGGCTTGCCCAGCTTCAAGACCAAAGAAAGAGCCTGAAGTCAGCGACAGAGACATCAGTGGTTTAATGGAGCGGGGAGCTTACACGTCTGAAGCAAGGTCCTGGAGCAACACCCCACCGTGTGCAGCTGAGAGCGGGCAGGACATGGTGGCAGTCTTCACTCCCTGGGGGAAGAGGAGGTTACCCGTTATAGGGGAATTGATGGCAGATGGGCTCATTAGTTACCAGGGAAACCAGCAGAGGGGCACGCCCCTCACCGCCCCTTTGTTAAGAAGAATCACCAGCTGGGACCTGGGGCAAGTGCATAGGAAGGGCAGTCCTTTGCTTAGGGTGTAGGTGAAGCAGGCACTGGTGAGGCAGGAGATGTACAGAGAGCAAGAGAACAGCCGTCTTGAGTGGCCTGACCGTACAAACACCACCCTAGATCTACTTGAATCTGAATCTTTAGGAATGGGAACCAGGAATCGTGTTTTTCGGAAACTTCCAGGAGATTCTGATATGTGTCTGATGTGAGAATCACTCCTCTAGATAGAGCCTGATGGTGCATGGCTTATCTTCGCCTCAAGTGATAAGGGGTTAGTTATTTAGATTGCGTTGTTTTATAGGAAGAGGGGACTTTGCACAAGTAGCAACAAGGGCCTCAGGGTGAACATCAGTCATTGCCTTTGGGATGTAATGTACTCATATAACTCCTGGGACTACTGTGGTGAATTATTGATCTCCTAATTCTTCTGCATGAACTTTATGATGCATTCATTTATTGATATTTATGAATATTATTAAATATTTATTGAACACATGGTACCATGCCAGGTATTACTCTAGATATTGAGAATACAGTGGTGAAGATAAGGTTTCTGACATTTAGATCTTATTCCTCCCTCACTTTCAGCTATTGTTTTTTATTCCTGCAAGTGTCTTTCTTCTCTTATTGCTATATATCTGCTGAAATATTATATAAAATCTGTATTGTTAAGTCAATAACTGTACATACAGTTCCAAGCCAGTAGTCTCTGCAAAAGGACTTGTTTTACAAGCATAGTGCCTAAGAAGCAACCTATTCATTTACTCTCTTTTTCTTAATGGCTTTTGACTGGGTTCTTGATGGCTAACATTGCTAAATGTCTCACTCTTGTAAAAACAAAGCCATTCTTTAAAAAAATCCCATAAAAAGCTTGCTGGCAGGTTACTTCCAGCCACTAAAGTATTTTCCACCTGGATTCCTTTGATTTGTTTCATGATTGATCTCTTTCAGAGAGACCTTTCTCAAATGTCAATCTGAACTTTTCATTTTCCTTCCGAAAATCCTTGAGTTTCACCCTATATCTTTCAGCACAAAGATCAAACTCTTTAGCTTATCTCTGGAGTCACTGGGGATCTAGACCCTGCCTTATCTCCTGCAGCTCCCTCACGTTTTCCTCCTCACTGAAACCAGCTATATAGTCCTCTGATAGCACCAGGCTAGTTCATTGTAGCACCTTGGCTCAGACAAGTCCTCTGCCCAGAATGGCTCCTCACTAACCCCTGTCAGTCTTCAAAACTCAGTTCTGTTGCAAGAAAATTTCCCTGACTGCTTATGGATTCAGATTCTTCTAATTGTGCTGCTATCGTATTGAAGTGCTATAGTGCCCTGTACTGCCCTCTATTTTGGGGGCTCTCCCCTCTTGACTAACCTCCTTCAGGGCAAAGCATATGCTCAGAGTACCTGGGACGAAATAGATGCTGAATAAATGTAAAATCAGTGGGATCAGTGTTCTTTTCTGTTGTGTTGATTCCTCATTGCCTGACACGTGGGGAGCATTAGATAAATACTGACTGAAAGAATAAATGAATACAACGAACTATGTATACTTTTACTTCTTGTCTTCTGAATACTACATATCGTGTGAGAATCTATGACACAAGAGGTGGTGTATTTATTGATCTAAGTGCATGGGCACTAATTATTGACTAGCAGTTTTAATGATGCTGTTAACACTGCAGATTCGTGGTGGAAATACCCAGTCAGGTGATCTATCTGTGATTTTTGAACCATTACCCAAAATGATATCTAGCCCTAAAGTAATTCACGTCCTCTAAATTTGTGCTACCCAATATGCTAGCTGTTAACCACATGTGGAAACTAATCAATTAATTAATTAAATTTGAATAATTTCAAATTTGCTTTCTCAGTCTCATTAAACACAATTTAAGTTTTCAGTAGCCACATGTAGCTAGTGGCTGCTGTATTGCAAGCATTGATGTAGAATATTAGATTTAATGATACAGTAACAAGTTCATACACTGGAAATTTACCCATTTTGCTCTTGCTTTTTTTAAGTAAAATTTTGAGAAGAAATATGGTAGTCATAAGTAAATACGCTTCAAAACATGATGAATACTTTGACATAAATTTGCTTATTGAAACCAAAAAGTATTTGCTAAATTAATGCCAAGTGAACGTTAAAGAAGAAGATATTCATTAGGAGTTCCTAAATACAAGTCACATGCCACTAAAAAAAGATCTGTAACTTTGAATTTCAATGTAATTCAGTATTGCGGTAGTTTCCAATTTTTGGCAAAATAAGCATATTTATAGGATTTGTATACGTTAACACTCTTTCCTTAAGCTGGTTGTATTTTGTAAAAGCTTTTTCCAATACGTGTCTATAACTCTGTAGGATTATTTTCTTAAGTCAGGCTGAGGAACACTTGATATGTATAAAGCACAGAATACTAAATAGGGATTGATTAAATCATAATATTTTGGTGCATTTATGCTGAAAGCTTTAAATGATACTATAGCATAATGTGTATCATTTTTGAAAGCATGAAGAAAGGGCTGAGCTTTACAAAACAGTTAAGATACATGTACCCTAAATATAACACTATAGTGCAAATATTTTCTCAAACTTTTTCTATTGCATTGTTAAAGTTTGCTTTAGATTAAGAGAAACACATTTTCTAAAATCCTTCCTGTATTGTACTGGATAAAATTATAGGAAATAGAAATATATAAGCCATAAAAGCTCACACTAGATAAAACCGTGATTCCATTTCTATTGGTTTGTCTAAAACAAGATTTCAGGAGCTTGAAACCTCTTGGGTCAAACAGAGTCAGCTGTTAGAGGGTTTTTCAACATAAGATTGCCTTCACCATTGTAAAGTTGTATTAGATTTCTTCTTGTACAGAATACGGCTTTACTATATAAGGAAATATAAAGAAAGTGGTAAGGAGAGAGGTGATATTTTTCTTTCCCTGTCCTGATCTTACAGTCTTTTCATCCAAATCACAGAACAGATCACTCTGGTTTAAAATGCCTCCTTCTCTGGCAATAGACTTTTCTTGGGGGTTCTTTCTTTTCTCTCCTAAAGTGGAGGTCCTCATAGCCGAGCTAATTCCTCCCATGCTCTATTCCTCTCTCTTTTTTTCTTCTGTTTTCAGGGCGTACAGAGCAATAAACAGAGCTGGGTCATGTTTTCATGTTGCTCTTATGGCTTCTGTGCCCCCAGTTTTATTTTTTTAGGGATAATACCAATATCTAGCACATATCAAGAGTAGGCATGGTGCAAAGTGTGCTACTAAACAATTCTCTCAACCACGCTAGGAGGTAGTTAGCTCGGTGGACAGAAAGTGAGAAAGAGAAATGGGTCACATAGGTAGTATTGCTGGAGACAGAATTTAAACACAGGGAGAGACCATGCTCTCTGTTACAATATTGCATTGCCTCCCTGGAAAAACACCCACTGTTCCCTTCAGAGTCAACTAATGTCTTCACCTTGGAGGGGAGGACGAAGTTTTCCTCAGCCCTCTTCGGGTCCCTAGCTGGGTCTGAAAATTAAACTGACCAAGATTAACAGGAGAAAAACATAACCGAATTGATTTAATACACGTTTTACGTAACACAGGACTCTTCATAAGGAAATGAAGACCCAAAGAAACAGACCTGAATATTTTCACGCTAGGTTTGATGGAGAGCGGGCAGTCCTGTAGAAATACGATGGGTCAGAAGGGTATGAGTCAAGTGCAAACTGGGGGGAACTTAGCAAGGCCTGTTTGTTCTTCTCAGCACCTCTTTGTCTTCAGAGATAAGGATGCCCCTTTCCTCGGGGTATAGGGAGGCACCTCTCACAGGAGGGTTTTATGGGGAGAAGGTGGAAGGTCAAAGTGACCTTCCTGCTTCTGCCATTTTTTCATACTCCTTAAAGCATTCGGTATGCCAAGGTGACATATTTGGGGCTCATGTGTCCTAAACCCCACCAAGAGATATAAGCCATGATAATTCTTAACCTACATTTTCCAAAAGGGTTATAGGAACATAACTGAAAACTCTCACTTCTACTACTGTAACTTGACTTCTCCTATTTCAGGTCTCTTCTTAAATCACGAAAGAACTAATTTTCTTCCTGATTTAGAAATTGTCATCTAACGATCTGTTACCTACAATAGAAATGCTGAAATCACAAAACATTTTATTTATACATTTTATTTATAGTAAATAGATTACATGGAATAGGCATTTCTCCAAAGAAGATATACAAATAGCTAACAAGACATCATTAGCCGTCCAGGAGATGCAAATCAAAACTGCAGGGAGGTTCCACTTCACTCACACTTGCGTGGCTATGATAAAAATAAATTCACAAGTGTTGACAAAGATGTGGAGAAACTGGAACACTCATTTGTTGCTGGTGGGGATATAAAGCAGTGCAGCCACTTTGGAAAATAGTCTGACCGTTCCTCTAAGCATTAACATAGAGTTGTCATATGATGGAGCAATTCTAGGTACATACCCAAGGGAAATTAAACAAATGGGCACACAGTAACTTGCAAATAAATGTTGATAGCAGCACTATTTTTTTGGAGATGGAAAGCAGATCAGTGGTTGCCTAGGGCTGAATGGAGAGATGAGTGAGAGTAAGAAGTGAGGCTAATGAGTTCAAGGTTTCTTTCTGAGGTGGTGAACATGTTCTATATTTAGGTTGTCATAATGGTTGCACAGCTCTATGAATATACTAAAAAACATTGCATCGAATGCTTTAAATGGGTAAATTTTACGGTATGTAAACTGTATATTATTACTTTTTTTAAAAAAAAAGATGACAGGAAAAATAAATCTCAGTATTGTTTAAATTAGATATTGACTAGAACTCTCCAGAAGATAATCTTTTTTATATATTTCTTATAAATGATTTACTGTAACTCCATATAATATGTTTTCATTCTAGTTTTGTATTTCATTTTTTCCTCTCTATTCTACCAAAGCCCAGGTTTAGTACTTGATTCTTGGGAGGAAGAAAAAGTAAGGACAAAAGATTGATTTTATAAATCTTTCACTGTTGCCTAAAAATCACTTTTTCTAGACAGTGATAAACTTCGTCACTTAGTAGAAACGATGCCTGCTATTCTTCACATTCAGTCCCTAGTGTGAAAGCTGTTCTGTCTCCTCACTATCTCCTTCTTAAAGCAGAATGATGTGATGGGGAAGAGCAGGGCTTGAGAGTTGCACAGGCTTAGATTCACTGGTGCTTCAACCTCCTACAAGGTACGTGACTGAGGGCAAACTAGATAACTTCCCTAAGCATATTTCTTCCTACTGCCTCCAGATTTTAGTCAGCTTGGAGATGATGTATGTCAAGTGCCTGGCATTATGTAGCTCCTTGATAGAAGCTTTTTATATATTACCCATGACTCAACCTTCCAGAAGAGGGCATGGAACTTATAACTGACATCTGTGTTGGTTCTGGAGCATTTGAAAGGCCCTTGCTACCACCTTCCTCCCTCAAAGACAAATATCTCCCCTACCCCCAGTCTTGTGGCTGACGCCTGAAATTCCACTATTACAGGCTCCTTTCATCACTTCAAAATATATTTTTTTTAAATAAATTTATTTATTTATTTATTTATGGCTGTGTTGGGTCTTCGTTTCTGTGCAAGGGCTTTCTCTAGTTGCGGCGAGCGGGGGCCACTCTTCATCGCGGTGCGCGGGCCTCTCACTATCGTGGCCTCTCTTGTTGCGGAGCACAGGCTCCAGACGCACAGGCTCAGCAGTTGTGGCTCACGGGCCCAGTTGCTCCGCGGCATGTGGGATCTTCCCAGACCAGGGCTCGAACCCGTGTCCCCTGCATCAGCAGGCAGATTCTCAACCACTGTGCCACCAGGGAAGCCCACTTCAAAATATTTGATCACTATGTAAATAAAAATGCGTATTAAAGTAAAAATATTTTAAACAATTATATTCCAGGTCTATATCAATGTAAGTGAATTTTTCTTCCTTTTCTTATAAAAACAAAACAAAAAAGCCTTTAGTGGTATGGCAGGTAAGACCCAAAAGACACACTGAGGGACTGAAGATGAGCTGGAGCGGGCACTGCTTGCTGGGGGCGGCAGCTACCATCTTTAATGTCGCGTAGGTCCGCATTTCTGGCAGGGCTTTAGTGAAAAAAAAATTTTAAACCTCCACCCCCCCACCCCGCAATTCCTTCTTCTATTTTTGAAGAGCGAATTTGTGTTGAAACACCATTTTCCAGCCCTGATAATTTGCTCAACTTCATCACAGTGATCACAGGAGATGAGTTTTCACAATCCTGCCTTGGCTGACCCTGGCTGAGTCAGTGGCCAGCTCATCTATCTTCCTTCTCTTTATGAATCATCCTAGGCAAAAAGGACAATGGACAAGAGATGCAGAAAAGCCTCTTTTCTCCCCAGGATAATCCAGCTCTAATTCCTCAGGAGGGGCAGATTTGGGCCATTTTAAACCAAGGTCATTTTTGTTCAAGGCTCCACTAGTTTGCCTAGTTTGCACCTCCCAGCAGAGGCACTAACTCGGGGTGGGAGGGGGGAGGAAATGCTAAAACCTGTTTATCTGAAAACAATGACAACAAAATCCCCACCAACCAAAGATCCTATAAATCATTTCACTTCCAACTCACAAAACATTCTAGTTAAGCAAATTTTGTCTTCCCTCTAGGCAAACAAAGTGCCAGATTACTAGAATACAAGTAGTCTGAACACGTGTGAAAAGGAGAGATTCAGAGTCACATGTTCCAAGGTCATCTTCACAGCTTCACAATGATGCTTTGATGTCACTTCCTGAAAGGCCTTGATTTGAATTTAAATTGTTGTTTGCTAGAAATGTTTAGAGTTCAGTCAATAAACCCAACGTAAGCTTTCCTTTAAGGGCAAAAAACATTATTTGTTTAATTTACAAATGTTGATTTGGTTAATTTGTACCCTTAATTATGATCAGGTTCAAAGACAAAGTTCAAAGGCCCAGATTACAGCATACAGTTTTGATGCCATTTTCAGTAACTCTACTAAAAAATAAATTAACAGAATAAATGCTGGGCAGTTACTTTTAACTGCTTTGGTTTTATTGGTCCTTTCTTTTTGGTACATAGGAATAGGTAGATGATGTTTGAAAAATATTTAGCAGCAGAATTCTATTGACAGTTTATTCTCACTGAAACATAAGCATGCTAATTTTATGGTTTCAAGATTTCTTCTGTTTGCAGTAGCCAAGATATAAACACAACCTAAGTGTCCATGTATAGATGAATGGATAAAGAAGATGTGGCATATATATACAATGGAATATTACTCACCCATAAAAAAAAACAAATGAAATCTTGCCATTTGTGACAACATGGTTGGACCTAGAGGGTATTATGCTAAATGAAATAAATCAGACAGAGAAAGACAAATACTGTATGATTTCACTGACATGTGGTATCTAAAAAACAAGCACTAAACATTTCAATCAAATCTAATAGCTGTGTTTTTATACAGAGTAAAAGCAGGAGTTGTAAACTCCAAGTATTACAAGGAGTGGCAAGTAATTGTGTGAATCAAACCTAGCATAAGATCCAGGGAATAGCTGGGCTCTTGGACAAATAGGAGAATATATGCTGTACCTAAATGCATTCAAATTCAAAAGTTTTGAGAACCTTGGCTGGTCAAACAAAACATATCTTCAGGCTCAATTAGCCCACAGGCCACAGATTTGGGGTCCCTTGTCCAAAGACATTTAAAGCTTCTACAGGACAAAACTTTGACAAAATTAATGGTGGTGGGATGGGGGGAGATATGTGATTCTAGAGATTTCAATACCGTAATTTCTCTGTTTCTTAAAACAGATGAGGATCTCTTTCTCTGATTGATGACTGATACGTGTAAAATGATGAAATCATTTTGGCTAAAGGATTACCTAAAGATAGGAAATATATTCTATTAATAGGCAATGGTTGTGTTTACCCTCTTAGAGCCAGGTTTGTGTCTGGCAACTTTTTTAGTCCTTCTTATTTGTATTGCTGTATTATTTAACATGTGACCAAGGGTGACGTTTGGGATATAGAATATGACTTTTTGAATATAAATGTACCAATCTAGCCCTATATAGGCCCTTCCATCACATTAATTCAAATATATGATTTTTAATGTGGCTCATGTTTTGAATATTATTAAGGTGAACCTTTAAGATGGAACTGGGAAGTGTGTTATTGCAGATGTATTTTTTTCTGTGGAATGTCCAAGGATAAATACATAAGTAGATTCCTAACTAGGACAAGTTGCTTCAAATCCACTCAGGTAGGAAAGCAATCAAAGGCTGGCAGGTACACTGAAGTGGCCTACAGGCTTTTGCAGTAGAATCATTGAAGAATATTAGTAATGTAATAAGACAGAATTTTGATTAAAACAGCTAATTAAATAAACAAAATAATTTGGAGGAAACTGCTGGTTTCATTTCTTGATGCCCAAGAAATTAACCATTCTACCTTTGTGAAGGACAACAAATAAGAAATCAAGCAGATAAGACTTTTTTAAATGACCAAGCTTTGTGACACATATGAGATGGATTTCAAATGTCTGCAGATTTTATACATATTGAATAATACAAAATAGATTACGGTTGAAAATGTTATATATTTTATCCTAACTCCTTGATAATTAGTCACCTACCTTTGGGAACTAAATCAACTCCTGGTTATAAAGAGTTATCATCAATCAGAACATCTCGGTTCTTTTTCTAGGTAAATAGTTTGGTATTTTTATGTACAGCATTTAATAAGCACCGGGTTTGTTATTTTTGACGGTGCTACCCAAAGTCACTTTTGATACACTACATGTCCTTTACTGGCATAAGCTTTATATTGTGGTACAAAAATATCTAGAAGAAACATGTCCGTTAATATCTCATGAGAAAGGTAATTTGTAATATGAATATCTATGAAGCTGAACTTTCAACCACGGGGGTAAAACTTTTGTTTTAAGGTGACAGAAGCAAATGAAAATATTAAAAGATCTGGTTCAGTTAAGATCTGAAATATACATTATATATATGAAATATATTAGCATATTAGATACCAACATCATGTAGTAGTCACACTATCAATAATATTTAACAATATTATTAATAATTATTAATTAGTTTAAATATATTCATTTCCTTAAAATGAATTAGGTCTTGACTATAGAGCATTCTTGACAAAAGACTGATGAGAAAAGCAAGCTCCAAGCAGAAATCTGTCTGGCGGTTAGCTGGCAGTGTAAAGCACTGAGAGGCTGACATATTCTTTTGTGAGAAGACTGTGAGATGTAACTGATAATTCAGTTTATCTGCCACAGTAGGTTGTTGCACGTAATTATCCTTAGACCTCATCAGCCCTAAGAGAATGGCCTGACACACCATAGGAAATCAGGTTCTGTGTGCTTAGCTACTGTCCCATCACAGCATGGAAAAGCAAGAAGCTTTGGAAGCTGTGATTATATTAAGGTTCCTGTTTATAAAAAAAAAAAAATGTTTTCTTTTAGAATTCTGAGGAGTTGAAAAGTCATACACGATCTTACTTGGATTAGCCTACCTTCACCTGAGATTCACATTGGCTTCTATCTTATCAAATGGACCCAAATCATTAGTCTTGGGACACAACCAACATTAAAATGTATTTTGATATTAATCAGTAATGTAAGAGGGAAAGGGCTATGAGCAGGCACTGATTAAAGTTGATTGTTTATTTCCAAAAAATATGCACTGCCCAAGAGGAATAAGCCATAAAGAGGCATTTGCAAATCAGTGTTTCACCTCACTATCTTCAACTATTGTTATTATGAATCAATTTGCTTTCGTTTTAGTCTATCCATATTTGGGAAAATGCAGGATGCCAGGATTATAACCAACAATTATGTAGTAAAACACGATTCTGATTGTAGCAGACATGCACTGCTTGTATACTTCAGTACTGGGACAGTCAGACCATGCGTGAATTGGAAATGAGGAGAGAACCGATTTTATTCAGTTTATCAGAGTACAGGAGATTGCTTGTATTATCTATTTCTGATTTATTTTCTAATGCAAATAGTTGTTATAGCTCATTTGTTCTGTGTGGAATTTAAATCCTTTGTAGGGAAATTTATGTGCTCTTAATGGGATTTTTTTTTTCCACTAAAACTCTGATAAAATGTTTTGTTCTTCCTTCTCACCTGCAATTTTTGCTATGGCGAATACAGAAATGAGTAAGACAGTCCATATTCAGTCTATTAAAAGTGGGAGTGGGGGGTAGAGAGTAAAAGTAAAATAGTGCATTGCAATATAACAAGTGCTGTCAGTAATGAAGATACAGTACCTATAAGGTGTTCCTGGGATAGAGGCGTTCTCAGTGGGGAATACAAACAAAAGGAAGCCTAACAGCTGAGTATCCAAGATGTTGCTACTGATACCTACTATAGAAAAACATGATTGGCATATATAATATATAGGTATTGCAATTGTGGAACTTTATAGATAATGAATCTTAAAAAAGGTATTTCCATTCAGTCCTGTAATTTCTTTAGATTTGCCTTTTTTATTTGAAAGAAAAAGTATTCAGGCCCCATGGAACTCTCAAGAGGTAACTTTTGAATAACACATTTGTTAAAAATAAACATCAGATACTAAACTCAGCCTCCATTGTACGATTTTACTATAACAAAGAGCAAAACAGTTAATAGTTTTCAGTTAGAGCCTTTCAGTGAAAGCTTTGAGATAAAGCAACTACAGTTTCAAAGTAATCAAGCCAACTCTGAATTAGTATTAACCAGAACTACTATACACGTAAAGGAGAGTTATCCCCTCCAATAAGGGGAAGCATATAGAAAACATGGGGAAGTTAACAGTATGAACAATAAAACAGGAGTAAAATAGGTAGCAGGAAACATCGTAGGGAGGTAAACTTTATAAAAAGAGTGAATTATCCTTTTAAGATGTAAAAACCTTGCAACGGGAAAATAATTCAATTTCTAAGCCTCTGCTCTCTCTTTGTATTAAGTAATTTTTCCCTCTGTAATTAGGTATTGGCTTTTCTTCTCCTGAGTAAGATCACCTGGTTATTTAAGTGTTTATACTTCTGTTATTACTACTTGTTCTGTCACACAAATGTTTGTCTCCACATCCTCAAGGCTTAAAGACAAATTAAGTAGTAGATCTAAAGTTACTGTGGTAAGCCCCACTTTCCTACTGATTTTTAAGTATGTCTCATGGGTATGTATATTAGGATTAAATGGCTTTATTACTTGTAAAAGGAAAGTAATAACCAATTTAGCAGATTTCAGGCTACAAGAATATCTTTACCTACCTGGGCCTCAGTTATTCTGGTAAGATGGTGACAGATAAGCAGATTTTGAAATAAGAAAATTAAAAGGCATTTTAAATGTTGCTGAGACTAAGATGTTTAACTCCTGATTCTGGTTGACCAGACAGATCTGTGTAATGGAAGCTAGTTACCAGAAAACAGAGAGCTTTACTGCATGAAACCTTCCATTATTTATGAAAAGTCCAATGCTATGTATAATTCATCCAGATCAACTGGTTCCTACACACTGATTTTTGGGAAGGATGTGAGAGAATTATTCAGATTCAGATTTAGGGCTTAAAGACTATTGAGAAATAGGAAGGTACTGAGAGAGAGAGTCTCATCAGAGCAGATTTAAGTAACCTCGTTGACCTAGAACTGTCCCAGCAAAATTGTCAGTCTCAAGGCCAGGCCAAAATATTGCTTGAAGGATGGGATAAATGAAATAACATCACATCAGATGCATTCCTTGATTTTTCAGGTAGCATAGCTTCAGAAAAAAAACAATTCCAATACCACAAGTTGAGAATTATCTGTTTAGCTCTAACATTCTGAAGTAATTCCAAGACAGTACAATACTTAACCTATTCAGCATTCTGTTGCCCCTGAAATAGGATTCTGTGTTTTAAATGGCTTACCAAAAACTATTATCTTGTAATTTTGAGGTAAACGTCTCTATTTTCTTATACAACCAAACATGTTAAACTATCTTAGTACATTACCATTTTAACAGGTCATCTTTTAGTCTTTAGGTGCAGTTTTCACATTGTTTTGCTCAGTATTTTAAAAATGTACTTAACACCTTGTAGACCCTTTTAACAATGCTGCATATCCTTTGTAATCTTATTTGGTATACTATAATCATGTTCAGTTATTTTTGTATTATTTACAGTGAATTAAAGTGAATAGACCCACTCCCCCCTCCCCCTCCCCCACAATTAAAAATAAAAATAAAAACTAAGAAGACTACAAGAAATGAGATTAGGTTCTGAGAGGAAGGAACTCCTAATCATTCAAGTGTGGGGATACGAAGTCAGCTTTCTGCACCCACCCGTTCTCTATGCTACAGAAAACCTTTGTGGGACTACTGCCAAGTATTTTCTAAAACCTTTCAAGAAGCTCCAGTAGATTTCTGGATTTGTTCCTTTAAAATCAGGATACTCTGCCTTTGCTCAGGAGGCAGCATGGCAATCTGATCTGCAGTCAGTTGAAGAACCTGCATGATCAAAGCTGCCTTTTCTTGATCCTGTGGGGTGACCTGGCTCTGCCCAGGACTAAAACTGCTAGGCTGGCCTCCACCTTGCTTGCCTGCCCCTTGCATGCCCGCCCCTTGCATGCCCGCCCCCTGCATGCCCGCCCCCTGCATGCCCGCCCCCTGCATGCCTGCCCCTTGCATGCCCGCCCCCTGCATGCCTGCCCCTTGCATGCCCGCCCCCTGCATGCCTGCCCCTTGCATGCCCGCCCCCTGCATGCCTGCCCCTTGCATGCCCGCCCCCTGCATGCCTGCTCCTTGCATACCTGCCCCCTGCATGCCAGCTCCAGGATTTCCCACCCCTGAAATGCTTGGGACCTGTCTGGGTCCCTGAGGACCACCTGCCCCCATATTAATAGGACCAGCACCCTGAATTCCCCCAGTCATAGGGCCTCTTGAACTGGGGCCAGGGCCCCTCATCTCCATTCCTCTTGCATCCATGCCTCTCGCTTCCATCCCTCTGGCTTCCATTGCACAGGTTTCCATTCCTCTTCTTTCCATTACTCGTGTCTCTAAGACCTCAGTTTCCATGGCTCGAGTCTCCATCCCTCGAGAATCTCTGCTACCTCTACCATCCATAGGTAGACCCCTTTGATCTATCATGGGTCCTCTGGGTTCTCCAATGAGCATTCTGGGATCTGCTAATGGCCCTCCCCTCATGTCATGTGAGGAAGGGCCCCGGCTGTCATGACCAGACGCATGGTGCATTGGAGGACCCTGATGTGGTGGGCCAAGATAGCCTCTGGGCTCTACTTCTCCAGTGACTGAAAGCAAAGTTCCTCCACGTGGGTCATTTGGAGCATCCCCTAACAGTCCTCGAGGAGGTAGGCCACCAGCAGTCATGGGTCCACGAGACATAGGAGCTCTAGGATCTGATATCTGCACCTGCCCCCGCTCTAAGGGCACTGGACCAACCCCTGGCATTCCAACTTGGGGCTGCATTGCTCCACCAGGAGTTAAGGGGCCAGGGCCAGGGCCAGGTCCAGCAACTGCAGCTGGAATTGGGCCCGGGGCTGGAATTCCACCCTGGATAGGGGTCTGCATCAGAGGAGGGATGTCTTTCACAGGTCTTCTGGCCAAATGCTGAGGCTGAGGGGCTGGAGGATTCTGCTGGTTCAGCAGAACATTAGGTCCTGGGCAAAGGCCAGGGGCAGGGCCAGAAACGGATTGAGATTTGCCTGGGATGAGTGGTGTGACATGTATTTTGCGATGCAGAATTTTCAGAGCAATCTCTGGATCCATGATTCTCATCACTACTTGCGCCTGCAACAGCGCATAAGCCAGCTGTGGGTTTTGAAGTAACATATTTCGAGCTTCCTGGTGACTGTTTTGGACACAGAGCTTCATCTGCTTCATCAGCTCAAACATCTGCTCCGGGGGAAGGCTAGCGACTGCTCTGGTAATTGACTCAGGGGCATCTTCTGGATCGATGGGGTCCCCATAGGGTGAATCAATGATGGGCGCTGCAGGCCCTAGGCTCTTTAACTCCTCCTTGTTCTTTTCACTGGCAGCATTGTCCACCCGAAGCGCTCTCCCGCTGAACTCCCGCCCGTTAAGGTTCCGCATGGCACTAAGCGCGGTCTCCTGGTCTTGGTACTCGCAGAAGCCATAACCCTTAGGTTTTCCCGTCTCTCTATCGTATACCAGCCGGAAACTCACAACGGAACCAACCTCGGAGAAAATGTCCTTCAACTGCTCCTCAGTTGCCTCATACGGAATGTTCCCCACGAACACGGAACGCAGTGATCGATCCATTGCCGGGTCTCTCACCGTCAAACTAGACATGATTCCGGTTGTGCACACACAGCGGAGAGCGGATTCTTCCCCGAGTCGTCCTCTTGCGACTCACACTTCCGCCGCGCAACGGAAGCGGCTTTCAAAATCCGGGCAGAAACTGCATTACTCTGCTTGAATCGTTCCGCAAATCCGGGGCATCTGCACCTCTACGTTCCACTAACTAAATTAAGGCGTTCTGCCCCTGGTCCTTCACTGAGGCTTATGATTCCTTTCTCACCTCTTATTCTGCAGACATTTCCACGGCGCGCCACCACCCCCGCTAGGAAAAAGCTTGGTGCGGGTTGACCACAGTAAAGATGGCCGCGTAGACTTCACCATGGTAACTAGGAGAGGCCACCTCCCATGACGTCAAGGGCGGTTTTGCTTCCGTTTGCCTGGCGGGAAACCGCTAACTGAAAGAGATAAAAGGGGCGTGTTCTGCGTTCTGATACAAGTATTTCCGTATAGCAGTTTCTCCTTATTAGAGTACATTTACGCTATATTTAAAATCACAGTGCAGACAGTGAGGGAAAAGTGTAGTCGTTTCAAAGCAGATTTGGAATTTTCTCATTAAAATACAAAAGTAATAGCTCCTTTTTAGAAAAGCATTTTTGGACAATAACTGCCCAGAAATACAAGCTGAAGGCGTGTGCTAGCTCCATCCCCGCCCCCATCCTGTTGCTTCAGGCAGCCGCTGTCGATAGGTATCTGGTCGCTATAAGTTTATCTTTGTGCACGCACTCAGCAGTCGAGCTATTCATAATGATATTTTTTCTTAATTATATTAATCGATATTAATAATAATAATTAATTGAATTTTAGGGCTACAGCGGATGAGTTAAAAGTATTTAACCATTCTTATACTGTAGGCATTTAGATTGGTTCTGATTATTATAAATTGATGAAATGATTTCACTACCTCTATTATGAAGGAGAAAACAAACTGTAGTTTCTATTCTGCTGCTATTTTTTAATGGCAGAAGTTGAAACATGTGGAATGTGGGTCTTTCCCCTATTTAACAGGGGATAGAATTGAAGCTTGGAGAGGGCTAGGTAATTTGCTAAGCAGCCGGTAACCGGCAAAGCCTGAATTCTTACCCAGGTTGGTCCCTCACAGCTCCAGAGCGCCTCTGCCCCATATTGTAGCTACTAGCAACTTGTTGCCTGTCGAGTACTTGAAAGGTGGCTAGTGTGATTGAGAAATTGAACTTTTAATTTCATTACTTTTATTAATTTTAATATAAAAACGTATTCACTTAGGCTTTTGGAAAACTTTTTAATATGTTTGGAACAATGAGTATGGAACCTACTTTTGCAATGATAAAATTTATTAAATCTAAATAAAAAGTATTTTCAGTTAAAATTTAGCATTCTACTTGAGATGTACTATACTTGTAAAATACATGCAAGATTTTGAAGACTAAGTATAAAAAGGTAAAAATCTCATTAATTTTTTATTTTTTCATGTTGAAGTGATATGTTTAGTACATTGGATTAAACAAAATATATATTTAACATTAATATCACTCATTTTATTTTACTTTTTTATGTGGTTACTTAGAAAAATTAAAATTACATATATAGATTGCATCACATATCTATGAACTGTACTGCTGCAGAGCCTAAGTCTTAACTCTTAAGCAGAGAACCATTTTATTCTACGTATGCCTTTTGAGGAGATTATGAAACTTTACGTTTCATCAAAAAATTGTGTTATGAATCTTGGGTATCATAGTTCAATGAATAGATCTGAAATGAGTGTGAGGGTTTAGCTACAAATCAGACAAAGCATCCATTTACCTTCAAGTGTTTTAATAGTTCTTTAAAACAGGCTTGGACATAGCTATTCATTCAAGATGTATGATAACCTATATCTGCAAATGATAAAGTGTATTACTTGATAGTAATTTTTTCCCCCCTGGTTCTTTTATTTGAGGTGGGGCAGGGGTGGAGGGGAGTTGAGGATGGTATCATTTCAGAAAACTAAAAACAAGTTCTTTAGGTTCATTTGTCTCCTTTTCATACCATCTCTTTACTAAGAAAGCCATGACTTTTTTTTTTTTTTTTTTTTTTTTTTTGGCTGCATTGGGTCTTCATTGCTGCCCGTGGGTTTTCTCTAGTTGTGGCGAGCAGGGGCTACTCTTTGTTGTGGTACGCAGGCTTCTCATTGCGGTGGCTTCTCTTGTTGTGGAGCACGGGCTCTAGGCACGTGGGCTTCAGTAGTTGTGGCACACAGGCTCAGTAGTTGTGGCTCACGGGCTCTAGAGCGCAGGCTCAGTAGTTGTGGCGCAGGGGCTTAGTTGCTCCGCGGCATGTGGGATCTTCCCTGACCAGGGCTCAAACCCATGTCCCCTGCATTAGCAGGTGGATTCTTAACCACTGCGCCACCAGGAAAGCCCCAAGCCATGACTTTTTAACATGCATTCTGTCGAGGACAACTTAGATGTCGATTACATGTGTAATTGTGTGTATGTTAAATGTAGTTATCAAGCGGATGATAATAGGCTATTAGAATAAGTTGTAAAGTTCATAAAAGTCCGTGCAGCTTATCTGATAGGGAGAGTTTCTTTACTGCTGCTGCTGATAAAATCTAAACCAGTGGTCTTCACACTTTGGCATATGTCAGGACCACCTAGACCCATGGCTAGTGAAGTCAGGTAGCTGGGCTTCACCACCTCCCCTCCCCAGTTCTGATTCAGTATTTCTGGGGTGGGACTGGAGAATTGGCATTTCTAACAAATTCTCAGGTGATGATGCTGCTGCTGCCCTGGGGACCCCACTTTAAGAATCACTGGTCTAAACAAAGGGACTTGAAGTGTTGGGTTTTCTTCATTTGCATCAGGCCAAACTAAGCTTAGTACACTCTGTTAAAAGGTATAAGATATGGGTGGTCTTAAAAAAATCTATTACTCTTTTAATGCTGACCTAGTAGAGCTAGGACATGCTGACCCTACCCTGAAGAAACCCTGGGCTCAAAGGATGGGTGAACAGAGTAGCTGAGGAGCTCTGGGGACAAACAAGAAGGGAAAAGCCATGACTCTAAGAGTGTGCTTTTTGTCAGAGGCCTTGTATGTTCTCTTTAGTTCCCGTATTCCAAACTAGAAGAATGTTTTGATATAGCCCCCCTTCATAGAGGTCCAGTGTGACCCAGCACATAGCTCAATCCGCAGGACACATAAACTAATATTTATTATTAAACTGGGTGGCCCAGCATTACCAAGAGTTCTTAGGAAACTGTGTATCTCCTGGTACCAACACATACTTTTTTTCATAGATCTGCCTTGGAAGAACTTCCATTTTACATTGCTTTCTTTGTTTCCATAATGTTTAAACTTTAGATATCTAATTTATAGCATGGTATGCAATCTGAAGAAAAATGTACATGGCATCTTTCATGTTCAGACATCAATTCTTTCACTACATCAAAATACCAACTATACTAAGAGTGATTTTTAAACAAACATATCAGGGCATACGGCCAAATGGGGGCCATTCTTCAAACTAATCACCTTCAGAAACTATAAACTTAATCCATCGAGGCTTCCAGTGTTCAAAATGATTTTTAAACTACTGCCCTGAAATTGTTTCATGGCTCCATTTGTAAGTCATACTAGAAAATTGGTGACTTAACTCAAATGTATACCTTGTTTTCAACCAAGAACAGAGTTATGCAGCTAAATCGCCTGACTTTCTGATAAGAGTTGGCAAAAAATATGATGTTTAGCTTTTTCCAAGTATCGAATCTTACATCAGAATATAAAGATTCTGTTGACTTTGAGGGCTTTAAAAAGGATTCACCATAGATTAATTAGACAAATTACAAAGATAATTACTAAAAATATTTTTAGCTATCATAGGCATTTTTAAAATAAATGTGTGGGTCCTTCAAGGAATAGATCAAATATACTACTCCACAAAGTTCTCCCTAATCTTCCTCCTCCTTTCTCTAGGTTGGAAGTAAGTTCATTTTCCTTTGGATGTAAACCATTCCTTATCTTAACATTTCTGATGATAGAAACCCTTCTACCTTTTAGTAGAATTGTACTTTTCCTTCTATAACATCTTTAAAGGAAAGAGTACGACTCCCCCTTGTCAATTAACAAAGTGTCTTATATTTATTCTTTTATTACATAAATATTTATTCTAAGTACTGGCAATATAGCAGTGAAAAAAGATAGACATTCCACTAGAATAGACTCTCTAGGTATGGTCCCTGGGCCGGTAGCACGAGCATCAGCTTAGAAATGCAAAATTTGGGACCCTACTGCAAACCTACTGCATCAGGAACTGATGTGTGTAGAGATGGAAGAGAGTGATAAGGTCTAGCTCATCAGGGAAGACTTCCTGATGGAGCTGGGATTTAAGGGATGGGTTATAATCTAGTATGTATGAACAGAAGATCCGGAGAACAAGCCAGGAACTCGGAATAGCCAAGACATGAAATTGGAACCTGGTGTTTTGGATGCCCTCAGAGGAAACCAATAGAGAGTTAGTGAGTAGTGCGATAGTAGATTGTCTTTTGGATCAGATTACAAAAGGTTTTGAAGATCAGATTCAGAAATGTAAACTTGACTTAAGAGTCACTAGACTTTCTTTCATCTTTCTGAAATATGAACATAGAATAATAATGGCAGAGATTTAAGACTACCAATCTTATCCAATCCTTCTCCAGGATATCTTTTGCACTTGGACTATCCTTTTTAATACTTGGACTGGAGTATGGATTTGACACCCATTATCTTCTGTCATTAGAGGTACTGATATTCTTGTGTTATCACTTAAGCATAGAACCCACATCTGTTTTATATTCTTCATAGTGCTTAGTCCAGTGTCTTATATTCTGAGCACTCAGTAAATATTTTTTAAATAATTACAGGGTCATCTTATAATAACAATTTACTTATGTTGACCAAATGGTAATTTAATGCTTTCAGTTTACAAAATAATTTTCTTTGGGTTCCCACATCTGATCTTGACAACAGTCATGTGAGGTACATACTACTGCATCCTTATTTTAAAGATGTAGAAACTTAACTGTTACTTAGAACTTTACCTAGCAATGGACGCACCCGAAATACAGATACTAGTCATAATACCTAACTCTGAGCCCTTGATAGGAAGGAGACCCTTTGATAAATGCTTTATAAAATACAACATTTTATTTAATCCTTCCAACAACCCCTCTGAACTAGGCAGTGATAATGTCTGAATTTATAGCTAAAGAAACAGAGGCACAGAGAAGTTAACCTGTGTGCCCATGTTAACTGGCAGAGCCAGGATTTCACCACACATCATTTGACTCAAGCTCTTAAATTATTATTCCATTAAATAAGTTTCCCAAGGACACATAGCTAATAAGTGGCAAAGCTGTAGCCTGAAACCAGGTCTCTTGATTTTAAACTTCCCATTTCACAGTAATCACAGGTTATTGAGACCTGGACACAGTCTCCCTTGGCCTTTTTCCTGATTGTCTCTGAGTGTAACTAATTGCAATTTTGATATCACAATCAGTGCTGTGGCAACAGATGGACTATAAGGTATAAAAACTGAAGCAATTGAGAAAATGTTTCCTTTTTCAATTTGCATGGCTATAGTTAAACATCACATAAGGATTTTAAAATACACCTAGTTAGATAGGTGATGATGTATTTTCCATAAAAATGAAAGAGCCCAAATTTCTCAAACCTAAAATAATATTGGTCCATGACATTTTCCCCAAATTTTAAAATGTATTTAATATGAACAAATAGTAAATTTCATTTACTTATACGTGAGATGAATCACTTTTACTGGACAGAGCCAAACATTCTCTCTGGGTGGGCCTGTGTAGTCCAACCACATTCTTTTTTTTTTTTTAATAGGTGAAGAAAATAAAGCTCAGGGAAGACAAGGGACTCAACCAGGGTCAGATGCCTGGTTACTGGCCTAGCTTGTAATGGGACCTAGATCTTCAGAGTTTCCCTTCCAAACTGTTCTCGGCACTTCTGAGAGGCAGTAGAGTGAAGGGGTTAAGAATGCGTACTTTAATCAGAGCTTTGAGTCAGCTGTCTAATTCAACAAGTCACTGTGTAGCCTTGGACAAATTACATAAGCTCACTGTGCTTCCATTTCTGCATCACTTAAATGGCAGTAACATCACCTGTATTGTATTCTTGCATGGAATAAATTATGTATTAGTTTTTGATCATTATTTATTTTGTATGGTAATTGTTAATCTACCTTTGTTGTGTAAAATTAATTGTTGTGGTAGAAGCAGCATCTTAAGTAGAAAGAGACTCAAATTTTAGTCTAATGCTATTTATTTTTAAATGTATATCTTCATTTTTTTATCCAGGTAAAATTTATATCTTCATTTTTATCTTTGAAGGGGTTGTACTGGGTGAACTAATGGTCTGTTGTCAGATGATATTTTTTTAAAAATTGTACAGAGACAACCTTGGATAACATTGCCATTTTGATTTATGGTAGATTTGTAGTTGAATATGGATAATTTTTAGGCTGAATTCCATAGGACAGTGCAATGAGAATTTTCCTGATCTTTTTTGGTGCTCACTGAGTTCTTATACTAAATCGGGAAATGCACTCTTCAAATATTTAGTTGGCTGGAATTCCACTTATTCATTATTATTAAAAGGGCCTGCCTGAACTTTGACTGTGGAGGATCCAGGCTTAGACAACAGCGTGTTGGTCTGGCACATGGGATACCTATTTGAGCTTACAGTCGTGTCCAGCATGTCATTAGGACTACTACTTTCGAGCATTCACTGGCAGACAGAGGCCATTTATTCAAACGTGGAAAAGCAGAACTAATTGGACACGAAGCAGAGCTCCCTATTCCTGCTTCAGGCTGTCACCGGAAAGAACACCGAGGAAGGAAGTGTCCTCATAAACTGTGGAAACCTACAAGCCCTGAAAAAGACATACTGTTTAAGATTAACAACTTGTGAATCTTTTTTTCTGTAACCAGAACAATCCAATACCCAACCTTCAGAGAAATGTCAGAACTGCCATTCACTTCAGAATTTAGGCTGCTACCTCTCTTCTGAGGCTCGATGGGCCTGTAGAACGAGCCTATATTTATACCAAGTTACAGGAAAGAGGTCTTTCTGAAATATTTGATTGGGGGCTCAGATTGTTAAAAGCGACAACAACAAAAACCAGCGTGACAGAATGTATTTTGGATTTTTTATCAATTTGAACGATCCTTGAAAAACATTACTTCGGAGTGTCAGTTCAAATTTGCCATCAAACAATTAGATCCCCCAGAGTCACACATGAGATAAACATGTAAAATACAATGTTTATAAGAATGTGGTAACTAGTGCTTCTTGGTACAAGTACAGAAACCAACTCCAACCTTGATAAGCAAAAACAGGGGATGGTATTTTAATGCTACGCTGTTATCTCTCAGAACCCACAAGCAATGTATTTGTCTGCTTGGGCTGCCATAACAAAATACCATAGATTGGGTGGCTTCAACAATCAGATTTTATTTTCTCACATTTCTGGAGGCTAGAAGTCTGAGATCAAGATACTGGCATGTTTGCTTTCTCCAAAGACCTCTCTCCTTGACTTGCAGATGGCCACTTTCTAGCTGTATCCTCACATGGCCTTTCCTTTGTGAGTGTAAATCCCTGGTGTTTTCTTCCACTTCTTATAAAGACAGCAGCCATATTGGATTAGGGCCCCACCCTTATATTTCATTTAACTTTAATTACCTCTTTAAAGTAATAAAGAGGTCACCTTGGAGGTTAGGGCTTCAACAGCAAATTCAACATATGAACTTGTGTATGTGGTGGTGATGGTGGCGGGACACAGTTTAGTCCATAACATGCAGTAATGCCGTCATCTTCAGGAAAACAAAGAATTGGCAATTGTAATGCATTCAGGATGCTCTATTCCCATCTTTCTTCCTCCTCCCCCCCGCCCCCCACTCCCACTCTGCTTGGAGAACCAGATTGCTCTGATTTCTCTCCCAAGTCCACTGCCATTTAAGGGGCTCTTCTACAGTCTTTTGATTTACTTGCTACAGATTTTCCCAGAGAGAATGATTTGTTTTCTGGGTACCAATTCCAGCTTCCTGGGAGAGAGAGGTGTAGCTCTCTTCTGATGTCCATCCATGATTCAATACAGTACGGGAAAGGGAGTGGATCCAGGGTGATAGTGAAACTCTTTAACAACTCTATGTGGGCGCCCAGCAATCAGCTGGAGTGGGAGGGACTCTACAGACTGTTGCAGTGTCAGGAGTTAACCTCCTTTACCTGCTGGCATGCAGAGGTCCCTGACAACACACCTCCCACTGGAGAGAGTTTTCCTACAACATTTCTCTAGGTCACTCCCTCTGTCTCTGTAAAAACAAAATGCTAATGCCAAAAATGGGTAATTTTCATAGAAATTTTAAATATTGATTTACAGATAGGAAAAGAGTCTGGAATCAAACAGTAAAGAAATATTCGGCCACTCATTCACGATCTTCAGAAAGCTCACGCATATATAATGTATGATTTTCTTGAAGATGAATAGAGCGTATATTTTAAAATATCTAACTCTTCTATCTGTCATATAAAAATATTGCTAATTCTCTTCCTGGCAGTTTAATGGTACAGTAATGAATAGTAACAATTCTTCCATTTATCATCTTCCTCACTACCATCTGACATTCACCTTGAAATAGCTGCACACACTTTCTGGCACAGCGGTACAGTGAGCGATGTCCTCTCACTCACCTGCAGGTGTTTGCCAATTCCCTCCTGGCTCTGGGGAACAAAGCCAGTGCCTGCAGGGAAACAGGGAAGTTCCAATGACCGATTCCTTTGGAGCTCAGTCTTTTGTTAGCTCTGAAAATGGAACCGTGCGTGTTAGCCCATGGCCTGTGAGGGGTCCGGGAAAGAGAAGCTGATACCTGCAGGGAGAATCAAGAAGCAGTTTCTCTGCCAGTTTAGTGGTCTGGGGTCTGCTGCAAAGGTCCCAGGATTGAGCAATTGTTGCAGGCATTCATTCTCACCTGCAGGACTTCCACAGGGAGGCCAGTTTCCAAGAAATCCTCCTGAGAGCAGGTGTCTGCAGATGGGGTGGAAGAGGTGGAGGAGGGCAGGAAAATGTATGCATCTCTGACAGGAAGGAAACTTACCTCACTCATTTCAGATCAGCAATGGCCTGAATAACTCTTTAGGAATGCTGTTATTCATTATTCAGCTAAAATTGATTCAGCACCTATTCCGTAAATATTTATGGAGCATGTGCTCTGGGGAAGGTAGGCACTGCATTTGCCACTGTGGGGTTTAAATGTGAACTGAAATGTGACCCCTGCTTTAGTAGAACTTTTCACTAGAAAGTTTTATTAGCTTTTCTCTGGAACTTTTCCTGAGGATTTATGGTGTTCAGATTCAAATTTGTGGCAAAAGAACAGCTGTGCCTGCAAGGAGTTTCCGTTCTGTCAGACAAGATAGAGAATACAGGATTCGAGCAGACAGTTTCCAGATGCATTTTTGATTAGTTTGATTTCCTGAGAGGTATATAGAAAATGAAAATATAACTACTGTTTACCCATTGACCCTCTTGCTGAGGTAGAAGATGAAATTTTTTTCCTTATTACTAAGAAAAGGGACTGTTATTTCTCTTTACCATGCTAGGTCCTCTCTCTCTCTCTCTCTCCATATATATTTTATATATGTGCGTATATGTATATATACACATATATACGTATATGTGTATGTATATGTATATACACACATATACATATGCATATGCATATATGTATCTATGTGTATATATATGTTATTACTTAACACTGATTGCATTTGACTTGAAGTCAGTATAATGGACAGCCCTTCATGTTCCTCTCTGCCTAGACCCTGAGGATGTGGGCAAGGCTCTTTCTTGGTGGATAGTACATCATTGCCAGGCCATTTATTCAATGAGCATCTTATTATTTTCTGATTAGTCCTTAAACTCTAACCTTAAAACAAAGCATGATTTCTTGAGAACAGTATTTAAGTACAGCATGGATAAAATATAACCAAACTTATTTCTTAGTTAAATTAAGTATTGCAACTAAATTCAAATGTTAATTGTACTTCGAGGAAATGGTACAAACATGAGTTTATCTTTGACCATGAGTCTGTGCTCACAAGTGAAGCATCATAATAACTTACTCACCAGGGACAGTAGCATCAAGCCTCTGTTAATGCCTTGATACATCGTCCTGTTTTTGTGGGGCTCAGTAATTGGTTATGTCATTTGAGGACTTTGCTTCTTCCTAAGATGACCTTCCTTATTCACATACTTCCTCCTGGATTAAAAAAAAAATTTTTTTTCTCTCTCCTGTTTCTGTAGCTGCTTTCCAACCTCCTTCTTTCACTCAGAGTATAAGCACGTATGTTTCCTATTGTTTAGGTAGAAAAGAGTCCTAAGCTCCTAGAAAGAACAGCACCATAGGAAGCAAAATGAAATCCCCTTCCCTTTGGTTTCCCTCATGGTGGCTCCAAGTTCTGATTGCTTAGCTCAAAGTGTAGCATTTTTTGCCTTCTTCCCTGAGAAGACATCAGCAATTTTCCTGCATGAGGGAGGCGGCTGTCAGTAACTGTGGGTGGCTGAGTGAGAAAGCAGATGAGATGCGTTGCTGTAAAAGTTAAATTAGGAGAAGAGTGAGTTGTGAGTGAAGATAGAAGTAAATACTTTAGTAGATAGATCCAGAATGGCAAAGATCACGATAAACCACAGTGGCAATAGGTTTATATTCTTTTCTTCTTTCCTCTCTCAGTAGTCTTTCCATTTCCAGCTATGGATTAAAATTATTGTCCACTGTTAATGCTTACAATATTATTTGGAAAACTAAGGGCTTAATATACAGCCCTTAGTTTTATATATAATATATATATATATTATATATATATATATATATATATATATAAAATATATAATAGAATATCATTATACAACCCCAGGTGTATTTTTGTAAATGTGGCTCTAAAAGATTATTTAATATGCATCCCTACGACCTAAAAGAGAGCCATGTGAATCCAAGCTATTATTGTTACAATTACAATGCCCCGCACGGTACTAAATGGTTTATACAGAACTGCTCGTTCAACCCCCGTAATAACCTTCTGAGGGTTTTTTGATAGATGAGGAAACTGAGGCACCGTTAGTTACCTAGACAGTTTTCTAGATAGGCTAGATCAGGTGCCCAGGGTTTTACGGCAAGTAAGAGACAGATATGATTTCAGGCAGTCTGACTAAGAGAAATAGAGTATTCCTGAAAGCTGTAACTTATTTTCTGCACTTAGAATACATGTTTTACTCCCCCAAAGGAAAAATTCTGTTAATTTCACCACCAGCCAAATATTTCTAACTTTTCTTGCCCTGTCAGCTACCTGTCAGTTTTGTAAAGAAATGCAGCATAAAACTGACAGGAAGAAGCTCTGAAATCTATAACCACATGACAGAATATTGAAAAATCCTCGCAAAAGCTTATTTTGTCATTTATTGGATAGCACTAAAACCAGCTGCCAGTGGCACAGGTGATTTAATAGACACCATTTAGCTAATGTTATTTTGCCAAGAAAATTCACTGTGCTGAATTCTTTTCTAATCTTTTGTGGCTGCTTACTTATAGAAAAGTGTGCCTAGAAACTAAATTATCTCACAGAGGAGAAAAGTAAAACAGAGATGGCTATTAATTTAAGCTGTTTCTCATTGCAACTATCACTCTGAAGAAATATATATGGAGTAAGGTATACATGAGTCTTTGCTAAATGGAAACACTTAAAGTGGTCCATTTCATGTTTGGAAGTTCAAAAGGCATTGTTTATCAATAGGGTATTAAAATGGATTGAATATTTTCTAGCTTTAAAAGTAGGATGATGAATGTAAAAGAGTTTTGCAGACTCTAAAACATTATGCAGGGACTTCCCTAGTGGCACAGTGGTTAAGAATCCGCCTGCCAATGCAGGGGACACGGGTTCGAGCCCTGGTCCGGGAAGATCCCACATGCCGCGGAGCAACTAAGCCCACGCGCCACAACTCCTAAGCCTGTGCTCTAGAGCCCGCGAGCCACAACTCCTGAAGCCCGTGCACCACAACTACTGAAGCCCGCGTGCCTAAAGTCTGTGCTCCACAACCAAGGCAAGCCACCGCTATGAGAAGCCCGCACACCGCAACGAAGAGTAGCCCCCACTCGCCACAACTAGAGAAAGCCCACGCGCAGCAACGAAGACCCAACGCAGCCAAAAATAAATAAATAAATTTAAAAAAAACAAACAAACATTATGCATACCTCAGGCGCATATAGATTTATGTAATGCAAGTGATTATGTTTGGTGTGTTAGTATTGGGTCAAACTAGTATTTGTGCAGTGCAGCAATATTATTATATAGCTTCCAGTGTCTCTTCAGAAAAAGGCATCCAAACATTATTTAGAATGCCAAATTTTATTTAGCACCTGAAAGACAGCCACTTAAATCTAATAGATCCTTGTACTCTGTTATTTTTATTTCTTCCACTTATATAGTGCTTTATCATATTGGATGTTTGGATTTCTTCACACAGAGAAAGAGTGGCCAGAAACCCCATGTATACAGCATGGGAGAGCATCAGTTATCCTCCTGCAGTGACCCTCAATCGTGTAGAAGACTAAAGCACATTCAGCGCAAAGAGAGGAGGATGAAAAAAGAGGGCAGTAGAAAGGAGTAGGGTTTTAGAAGAGAAAAGGGTCTCTCTCTTATCTCTTGAAAGACAGAAAAAAATTTCTTAGAAGGCAAAGAAATCACATAGAAAAGTAGACAGAAGGATGTGCTAGGTGCTAAGAGCAAAATTTTTGTGTGCTGCAGTATGTACCGCCCATTTCAGAGAATGGCACATAACACTGATAATGATCATGACACCTTCCTGTAGTCAGAGAAAGACTGAACCATCCTTACCCTTATTACTTGGCGCAGTAGTTCTGAAATGTTGGGAGGCATCGTTCATTGTAATCACAAATGCTAGAAACAACATATATTTCAGCAATGAATTAGATGAATTACATTTATTATAGCTATATATCATATAAAAGTATAATGTCTTATAGAACTACATGCAACTGTTTTAAAAATGAGGACATCTGTATGTGTACTTATGGAATAATCAACTATAGATATGTTTTAGTGAAAAAGAGCAAGTGACAGGCCAATGCTATTGTATGTCCCCATTCTTTTTTACCCCTCTCCCCCTGCAATGGGCTGTGTATACATATATGAGATATTATACTGATATGTTATAAGGCATTTCTCAAAGGATATCTAATAAACAAATAATTTCAGTTTTCTATGAGTAAGAAGCCTAGAGAATAGGATAAAACAGGTTTCTTTTTTCAAGGTATGTCTTTTTTTTTTTTTTTTTTTTTAACTGTTGAACTTCATCTACCCTGTGCTCTTCATCCTCTCCCCTGAAAAGCACTCCATTAGGTACAGCTTAGTGTCCAGTTTTCTACTGTTTGTCAAGCTTCATAGATAAATTGACAAACTTAAAAAGATTCTCAATCAAATTATCATGCATCAGCAATCCTGTAGGAACTTGCTACAGTATAGATTACCTGGGTCCCCTCCAGGAGGGTTAAATCAAAAACTCTGGACACAGAGCTCTGGAATCTGCATTTGGAGTGAACATCTGGAATCAAGCCCTCGGTGGTGGTGGGGGGTCTATAGACTTCACCTGTAAAAAAAAAAAAAAATTATTTATTTTTTATTGAAGTATAGTTGATTTACAATGTTGTGTTAGTTTCAGGTGTACAGCAAAGCGATTCAGTTATACATATATAAATTATTTTTCAGATTCTTTTCACATATAGGTTATTACAAAATATTGATTATATAGTAGGTCCTTGTTGGTTATCTATTTTATATGTAGTAGTATGTATCTTTTATTCCCAAATTCCTAATTTATCCCTCCCCACACCTTTCTCCTTTGGTAACCGTAGGTTTGTTTTCTATGTCTGTGATAGGCTTCACTTTGAGACACATTCGATTTGAGTTCGTGGAAGGCATGTACTCATGTGGAGGACATTTACGTGTACTAAATGTAATTGCTCCACAGTGAGTGTTTCAATAGCCTAGAGAGATGTAAATTTACAATGACCACATTAGAAAAAGCATGTTAAAAATAGTAATTATCATTATCATTATTGTTACTATTTTTAGAACTTCTATCCTATTGATTTCCTTTCATCTAGAGGGAGGGGAGATATCACCCTTGTGTTTATCATCTCACCTGGATACACCTTGCTTTGCCTCTGAGGGAATGATGTAAAGAGCCCTGATATGGACAATCAGAATGAGAAAATGTTTGAAACTTTTCTTAGAAAACCTGCTAATATGCATATTACCTTTAATGATAATCACTGAAAATACAGATGTTCTTATACATGCTTGTGTGAACTTTCCTTTCCCAGGCCTTTTGCAAACTTGTCATTAGACAATTTGAGTCTTGGAAGCTCACATCTACTGGAATTATTAGGATGCCCAACCATTCCATCTCCTCTTCCCAAACCTCACTTTCCATGAAGGCTGAGGCTTTGCCTTGTGAATGTCAAGCATGTCTCAAAGTGACTGTCCTATATTCTTTGGTTTGCAGCCTGCCTGATGAACCCTGATCACCATTTCTCCTGGTGAAATGAGACACTTCACTGTTTTCTTTTCTTCTACCACCTGCTGCTACCACTGCTTGCTTCTTGTCAGTTTCTATCTCCCACTGCCACGGGAGAGCAGGAGAGGATTTGCCTCCCACAAGTAATTAAACATTTTGTTACATTATCAGTCAGAACCCTAGCTCTTCTAGTTTACAAACCTTTATCCTTGGTTTCTGGTAATTGTCCTGGAGGATATTTGAGAGGGTCCATCTTCTAGTCAAACATAGCGTTCCCTGCCGTTCTCAAACACATTTTTTCAAAACTAAGACCGGGTATCTGGACATTCATGTACCCCAAGACTTCTGTGATGTCTTTGGTCTTCTAGGACCTAACCATCTGCCCCAAATCTTTTTAAACATTTTGCCCGGGATGTCTCTTGGAAACAGGTTTCCAGGTCACTTACTGTGATAAGCCAGCCTCCCCAGACCGAGCCTATTGATGAGCTTCTCTGGTTTCCCGACTGTACTATAATAGGATGTATTGTAACAAGTGCAACATGTGTTTCCATGTAATTGCTATCATTCATTGGGTTGCCTAGGTAACAAGCACTATGTGAACTGTTAGAATCAGTATGGATATAGCTGCTGAGTTGTTAACACTAAGAACTATGCATTATTCAGCAAGCTGTTTTCTTTGCTTACCTAGTTATGTAGCTTTTCTTCTTTAAAAGGACAAGTGATGCTCTTCCAGTTTCGTGGGAAGCATATTTAATAAGATAGTCCCCAGTAAACAGAATGGATTTGCTCCAGAAAAGCTGCCTGTATACTGAATTCTGTTTTCCTATTGACATCCATTATAAAAATGGAATTATTATTTTGCGATTTTTGTTGTTTCTCATAAAATATCATTTACAGGTAATAATGCAGCAAGCTTAAAAATAACCTGTGGAAAAGGTAAATTTATATTTTTATAGGAGTATTAATATTAGGTAAATAGCAACATGGAAATGCAGGATTTCTCAGGTTGTTTTTCTTATTTTCTCCAATAGGTTAAGGGTTCAAAGAAGGAAAAAGCAGCCCTTGCAAAGAAAGCTGATTGATCAAGTTTCTGTGTATGCATTTTTTTTTTCTTTTAAATATTCTAAAGTAGAAAAGTTCAGAGTTCTGTGTGGTTGCTCAGATCCTGTTTCTACACATGTTTCATTAGGAATGGATAGGCTGAAAGTAAGTTGAAAGGAGAGGACATGATCAAATACCAAACAATAGCCTATTGTGGCAATCATTTTGCAATATTTATACATATATCAAATCATAATGTTGTACACCTTAACCTAATACAATGTTATATGCCAACTATATCTTAATAAAACTGGGAGAAAATTAAAAGTAAAATTATTTTCAAAAACCAAACAAATCAATAACAGCCATTCAGTTTATAGCAATTGTTCATTTGGAAACCTTGACACAACGCAGACTGAAAGCATCCTGTGAATTTTAATGTGAATTTTAAGTTTTTGTACTTGGGACATAATAACAGCAAATACTTGGATATTAACTGTGAACAGCACATTGAAACATTCGTCCTGTGACTGAGTGCCTTCCTTTGAGGAGCTTGCTGTTTGGAAGTAAAAATGTAAGAATATTTTCTAATTATCTTTTGATTAAATACTCCAGGATTTAATGAGTCCTGACTCATACCATATTCTGAGCTGATACTTCCATCCTAGAGCTGGGAATAAATAGATCAACCCATTCCCCACCTTCAAGGAACTATGAGTCTAGCAGGAAAGCTAGAAAATAAACAAGCACTATTCACAAAGGGTGATGACTGCCAGAACATGAGAAGTTCAGGGTGCTATTATTATTAGTTCTTAAGAGTGTCACACACACAAAAAAAATAAATAAATAAAAAACAACTTTCCACACAACACGATGCTGAGACCCAAAGTATGGATAGGAGCTAACTAGTTAAAGATGAGGTCAAGAGTATTACAGGCAGAGGGAAAGAAAGGTGCAGAGCCCAGAGTCAGATACAAACGGGGCATTGCAAGCAGCCAAGGGCACCTCCCAGATAATATTCTGACAGTGACGGGCGAGTCTGTTAATAACCCACTGCACTACTGTGTTAACAGCTGGGAAATGCCAGGTCTTCATCCAGCGCTATTGCTAAGCATCTTTCTACTGCTATTACATCCCTTAGGAAAATCAGTATTAAATTTGTGTTCACAAATCACATGGGTTTAAGATGGAATTAAAAGTAGTGCTTTAGTACCTAATTTCTGGTTTCCTTTCTCTGTTGACTTCCCCTGAAGTAAAGGTAGGACAGTTTTCGTTAATAACATTGCTTTCTCTAAAGTATGCAGAGAGGAGGGCTTGGCAGGCAATGTGAACACGCTGATGGGCAGTAGGGTTCCAAATGGTTCTTCCCATGAAAGCACCCTCAGGGCAATGTGCCTTGGTCTGAAAATAGAGCAGATTCAGGCCTAAAATGACCAGGAAAGCAGATGGAAGGCAAAAAACAGGCATTCCCTCGCCTTTCCGCCTCCCTCCCCCAACTCTTTGTGTCTGCTTCTGTTCCTGTGAATAGATGAACTCTGAATAAGCTTAGGCAGTAGTTTGTCAGCAGTGGCTGAAGTTTGGGGAGGCCAAGGGACGGGATTGTCAAGCTAGGGAGGGGATTCAGAGCCTAGAGGACAGCTAATCATCTTTGAAAACTCGTCACTGTGCTGATATAATATAAATGTAGATTTGTTGGCAAGTCCCTAAATCAGAGTATGAGATTTATGATCGTCAAGGAAGAAGGGAAGCATCTTTAGAAATGAAAGAATAATGAGCCTATGATCAACAGCATGGACAGCAAATTATAAGCCTTAGACATGTAAGTCTTCCTTGTCTCCTGCCTTGATTATTATTGTGTTTTTCTAATCCCTCTTCCTGTCTCAGATCTCTTAGTCCTACCCTTCCTTCATTTGTTTATGTATATTTTCATCAAACGTTTATCATCTCTTATGCCCTAGATATTCTGAGTGCTGAAATGAAGCTCCTTTTCTCACCCAGTTTACGTTCTGGTGGGAGGGAAAGGAGGGAACAAACAGCAAACTGATACCTTAGAGTGATGATAATAATTTCCAATTATAATGAATGCTATCAAAAGAGTATGAGTGAGTGTAACTGATTCGTTATTTTGGAGCAGGTAATTAGGAGAGGCTGCTCTGAAAAGGTGGGTTTTAAGCTGAGACCTGAATGCAAAGATCAGAGATAACAGTATTCCTGGCAGAGACCAATTAGTTTAAAGTCACAAGGTAGGAAAGGAAACAATGTGGAGAGTTCAAGCAAAGGCCAATGTAGCTGTGCTCTGTGGGCTGGAAGGGCGGGGTAGGGAGTGGTCTGAGACAAGGTCACAAACTAACTATAGTTTGTAGGTTTTGTCAGAGGGATAAGGAGTTTGGATTTTGTTTTTAGCGTAAGGGAAAGCCACAGGGGCATTTTAAGCAGACAAGTAATAACATACTGTATTAACTATATTTTAAAAATCATGTTGTATAATAGACATCTATGAGTCCATAATTAAATAAATGATTGAATAAATAAATATGGGAGAAGAGGCAAATATTTCTTTTCTTTTTTTTTTTTTTAAACATAGAAAGTCTCTCCATTTCAACTCTTTTTTTTTTTTTAATTTTATTTATTTATTTATTTATGGCTGTGTTGGGTCTTCGTTTCTGTGCCAGGGGAGGGCTTTCTCCAGTTGCGGCAAGCGGGGGCCACTCTTCATCGCGGTGCGCGGGCCTCTCACTATCGCGGCCTCTCTTGTTGTGGAGCACAGGCTCCAGACACGCAGGCTCAGTAGTTGTGGCTCACGGGCCTAGTTGCTCCGCGGCATGTGGGATCTTCCCAGACCAGGGCTCGAACCCGTGTCCCCTGCATTGGCAGGCAGATTCTCAACCACTGCGCCACCAGGGAAGCCCGAGGCAAATATTTCTTGCAGATAAATTCAAAACAATAAATGTAGGTCTATCCTCCTCCAGGAAGTAGACCTTAATTCCTCTCCTTTTGAGCATGGGCTAGATTTAATGATCTGCTTCTAATGAACAGAGTATGAAAAGGGAAAAATAGTAACTTTGGAGTGAAGAAACTCAGCAGACACCACCAGAACCAAGTGATAGAGGTTAACATGACCAGATATGAGTCTGGTCATATTAGACATTCATATAAATGAATGTCATGTACTATTATAGATTGAATCTGTGTCCCACCAAGATTTATCAGTTGAAAACCTAACGGTATTAGGAGGTGAGATCTTTGGGAGGTGATCAGGAAATCAGAGAAAAGCCCTCATGAATGGGATTAGTGCTTTTATCAAAGAGGTCCTGAGATCTCTGGTCTCTTCTGCCACGTGAAGAGATAAGAAGTCTGAAGCTCAGAATAGGGCCCTCACCCAGTCATGCTGGCACCCTGATCTCAGACTTGCAGCCTCCAGAACTATGAGAAACAACGTTCTGTTGTTTATAAGCTACCTGTGGTATTCTGTTATAGCAGCCTGCGCTAAGACATATTACCCCTGACGTGATATGATGAGAAGGACATTTCATTTCTGGTAATCGTCCCTCAAATCTATAATCATGAGAAGACATCAGACAAACCCAAACTGAGG
This sequence comes from Balaenoptera ricei, assembly GCF_028023285.1. Taxonomy (NCBI): domain Eukaryota; kingdom Metazoa; phylum Chordata; class Mammalia; order Artiodactyla; family Balaenopteridae; genus Balaenoptera; species Balaenoptera ricei. The sequence continues at coordinate 40,735,409 of NC_082654.1, forward strand.
TGCATTATATAAAGTACCTGACCAGTGCTCCTCAAAACTGTCAAGGCCATGAAAGATCAAGGAAAGACTGAGAAGCTGTCGCGGATTGAACAAGACTATGGAAATACAGCAGCTAAATGCAACATTATATCCTAGATTGAATCTTGAGACAGAAAAGGGGTATTATTGGAAAAACTGGTGAAATCTGAATAAAGTTTGCTGTTTAGTTAATAGGAATGTACCAGTTTCTCAGTTTTGATAAACATACCATGATGATGTTAAGATGTTAACATTGGAAAAGTGGATGAAGGTTATACCGGAACTCTCTGTACCATATGTATAACTTTTCTGTAAATCTAAAATTATCCCCCCAAAAAAAAGTTGAAAAAAAGGAAATAAAGGATTCTAGCTTCTCTGTGATGAATAGCCTGAGGCTGGTGTACAAGAGTGGAAGCAGGGAGCCCAGGGAGGACCGGGGCTACTGGATGTTCTAGATGAGAGATGGTGGTGATCAGGCCGAGGAGGCTCGTGGTGGAGATGGAGGGAAGGACATATACTTGGTATTGTTTTGGAAGTGGCCAAGAGAGGACTTGGTGATGGGCTGGATGGGAGTGATGGCATAGGGAGGAGGGGGAGGGGGAGGGGAAAAAAGATACTGCGGTAGGAGTTATTTCCCTGAAAGAGAGATATAATGATACCGATTTTCATTTTAGAAACCTTCATTAGTTTCCCCTGAAAATATGAAACCAAACTCTTCATCCTGACCGACCAGACCCTCCATAATTCAGTCCCTACTTATAGTTTTTATGTCATACGCACTGCATCTCCTACACGCAGACATGGTACACTTAGTGTTCCAGTTACGAGTCTTCTCAGACTCAGCTGGAGTTAATTTTCTACCTCTTTTAAAACAGCAGAACATGCTCATGTTGTATTATGAGGTGATAATAATGATAAGAGTAATAATAACAAAACTTTTTTTTTTTTTAATAGTGTGCCATATCCTGTGCTAAGAGTTTTACCTCTATCATGACATTGGCTCTCAACAAGTCTTATGAGGAGAGTGCTTTTCTTTCCTCGGTCTATACCTGGAAGAGCTGATCCTTAGCGGTGGGACATCTATATAATTTATTGTCCAAACGAAAAAGGGAGCACTATTGGCATGTACTCTGGGACAACAGGTATAAACCAAGGCTGTTCAGGGGAAACCAAGACACATGACCCCACAAATTGGTGTGAAGATCAATTTGCTAAAGGTCACATGGTTAGCAAGTGACACAGCAGAGCTTTTAAACTATTAATATTCTCATTCCAAAATCACTGTTTTTAATAGTTATATCAGTACTCTCTTGGTGCTAGATTATGGGTTTGGGTAAGTGACCTGATCTCTCTGAGCCGTGCATTTGTCATCAGTAAAAATGGTGTTGCTGGGACTTGGTGAAAGTTCAATGAGATGGTTACTAAAGCGCCTACCAAGGGTGAAAACTCAATAAATGAGGGTGGCGGGGGTTTGTGGCTTAACCCTAACCATCTTCTTTGGCCCTAAATAGTATTTAGCACAATATTTTGCTGGTAGATGGTGCTAACTTTAAAATAAATACTACTTAAATGTACTCTAGGACTCTAACATCAAGAATTAGGTTCATGGGCCAAAGGAGTGATCAGGAACTACACTGAATCCAAGTGGATTTTGGGGGATGTTTCCCAATAACAGAGACTCCCCCTCCCCCCATCACAGTTGCTTCAGAGCCAGAGCCAAAACAAGAAAAATATTTGGTAGGGAAGTGCTGTGGAAATTCCATATTATTTGCCACAATAAACTGAGCAGCTAACTTTGGATTCATTACTTCAAGTGCAGGACAAGGTATCAGGGGGTTCTCTTCAGTGCATGAGTACACGAGTCTTACCCCCCGTTACAATTTGCTGCTAACTGAATTAATAATGCGTCTTTTTTTCCCCCTAAATATTTTAACCGGCTGAGTAGCCTAGACAGAGTAGAGGCTGTTGTTAATATTACCAGTGGTATTTCCTTATGTTATCAGGTTGTCCATGTGTGAAATCCCAACACTAAATATTAACCATAAATGCTTTACTGAATCTTCACTCTGTAACCATATAATCTGACCCGATGCATTTCCTCCAGGGGCCACCTTTGCCATTTTCAATAAAGTAGTTTAGCTGGAAGCATGTATGTTTTGCCTTGCCTTCTTCAGGGCAGGATTATACTTTAGAGTTTTCATGTCAATGCAAATAATAACATTAAATTATTCATGAAATAGTTTTCAGTTATGGATGTTTGCCGTCAAAATTCCCTTCCAAAAATCTTTCATGTGATTTTTATTATTCGAATCCAAACTGTGCAATACTCACCTTCTATTTGCAAGATAATATACCTGGTGCTTTAGTTAATATGGAGAATATAAAACATGATCCCTGCCCTCAAGGAACTTACTGTGTAATTATATTTATTTTTATATTTTGTTAAAACTTATTAAATATCTACTGTTTAATAGTGTTTTTACATGGAATAATTTCTTTATAGTTTGTAACAAACTCATTATCTAGATGAGGTTATATCTATTTTGCATATTATTACACCAACCATCTGAGAGGCAAAATGCTGTACCTCTATGGCAAAGAAAGCATTTATTTATTTGTATTTATTTATTTATTTTTTAAATAAATTTATTTATTTTTATTTATTTATTATTTTTGGCTGCGTTGGGTCCTTGTTGCTGCGCGCGGGCTTTCTCTAGTTGCGGCGAGTGGGGGCTGCTCTTCGTTGCAGTGCGCAGGCTTCTCTTGTTGCTGAGCACAGGCTCTAGAGCGCGTGGGCTTCAGTAGATGTGGCGCGTGGGCTCAGTAGTTGTGGCACACGGGCTTAGTTGCTCTGCGGCACGTGGGATCCTCCTGGACCAGGGCTCGAACCTGTGTCCCCTGCATTGGCAGGCGGATTCTTAACCACTGCGCCACCAGGGAAACCCCAAAGAAAGCATTTAAATCCAGGCTACCTTTTGGTTCCAGGGCAAATATTCTATATGGAAAACTATAGTTTGTTTTCATGGAGCAAGCAGAGCAATAGAAAAAATATATATGCATAGATTCATCTCTAGAGTTCTATCTACACTTTCTCAATGTTGATAGTCTGGAGTTGTAAAAACATTCATAGACATAATAGAGTTATATCTCACTTATTTCTTTGTCTAGGATTGCTTTAATGTTAAATCTTCATCTCATACAAAGTGAGAATTCATGTTAAGTAAACAAGTAGAATTCCTTCTGCCTGTTCCGTATCTCTCCAACCATATCCTATGGTTCCACCAGCCCTTGGTTTAGAAGCTGCTTCTTTCATGAAAATATGATAGCTTCAGGTTTTGACTCTTATCTTCTTTTGGTATGGAGAAAAATGTAAGTGCTAACTTGTTTAAGTTGATGTTTATGAATATGTGGTCACCATACCTGAATATGCTGTTTTGAGCCTCTGTCTATATAAGGTAGATATTTTGAGGTGTTGTAATAAACCTGATGAATTGAGTTGGCAGTTAACTATAGGCAGGATCAAGTGTATGTCAGTCTAATAGGCTCTAATGAGTTGAACCAGGATTCTGTTGACTTTAGTGTTTTCTTTGGCAGACTATACTCACTAGTTTTAGGAACTTCTGTTATTTGAATGAAGCCGAGACCTCTCTAATAGATGAAGGTAGAGGCAATACCTCGAATCTATACCTTACATCTTAACTCTCAGCTTAGAACAGCAGTTCAGTGGGCTGTTAGCTGGCTGTAAGATTTATGTCGCCTAGTAGAGTAGTAATTGTACTAAGGGTAAATGACTATTTCAACCCATATGATTGCCTTTTGAAATTAAGAGTTTCAAGGACGTTGTTATGTTTTAATATATTGAGACCTAAAAGAGTATTCATTAATATGTATGCCTTGATATCATGGCCCAGTTTAAAACTCAATTCAGACGAAGCCCATGTGCCCTCAGAGATAAATGCTTCTCTCCGAATTGCCATATGTAACAAAAATGAAAAGCAGAAATGATAGCTTGTCTTCTCTGCAGTTTTAAAGTCTTTCTTTGATGAGTAGTTGACTTTTGTCCTATTTCAAAAACATTAACTTTGGAGTCTAAAACTTAACCACATAGAGGGAAAAGAGAGATCCTGTTTATAGAAACTTGTTTTCCATACTCAGTGTAGCACATTTCACCTGGGAAACTTTATGTAGAATCTATAGAATGCTATTCATAGATCATTCAGAAGTACATTAAATTAGGGATTTCCTTTCACCCTTTGATGAGAGAAAGTGCTAAATATTTAATTCTGTGTTTCTCTTTGCACATGTACCAACTAAACAGTGCCTATAACACTTCCAAATTATTTTAAAAATAAGCTTCAAAAAAAATGAATTGGAAGACGTTATAAATCTATGGAAAATACTTTTTAAGTAAAAAACATACCTCGTAAAAATATGCTTGATGCAAAAACAGTAGAATTATTCTGTTTTATGTACAAAGAATAATAAAAGCCTTCATCATGCGTTGTGTTGACATAACCTTTATCACATCTGCTCAGCAACTGTGGTGCTTTGTCAGGAAACCTTGCTGCAAAAGGGTGATACCTATTAAATGTTCATCATCCCTTCTTTCCAACTTCTGAAACTGTTTAGGGATGGTGCCTCAGTTAAGACTGAATAAGGTAAGGAACAATCAGGTAGTGGCTACCTCCAGTGTCAGGAGTGAAATAAGGAATGGAAAGGAAAAATGATATAATTCCAAATGTTGCACAGAAAGCTCTATTTGTACCAATACGTTTTTGGAGCCACTTTTAAGCTTAATAACTCAAGTTACTGAATAAAGTAAAATTGCAGTCTTTTCTTTCTCTGGTTGGCGACTATGTAGTGAAATTTAAATACGAGCCAAGGAATGGCTTGATGTTGGCATTTTAAGAGAAAAGAAAAAGGGGCAGTGATGACTGTAGGCACCAGTCTATAGAACATCGATTATAGATCATATCCTTTACGTATGTCAGTTCATTTAATATTACTCTGACTCTGCAATGTAGATTATGTCCCCATTTTGCAAAAAACAAAAAAGAGAGTCTAAGAGCAGTTAAATGTTTTATCCAAGGTTAAAGAGCTTTTAAGAGGTGAAGTCAGATTTAAACTAGTTCTCTCTAAAATGTCTACTTTTCCCACTATATTACTGTAACTCTATATAACCCATAGACTCAGTAATTTGCCCTGTTAGAATTCAGTGTTTACTGAATTAATTAATTAATTTCAATGTTTTCTGTTGATAATAGTGAATAAATATTATTCTTCATTGGGGGTCTTATTTGATTCCTGGATTGAGGGCTGCGTTCACAAAGCCTAGCTGGCTGGCTTTGGCAAATACTTTACTTGCTCCCATATTCAGCCTCCCGTCTCATAAAAGCTGAGAAAATGTTGACAGTATGTGGATAAAAGTTATTTCTCCCAAGTCCTTTTCTTCATAAATTGCTGTGTATTTAGTACCATGATGCATTATATAATTCTATTCTCTAGCTGCTTTCTTTTAGTGTGCTATCAATAAACCAGTGAGAATGTTTTTTCTGGAGTAAACAGAAAGTTCTTTTAAATGATCACCTCTGGAAATATGCTATTTACAACAAACAAACAACAACACAATTCTGTTGGGCATTTTTTGGATCAAAAGCAAAAACGCAAAATCCCTACCCTCAAAGAATTCACAGGCTATCAAAGAGGAAAGGAAGGAATCTATTACTTCACAGAGGATCTATCTCATAGGGTTGTTATAAAGATTAAATGAGTTATTATATGGAATGAATCTGGAACAGTGTCTGACACACAGAAAGTGCAATATAAGCATTAGCTATTATTAGAGTGACCAAAAAAAAAAAGTGCTATGGGCATGGAACAGAAGAGTGGGAAAGGCAACTTCTAGAAGCTTCAGTATACCTTAAGCTCATCCACCCAAAGGTGATGCTTCATTATGACAAGGCAGAAAGAGTTGTCAGAGGGCCACAAGTGAGCATGCAGGCGAGGACAAGACTGTTTTCCAAATTTAAAGTCTAGCTAAATATGTTGTGCCTTGGAATTGTGCATGAACTTTTTTTTGCCCTTCTAGAATTACAAATCTCTTAGAAAGTCACTTTTTTCCTTCTAAAACCAAGCTATGATCATCTGCGACTTGGCATAGAAATAAAACAACACACCTTGCTCCACATATGTTCAGAAAGGCAGTCAGCAACATGGAAAGATACCTCTATGTTGAGAAATTTACGGTTTAAAGTGTTGGATTGCAGCTAGGCAGATGTGACACTGTCCTTTTGTCCAATGCGATGGAACCTTTTCGGCTTTTCATGCTTTTCTATATTTCAGATACATTCTAGTTCACGCCCCAGTTCAAAGCTTGGCTAGAATAGAAGGAAAGACGTTCCAAACTAAAGTCAGCATATGCAACTCAAACATTCTACTAGGGTTCATTATCCCTAGTGGTGGGGTGAAAAGATGGCTTGCCTTTCATTTATGAAACACTTTATCTGAATGATAAAATAACCTAAAAGCCTCTGGCAAGAATGAGGTAAATTGAGAAGCCAAAGTCCCAGGTAATTCAAACTAGCCATCAGCTATTGAAAAGGAGAACTGGCAGTGTTTTCAAATACCGTCCAAGTACCCTTTTAAAAAGAAAAAAAAAAAAAAAAAATATATATATATATATATATGACTTTATTTTTTAGAGCAGTTTTAGGTTCCCATCAAAACTGAGAGGAAGGTACAGAGATTTCCCATTTTCCTTCTGCCCCTCACATGCATATCCTCCCCATTATCAACATCTCCTTTCATAGTGGTACATTTGTTATGATGGATGAACCTACGTTGGACAGGACATTATCACCTAAAGTCTGAAGTTTACAAGGTTCACTCTCAGTTTTGCAAATTCTGTGCATTTAGACAATTAGGGTTTATTGTTTAAGAGAGCTTACTACCTTTGTGGTGAAAATGTAAGCTGAGAGGCTTGGTTTTCAGGAGGTGATGTTCCAGAAGCTGTTGCGAGGGTGTGTCCTCAGGCTAGGGCACAGACCTTCAACCCAGAGCAATAATAGTTCAAGTCCTGTAGCCTCCAGCCTTTGTATTGCTTTGTACTGGCTTAATGACTTTTACTGTTTAAATATGTTACAAAGGCTCTGGCCTTCAAAAGTAATGAAGTGCAAACGTGAATGACCATTGGAAAATGTATATTTACTGATAATTGAGAAGAAAGGGACTACACATCACATATTTTAGACTTTGACCTTGAAGAGAATTACTTTACTCCTGTGAAGTGGAAAGGGAGAAAAAACAAAGATTTGTTTTTATTTTTTTGGCTTGCTTTAAGAATTCATATGATAAGTGTCCTTTATTGAAAGTATATGTTGCAATATATTAAACTAGTGGCTTTCAAACTTTTTGGCCATAGCCCTCAATAAATTTCTCTTTAAATATTGCAGTCCATTAAATACACACATATATATCTGAAACAAACTTATTGTTCTTATTTAAATTCTGATTACAATCCATGTAACCCCCAGTTTGGAAAAAAACCAAAGTAGATTAAAACTTCTTATGCTTTTGCCTGATAGGCAACTTTTTTAAAGAGGAAAAATTAAACCTATTTAAATTTAAAAGAGTAACTAGATATATGGTCAAGAGCACACAATGTATTTCATCTTTCAAAAACTTTTTGGTAAGGTTTATATTGAGAAATAATAATTCAGTTGTCAATTATTCTGGAAGGAAATGTTCCCAAAGTAACTAGATTAGACCTTGGAAACACAGAAATGGGCTATTCCAAGTTAGAAGCTAAGATTTTAATTTAAAATGCTTTACAAATGATCTATACTAAATGGTATCCAGTAAACTTTTAACTTAAAAAAAAAAAACAACAGCAAATTGGTATCTGCATTTTTATTATTTCTCCAACTTGGTACTTCTGATGAAGGCTGTCTTCATAAACATTGTTTTTAGAAATGTTTCCTCGAACTAGAACAGTATTAGTTAGGCCTGAAGAGGGAAGACTAGACTTGAGAAAATTTAGCAGTTAAGATTTTCAGAACTCCCAGTATTCAGTTTTCTAGAAGTAGAGAATCAAGAGGAGAAAGGAAAGTACATGGGAAAATGGATACGAGTAAACACGTGTTGAGTTAAGATGTCTGTTCATATATGCAACATATGCATACATGCAACATAAACTTGAATATATAAGTTTGTGATTCAAAGGAGAAGTCTGAGTGAAAGATTTAGGAGCCATGAGTAAATAAGAGAGCAGTAAATAGGTATAGACTAAGAGTGGAACCCTTAGATGCACCAACAAGTAATGATTGATAAAGAACTGGGAATCCGTGATGATAAAGAACATCAGAATGATGGTCAGGAAGGGGTACAGGAGGGCAAGATTTTAAGGAAGCGAAGTAAATTTCTTTTGATATGGAAGGCATGATCAAATTCAGCAGAGATGTCTAATAATAGAAATACCGAGGAAAAAAATCACTTAGATTTGGAAACTAGAAATCATTGACAATCTTAGTAAAAGCAGGTTCAGTTGAGTGATGCTAATAGTTAGATTTTACTGGGATGATAGAAAAATTGAAGGCAAGAAGAATAAACATAACTCTTCACAAGCCCACGAAATGATAGAATTTGAAACTTGTAAGTTATCATCTTAGTAGAAATTATAAGAAAAGCTATTTTACTAGATGAGAGGTGATTTATAGAGGCATAACTCCTGATTCACTGTGCATGAAGAACATAAATAAATTTGAGACAAATGCTGAAGGAAAGCCCTGGATGGGTATAGGATTTTTAGGTGGTAGTATCCAGGAGGCAGATACACTCTTCTACAGAGTTCTCCTTGATGTCACTACCAGATGGACCAATAATCTGAGATTTATTATGGCCTTATACTTTGCTTTTTTTACTTCTCCATATAGGATAGAGTTGAAAAAACAAGTGAGTGATTAGTGGTCACTTTATCTCCCTCAAGTGTCTTCAAGAGGTGGAATCTTCGCATCAAAAGAGTCCTTCTTGTTGAGGGTGATTTGATAAAAAGGATTCCAGTAAGAGGCTTAGTAGAGGTTTTGGTCTTACAGGAACAGGGTACAGTAAGGAAATCAATACTAAGCTCAGCCGCGAGTGAATAGGTTGCTGGTGTAATGGCCAAGCTGCCAAAAGTCATGAAGCTATAATATTGATCCTGCATTTATTGCAGTTTATATTTTGAGTACCTCAGGACCCTTAGTAGTTAAATAGCATTTTATCTTCTCCGTGTCCCCACATTTTAATTTAGTGTTAATGACAGTTTCAGCATACCTGAGATTAGAAAATACTAAAATTTTAGATTATTAGTAGGAAAAAACCCCAACATACTCCAGCTGTTACATGGTGTTATTATCCTGTATTAAATTCCAGGCATTCTAATAAGCAAGAGGTTTCTATAACCGATTCCCCTGGTCAACTTTTTAGAAGTGCTTTAGCAATTATTTTTATTATTTTCTTTTTATTATACAAAATCCTACTACTGGCATTTTAAACCTAAGATTCTGATCACCAATTCCAACGTTTTGGAGGGATTTTCCCTCACCACCAAGAAGTTCTCCCAACACCAGCTGGATGTCCTACAACTCAACTCAATTATGATACTATCTACTCAGAGATCGTGTTAGATTCCATAGGTTAAAGCCTTGGTCCCACGAAATTGTCCCCCACCCCCGACCCCCAATTCATATGCTATTTGCAAGCCCAGGTTACTACCCATGCTATTGACCAACTGGCTGTAGATCAGAGGTTCTACAACCCCTCCTCGTGTTTGGTTAATATGCTAGAATGGCTCACAGAACCCAAAACAGTTTACTTACTAGATTACTGGTTTATTATTAAAATATAATTCAGGAACAGACAGATGGAAGAGATGTATACAGCAAAATATGGGGAAAGGACGCTGAGCTTCTATGCCCTTTCCATCCCCGAATCTGCAAGTGTTCACCAACACTGAAGTTCTCTTAACCTTGACCTTTTGGGATTTTATGGAGGCTCTATTACATAGGCAGAGCCCCTCTACCCTCCTCAGAGGTCAGGGTGGTGGGACTGAAAGTTCCAACCCTCCAATTACTTGGTTGATTCCACTGGCAACCAGGCCCCATCCTTAGGTGGGGTCCAAAAGTCACCAATTAACATAACAAAGACACCTTTATCTCTCTTATCACTCAGGAAATTTAAAGGGTTTTAGGAGCTTTATGCCAGAAATCACAATACCACAAAAAACAAACCTGAAAATTTTCAATATTTGCTTTCAGTGAATAACAGTATATGACTAGTAAATTTTCAAGATTGATTTAATTTTATTTTCTGCCCTTATATCTCTTGGGGGAGATCAAGGGATTCCATTAAAAAATGTTAAAATGTGCTTAGTGGTAATGGCTTTGCATCTATTTGGGGAACTGTTTAAAATACAATTAAAACTTGAAGCATACTACTGGGTAATACTTGCCTCATTGGAATTATTTATGTGTCTTCTTCCTTTAAACTATGAATTAAAGGTCAGAGATACTGTTTAATATAATTTTATTTTATTTGTATTCCAGTGATTATACAATATCTGGCATATGAGTACTCAATAATTATTTGCTGAATAAGTAACTGAATTTAGAAGTTAACAATTAGATCAGTGTCATGCTAAATCAAATGTAGGTCTTGAGAAGGAATGTCAAACACAAAGCAAATGGATACTTTAAGATGTGGCTCTTTCTTAGTTGAAGGATGGTGTTAATAAAATGAATTATTCTAAGGAACAAGCTCTAATTTTTCACGAAGGGATGGTAGGTCTAGATAAACATGAACTAAAATAATCCAAGAGGTGTGGGAACACTGTCTTCTTCCAGACAGAATAAATCTGCAGCAACTCTCACTGTTTCTCTTCTTTACCCAAGAGTTCAATACTAATTTAAAAGGAAGAAAGAAATCTTATCTGAAAATGAGCTATTGTTCCATGTGTCTCGTTGGTAAGCTGCAGCCACAGAAACATATAGGCCCATTCAAAAGAATGAAGCTGCATCTGTGTGTTTTGTGCCTGGGGTCAAGCAAAGGATTGTCCAGGAAAATACTGCTAGTCATTTCTGTTTGTGGGAGGAGCTCTTGAAATATGCAAAGAAATTCTGGGACTCCGAAGAAGCTGGATCTGATAGGAAGTGTCAGTGTTGCCTTTATAATAGGTAAGAATTATAAAGGTAAAACAAGGAGCACACATCTACCATCCCATCACTGTGCGTAGAAAGCAGACTTTAGGGGATGCAGGTGGAAACCAGGAAGAGATGAATTGCTACTGCTGATCTCCAGGGAGACTCTCTTGTCTTTGTGTATTACTTACTACATTTGTTTCTTTGAAAATACCTTCTGAGGCCAGTGTGGAGAAGTGAAAGTTCCTCGCCCAGAGTTTACTTTCTAAATCCTTGGGTTAGGACTCAAATCAGGAACTGTCATCTGAGCCTAATGCATGTTTTATTTACGGATAATCCATTAAGGCTTTATTAATAAGGAATAAATGGCAATTTTCTACCCCAATTCGTTCTGTCTTTTGTGGGAGGAAATTGATTTTCCTCATCTTAAATGTGTGAAACTCCAGTGTCCTGTTTTTCATGGTTTCCAGAAGGGAATGAGCACACTTGGATATCAATAGTTGAGGAACGAGCTGCTTTCAAGGAGCACATGAGAAACTTTTTTTTTTTTTTCCCTCCTCCAACTTTAAACTCTGCTTGCTTATTTATTTATTTATTTATTTATTTATTTATTTATTTATTTATTTATTTATTGCTGCGTCGGGTCTTCGTTGCTGTGCGCGGGCTTTCTCTAGTTGCGGCGAGCGGGGGCTACTCTTCTTTATGGTGCATGGGCTTCTCATTGTGAAGGCTTCTCTTGTTGCGGAGCACAGGCTCTAGGCGTACGGGCTTCAGTAGTTGTGGCTTGTGGGCTCAGTAGTTGTGGCTCACAGGGCTCTAGAGCGCAGGCTCAGTAGTTGTGGCGCATGGGCTTAGTTGCTCCACAGCATGTGGGATCTTCCCGGACCAGGGTTCGAACCCATGTCCCCTGCATTGGCAGGCGGGTTCTTAACCACTGCACCACCAGGGAGGTCCCTAAACTTTGCTTATTTATGAAGCTAAGTCTTTTTTTTTTTAAGTTAATTAATTTATTTTTGGCTACATTGGGTCTTCATTGCTGTGCACGGGCTTTCTCTTGTTGCGGTGAGCAGGAGCTACTCTTCGTGGCAGTGCGCGGGTTTCTCATTGCGGTGGCTTCTCTTTGTTGTGGAGCACAGGCTCTAGGCACACGGAGCTTCAGTAGCTGTGGCGCGTGGGCTCAGTAGTTGTGGCTTGCGGGCTCTAGAGCACAGGCTCAGTAGTTGTGGCGCGCGGGCTTAGTTGCTCCACAGCATGTGGGATCTTCCCGGACCAGGGCTTGAACCCATGTCCCCTGCACTGGCAGGTGGATTCTTAACCACTGCGTCACCAGGGAAGCCCTGAAGCTAAATCTTTTTTTTTTTTTTTTTTAAACAACAGCTCCTGTTTATTTTTTTTATTTTTATTTATTTATTTTATTTATGGCTGTGTTGGGTCTTCGTTTCTGTGCGAGGGCTTTCTCTAGTTGCGGCAAGTGGGGGCCATTCTTCATCGCGGTGCGCGGGCCTCTCACTATCACGGCCTCTCTTGTTGCGGAGCACAGGCTCCAGACGCGCAGGCTCAGCAATTGTGGCTCACGGGCCTAGTCGCTCCGCGGCATGTGGGATCCTCCCAGACCAGGGCTCGAACCCGTGTCCCCTGCGTTGGCAGGCAGATTCTCAACGACTGCGCCACCAGGGAAGCCCTGAAGCTAAATCTTGATTTGTTTCTAATCAGTAAAGTTTTTTAGGCTGCAAGCATAATATCATCTGGTTTTGGCTACTTTTATTGCACACATTTCCCCTCTAATATTTTATTATGAAAATTTTCATCATACAGCGAAGCTGAGAGTTTAGAGTGAATGCCCATATACCCAGTGCATAGATTTTACTACCAGCATTTTATTTTACTTGTTTTATCACATATGTATCCATCTATCCCTCACTCTATCCATCCATAAATCCCTCTTACTTATGGTACTTTTCAAAGTAAATTACAGGTATCAGTTTACCATCTCTAAATATTTCAGTTTACATATTATTGTCTAGATTATTAATAACTTAAGATTATTTACAGATAAGCAAATATGAAGTTTATTATCAAGTATGCTCTCAGCCTGTAAGCCACTACACATTTGACCACGGTGTATTTGTAGGAATGACTATTGGAACTGAGAAGCCTGGATGTCTTCTGTCTCCACAGAGAAATCAGATAAGGTGTTTCAATCTTGTCCCACCCTCACATTCTTCCCCTGCAAATTATTTTTCCAGAATCTCCTGTTTCACATGCCCACTGGACACTGCTGTAGCTCAGTCCTGACCTTACCTTTCACTGTATGTCTCTGCCACCTTTCAATCTTTCCTTCTTGAAAATGCCTATTATCTACCCAAAACAGATTTCAGAGAGTTAAAGCACTGATTTTGGTTTTGCCTGGTTTATTGATTTCAGTCTAATTTAGAGATGTTAAATGGCAGGGAGTGGTGTTGTTGTAACTTCCATTACCCACAGCTGCATAAAGGGGTAGGTTTTGATTGTTATAGATGGGAAGGAAGACTGGAGAGTGTGAGGCAGGGCATATCACCCCTGTTCTCTGATGCTTGGCTGGCTGCTGGCTAGAAAAGCCCCTGGCTCCTCCTGCCCTGGTCCCAAGAAATCTGAACCTCTTGTCTGGTAGGGGGATCAGGATTTTGCGTTTTTTGGAGTTCCCAGGATTATTCTGATACACAGTAAATTTGGGGGAAATGGAGTTAAGAGCATTGATCAAGCTTTGCCAGTCTCTTGCTGGTAATCTCAATAAGTTATATGTCTTCCTATAGTCCTCAGTTTCTTTATTTGTAAAATGAAGGGCTGGACTAGATAGATATTAGCTATGATTTCTTTCTGTTTTTTATATCTGTGGGCTCTGTTTAGTCCTTCAGAAGGATGGATGCTTGTGAAATTTCTGTCTAGGATTACAGGAAGACGGGAAGTAGTAGAAGAGCACGAGTTAGATTGCCTGAGTTCACATTCCAACTGTATGGCATTGGACAAGTTATTTAATTGTTCTAAATTTCTTTTTCTGTAAGTAGGAGTAACAGTAATCCTGCCTTCATAAAGTGATTGTGAGAATTAGATGTGTGGAACAATGTATGACACATACTGAACGTTCAGAAATGTGCTGCTTCTATTATTTGTTATATTTGGTGTTGTTGTACCTGGATGAAAATGAATGTGTGTGTGCGTGGGGGCGGAGGGGGGCAGGTTTTGAAAGGAAGAAAGATGTGTTTCTCTAAGTAGAATTCTAAGTAAAATTCTGATGTAATTCTGACCATTTTTTTAATAGGACTTCCTGAGTAATGGACACTGTGAATTTTAAAACTGATCATACTTTCCTCTTTGCTTTGTCTTCTAAGTTAGTTTAAAGCTGGACTTGGGACGTAACTTAAGCGATTGTGGAGGGTGTCACTGGGGCTGCCTTCAGGGGTGTGCGTCCTCTGCTGTCACACAGGGGTCCAAGCTTAGAAGCGCCTTGCTCTTGGTTTAATGCTCTGCTGTTACCATCCTGAAAGAACTTCTTTTTTTTTTTTTTAACAAGGGACACTGCATTTTCATTTTGCACTGGGCCCTGGAGATTATGGGCTGTTCCTAGATCTTGATATATGTTTTTCTCTTCTAGCTTCATCTTTGGCTTCATTTTTGTTTTAATAAATTTATTTAATTTATTTTTATTTTTGGCTGCATTGGGTCTTCATTGCGGTGCGCGGGCTTCTCATTGCAGTGGCCTCTCCTATTACAGAGCACGGCGTGTGGGCTTCAGTAGTTGTGGTGCACGGGCTTAGTTGCTCCGCGGCATGTGGAATCTGCCCGGGCCAGGGCTCGAACCCGTGTGCCCTGCATTGGCAGGCGGATTCTTAACCACTGTGCCACCAGGGAAGCCCGGCTTCATTTTTACTATTCTACCTATTCTTACTTTTTTCTGATTGCCCTGCATGCATTTTGTGAGCTACCACATTTCCATTTGGTTAACCGGCAGAAAATAAACAAAGGCATTGCTTTTTCTATGAAGATTTGTCCCCCAAAACTCGTAGTCCCATTCCTCTCCTCATCTCATAGTTAACAACATTTAGTGTTTGTGTTACTCACTTTGGTACTGAATTATGCATTACTGTGCATCATTATCTAACTTTTCTATATGGACATCTTTACTTCTCAGGTTATTCTAACCTCTTTGAGCTTTTATATCTCCAACAGTGCCCATCTTCATGGGTATTGCTCCTAACAGCCTCTAAGGATATAACTATTGAATTAATTTAACTAAAGATTGAATTGACTTTACTGGCTAAAGGAAGAAAGGAGAGGAGATTATAGCTAAGAGAAGGAAAGCTGGGAAAGGACCCCAGAGGATGGCCACAGAGGATAATCCTTAAACATTGCTTGAATTCCACTCTTCAAAACACCAGTTGTGCAATGAGTCTCAATCTTTTTGATCTCTGGAGCCCTTTACAGTTTTAACAATTTTGTAACAAAATAAACCTCTTACATGATAACATATTAACATATTTTTATAGAAAATATTTTTTTCCCAAACAAAATTTTGCAATGAGTGGCATTATTTCATGTTTTGCAAATCACTATAACATCTGGTTTGATAGGAGACAGCTGGATACACATATCTGTGCATTCGGTCTGTTGTGGTATCACATAGCGTGTAACTTCTGCAAAACTCCACTGTACACTCTTGAGAGAATAAGAGTGTAAAGGGCAAATAATGACATATGATTATTATGAAAATACTTTTTTTTTTCATGGACCCCTTGAAAATGTCTCAGGAGCCATAAGTAGTCCCCGGAGAACCTTTGAGAACTGCTGTAGTAGAGGAACATCTCTCTGCCATGCTGTTTTTCAGAATCAAGATAGTATTTACAGTGACACAATGCTATCTCCCATTCCTTTAGCTGAGAATCTTCACATTAACTAACTTGCATGGTCCAGTCATTTTCTCTGAGTATAAAAGCATCAAGGGATGGGACTTGAGAGTTATCTAAGATTTTTCTTTTCACTTTGCTTACATGCTGTAAATGATGGACAGATACAAAGAGAGAACCAAGCAGCTGAGACACCCTCACTCATCTAAACTTGAGGCCATAGCCTTTTCTAAACAATGCTAAGTTTCTTAGTTTAGGTAATTAATTAGCTCTGTTATTTTTAACTTGATGTTGGAAAACAATGGGATATGGCTCGGAATGAAACCTGTGGTGGAAAAAAAAATAACTGAAATTACTGAAATAATTACTGGAATAAATTACTGAGTCATTCCAGGTGTGACGTTTTGTACATTTTCATGCATATTTCAGTTGCTGTAATTTGAAAATATGTATCATGCACTTAGTTTCAATTCATTACTATTGACAGCTCTGCATTAACAAGCTTAGGAGTGCCGAAGTTCAGATTAATTATGCAGAATAGCATTGACAGACTTTTATTATAAGCTATATTTAATTTCAGCCTACAGATGCTAAATAAAAAGTAATAATAAAGTTCTTTGTACTTACCTTTTGCTTCTAACTCAAGAGTTTGCAGTGTTAACTTTATAGCTGATCTTTATAAGGCCTGTTTTAAATGGGTATTTGGAAAAAAGTGCTATTTGCCAGTGACATCAACATCTAGAAGCAAGAAGAAACACTTTGGGAGCTATAACTGGGCTTCAAAGATTTGTGTTCTGTGTTTAATAAACTTGTCTCCCTGAAAGTTACAAGTAGATGAACTTTAGGAAACAAATGGACATCTAGAGAGTTTAGCTCCTAATTCATACCTCATCCAAGGTGTTTGTCTGTGGTATTTGATCTTTTGAGATAAATGTCCTGCTCTGTTCTGTCCCTTAGGGAGAAGCCATATTCTTACTAAGTGTGGCCTCCTCTACCCATCAGGGAAAGATGCTGTGTCCTTCTATTGTAAACTGGGCCCCAGAGGGTGAGTCTTTGTTAGAGATCGTGGATGAGTATAAGAGGATGAGATTCACCTTGATCCTAAATTTCTTAGTGGTTGTATGACCTGCGGCAATTTCCTTAATCTCTGAGCATCAGGTTCCATGCAGACACTATATTTCAGGAAGATTCAAGGTAGCAATAATGTGGAAGATGAAATGGGGAGAATCTTGAGATCCAAAAGCCAACTGTTTGGTTCGCTATTTAGTAGTCATGAGATAAGAACTTGAATGGAGCCACTGCTGTGGGACTAGAAAAGAAGGAGCAGACTGGAGAGATTGTTATTAGGTAGAATCAATAAGTTTTGATGACCAATTGGACAAGCCAGAGGAAGTAAGGAAGAGGTGGGAATCTTAGATACTCTCAAGTTGCTGGAAATGGTCAGTTGATGTCATTTGGTGAGACGTCAGAAAGAAGGAGCCTTGTGGTGGGTGATGCTGAGTAGGAGGTGAGGAGGTGGGGGAGACGGGAACCTAGATCTAGGTGGGAAGGCCTGATATGGGTTTATATATCCTATATATCTTGGCCTGGAGCTCAGCAGACATTTGAGAAACATTGATTCTTACATGTGGCAGATGAAGACATGAATGTGGGTAAAGTTACCCAGGGAAAAAGTGCAGAATGAGAGACCTGAGATTGGCCTCAACCAGGGGAAATGAGCTGCTGTTCTTTGAGGAAAAGAAAGGATACAAAGAGACCGGCAGCTCTTTCTCCAGGAGAGCTAGAGCACACACAGACATTTGTTATGGGCTATAACTCCGATAAAAATTAGTTTGCAATATGGGGCGATTTGGAGAGAGAACTTAGGGACAGTCACAGTAGCTGGACTCCTTGGCCCCAGACAGATGTGCCAGAGCCCCCTGCGGATGGAAAGTCTGGAACTCAGATGGGCCCCCCCAGGGACGAGATGCCCTTGTGCGCATAGTGCTGCCCTTTCAATTTCTTCAGGGAAGAAAACCAAACTTTGAGTGTCAGCATGAGTTGAAGGATGAGCCTCTGCTCCAGGGGATGAAAGTTACATCTTGGAAATAATCACATGTGATACTCCCCAAGGGCAAGCCAGCCTCAGGGCAGCTGGCAGAAATCTGTTGTCTTCCTGAGTAGCCCAAGGTGGGATCTCTTTGGTATTTAGATTGCTACTCAAAAACTCCATTCTTTTTCTCTCTTTTCCATCTCTTGGAGAAGCCTTTATTCCCCCCAACTTGCTCTCTTTCTCATATACGCATTTTTAGTTACCTATTTGGCATGATATATTCAAATCTTGAATTACCCAAGAGCATTCTTTTGATTCTTAACAAACTGAAGAGAAAGACTTGGAATTTCTGACTTCTGATTGTTCCAAATATTAGGCAGAATGCAAATTGTAATATTTAGAGAATCGTTCCTTATTCTCTGGGTTAGCTTAAAAGTGACTTTAACAAATATTTTAATTACTTAATTAATATAGTGCTTTTATGGTATCAGCTTGACCTTCATACCTTTATTGTCTTTTCTCCTGGGTTTCTTCACTTCTATATTTCTTGCACTGCAAGCCACAAAAGTTTTATTTTTTTCAGGATAAAGTGATGGTTACAGTAATACTACATATAATACTAATAAATAAGCTAATATATTTATTGCTCTTTTACTATGTCCCGAGCCATGAATTCTCATTTAATCATCCCAGACATGTGAACTTAGTGCTACTGCCCTCCTCATTTCAGTGAGAAGGAGACTGAAGCACTGCCAGTTGAGTCAGGGGCCCAACGTCGTAAAGCTCTTTGAGCAAAAGAGCTGGGGCTTGATCCCATGCCGGCTAGATCACAGCACCTCTACAGGCTGTTGTTTCTGTAACAGGGAAGAGCCAAATCTGACTACATGTTAGATCTGTTACTTTTAGTTTAACCTTTGCTTTCCGCTGCTTTTGTTCGCTAGAAGGATACTGTCTATACATAATGGCCTGCCTCGGGGAACCCTGCCCCTCTGCCTGAATGTTAAACCAAAGTGCCTTTGATCAGGGAAACATCCAGACCCTGTCCACCTGGGGATGGCTACAAGAAAGAAGAAATGAACACATCCCCTCCCTGAGGCTGGCCATTCCAGGGGATATTTGCAAAACTTATGGCCTTTTTGCTTTACTTCCTCATCTCTTCCCCTTCTCTGTGCTATAAAAGAAACTGGCATCCAAACCCCGATAAGATGGTTATTTTGAGACTTTAGTCTGCCATCTTCTCAGTCTGCCGGCTTTTCCGAATAGAGTTGTATTCCTTGCCTCAACGCCTCGTCTCTGATTCATCGTCTGAGTCCCCATCTTAGCCCTGCCCTGTGGGGCCTGGCTGGTAGAGCACCTCTGCTATTAGCTGAGGAAACTAGTTTCAAGTTGGAGACTCATCAGAGGAACCACAGCTAGTGTCAGAGTGAAGACGAGAGCCCAGGACCCCCTACTCTTATTCGCATGCTATTTTACCAAAACTGTCTCTCTAGTCTAATTTTGCTACGCTTTTACATGAAAATATTGATATAGTTTCTTATATTAGACTTTTGCATATATTTTTCTCATTTGTATAGGAAGACATTTATGTCTGGAAGAAGAACAGATGCACTTTTGTTGTTTATGGCTAGATGCTTCCGAGCTTTTAAGGCAGCTGCTTACTGGAAGCTGTTGCATTAACCACTATTGATGGGTACAGTAAATGTTAGGAAAAACACCAAGTCGCATTAATCATGAATCTTCCCGGTTGTCTCAAGTTGAACACGTTTGGCGGCTAATACAAGCACATCGACCCTTAGAGAGCTTCATGAAAAATTAATTTGCAAAACAGCTATCTTCTAAGTGGTTTTGTGAAAATGGTTGGAAACGAATTTCCAACCTCAGTCCGGCTAAGAGATTTTGGGTTTTTATTTTTAAAACTGCTAGGCTCTTAAGGGAACAGTATACTTATAATAAAGCAGACTTTTACTGGTTCATCTCAACATAAGTCTTAGTAGACAATTATATGTTTGATAAAAATTAAATACATTTTCTCAACTGTTTGTGAAACATTCTAAAGATTAAAAATAGAAACCAAAAGTGTGGTTTGCCTCACTCCCCTTTTCCTACCACCACTTCATGTTAATATATCGTTTTTGAGTCAAGTAATTTTGAAAATATCTGGCCAATCATTGGAAAAAGATTTTTTACAATGATTATACAATTATTAACTTATCAAACTAGCTTATTAGATGCCATGATGTTTGCAAAATTCATATACTAAATAGTACCTTATAGACACAAAGGACTGAAAATAACATTAGTGCTCTTAGAGCGTATAAGATGCATTTTTAGAAATATTAAAAATTTTCTGGAACTCTTTTCTCCCTAGATATATACATACATATGTACCTGTGTGTCTGTGAATCATCTGTGTTTTTAGGTGAATGATATCATGATCTAAATTTATATAAAGTATTTTTAATGGTACTGAAATATTTTGAATATATGGGCAGGATGAAGAAAAACAAGTGGTAGTTAATGATATCATCATTTTTCCTAGCTAAGGGAAGTCAAGAAGTAACGTTTATTGATTATGTATTATGTTCCAGACACTCTGTTACGACTTGACATTATTTATTTATTTGTTTATTTCTCTTAATTTGTTACAAAAGTCATATGAGGCAGATGGTATTATCCCCATTTTACAAATGAGGAAAAGGAGCTAGGAAGATTAAGTAACTTGTCTGTAATCTCAAGTCTGCTAAGTAGCAGCGTAGAGTTTTAAACACAAAACTGCCTGTGCCCAAAGTCAGGCTCTTTTCCTCCTGCTTATTTTGTAGCTTTTTGTATTAAAACTGATAAATGGTAAGTCATTGCTTTGATTAATGAATATCGACCTTTGAAAGCATCCTCTTCCTATTTAGGCTCATAAACATTGTGTGCCATTATTCGGTATTTTGTACAAAGCAAACTAAATAATCAACCTATACAAGTGTCGTGAGCAACTTGGGGGGTCAAGACTAGTTTACAATAAAAAAACACCTCAGCTCTCTGCATAGCAACCTGAGGTCCCCTTCACTTTCAGGCCATTCTTCCCTCCATCCTGGAGTTCCTCCTTTGACTCAGGGATTGCACGTCACTGTGAAGTTCTCCCCACACACCTCTACACCTTCCTACTTTAAAGCATTTACTCCATCATGAAAGGGACTGACACGTTTGTGGTTAGTTCTCTTCTGGTCCCCAGAGGAGTTTCCATCTAGGTCTGGCAACAAAATATTACTTTCCTGATAGTTCTCATGGTTTGTGTTTAGTCCACTGAACTTTTGTTGGAACTTGAAGGGCAGCTGTTCTGGTTACCACCTCATTTCTAAACGATTATTAATGCCCTGTTGTTCTCGATCTGTACCAATGGCAGCCAACGGCCTGGAGGCACAAATCTTTGTGTGCTGTTATTTAATCTGGGGTCACTGAGGGTCTTTGCTTGTCATAGAAGTCAGCATTTCCAAATGTAAAGAGGAAAGAAAGAATGAACTATTTTGCATTACTCAGAAGTAGTTTAGATTTACCCAGAAAGAAGTCAGCATCAGCCATATCACCTGCATTTCACAATCATCATCAGCTCAGACTGAAAAACATGCAGGTGTTTGCCTCATGTGACAAAGAGTGCACCTCCTTTGCTAAGGAGCGGGCTGTACTTGTCATGGTTTCTGAGTGTGGCTCTGGGCACTCTAGGGTCCAGCTGTTGAAGAAGGAAGCCGCTCACTGATCAGAGGTACCGAGCCTTTTCCTCAGGTTCTGCCAAAAATCACGAGTGGCCCTGTTGGGATGCCTGAAGGCACGGATGTAAGAAGAATTCAGGACATGTGAACTCAAGGGAAAATGAGATAATTCGCAATAAATTCATAGTTTTGATTTCGTAGATCTGTAAGCTGTTAATGGCAGTTTGGAGGAAACTTTAATAGAATACTGACACTAACTAGTAAGTGACTTTTTAATCTTTCCAGCGTATAACTGCTTGAATTTTCAAATATCAAGGCCATAAAGTACCCTAGAAATCACCAAATCTAGTCCCATTAATTGTATAGATTCTAAACCTGGAGGCAAGTAAGCCCCTTGCTTGCTCAAGATGTGTATAGCAGTGGATCAATGATGCCTGACTTTAATACCATTGTTATTGTATTATTTCTAGTCCAATAATACACCAAGTATAAATTTTGTCTCTCCAGAAAGATGATTATTCACTTGGTAAAATCTTTGAGCCCCCGCATGTTTGCAGTGCCCATCCAGTATCATTGAAGAGAGAAGGGAGTCTAGTCAAAAGACTTGAACGTTATCGTTTTAATGGTGGAAATGACTGAATCTGTTTTGATAGATGTCATTAAATGTTCAACACAACTAACCAAGTCCCCTTTTCTGATTCCATGTTCATTACACAACAGTCTTCTTAAAATCTGACTTGTCGTGTAGGTTGGCCCACGGGGTAAAATACCCTGAGAGTGCTAAAGGGAATGTTCTAGTCTGTGTGATACTTAAATTGTTCATGTTATTTTTAATACATTGGCGTTCGTTTATATTTTATTTTTCTGAAGGGTGTCCTATAGCAAGAGTGTATTTCCTGCAGAAAATTCTATTGTACTAAACAGTTATATGGTCAAGGCTTCATCCTTTTGGGAAGGAATATAAGTGAGTCTGAATGGTAGCATCTCAATAGTTAAAAAAATGTGTCCCCACAAAAATGTTTTTTTGAAATGATCATTTTTCAGAAAATGTTTTGTTTTAAACTGGGTGTTTGAGGGGAAACACAGGTCATGAAAACAATGCTACAAACCTTTCAAAAAATCACAAACTTTATTACATGCTTTTATTTGGGTAGCTGAAAATATTTTTGAGGCACCTTTATGCAGATTTATAAACTGATGAATGTATAGTTCCACGGGTCAGGTAACTAAGGATACTTGGAGTTCTAAAAATAGCATCTAAACGGATGCTACTAGAGTTTTCATTATTCTTTGTGAAAGTTCTCTTAAATATTTCACCATTTCAGATTATCTTTGGTCAAACGCCTAATCTATTGGGAAGTGTAGTTAAAATCCACTACCCATTTTACTTTTGCTTAAACTATATAGTGACTGTTGTGATTTCAGATAAGCTTTAATGAATTTGCGTAGAAATGTCCTGCCTTTCATTAGTTGGGAAGCCAGACAAGACTGAAGTTGAAAAGATGAGATTATGAAACATACATACACTAAATCATTGAATACCAAACTGGGAAGTGCAGGTTGTAGTGTCTGGCATCTATGAGAAAATGCTTAATGTTTTTTAGTTTCAGTTCCGTCTTAGTTTGCTCAGGCTGCCGTAACAAAATACCATAGACTGGGTGGCTTAAAGAACAGTTTTAAGTTGGAGGTTCTGGAAGTTGGAGGTCTAAGGTCAGAGTGCCAGCATAGTTGGTTCTGGTGAGAGCTTTCTTCTGGGTTTGCAGATGGCCACCTTCTTGCTGTGTGCTCACATGCCTTCCCTTGGTGCATGAGTGGAGGAAATCTTTCTCTTCCTCTTCTTATAAATCCACCAATCCTATTGGATTAGGACTCCGCTCTCATGACCTCATTTAATCTTAATCACCTCCTAACAGCCCCATCTCCAAGTGCAGTCACATTGGGGGTTAAGGCTAAGGCTTCAACATATGAATTGGCGGGGGCAGGAACAATTCAATGGTAGCAAGTCATTTGCTATATAAGGTGCCAGCTCCAGCTGTTACACACTTTAGATTTAGAGCTAATTAGAATACATAGCACCAGTTTTAACCTCTCAATATACCGTTCCCAAGTATTTTTTCCTAGATTTACCCTGGGAGATTCATTTGTAATTCTTGTTATATTAAAGTGCTCCTCAGGGGACAGATGCCAAATCTTTAACATTTAATCAGGTTTATGTGAATTTCAAAAGCTTTGCAGCACTTTATTTGAGGGGCTTATGAATTTGATCTTAAAATATATTAAAGCTGTATCTCTGTTTAATAAGTATTTGATTTTTAATCTCCAAATATTAGCCATAATTCTGCAGGTGTGGTCCCACAACCGACTTGCAACCAAAAAATGTATTTATCAATTTCGTCTGAATGTTTTATGCATATGGGCATAATGTGAAATCACTAGCAGACATAACAGGGATTAAAATAGAATAAATATATTTAATTTTATAACAGTTTTACATTGATTGACTAGTGTCCACTTTACCATGAAATACAGTTTATAATTCTCCTATTTATTTAAAACATGTATTAATGCTCTAAGATGTATGTATCTGGTATTGAGCTAGCTTTTGGGCTAGCCATAGGGAAGGATGCATTTGCTGCCTTTAGGAGTTTATTGTCTGATAGGAAAGATAGTCTAAACATCACAGAGATAGTGTGTCAAGAGCTCTGGGAAAATTCTCTGCGGTTAGGAGTCAAAGCATACTGGAATCAAGCTAACTCAGACCATCAGGCCTTACATATGATAACACTTTTTTCTTTCCTTTTTTTAAAAAATATTATTTATTTATTTATTTTGGCTGCTCCGGGTCTTAGTTGCAGCACATGGGATCTTCGATGCGGTATGTGGACTTCTTAGTTGCGCCATGCGAACTCTTTGTTGCGGCATGCATGCGGGATCTAGTTCCCCAGCCAGGGGTCGAACCCAGGCCCCCTGCATTGGGAGCACGAAGTCTTACCCACTGGGCCACCAGGGAAGTCCCCACATATGATAACACTTTTAATTTAACATAGGTTATGGGTCTCCTTCAAAGGCATATTTATTCTTCCCATAAAACTTTTCTTTAAAATTAATTAATTAATTAATTAATTTTTGGCTGAGTTGGGTCTCTGTTGCTGCACGCGGGCTTTCTCTAGTTGTGGCGAGCGGGGGCTACTCCTCATTGTGGCGCGCAGGCTTCTCATTGCGGTGGCTTCTCTTGATGCAGAGCATGGGCTCTAGGCACGCGGGCTTCAGTAGTTGTGGCACACAGGCTTCAGTAGTTGTGGCTCACGGGCTCTAGAGCCCAGGCTCAGTAGTTGTGGTGCACGGGCTTAGTTGCTCCGTGGCATGTGGGATCTTCCCGGACCAGGGCTCGAACCCGTGTCCCCAGCACTGGCAGGCGAATTCTTAACCACTGCACCACCAGGGAAGCCCTCTTCCCATAAAACTTTTAAAGATAATTACACAATCATTTCAAATCAGTCCACGTCCTAATAGACACATTTCTTGAGCCCTCAGACTAGGTGAGGGCCCCCCCAGATATAAGGTTGCCAGAAAAAATATAGGACATCCAGTTAAATTTGAACTTCAGATAAGCAGCAAATAATTTTGTAGCACAAGTGTATCTCAAATATTGCATAGGACATATTTATATTATTTTTTCAATTTATTTGAAATTCAAATTTCTCTGTGCATCCTGTATTTTATTTACTAACTCTGGCAACCCTATCCAGGTGTACAATTTCACAAAACCTTATGCTTTCATTCTTTGCACCCAGCAGATTTAGTAGTTAAATATTTCTGCAATCGTCAGCATCACCTAAGAGCTTTTTGCAGTGTTTGATTTCACTGTCTGTGACATGCTGTCTTAGAAAAACTCTCCTGTGTTTTCCTTTATTCTCACACCCCTACCATACTCACAGCACTTCTGATGCCAGCTATGTGTGTTTTCCACACATCAAGAAATTTTGTGACACCAGCTGAGTGTCCTACAATTCGATTTAATTCTGATACTATTTCCCTGGAGTTAGCATCAGATTCCGCAAGTTAAAGGCTCAGTCCCACAAGGCTGTCTCCCCCGCACTTGAGATGCCAGTTGTAAGCCCAGGTTGTTACCCGTGCTCCTGACCAACTGGCTATAAATTGGGGTTCCCATGACCCCTTCCTTGGATTTGGTGATTTGCTAGAATGGTACACAGAACGCAGGGAAACACTTATATTTACTGATTTATTTTAAAGGCTATAGTAAAGGATACAGATGAACGGCCATGTGTAGTGATACACAAGGCAAGGTCTGGAAGGGTCTTGAGCACAGGAGCTTCTGTCCTTGTGGAGTTGGGGGGTGCCACCCTCCCAGCACATGGATGTGTTCACCGGCGTGGAAGCTCTTTGAGCCTCACACTTCGAGGACCTTTGTAAAGGCTTCATCACGTAGGCATGAGCGATTATTAACTCCACTTCCAGCCCTTCTCTCCTCTCCAGAGGATGGGGGATGGGGATGAAGGTTCCAAACTTCTAATTATGGCTTGTTCTTTCTGGTGACCAGCCCCCATTCAGGAGCCCACAAAGGGCCATGTCATTAGAGCAAAAGACACTCATTTCACCCAGAAAATTCCAAGGTGCTTGGAGCTCTATGTCAGACCCTGCAATCATCAGGAAATTATAAGGTCTTAGAAGCTCTGTCAGGTACTAGGATCAAAGACTAAATATTAGAATAAAAGATTCTCTTAGTATCCCTGTTTACAAGAGTTTTAGGAGCTCTGTGTCAGGTACTGGGGACAGAGAACTATATATATATATATATATATATATATATATACATATATATACATATATATATATATATACTTATTATTTCACAGGCACCTCTCATGTAGTACTGTAAAAGCACTAATATTAAGATGTTTCATCTGTTACTTGAGTAAAAGAAACTAGTGATACTGAATCTAGCACCACACAATTGGCAATTCATACATTTGGTGCTTAATTAAATTATAAATAAAATATAATCTTTTAGTAAGCTATTGGGAATGTAGCAGTTTGGCTAGCTTGTTGCTTATTTCAAGTTTACATTGAATGGGGTATCCTGTATTTTACCTGGAAACTCTAACCTGGGGGGCCCTTGACTCTTTTTCAAGGTAGTGCCATTGTTCTTAACCATATGAACACATATGTATATAGTTAGGAAAAATTTGGTAAAATACAGAAGCAATTTCATGGAAGAAAATATTCAAGAAGCGATTGTGTAATGATCAAAACCCACGTATATTGAAATACTGGTCTCTATTCCACTTCTTTTGAAAAGATGAGAATTTCTAGACCCCAATTTGTTTGAATTGTAAAATTTCAATTCCTATTGAATTTCTTCTAAAAAAAATTATACAAGAATTTTAGATGGTCTATTCATATCTATCTGACAAAATCAGTTATAGCAGAACTGTCCTCAAAATTGTGAGAAGCAAAGATGCTCTGTCAGTACAAATCAGGCACAACTGAGATGATCTGTTCAATTATATTTTATCCTCTCAGTACAGTTAGTTTCCCTCAAAATACCTGGCCTGATCATTAAATCAAAAGGCATGTGGTCAGAGAGGGTAAAATGTACCTGGGTCTGGATTTCATTTAGAGGGTCTTGTGCCTTGAATATAGTAGGCCCTTCATAAATGTTTGCTGATAGCTTTAACATTTTTAAACCATATGTTCCAACTGACAGAGTAAAAACAGCATATCTTTCATAATTTACTGGCCTAGGGTAACTCTGCTTCAATTAATATGGTCTTTAAAATATGAACTGTAAACTGTGAAATGGATTTCCTTCACATAAATGTTTTAACCCTCTGAGTGGCTACCTGTATTTGATAGCATGGAAAGGTCTCTTTCCCTGAAGCACATGGACATTCTTCTTTTTTTAATTTTTAAACACCCTAAATTTGCTGCTTTGTCTTGAGGTTCTCAGAATTCTTGTGAATCCTAAGCTCAGTGTAACAGGGACCCTTTAGCCCTGGATGGGAAATCTTTTATGACCCAAGCAGCCACTGGTTCAGTTCATCCTTTGGGCCGTGCCGTCTGGCTACTCTGATTTTTCTCTGTATTTAGTTATTCCCCAGGTGCCCGACTCTTCCCTTATTTTGCTTATGACTCTGACTCCCCACGGAAAGTCTTACTGTGTGAGCCTCTTTCCTGACCCAGTTTGGCCCCTTGCGCTTTTTTGGATATAGTCTTTCACCCTACAAGCAAGTCTTAGGTTTCCATCCTGATCTGTCCTGAGACATCACTTCAGGTCGTACTGGTAATCCTCTGGCTACCTGACCCATTCAGTGGCAAAGAGTTCATTAACTCTTGTTGGGGGTCCGTCATGAGCTCGAGGCTTTTTCGTTTACTTTCCTCGGTAGTCACTTACCCAAATGGGTGACCTTAACGTTAACACAGGGTGATATGGAAGTCCACTGAGGTTGAGGGAGTTAGCAAGGACACAAGGCTAGCCTGAGGCCATCTGTGATTAGAACTCAGGTCTCTCTGCCTTCAGAGTAAAATGGGGCTCCCTACTTTGTGGAACTCTGTGTTTGTTTCTTTCTTTGGTCTATCACCAGCTGAACCACTGGACCTTCAGCCAAGCTCATAGAACTATTATGCTGTCACAAAGAAAGTGCCCATTTAGAAAGTGGTCACCATGAACACCCTCTGCCACTGAAAGAGGATTGTATCTCCCTTCAAAGTAACTTTTAGGAGAGGGCAGCATGAATTCCAGATAAGCTATTTAAATAATGAGAGCATTATTATAAGTCTTTAATAAGGACTAGTTTAGGTCAGACATCCAGAAATTGTGTTTCTTCTTGAGGTGTGCTGTCACTGGAAAGGCAGTGCTGGATTAGATGAGAATGTGAAGGCTCCCCACGGGTACCGCTAACTATGAGGCAGTATTCAATTTGGAATGTTAGCCCTCTCAATTATGCTTTGGAAGAAAATCAGAACTCTATTACAAAAAATGCATACACATGTGAATTAGCTACTTATACTAATCTCTCTCTCTTTTTAGAAGTATGGAATAAGAAATAATTTTAATACTTAGGAATTGAGTTAACTGATTCTGAACCTGCAAATTGCTTTAATCTTTCTGATTCTGAGGTTTCAAGCCAAATATGGAGGCGAAAGCTTCTTAATTGTTAAGGTGTACACGCTCCCTGGACACTTAGGAGAGGGGTGGACCTATCTGACATGCTGTCAGGGACAGATCAATGCTGACTGATATCGATCATCTAGAGAACGGCTGACTCTGCCCCATACTGTCTTTCATTCTTAGTGATAGAGAGAGGGAGAGATTATTTAGGGCTGGAGTGGGATGGGGTTGGGAGGTAAGCCATCTCACTGTCTCACCTAGTAAACAATCCCCTTAGCAATCTACATCAAAGTCATTAGAAGCTAGAGATCTATTGGTACTAAAATAACTTCCAAAAATAGTCGAGCAAGCATCTTGTCTTCTAAGCAGTTTTGGCACAGCTGATTAGATTTATACCTGCTTTATGTTAGAAATGTAAGCCACCTTTGTCAAAGCTAACTTTATATTTGTGGATAAATGGAAGCTAATCAAGTCTTTTAAAAGCTGTCCAATTATTTATTCATTAACCAGTTCTCTCTTGCAGACTGACAGATCCTGAAATAACAGATGCATTGTAAATTTCACACATTAGCTTTCTTGTGTACAGAATCTTAAAATCAGCATGGTATTTAGACATCATCAAATTCAGCTATCCACTTGGTATAGAAATTCTCCTTATAATTTCTCAAACAAGTGGCTAACTAAACTCTCTACCAGTCATGAAACCCTCATGACCAACTCGTTTCTTCTTTCAACAGCTTTAATTATTAGTAAGTTCTTTTCCTTGCATCTATCAGGTTCTTTTCTTTTCCTTTGTTTCCTGTTCTTTTCTTTTCTTCTCTTCTCTTTCTTTCTTTTCTAAAGTTCAAGTGTCCTGGATCATGACTTTTGAGACAAATAAATTTTAAAATATAGAGGACTTACGTAAAGTATTTCAATTCAATATGTTCAAAATACTCTATTAGATAACACTGGAGACAGACAAGAAACGTATGAAACATGATCCTTATTCTCAGGAACCTTAGAATTCAAAAGAAATATATAACAACTGAAAAGAGTTCCATCTACAATTAAACAGCAAATGTAATGATATAGACATTGCGTGTTATAGGACTTGTAGAATAATCAGGAACACATTCTTGTCATTGATGGGGTTTGTGTTGGGCCTAGGAGGACAGAAATGATTTAGACAGGTTGACAGAAAGTCTTTTTTGTGGGAAACTGAGGAAAGTCATTTGGCTGAACTCAGAGGCCTACTTTGAAGAGAAGTGAGAAGTAGATAGTGAGAGTAGATAAGACTGGAACAAATTACATATAAAAGTCTTTGAATGTGGTTTGCTGTAGGAGGATTGAGGAGATATGAAATGCTTTCTATACTAAAGGAAGACAATACTTTATAATGTTATATGTTTAAAATGCCATATAGTTGAGTTGTCCAATATGATAGCCACTAGCCATAAGTGGCTACTGAGCATTTGAAATGTGTCTAGTCTGAATTGAAATGTGTTATACGTACAAAATATGTACTGGACTTACAAAAGCTAATATAAAAAATGTAAAATATTTTATTAATAATTTTTATCTTTATTACATACTGATATGATAATCTTTGGATATATTGGGTTAAATATAATATTATTAAAGTTTTCTTTCCAACTGTTTGTTCTTAATAGAGCAAATACAAAATTTAAAATTGAATCTTGGGCTTGCATGGTATTGCTGTTGGGCAGCACTAGTGTAAAATGCTGTAATCAATTAATCTGAGGCTTGAATGGTGGAATTCATTGCCACGGAACAGAATAAAGAAAAAAGAATGCAAAGAAATGAAGACAGCCTAACAGGCCTCTGGGACAACATTAAACGCAACAACATTCGCATTATAGGGGTCCCAGAAGGCAAAGAGAGAGAGAAAGGACCAGAGAAAATATTTGAAGAGATTATAGTCGAAAACTTCCCTAACATGGGAAAGGAAATAGCCACCCAAGTCCAGGAAGCGCAGCAAGTCCCACACAGGATAAACCCAAGGAGAAACATGCCAAGGCACATAGTAATCAAACTGGCAAAAATTAAAGACAGAGAAAAATTATTAAAAGCAACAAAGGAAAAACGACAAATAACATACAAGGGAACTCCCATAAGGTTAACAGCTGATTTCTCAGCAGAAACTCTACAAGCCAGAAGGGAGTGGCATGATATACTTAAAGTGATGAAAGGGAAGAACCTACAACCAAGATTACTCTACCCGGCAAGGTTCTCATTCAGATTCGATGGAGAAATCAAAAGCTTTACAGACAAGCAAAGGCTAAGAGAATTCAGCACCACCAAACCAGCTCTACAACAAATGCTAAAGGAACTTCTCTACATGGGAAACACAAGAGAAGAAAAGGACCTACAAAAACAAACCCAAAACAATTAAGAAAATGGTCATAGGAACATACATATTGATAATTACCCTAAACGTGAATGGATTAAATGCTCCAACCAAAAGACACAGGCTTGCTGAATGGATACAAAAACAAGACCCATCTATATGCTGTGTACAAGGGACCCACGTCAGACCTAGGGACACGTTCAGACTGAAAGTGATGGGATGGAAAAAGATATTTCATGCAAATGGAAATCAAAAGAAAACTGGAGTAGCAATATGCATATCAGATAAAATAGACTTCAAAATAAAGTTACAAGAGATAAGGAAGGACACTACATAATGATCAGGGGATAATTCCAAGGAGAAGACATAACAATTATAAATATATATGCACCCAGCATAGGAGCACCTCAATACATAACGCAACTGCTAACAGCTATAAAATAGGAAATTGACAGTAACACAATAATATTGGGGGACTTTAACACTTCACTTACACCGATGGACAGAACATCCAAAATGAAAATAAATAAGGACACAGAAGCTTTATATGACACAATAGACCAGATAGATTTAATTTATATTTATAGGACATTCCATCAAAAAACAGCAGATTACACTTACTTTTCAAGTGCGCACAGAACATTCTCCAGGATAGATCACATCTTGGGTCACAAATCAAGCCTCAGTAAATTTAAGAAAATTGAAGTCATATCAAGCATCTTTTCTGACCACAACGCTATGAGATTAGAAATGAATTACAGGGAAAAAAATGTAAAAAACACAAACACATGGAGGCTAAACAATATGTTACCTAATACCAAGAGATCACTGAAGAAATCAAAGAGGAAATCAAAAAATGCCTAGAGACAAATGACAATGAAAACACAATGATCCAAAACCTATGGGATGCAGCAAAAGCAGTTCTAAGAGGGAAGTTTATAGCTATACAAGCCTACCTCAAGAAACAAAAAAATTTCGAAAAAACAATGTAACCTTACACCTAAAGGAACTAGAGAAAGAAGAACAAACAAAACCCAAACTTAGCAGAAGGAAAGAAATCATAAAGATCAAAGCACAAATAAATGAAATAGAAACAAAAAAACAATAGCAAAGATCGATAAAACTAAAAGCTGGTTCTTTGAGAAGATAAACAAAATTGATAAACCATTAGCCAGACTCATCAAGAAAAAGAGGGAGAGGACTCAAATCAATAAAATTAGAAATGAAAAAGGAGACGTTACAACAGACACCGCAGAAATACAAAGCATCCTAAGAGACTACTACAAGCAACTCTATGCCAATAAAATGGACAACCTGGAAGAAATGGACAAATTCTTAGAAAGGTATAACCTTCCAAGACTGAAACAAGAAGAAACAGAAAATATGAACAGACCAATCACAAGTAATGAAATTGAAACTGTGATTAAAAATCTTCCAACAAACAAAAGTCCAGGACAAGATGGCTTCACAGGTGAATTCTATCAAACATTTAGAGAAGAGCTAACACCCATCCTTCTCAATCTCCTCCAAAATATTGCAGACGAAGGAACACTCCCAAACTCATTCTACAAAGCCACCATCACCCTGATACCAAAACCAGACAAAGATACTACCAAAAAAAAAATTACAGAGCAATATCACTGATGAATATAGATGCAAAAATCCTCAACAAAATACTAGCAAACAGAATCCAACAACACATTAAAAGGATCATACACCATGATCAAGTGGGATTTATCCCAGGGATGCAAGGATTCTTCAATATATGCAAATCAATCAATGTGATACACCATATTAATAAATTGAAGAAGAAAAACCATATGATCATCTCAATAGGTGCAGAAAAAGCTTTTGACAAAATTCAACACCCATTTATGATAAAAACTCTCCAGAAAGTGGGCATAGAGGGAACCTACCTCAACATAATAAAGGCCACATATGACAAACCCACAGAAAACATCATTCTCAATGGTGCAAAACTGAAAGCATTTCCTCTAAGATCAGGAACAAGACAAGGATGTCCACTCTCACCACTGTTATTCAACATGGTTTTGGAAGTCCTAGCCATGGCAATCAGAGAAGAAAAAGAAATAAAAAGAATCCAAATTGGAAAAGAAGAAGTAAAACTGTCAGTGTTTGCAGATGACATGATACTATACACAGAGAATCCTAAAGATGCCACCAGAAAACTACTAGAGCTAATCAATGAATTTGGTAAAGTTGCAGGATACAAAATTAATGCACAGAAATCTCTTGCATTCCTATGCACTAATGATGAAAAATCTGAAAGAGAAATTAAGGAAACACACCCATTTACCATTGCAACAAAAAGAATAAAATACCTAGGAATAAACCTACCTAGGGACACAAAAGACCTGTATGCAGAAAACTATAAGACACTGATGAAAGAAATTAAAGATGATACCAACAGATGGAGAGATATACCATGTTCTTGGATTGGAAGAATCAGTATTGTGAAAATGACTATACTACCGAAAGCAGGCTGCAGATTCAATGCAATCCCTATCAAATTACCAATGGCATTTTTTACGGAACTAGAACAAAAAATCTTAAAATTTGTATGGAGACACCAAAGACCCCAAATAGCCAAAGCAGTCTTGAGGGAAAAGAATGGAGCTGGGGGAATCAGACTCCCTGACTTCAGACTATACTATATTGCTACAGTAATCAAGGCAATATGGTACTGGCACAAAAACAGAAACATAGATGAATGGAACAAGATAGAAAGCCCAGAGATAAACCCACGCACCTATGGTCAACTAATCTATGACAAAGGAGGCAAGGATATACAATGGAGAAAAGACAGTCTCTTCAGTAAGTGGTGCTGGGAAAACTGGACAGCTACGTGTAAAAGAATGAAATTAGAACACTTCCTAACACCATACACAAAAATAAACTGAAAATGGATTAGAGACCTAAATGTAAGACTGAACACTATAAAACTCTTAGAGGAAAACATAGGAAGAACACTGTTTGATATAAATCACAGCAAGATCTTTTTTGATCCACCTCCTAGAGTAATGGAAATAAAAACAAAAATAAACAAATGGGACCTAATGGAACTTCAAAGGTTTTGCACAGCAAAGGAAACCATAAACAAGACAAAAAGACAGCCCTCAGAATGGGAGAAAATATTTGCAAATGAATCAATGGACAAAGGATTAATCTCCAAAATATAAAACAGCTCATGCAGCTCAATATTAAAAAAACAAACAACCCAATGCAAAAATGGGCAGAAGACCTAAATAGACATTTCTCTAAAGAAGACATACAGATGGCCAAGAAGCACATGAGAAGCTGCTCAACATCACTAGTTATTAGAGAAATGCAAATCAAAACTACAATGAGGTATCACGTCACACCAGTTAGAATGGGCATCATCAGAAAATCGAGAAACAACAAATGCTGGAGAGGGTGTGGAGAAAAGGGAACCCTCTTGCACTGTTGGTGGGAATGTAAATTGATACAGCCACTATGGAGAACAGTATGGAGGTTCCTTAAAAAACTAAAAATAGAATTACCATATGACCCAGCAATCCCACTACTGGGCATATACCCAGAGAAAACCATAATTCAAAACGACACATGCACCCCAATGTTCATTGCAGCACTATTTACAATAGCCAGGTCATGGAATCAACGTAAATGCCCATCGACAGATGAATGGATAAAGAAGATGTGGTAAATGTATACAATGGAATATTACTCAGCCATAAAAAGGAATGAAATTGGGTCATTTGTTGAAATGTGGATGGATCTAGGGACTGTCATACAGAGTGAAGTAAGTCAGAAAGAGAAAAACAAATATTGTATATTAACGCATATATGTGGAACCTAGAAAAATGGTACAAATGAACTGGTTTGCGGGGCAGAAATTGAGACACAGATGTAGAGAACAAACGTATGGATACCAAGGGGGGAAAGCGGTGGGGGCTGGAGGAGGTGGTGTGATGAATTGGGAGATTGGGATTGACATGTATACACTGATGTGTATAAAATGGATGAGTAATAAGAATCTGCTGTATAAAAAATATATATATATATTATTCAAGTCAAAAAATAGAATAACATAAAATGAACATATTGTTCAAAAATAGATAAATAAATAAAAAAACTATGTGTCTATGTGATATTACTGTTTGATCTGAAAGTAAGATGAACACCTGTATGTTACGAGACTATTACTGTAATTATTTCTCAACAAACTGTGCTAATGAGAGAAGAGTAAAATGGACAGATCTTCCAGCCTCAGTTGGTTTTCTCTTTTAAATCAACTTTATTGAGTTAAAAATCAACTATATTATAGTTTCCAGCCTCACTTGTGATCTTAAAAGAAGATACATGAACAATACAGGTTCATTACAGGAAGTTAGAATATACAGATACTATTATTCCTTTATTAGAAATAAAATAATCTGTTAACATCATTTTGGTAATTATCTCTTTGTGTGTATATAATAAGAATGGGATTAAGTGGTTTTATATTTAACACTGTTTATATATCAGCAATATATTGTTAATATATAAACATTTTTCTGGGTCCATGAAGGTATTTCTAAAATAGTGGGTTTCAGAGTTTTTGTTTTAATATCATTAGTCTACGTTCTTCAAACAAAAGCTTTACTCAGAAGTCCAGTATATAAAATCAATAAAAGCAAAACTCATCTGGCTGAGACGCAGGGTTGGGGGCCTGGAACCCTGTCAGCCTGACTGGCCCATCACAGCTTACTTCCATCATCACCTAAAGCGCTGAGGAGCACAGTCTAGACATGACCGTTCTAACCCTGATGTGTGTTTTATTCAAGGTATTAATTTTTGTCTAACATGCTATAAAAGGTCTCTCATTTAAAAGCTTTTGGTGGTTATTATTGTTTTGGGATGTCAAAATGTTTACATTTTACATAATCTGGTTTTGTTTTGCTTCTTAGTCTGCCTTTGAATGATCTTAAGCCTGAGAAGCGGAAGCTCCAGGATTCAAACTATGCTTTAGCTAATGGGAATATGACTCCATTCATATACAAATAAATGACTATTTAAAGAGACAACAGCTTTCAGTCTCTAGTAGTTTTGCTTCCCTGGAGGAAGTTATTTATTTATTAAATATATCGCTCGGCTTTTCAAAAAGACCAAATTAGAGGGGAAGTCAGAGAAATTGTGGAGAGGATCAACAGGAACCCATTATTTCAACAATTATCTCTTTGTAATATGAAGTATCTGCTTGAAGCTCTGGTGTTGATGATGATTTGCTCTACTTTTACTTGATCCTTCGTGTCTTTAGTTAGATTTTTTTTTTTAGCTTTTAAAATAATCCTACCACTGGGATCTTAGCTTGCAATCAACTTTTCTTAAATGCCAGTTTAGGCTGTGCCTTTTTTTTTTTTTTTTTTATGGTAGAGATTATGGTTATCCTTATTCTTGTTGTTGTTAATGAATGAAAGTATCCAGCTGAGCGTTCTATGCTTTCGAAAGAGTCTAGCTGTGTAAATGGGATTCTACATGGCTTCCTGCTGTCCAATCTACTTGAATGAGCTTTGTAGAAAATGTATTTCTGTAGCCATTATGTGAACACAAGGGTATCACTGATGTTGTGAAAAATGCATATTACAACAAAGAGAAGGCATTTTGATGCTTTCAAAAATGGAAATACTGTTTATTTATTTGCCAGGTTGTGTTAAGTTGTGGAAAGTAGAATGACTATTATTACTTTTTTTTAAAAAAGTAATTTTTACTTAGCTAGAATTTTACTTATTACTATGTGCATCCCTAAGCATTAAAAACAAAAGCACATTTCTCTTAGCATAGGAAATACTTTCCTTTGGAGAGCTAATTATATTGTTCTAGTACCTGTTTAATGTTAAGATATTATGGCTCCCGTCTTTCTAAGATCTAAACTAGATATAACATTTGCATAAAACTCAAATAGTATTAAATTATAACTTGTGTTTTAAAAAGAGGTTTTTACATAGAAAATACGCAAGAGAATTTTCCTTGAGTTTGTAGTTTTATAGTAGCAGATACAAGTGCATACTGTTCACCCTCAGGGTTTCAAACCCATGGTCCATGTGGTAGATGAGCATATTTCAAAAGCTGATGACTCAGGAGTCATTATTTAATGTGAATCCCCTAGCTTCCCATAATATCTTGCAAGGTTAAGAGTCACAGAGTCTGAGATTATTATGGAGCTCTGTGAATTCAAGATAGGTAGTATGCTTCTCATTTGGGTAACACAAATAAGGGAAGTATTATTACCTAAATGTAGCTGTTTGGGCACAAGGGTAAAGCTCTTCTTGACTGTGTATACTTGAGAGATGAAGATGTTTCTTAAAAATACAAACATTAATTGATTTCCTTTAACTTAATAGCATATTTAATCTAAATTCTACATCTGAAATATACATCTAAAATAGTATATTCAATTAAATTCTACATCTAAAATATAATGGACAAAATGCGAAATGCCATCATATTGCAGTGAATGATTACTATT
Source organism: Balaenoptera ricei (assembly GCF_028023285.1). Taxonomy (NCBI): domain Eukaryota; kingdom Metazoa; phylum Chordata; class Mammalia; order Artiodactyla; family Balaenopteridae; genus Balaenoptera; species Balaenoptera ricei. Next base: position 40,773,198 of record NC_082654.1, read on the forward strand.
AAACTCAGCCATGGTAACACTGACTTTCTTTTACCTGAGGGTGTTACAGAAAATTCCCATTGCCCCTGGCTCCTCATCCATGCCAGCCTCTTCCTAGACGAGTCAGCAGAAGAAAACAGTAAACTGACTTTTTAAAGCCACCCCTTAATTACAGATAGTCCTTGCTTTCTTTTGCTTACCCCCCTTGAAAACCATTTTTAATACCTGCCAGCCAAGGCTGTGCTTCTGAGACCTTCATTCTTTCTTTTCACCAATGCCATGGCTTGAAGGATCTGAACCCTCACATTGGTGCGTGTAGAGGTATCTTTGTATTTCTGTCATTTTAAATAGTCAGTATCATGGAACAGAAAGAATAGAAGAACTAGAGTTTAAAAGACCTGTGTTCTTGTCCCAGCTCTATTATTTATAAGCTGTTTTACTTTGGGTAAATTATTTGGAATAATAATTCAGTTAATAGAATGCTTTAGGTTGTCTCCCATGTAGTTGTAAAGATAATGTTGCATTAAGTATTTTTAAATGATCTAAAATTTGGAAAACACTGAACAAATGCAAAATAAAGTAAGTATTCTCCCCAACCCTCTTGATTGATGATACATCAGCCAAGTACCACCTGGGTAATACTACTTGTTTTTTAATTCAAGGTGACAGGCCTTTCTCTCAGGGCAAAAATAGTACAAATCCCACTCTTATATCACATAAAGCAAACTTATACAAAAAAATTAATCCTCTTTTATAGATCTGTCATTACTGGGTTTATCCAGACTTTGGAGAAATTGCTCATATTATCAGTGCAGGAAGTCTTTGAACGCTGGAAGATTTGAATGTAGAGGTGAGATTCTCACACCCTGGCTTTTCAGATCAAGTAAATTGCTTACCTTTGGTGGAGAAGAATAGCGCTGAGATATAATCAAGTTGCTGTTGCTTCGATCCTTTGAATTTCCATGAAGTAAAAAGTTAATCTTGCTCTGTGAATGTTTTCTTTCTAAAAAAAGAAAATTGTCAGCCTGACACAGGTTGAGGCAGAACTGCGAGAAAGGTATGGTGTGCCTTCCGATTGGCTACCTTTTAGTAAGGTCCACAGACTCCTGGGTCCAAATTTCTGTAGGACACTAACGTGACCTTATGTGTTTCCCACAGTATTGAAATACTTGGAATTTCATCTTCTCGAGAAGTGCCAATCTGTCTCCTAAAGCGAGAATTGATGTAATAAATCAGTTCATGCTAGTATGTGTTATTGATGGAAAATGGAGGACTCAGCTGGGTTCCAGGATTCCTTTCCAAGTAACCCAGATTTTTAAACCTATATCTTCTAAAGAATATACCTTACTCTGATAATTGAATCTCTTTGAGGGAATTGCAGGCACCATGGCAGGCACTGTGGGAGGTCATGAACTTTGGTCTCATCAGAGCTGTTTTCACTTTATCTCCTACACAAATCTTCCTGGATCCAGGTAATCTAATGGTAAACTGTGGCATCAACTATACTAACGTTTTATATTCACTTGAAAATAACTTTTATTGGGAGTAATGATTCTACAGGATGCCTTTAAGTGGTTCTCAGCTAGATACAGTGTAATCAAAATCTTATAGGGAACTTTCAAATCACACATAATTTTCTCTCACCACCCTCCCAACAAGACCTTTATGTGCCCAGATGAGAATAGGAGTGGAGATTGGTGTAAGTGCATGTGTGCTTGCCAAAATTCAACACTCCCTCTCCCTCCTGTGAGGAGCTAGTTGAACTGAATTCCCAGGAAGATTTTAAATAGTACATAAGGGACTTCCCTGGTGGCACAGTGGTTAAGAATCCATCTGCCAATGCAGGGGACACGGGTTCGAGCCCTGGTCCAGGAAGATCCCACATGCAGCGAAGCAGCTAAGCCCATGCGCCACAAGTACTGAGCCCGCGAGCCACAACTACTGAGCCCACGTGCCACAACTACTGAAGCCCGCATGCCTAGAGCCCATGCTTCGCAACAAGAGAAGCCACTGCAATGAGAAGCCCGTGCACCACAACGAAGAGTAGCCCCCGCTCACCGCAACTAGAGAAAAGCCCATGCACAGCAACGAAGACCCAACGCAGCCAAAAATAAATAAATTTATTTAAAATAATAGTACATAAAAATTTTAAAACACATATACAGGTTGAACTGTTACAGCTAGGTAATACGTTATTAAATAATGATTTTAATGATGGAAAAATATTTCCAACTTCCTACAAAACTGGTTATAGGAACTGAAATTTGGTTTGATAAAGTTTAGATAAAGGCCATCTAATGTTAGGAAATTTAAGAATAAATATCAATAGGCTTTTCAGTCTTTTCTGCAATGATTGCCGGCCCACACACAGTATGATGGGAAAAGGTTTTCAACTCGGAGTCAGAAGCCTTGGGTTTTAGGACCAACTGCTGCTTACCAGCTTTGTGACTACAAGCTCGCTACTTAAGTTCTCTGTGTCTGCATTTTCTTACCCATAACATCAGACTGTTGGAGAAGATGATTTCCCAAGCTCATGCAAGTTTCAGCATATAATAATATTAATATTAATGACCTCTGAATCATTCTCAGTCATATTATTAGAGGTAAAGAAGTATTAAGAAACAAACTGAGATATCTGTAGTTTCATCTTTTTGATGGTGGTGGTGGTGTTGTGACTACTATTTCAAAGACATTATAAGCTGTCCAGGAAAATTAGCCATGGGAGTGGGAAGATGGGCTGTGGGTAGAAAAGTTAAAGGACAGATAATCAACTACTTAAGAATTGACAAATACCTATGTTGCATTTTTAGGCATAAGTCAAGAAATAGATCCATTTCTAGGTAAATGTATTTTGCTACTACTGTCTTTAATCTTTTTGTTTTTTTTTTTAATGCACCAAACTATTGTCCTAGCAAACCCATCTCCAAAATTGAATTTAGGGTTTACATAATTTCACAGAGTATAATATAAAAGGTAGCTGTTGTCATGAAGTGCAGATTTGTGCTGCTTTGGGGGGAAAAAAAATCAGATTTCCAACATATATGTGTGGCACTATTACAAAATGCTTCTTCAGATAAAGCTGGAAGCAGAATTTTTTAGTTATTAAGTTAGGATGCACTCTATATCAGGTGTTTCATAAGCTAGGAATTGCATTGGTTATATTTACTGCTTTTACATATCTCTGGAGTTGGCCATAATTTCAAAAAAAATTCTTTTAGCTCTTTTACACATAGCTCTCTTTGGGTATATTTTGTATTTTAAAATATTGCTAGAATATATATTTTGTAAAAAACTGCACAGAGGGCTTCCCTGGTGGCGCAGTGGTTGAGAGTCTGCCTGCCAATGCAGGGCACACGGGTTCGAGCCCTGGCCTGGGAAGATCCCACATACCGCGGAGCAACTAAACCCGTGAGCCACAACTACTGAGCCTGCGCGTCTGGAGCCTGTGCTCCGCAACAAGAGAGGCCACGATAGTGAGAGGCCCGCGCACCGCGATGAAGAGTGGTCCCCACTTGCCGCAACTAGAGGAAGCCCTCACACAGAAACGAAGACCCAACACAGCCAAAAATAAATTAATTAATTAAAAAAAAAATCCTATGAGAACAAAGTTTAAAAAAAAAAAAAACAAAAAAAACTGCACAGAAACAAATGATGTCTGGAATGACAAAAGAAATGTTTGGTCTACATTGCAGTATCTCAGTTTTGGAGGCTATGATGGCTGCCCATAAATTTAAAACTTTATCTGAGCCACCATTTATTATTTCAATCAATAGATACTAGAATTGAGGACTAATGAAATTTGTAAAGAAAATTCTGGGATTTTTTTTCCCTCTACATTTTACAAATCCTCATCAGATATTCAAGGAAGGCATAAAGTACTTAAGAGATTAAAACAGAATGGGGATGGGAAGGAAGAAGATAGTATGAGATTTATCTTTTGAGTACAGAATGGTCTTAGTGAAGTTAGCTAGCTCAATGGTAAAATGCTTTTAAGAGCTAAGACTATTCAACAAAGAAAAGGTACTGGAATATCATAAATCAGAAAGTTATGTAGCCCACACTGACTCTTTTTTTTTTAATTAATTTATTTTATTTTTAATATATTTTTGGCTGCGTTGGGTCTTTGTTGCTGCGCGCGGGCTTTCTCCAGTTGCGGCGAGCGGGGGCTGCTCTTCGTTGCGGTGCACGGGCTTCTCATAGCGGTGGCTTCTCTTGTTGTGGAGCATGGGCTCTAGGGACATGGGCTGCAGTAGTTGTGGCACACGGGCTCAGTAGCTGTGGTTCGCGGGCTCTAGAGCGCAGGCTTAGTAGTTGGGCGCACGGGCTTAGTTGCTCCACGGCCTGTGGGATCTTCCCGGACCAGGGCTCAAACCCGTGTCCCCTGCATTGGCAGGCAGATTCTTAACTACTGCACCTCCAGGAAAGCCCCACACTGACTCTTAATGTGTTGTACCTTGTCTTAAAATAATTGTAGACATCTTTAATGGACACAAGGAAAAAAAAATCTTTGGCCATCACGGGGATAAAGAAAACTAGATTGAAGTACCAGGATATTTGGAGATCCTTCAAAAAAAAAAAAAATTTGTTCCAAGTGATTTCAATATTCATTGGAACAATGCTTCTCCCCATCATCTGGAAAGAAGTGCACAAAATACCTGGCTGTACAAAATGCATTTCTTATTCCTACATTAAACACACTGAATAGGAACCCTGTAGGTTGGGGCCTTGAAATCTCCCTTAATGATTCTTACGCACACTCAAATTTTAGAATTACTGCATTAGAAACAGGGAACTGAACCAATTATATTTTCTAGTCTCAGCTGTCTAGCATACTGCCTGTATATGAAATAAGGAAGTAATTACTGGGAGGCTACATGGTAGAAATGAAACTAAAATTAAATGTTTGAGTTAATCCAAAGTGTTTATATAAAATTATACATCTTTATTTGAATCATTTATAAATTACTCCCATTGATACTTCTGATTTCATATTGGGAGGATTCTTGCCCTCTGCATTATTTGCTCCCTTCAAAGGAAGATTTCACATATTAAATAATCTTCAACCATCACATCCTATTGCTTTGACCCAAACCTTCTAATAAAAAGAAAAAGAAAAAAAACAGGAGGCATTATCTCCTATTAAGCCTATTTGGAATTGGATATCTTTTTCAATGTCAGTTTTCCCACTTTAGATCACTAGATGAATATCCTATAGTGAATGATACATGACGAGCTGACTTCATGTATGATGACTTTGATAGCATTCCTTAGAGAAATAGGGGAGAAAATTTAAATTCTGTTGTGTCAGTCTGTTGCTGAAACTCGGCCTCTGTTCACCAGTGCCAAATAGAACTCGAAAATAGAGTTTTGGGTGAGGTAGAAAAGAGTAGCTTTTCTTGCTTTTCAAGTCAAAGGGGGCCACAGCAGGCTAATGCCCTCAAGACTGTGTCCCTCCCTGGAGGGGGTACAGAGGAGTCTTATAGTGTTCAAGGAGCAGGGCGTGATCAGCTCATGGACATTCTTCTGATTTGTTGGTGGTGAGATAATTGGGAGTCAACAACCTTCTGGTTCCAACCAGTCTGGGGTCTACATGCTTGTGGGCAGCATATAGTTAGCTTTTAAACCCAGGCTTCTCTGGCTCCATGACCCATATCTTTTTTTAAAAATTAATTAATTAATTAATTAATTTTTGGCTGCGTTGGGTCTTCATTGCTGCACACGGGCTTTTTCTGGTTGCAGTGAGCGGGCGCTACTCTTCCTTGTGGTGTGCGGGCTTCTCATTGCAGTGGCTTCTCTTGTTGCAGAGCATGGGGCCCTAGACACATGGGCTTCAGTAGTTGTGGCTCACGGGCTCCGTAGTTGTGGTTCATGGGCTCTAGAGCACAGGCTCAGTAGTTGTGGCACACCGACTTAGTTGCTTCGCAGCATGTGGGATCTCCCCAGATCAGGGCTCAAACCTGTGTCCCCTGCATTGGCAGGCAGATTATTAACCACTGCACCACCAAGGAAGTCCCCCCCCCGCAACCCCGTCTTTTACATTTTTGCCTAACAAGAGATATATTGCGTTTGGTTTATTCTTCTTGGAGTATCTATTAAAGATAAGCTAAATATACAAAAAGTAAGTGGGAAAATTTCCATTTTTTTCCCTTGTATTATATTCTCATATAACATTGTGATATAAGCTTCTGGAAGCAATTGAATTTGTAGTCTAACCTTATCATCTTTTCCTGATGATTTAAATTCAAAGGCAGAAAATTCAGATTTAATTTAAAAGTCTCACTGAATCCAAACCAAAGTTTCAGAAGTGTAGTGGAATGTTTTTTTTTTTTACTCTTCACACATTCATATTTATTTAGTGTTTTTGCAAGTGGATAGATGTTTATCATATGAAAGACTTTCAAATAAATCAGTGATAATTGCCAATTCTTGAATTTTAAAATGTTTTTCATTTATATTTTAAGCAGTTATTTATTTAAAAGAAATTGCAGTTGGCACGAAAACTATCTTAGTGCTGTAAAATTGTGTCTCAACAATTTTCTAAAGAAATGTTTTCATGAAGAAAAGGTCAGTTTAAAATACTATACAAGACAGTGATGACATGCATATTTCATGATGTACCTAAGAAGCTCATAAAATGAATGTGCAGATGGGAATATACAAATCTGAGATAAACCCTTTTAAAACATTGATGTTTGGTTGGTTGATTTTGAGAATGATATTATTAGTGACTGGGTACTAAATTTATTTAATATCCTATCTTGTTAATGTTTTAAAATAGTTATTTTATTCTTTATACCTTTTACCCCCAAATATAGATATTCTAGTATGATATATTGCTTTATATAAATTTAAAATCTCTTTCAGAAGACTTTTCTTTTCTTTTTTAGTTAAATGACTGTTTGGAACTCTATTACTTTTTTATCAAGAAAAATTGCTTGTCATAGAGCTGCTTCCGAGGGAGGTTATCATGCCCTAGGATTTATGGCAATACAATTTCAAACTGTAACATTCATGAAAAATCTGTCCTAATAGTGACCAAGCTATCCTGTAGTAACTTGTTGTTTTACTGTACAAATACCATAATGGTCTAAAAGAATTTACAGGTCTTCAAAGATTGCTTGATTTCTTTCTTGGGAGTAGTTGAAGTCAAAAGAAGATGCTCGCTCACCTTCATTTAGGTCCCTTGAGTTGAAGTTTAATTGGATGCTTACCAAATGATAACTTTTCCCACTCTGAAAGGCCTTATTACATGGGCATTTTGAATTGTAAGACTGATGCAAAATTGAGATGATTTTGTGGATAAAAGAAGGACCTTCTTCTTTCATGTTGCTGAGGAGGTACATTTCTGTACTTAATTCATTTCCATTCCTTGCTTTCTTTCCTTTCTCATTGCTACCCCCTATATTCTTTATTATTTGCTAAAAAAATTCTCTCATTTTTTACTCCTTTCTTTGTTTTAGTTCAAACCCCAACTACACCCTTATT